>NC_140587.1:254231780-256631780 GCF_964204655.1 Triturus cristatus | reverse complement strand
GCCACATAATTCCACACCACTCAAGGCCTCGCAGTTTCATGCCACACAATTCCACATCTCATAATTCCACTCATGCCACAAATTTCCACTCACACAATTCCATGCCACATAATTCTACTCCATACCACATAATTCCACTTCAGTGCACAACATATAATTCCACATCATGCCACATACTATGCCACATAATTTCACTCCCTACAACATAATTCCACTCTGTGTCACATAATGCCTCTTCCCTTTCGTGCCACATAATTCAGCTCAACATATTTCCACTCAACTCAACACAATTCCTTGCCATGCGACACAATTGCACATCACATAAATCCATGCCACATAATTCTACTATATGCCACACACTTTCACTCCACACCACATAATTCCACACCACGTCACATAATTCCACTCCCCATCACTTAATCCCACTCCACACAATTGCACTCCATGTCACACAGTGGCACTCCTCACAATTCCATGTCTCAAAATTTCACTCCATGGCACACAATTGCACGCCATACAATTTCACACCACACAATTCCATGCCACACAATTCCATGCCAAATAATTCTGCGCCACTTAAATCCAATCCATGGCATGTAATGCCATGCCACACAATTCAAATCAACACAATTCATTACCATGTCACATAATTCCACTCCATGCTATATGATTTCCACTCCACTCAGTGACACTCCATGTCACCCAATTGCACTCCACATCACACAATTGCATTTCATGCCACACAATTCCACGTTGCACAATTTCACTCCAGTCAACACAATTACACTCCATGCAACACAATTCTGCACCACACAATTCAACACAATGCCACCTAATTGCACTCCACCCTCATATTTCCAATCCAAGCCACACAATTCCACTCCATGTCGCATAATTCCAATCCTCTCAATGCCGCACAATACCATGCCAAACAATTCCATGCAACACAATTCTTCTCCACATAATTTCACGCCACCTAATTCTACTCTACACCACATAATTCCACTAGTCAACACCCCACAATTCCATGCCACACAATTCAACTCCATGCCACATAATTTCACTCCATGCGACATCACATGACTCCACATCATGCTACATAATTCCACTCCATGAGACATAATTCCACTCCATACCACATAATTCCACATTGTACCACACTGTACCACCTAAATTTAATCTCCCCAAACAAACATAATTTCACACCACACAATTCCACACCACACAATTCCATGCCAGACCATTCCATATCACATCTCATAATTCTACTCCACGGAGCATAATTCCACTCCTTGCCACCTAATTCTATGCCACATCACTTGATTTCACACCATGTCACATAATTCCACTTCACGCCACTGAATTCCTCTCCACACAATTGCACACCACGTCACATAATTGTAGTTCACGCCACACAGTAACATGTCTATCTCAGTGAATGCAAAATAATTCCACTCCACATAATTTCATGCCACATAAAGTGCTCTCCACTTCTCATAATCCACACCACATAATTCCATTCCATGGCACACAATTCCATGCCACATAATTCCATACCACACCCCATAATTCCACACCACATCACATAATTCCACTCCACCCCCATACTTCCTCTCTGCAGAATTGCACTCCATGTCACACAATTGCATACCACACCACACAATTGCATGTCTCACAATTTCCCTCAACACCCCGCAATTCTAGGCCACACCACACAAATCCACACCAATTAATTCCATGCCATACCACATAATTCCACTCCATGGCATGTAATTCCATGCCACATAATTCCACTCCACTATTAATGAATCCACTCAATAACATAATTCCACTAAGCGGCACATAATTCAACTCCACCACATAATTTCATTCCATGCCACATATTTCCACTCCATTCCATGACACATACTTCCATTCCTCTCAACACAATTCCATGCCACACAATTCCATGCCACACAATTCCACTCCACACAATTCCACACCACACCATATAATCCTACTCCACGCCATGCCAACTAATTCCACACCACATCCCTTAATTCCACACCATGCCACATAATTTAACTCCAGGTAACATAATTCATTTCCATACAATTGCAGTCTATGCCACACCACGCCAATCAATTCCACATCTCACAATTCAGCTCCATGCCACACAGTTCCAAGCCACTCAACATACTTTCATGCCACATAATTTCACCCCACACATCATAATTTCACTCTGCATATTTCCACTCTACTTGACACCACGTAATTCTACTCCCCTCTACATTTGCAGAACAAGCATTTGCAATGCAATAGGTCTCGCATTTTCGCAAGTTTGAGCTATTCACATTACAAATAACAATGCCTTTTATTTTTGTTTTCTTTTTTAAAACTTAAATAAAAGGCAGTGTCATTTACAATGCCAATAGCTTAAACTCGCGTAAATGCGAGACCTATTGCATTGCAAATGCTTGTTTCTAATGTTTTGCTGGCAAAATAATGGCTTGAGGAGAATGAAGCTTTTCTGTCAGCATGTGCATGTACCCATAATATAGACGTTCACAAACCAAACAAGCCTGTGCAAAGCAAATAGGTCTGGTGTTGGCTGCATACCCTTTGGCTTTGCCAATGTTTATTTGGTTTATGATTTTTTTTTTTTATGAAGACAACTGTGACTAGCATCCCTAAAGCAGTGTTGGTGAAACATCCGGATTGTAATTTAACTAAAACACGCATTGTCTAAAACCCAATTTTCTCAAATGTACAGGTACACATTGCACCAGTACTCCTGTGCACTAAAGGGTCTACTAATCGTGCGGATGTGCACATTATGCAAGAGCAGGATGCTATCATTCACTGCCAGGTAAACCCATTGCTGAACTGGGCTGAGCCTGTGTCCCAGGCTGAGGTGGACGGAAGTGAAATGTGAATGACACTAGAGCAGACCACTTGGTGAAGAGGGCAGGCTGAAAGCCCATGTATCTAAGAATGTTTAGCATAATAATCAAATCCACACATTTGTAAAGCGCAAACAATCACCCGTAAGGGTCTCTATGCGCTGGGGGCCGTCGGGAAGATTAAGCAAGCTATTGCCCAGAGTCACATGGTGCTGGGCGTGATCCCCAGATTCCAGAGTCAGTCGCCCTGGCCGCGGCGCCACACCTCTTCCACCTCTTACACCTCATACACATTTATTATCAAAGACAGAAAGTCTTGACAAACGCCAGACCTAAACAAGCATTTGCAATGCAATAGGTCTCGCATTTATACGAGTTTGAGCTATTGGCATTGTAAATGACAATGCTTTTTATTTAAGTTTGGTTTTTGTAAAACATAAATAAATGGCACTGTCATTTACAATGCTAATAGCTCAAACTCTCGCAAATGCGAGACCGATTGCATTGCAAATTCTTGTTGTTGAAGGTTCTGTTGTGCACAAAACCAATATGTAAAGATGGCTTTGGGTCAGCATATTACTTGTGATTTGTTGACTTTATGTTTATCTGCCGCTTCATGACGCACACCGTACTCGTGTAGTGATGCAGGAACAAACATATGTCATCATGCTGGAGTCTAAGCCAGAATGGCCTCCACGTCATGACATATGCATGTACATTTTTGGTGTTGTATGTGTACATCATCATGCTTTGATCAGATTTGTTTTCTCTCATGCTATTTAGCATCTGCAACAAGTCTGTAACTCCGTTCAAAAGTGAGACCTATTGGCTTTGCCAGTGCTTGTTTTTCTTATTTTATGCCATTTTTAAGTAAGTTCAGTGTGCATTGGACAATGTTAAAATAGTATAGATTATTTTAGGTCACATTGGGGCATACTTTGGTTGTTTGGTTATTTCAGTTCTGGCCAGGTTAATGTACCAGGTTAGGTTATTGGCCGGGCCAATGGAATTGTGCGCAGGGGAGGACCAAATTATGTGGCAGGGTCGACCTCATTATGCAGCAAGATAAGGCAAGTTATGTGACCTATTGAGGAACATTTTGTGATAGTATTGCTTCATATTTTTTTCATGTTAACACAATCTGGTCAAAGGTTTCACCTCAGTAGTACCAGTTTAACACCAAAAAAGAGTAATAGGAACATGACCAGTCAACCTTTGCATAGGGCCTTCCACTGCATGGCAACATGGGTCGCTGCGTTTTCAGAAAACACATTTTTTTGTATTAAAATCTGGAGATTATGCAGTAGATGATGGATTGTGTGGTTTATGCGGCAAATGTATTATTGTGCATACAACACTGCCGCCGCAGAATCACATAATTCCAGTGGTTCTGATTATTGGATATTTATTGAACTCACTATTTCCCAGCTTTTTGGCGCTATGGAAAATGTATCAATTTAGTAGCAGCTAGAATATCTGTTCTGCCGAACTTTCCGGTGAACGATGATTGTACGCATTATGTAATAACGCAATAATGTAACTCGTGATTATAAGAAGCGCTACAATACCTTAGGGCCGAGTTCGCGCTAAATGAATCTAAAAACAAACAAGCATTGAAAATGCAATAGGTTTTGCCTTTGATTAAGTTAAAGTCATTTGCTTTGCTAATGGTATTATATAGCAAAGCAAATGGCTTTAACTTAATGGAAGGCAAGACCTATTGCATTTAAAATGCTTGTGCTGTGTTGCGGTCCAATTTTCCCCTCTGGAAATTGTATGAGGGGGTAAGTACAGTGGAACCCCATCCCTTTTTCTTGGGCCCTACTTGACAGATCAAGATCACCCCAAAAGTTTCCAGAAAGGAGCTGAGGTAGATTACTTTGCTTTGTCGAAAAAAAAACCTGCTTTTGGCATATTTGTTCGGTAAGACTGGGGAAACTTAGATGGTACTAGGGGGCTTATTTGCAAGCCCCTCACACCACCGGTGCATCACTTTTAATGGGGAAAGGTGACTTACGGGTGGTGCAAGGGGCTTGTAAATAAGCCCCTGGGTGTCCTCATAAACTTGTGAAGGGTTTCTGGATTACATTGACGACATGAGCCCCATAAAAGGTTTTAAAAGGCCTGGCTGTCAGGAAGCATGAAGTCAATCCAGAGTGGATTGGCTTCAAGTGGTGCAAATTTTTTTTGCATGGAATTGTGTGGTGTGAAATTGTATGGCGTGCAATTGTGTGCCATGGAGTGAAATTTTGAGACATGGTATTGTGAGGAGTGCCACTGCGTGACATGGAGTGCAATTGTGTTGAGTGGGATTAAGTGTTGTGGAGTGGAATTATGTGACGTGGTGTGGAATTATGTGGTGTTGAGTGAAAGTGTGTGGCATATAGTAGAATTCTGTCGCATAATTATGTGGTAGAATTAGGTGGCGTGAAAAATTGTGGAGAAGAATTGTGTTGCATGGAATTGTTTGACATGGTATTGTGCGGCATTGAGAGGATTGGAATTATGCGACATGGAGTGGAATTATGTTGCTTGGATTGGAAATATGAGGGTGGAGTGCACTTAGGTGGCATGGAGTTGAATTGTGTGGTGCAGAATTGTGTTGCATGGAGTGGAATTGTGCAACGTGGAATTGTGTGGCGTGAAATGCAATTGTGTGATGTGGAGTGCAATTGGGTGACATGGAGTGTCACTGAGTGGAGTGCTAATTATAGCATGGAGTGGAATTATGTGACATGGTAATGAATTGTGTGGTGTTGAGTGGAATTACGTGCCGTGGAATTATGTGGCATGGAGCCGAATTATGTTGATTTGAATTGTGTGGCATGGCATTACATGCCATGGATTGGCTTTAAGTGGTGCTGTTTTTTTTGGCATGGAATTGTGTGGTGTGAAATTGTATGGCGTGCAATTGTGTGCCATGGAGTGTAATTTTGAGACATGGAATTGTGATGAGTGCCACAGTGTGACATGGAGTGCAATTGTGTGAAGTGGGATTAACTGATGTGGAGTGGAATTATGTGTGGTGGTGTGGCATTATGTGGTTTGGACTGTAAGTGTGTGGCATATAGTAGAATAATGTGGCATGGATGTACGTGATGTGCAATTGTTTCGCATGGCAAGGAATTGAGTTGAGGGGAAATATGTTGATCAGAATTATGTGGCACGAAAGGGAAGAGGCATAATGTGACACAGATAGCCATTATGTTGTAGGGGCTGAAATTATGTGGCATAGTATGTGGCATGATGTGGATTTATATGTTGTGCACTGAAGTGGAATTATGTGGTATGGAGTAGAAAAATGTGGCATGTAATTGTGTGAGTGGAAATTTGTGGCCTGAGTGGAATTCTGAGATGTGTAATTGTGTTGCATGGAAATTATGTTGCATGGGGTGAAATGATGTGGTATGGAGTGGATTGAAAAGAGGTGGAGTGGAAATATGTGACTTGGAGGGGTAATATATGGCATGAAATTATGTGTTGTGGAGTTGAACTACGTTGCGTGGAACTTGGTTGCGTGGGATTCTGTGATGTGGAGTCGGATTGTGAGACATGGAATTGTGCAGCAGGGAGAGCAATTGTGTTGCATGAAGGGCAGATGTGTAACTTGGAGTGCAAATGTGTGATGTGGAATGCCATTGTGTGGTGTGAAATTGTATGGCGTGCAATTCTGTGCCATGGAGTGAACTTTTGAGACATTGAATTGTGAGGAGTTCCACTGTGTGACATGGAGTGCAATTGTGTGGAGTGGGATTAAGTGATGTGGAGTGGAATTATGTGACGTGGTGTGGAATTATGTGGTGTGGCGTGAAAGTGTGTGGCATATAGTACAAATATGTGGCATGGATTTACGTGATGTGCAATTGTGCCGCATGGCAATGAATTGATTTGAGTGGAAATATGTTGATCTGAATTATGCGGCACGAAAGGGAAGAGGCATTATGTGACACAGAGTGGAATTATGTTGTAGGGAGTGAAATAATGTGGCATAGTATGTGGCATGATGTGGATTTATATGTTGTGCACTGAAGTGGAATTATGTGGTATGGACTAGAATTATGTGGCATGGAATTGTGTGAGTGGCAATTTGTGGCACGAGTGGAATGATGAGATGTTGAATTGTGTTGCATGGAAATTTTGTGGCATGGGGTGAAATGATGTGGTATGGAGTGGATTGAAAAGAGGTGGAGTGGAATTATGTGACTTGAAGGGGTAATATATGGCATGAAATTATGTGGTGTGGAGTTGAATTACGTTGCGTGGAACTTGGTTGCGTGGGATTCTGTGATGTGGAGTCCAATTGTGAGACATGGAATTGTGCAGCATGGAGAGCAATTGTGTGGCATGAAGGGCAGATGTGTAACTTGGAGTGCAATTGTGTGATGTGGAATGCCATTGTGTGGAGTGGAGTCATGTAGGGAGGAGTGGAATTATGTGACACACATGGCATGTGACTCGTGTTGGTTTGTACAGATTTCTATCTGATTTTCGTAGCGTTTCGCATTATTGGGGCCCCATAGGTCATTTAAGTGCCTGCTGCATGTTTCCTCTGACATACGGTCACTTGAGAGCAATGTATCGGAGTTCAGAGTTGATCAACAGGACCCGATGTGTTCTCGGGCTCAGAGGGGAAACAGCAATTAAGGAGGATGTCTCTGTCTCCCTTAAGGCCCAGGGAGGAGGGAGATGCGAGCAGAGCATCAAAGGGCTGGGTGAGAAGGGAGGGGGGAATGCAAAGGTCAAAGCGCGAAAGTGAAAGTAATTCTGTCTGCCGTGTGGCACAGTGGCACCTGTTGTCTGTTCCCAGCAGAGAGGAAGGAGCTGTAGAATCCGGCTTCATGCGCTTGTGGAGGAGGAATAATTATTCTGAAAAGTTTGCCTTGTCTCCAGGTTACCCAGAGTTTCGTCCAGACTAAAACCTCCCATGCTTGTTCTTTGTAAATATATAGAGCGCGTGCATGTTTACATTGAGGCAGAGAGCAATGGGGTTTTGGGGGTGGTGGGGGGGGATGGTTGTGGAGGAGGGAAGGCAGCTGAGAAAAGTATCACGGGGCAGCTGGCCGATCGCCTTGGCACTGATGTATGTCTGTGTATATCTACCTACTCACGGCTAAACTTTCTTTGCAGAACAAATAAAAGTAGAAATGAATGCGTGTGTGTGAATGTGTGAGTGCGTGTGTGTGTGTGCAGTTGAGTGAAGTTCGCATCAAGTTGGAAACTGATGCCTGCCAAAGCATTAAGCATGCAGGATGGCTCTCTCTGCTGTCTCTGCGTCTTTTGACACGCCTCTATGTTCCTTGGACAGTTTACCCAAATGTTCTTGTAACTAAATAATTTTTTATTGTAAATGGCAGACTCCATGAGAGATCAATCCAGACAGAGGCTTCGTAAAGAAGCAATGGGGTTTGGGGGGTGGGGGGTGGTTGTGGAGGAAGGGAGGCAGCGGCGAAAATTAGCAAAGGTCAGCTTGCCGATTGCCTTGGCACTTATTTATGGCTGTGTATATGTCACTGGTCACGGCTAAAGTTTCTTAGCAGGGCCTGCATGTCGGCCTTGCTTCAATGCGATCTCTTATCAGCACAGGGGTCCGTCAGCTGTGGCCAGTGTGCCCTGCAGCACTCACGTCTTTCACCCCTGTCAAGAGCCTCTTTCCAGTTACCCTGCAGAACATGGGTACATTCATGCGTGTCCACTCACCCCATGACATACCCCTCCTGGCAAATAATAAATAATATTTGAGACACGTTCCCTAGCTAAAATATTTCAGCGTATTTCCATTGATTAACTCCAGCTAATACAGATAGATGTGGATACCCTTTTGGCTGACCTAGAGGAGGGGTGCTGTTTGACAGGATGTTTTATATAACTGCAGCTGGCAGGAGAGAAGGGAGGGGGAGTCAATCCGAGGAACAGGCTCTGTGTTCTCCGTCTCACCCCTGGCAAGAACCTCTTTCCAGTTACCCGGCAGAACATGGGTACATTCTTGCGTGTCCACTCTCCCCATGACATACCCCTCCTGGCAAATAATAAACAATCTTTGAGACACGTCCCCTAGATAAAATATTTTAACGTATTTCCATTGATTAACTCCTGCTGATACATAGAGATGTAGACACCCTTTTGGCTGACCTAGAGGAGGTGTTATGTTTTACAGGATGTTTTCTATAACTGCAGCTGGCATGATGACAGGGTTAAGAGGTGTAGAGAAAGAGGGTTTAAGAGAGGGATAGAGAGAAAGCTGGAGAGAGAGGTTTAGAGCTAGGGGTACAGAGAGGAATAGAGTGTGAGTATAGAGAGCGATGGGTAGAGAGACAGGTATACTGTGAGCAGAGAAAGAGGGTTTAAGAGAGGGATAGAGAGAAAGCTGGAGAGTAGAAATACGTGTTGTCAAGTAGAGTGGAAATATGCAGAGTGAAATTTTGCCGTGTGGGGTGAAATTATGTGGCATTAAAGTATGTTGAGTGTCTTGGAACTGTGTGGCATGGAGCTGAATTGTGAGATGTGGAATTGTTTGGCGTGGTGTGGCATAGACTGCAATTGTATGGAAATGAATTATGTTCCCTGGATTTAAATTATGTGGCATGGTGTGGAATTAAGGGATGTGGTGTGGATTTAGTTGGCATGACGTGGAGTAGGATTATATGGTGTGGAGTTTAATTGTGTGGAATGGAATTGTGTGTCATGGAATTGTGTTGAGAGGAATGGAAGTATGTGTCATGGAATGGAGTGTAAATATGTGGGCTTGAATGATATTATGTGGTGGACTTTAATTATGTCCCGCTAAGTGGAATTATGTAATTGAGTGGATTCATTAATAGTGGAGTGGAATTATGCGGCATGGAATTACGTTCCATGGAGTCTAATTATGTGTTGTGGCATGGAATTAATTGGTGTGGATTTGTTTGGTGTGTCCTCCAATTGTGGGGTGTTGAGGGAAATTGTGAGACATGGAATTGTGTGGCGTGTTATGCAATTGTGTGACATGGAGTGCAATTCTGCGGAGAGGAAGTATGGGGGTGGAGTTGAATTATGTGATGTGATGTGGAATTATGGGGTGTGGTATGCAATTATGTGGCATGCAATTCTGTGCCATGGAATGGAATTATGTGGTGTGGATTTATGAGAAGTGGAGAGCACTTTATTTTGCATGGAATTATGTGTAGTGGAATTTGTTTGCATTCACTGAGATAGACATGTTACTGTGTGGCGTGAACTACAAGTATGTGACGTGGTGTGCAATTGTGCGGAGAGGAATTAAGTGCCGTGAAGTGGATTTATGTGACATGGTGTGAAATCAAGTGGTGTGGCATAGAATTAGGTGGCAAGGAGTGGAATTATGCTCTGTGGAGTAGAATTATGAGATGTGACATGGAATGGTGTGGCATGGAATTGTCTGGTGTGGAATTGTGTGGTCTGAAATTAGTTTGGTTTGGGGATCTTAAATTTAGGTGGTACAGTGTGGTCCAATGTGAAATTACGTGGTATGGAGTGGAATTATGTCTCATGGAGTGGAATTATGTTGCATGATGTGGAGTCGTGATGTTGCATGGAGTGAAATTGTGTGGGCTGGAGTTGAATTGTGTGGCATGGAATTGCGGGGTGTTGACTAGTGGAATTATGTGGTGTAGAGTAGAATTAGGTGGCGTGAAAGTATGTGGAGAAGAGTTGTGTTGCATGGTATTGTGCGGCATTGAGAGGATTGGAATTATGCGACATGGAGTGGAATTATGTGGCTTGGATTGGAAATATGAGGGTGGAGTGCCCTTCGGTGGCATGGAGTTGAATAGTGTGGTGCCGAATTGTGTTGCATGGAGTGAAATTGTGTTTCCTGGAGTGGAATTGTGCACCGTGGAATTGTGTGTCGTGAAATGCAATTGTGTGATGTGGAGTGCAATAGGGTGACATGGAGTGTCACTGAGTGGAGTGGAAACCATATAGCCTGGAGTGGAATTATGTGACATGGTAATGAATTGTGTGGTGTTGAGTGGAATTACGTGCCGTGGAATTATATGGCATGGAACTGAAATCATGTCGATTTGAATTGTGTGGCATGGCATTACATGCCATGGATTGGCTTTAAGTGGCGCACATTTTTTTTGCATGGAATTGTGTGGTGTGAAATTGTATGGCGTGCAATTGTGTGCCATGGAGTGAATTTTTGAGACATGGAATTGTGAGGAGTGCCACTGTGTGACACGGAGGGCAATTGTGTTGAGTGGGATGAAGTGTTGTGGAGTGGAATTATGTTACGTGGTGTGGAATTATGTGGTGTTGAGTGAAAGTGTGTTGCATATAGTAGAATTCTCTTGCATAATTATGTGGTGCAGAGTAGAATTAGGTGGTGTGAAATAATGTGGAGAAGAATTGTGTTGCATGGAATTTTTTGGCATGGTATTGTGCGGCATTGAGAGGATTGGAATTATGCGACATGGAGTGGAATTATGTGGCTTGGATAGGAAATATGAGGGTGTAGTGCACTTAGGTGGCATGGAGTTGAATTGTGTGGTGCAGAATTGTGTTGCATGGAGTGGAATTGTGCAACGTGGAATTGTGTGGCGTGAAATGCAATTGTGTGATGTGGAGTGCAATTGGGTGACATCGAGTTTCACTGAGTGGAGTTGTAATCGTAGCATGGAGTGGAATTCTGTGACATGGTAATGAATTGTGTGGTGTTGAGTGGAATTACGTGCCGTGGAATTATGTTGCATGGAGCCGAATCATGTTGATTTGAATTGTGTGGCATGGCATTACATGCCATGGATTGGCTTTAAGTGGTGCTGTTTTCTTTGGCATGGAATTGTGTGGTCTGAAATTGTATGGCGTGCAATTGTGTGCCATGGAGTGTAATTTTGAGACATGGAATTGTGATGAGTGCCACAGAGTGACATGGTGTGCAATTGTGTGGAGTGGGATTAACTGATGTGGAGTGGAATTATGTGACGTGGTGTGGAATTATGTGGTTTGGACTGAAAGTGTGTGGCATATAGTAGAATAATGTGGCATGGCTGTACGTGACGTGCAATTGTGTCGCATGGCAAGGAATTGAGTTGAGGGGAAATATGTTGATCTGAATCATGTGGCACGAAAGGGAAGATGCATTAAGTGACACAGAGTGGAATTATGTTGTAGGGAGTGAAATTATGTGGCATAGTATGTGTCATGATGTGGATTTATATGTTGTGCACTGAAGTGGAATTATGTGTTATGGAGTAGAATTATGTGGCATGGAATTGTGTGAGTGGAAATTTGTGGCCTGAGCGGTATTCTGAGATGTGGAATTGTGTTGCATGGAAATTATGTTGCATGGGGTGAAATGATGTGGTATGGAGTGGATTGAAAAGAGGTGGAGTGGAATTATGTGACTTGGAGGGGTAATATATGGCATGAAATTATGTGGTGTGGAGTTGAACTACGTAGCGTGGAACTTGGTTGCGTGGGATTCTGTGATGTGGAGTCGAATTGTGAGACATGGAATTGTGCAGCAGGGAGAGCAATTGTGTGGCATGAAGGGCAGATGTGTAACTTGGAGTGCAATTGTGTGATGTGGAATGCCATTGTGTGGAGTGGAGTCATGTAGGGAGGAGTGGAATTATGTTACACACATGGCATGTGACTCGTGTTGGTTTGTACAGATTTCTATCTGATTTTCGGTTTGTACAGATTTCTATCTGATTTTCGTAGTGTTTAGCATTATTGGGGCCCCATAGGTCATTTAAGTGCCTGCTGCTTGTTTCAAGGGCTGGGTGAGAAGGGAGGGGGGAATGCAAAGGTCAAAGCGCGAAAGTGAAAGTAATTGAGCAGAGCATCAAAGGACTGGGTGAGAAGGGAGGGGGGAATGCAATTAGCAGAGGAGCAGCTGTGCACGTGCATGTGTTCTCGTGCACTCAAGGTTTAGGCCAGCCAAAAGTGTGGGTAGCACTTTGAAAATCCCACATATAAAATGTCTCTTCGAGCCTTTGGCTCGCGAGACCTAAAAACTGGAGAAATCTGTAATGTACACATCTAAAGACTCTCGCACTCGGCCTGTGGTCCAAAATGTATACACAGCAGGATCTGAAACCAGCAAGAAGATGACATCCCACTGAAAAGCGCCCCATGCTGCTGTGCCAGATGTCATGGCATTCTGCATTAGTACAAGCAGTGTCAGCTGAGGCAGAGCTGGAGAATGCTAACAGGGGGGCAGATCCAGGGTGGTTCACTGATGTTTATATGGAGTGGTACCCCATTTATTATCACAGACAGTGGCAACGAGGGTGTGGTGTCAACGACTCAGGAATGCCAGAATCCAAGTGGTTTGTGTGCAAAACACCCTGGAAAAGATACAGGAACCAGCACCACAGAACATACATCATCAAGGAAGCCAGCCAGAAACAGGCCCCGTGTCCATGTTTGTCTGCACAGGATGAGAGCATCAGGGTCCTTTGAGGCCTTCAATGAAGGTGCTTGAATGACCACATACTATTGGACTATAATGAAGATGCTAGAGACACATCGAGGTATTAGATTGATGACCTGTCACAGAAACTACCACTAGGAAATCTAGAAACATTGGATGCCACAAAAGGAGTAGCAAATGTAATATTATCCGTTAAAAAGTGTGGAGAACTCTATTGCTCTTTGTTGGCCTGCTATGAAATTTCAGATTTGTTTATGTCTCTTTCTTTCTGTTGTCCTTGCATGCATTGCTATCTCTGTGCTTCTGTCGCTTGCTAACCACAGGCTCTGTGTGAAGGGAGAAGGGGAAAGGTCTAAACCCGCGGTTGTATTATAGTTTCTAGGAAACACATTTGGACTGAGCACCATTGCAGCCCTTTCTCATTGCTGGCAGGAGGTGCCAGCCAATGAAAGGCAAGCACAAATGGAGCATGTGTGCATCTGTATGCTGTTCCCATTAACATCAGTCACAAAATGCTTGGGAATGTGTACGCAACAATAAACAAAGTGAAGGAAGGAATGCTTCATTTAATCTCAGCCACTGGCAATTGCTTGGAGCCGCATTCCAGTTCATTTTTACCCATGTGCCACTCTAACTAGAGACTACCCATATGAAAATCAGCCTCGTTTTTGGTAGAAAGGAAAAATCCAGCCCAAACTGCAGGACTGTTCCCCTTCAGATGCGACCACAAGTAATCCCAGATCCAGGCCTACTCAGACCACATCATTCAGGTATGGCTTGAGCCCCATCGTACAGCGAGCAAAGGATCCACGTCTGGGCAGAACCTTCGCACCTATATTGTCTAATGAAAGAACCAACAAAGTGATGGAAGAAATGCTTGAATTAATCTCATCCACTGGCAGTTGCTCAGAGTCACATTCCAATCCATCATTTTGCACCCTCTCTGGCACTCTGGACAGAGGCTACCTGTTGGGATGGGTCTGTACCCTCCACGGTGAACAGGCATGAACCCCTACCCTGAGTGCCAACTACATGTGAAATGGTTATTCTGACTTTTTGTTACCCTGGGGTCATGCAGATCATGTGTGCGGAGGCATCGGCCTGTCCCTGTTAATACAGATCCAGAACCTGCTCTGTGACCGGGAGCGGTGCACTCGTCGTGCCCTCATAGTGGCCTTAGGACTACTGTCCATGCTCCGGGTAAGGCACACACAGAGGTAGTGGCAGCATACAAAGCTTTTGTGAATCATTAGTGCGACCGAACCTTTTTCTCTGTACCAAGGAGAGTGAGGTCTACTGAGCACCCCATGTGTAAAGCTCTGCTGTCATGTGAACACCAGCTCCTTGTGCTAACATTCAGTAGTTGTGTTGAGTGCATGTATGTGCAGAGAGTGTGTGGCACACATATTGCAGCAGGATTGTGCTCTCCATCCATCCATCTCCCTCTAAACTCCTCCCAAAGATGGCCCAGTTATACCTACCAATGATTGAAGAAAATCTCCTCAAGTTCAAGACCCTTCTGCTATTGCATGGCTGCACTTGTCTAAAGATGCACCATCTATAAAAATATGACACCTTGACCCTTTTACAAATGCTATGGCATAAAATCCCTGCAGACCCTGAGAGCTGAAAGGTCACGTTGGTGGTGCTGCCCTGTTAGCAGGTGTAATTCTGGTCCTATGTAAACTGATATGCAGCTAGAGCAGACTTCTTCTCTGGGCAGAAAGAACATAAAATGCATGCCTGAGAGGGATGCTAACCAGGATTGAGGAGGAGGGTGTTTCCAAATACAGTAACCCATGGGATGCACCAACACTCAGCCAATCAACGTTACTGTGCAGCATCCAGGAAAATAATGGTGAAAGGGGGTCATTTGCTTTCAAGGAACCCAAAAGGACAGAGGGAAATACACATAACTCCATATTCTTGCACTTCTGCTTTAGAAATATTTACCAGACAAGCTCAGCAGTGAGCCCAGAGACAGACAAACCCTGCCACTTCTAAAGCACTCTACTGTGCAGCTGAGGAAATCAGAAAAGTTATTCCTTAAGCGCAGAGCCATCACTTAACATGGCACGTGTGGGACAAGGTTGTATGATAGAACCGCGAGTGGATGAACCTAAACAATGACTGCGTCTTAACCGCGCATTCCTTTACCAAGCATGTCTTTACCACGTAATTACGTGGCAAAGGCATGAATGGTAAAGGGGTATGCATGGCTAAGGTAGCGACTCCTCCTCCCCCACCCTAGACTACAAACTCCCCCCTGCCCACCTCCCCTCCCTGAGGTCCAAATACTTCTACCCTCTCCCAACCCCAACGCTGTCCCAAACCCTAAAACACTACCTCGACCCCCTCCCATCCCCTTGCGCTGTCCCTACAACTACCCCAACCCCTTCCACTGCGCTTAGACAAACACCAATTTTAAAAACTACCCCGACCCCCCACCAGCCCTAAAAACTACCCCACCCTCCTCTAAGCCCTAAAAACGACCCGACTACCCAATATCCTTCCCTGAGCCCTAAAACCCTGTCCCTTAACCCTGTCCCTTACCCTGACCCAGCTCTGCCCTGACCTAGCCCTAAAATCTACCCCACCTTCCCCTAAGCCTTAAAAACTACCCCACCTACCCATTCCCCTCCCCATACTCTGAGGCCTAATACCCTAACCCCTAATAATAAACACTACCACGACCCCACAGCGCTAAAACTACCTCCAACCCTCCCAGCCCTGAAAACTACCCCCGACCCACCCCCAGCCCACAAAACTACCCCGACTCACCCCAACCCACAAAACAAACCCTACCCATCCCAGCCCACAAAACAACCCTGACCCACTCCCCAGCCCACAAAACAACCCAACCCACTTCCAGCCCACAAAACAACTCTGACCCAGCCCACAAAACTACCCCGACCCCCCAGCCCACAAAACAAGCCCCAACCCACCCCCTGCCCACAGAACTACCGACTCTCCCCGCCCAGAAAACGACCCCAACCCTCCCCCAGCCCACAAACGAAACTACCACGAACCACCTCCCAGCCCACAAAACTACTCCCAACTCACCCCCAGCCCACAAGACAACCCTGACTCACCCCCCAGCCAACAAAACTACCCCGACCCACCCCCCTCAGCCAACAAAACAAACCTTGACCATCCCCGGCCCATAAAACTACCCCGATCCCCCCAGTCGACTAATCTACAACAAAACAAACCCCAGCCCAGAACTACACCCAGCCCCACTTACCTCACCGCTTCCTGCAAGGTCTTCCTGCTTCCATCCACAGCATAGACCACTGTGTTACGACTGTTTCCCGTGGGACAGACGTGTGGGAATGGTTCTACCTCTGATTGCTTAAAGAGTTGACCCAAATATGTCTGCAACGTCAAAGGGATCACAACGTCTATGCCACCTCAACGGTATTTGAGTAGATAACTATCTAATTGACTTTAGTGTACCTGCTGTTTAGGCCCTAATATAAACAAGCATTTGCAATGCAATAGGTCTCGCATTTACGCGAGTGCCAGCTACTGGCATTGTAAATGACAATGCCTTTTATTTATGTTGGTTTATAAAACATAAATGGCATTGTCATTTAAAATGACAATAGCTTGAACGCGCGTAAATGCAAGTCCTATTAAATTGCAAATGTTACAACGTTGTGCCCCTCTGCCCCCTTCACCCATGAAAACAAATGGTCGGAGCCCTAGCCAGACCCTTCGGGATTTCGCGAATTGCCTTGAAGTCTTACATTGTCGTATAGTGCCTTTATTAGGAGTTTCTCCTCAGCTGCTCCTAAGTGGATTCCACAGGTCATACTGTGACTGGTTGCATAAATTCTATTTCTTTGGGTAGCTCTGTCCCTCCAATCTGGACCCCCAGAGCATACACTAAGGTAGGTTCTAGAATGCCATTTCCTATGGGATGCTACCAGGCCATCTTTGATGGGCTTCTCAGAACCTATACTAAAGAAAATGGAGGATTGCATTTCCAAGGGATAGCCTTCATCTGTGGGCTGCTTCCTCTGATCCAAATCCCAGGCTGCCTAGTCAAATTGGAATACTCTAACAGTTCCCATTGATTTAAGGTTGAAAATGAAGGATTACGAGTAAAATAAAATGCCGCTAAATTTCCATATTTGTCTCGCTAAGTTTCCATATCTGTGCCGCTAAATGTACTAATCTGTGCCGCTAAATTTACTAATCCATGCCGCAATATCCTGGGGGTCTGGATTTTACTTGTGCCTTGACTGGAGGGGGAAAGGGAAGGGTCTGCCAGCTCGTCCAGGTGCATGCTGAGGGGCACAGCAACTTGCAGGGCTAGAGGCACATGGTGCAGTTGATTTGCAGGTGAAGGCGAAAGCCAGCGTGTTACCAGCTCTATTTTTACTTCAAGGGCCTGCACCGCTTGCTGTAGGAAGCAGTCAATAGTCATGCTGGCTGGTGCAGCATTGATTATGGCAGCCATCTTCCGTTTGCCAATTATGGCAAACTAGATGAGCACACAACCTTGTAGAGACATGATGTAACACCACTGTAGGAGCCCCCAATGTGAGCACCGGCTTATGGGTGGGAAGAGGACGAGAGATGAGGATGGTGAGGTAAAATGTGCTGGCGTGCCAGATACAAGGGAAAACTGATAACCTTTGACACTCCTCAGCCCCTCTAGCTGTGCAAGGTCCACAGTGATGGAAGTGGATAATTATTGGTGGCACCCCCACAGGCTTACCTTATTGCAGTACAGTCTGTAGGGTTTATGCCAGTCAGAAACAGTCCATGAGTGCACCATTGTCCTTCCTTTGTTGGTTGCTTGGCGGAGACACCGGGATACAAGTGTGACAGTAGCACCAGGAACGCAAAGCCTAGGTAAGGGCCCATCCAAGCCTCCTCCGGGTGTGGACGGGCCCACCTATGGCCTGGGCACATCCTGTGGGAGATATGCAGCACCTTTATGGTGAACGGGTCAGCAGGGGTCAAACTCCTCCTTTCTCTCCTTCAACAAGGAGGGGACTGGAATAGAGTGCGGCAAAGAAAACAATCCAAATGTAATATGTGAAGTCCTAAGCAGTGCATTGCTTTGGGGGTGGGGGGGGCGCGAGTTATAGTAAGCTTAGCTAACTGCTGAATCTCTAGTTTTGTAGGGGTGAAATGTCAGCCTAACTAAAAAAAGTCCCTATAACCTTTGTTTTTTTTATTTTATATATGTAACACAACTGTTCATAGCTTTGAGTTATGGTGCAGTCCATTGAAAAGCACTTGGATTTGCTTCTGAATCTAGTGCAGCTGGACACATCTGCAAGAAATTTGGCACTTGCTTGATCCATTCAGCAAAGTTAGCATGTCCGGTTCTTCCGGACTCACCGATGCAAAACAAAAGCCGTTTTTCTGAAAGTTTGCTCACAGCTACAGCAAAAACTGGTATCCAGACCACCATCGAACTGGTCATGGTACAAATAGCGTCTTTGAAAGTCTGCCAAAGATCTGTAAATCAAATGCCTGGCACTACTAAACTGGTTCTCCAAACCACTCAATGACATTTCAGTTTGGGAGAGGGTATTTCTAGCAACTAGGTAGCTCACAAGTAACCTGTTTGCGACGTGAACAGCAACCGTTAGCTGGCCCAGTCCTCTGTGGTCAGGGCATGAGTCGGGGGGTACATGCAGGTGGATAGCGTCCACCCACTATTTTCACAAGGTGGACGCCGTCCACCCTGCCAAGAAGTTGTGCCCCACTGAAACGTGTGCTGAACTTGTCCCGGTGTAATTTCCCAACACCGGGACACTTTCAGCAGTACCTGCACATGGTATGCTTAAGATCCACAATGTGCAGGCGGGGACAGGGCTTTCTTATTTCGGACTCCAGCAGGGCCCATAAAGGCCGATATTGCGGGGTCATCAGGCCTCCTTTTGTTCGAGTCGCCTGGCTGGGAGCAGTCAGGAGCCTCACACCGGATGCAAATGAAGCGGAGGGGAAACAAAGGCTCACAACTTGTTAACACTTCACCCATACAGGAGGCATCTTTTCACTTTGTTCAGTCCCCGTTTACAAGATTTGCATGCAGTGTAAGAAGGTCAGATGGGTTGGACTTTTCCTGCATTTACACAAAATAAATAGCATTTATTTAGAGCTTACTACACCTGAGGAGGCGTTGAAATAATTAAAGTACCACTGTATTTTCTTGTAAACCACTATGGGTAGAGGAAGTTTACGCTGACAAAAGGCAACACATGTGTAGCTTACAAAAGTGCGAATCTGCCTAATCAGGAGGGTTTACCGGTATACTCGAAAAACATGATCCACTGTACTCACAATAGACATGTTAAACAAATGTGAGGGCTTAAGATCGGATATCACTTCTTGTGATGCCAACCACCGGGATGTCACATTCATTCCGATTAACTAGGTTAGTCCCACCACATTTTAGGATTTGTGCCCAGTCTGATGAACGAGATGCTGCGGGACTGAGTAGTAGCAACCTTCATCCAATCGTAGTTAGAATCCTCCAACGCCCAAAAAATTAAATTATTGTGGTTCACTGAAAAGTGTACAGCTCCACTACACCAACTCCTCATGTATTGTGAGGCACAACTCCTCCCTCTTGGCTCTTAAGTTGCCACTCCCAGAATATATCCCGGAGCATAAGTGGAAATGCACCTAAATAAAAATAAAAAAAGCAGGTGTCAAAGCTCCTTCTCCGGTCCATCGGTGCTCAAGGAAAACAAATGTAAGGACCTACAAAAAAGCTGTTGTAAATCTCTCCTAGTGCTTGGGAGCAGAGTAAGGGTGGGGACCCTCAAACTTGTACAAGGTATGGGGCATACTACCCCACACTGCTTTCTACCTTTGGCAAGGCTGGAAGAATTCTCGCACAACTCCAAAATTGCAATATCATTAAACAAAATCAGCTTTTACAACAGAAAAATAAGCTAATACAAGCCGAAAATGTATTCTTCTGTATTTGATCAACTCCACAGTTTCGAGACATTAAAGCAAACCCTCCGGCAAGGCCAGGGGCTGGTAAAAGAAACAACCCACCTTTTTGGGTAGAGGGGTGAAGAACTTACCACTACCTTCCCTTTAAAAAGGGGCACAAATGCACCACGATGCCCTTGTGTAAGGCAGGGATTGAATACCCCACTGCCTGGGGAGGGGCATGAGCAGAATACAACCCCCCCCCACACACACACACCGCAAAAGGGTAAGGAGGGGATGGCTAACAAAATACACCGTCGCCCTTGGGCAAAGAGAGGGTGCGGTAATAAACATCTTCCAACACTCGGGGATATGGTGAGGCACACTGCTTTCCTGTGAACAAGGGGGGGGGGGGGGGTGATTGTCAAAGGTAGAAGGATTAGGAGGGAGGTAAACATTCTCGCCATTATATAAGACATTTTTAAAAAGACAACAGCTGTCCAAGCCTCAACATGACTAGTATTAAAACCAGTGGTCAAACCGCTCTTCAACGGGAGGGGGCAGGGTAATGGGGAGGTCTTCCATAATGTGTTATCCATCATCACTTCCTCATTAACGATAGTTTTCACAGAAGTAAAAATATTGTCGCTTAACTAGAAAGCCGAAGTGCAAAGAAACAGGAAAAAGTAAGCCAATTTTAGTCATCGGCGGTTGTGGAGCTGGCGCGGTTGGATGGTCGGACGGACGGGAGGCCATGTGGTTGCAGTTAAACAAAGAAGCAGTTCACAGCAACGTCTGAAAATAGTTTGCCTTCTCGTGTGACAGCGTAGAATATAATTCTTAAAGCCAACCAGTGAACCTCCGCTGCGCGAGGGCACCGTTTTGACAACCGTAGCCCAACAGTACAAGCACTACTTGGGTGTATTGGGGAGTCGACACCAATCCCGGCTCCGCCTTCCTGCAGCGCGTGCTCAGTATTACAGGCCGCTTTACATTTGCTTAGGACAGAAGAAAGGAGGTAAGAAAGACAGCAAGGAGGTAAGGAGGGCCACATCTATCATGCCACACTGTTGAAGTTTCTATACCCCGGCCTCTGTTCCTAGACTACAGAGTCTGACTGGTTAGGAGACACCCATGCTCGATCTTCGCCCTCCACTTTTCTAAGAGGTGGCTTCGAAGCGCTGTTTGGGAACCAGTGATTAAAGGGGGACAAGTAAATATCGCGATGACACGATAGTGGTCCAGTGCCACATCACAGGGTCTGGAACATATCCGAAGTCCAGGCTTTCAGACAGACTACACGCCCAGCCAGGAAAGGCTCTTTTGCGAAGCTCTTGAACCTTCATTCAGCACCTGTGCCCGCTCCCCCCCCCCCCCCAATATCACTGACCGGCCTCCGAGCCGGCAGGCTTCCAGTGCTAGCCTTGAGATGCCAGTGTACTCCAGGAGGAATAAAGGCTGGAAACTGGTTCCATACGTCATTTTTGATCCACAAATCAAAACCCTTTAATTAGGACCCTCAGCCAACCACTAAAAAACACACACGACCACGAAAAAGCCTGTTGGGGTGTTGGTTTTTATTTCAGTTCAAATTTACACGTAATGCCATTTCGGTAGAAGCAAATACAACAAGCAACTGTTAACGCGTATAAACAAGCGCGCACTGAAGCTGACGGAGTGGGAGGGGGAGTGGGGGCGGGCACGCAGGCTGCCAAATGGTGCGATGAATCACGGCTAAAGTGAAAGCAAACAAGTGGTTGCAGGACTCCAAATGGTGCGCGCGCCCGGACGGGTCACATGCACTGTAGTTGGAGGCCTGCAAAGCCACTGTTTGCACTTCCAAAACGCGCTTACTATAAGTCTCGCCAGAGCAGCGCTAAAGCGCTGGTCAGGCGAGACCTAAAAAGCAAGAGGAAAGCCATGTTTCTCCCAAAGGATTACTTTCAAATTTGGAGCAAATTTCAGACTTTTCGTGGCTTTTCAGTGTTGTTGTTTTCCAACCTTATTCGTGTGAGTAACAGCTATGTATGCATTACCACGCGGTGTTAAGTTCCAACTACAGAAATGTAAGGAAAGCATGCATTAGCGCATGTAAATGTATCTTTTGTTTCTCAACATGGAGAATGTTTCCTCAAGATGAAGCCCCTTACCTTACTCCCCAATTGAGTACAGGGGTGCACCTCTTAGAATCCCACTCTGGAAACCCGAATTAACCTGTGAGCAGTTCTAGGGTAGGAAACTACGTGCAAAGTGTATACAAACTCATAGGGTTGAGGAGTTCACCTACATTTGCTGCTGGGACGTCCCTGGAATGGGTACCACCCAGCCCCTAACCCTATCTATGGAGACATACATTGATATTGACATGTAGTTGACCGGTTTGCTATCTCTTGGCGAGAGCTGAGCAGTTTTGGACAGCTTTTAAAAGATACCTCGTCTAATAGACACTTCCTATTAATGATGCCTGGATACACCCTCACCAGGGTATGGCTCATTTTAAAAGCAGCAGGCCTTGTGGGAATTAATTTGCTTGAAGCATTCATTATGTTTCGCGATATTGCAGACAGTGTACAGCGAGCTGGTGATCGCGGGGGGAGAGGGCATTCCTTCCAGTGCCCAGGGCAGTCCATGCAGTTGTTCTCATTGTATTAATTGCCATATTGTTTACATTGCTTATGCTGTAAAACAGATTGAGATTTAGCGTCTTGTGTTTTTTGGCAGCAGTGATGGTGGGAAACATAATGGAGGGCAATGCACTGTAAGTTAATAACCCTGGGTGGGATTGTGTCAGGGTTTGTTGATGTCTTTGGAGTGCTTCCTGCTGTCTTGTATCTGACTGCAGCGTGAGGCATGTGTGATTCGGTGCTGCTCTGTGCATCTCTGAAGGCCTTTGTGTGTTCAACCAGGGCTTATTGGTGGGAGAGTTGACTTTTGTCCCAGCAGTGCTCTTCTGTTTACATCTGTGTAGTGAGTGTGCTGGCTGGGACATCTGATGTGATATACAGCTCAGGGGAGGATTCTGCAGCCCTGATATGATTGTGCTTAACAATAACGTATACATGTTGGCCTTAGAAGGATTAAAGTCTGCTCATGCTTCAAGTGGAAAGCACACTCGTCACACTCACTTTTACTAAAATATTATTTTCACTTCTGTACATTTCTTATGTATTACAAGGTTCAGTTTAATGTTACTAGAAAATATATACTTTAGATTGATTGAAGGATGTAGCCAGTGCATCATGTTCCTAAACCACACTTGACTGCATACTAGAGGTGATCTGGGCATTTGCAGAAGTCCACCTGAAAGCTGACAGAGATCAGCCTGACTGGAAGGGACAGATTTAATTGATACGTATAGGCAGGCTGGGTGTTTAGTTGTGCAATGTTTAGTTGTGTTTTCTTTAGTAGTAAGCTGTTTTGCTTTTCACTGGGTTGTGGTGGGTTCTGTTATGTTGTGATATTGTAGACGTGTGTTGCAAATGAAATTGGTATTGTGCTTGATGTACCCTCAGACACTCCAAATAGTTCAAAAAAGCTTTAGATAGATTAGAACAGAATTGTTTCAAAGCTTATTGAAATATCGTCGAGCAAGAAAGTCCCATTCACTAGGATTTTTTTTGTAACTTACTTTTGATTTAGTAATGACTAAGTAATTCATTTCAGTAGTGAGTCATGTGTAGTCTAGGAATTCTGAGATCCATATTTCTAAAAGGGCACTACAATTTCCAAACATTTAATCATACATTTGAATGAGGTATGAGAATTAAAAAAAAATAAAAAGAAAATTGTCTCTGAATCTGAATAGGATCTTTCTGAAGACCTAGATAAAAGAGTCTAAGGGGCCTATTAGCATGGCGGGCGGATCGCCCAACTGGCAGTGGTGATCCGCCCGCCAGAACACCCCGCCGGACGGCCTTTTACCCCCGCCACATTTGCATGGCAGGAGTACCACGGCGGATGGAAATACCGACCACTGCTTTTCCGCCGGTAGACAATCGTAACAATTGCCTACCGGACGGAAAAGGCCCATAAGATGGTGGCGGTGCCTTGCAGGCACTGCCATCCATTTTCTGAAGTGTGCGGTAAAATGCCTTTCCATGGTGGAGACTCCGCCATGGAAAGGCATGCGGTTTTTACTTTGGGCGCCCGTTGTGGGACCCCGGGAGGTGGGGGGTGGAGGGCTGCACTTGGGGAGTACCTATGGTAACCCCCTACATTGCCATGCACAAGGTGGCAGGCACCACGCGGTGCCTGTCACGTTGTGCATGCCAATGCACAACATGCATATTCAAAATTGTGCTGCTTACAGCACCACCCGCCACAATGTTGAATATTCAGGATGCGACCGCCACGGTGGTGGTCGCATCCTAATTGGCGGTGCGGGACCGCCGCACCACTGGCGGACGGTCCCAGCACCGCTAGGGCAGTCCGCCCGCGATCCTAATGGACCCCTAAGTGACCAAAACTGTATAGGTTGGACGCATTCTCCTCACCCCTAGGATAAACAGCCATGTTAACATGCTAACTGTGATTAATGAAAATTAAAATACCTGATTTTGGATCACAAAGTTTAAATGAGTTGAGATTTGCAATATCAGACAATCCAAATGATGTCCCTTGTAGCACAGAGCTAGAAATTCACGTGATGAGACTATCATTTCTGTATGTCTGTTGTAATATGCAAATGAGGATCTACCCTTCAATCGTACCTTTTAGCTGACATGTAATGCTGCAGTGTTTACTTTGAAAAACCATGCAGTGCGAAAGCAGTGCGAAACAACACTCAGTTCTCTGGGTTACTCTTTACTTCGTCTTTCATGTTTCAAAAATTACAAGAGCCAATAGGTTTTGAATCTGTAGACTATGGTGAAGTACAAATGTGTGAAAGAATTACAATGAAGCATTTTTGTTTTTGTAGAGATTTTGTTTTATGGTGACATTAGACATCAGCATACGACCGAATCAGAGAATTCAATATCGTAATTGGTAACGTATTTTTGAAAGGTTTTGTGTACTTGCTCTGTGCTGCATTGCAGTGGTGTACAATCGAGATATTATGAACTTCAGAAGTAGTGTAAACGTCATTTCAGCATCATCGAGTGTTGCACATCATTGTTCATTTTCTGATGGTATGGAAGTCCTGTGGTAGAATCCAAAGAAAGAGCTTGCCCACTATGTCATTCCATACATTTGTATACAATTATTCATTCATAAACTGATATGTGGCTTTACAAGTGCCAACATTAACGCCATCTTGGAACGGGCCTTGTAGGAACAGATTATAAATGGATCTCTAGAGAAGCTTTCACGTTTTCTGAAGACAGGGAAATGCAAGTCTCTGGCTGCATGTTTTGGGGCACATCAACTTTCTGGCTCATTTATTATGAGGGGCAATTCATTTTTCAAGGAGCCACAATGCAAGTACTAAGTACACGTGAAAAAAATGATAGGGACTGTCTTTCGGGGTCTGCATGTTACGATAAAATAGGGAATCATCCTTCTTTTCCACCGGATGATATGTTTTCATAATATATATAAATAAGAGAGTAGAAATTAAAAATTACAGAGCTAAAGAAACACCAGAGCGTTTTGATAGCTTTACCCTTTCAGCACTCCGATAATGTCGGGTAGAGGATGTGGTCTAACGGCTAGGGTGGTCGGTCTCAAATCTGGGGAACTGGGTTCAAGTGTCGGCAAGGGCACGCAACATCCTATGGTTCTGGGTAAATCTCTTAATCTCCCCTTGCCTCCCAAAAATGAATTTTTCCTCATGGACAGCAACTGGTGCTTGTGTAAAGCGCTCTGATACCTTCGGGTGAAGTTCACGCTATATAAAACTCTGGAAAAAAGAAAAAATGTCACAGAAGTGCATTGCTAGGAGTGCTTGGGATGCTGTTCAGTGAACGTCTACTCACCGGAATGCCAGGGGTATCAGAAGTGGCATCACACACTCTTTGACTTTCACTCACTTACACATACACACAAATCCACAAGCACACATACATTTAAAAGCATTTTTTTACTTACCTCAGCTTCCATGGAAGGGCATATTCCAGCTTATTGTGCTCCATTTTTAATAGGTTTTAATGAATAGTATATTCTATTTATTCACTATTAGTGTAATATAGAATTGACAGAAAATAAAGAGAGTGGAGCCCCAGCTGCCCCTGTGTTCCTGGCACTGAATTTGCAGCCTCTGAGGCCAGGGGTCGCGAAGGCAGTGCTAGGGGTAGCAAAGGACAATCCAGGGGCCGCAGCTGCGACCCCTGGCAATCCCTAATTTATGCTATTTGGAAAACGGGGGACCCCTACCAGGCAAATGTGCTTGCTATACGTAGGGACATTTAGACTTTATGTAAAGAGACCAATAGCAAGCTTCTATTTAAATAAGACATAGTCAAGGTGCAACAAGGCAGTAACCACAATAAATAATATGCATAAAGATGTGAAAATTCACAATATATTTTTTATTTAGAAAAATCTATTTTCAATTTATTTTCTTTGATTTTTATAAAGCTTAATTAGCTCATTCATCTAAATTCTTTTTGTTCAAACCATATTCAAGAATTTTTGATTATTGCTATATACAGGCCATCATGATTACATACAAAAGACATTTCATATTGATAGTATCCAATTAGAACACAGGATAATAATGTCTAGTAATCCTTAATTTACTCGGACATGCAGAAGATGACAACTTGATGATGGCAAGAGGTAGAATAGGAACTACGCGCGTTTCGGCACTACTTCCTTCATCAGGGAACTGTCTATTGCAAAAAGATTGGAGGAGTGGAACCTAATTTATGTCCATGACCATGTACCTTGTGAATGCTAATGTCGAAAGCAAGAGTGCAGTGTTCTAGGTTAGTATTTATAGACTACAGTGTGCATGAACACTAGGCCATTTGTGATCATGAGGAGCGGTATCCCACCTTAAATATTTCTAGGACTTAGCGCCACGTGGTTTGTCATTGCACAGATGATTCAGTGCTGTGGGTTGGCTTGAGGCTCATATGATACAATCAGTGTGGTGGTTTAGTGTCACATGCATGCAATAAAGTTGGCCAGTGTCCTTTAAATGTAGTCTGGCTTGCTAGAATCCCTTGGGTGCAATGAAGGAGTTTTGTTTCCCTAGGATTCATTATCTTGGATAGAATTCCCAAAGTGCAGTGCAGTGTGGTGGTATAGTTCCTCCTGGAATGCACTGCAGTGTAGTGAGTTGGTGTTCCCAGAATGCAGTGCAATGTGGTGGGTTTGTGTCTCTAGGATGCAACAGGGTGTGAAAAATTAATATCTATAGCGTACAGACTAAGGGGCTAATTTATGTTTTGGTGGACGGCGTGATTGCCATTGCCATTGCGGAGTACTTTATTCCCACTACAGCGAGGGTACTTCGCCTGCCTTAATTAGAGACGTCCACAGCCCCTGCACAAATCTCTTGCATTTCAGGAAAACTTCATCATGGCTGTTCTTGGAATGGTAAGTTTGACAGACTGTTCTGTCAACATGACCGAGCTATACATCAAACTTACAACTTTTTTTTATTTTCAAAAAGAAAATCCCAAAACAGGATTTCGTTTTTTAAAATGTAAAAAAATATTGTGCCCCTTGCCATGGGAGTTTTCTCACTTGCTGAGGGTGGCACTGAACACTTTTCAATGCCTCTTACCTTCAGGTTTTTCCTGGCAGTGATGGACATTGAAGATCTAAGTTAGATGGACGGACATATAGCCAAACATCTACTGACCCATACTCCATTGAAGGGTTTTTGACCACAGCATAGACAGAGTAGTCTCTGCTGTCATCAAACTGTTGCAGGGATTCTGCACCTACACAGAACTATGCGCAGGAAAACAGGACCTCGGTGTATAGGGGTGTACCCAGGGCTCGAGTCGGGGTACCACGCGGGTGGACGGCGTCCCCCCACTTATTTTACTGGGTTTTTACCGGGTGGACGCCGTCCACCCTGCCCAAAAGATGAAGCCGGTACCCGAGCCTGCACCTGCGCGCGCGCTCAGCACTCATCAAACCCCACCTTCTATTGTCGAGAGAGGGCGAACAGAGCTCTTTAAGTTGTTTCACGTTGATGGAGCCGCTCAGTATAATAGACGGGCGCTCGTGGCCGTATATTAGAAAAGGTCAGTATGTATTCATGCATTTCAGACGGAGACCGGCAAATTTACTGTGGGCAATAAATACGCACCTAACAAGCAGCGCAGCTTTAATTTCCCCACTCCTTTGAGTGTCAATACGGTGACTAATTCCAACGTAAACATTCTCCTTTGCCCTTTGAACCTGCCCCCATCGCCTTCTACCCTTTGTTAATTAATGGGGACTACATCTCGTGACGTCACTTCCTGCCGTGAGGTCACTTCCGGTGACACCACCTAACTTGGAGCGTCCCCCCACTTCTTTTTGTAGGACTTGTGCCCTGGGTGTACCAACCTAGCACCTTAGTACCCAAAATCCCAAAACCGACTAGCTATAGTGTCTCATTCTTTCTCCTCCAAAATCACGAAGCTACAAATGATTAGACAACCCAGAACACAACACTCACGACTCTCTCAGGAGTCGCGGTAGCAAGACATACCCTTTCGCTCGCTCACTCGTACTTGCCCACAATAAGAATTGGCAGAGTGTTGGAAAGTGGGTTATTGGTAGGGGCCAATGTAGGTCGGCCACTGGCAATAAGGCCACTAACACATGATAGGACTCAGCATGGGTCTTAGAAAATTATTCCTATGCTCAACCCTTGGTAACGTGGCTGCAAGCAGACAGGCTTAACTTCAAAGACAGGTATGTAAAGTATTTAAAAACACCATTTCAGTAAATAATTACGACACAACACAAAATAAAAATCCAAAACCAATTGATAAAAATAGGTAATATTTTTATCTTTTAAATGACACCAAAATGAAAAATATCCACTGTAGGGAACCAAATATATGAATTTTTAGAGATTAGTCACTTTCTAGTGCTTAGAAATCAACAGTGCCCCTTTTCGTCATTTCGTTTTCTCTGACAGGGACACCTTTAGAAGCGGTTCTGGAGAATGTCTCACCAAATGTGTTGTGCGCCTTCTCCAGCAGGTGGGATCCAGTTAGAACTCCTTCCTGAAGTTCTGCTTGCGGGTCCCAAAGTATCCAACACACAATCCAAGGTTCTGGAATCTCCAAGAGGGTCCTTGAAAGTGTGAAACTTCTATTCCACAATCCACTTGAACATAACCCTTACAAATCCACTGGTACTCCAGGCTGAGAATTCTTTGTGGGGATGTCCAGGTGAGCTCTGTTAACCTGTAGCTTGCAGGGAGTCCACTCTTTAGTCCTTTTGCAGCAAGGTAACCCACAGGGCTGCAGATTCAGTTGGTGCAGTCTTCAGAGGTCAGGCCTTAGAAATCTTTGCACAGCAAAACTTCTCAGCAGGGCACTTCTTGCTTCAGTTAGTTTCAAGCAGCAGATCTGGAGGGCTCTGCCCCTCTCAGATACTTATTCAAAATTCTCTGGGTCAAGGTGCAGGTCACTCCTGACCAATGGGAGCAGGGTAACTCCTCAAGGCGATGACCACATCCTGTAGAGTGTGGCATTATTTTGTCCCAGAGTGTATCAAATCTTCCAAATCCATAATGGCTGATTTTCCAGCAGAGAGTCAAGACCTGGCTAAACACACCCCCAGGGGTGGCTTATTTCCCTAGTCTCTCCCACTACCATCTGCACATACCTTCCTTAAGCCTAGCCCTGACTCTGGGTCAAAAGTGTAAAAGTGTACCTAACACCCAGGCCTCCCCTCTGCCTTTGAAGAGCATGGTTTACGACTCCACCCCCTGGCCTGGCATTCCTATGGACCAACCCACTGCCCTCCCAGCAGAGCTGGTAACCCCAGGGGCTCTTTATCACCTCTTCAAAGCAGCCTGGCTAATCCACTTAACTCTGACCAATCGGGGCAGACCACTGGAAGGCTGAATTTGGATTTACAAACAAGAAAGTCGTATAATTTCTTTTATGTACACTTTAGGAGAAATTAAACAAAATGATATTGTTGGATTTAGCACTACTATTCTGAGAAGTCTTTAAAAGGTAGCTCTATCTCCTTCCTATCAGTAGTTATTATTTAATAACTCCCTGCAATGTTAACCAATAGGGCCTGGGATTTGCAATGGGGAAAATGACTTGGGCCAGTTTTCTAGCACCAGGGCTTATAAAAACATATTTTATAAGTATTTCCCTAATTTCTACAGGACCCCCATCCCCTGTGCAACTAGGGGAGACTTTAGGGGTTCTTAATCTGCAGAAATATTGCAGATTCTCCTTCCACAGGGCTCCTAGCATAAAAGTCGTATTTGAGCAGCACTTTACCACAATGTGGGGAGTGAAATTTGAAATTTACTTTACCCAGGCATATAAAAACTCATTTCATAATGGTGTACCTTATATATATATCTGACCCCCACCCCTGGCATACCTAGGGGAGACCCTGGGGGTGCCTAATATGCCCAAAAATTGTAGGTTATCCACTTTTAAGTGCATCTACCACCAAAGTCGAGTTTGGGCACAATTTACTTTTTAAAAGCAGTCCTGGCACCCAGGACGGTTTTTAAACTGACCTCAGGCAAGTGCAAAAAAAGCTGCTGGCCTCTAAACTGCCATGCCCCAGGGTACTGGGGACTTCTAGGTAGTTTCAATCCCCTGCCCTATTATATACTAGGGGCTTATGGGGTAGTTCATGCCAATTACAGGGGTACCCCACCATACCATAGTGTACCCTAGTGTATGTTAGGCGTTTTAACTGTATTCTAATGTGTTCGTTTCAGCTTGGCACTGGGCTTGATTAGGCAGAGCCCAGGGTCAGTCAGAGTCAGTTACCACCAGTACCAGTCAGCAAAACGTTGGGGGTGCCCAGGGCACAGGGTGACTTTGCAACACAGAGTCACTGTAGTAGTTCAAACTTTTTATTTTAGCTTTTGCGCTTCACAATACAGTATACGAGCCACAACCAGCAGCAAAATGCATAAACTCAAAACAATTAGCATTGTTACAATTCCATAGAGTAAAAAGGGGAAGTCATTATATAAAGTCAGTGGAAATGGACTATGAGGCCTAACCACCCTTCCCTTGACTGGAAGAAGTGTATTATATAAAGGAAGATCTCTGGGCTTTATCAGCAGACCCCATACCTTAAAGCCTAGATGGAAGGTTTACATCAGAGGAACAGCATAGCTCTTCTCAATGGAAAGGGCTCTCTCCAAGTGTGTGTTAACATAAGATGTATCCCCGTAATATCAAAGCACGAGTCTCTAGCATTGCAACTGAGTTTAGCATGTTATGTCTAGGTGCTAGGGACTGACCAGAACAGAATAACAATGGGCATTGCTTATCGACCTTGCACAACGTGTTCAGACTAAACTCCAGGAACTCAGCAGAGAACGTGAAAAGAAGACAGCTCTCATGTGAAAGGCATACATAGAGTCTTGCAAAAATAAAGTCATGTAGTAACGTGCGCAAAAGCAAGCATCATGGCAGCAAAGCTCATGCTAACTTAGCAATGCCGACAATGACCCTAAGGGCCATATAACAAAACCTATGGTCCGCCCGACTCCAAATTAGGCGAGTGGACCATTATGTTGGCTAGGGAACTCCATTGCCTCTGCGACAGAGGTCCCTCTCTGCCAACATATAAATCAAGTCCTAAGTGTTTTAAGTTATGGACAATGAGGTGGGGCCTATTGCCCTTAACATGCAGCTGATTCTGGTGGGTAAGTGCAATTCAGTGCAGTTCACTGGATTCATTACTAGGATACATGGCTGCACTGTGGGTTAAAATATCTAGCATGCACATTGTTGTGCTGAGCTAGCACTGATAGGGTGCAATGTGGTGAATCAGTGGGCCCAGGCTGAAGAGCGTAGTGTGGTGGAAAGTATCCTTAGGATGCAATTCAGTGGTGTGAGTTATTATCCCTCCTATGTAGTACAGTATATTTGGTTAGAGCATCGAGGATGAAGTGATTAGTTAATGCAGTGTGTTAGAGCCAATAAGATGCAATACAGTGCAGCAGATGACTGTTCCTACAACAGTGCAGTGTGGTGGGTTGCACGACTGTTCCTACAACAGTGCAGTGTGGTGGGTTGCTTTCCCCTGGACTTATTGATAGATACGCCATACACTGTGTTGGAAATTGTGTTACTGGTTTAGGGGCGTGGGGGTGTGTGAAACCATACTCAAGCAGCAACCACAATCTCTGTCAGGCTGAAGTCACAGCAAACCCCAAGTTAACCTGTGCTTCACTCTCTTGTATCTTGGCACAAAGCAGTCAGGCTTAACTTAGAAGTAATGAGAAAGCTATTAGCAGAGCACTTCAAAATGTAATAAAGTGGAAACACAACACAAGAAAAATCAAACACCAATTTAGGAAAATAGATTAAAATGTAATAAATGATTTCACACCAAAATGACAAATATCTAATCAGTAGAACCAGAGATATCCAATTTCCAAGATTTTTGTAAAAACAGTGCCTAGAAGCACAAAGATGATGTAATCTGGTCGTGCCTGACTGGGACAAAGTCACAAGTTCAGGCAACCCACAATGGAGCGCAGATACATGAACGAAGTTAGGCCCGCTGAACAAAAGTACCTTAAATCCTGTTTTACGGAGCGTTATGAGATCCCGAGTTGAGGATGCATCACGCAGCGGCGGTTCCAAGAAACTATGGGGTTGTGATGGGGAGTCTTGCATCATTGTCAAAGATGCCATCTATGAGTGGTTTGCGATGCATAGTCCTGCGTCCGTTATGTGTCACACAGCGGTGGTTCCGTAGCAGAGCTGCAAGGATATGCATTGTTCTGCATTGGTTCTGCCCACAGGATCATAGCTAGGCTGGAAGAGCACCTTCAGGCCAACTTCCAAGGGGCCCGAACTGGAATGGCACTACTTGGGGGACAAGACTCACAGCAGACAGAGTCCAGGTGCAAAAGAGTAACAGTCCTTCTTGCAGATCAGCTCAGCAGTGTTTCTGAGTCTTCCACAGGTTCAGAGATGCACTGAAGAGTTGGGTCTGAGGGTCAAATATTTATACCTGGTGTCCACTTTGAAGTAAGAGAAGGTTCAGGAGGGTTCCACTACTCAGAGGTGTTTGGAATTTCCTGCCTCGCCCACAACAGAGTAGTGTCAAACCCTTTGTGAGTCTGCCCAGGCAGGTGTGGTACGTGACAGCTCATCCCCCTCATCAAGTCAGGGATGGCCTTTCCTTCCAACACCTATACTCCTTTGTCTCGCTGTCTTGGAGCAATCCACAAAGAGCATCTGCAAGCTACACCAAGGCATGTGATTCAGGAAACAGGCTGCAGTCACCAAATGGTTGGGACAAGAAAATGGCAACTTTCTTAAATTGGAATTTTCAGATTTGTAACTTAAAATCCAACTTTACCATTAAAGAGGGCTTTAAAAGACAATTTTTAGACACCAAGCTTGACATCCCTACCTGCCCCGAATTGAAAGTTAGCACTTATTAAATGTAGTATGTTAACCCAATGTTATCCTGAGGGAGTGGCAGGACTTGCAGTAGTAAAAACACATTTAAGAGTTTTTCACTATCAGGAAATATAAAACTTAAAAGTACATGTCCAACTTATTAAATACACTGCACCCTGCCCTCTGGGCTGTTTAGGGCCTACCCTAGGGGTGATTTATATGTATTAAAAGGGAAGAATTAGGCCTAGCAAAAGATTTATACTGCAAGGTCAAAATGACAGCTTAAAACTGCACACACAGCCTGCAATGGCAGGCCTGAGACATGTTTAAAGGGCGATTTACGTGGGTCACAATCAGTGCAGAAGGCCCACTAGTAGAATTGAATTTACAGGCCCTGGGTACATGTATTAACACTTTTCTAGGGACTTACAAGTAAATTAATCACTCAGTTTGGGTGTAAGTCAATTCTACCATGTTTTATGGACAAATCACACGCACTTTATAACTATTTAGCAGTGGTAAAGTGCATTACAGTACTAAAATTCAACAAAAGGGGGCTCAGAAAACGGGAGAGTGAAGGCAAAATGTTTGGGGATGACCCTGCACAAAGGGCCAAGACCAACACCCTGGAAGTCAGATCCAAACCACTGCCACCAAGATATATATAAACACAATTAAAAACTCCAGGGCAACTCGTTCTGGCCCTGGTGTGTGTATGCATTTGAAGGCAAAGTGCCTCTAGTTGTGCAGCTGGAACTAAAACTCTTGACACGCAGATCTAACAATAAATCAACAATCAGGGTTGAACCACCCAGGCCCCACTACATTCAGAGTTACCTCCAGGAATCAATAACAGCAGTAAGGCTGAAGCAACGTCTGTCTATAAGAGTAAAAGTGTTTTTTGGTTTTTTTGCAAAAGCTACTTCGGTCTTCATTGTGAGAGGGGCAGGAAATTGCATCGGTAATCCCACCCCTACAATTTTCGATTCCACAGGGACTGGTAATTCTGGTGAGCGAAATGACTACAGAATTAGACATAATGTCCTCAGAAATTAGGAATAACCACAGAAATCTGTGTCTGCACACCCAAGCCCCATGGTGTTTTCTCAGTTCTGAGATTTTTCCAAGCTTTGCATTTGACAGGTTTACGCTGATGAAATATCCACGCCATAGAGCCTGAGCTTGAGTTTACCATGTTTAGACTATTCAGATAGTAACTCCTGTTATCAGCCAAATCCTGGAAACAGAAACCTGACATTAGCATCTTGCTACAACGCGGTCCACCTAAAACCTAGAAACGCACTGTTGCATATGTTACACTATCACACGAGACATTCCACTGCATCTGGACTTTGCCTGCACGCAGTTTTGAATTTACAAAGCGGCATTCCCTTGTCTGTCAGTCTGGTATTTGGACTGATCCGCACTGGGCTGGGGTAAGCGCACGGGAACCTCCCAAGAAGCTGCTAATGTCATCATCGCAGGTAGACAGCGGCTCTGGACGTGCGTTCGTCTTCTTGAAGGATTGCTTGACCCGTCGGAGAGCTGGCTGCCGCCAGGGCCGCTCCAGCAGATCGCAGCTCAGCTCCTGTTTGTACTGTATCCGGGATGGCTTTTCCATCTGTGCAGCGGCCTGAGATGTACTGGTACCGAGTCATGGGAGGGCGGCGGAGGAGCTGTGCGGTGCCTGCAGGGCAGAGGCTTCCAGAAGACGTGCTTTCGTGAACGGTAGCACTTAGCACGTTGCAGCGCTGCCCCATGTCTTTCATGGGTGAAACGCAGGCAACTGTGGGGTAGGGGGCCCCAACCCTTCAGGCCCCCCCCCACCCCACCTCTTCCGAGGGCCCGATACCGCCCAAGGCCAAAGAATATCTGTGAGATGTGGGAAACTCGTGGACCCCCTCACCACATTCTGCAGAGTGGGGGGGGGGGGGGGGGGGGGAGGATGCCATTATGCCTTATGCCACTGATGTCATTCAATTTATTACTGCGCCGTGTTTGTGCAAAGTACAGTGGGGCATATTTGTGAGCCTCCTGCGTCACTGTAGCGTCACATTTTGTGACGCTCAGGCGGCGTAAATCACAAAATCATATTTATGAGGTCACACAAAGGCACAATGCGTGGCTTTGAATGGCCTCATTAACGAAAATCGCTACGTTGCTTGCACTGCATTATGTACATTTGGGGGATGAGCGAACGAGGAGAAATAACTTTATTTCGCCTCATTTTTTCCTCTTTCTATGTGTGTTTCGTTCTGCAGCACACATAGAAAAAGGAAAAAGCCTCCCAGGATAGTTTTTGTGCAGGAAGGTCCTCCTTCCTGTACAAAAATAGTCCTGCATACAACACAGGCACCCTTGCACCATCGTGCAAGGGTGCCTGCGTTGGCACTAGGCTGCCAAAATGGCGCCAGCACAGGGGGAAAGGACAGGAAAGCACTCTATTAGATAACTATGGTGCATTCCGGACCTTTCACTCTGATGTAGGGCATCGCAGCCTGCATTTCCAGTCAAATCCCTGCATCTGAGGCTTTTTTGCCTGTTGGGTTCCCTTGATCCTACATTCTCTCTGTTTCAGCCGTATTCCCCAATATTACCACCACTCTTTGAATATCCCTGACCATCCGCCTCTAAATATTTCTTTCTTCTGGCCCTTTTTTCTTCCGCTTGGGTAGTATCTTTCTTCCAGTTCCTCGCAATTGATTTTGATACAATTTTGTGTGCTTGTAAAAACAGCGAATGTAAACCATACGTACACATAAACCACACGTACACATAAACCATACGTGCATAAGTATGCAGGAGAAGCTGTCTGGTGGTTAAGATGACCACTTTGAAGCCCGGAACCTGGGCTTGACCCCCTGCCTCATCTATTGACAGTAGAGAAGAATCATGGTCACATTGCATCATCTCCCTGTACATCAGTCCCTGCGGCAGAAAGAGATCTTATCCCAAGTGCTGTATAAATAACCTGTGTGGCAGGTATTATGGTGCGATCTGAAAAAGTGTAGAAAAGTGTTATAGGTGGAGGTGAGGTGTCCACAAGGATACATTGGGAGACTTTCTAGGAGGAGCAAGCATCTTCCTTATTGCAAATCAGGACCCTATGTACAACACCCACCATAATCCCATTCTCTCATCCATGCTCCCCATTGTTCAGCATCTCCACCACAGCACCTATATTCTCAGCACAATCTACGGTGCGCCATGTCCTTTCACGAGAAACTGACATAAAACGTTTCCAATTAAACTCTCAGACACTGTCCAAAACACACTCCAGACACTCACCCCCTGAAACAGTTGTAACAGCATGCATAGGGCCTCATTTGTGAGGCGCCTTGCGCCGCCGGAACGTAACTTTTTGTGACGTTCCGTGGTGCAGGAGCCTGCTCCATATTTACGAGGCAGCACTGGCCTAAATGCTGGCTCTTAAATATTGTTCCCTTTAATGCAGTTTTCTGCGTTAAAGGGGGTGTGCAATGGGTGTTGCTGGGGGCTTTTTGACACCGCCCCAGATTTAAGAGAAATTGCAAATCTGAGGCAGTGCCAAAAACGTATGCCTCGCTAGGGGAGGCATAAGGGAGGCACAATGAGGATAAATATCTTTATTTCTCCTCATTTTTCAATTTCTCTAGGTTTCCCTTCCTGCACAAAAATAATCATCCCTGCAACGCAGGCACCCTTGCACCACGGTGCACAGGTGCCTGCATTGGCACATGGCAGCCCATTGCGTGCCGGCGTAGGAGAAAAGGACAGGAATGCGCTGTACCTGATAGATATGGTGCATTTCTGCTCTTTTCTTTTGCCGTAGGGCAGTGCAGCAGGAAGGCCTTCGGCGCTACCTTAACTTACATCAAAATGTCATAAATGAGGTCTACGCCTCACTTAACAAAGAACACAATTAAGAAAAGTTCACTTCACTCTCTCTCAGACAACAGGTCAATGATACTACACATCACTCCTAAACAGAACAATCCCTCCTTGTTGGAAAACGAGGCAGTATATGTGAGGCCTGCACAAATAACATGACTACATTTGTCCTTCACTGGGAACCAAACACCCAATTGTAGCGCCTGACTCTCAGAGGGTAGCGTTGCAGAGCAGTCTGAGGCTTACTCAAGGGAGGTGGTGTGGGCTAGTAATCGACATTTGCAGGTGCACAAAAATAACACTCAATAATTGATTGTCCAGTCTGTACTTTGCTTTATAAAAGTAAGAGTACATTTATTAAACACACACACTACTCAATACTATGCACCAATTTACAAATATACATAAGCTGTTGGAATTACTTTGTGACATTGCATAACATCTCCACCCCTCCCGCAAAGGGGGGGGTTGGGTCTAGTACCACCACTCCCATGTATGCACATCAACTTGCCCCCAATGCAGATAGTTGAACATAACCTGGAGCGAGGGCCCTGCGCACTGGCACCATCCCAGTGGCGACCCACTTGAATGCATGGCAATTACAGCCCCTAAAGGCATCACAGATGAAATCACAGGATTACGCATCTACAGCCAGACACCCTAGCAGGACTGTCTGGCAACATAACCCCACTTGGCTTATGACATCTCCTTACACATGTGACTTACAGTCGCTTCAAAAGAAGTACTCCTGGCAACTACACTTCTCCTGCAGTTAGCCTCTTCACTTTAAAAGGAATCACAGGTAAAAGCATGGGATTACATAAATACAGCCAGACCCCCTAGCAGGAAGGTCCAGCAACATAACTCCATTTAGCTTAACATCACCTTACACAGGTACTTCACTTTACACATGTGACTTTCAGTCCACCTAAAAAGAAATAACCACTAGTAAATGCATTTTGGTGCAATTACATCACTTCACCTCCAGGGGATGCACTTCTTCACACATCCCCCACTCAGCCCTTCACTTCATGATGCACTTCTCCACACACCCTCAGCTGTAGAACAAAAGTTCCAGCCTAGAATGTGCTTAAATGCTAGCTGAGCCCTTGAGGGGTAGTTTCCTTTAGGTCCCCATGACAATGAGGGTGGGACTTTTCTTCGTGCTGGGGGGGAAGACTGCGCTTCTCCAGCAGCTCCCCCAGCACCTTTTCACAAGTGAGGGTGACCCCCCTCCTCTGGGGGCCACAAAGCACCAAAACGGCAGATTTGCTCCTCTTTACCAGCCCCCACCACTGGGAACACTCTCCTCTGCCCTCTGGGTCTCTGGGAGGGTAGATTCAGCTGTGTGCTGTCTTCACTGGCTCTCTGTGCCAGCCTTTTGCCAGGCTCTCTTTCTGGGCCCCTCTTGTCCCTGCGCAGAGGCCCCTGTTTCTGTGCACCAGTCCTGGGCTCTTCTTCTGGTGCTGATAGGGTCCTGGGGGCAGTCAGGGGGTCTCTCCTTCCAACTGCCCATTGCGCCAGGCTCCAGCACCTTCAGCCTCAGCCGAGCACACACCCCAGAGAGACCTTCTCTTCCTGTGCAAGTACTTTTTAAAAAGTTGAGTAGGGGGCTGGCAGGAAGTCTCTCTTGGTCCTATCAAACAGCGACACATCACGTCCCTGCCCCTGCTCCCTCCTTCTTGTCCAGCCTCTGAGCTTGTTCAAAATGGTGTCGTCCAGGGTTTCTGGCCACATGTCTGAAGCCTCATCCCCCACGCTGCCTTCCCTCCTTGGTGCAGCCTGGTGCCTGGCACCCAGTGACAGCTGCTAATTGATGAACCTGTATCCCCTCCCATCTTCTCTTTGTGGAGAGGAGGCCCTAGCTTGTGGAAGAAAGGTTATCAATCCATCCAGCTGAGGTCAGCCCTCAGCCTGGGTCTGGTCCTGGCTGGCTCACAGAAATATGACAGTTCTGGATGACCCAAAAGCAGTACAAATATGACTTTGGACTCTGCAGAATACTTCTTTTCACCTCCAATACAATGGACTTTAGTGCATGTTCTGAAACTGTAGGCCTTGTGGAAGTTAATTTAGCCATGGGCCCCACATTCCCTTAGGGAAATAATGAAGTGAAAACACAGTAAAACACACTGACTTTCCCTGGCATGTTTCTTTCCAGTGTATAAAGCCTATTCCATATCACCACCCAATACTGCATAAGTACTGCCACACCATTCAGTTTGTAGCTTCTCCTGGACTGCGCACGCTAGGAATCTCCCCTGCGCAGCCCGTACACGTGTGCACACGCATGTACACATGTGTCTGCATGTAACCAGCCCGGTGTCACTTACTCCAGCTGCTGCGCAGTGGCCTGGTCAAGCCAGGGGAACACCAGTAAAATCCCCATGCAGTCTCTTACAACCTGAGTTCACTGTGGCTGAGTCCCAACTTATGAGGCTCCCCCACAGTAAAAGCTCAACAATTAGGTGCTTAAAAAGCAAAAAATCCGGGCGGCCCACAGTGTTAGAACCACCTTCTAACACTCCTCCTCTCCTTTTCACAAAGGAGAGGGAACTAATGCAAACACTGCCATCAAACCACAGGTAATTGCATTGCAAAAGGGCAGTCACCTTCCCCAAATCTCTATACAAACCGAATAGCACACACCACATAATGTGAAACAGTAGTCACACTCTCCAAACCTGCAAACAAAACAAGCTCACTTATGGTGCATAGTGTGAGAAGGGGCACCCTCCCCCATCCTCAACATACAGACCACATCTCCCTCTATGGAGCTACAAATCATGAAGTCTACAATGTCAGGGTTCTCCAGCGCATGCGCATCCCCCGACACACATGTACCAGGCATCATCAATTCTGGTATAGGGGTTTGCCATTCTACAGGAGTGCAGGCACACCAAACGCATTTCCAGCGAGACACTTGGAAAAGATTGAGGTTGGTTATTATTGCATCTAGATGATGACTTTGATGGGGGCATGGCCATGCTTTCTGTCTAACCCAATTTCTGTAACTTATGCAAATTACGATTTCAGTCACCAGCCTCACAGGAAAATCTCAATTCCAAGACATTGCAAGGAGGCGTGAATAATGCATAGGTGAAAGTCGAATCTCCCTTATCCAAAACTATAAAAATTGGCGCCAAAAAAGTAGAACAACAAAATATTGAGGCCAAACTCCGATTAGCTCTCAAATCCTCCTCCTCACTCACCCCTCAAACACCACAGTACTGCTGACTGCACTTTCTGATAGAGCGAACCCCAAAAATATAAAAATAATTGAAAGTCTATCAATCGCCTATGCACAGCTGGGACCTTGCTAGTTTTCACAATGAGGTTCTACTGCCGAGTTCAAGACAGGGCCGTCTTAACAGCATTATAGGCCCCCGGGCAAAGCAGTGCACTGGTCCCTGCCCACACAACCACTCACAGGAATAAAAATGTTTAACGGCAAATTTGTCTTAAATTCTGGTCTTCATGGGGCCCCAGTGCTCATGGGGCCACCGGGCAACTGCCCAGCGTGCCCATGCTTTAAGACGACACTGATCCCAGACTCCGAACTATCTCCGAGAGGATGCCTGATTAGCTCTTCAATTGTTCAGTATTTCGGCAGAAATGGCTGCCCAGTGGTAATGATGGAGGTAAGAGGCAGTGACGGGTCGCATGGGGTGAGACACTGCAACCAAGGATGAGCGACCCAGTATACGGCAAGCAATGCACCCAGGACAGCATTTCTTGCCAGTGCTGATGAACGTCTCTGTCTTCAACTGGATGAATTCCAACTTTTAACCTGAAATTAGCTGCCAGGACAATACAATCACAAAACCCAACTCATATTCTAGGCATTTTCAATTAACAAGTTGGTTGAGGACTTTCCTCGAACTCAAGCCAGCCTGAAGGACCACAGCCTGCTTTCAGCTGAGCACAACCGATCAGTTAGTTCTCATCAGTAGCAGAGCCTCTGAACTTCAGATCCAGCTCTGACTAACAGGAACTAGTGCTGGCTGTCTCCTCCCTCTCCCTCGGCAAGTGACTTATACATTGACTTCTAGCTGTCCAGCAAAGCTCATGTGAACACGACCCGGCTTTAGTCCGCAATCAAGGTTATTGTCTTGGCAGTTTACCTGTTGTAGCTATTGTGACATAATATAGCATAATACAACACAATTTACAGAAAACCACAACTGTTGATGGTGCACTCTCCATGAGAAGACCGCTATGATTCCTATTTACTTATATTTATTTAATTTATAACTCGCGCCAGTGCTGGAGCAAAATCTAGCTTAAAGGCTGTCAGGGATGTTTCCTTTCTGCTTTATAATTTTTATGGATATTCCATTTGGCCAGTTATACATTGTTTCTTCTGGATTCAGTTATGAATTCAATTTCTGGACAGTGGATTACGCATATAAGATTTGCGGGAGAAAAAAGGAAAATTCGTCTAGTTTGTTTTATAAATGACAACTGAGACCAGTGAACAGCAGTAGCTTATTCCAAAAGTAAGGTGGCTTTTTTTCCACTCAGTATCCAAACAAACAGTGCAGTGGCCCCTTGTCCCAGTACAAATCATTATAACTGGTCAATGGAATTTTCGCCTGGAAGCTCATCATAACCGAAAAACATTTTTATTTTACTTTTATGTTTGTGGTGTATCACAGAGAAGGAAATCACATATTCTCTCTTTCAAATGTTCCTCCCCTTCCCTTCCATCCTCTGCATGCATCTTCTCTCTGATCATAACCTTCTCTGACGCATGCATGTTTGCCTTATTCTCCATTATTGTGTTTCTGCAAATTGTCCACAACTCATTTACAAGATCACAATCTCTCCTCCCTCCTCTGAAAGTCATACCTATGCAACCTCACAATGCCTAATCCCCTCTAACTCCTCTATTACTCTTACCAACCAAGTCAGTGAGCTACTAAAGAACACAACTAACCCTTATTTATTGTGTCCACCATAAAGAAGCAAGTTGGGCTGCATTGAATGGTATGCTTGAATGCACAAACGAATCCCAATAACTAACAGCAAACCAGTGACACTTGTCTAACCATTCCCTTTGAGCTTCAGTGCTTCATAAGGGGAAGTAAGTGCTAGATAAATGCAATTACAATGTAATTTATCGGTGAATTGAAGGGCGTAAGTCACTACAAAAGTTTCCAGATGGCCAGGACATACAAAGGACACAAGGTGCCTGTTTGTGGGTGTGGCTGATTTCAAGATTACATACACCTGGAGGAATTGATCTACACAAGGGGCCTGATTTTCATAGGTAGCTTTACCTGAGAGGTGTAAATGAGGTGATAGTTGAAGTCTTAGCTACAGTGTAAAAAGTAGTCATTCTGTTTGGTGAGTGTTGCTACCAGGTTGTGGAATTCCCTTCCTGAACAGATCTGGAACCTAAGTTTGTTGTTTTGGAAGCAAGTTAAAACGTGGCTTTTTGTGGATTAGGCTTCAGTTGGGGTTGTATGATAGAGGGTCTGTGTCTGCCCTGGGTTGTCTCTGTCTCACTCTGTTCTCTCTTGTTATTAGTGCTTTGATGCCATTTGGTCTAATGCACTCTAGAAATTATACAAATACAAATGTAAAAATGTAAAAAGGGCAGCTTTTGTCACGAGGGTAGAATTGAGCGTGTTAAATCTTTGAATGCTGACAATTACTCTTACATTTTACCAAACCTAAATTTACAACTCCGATATTTACAGATTTTCCAGAGCCCCAAGTGGAAATTGCTATATGAATCATTACTTGCAAATCCGACGTTTTGCTCACATAGCTGTCACAAAAAATGTCTGCGTTGTGTTTTTAAACGACGTCTGTGCCCTTTGGGGGTCTGATTTGTAGTCACACATACTGTTTTTGCTTTAGCTTATTGTCGTGACAGTTTCTCAAGGGAAACGGTACAGGAGCACCATGTTTCATCCACACCAGCCAGGCTAATTTAGCATAAGGCCTAATGGCAAAAGTCCAGAAACACCAAGTGGCCATTTCTCCAAAGGAATGCAAAACACTAATTTGATGTGTTAGTGTGCTGGTTTGGAATTTATTGGACGTGTTATTTGAGAAGTGCTTGGCTGTGTTCCATCTTTACATTCGCCACCACACCTGCAATACAACAGATGACATGCTAAGAGTGGTCTTTTTTGTCAGATAACGAAAATGATGTGGCCCCAGGGAATGGAATAATACATGGCTTTCATATCAGAGCTGTAATTAAACTAGATCACACATTAGACGTTGTTCCGCGTTGCAGGTACATGAGCAAAAGTATGTACTCCGGTATTTAACTACAATAAATATCAAGTATCCGAAGTTGTACCAGAATGCTGGTCTTTCTTTACGCTTATTACTACGATGGAATTGTACACCTCATAAAGAATGATGTACACATGAAACACAACATATCTCCCAAAAATGGTTAATTCCACTTGTTAAAAAAATTCTAGTGAGTATAGTGGCCGAGCATCTATGCACCTACCTGGAAAGCAATTCTTTGCCGGATGACTCAGCGGTCATTGACTGTCCGCATTGAGGCCAAGGGTCGGCATTAATTGTCATCACTAGTCGCACTGTGTCCTAATTTTACTATAGCTGTCGCGTCTTTGAGACAGTGGATCACAATCTTTTGCTAAGTAAACTGTCCACAATCACTATAAAATGAATCACACTGACTTATTATGAATCTGTTTTAAATAACCGCTCTCAAAGAGTAATGTTAAATTACATTCTCTTTAACTCCAACTCAATGCCAACAGATGTGCCCCAGTGTCCAATGTTATCGCCCGATCTAAGTAACCTCTCTGTCAGAACCCTTCTTCACATCATCAGAAACTATGCATGCTCTTCTAGTCCTATGCAAATGACACTCAACTCATCTTCAGATGAACTGGCCCCCATTGTTCTATGCAATGGTTGCCAGACTGCCTTAACAACATCAAATGCAGGAGGGTTCTGAACCGGCTAATAATAAATATGGATACAATGCAGATACTATTACTGAGCAAACATCCTGCCTCCTGGCTTGCTGTATCCTGGGCTTCTGCTTTAGACCCTTGCCTCATGGCACACGCAAACGTAAAAAGCTTCTGGTCTAAATTTGGTGCTAAACTGAGATTGGATTTACGGGTATGTGTGATCATTTACTCCTGTTCTCTGTTTCTTCACAAGCTCAACCCCATTCTTCTATCGCTTGAGGCTAAAAAAGCAACATTTACAACTACAACTGGCGCTGGGCTACACTACTGTAACTCTTTGTATCCTGGCATCTATGAACGCCAGCTGTTCAGATTACAAACTGCTCAAAATTAGGCTGCACGAGCAGTTGTCCAAACGTCTTCTTATAGATCAACTAAACCCATCTTGTTCAAGGTATACTGTCTTTCTCTGAATTATTTTCAAATCGCTCTGCCTGGTACATAAATGCTTAGTTGACTATTTTTCCAGTTTTCTAAATGCCAGACTTAATACAATCCTACACACCATCTTCTTTCTTCCCAAACTAATCTATTGGTCCCTCACTTCAGTAACAATCATCTTGTGTTCTGGCCTCCATAAATATGAACCGCCTTCCTATTGAGCTTAGACTGATCTCTTCCCACCTCTCCTTTATGAAAAATCTTACAATGTACCCATTTCTGTCAATTTTTTTCTTCTTTTTTCCTATCTTAAGGTTACTACACCAATCTTTGAGAGAACGTTACACTTAATAAATTACCATAGCATAACATAACACCAGTCTGTCCTAATAATAAATACTGCTGTTCCATCAAATTTGAGGTTCACGGATGCAAAAGAACCCCCCCAAGTTGATAGACCAATCAATGATTCCTAATCTATGTAGATCATTTAAAACTCGTTTGGAGGGATCTGCATCTGTTTGAGTGGGAGCTAGTATCTTCATAACTATAATTGTACAGACTGGCAAGTATCACGGGCACGTGATTTTGAGATTTTGTCTGAGGTTTTGAGATTTTCTTGACTGAAAAAATTAGAAATTGAGGAGATTGAATTTGAAAGGTTTGTTGAAGGAGAAGAAACATTTCTGGGTGCAGATCATATATTTATGTAATTAGTTATATTTACTTGTCCATTTATGCTGTTTTACATAGTAATATGGGTGTCGCAACGCCGTTTTTGAATGAAAGTTCACCAGATGAATACAGGTGAACTGGATATTTTTGCAGGTTTTGGTGGTTGTGTTGCCTCTTGGTGGTGTTAGTAAGATGTCTGGTTGCACTGAGTGAAGGAGTGGGGTTTGCTGGCTAGGAGGAGGGGACAGAGGGGATGAAGACTGATTTAGTAGTTAGTGTTGGATCATGGCTAGCTGCTGGTGCCAGGATATATAATGTGAGAACAAGTGAATGACTTGACAACCACAGATGTCAATCTCCCTTGATATACTGTGAGTGTAAAATAACTACAGTAGATGTCATCTATACTTCTCTCATGGTGTCAATCAAACAGCCGCAAGGAGGAACCTCATGAATTAAATTCTGACCGCTTCTTTCCACCTGTACCCACGCATTCCAGGTACCCACTCCACTTAGCCCAACAAGTCATATGCCAGCCTGAGGCTCTTGTGTAAATGCACACAGGGTGGTATGTACCTTCTATGTCCTGGTTTGGAAACACACAATGCTCTCCTGCTATGTATCACCAGTGTGTGGCAAACTGAGACAGTGCACATTATGGAAGGAGAGTTCATTAACTCTGAACATGTGGAGCAGAGAAAGGTAAGTTGGTTTGGGGAGCCTTTGCGGGTCACCCGTATTGCCTTTGAATATAGTGGAGCATTAAAAATGATAAAGATGGAACGAGTATCCAACAATACTTGTAGCCACTCACAATGTCACCTACTTGAAAGCAATAAAAAGGACCTTAATCTCGTGAATGCATTAAATAATAAGTAAAAATGCTTAATATTTCAGATCTACCAAACAAGAAATTAAATAAACATTACAATGAGAATATTTAGATTATTAACTGGCTTGTTGTCTGGTTCATTGGCTAGTCAGAGATTACTGGACAGCATATGTGATGGGTTATGTCCTTTCTGATGGGTTGAGGGCAATAAGTCGCACCATGATGCTATACTGCAAGAAACACTTGCACCTACAATTCATTTGCCTGTATGATGAAGCATGTCTCTATGGGTCCTTATCAAGGTATCTAACTAACTACTCTTCAGGCCCTCACTACTTCTACTTTTCCACTATATATTGTTCAATTTACTTGTCAGGGGGTTTTCTGCACATGGTCAGATTGTCCGTCTGCAGAGCCTCGCATATTCTGGCTTGATCTCACTAGTCTCACTAGTTTGGGCTTTAAAGCTGGAGTAGAGGAAGGACAAAAGACAACTTAACTCTCTTACTTCGTGAAAATATTTAATCACATTCATTAAAACAGAATAACATGGCTCACCAGTTCATAAAGTCATTTTGCTTGTACATTCGCTTAGCAATTCCATTTTGGTGAGGCCTTTTTTCTAACAAGTTGAATAATGTAAGGGTCTTACTTAATGGTCCAGTTAATGCATTGGTTATGATCAGCAACCTTAGGATTGTAGCTATTCTTCTTGCTTGGTGTACCCTCTTACAGCACTTCCCTCGGTGCAGAATTAGTCGACCATGCAAACAAGATGAAGTTCCACAACTGGGGGACTGCGGGTCTGATGCACAAAGATTTTGATCTTGTAGTACTTCTGAATTTTAGTTGTATGCCAAGAGATAGCCAGGAGTACTGGATTTACTGTTGAAAACCATGAGTACACCAGGAGTATGAAAAAAGTAAGTCACAGTTACTTATACATCAATCTTTGTTATTCAGGCATGCCTTCTTCAGCAGATAGTGCAACAAGCTATGACTCCATTGATTCAAGATAGCTTGGCTGATGAGGGGTGATACCCTGACACTGATCCCAGGAAGCTTGCTTCATGTCCAGGGAGGACCTGGTTTGGGCGTTCGGGCTGGACTGTTCCCGTGGGGAGCAGGGTCAAGGCTGATTTGCATATGGCTGGGTCCAAACTGGGCTGGCATGATGAGCAAGAAAAGGATGGATTTAACCCAGATATGTGACTGGGGTTGAATATTTGATAATAGTTGCCGTGGGAAGGGTATGCCCAGACATGGGTCCTGTGCTCACTGTGTCACTTGATTCAAGCTAGCCTGGCTGATGACAGGTGATACCCTGAAACTGGTCCCAGAATGCCTGTTTCCAGTCCAGGGAGGACCAGCTATCCAGTTCTGGCTGGACTGGACTGTACCCATGAGGAGCATGGTCAAGACTGATTTGTATATGGCTGGGTCCAAACCACTTCTGGCATACTACACTACCAGTTCTAATCCAAGCAGAGTAGTAAAGTTGGTATCCAGCTATGTTGTGCCAGCAATGAATAGAGATGCTCTCTGCTCCATAAATGTGTAACCAAAGCCATTGGTGCTGTGAGATGTACTGTACAGGTAAACAGGCCCTGCCAAGTCCAATGGTTACCATTGCTTCGCACCCCAACCATGCACTAACCAAGATCGCATTTCCAGTCTATTAGTCCATGACCGGGTGCATCTTAGCCTTAAAACTGCCATACACGCTCATCGAACAATGCCGTCTGACCAGAGCGCAGGAGACCTCTGCTCCCGCCGAAACAGGATTTCTGCTTCCGGCTCTCGATAGCACCAGACGCAGTGCTGAGACCTTGCTTATGCCGTTCCTAGGACTCTGACAGACTTCACACAATTCTGGAGTAAGGCAGGGTTATCCCCTAATACATCTTCTCCTATAGACAGAGCTGATTCTCTTTCACAACTATTGCTCATTGTGCGTTTCCTAATTTGTCTCGCCTGATTACAGCACACGGACCCAAAGGTAATTGAACACTTGTGTTTGTAGGTTGGCAATATTGGTGGCATGCACCTTACTACTAGTTTTTCCCAATTTTGATGTACCTACCCCCTAGTAATCAAATTTCTATATGTACCCCCAGATCACCACTGTTTCAATATTCCAGCAAAAATGACCAACATGCTAAAATCAGAGTAATCAGTCTAGAAGTACTCGATTGTTCAGATACCTTATGCCATTAATACAGAACCTACAGCTGTTAGAAACAGGGTCGGACTGTGGCAGAAAAGTGGTCCAGTCACCAAAATAAAAGTGGCCTCCATTAGTGAGTTAGACATCTAAGGGGCCTAGGTTTGCAAATTGGGGCGATTTTGAACTTGTAAATACACAATATGTAAGTTTGTTGCAAGGAATGGAAGACTACATGAATTTGAGCTTGCTGCAGGCAATGCTTATTTTAATACCAGGGAAATCAACAGTAAAAACCAGCCCAGAAGATCATAAAACAAGCTCACAAACTGCCACATATACAGCCCACACACTGACCTGTCAGACCAGCCCATCGGGCACTGCCTGATTGCCCTGTGGGTCAGTCCAACTGTTGCTTCTAAATAACTTGGGATAGCTTCTTTTCAGGTTCTCCACCCCCTGTGCAGACTTGAAAACCCACAATTCATTCCACTGCTTATCAGTTCTAACTATATCCATTTCGAAGTGCTGTTCACTTTTGTGACCCTTCTCTTGCTATGGTCAGAAAGAGCCACTAATCATGACTCACCCACTTCACAACTACCATGAGCTAATCTCATGGAACCACACAGGACAAACAGGAAATTCGCCTGTGTGACTGCTAGCCTCTCCAAATTTGTCAAACAGCCTTTTGTTAATTAAAAAAAGAAATAAACTAAATAAGAGCAGAAGCACAAATAATTTTTCCTGGGAGACTCCGGCAATGCTCTTGAATGCCAGCGTTGCAGAGTACCATGGTTGCCACGTTTTCATTCCGCCTCATTTCACTTTCTTCTGCAATGGCAGACTTCTTATCCCTTTATCTCACTCTTGCTTTCTTTTTCATGTTCTCATTGTTTTCCTATCTTTCTCTTCCTCCATCGCATCCCTTTTCTGTCTTTCTCTATCTGAGTTAAAAATACTGATGAAGAAAAATAAATCCTCGCCCCCAAAAAGGAGTTCTAGTGCCTACCACCTGCAGCCACAACACAAAAATAACAAGCATTTACAATGCAATGGTCTCGGCATTGGTAAAGTTAGAGCTATTGGCATTGCTCATGACATTATTTTTGTTTATGTATTTGTTTTTAAAACATTTAAAGAAACGACATTGTCATGAGCAATGCCAATAGCTCTAACTTTAACAATGCCGAGACCGTTGCATTGTAAATGCTTGTTAAGGTGGGCGGTGGGTTGGGCGCCGTTATTTTCACGCGGGAGCCTCACACTGCCTAAACTTTGGCAAATAGCGACTTGCAAGGTGCTGGCTAGTAGGAAATCGAGAGTAAGTCGGAGATAAGTAAGAGTGCATCTATCCTGTTGCTTGCCATCGTTCCTGACCGCCTCTTACCCGCAGGTGCAGATCTCGCAGATACATTTGCGCTTGCTTAGGGTGATGTTCTGCACACAGGATTCGTCTGCTGTTAATTGCACGTGGTGATAAGGGACGCGTCCTACAGCCAGATGAACACTTGTCGCTTGTGTGGCTGCAAGTGTACCATCTCCCCAAATTCCCTGTTACCAGGGACGCGCGCCGTTGCCTGGCAACTTGGTGAGCGTCGACTGGTCAACATCGAATGGCTAGCGTGGTGACATGAAACGTCAAGTTTGGGGCGGGCATGAAAAATGCTCCCACTCGATGGGATCATCCGAAGACTATTCACTCCCCATCAAAACGTTTGCATGGAGGATGCGATGCATCGCAGAAGGCAACAGTTATTACAACTTTGAAGGGGCGTCACTGGTTTAATGAGACAGCTGCAAAACGTGAGCGAGCACAACCCGACCCTCCTCAATGTATTAGAATGTGTCACGAAACGGGGACAGTTCTTAATTGAAAAAGGAACTGCCCAGGCTGATCTGGGACTTCTGGTTGTCCCACTTTTCAGTCCCTCTGTCCCATTCAGGGCAGGCAGCCGCAACATTCCCAGACAGAACAGCGTAGTTCCCCGAACAGTTTGACTAACTCTCCTTGGAATACTTCAGTCCCAGACTAGCATAAACGCACCGTTCCAAAGTGGGCGGTAGCCGTCGACTGTCGGGGGCGGATCGGAGCGGAGACACATGCAGGCTTCACGGCAAATCAGTACTCGGGATACTAGCCGACGCACCGTGATAGGGTGAAGGCATCCTTACACTTTAGCAGACTCAGAGTCTGGGAGCTGTGTGACTGCGCGACCCGGAAGTTCTAAAGTTATGGACAAGTGACATCCGTTAAACATAAACAACGGACGACGGATGTTAGACTGAATTCACTCACGGTCCGTGTAAGTAGCGGATAGGTGGTCACCTTAACAAGTAGATGTATAATGCTATTTAATCGATAGGTCATAGCTTCTTAATCTAAGTTACCGACCAGTTAGAAAAATACATACTTGTTCAGCCCTGCTTCAGAATACATGTACCTACTACCATGGAGTATCTTATCTGCTTGCTGCTGAGCGATTACAGTTATTTCCCGTCGAAAATATTGCACCAGTGTTGAGTAGTGCAGACGCACGACAATGAAAAGCACTCGTAGTGTCGCATTGTCTTCCGTGTGCTTACTTACTTTCAACGATGGCGCGCGTAGCCCTTTCATACCTGTAACATTTGGCCACCGGACACAGGGGGAGCGGACGAGCACACGACTGCCTTTCTCCGAGGCAGAGCAGAAATGCCTCGGAGAAAGGCAGCGGCATTTTCGGATTCGGGGGCGTGTTTTGCTGTTGTCTCCTCCTTGTGACTTCTTGCAAAAAACACGCCCCCCCGATCCGAAAAGGACGGGGCCTAATCTGAATGACTGACCTCTTCTCCAATGAGAAGAGGGGCGGGTTCAAGCCCCTCTTCTCCAAGTCATTAAATCTCGGAGCGAGACTGCGCAAGCGCAGCCTTCGCAGCCGAGACCTAAAAACTGGGAAAATATTAGGGAGAGCAGCATGATCAGCTTTGAATACAAATTTTCTTTCGTACCAAGCAGTTGAGACAGATCGAAGCCATGGGGTGTGGCTTGAATCTAACACCCTACTCCAGCCAAGCCAACAAAAAAGCATATGCTTTCTAGGATGCATTACTACGATCATTGCAACATGTTTACTTCTTTATTCACACACACTCACTCATTCACCTCTCTCATTCACTGTTTCCATTTACCTCACTCTTTCTCAATTGCTCTCTCATTCACTTTGACTCTCACTCACTCGTTCACTTTCACCCACTTTCTCTTGCTCATTCACTCTCTCACTCACCTCATCACTCTCATTCAATCCACTTTTAGATCAGTCACTCACTCTCACTCACACATCAATCACTCTCTCTTGTGCTCTCACTCACACATTCACCCACTCTACCTCAGTTTCAATTTCGATCACTCTCACTCACTCACTCTCACACATTCACTCACTCTGTCAGGCAACCCCTCACTTACTGTCTCACTCACTCATTCTATCACTCCTTCATTCTCTCTCACTTTCTCTCTGTGTTTCAGTTGTTATCTCTTTGTCTCTGTTTGTATCACTTCTTTATATCTTCTCCACTCCCACTTTTCCTCTTTATGACGCTGTTACTCCAAGTCTCTCTCTTGCTTTCTATGTCTCCTTCCAGTTTTTTCTTTCTCTCTCTCTCCTTTCTTGCTCTCTGCCACTATCTCTCAGACGCTCTTCCTTTTTACTATGTCCCTCCTCTATCTGATGCATTGTCCTTCTTTGTTCTCCTCCCTGCCAATCAATGGCAACTTATTTGACTCGGCTCTGACTTAAACTTAATTAATACAATCCTATACACTGTTCTTTGCAAACTACTCTTCTGGTTTCTAGTGTCAGAAAAGGTTATTCTGCTGGCAAGCCATTACCCATATCTTCCTACCTTTCATTTATGAAAAATCTTATCCCTAAAAGGTTACTTAGATCCAGCAACTCCCATCTGGCACAAAAGTGGAGGACAGTCTTTTTGCCTCAATGCGGCCTAACTTTGGAATTCCCTCTCTTTGCCCATCCGATCTATGGACAATGATTTGTGCTTTCGAAAACAACGTAAGACCCTGCTTTTTAAGATTCGACCATTCTGGTGCCGTCTCTGACTTTAGTGGAGTAGCTCTTTCTTAACTAGCGCTGGGATGCCTACAGGTCGCCATACACTCTATAAATCCCATAGCACAGCATAGCATTTGCTCGAGTGGAGGTTTTTGAGTGTTTATTTTTTTTAATTAATGACATTAATTACACCTAGCAGTAATTGCTCAGAACTAGACTAACAATGTGCATATTTTGTGATTGTGTTAAAGAATTATTAATTGAAATTAGCATACTAGAGTTAAAAAAGAATAGATATTTGAGGAATGCAGCCTACTTAAACATTGTATAGTTAACTTCGTTTTTATTAATAATCCTTGTGTTGTTTCTTAATAATATAGTAGTAGGGATGGCTACAGTAGGCATTATCATAAAAGAATTGCCTAACACCTGAAATGAGAGACTCAAGCTCTACGCAATGGCCTCCAAAGCTGTTGAAAGATATTAACACAATAAGAAGAAGGTTTCTTTGGGCAATAAAATATGTCAAAAAGACATGCGATTCCTGGTGCATTCTCCTTCCATGCCTTGGTGACAACTGTTACTCATTTAGGTGTAGCAGCACATTGGGTGATTTAGAACTTCAACTACCAGAATTCCTTGTAAGGGTGGGGAGGTGAGTGAGTGAAAGGCTGGATGGACGAAGACGGTACATGCTCTTAGTTTGTCATTGGGTAATTTAAACTTCAAATACCAGAAATCTTGTAACAGTTTTGTCCTGGGCCAGCTTTTTGAGTGATATATTGTTTGTCTAACACTTGCAAGTATTATGGTTGCACGTGGTTTGTTGTTACTGATTTTGGTCTTTTATGGTAACAGTATTCGACGAATGAGTTTGTAGACATTAGACTCGCGTCTTTAGAACATGTTTTCTAAACTATGCACAATGAATGGCCTTGAAAATACTTCTCAAAGAAGGCTTCCTCGTTTAGCTTTTTTTTTTCTTTTCTGTAGCACTTGCATCCAAGTTGCGCTCGCGCCAACTTGGACGGATGCCGGGGCTCCGCGCCATCTGGCGCCGTGACAGGCTCCGCGGTACTGTGCCTTGATTGGTGGCCACTGTGTGAACAGTCTGATGAGGGTCTGCCTGGGATACATTGTCCTCCTGGTTGCAGTGTTATTTTCACTGGCCTCGCGCTCGTGATCTCTTAAACAGCAGTGAGTGAACAGCCCAGAGGATGGGAAACGGTAGCTTTCAAGCTTTCTACATCCATTTACAGTTCGCGCCAAGCAATCATGAGGTGTGCTGTCCCCAGGTGAGGAGAAACAACATTGCCACGTAGGCAAACTTATAAACAATGCATAACAGGTAACCGTGCATTAGCCAGCCGTGAGCCCCAGTGACCGGTGCTACTGCTCCTGCTGCACTACTGAGATTTACCCCTCAGAACACGCGGATACACAGTCACATGCATGCACATACTAAAACACATTGGACACATTGAACTGAGATACTTTTATTTGTATTCAACTTTATTTGTAAAGTCTGGGGTTAATAATTAAAGGAAACATCAAAAAAATCGAAAAGGCTGGATTTGCGATATGATTTCGAGCCAGCCTCGTCGGAGAAAGGTAGCCACGCAGACATAAAGGCTGCCAAGCAGTACATGCTGCTTGCATTATCAACCATATAGTAAGAGATATAAGTATTGTCTGAAATAGAAGGGCTATTACAAGGATACACAAATTCTAGTAGAAAAGCTGGGAAATTGTTTTTATTCTCTCTAAGGTGTTTAGATTTAATTGCTTTCAGTACACGTCTGAAACGGACAAATATAACATTGTATTGGGCATAAGGGTGCAGGGGCGTTGTCAACCCCAGCTTTAGTAGCTACAAGGAGGGTGGGGGTTTTGATCGGCCTCTTCTGCCTGCAACTCAGCAGAAAAGGGCTCATGAGTAACTTGAAAGGGTGGAAAGGTGAGTGGATGGATGGATGGATGTGTGAGTGAGTGAAATGGTGGATGGGTGGGTTAGTGCAGGTGGTGGATGGATAAACACATGGATGAATGAGTGAAAGGATAGAAGGATGGATGAGTGAAAGGGAGGAAGGATGGATGGATGGGTGGATAAATTGATGTGTGAAAGGGTGGATGGAGGGATGATGAGAGGATGGATGGATGAGTGAGTGAAAGGATGGATGATGAGTGAAAGGGTAAATGGATGGTGGTTGGATGGATGCATGGATGTGTCAGTAAAATTGTGGATGGGTGGGCGAGTAAAGGGATGGATGGATAGATGCATGAGTGAAAGGATGGATGTAAGGAAGGATGAGTGAAAGGGAGGGAGGAAGGATGAATGGATGGATGTGGGAAATGGTGGATAGATGATGAGAGAAAGGCTTGATGGATGAGAGAGTGAAATGATAGATGATGAGTGAAAGGGCAAATTGATGGATGGAGTGGAAGGCTGCATAGATGGGTGTGTCAAAAGGGTGAATGTATCTATGAGTGAAACAATGGATTGATGGATGAGTGAAAGGATGGATGTAAAGAGGGATGAGTGAAATAATGAATGAGTGAAGGGGAGGATAGATTGATGGCTGGATGAGAGGGTGGACGGGTGGATGAGTGAAATGGTGAATGGATGAGTGAGTGAAAGGATGGATGGATGTGTGAAAGGGTAAATGGATGGACAGATGGATGCATATGTGAAAAGGTGGATGAATGAGAGAAAGGATGGTTGAGTGAAAGGGAGGGAGGATGGATGGATTGATAAGTGGATGGATCAGTGATTGCAAGGGTAAATGGGTGGATGATTAGAGAAAGGATGGATGTATGAGTGAGTGAAAGAATGGCTTGATGAGTGAAATGGTAAACGGATGGATGGATCGATGCACTGAGTTAAAGGGTGGATAGATAATAGTTGGATGAGTGAAAGGGAGGGTAGATGGATGGCTGGCTGGATGGAAGGGTGGATGAAAGGAAGAGGGCAGGGTGAATGGATGGATGAGTTAGTGAAAGGGTGGATGGATGAGTGAAAGGATGAGTGAAAAAGTGGATGGATGAATGAAAGAGTGGATGGATGAGCGAGTGAGTGAGGGAAAGGATGGATGGATGAGTGAAAGGGTAAATGGATGGATAGATGGATGGGTAGAAGGATGGACGGATCACTGAAAGGGTGGATGGATGGAGTGAAAGGATGGACGGATGACAGAAAGGATGGATGGGTGGCTGGATGAAAGACAAAGGGGATGGATAAGTGAAAGGATGGATGATTGAGTGAAAGGATGGATATGTTTAATGGATAAGTCTGAAGATAAATTGATAGGTTTGGATACGGATGGATGCAATGTTGACAGACTGGATGGTGGATGAAAGACTGAGTGGATGACAGAATATAAAGGTAAAATGGTTGCTAGCAGTGGGTGGATGGAAGGATGAAAAGATGACTGGATAGATGCTTGAATGGAAGAGACCGGCAAGTTCTCCTGAAAAGGGTCGGGATGACTTGCTTCGCTTGCTCAGTGCCATAAGAGCTTTGGTTCAAAGTGGGGAGTATTTTAATTTTCTAGCTACTCCCTTGTAAGGTTGCACCCAAGGTAGTCTAAAGTGGAGTGTGAGGATTAACATATAAACCTGTGATGTGTTAATAAAGAATAGAAGAGGGCAGAATTGGTCCAAGTACTCCTTAAAAAACAGTTAAAGCACCAGCTATACAGTGATTTTTGGTCTTGTTTTGCTCTTTGTGGATCTCACAGTTGCTACCCCCTCCCTCCCGCGTATGTCTTGCACTGCTCTGCCTTCCTGCCCTATGAGTCAATCACTAAAAGTGTATCCTGGTTGCTCAGTTTGAGTGCAATAGCAACACAGCCCAGGACACTGGAGGAGAATGACTAATTGTGACTGTCAGAGCCCAGTATTGGTTGTTTTTTCTGTGGGCACATTAGTGAAACCCCTTCTCAAGTTTTTAACCTCCCAGTGTAGATGTTGTTGGTAATGGGGAGCCTGCCAGCTCCTGCTCGTGGTCTCATTGCCCAACCACATTCCACAGGCCACCAGTATCCCACCACTGGAAAATCAGAAGGCAGTTCACTTAGCCACATTTCTACACTTGGGCCCAGATTCACAAAGGTTTATCGTCAGGTTAGCATTACGTTTATAATGCTAACCAGACCCTAAACCTATTTGGGTATTAACAAACCAATTCTAATTGGTATTAGCATTGGTTTGTACGGAAAAGTAATACAAAGCAGCACGAAACGCTGCTTTGTATTACTTTGCATTAAGTGGCATTACATGAGGGTTCCCATGCACTCACCCATGCTTTTTGATGATAAACCTTATCTACTAACATTAGTAGGCAAGGTCTAGTGCCAAAAATTATTACTGCTGACAAGCAGGCGTTAAAAGGAGAAATGCTTTAATTTCTCCTTTCTTTTCCTATTTTGCATGACTGCTGCACTGTGCAGCAAACACACAAAGTAGGAACCGCTTTTAAACTTGTCTAGCCATAGTATTTTGTACATGAAGGATGTAAAGGATATAAACTCTGAAAGGTGGACATTCTACGTATGTAAATAAATAAATGCACTTTCTGTAAGGTGCACATTCTATGTCTGTTGATAAGTAAACACACTCTCTGAGAGGTTCAAATTCTATATCTGTAGATAAGTAAACACACTCTCTGATAGGAGCACATTCTGTGTATAGATTTGTATAGAGATAAGATAATGCAGTCTCTCTCACAGGTGCTGACTTTACACATGTAGATAAGTAAACACACTCTCTGAGAGGTGCACATCTACATATGTAGATAAGTAAACACACCTTTTAAAGGTGGATATTCTATGTATGTAGATAAGTAAAAACACTCTCTGTGAGGTGCTCATTCTATCTATAGAGATACGATAACGCAGTCTCTCTGAGAGGTGCAGATTTTGCACTTGTAGATAAGTATACTCACTCTCTGAGAAGTGCACATTCTATGTATATGGAAAAGTAAACACACTCTCTGAGAGGTGCTCATTCTGCGTATATAGGTAAGTAAACGTACCCTCTTGGAAAGATGCAAATCTGCGTATGTAGATAAAGAAATGCACTCTCTGAAAGGTGCACATTCTATGTATGTAGATAAGTAAAGACACTCTGAGAGATGCAAATTCTATGTATAGAGATGAGATAACTTTCAGCCTCATGCATCAACCCAAAATCCAGTCGGTAAAATACCGATTCGCTAATAGCTCCCGGTATTAAGTTAAAAATACCCAATCCCAATGCATCAACCCAAAAGCAGAAATCGCTATTTAAGGAATCCTTAAATAGCGATTCTTTAAATAGGGATTCCTTAAATACCGATTCCTTAAATAGGGATTCCTTAAATAGGGATTCCTTAAATACCGATTCCTTAAATAGCGATTGCATTTAAGGAATCCCAAAGTGAGATTCCTTAAATGCAATGCATCAAAGTTAAAAAAATAGCGATTTCGCTAATAGGGGGAGCAAATTACCATGAAGATGAACAGCATGGTAATTTGCAAAAACTTTGAAAAATGCACTTTTGTGCATTTTTCAAAGTTTCATGTTGCGCACACACATGCCCTTCGAGCATGTGTGTGTGCAACATATGTGCACATATCATTTTCAGGGGTGCTATAGGGTGTCATTTTGACACCCTTGCACCCTTGAAATTGCATGAGCAATTAGCGAGAACCTACTGGTACTCGCTATTTGCTCATGCAATCTCCGATTCATTCCTATGGGCCTGGAGGCCCATAGGAATGATTGGGGCGGCATTCCTTAATTGCTACTCGCTATTTGCTAGTAGCAATTAAGGAAAGTTAAGGAATCGCTATTTGAATAGCGATTCCTACATGCATAGCCTTTTGCTATTCCTTATTAGCGAATCCTTATTTTTCGCTAATAAGGAATCGCAAATGCTAATGTTGATGCATATGCCCCATAGTCTCTTTGAGAGGTGCAGATTCTGCATATGTAGATAAGTAAATGCACTCTGAGAGGTGCACATTCTACACAGATAGATGAGTAAGTACACACTCTCTAAGAGGTGCACATTCTACACATATAGATAAGTATAAATTCTGTCGGAGAGGGGCTCATTCTATGTATATGGATAATTAAACACACACTCTCTGAGAGGTGCACATCTATGTATGTGGATAAGTAAACACACTCTCTGAGCGGTGCAAATTCTATGTATGTAGAGAAGTAATCACACTCTGAGAGGTGCACAATCTATGTATAGAGATAAGACGACGGAGTATCTCTGAGAGGTTCACATTCTGCATAGGTAGATAAGTAAACCGCCTCTCATTATAGGTATATAGCTAAGTAAACATGTAGGGCCTCATTTATGAGTTTCTGCCATAGGACAGCGCTGCAGGCCTTCCTGCTGTGCTGCCCTGTGGCAAAGGAAACGGGCAGGAATGCGCCATGTCTATCAGATACAACGCATTCCTGTCCTTTTCCCCAGCACCGGCACACAATGGGCTGCCGTGTGCCAATGCAGGCGCCTTTGCACCATGGCGTAAGAGTGCCTGTGTTGCAGGGATGATTATTTTTGTGCAGGAAGGGAACCCTTCCTGCACAAACACAATCACTAGAGGCATTTTCCTCCTTCTATGTGTGCGTCAGAATGCAGCACACATAGAATAAGAAAAAACTAGGAGAAATAAAGATTTTTTCTCTCCGTTGTGCCTCCCTTGCGCCTCCCCTTGGGTGGCATACATTTTTGGTGCTGCCTGAGGATTACAATTTCTCTTAAATCTGGGGCAGTCTCAAAAAGCCATGGATGTTGCTGGGATCGCCCCCAGCAACACCCATTGCATGCCCCTTTAATGCAGAAAACTGCGTTACAGGGAATATATTTATGAGGCAGCATTAAGGCAAAAAAAGTGGCTTCACGCTGCCTCATAAATGTGGAGCAGGCTCCTGCACCACGGAAGGACACAAAAAGTGACGTTCTGGTGGTGCAAGCGGCCTCATAAATGAGGGCTGGGATCTATGAGAAGCCACATTTTATGTATAAAGATAAGTAAGGTTTAGTGTAAATCCCTGTCTTTGAATGTTAGTAGATACGGATTTGCATAAAATGTCATGATTAGTTGCATGGGAACACCCATGAACCAGCCTTGGAAGGCTCCCTTGACCCACTATTGCACTAAGTAGCACACAGTACAACTTTACGTTACTTTGGAAAACTTTCCAATGCAAATCCTGGGTTGCGTTGGATAGTAAATCACACTCCACCACTTTACACTAAGTTTGTGTCAATTTTGTGATGCAAACCTATTGCTAAGCATTAGCCAGTGGACAATCAGAGGCCAAAGGCTGGAACCTTATGGGGGTCTGTTTCCAGGTGGGCTCTGACAGAAGACTGAGTTTGGCTGGAAAAATAACCACACTAGCCTTCTTGATCGATTAAAGTACATTTGGAAGGCTCGTCTGATATTGGGCTGCTAGCTGTTTTGTGGACAGTCACATATGTTTGTTTAGTAGCCAAAGAAGCTATTCCACATGGGCCCGAAATGTCAGAAGAGGTGTTTTACCTTTCAGGACTAATGAGATCTGCTACAAAAAAAATGGAATGGAAAAGTGTAGTAACACTTTTAAAGTGTTTTATTTCTGCAAATCGGAAAAACATGCATACGTGGCAAAGGATAGTTGTAGAATGTGGCAATGCAGATTAATTGAAAATTGTCCATTGGCTGCAGAGAGTGAAAGGAGCTGCCTCAGTCCAAGCATTCATAGGGCGTGATGTGTATCTTTACTGTCTTTTATTTCAACACTTTTTTTCGGGCAGCTGAGCTGACAGATAATGTTTGTCCTTTTCATGCTCAGCTCAGGACTCTATGCAAACAGAGGCAAGCATGTATTCCAGTGCGCTTATGGGAACATCGCTGAAGAATTTCAGAAACCAGAATGGACGTGTTCCAATGTAAGCAAGCTTTTGCAAACAGAGAACACATGTAAAATGTCGCTTGAATTACAGCACTTCACACAGGAACTTATACTTCAAGATGAAAAGATTTGTGCTGTAATCCTCCAGTCCAAGCTGTGTTTGCTGAAAATCTTTCAGGCACAATTTAGAGCCGGGTCAATGGGAGGTGTGCGTGGACTGCCTTCCAGCAGAGGGACATGTCTGTAGGAAGATTGAAGGAGGAGCGGTGATGGGTCGGCCAAGGGCTAGCTGAGCCTAGTGGGGCAAGGGGAAGGATGGTGAATGGGCAGACTGTGCTGTCAGGTGTATTATATTTTTGGACTGAATTGGTGTATATGTGCGCTGGTGATAGTCGGTTACTGTTTTACGCCTGTCCAAGCTACCCGTTGCCCATAAGCTGCTGGATGTGCCTCACAAAAACTGAAAATTATTCCCACCAAACCCGAGTCCCCAGTGGAGTGTGAGACTTTGGCTGCATTGTATAGCGCTTACATTGAGCGTGATTCGCCTGTGAGGCGCCTTTCGGTGGCTGAGTAGCAGCCACTCTCTAGGTTACGGACTATGAGTGGGAGCTCACGGGCATGAACATGGATGCTGATTATGTGGCCCAGTCAGAAAGAAAATGCCACTTTTGCCACCTTCGTGCCGCATTACTGTAAAGTAGGATGCACAGACAACAGCTTGAATCTGTGAGTAGTTTATTACTTAAACCCCAGCTGTGCAGAGCCTGGAAGGTAGTTTATACTCAACAGCTTCTCCTCCTCCTCTGCTTCCTTTGGAATATCTATTTCAGCAGATTCTGATGGTATCAGAGCGCTGTGAGCAGATGGAAGTCACCGACACAACATACAAAATACAACAACTAGAAGAATAATGCACATGAATGACTAATGCACACTGACATAATAAAAGAGTTATATGAAACATTCTAATATATTTGATAAAAATAGATAACTTAGAGAATAAAACACTCTAACTCATAAAATGTTAATAAAAGATTACTTGCAGGATAAACCAGTGAGGGGAAACTACTTCAGTATATAATCCTTCAACCTCTTGGAGGTGGGTAGGGTGTGCCCAGTCCTAGTAGCGCGTTCTACTGCCCCAGATCTAATACTAGAGCCTGCATCTACATCAAAGAGAACCACATGCTCATTCTCAATGGCTCCTCCGAAAAAACATCCATCAACCAATGCATGCGTCCCCGTCCAATAGTATTCTTGCTCAACAAATCTTCATACTCAGCGTTCAAGTGGCATCCCGCAAGCTTACCAAAATACCAAACTTTCCCATCACTGACGCTGAGGTTTTAAACAGACCTACCACTTTAAATGGTCCTGCAAACTTGCTCCAACTTTTCTCTCTCTTCCTTTGATCTCTTACTCTAATACCAATTACCAATAATACCGATAGAGAGCTTTACCTTCTTCACTCCATGTTTGCATTCATAATAGTTTTTGTATTTCTCCTGTAAATGTAAATGTAAATTTGTAAAGCGCGTTAAACCATAGGCATCAAAGCTCTGTAACTAGCAAGAGAATACGTGGGTGACCAACATAAGCAATTACAGCTGTGAGAAGAGACAAGTCTTCACATTCTTCCAAATGCAGAGTATGAAGTAATACTAGCAATGCATACCTGGAGAATTTTCCATAACCTAGCAGCCTGCTCCTGTGTTTTATTAATGTTCTCTTTAACATCTTGTAAAGAAACTTGGCTTGCTCTTGTCTCTCGTTCTTCATCCACGCCTGGTTCTCTTTAGTAAACAGATCTCTTCCCTTGAGGAGGTTAATATACCCTGTCACAGAAGGTATTTATTGTACTATAGGCCCACACAAGTTTATTTTGATTCCAGTCTCCAACTTCTGCAACGCTTAATGGCCATCTGTATACTGCTCTTCAAAATTCTATTACAGCGTTCTACAGCATCCTTACAAGTGGTATTATACAACAAAGTGAGTCTCCACATGATATTGTTTCTAACTAAGAAATCCTGCAGCCATTGTCACTCAAGAAAGATTTGAGTATACACTCATGCTGGAAGAAGTCATCCGGGAATTTCACTGGAGTATTCGAGTCCACTTTCTCATTTATACTCCCTTCTGATCACTTCAAAAACAAGTCATAAAATACAATGACATTTGGACAATACCTTGTTGATGAAGTCTAGGTTCCAAAATATCAATAGCCAAAGCTTTCCAGGGCCTGTCCGGACATACTAATGAGGACAAAGGTAATTTGACGTTTGTCTGTTTTGCATGCACTGATCACACTTCCATACAAACCTTTCTATCTACAAGTCCATACCAGGTCACCAAGAATGAGATTTAACTTTTTTGTTTTGTTTTTAATGATTCCTAAATGTCCTTTATGAATAATTTCCATAATCCTACCTCTGAGTGTTTGAAGTGGAATTTGGGGATGCAGTGCACGCAACGAAATTCGTTTTATTAATTTATATGTTTACTTACCTGCAAACCTCCGTAATCCATAGATTACTACCCTCCACCCTTCCCCTCCCCCTCCCCATGTCACCGCCCGGCAGCTACTCCCACTACCGACCGCGGCTGATGTCATCACATTCTGATAAAATTAGAATGTGATGACAAGATGGAATTCACCAAAACAACAATAAGGTATTTTGGCCACAGTGCTTTTCTAAATTGTAGGCAGGTGACTGCCAACTGGTTCCATACGCCACTTTATTGCATTCCATAAAAAGGATGCTTGCATTTGTGAGAGCCAAAACCATACTCAATATTCAAAACACCCCAAAATTCAGGAAACCCAACATTTTACCTTACACATTTCTCCCTGTAAATAATTGCATGTAAAGACAATCAGAAATCATTATAAGTCTCAAAGTGAGCAGCAAAACCAGAAAAGAGTGTTAAACAGTATTCCTAGTAGAACAGGAAAGTCTTCTAACTCACCCCCAAAATAAAGGGATTCATATACACAATTTCTGCATATCAAATTAGTAAAACAATAGAGCTATCACGGTATGATGGTAAGTACCAAATCTTTAGCAAATTGAAAATTTGAACGTCATTACCTTATCACATAAGCACTATTCCATTTTAAGATGGCATCCAGCTGTCAGTGCTCCAGAGATAACCGGGAAACTTCCAGCTATGAAGGTTGTCAGTCTGCAAAAGAGTGAGCAAAAGATTGTAAAATCTCACAATAGAGGTTCTCTAAGGAGGTTTTCTTACCATCCACGGTACCACTCCATATAATCAAAACTCCCAAAAAGGTAACCGGATGGTGTATCTAAGCTATACATCAAATATTCTCTGTGGTGGTAAGGGGACAGATGCACACAAGTGTTAAGACGAGAACCCTCACTCATCCTAAGGTGACATGCATCATCATTGGGTTCCCTCTTACACACTGGGACCCCAAGGTACCCAATGTGGGCTACAACTCTCCCGTAGGAGAGGAGCGTGAGTTGTTTTGTGTCATCAAATGTTGGGTCGAGTGAGGGGCAGAGTGCAAAAAAACCAAAAAGTGACGTTAATACTATCTCCTGGATGACGAAGTCAGTCCTTTATTAGTGTTTCCAGTGGATATATTAAAAACAGCTAAGTAAGAATAGGGATATGGATGTACCCTATTAGAGTCTGGTCAACATGTTTCTGCCGGTTGCCGGATCAAATATCGATGTAAAAAATATAGTTTACAAAAATATCAATGCAAAACTATTGAAGACAAAAATATCGACTCCCTATACTTAAACAGGTAAGTACAATAATATTGAATCAAAAACATCGAAGTAAAAAATATGGATGTAAAAAATATTGACTTAAAATATATATATAACTTAAATAAAATATATTAAATAGTATTAATATTTTTAACAAAATAAATTACATTTAATATATATTTTAACTAACTATATTAATAAAATTAATTTAAAAAAAAATAAACACACAAAAATGTGTACACACATATATTTACTTAAATACATTGTATTAACTATTATCATTATTTAATTTATAAACTTTTTAAATTATATAAAAATAAACTATATACATATATCAACAATTTAAAATAAAACATTCTATAATTAATTAACACATTAAACTATTGCAAAAAATAAAACATACATTTTGCAACACTATAATTACAACAGTAGTGAAAATGTTGGATAGCGGAGGGGTAAAAATTACTATTCCCACTCCAGTGAGTGCGACAGCAGGGAAAGTGCTGGATAGCAGAGGGGTAAAAATTACTATTCCCACTCCAGTGAGTGCAAAAGCAGGGAAAGTGTTGGATAGCAGAGGGGTAAACATTACTATTCCCACTCAAATGAGTACAAAAGCAGGGAAAGTGTTGGATAGTGGAGGGGTAAAAATCACTATTCCCACTCCAGTGAGTGCGACAGCAGGTAAAGTGTTGTATAGCGGAGGGGTAAAAATCACTATTCCCACTCCAGTGAGTGCGACAGCAGGGAAAGTGTTGGAAAGCGGAGGGGTAAAAATTACTATTCCCACTCCAGTGAGTGCAAAAGCAGGGAAAGTGTTGTATAGCGGAGGGGTAAAAATTATTATTCCCACTCCAGTGAGTGCAACAGTAGGGAAAGTGTTGGATAGCGGAGGGGTAAAAATTACTATTCCCAATCCAGTGAGCGCAACAGTAGGGAAAGTGCTGGATACCACACCAATAAAAAAAAAAACATCAACATTTTTATTACATTTCATTTCCATTATTAACATAATTAATATTGAAATTTAAATATATTATTAAAAAATATAATAAACATTCATAAATTACACATTGTTTAACACTATAATATCCACAACACACACCTAAAATTAATTACACAATTACAATTCATAATTACTAATTTATTAATGCAAATAAATTAACAAATATTTAATAATTCATCAAGAAAAAATAAATTACTTCCCACCCTTCCCACTATTTACACCTATAAACACCACAACACACACCTAAAATTAATTAAACAATTACCATAATTAATTGATAATTCATTAATTTAAATTAATTAACTAATTATAAAACAATTATTAATAAATTAATTAATGCAAATTATTTTAAAAAATATTTAATAATTCATCAATAAGAAAGAAATTACTTCCCACCCTTCCCACTATTTGTACCTATAAATACCACAACACACACCTAGAATTAATTAAACAATTACCATATTTTAATTGATAATTAGTTAATTTAAATTAATTAACAACTAATTATCAAACAATTATTAATAAATTAATTTACACATTTAACTCTATAACATCACAATTATACAATTATGAATAAATAATAATTATTGAATACATTTCATATAATTAAATTACATCCCACCCTATTCCCCTATAAACACACAACCCATCTACGGAACTAAAAACGCAAAATTCTATTTACAAATAAAAAAATAATTACTAAAATTTTAACACCTAGTGGCCGATTCCGATCCGGGTCGGAAAGCACTCCGACCGAGCCGGATCCGGGGGTTTTTCTAACCGAGCCGGAGTCCTGCAGTCCGAACGAGCGAGTACGATGCGGCCGTATGCTGTCGGACTCGGTTCGGTCGGATTCCCATAGAAGTCAATGGGAGATGGTCGTACGACACGCACATGGGCTCCCATTGACTGAATGGGTACGTCGCGGACAAGTGCGCCCCCTACAGTGGGTACGCATCGGTGCCATCCGCACCGTACATGCCTGTGTTGGGGAGACCCATGGGTCTCCCCCTATGTCCGAGTCGTAGAGCTGCGGGTGACAGCGGTCCGACATGGACCCCCAAAGGCAACCGGACGATTTGCGAGCCGGACACTCCAGCTCGCACAGGCTGTCCGACGTGTGCATCATACTGGCTCGGTCGTGAATCGCATCCATTGCACGCCACGGTTAGCTTACGACCGAGACGTACGGAGCGGTTCGGACCTGGAAACGAGTCGGTCGGTGAATTTCATGTAGCTCGCATCGTACTTTCTCGCTCGTACAGCTGTACGAGTCGGGCGGAAAACACGCGTACGGCGCGTAGTTTTTCCGGCCGGATCACGTTCGTTGCCCTTCCGACCCGGATCGGAATCGGCCCCATAGAATAAAAATACAAACAATTCTCATACAAAATATTAAAATACATAACATTATTAATAAATTGATATTTTAAACAACTATATTTTTGTAAACAATATTTAATACTTCAATATTTTTGCAATCGATATCACTTACCTAACAATCGATATTCTTGACCACGATATTTTTTCCATCGATATTTCTGTCCCACGATATTTTTACCTCGATTTTTCTGTACATCGATATTTATACATCGATATTCAAGCTCTGCACCGTTTCTGCCTTGTTTGACCAAAACGGATCTTGGCATTCTTCAGGACCATACGTTTTGTCACTCTGCTCAGCAAATGTGAGTAAATAATAAATAATTAAATGGAAGACCATGCATTTACTGGTATGGAATTGATCTGTGGTACCAGCTTGAAGTCAAGTCCACATTATGGAGGGATATAAGAACACACATCAGAAGAAACAGTATTCATAACAAACGTCTCAATATTTGTCAAACTCCAGTGTCTAGCCCTAGCACCGCAAAAGTGTATAGATACAAATAAAAACAAGCTGTAGCATGTAGTCTCACCAAATCAAGACTACTAGTCTATGGCCACCTTCATAGGTCCCTTTGTGGCAGATATTAGGATTCTAGAGGTATAAAGGGTACAGTAATACTTAGTCAGGCACTACACAAATGTGAATGTAATCAATTCTCGCCCACTCGTCCTCCTTACAAACTCAATTGCTTTCAGTAGCAATAGTGCATGATGCGTCCTCTTAGCAGCACTATTCTAAGAGAGTGTGCGGAAGGGCATGCCAGTTTTTTTTTTAGTATGTGACTGTACCCAGCCAAACAACATTATGTAAATATCCTAGTCTGTCATCTGGTGACTAAGTTTCTTTATCATTTAGAGCCACGTCAGACCAGGACTTCTTCCAAAAACTTTCGTCTGCACTGGGGTGCACGAATGGTGACATTATTCTACTAGGGGGTGACCTTATCATGATAGTTGACCCCCTGCTGGACTCCACTGGCATGCCATGGTCTCAGTAGGTCCTTCGGGATATCAATGAAACGCACTGCTACTCCTCAGTGCACCTTTTATTCTGCTCCCCATAATGTGTGGACTTTCATTGGTATATATCGGCAAATGCCACACCTTGGCTCGTTGATGTGAAACAAGAGGTACCTTTCGGGGGAGGGGTGGCCTGGAGCACAGGGAAGATTCCAGAGTGCCGCCTTACAGAACGAGATGTTCGACTTTATGCCCCAGGATTCAATTGTGGAATATTTTGAACTAAATAAAGGCACAGTTACTCAACAGGCCACACTGTGTACATACGCGGGGTCTGCATTTATGAACATGCTGGAGTTCTGCGGGATATTTGTAATAGCCTAGCCTGTATCAAATCTGAACTGAGAGACATATACTGCCAGTCTCTCAATGTCGGTACGTGCCACAGGGGCATCATTGCGCAACACTACTGGATGAATATCGAGCCTTGGGTGAACATGAGCTCTGGGGAAGTATGTGAAGGTCCAACGAAATGGGGAGGGAGAGCATCCCTGCCATACACTGGCGAGACTTCTACCTCCAGCGGGGCAGTGGTTGTATACCTGAACTACAGTTACCTAATGGGAGCCGAGTGACAGGTAACCGAGACGTCATTACTGAGCTTTGCTGTTGCTACACACATTTGTACACTTTGCGTGCAGGCAGGGATGAATCTATCCAAGAAGTCACAATGGTATGTATCATGGATGTCCAGTGACAACTCCTGAGCAAACCAATCTCTATTGAACAGAACATTCAAGCCATCGTCTCCCTAGATAGGTAAAAAGCCCCCAGTTTGGAGGGACTCACATGGGTCTTTTAAAAAACATACAAACACTGCCTTGTGCCGCATCTTCTGAAAATGTACAATGAAGACTTATCATTGAAAACCCTTCCAACAGCTCTACAGGAAGCGATGATTACTCTGTTATTAAAGCCATTGTAAAGATTCACGTCACTATACCTAATATCGGCCATTGTCATTACTTAACTCTGACAATAAAATACTTGCTAATATCCTTAAGACCCAGTTGACACTGCTGATGGTGTAAATTATCTCACCTGCTCAACCGGACTTCACTCCTCACCCCTCCAAGCCCTTGAATTTGTACATGGTGTTCTTAGTACTGAACAGGATCTCACCAAGTAGTCCAGCAGCTATCGCTGTGTTAGACGCAGAGAAGGCATTTGATTCTTTAGAGTGGCCATTCATGCGCGCAGCGCTGCATACATTGGGGTTGCTGAGTGGGATCATCACACTTCTTATGCTATTATACTCTCATCCAATGGGCAGATTGCGGGTGAATGGCTCCCTTTTCAGAACCCTTTACCATATCTATTGGTACTAGTCAGGGTTGCCCCCTGTTGCCACTCCTATTTATCATTGCCATGGACCCCCTGGTCCTTCATTCGCAAGAGAAGCATCTGCATCGTGGTCTGCATTTTGTGCCTGGTCCCTTGTTCCTTTCACTCTATGTGGATGATATTTTATTGATCAAATGTCCCCTGTAGGATAACCTGGCCCCTATTGTGAGGGATATTGTTTGGTTTGGCAGGTTCTTCGGCCTTCATATAAATTGGGCCAAGTCTGAGCTGTTTCCCCTCACGGTCGCCACCACCAGTGGCGGATGGTGGCATTTGAAAGTGGTGGGCGTAAAATGCTGGTCATACTGTACCGTTTGCGAGCGAGCTCGAACAACCTAAGGGGGTTTCTCCGCCCCCCCCCCCCGAGAAAATTTTGAAAAAAGTGTGGAAAAATGGTGCATTTTCAAGCAAATTTGAGCAAATATGAGAAAGCAGGAAGGTTAATAAAGCAATTGTAAAAGTGCAGTTATTACATTAATGCAGTTTGCATGCAGCTCTTAGATGACAGTTAATAGCTCACTGTTGTATGTTAGGATTTTAACTTACAAACTGCAAGTAACAAAACAGATTAATGTGCCTGTTGCAAAGAACATGTACCTGATGATGAGCACAAAATGCACATGATCTAAATAGGTCAGTGAGACCCTGCTTTTGTCAGAGAGATCCTTTTGTTCCTTGCAGCAGGCACATTAACCTTCTGCGCTACCTTTCCATGATTCAGCAGTTCCACTGGAGAAAACTCCTTCCACATGTAACATGAAGGAAGTATGAGTTCTATCCAGCCAGGACAGAGGAAATATCTCAGGTATTATAAAAAGAAAAAGCCATTCCAGGCCCCAGTCCTGATCAAAGTTCTTCGAGGCTTTACTCCTTTGCGTTAACAACATGGTCATTACAGTGTAAGGTGCACGACGAAGTGCATACTTAGCAATGCTTTTCACAGCCCACTGAATCGCAAACAATACGCCTTGCAGCACAGCATGAGCCTTCAAACTATTGCTGAACTTTATAAATAAAAATTCAGGCATGCACTATGATTCGAAAAGTTGTGATCTTTGAATTTGCCTGGCAAACAAGCGTCTTTGACTAAAAGGTATTAAAACAGTTCAAAGAGCTGGATTACAATAGAGATAGGAACCACAAGTTCACTAACATGCTGACATTTCATGTTTATTTCATACCACATTCGCTGCCTGTGGGTTTGCCCGTTTCATGCTAAGCTGATTATTTGAGTCTCGAGATGGCGCTGTTGGTAAACCGGATTTATAAAGCCAGCCCTAGAGTCTCTGCGCTATTCACTTCGGTGCGAGTAAACACCGTCAGAGCCATTGTACAATTGCAGTGCGTTATATCAAAATAAAACTGGTCTGTGACTGAGTTCTGCAGGGTGACGTGTCAGTATTCCGCGACAGCCACCCTTACTTGTATTTATTTCATTTATAATGCACAAAAGTGACGTAACATGTCTATCTCCTACATGCTCATAAATAACACAACACTACATACATATAATTATGCCCACACAAAAAAGACAGAAAATTAAAACAAATATACCCACATCAATATTACAATGTCCTAACTACCGTCAGCAGTTGTTTAAGGTGCAGTGCATCAAATGGTTAAGTTAATATCGACACAAGGCATTTTAGCCCAAATTCTGGCACATTTGTAATTACGTTTTGATGGAACGGCAAGAAGGTGTTTAAATATTTCAGTCATCGTTCTCTTTAATGGCCCCAATTGCTCATTTAGAAAAATGTAATTTAACTGGTAGAAGAGTAATTTTCGTTTGAGTACAGTATGATTAAAAAGATCATTTGTGCAAATGAGCAATCGAGGCCCATTGTGGGGATTGGAGAGGGGGGAAATGCCCGTCAAATCAGACATCACGTAACAGTTCAGGTCAAGGTCTTGGACGTGTTTGCTTCAGTCTGTTTTTACAGAACTAATTATATCCATGTGAATATGAAATGTTACTTGTACTTGAGAGATTTTGAATCAATTTAAGTACCGGTTTGTTTTTTGTTCTAGCAGATAAGTAACCTCCAATTTTCGGGCCGTCCGCCCGCTAAAGGATTTCGGCCTTCAAATCTTAAAATGCGTTTAGTCACCTCCGTTGCTAATGTTAGGTGCCCCGCTGGGAGAGTAGAAATGAAAGGAAAAAAAACATTCGTTGTTTTAATTACAGGGACTTTCCGAGCCTGTTTAGGTCCCCTTCTTACATGCCCTATGCAGTGTTTGCAGTGCAGTCAGTCAGTCTTCGCTCGTGGACATTTTAAAAGTGCGCAAATTGTTGTCTCTCTCTGGCAACAATAGTCTCGCGCGGGGGATTGAAAATAAAGTAAACTTACCTGACCGGGTCCGCCACCTCTGCTCTCTGCTTCTGGGCCGGGGTCCTCGTTTGGCGCCTTCACCGTGTAGTCTTCTGGGTGCGACTGGCTGGCAAGCCCTCTCAGGCTCTCAGCCAATCCAGACGCTGCTCCAGAGTCCAGCAGCGCCAGGATTGGTCTGGAGCAGGGTCACTCGCTGCCCTTTAGGAGACCGGGGGCTGCGAATGAAGCAACCCTCGCTCTCCTAAGGGGAAGGCTTAGTGCGCATGTTCGGGCTTGTCTTAAAAACGACCAGCCCAAAAATGAACATGCGCACCATTGCGCTGTCACTCACCCTGAGTGATGCCGCAGCCCCGCCCCCACCCCCTCCAGTGTCCCTCCTAGTTCTAATTCTAACGCTAATTCCATTGCAATCAGGAGTTCTGATTGCTGGAATTAGCGTCAGAAGTAGAACAATCGATTTCTAATTGGTGGGCGATTTTTTTCATTGGCGGGGCAACGCCCGAACGCCCCCAATGGACGCACCGCCACTGGCCACCACCCCCGCAGCATGCGAATATACACTCACTTGGGGGCCGATTCCGATCCTGTATTTTTTTTTCCCGTACGACTCGTATCCGTATTTTTTTTACGTACGAATCGTACAAGTACTGTACAAACGGTGAAATACGATTCGTACGGGAAAAATACATACGAATCGCCTCGGGAAAAGTCTACGAGACGTCCCCGGACAGTATTACGTATGAGTCGTAAAACTGAAGTCCGAGTGCACAAGTCCGATCCGTACCGGCGTTCCGAATGCTCAAGCGTATGGAAAACGTCCCGTACGGAGCGAACTGTGTACGACGGGTACACTTGTGCCCGGGGTACGAGTCATACGGCCCTCCCACCCCAGCCCCGTATGTACGCGCCGGAACTCCACCCCAGCCCCATATGTACGCGCCATACCCCCAGCCCCATATGTACGCGTCGTACCCCCAGCCCCGTATGTACGCGCCATACCCCCAGCCCTGTATGTACGCGCCGTACCCCCAGCCCCGTATGTACATGCCGTACCCCCACCCCAGCCCCGTATGTACGCGCCATACCCCCAGCCCTGTATGTACACGCCATACCCCCACCACAGCTCCGTATGTACGCGCCGTACCCCCAGCCCCATATGTATGCGCGCTGGGGGTGCGGCGTGTACATACGGGGCTGGGGTGGGTGTACGGCGCGTTCATATGGGGCTGGGGGTACGGCGCGCACATACGGGGCTGGGGGTACGGCGCGTACATACGGGGCTGGGGTGGGGGTACGGCGCGTACATACGTGGCTGGGGGTACAGCGCGTACATAGGCGGGAGTGGGGGATACGGTCCGTACATATGCAATGTTGGGGTACGCACCATACATGATGACACGTACGATGTGGGTGATGGCGTGTATGTCACGTAGCGGGCCCCCTTTTCCTCGTGCATCGCGGCGTACTTAGCTTTTCCGGTACTTTTTGGCTCCCGTAAAAATATAGCCGTGCGGAGTGCTGTGGGTACGAATCGTACTTGCTGGTCCGTAAAACGCTGCCTGACTCCGTGCGGACGTCGCGTACGCACTGTCCAGGATCGGAATTGTATGTATTTTTTAGCCGCACGGTGTTTTTTACGATTCGTACGGAAATGGAATTTCCGTACGAATCGTACTTGCTGGTTTGTACGGTGGAATTCCCGGGTACGAGTCGTACGGAGAAAACGCTACGTACGACCATTTGTACCCGGGTTTTACAGGATCGGAATCGGCACCTTGGAGTGACAGTCCAGCTAAATATCTGGACATCATATTGCACCATAACAAGGAGCAGGTTATCTGTCTGAACTATGGTCCAACCATAAAAAGTTTGACCACACAATTCAAGCGATGGATTTGGCTCCCTCTTCCAATGGCCGTCTGTATTGCCATCATTAAAATAGTCATACTGCCCCTATTTCTGTATTTTCTTTTTAATATACCAATCACCCTCACCAACAGTTTCTTTAGCACACTAAGAGGCCTCTTGTTGTGGCCGGCCGTTGACCACGGATAAAATGGCGCATGGCAGTGATTCCCTATGATAGAGGGGTGTTTGGAGTGCCTGATTCACAGTTGTAGTATATTGCTGCACAATGCCATTTTGCCTATCATTGGTATTAAGCAGATGCACATCTCCCTTAGGCCAGACGCGAGAGGGATCAAGCGGAGCCAATTTCATTGCAGTCCATACTCCCAAAGGGCATTAAACTGAATGTCATGGACATCCAAACACTGTTAACCACCAGCTGGGCTTGGAGGAAACTCAGCCGAATACTTGAGTGAGGTCTGTTATACTCCCCTTCCTGGACTTGGCCCTTATTGCAGGGTCATCCCTGAACTTTTTTCCTTCCTCCTAACCTTTTTTCTGACATGGTGTTGGTGGTTTTAGGATTCTGAGCACTTTAGCACTGCTGTCCAGTCTAAAGTGTGTGTGCTCTCCGTGGTAAACATGGTAAGATTGGTCTACACCTGTTTGGCGTATTTAATTTACCTGTCAGTCCCCAGTAATGTGGTATCTCATATACCCGATAAATTAAATGCTACTGGTAGGCTTGCAGCGCTGCTTGTGCCACCCACCAAAGTAGCCTATCAAACCTGTCTCAGGCCTCTGCCATTGCAGGGCCTGTGCGCGCAGTGTTACTGCCGCTGTGACGTGGCACCTAAAGTGTGTGCCACGTCTGTGACCCCCCCTTTGACTGCATGTCAGTCACCCCTAAGGTCAGGCCCTAGCTAGCCCTATGGGCAGGATGCATTATAGGTAAAAGGTAGGACATGTACCTTGAGTGTGTGACATGTCCTGGTAGTGACAAACAGCCATTTTGGTTTCTCACTGATGTGAGGCTGCCCTCCCATAGAAATGCATTGGGGATTCCCTGATAAGTGTTTCAGTGGTAATTCCTGATATGAGAGGAGCAGCGTGGTCAAGATTGGTATGTTTGGAATAGTAATAATAAATGTTGAGCAATGGTGTGCGCAGATTTATTATCACTATTTTAGAAATGCCACTTTTGGAAGTTGGAATTTCTGTGTGCTATGTGTCTGCCTGCCTGATGTGCATTGCATGTCTGGCTCTGGAGTGACAGGGGCTGGAGAGGTGTGTGGCTCCAGGGAGGGCAGGGTAGTCAGCGCTAGGTTGAAAAGGAGATCTGCATTTGGAGTAGTGGGAGGAGTAGTCCCCTGACCCTGAATAGGACTGTGCCTGCCAAGGTGAATGCTGGCCCCGCCCCCCTGTGGTGTGTCTGAGGACCGAGCCCCATCTGACGAAGGAGGGTGAAAGCTTGGTAAACAGAGTGCTTCAACACCCCCTCAAACCAGTTGAGACTGGTTCCCCCAAGCGCGGTGCCAGGGCAGACAAAGAGAAATGATGTATAAGTATTGGGGCTGTGACCCCATGAAGGTGTGCTTCCTTGTGCTTTAGGATACTTGCTGCTTGCTGGGCCCCAGGAGGAACCGCCACGATTGACTGCCTCACTGCTGGAGGGTCCTGTGAGCTGGCCTGCCTGGGCCTAGCCTTGTGCCCTTGAAACTTTGGGATTCAAAGCGCCTCGTGAGCACTGCACCGTTTGTTTCTGGTGCTCCAAGACAAAGAGAGTGCTGGAGCCTTGCAGCGCTGGGCTGCCAAAGTGTCCCTACTGCTCTACTGCTCCAGGACGAGAGGAGCGTCCCGAGGGAATCCCAGCATGGGGATTCCCCCACCCTTATGGTGAAGCGGTAGCCCAGCCCGTATTTTGTTTTTTTTTTAAACGAAGCGGGAGCCCACCACGCATTTTAGGTATTTCTGAAGTGGAGCAGGAGCCCACCCTGCATCTTTGTGCCAGGGAGAAGCCGCCACCACCACAACCCGGACCAGCAAAGAAAGAAACGGAAGCCAGGCAAGGCTGCCTGATCGGGGGCAGAGCTCCTGCTAAGGAGACTGGGCTTTGTGGGCTCTCCCCTCCACGAAGAGGAAGTCAGGCAACGAGCACCTGATCGTGGGTGGAGCTTGCGGCAGAAAGGAAACTGTCACGGGAGCCGACGAGAGCCCTGCGTGTTTCTAGGGTCCAAAGAAGAAGACGGTGCCTCGCGGGCTCTGGGCTCGCACCTGCCCGAGTGGCCCGTAGGAAGACCGGGGAATACCGGCAAGGGGAGAGGATCAACTGGAGTCTCGTGGGCTCCGAACACAGATCAGCAGAGCTCTCCCTACCGGACCAAGGAAAACAGCCCGGTGAGTGGGGCTGTACCTGGATCATTGTTTATGCCGTGAGTAAGCACCAGAAGAGCCCCGGAACAGAGGGCCTTCAAGGGCACAGTGGTGCCAGGGCTAAATTTGCACATCTGACCTGCCTGTAGGAGGGCAGCTGCAACGTGGGGGCAATTGTGTTTTTAGAGTCCCAGAGTGGGGTTCAGGAAGCACTGAAGTGCCAAGCGTGATTCCTCCAGCTACACCGCAAGAGCGCGGGCAGGTGCAACGAAGGGACATTACTTTGGATGTCAAGAAAGGGGTGAGATACACCCCCGCTCCCACAGCATTGCGCACATGGTTTTCGCTGCCAAGGCAGCCAGAGGGTCAGTGGGAAGGCCCTATTACTAGCCGTGACTTTTGGACAGAGGGCATTTGGGCCCCAGGAAGGCTAGTTGGCCTGGGGTCATCTTTGTGCTATTGGTAGAGCTTAAGGCTCCACAAGGGTGCATAATGTGTTGATGCCTAATGTTATTGCATATTGTGGTGATGCCTAATGCAAATGTCATGCTATGATGTTTTTGCTTAATGTGATGCAGACATAATGTGTTTATGCTGCTTATGATAATGTTGAGTACATCATTGTACCAGTAGTTACTGGTTGTGTGATTAACTGACCTTATGGGGCTCACAGCGGCCCGATTGGCCCTGTCTTGTATATAATCCCTGTAAATTATTACCTGGTGCCACTTGGCACAGTGTCTATGTGTGATTATGATTCTAATGTGTTTTGGATAATACAAAGGCTATCTTTTATATAACCTTGTGTGGAGTTTCTTTTGTAGTGTGTCTAGTGTGTTGCTGCTGTTGTGTGTGTGTTGCGCAAACGCTTTACACATTGCCTCTGGCATCAGCCTGACTGCTCATGCCAAGCTACCAAGGGGGTGAGCAGGGGTTATATTCAGTGTGTAACTCCCTTGCCCTGACTAGAGTGGTGGTTTTTGCCTGGCTTCGGCACTAGCCCTAGCCAACCAGAAATCCCATTTTAACACCCCTGCAATACCATTGCAAATAAACCTAGGCTCACTATCACCCAGGAGAAATTTGATTCAACGCACTCTCTTACACCATGATCTACACACTTTGGGACATTTTTCCAGATGGCCACGTACTCTCTCAGGTTTACCCTGGTCTTAATTTTGGCGCTGCCTCCTATTTACGCTGCCCTTGTAAATAGGAGGCAGCGTCAAAATCAATGGGTGTTACTGTGGAACGCCCACCGCAACACCCATTTCCCTCTTCTTTCACTGTAAGTATAGCGTGGAAGGGTGTTTTATTTACAAGGCAGAGTTAAGCCACGCTTAACCCTGCCTTGTAAATAAGGCGAAGTCCCCTATCGCCACCACAACGTCACTGAAAGTGACGTTGTGGTGGCGATAGGGGCTTGTAAATATGCACAAAAATGTAATAACTTTTGAGACCCAAAGGCGGATATTTGAATACAGTGTGCTCTGAGCATTTGTAAGTTGGCTGTCGTCGTATGGGTAGGTTACAGACTTTGGGGCAGATTTATGTTTCCTGGCGCATCCCTGTAAATCAGCAGGGATGCGCCAGGAAAGATGCGTCACGCAAGTTTACCCTTGCGCCACCACAGATGCGCCGCATTTACAATGCAGCGCATCGTGGCGCAAGGATAAACAGATGCGTGACGCATCTGATGGTATAAGGGCGGCGCATTGTTGGAGTCGTGTCGCAAGCACGACGCAACTCCAGCAATGCTCCGGGGCTGCCCATACCGAACATGCTGCGTCATGCCTTACGTCTGCTTCAAGCAGGCGCAGGGTTTTGACGCAGCAGCATCGGAAAAGTGACTCAGTGAAATCTTGTAGATTTCACTGCGTCACTTTTCCGAGGCTTTTTCCGACGGAACACCCACCCTGCATACATTAAATCTGACGCAGGTTTAATGTAGCGCAGGGCTTTACAACGTGACGCATCTCCTTAGATGCGTCACGTTGTAAATAAGGCGCAACATGGCGCATGGTTTACGCCGCCGCTGCGTCACAGAATTGCCGCAACGGCGGCGTAATTGTCTCACAAGGGGCTTGTAAATCTGCCCCTACGTAAGGATGGTTAGAAATCATGAGCTATATTTAATAATGTATTAGTTTCTGATGGTTTTCTTTTGGGTTTTTTTCAGTACTTGGGGTTCTGGTAGGAGTACAAACCTAGGCAAATACGTATTAATCGATGATTGTTCTTCACTCTCCTATCTGGAGGCTGCTAAGCCTTGATGTAGGTAGATCAGTTGTATGCGTTTTTTACGTTTTGAGAAATCTGGAATAATATAATGCTTTTTTTTCACTTTGTTGAAATCTCCAGCAGATTTCATGGCCATTGTCTCACAACAAAAAGGCACCACACAACAAAGACTATTCAACAAGAAGATTTAATTAAACTCTAATTGAAGGTGTGTTGGGCCAAGAACTAATTGTTTTCTGAACATCGGTTTCTTCCCTGAAGCTCAGTGAACGCTCTGTCCTGAGGAAGCCCTTGATGTTTAGCAACACAGAGAATAGGCGCCACATGTATTACAATCAGTGCGGTGTTCGGCTGAAATGCTTTTAATGTGCAGTTTTTTTTGTTTCTCTCCTTTTTTGCTTGGCTGTTCATTTATGGGCAGGCTGCCCGATTTCTATGCCCCAAGGCAAACTGGTTTTTGTTATATTTAATTTTAGGTGTTGTCAAAGGTATGCAAAGCATTCCTACCTCACTCCTTAAGGGAAAGTAACTATGCTCAAAGTGGAATTAAGAGCGGCAGAAGGCAGCATTGCCCCTAAGTACTGTACTCCAAGTCCTGCAGAGTCCAGCCAGTAATGTCCTCTTAAAAAGATGTTTTCTCAAGGCATCAGTCAATTTAAAATACTGGTTAACTCATTTTAGTACCCTGTTATGATTACTGTCAAAACGGAGACTGTCTCCAGTATCATTTAAAATAAAACACTATGAATGTCACAAGTGTGAGCTTGGTTCTAATGTGGTAAATCCAAATTAGATGCATTGAGGAAAGTCATTTCTTTAAACAAGTACACATGCTCACACCAGAAGTGTACTGCAACAGCGCATGCAGTGACAGGTGGTGACCCACAAAAATGGTGAGGCGACATAAATACAATAAAAAAACATACAGATAAACAAACATTTAAAAATGGGGAAAAAAAGTTTCACTTACTTTAGCCTGCAGCATGTCCTCATTGTTCACCAGTCCCCAACTCAAGAGCGAATGGTCCCACAGCTCCCACAGGTCCTTATCCAATCCAGACATTGCTCTCATGCTGCATGAGAGAAGCATCTGGATTGGCTCAGCACTCCCAATAGCACTGAAGGCCTGTGCCTGCTCTCCAACTCAGCTGTTTAAGATTGCTGGGTTGGAGACGTTGAATTGCACATGTCAGTTTGGCCATAGCAAGGTAGCTGGCCAAACTGACATGCACAATTCATACTGATGGGGCCACTTGTTATTGCTGCCAATCAGCTGCAGCGATGCACTGGCCCCGCCCTCCCCTCTCCATTCAGCAGAAAGCTGGATAAATAAAATGGAAATAAATCCTTTTACTAACATTTTTTCCAGCCTATTTCTGCGCAGGGGGGAGGGGCGCTCCTCCGCTCCTATGGAGGAACCGCCATCGAGGGTATGCCTTATAGTCACCTAGAGTCATTTTCACGCTTTGGAACTTGAGGAAATGTGTTAAGTGAGCCCCTGTCATCCAGTGGCTACATTGCCATACACAGAACCTCAGCACCGATTGAAACTTGTACGATCCAGGAACAATCACTTATTCTCACAGTGAAATGTAACTGTCTAATTTAAAAGGTGCAAATCCCTGCTTGATGTGCACACTCATGTGTCATCTACTATCCCCCATTAATGATCAGTGTTGTGTTACTTACAGACTAGGGGGCAGATTTACAAGCCCCTTGCGCCTCTTTTACGCCGCCGTTGCGTCACTTTTGTGACGCAGCGGTGGCGCAAAACCAGCACCATGCTGCGGGGTATTTACAACGTGACGCATCTGGGAGATGCGTCACGTTGTAAAGCCCTGCGCCAGAAGTAGGCGTTTTGGCGCAGGGGGGGCGTTCCAGCGCAGGAACGCCTCCTAAAAGTGGCTGAGGGAAATCTACAAGATTTCACTCAGTTACTTTTAAGCCCATGCTGCGTCAAAACCCTGTGCCTGCTTGAAGCAGGCGTAAGGATTGACACAGCATTTCAAAGATAGGGCAACCCGGAGCCTTGCTGGAGCTGCGTCGCGCTTGTGACGCAACTCCAGCAATGCGCCGCCTTTACGGCACAGATGCGTCACGCATCTGTCCGTTTTTGCCCCATGGTGCGCCGCATTGTAAATGCGGCGCATCCATGGTGGCGGAGCCGTGACGCACAATACCTGGCGCATCCCTGCTGATATGCAGGGATCCGCCAGTTATTGTAAATCTGCCCCCTCGTTTGGGCAAGATGCTCAACAACCCATTCGTACATGTTTCCAGCATCCTCACATACATATATGAAATTGTAGAACTATGGGGTGTGCACATCGCAGTCTCTGAGGTCCTATGGATTGAGGCTCCTCATAGATCTCAGGAGCATATTTACGAGGGCATTGAGCCACAGGAACATCACTTTTAACGACGTTCCTGTGGCCCAATGCCCTGTTCCATATTTACCAAAGTGGTGTTAAGTCACTTTTTACGGCTTAACGCCTCTTTATAAATAAGGTACCCTTTCACCCAGGTATCTGCGTGGAAGGGGTGTTCAATGTGTGTTGCTGTGGATGTTCCACCGCAACACCCATTGCTTTTTGATGCTACCCCAGGTTTACAATGATGTGTAAATCTGAGGCAGCGCCAAAACCTAACGCCATTAAAGAGCAAGCGTTAGACTGACAATACGTTTTTGCTTTTTCATAGGTTGATCCATTGGGTGATTAGACAGGGGCATCACGGGTGTGTGTCCCTGAATGCATTTGTTGGAGTAAATCAGGGCCTGCTTTCTCTAACAGGTCCAATTTACATAATGGACCAATATAGAAAATATTGAAGTATAACGTAACGTTATTAACATACCACACATGCTCCTTTCATTAACAACTGTCCGGATTAGGAAGAATGTTGGCAGAGAATGTATACGAAGAGGACAAACTATAACCATCGGTCACTTCAAAATCTTTGGTGTTAGATTAAGCCAATGCACTTGTAGCAAGGTGATCAGTTGAGTTGTATTTTTTTCTTGCATAATTTTCAATGGGTATTGGCTATTTATTTGTGCTTGTAAACCATGTTTTCTGAGGCAGTTAACACCAATTCTGTCTGCTAAGGTTTGTTTATTCGCAAAAAGATCAAGTGATGGACAGAATGTTGAACAATGTCAAACATTTACCCCAGGACAGAGATCTGGGCCTAAATCCATTGTTTTTTTTGCTCCTCATGCCATACCAGTTTAAAACCAGCCATGTGCAAATTAGTCTTGACTCTGTTCCCCATGGGAATGATAACGCCGGATTCTACTATAAAATCTCAATAAGAATCCTTGGTCGACTGGATCTTTATTACCTGCTGAAAGTGTAAAGGGGAGAAAACCAATCCATTCACGACTAACTAAATGAAGTAAGACTCAGAAAGGATCACTGACTAAAAATAACTGAACATACAAGCACCTCATGACGAGGTTGAAAAAACTACATAGGCACTAATACAAAATCCATCCTACGAAGTAGTCTAATCCGATGCAATATAAAAAGAACGAACAACTCCAAAAATACTAAACAGACAATAACTGCTCCGATATCTATATATAGGTGCCGATTACGATCCGGTAAAAACCGGGTACGAACCGTCGGTCGGAGCGTTTTCTCCGTCCGACTCGTACCCGGTTGTAATACTTTACAAACATGGAATTACGATTCGCACGGAAACACCATTTCCGTACGAATCGTAAAAAACACCAACCGACGAAAATATACGTACAAATGTGATCCGGGAATGCTGCGACGTGACGTCGGGATGCTTTCAGGCAGCGTTTCACGACCCAGGAAGTACGATTTGAACCGACAGCAGTCCGGACGGCAATATTTTCACGGCACCCAAAAAGTGCCGGAAAAGCGAAGTACGGCGCGAAACGACCAGAGTAGGTTGCACGGTACGCGCCGACCCCCACCAGCCCCCGTACGTTCAAGTCGAACCCCCCACCCAGCCCCCGTACCTACGTGTCGAACCCCCCGTGTATGTACACCTGTGTACGTGTCGAACCCCCGTGTACGTGTTGAACCCCACCCGTGTACGTGTCGAACCCCCCCCGTGTACGTGTCGAACCCCCTCGTGTATGTACACCCGTGTACGTGTCGAACCCCCGTGTACGTGTCGAACCCCCCGTGTATGTACACCCGTGTACGTGTCGAACCCCCCCGTGTATGTACACCTGTGTACGTTCGAGTCGTACCCCCACCCGTGTATGTACGGTGCGTACCCCCAGCGCGTAGGGGGTACGCACCGTACATACACGGGTATAAATTATAACATCATATGTCGGTGGATCGGCACTTGCACTTTAGTTCGGATTTTAAATATTCCTTTGTCATTGGGTGGTGATTTAGTTGAAGGTTTTATCATTTGAGTATGTCTAGATATTTTTATACATTGTAAATTGTAACGATTTTAAGTAATGACATACAATATACTATGATTGATTGAATAGGCCTTTCATAGTAAAACGTGAACATTTATTTAGGCCTTTACACATAAGGAATTACACGCATTAATAAATGTTGCATCTGCAAGCACTACATTTCATCACATTTAAAGCACAAGTAATCATTTCTACATGTGCAGACTTTAATATGGTGCACGTTTAAATCTAATGCATTACATTACACGCGAGCTACTTCATTGAACAATTGCAATGAACATCGAGAATTACATAAATCCATCTAAATGCCATTTTACTTTTCTCGAATGGCACAACTCATTCTAACACTTCATTTTCCATTGATTATTACGACACAAATTACTAACCAATATTAACACAAACAAGATTATATATGGGTACGGACTATTCATGAATATAATGTACCCCTACAATTTTCAGAATATCATGACGCTCTATCAGGAACTGCCAGGCCAAGTCCTCGATGGACTGGAAACAAGCATCCTGGGACCAGTTTGGGGTTTCGGGGGTTCCTCATCAGCCAGGCTAGCTTGATTCCAGTGGCATGAAAAGCACGGGACCCACGTCTGGGCATACCCGTTTCCCTACGTTGGATGGGTATGCCCAGACGTGAGTCCCTTGCTCACTGTTTGTTTATTCAGCACTTTATTTTCTGTGAGGAACTTGTTTATACCAAGTTTTAATTGCACTTAACCAGGTTTCACGTCCTCTAAATTTCAGATCTTACTGGCAGGCAGAATAAACGTGCACACAATAGCAATATTGGATTGTAGATCAAGGCATGAGTATACAAGCCCCACTAATTATTGAGTAGGATTATTCACCTGGCGATCTTTTCTATGAACAAGCATTGGCCAACCCACAGGTTTGATCCTCCACTCGAGCACTGTCAAAAGCAATATCTGCCTGCTGCTATGAGAAATAATTGCAAAAGGGTTTGCTTTCTGTGTACGATACCTGGAGGAGATAAAGATTTGAATGTGTGATTACATGGTGCACTTTTCAGATGTAAAATAGTCCCTCGTGTATTCCAGTGGAGGTGGAGGGATATATATATACCCTAACAGCCTTTAGAAAGTAGATGAGAGTAAAATACTCCTGTGAGCTGATATCAAGATGTAATTGACAGTGTCTCAAGCCAATGGTTGAAGGTACCTAGGGTAAAGAGGCCAAGACCCAAGAAAGCTAAAACAAAGGATAGATGGTGTATCATAAAAATGTTTTCCATGTGGAAAAAATGTGGAAAAAATGCATAAATTCATGTCCTTTACCCAGAAACATGATTCTCCTTAGAATAATTTTGAGGGCATAGAGAGAGAAATAGACAAACGTTTGGTAATCGAAGACTTTCGTAGATTTCCTGGCGTATTTCTGGGTGTTTTCTAAACTCCCCCGAAATAATACAAATTGTGAAAATCGGTAACAAAAGCCTGTAACTCTTGCATTATCACTGTTTCATATTCTAGCCCTCCTCTGGGGGTTTTTTTTTTAGCTCCTAAGTAGCTTTGGGATGCGCTGTTCGAATCCTTGGCGTGTTTCCAGCAGTGTGTGTCTTCTTGCACTTCGAACAAGTTTGGACAGCGGGGCTGCACCGCCCGCAGGACACAAAACAATGCATGCTCTTTGAGTCGACTTACAGATAACACTGAGATTTGTCAAACACACGGAGAATTTAGTAAAAGAAATCCCTGCTCTCAACGTGAGCTTTTAATCGCGAATTATATCTACTATACGCGCCGCGAGGGAAACATCTGAAGAGCTTTCTTGTTTCCATCAAACTCTGCTGTTGAGCCCGGAAGTTCTTCGGACTATGTAACCTTGACTCCGCACACACGACAAAATAACAAAAAAATGCATTGATCCTTAGTAGAGAGACTACAAAAGGGTCCTGCGGTTTCTGTCTCAGAGAGAAAAGAGAGTGGGGGAACTCTTCTGGTTCAGATGTCATTGTGTGAGAATTTGGGCTGGTAATCCTTCATTTTTGCTTCCTAGGAAGTTCCTATTGCATACAACCGTATGTGACTTGCGTGCGTGGGCTTGATTTATTTTGTACGACGATTCTGTGCGATGCGTCTTATTTGTTTTCTTTTACTTGAAAATGCAAAATAAAATAGTTTTGAAAAATAATCCTTTTCTCTGAATAAGGTTAAAAAACGTTTAGGAAGTAATTTTCAGCAGGTGTCATGGATTCTTTGTGTGCATTCACTATTGAACTCACCCAGTAACAAGATACCTGAACGAATTATTCAAGATACCTGAACGAAATTATTCCAATCATGGGAAAATCCAAGAACCATGCGGAAAGGTATCCAGGTACTCCATGTCAAGACAAGTCAAGGGTCCAGGTACTCTAAAAAAGCGCCACAATGCCACTCAAATAGCAGAAATGTGCTATTAAAATAGTGTGAGCCCAAAGTGTTTGCATTCAATAAACTGGGACCATTTTATTTTGTAATATTCTGTACATCAGCTCCTGGCTTGCTCTGCCTGGGTGGAAATGTGCGTGGTTAGTGGTTATATAGTCAATACTGTCCTTTAGCCCAGGGTCAAGGTAGCAGCCAGCATCTGCTTGGAGAAGAAAATAAGCAATAAACAACCCGGCCGTCACTTAGGACCTGGGCAGCAGACCACCATCGCAGTAGCACCCGGTCCAGGGACAGCCGGAAAGTCCTCTTATCGATCCAGACACAGAAGAGTTCCCTAACAGCATTTCTTTACACAATTCCTTAACAAAAAGGGCCACATTCCAGCTTTCGAACTCAGCTCACTTACATCAAAGGGCAAACAAAATGGTGGAAAGCAAATCTCCTGAGGAGTGCTCATGGTGGCCAGCTGTGCTAGACCTCCACCACCTTTCTGCTGTGCAGTGGCATATCACTAAGGCCCACGAAAAACCATGCTGCCTACAGCCCTCTCACTTACATCTATCTGGCCCTTCACAATTCTTCTGAAAGTAGGAGGACATGATCTCGCCTGATCATCAGCAAATAAATAGACCTCTTCAACTGGCTTTCGATGAAGGGTAAGCTTCACGCACCTCTTGGGTGAATTCTCACCCACCACGATCCCAGTGGTCGCTTTGCGTCTGAGCGCAGGGTTACTGAGTCTACCTTAACCTGAACACTACCAGAACACTAAGCTGTGTACTGGATCCTAAAAAAAGGAACACTTGGAAGCAGGAAATAGCAAGTTGCTCTCATTACTATTGATAATGAATATGGTTCTCTTCCAAGTAACACTCTATGTATGTATATGACTTGTAAAGCCTTAAACTTAGCCACAAAGCTACAGAGCACTGTAGATTTCAGGAGTTCAACAATAGTAAATTAAGGAGACACGAGGAGGACGAGAAAAGGATAATAATGGCAAGGGAAAACACTAAGGGGCATATCAGCAAGGGCCGGAGATAATTATCGCTCAGCGCTCTTAGCGTGAGGATAATTATTGCCTGCCAATCTGAATTTTATCGCGGAGATAGCATGCTATCAGTGACGCTTATCTCCAAAGCGATAAAATTCAGAGCGCAAGCTGCCAATTGTGAGATTATCGCTGGATATACAGCGATAATCCCACAAGGTTTGGCGATAGCTTGCTGATAGGGCTAGACATACTTAGCCATGATATCCACCTTACATAGGATATCATGGCTAAGTCAGAAAAATACCAGACGTAAAAAAGCAGCGTTAACCGCAGTTAGCGCTGCCTTTTTTTAATCTCTAACAGGGTTAATGATTTCCTTGATAATGATTTTACTCTAGAAAGCCCCCTTTGCATCTCATTAGAGATGCAAGGGGAAGCGTAGAGTAAAAGGGTACTAACATGCAAATTTGCATGTTAGCACCCTGTTACTGATAGGGTGCGAGTTTTATCTCTGCTTTTTTGGCTTTTAAAGCGATAAAACCCTTGTTGATATGCCCCTAAGAGAGTTAAGGGAGTACCAATCCCATTGGCATGGTTTGTTCCATTCTCGTGATACTGTCATCAGCTCCAAACGCCTTTTTTGATGTGTATACCAGTGAATGAAGTAAACAGATTTATCTGAGGCTGAACCAAGTTCTGACTGGGACAAAAAATAGGTCTGGCTGTCAAAATAAAAGTGACCCTGCTTAGTGAAGCAAATAGAGAAAAAACAAATAGGAAATATCAGGGAACTCAACAGGAAAAACCGGCCCACCTGGACATATAACCAGACCACAGCTACTAAAAAACTGTCCCACTCTGTGATTTGTCAGACCAGTCCATCGGGCACTGCTTGATTGCCCAATAGGCCAGTCCAACCCTGGGCTAAATTGTGAATGATTCTGGATCAAGGTGTTGTGGCAGTCCTCATCCTCCTTGATCTCTCGCCCACTTCTGACACAGTTTGTCTTTCCATCTTAACAGCAGGCTGGGCTGAGCAGGGTTGGAGGGCTTGCTCTGGAATGGATCTGGACCATAAGTTGTCAAACTAACTTGTTTAGATTCAGGAAACTACTTAAAACTTGCTCATGCTGTCGGTGGCATTGGCCGTCAGCTTACTTACCCGCTTCAAGGACACCTGCAGGTAATCACACGCTTTAGAAATATTTTAAATAAATATACAAATGATCAAATCTCCTATCAGCGTTACATGAACAATTTTTATCACCAGGGTGAAAATGGAGAAAACAGAACATGAAACAAATGCAAACAATTATGCCACTTCTCTTGCTTGTACATCATCCTGTGTGATTCATTTGTAATGAAGAAAAATACTATTCCATCATACCCATAATAAGAAGATTTTGTCCCATGCGTCATTCCTCATTTGAAATTGTAAAAGCAAGGAGAGGTGTGCGAGATCAATGCAATAGAAAATAGTGTTATGTGATCTGGCCTCCAGGTGATTCAAAGTGTCTCCAAATACATGTATTCTTGTTGGGCATGAAGATGGTCTTGTCAGTTGTTCAGAAACACCCTGACAAGTCTACCTCGGTGCCAGTGGCCAGACTTTATCCTGGGTGCCACAGTACTCTAGTAACTCAAAGCACCCTTCATCCCCGACCAATCGAAGACTTCTAGAAGTGTCTCTAAAAGGTGTCTTACTCCTATCCCTAGTCAATATGTCCTGCTGAAAAAAAAGTTAACCTCTTCTTCATATGGCACTGGCACCAGTGAATGTTCATGTATAAGTCAACGACTGGAACCTCTTATACATTCTAATATTTGACTCCACCATACAGAAAGAGTCATATCTGTCATTAGTGCACTAGGCATGTGGGTGTGAGGTTCCCACTGAAACTAAAGTTATGGGTGTCTGTTTTTTACATAGCCGATTGGCAGGGATAGTGGGTTCCGCGCTTTAAGGCTGTTTTGTGCAACTAAGACTACAGGAAAACTCTGCGCTGTGAGCCTGTCATGTTCAATAAAAGGTAGGTCTTGGAGTAATTTCAATTAGGCTGGAGTAATTCAGAAATTTTGTGTTGTGAAAGTTCTGCATAATTTCTGATAATAATGCCATGTTACCACATCGAATAACAATTCTCCTGTTTGGGTAAAATCATACTGAAACCTGATCAGAGCGTTACATGGGATTTTCAAAGGTAAGAGGAGTTCTTAAGTGTGGGTTGTCACTGGTCAGCATTTCAGGTAGAGTTTTTACCTGAACTACTGGAAAATCAATTCAAAATGCATTTTCGAGTAGATATTTTACCTAAATGGACTGTTTATATTAGCTTGAAACACATTTATTTTTAACAAGAAGGAAGTTGCATAAAGAGTACCTACAGCTTGCCTACTAAAAAAACAGGATTTTAGAACATATCGAGGCAGTAGAAACAAAAGTCCTTCATATGCAATAGCCAAGCACTATATGAAATATCATGAGGAGAATTGTCAATCCATGAGGCACTATGGCACAGAGCACATATTACAGACAGAACGAGGAGGCTGCTTTGTTGGAGAAAATCCAAGTACATCGGTTACAAACTAGAATTCCCTTAGGACTGAACAATGATGAAGAAATATTTATGCATCTGGAGTGAATCAAAAATGGATGCTAGATGAATTATGACTCTCATGGAGTGGAAATGACATTCATTCGAAGTAAGAGGTATAAGTGTAAATTTGTGATGCATATGAGATCTAAGACTTTTACTTGCATAAGAATAATTGATTAGAATTTTATGATTAACTTCTATGCTGATCATGTTGATCTAAACTTGATATTACTTTTTACCACATGAAAATGCATAAGGGCAAAGTAGAATACGAGATCTAAACAAAAGAATGTTTAAGCGGGGGGATTATAGGCTTCTCCTACCAGGGTGGTGTGAATGGCTTTCAAAGTGTAATGAAGATATCACAAAATTTATTTCGGTGATGTTACTTGTATGCATTGATCTCCCAAGGCTCACTTAGAGAGTAAGACAGGTGATTAAAAGAAGAAGTGCAAGAATAGGCTGCTAATTACAGCATGTCACTCTCACTTAATGATGATGACCATGATGAAAATTCAATTTGCGGGTCTCACATGGTGTGCACTGATCAGTTTACCCCCAGAAAAAAACAAGCCCCACAATGCCTTTGTATGGTAGTTTTTTCAAGATAAGAAAGCATTAGCTTTACTGTGAAATGTAAAAGTTGTACTGCTCGATGCTCGATTATTTTATAATTATTAGCACTTGTTTTGCACATAAGTCACTTTATTATCATTTTCACTTGCAACTTTAAATTGTACTACAAGTCCCAGAATTCCTTTCTAGTGGGGTGATGGGAAACAATGTAAGCAGTGAGTGTAAACACCTGTTGGCCATGATCAAGACCACAAGGTTGAAACGTGTCAGCAGTTTTGTAACGTCACCTTAATGGATTAAATAGATGTATGTCTTGACAACAGTCCTTCGAGTGCCGCAAGCCTTTTTGCATAAAAATATAGTGGAAAAGGTAGGCACATGATGACATGGGGCACATTCAAAATATTCCCTATTGTCCGCAACAATATTAACTTTTAGTTTTGTGGAATGCATTTGCCTGAGATTATTTGCCATTATCTTTGCATCAAGTGTAAAAGTACCTGAAGCTTCTCTTGCTTCCCCTTTTTATTTTAATTCACTATGCCAGATTCAAACAATTTTGTTTCTAAGGTAAACATGATTTGCTCATCGAGTCAGGCATGTCCTTTGATTCTAAGGTATAATTTTAGTCCATTGTCCAATATTTGCTCTGCTCCAATGTTGTAATACAATCAGCCCGTTTCTATTTTTTTTTTAAATGATGACTTCAAATGGAAGCTGTGCTATATATTGTGTGCGGACTTCTACATAATAATTTGAAAGTAGTTAGCTCTGATTTTATTTAACAACTAGCTTCATTCACCTCACCTTTTAAAAGTCTGCCCGAACTCCACAGGACCATGTTTGGTCTCCACCTTAGCTGTCTGGACATGTTTTTCCTGGTCCCATAATATTTTCTAATGAGATTGGGTGGACTTCCTATCCTATTCTGTGCTCTGAAGTCACAGAAAAATTACAATTAGCTCATTATAAAATTTCTAAATAAATAAATAAAAAGGAAAGCAATCATTACTGTGTTTACACAGAGGTCTGCTGACAATTAAAAATTAATACTGAGTATTTGGTTATTAAATGGTATTTCTTTAGAACAACTTTACATAAAAGAAGTGTAATCAAATATAATCCTTTAATAAAAGTGTGTGCTCTTTTTCTGGAGGTAAGGGTCTGACAATATTATTTGGGCATTTATTTTTTTAAAGCTTTATTTATGACATAATATTAGAACGAGAACATTACTTATACGTATTTACTTATAACAAACATTATATGTATTGGAAAATGTAAGTCAAAAAATACAGTCCCACAGCCCTGAGCAAATAGTAAGGCACAAAAAGTCCTTACTTGTTCCCGTCAACTATCTAAAAATGTGAGACTCCCTTCTGTGAGGGTCCTTCAGTTGAAAAGACGTTAGAAGTGTTTGTTTTATTAACTATAGCAGTTGTAAAATAGCAACTCATACAATTGTTTCTGAAGGAAAGATGGTACCGATACAAAGTCTGTACCTCAATTAAAATAAATGGCAACTAGGGTAAGCTAGACTGCTCTAAACTGAACATTTGGGCAAATTCAATGATAGGATCCTCCCATGATGGTTTCTATTTCAGATTCACTGAAATATACTGTAGTGTATGGCAAAAGAGAACACACTTACTTATTATTACTGATTTCACAGGCTATATACTGACAGATTATACCACTGGCGTAACGAACCTTGAGGGGGCCTCCCTGCAAGGCACCTGGGGGGCCCCCTTCGGGCTCAATCAGGAGCCCTGCAGCCAGAGTGCTGTGCTGAGGGAGCTTGGGGCCCCCCTGCACCGCGGGGGCCTGTGTTACGCCCCTGGATTATACATAACTTCTACCAGGAAAAGTAAGAGTAACATATCCTTTGTTGGAAGCTGGTTTGAGTAGGCAGTGCAATGTTCTCACGTGCCACTAATTCTGTATTACAAGTATTGCTGTAACTCAAAGCGCAATTTAGTAGGAAAATCTTGAGGTACTAAGAGATTATCTTATTCTGGATTTTACTGATAGGCTTTTGAAATATTTGAAGGTATGACTTTGTTCTTAGCAGTCCACTTAAGTTAACTTCAAGACTTAATTTTGTTGAAAGAGTGGGATTTTTACTTAGAGAATGATGTAGCGCCTAAGTTATTATTGCATAGGAACAACATGCACAGTGAACTTCGTTGTGCCCTGCAGGGGTTCAGTTGATATATATCATGTTGCTGAGTTTCCATTAATTCTGGGTTCACTCCTCAGTCAGGAATCTGCATTCAACGTAATCGCAATGTTGGAATGTGGACGCTATTAACCCTGGTGGGACTGTGAGACTCAGCTCATTGGGGGCGGATCTGATTGATGGTATTACCTGCATGTCCTTGTGATGCACGTCCTGGTACACAGCTGCAGCATTGCCCCCATCTCGCAAGTGCTTTATGCACTTTTAATACTGACAAATCAACCCTGTCATTGCTGTTAATAAATTGTCCCAATTAGACCTTCTGGAGTGCTTGTTAATGAGTGCAGTATACATTTGTAACAATTGGCTGAATCAGCCATTGCCTTTATACTGCTTCTGGCTACTGTCACTTCCTCGCTTCTCAGGTATTTCATGTGTTACTAACCGATGTTATCTAAATCCCGCTTGTGATTGTGTACAAGCACTTGTCAGAGGGGATTATGTTCACTGACAGATTCTTGGCCAGCACAACAGCTTCTCTAGGAAAAGCTACTACAACCTGTTTGGCTTCCTTGTGTGCTGCTTCTCTGTTTTATTCTTTGTGTAGCCTTCTCCGTATCCCAAGGATAATTCACCTTTTATCTTTAATATTGATTGGACATCAAAAGTACATTTATTTACAAAGGGATTCCAAATACATCAGTGTATGGATGGCATGTGATGTTTCTGGAACCTATGGCAGATCCTGGTGCCCTGACACTAAATATTAGACTCTCAGATCTGTTGCCCCCAGGCACAACCCTCTTTCTTGTGTCATTGAATTTGGTGGTCTCCGGAGGGGCTCAACTACACTAAGTCAACGTTCTCCAGCTAAGATTTTAAGATAACTTGACAGGTGGACAAACAAGAATGTGAGATTTGAATTCAAAATACTAATCAAAGATTTAAATTCCTGCGGATCACTAAGACTTTTAAGGGCATATTATCAAGGGGCCGCGATAAAATTAACGCCGCTCTAGCGTCTGTATTTGGGCAAAAAGCGGCAATAATTTTATCGCATTATCATCAAGGACACGCTAGTGCGTGATTCCTTGACTTAGCGCCCGTTTTCCACACGCCTCACCTCGCATCGATAATGAGATGCAAAGGAGGCGTGGCTGTGAAAACAACATGGGATAATATCACGAAGGCAGCTTCGCGATATTATCAACGAGGGGTAGCGATATTTGAAATCGCGTTAAGTATGCCTTAAAGCAGGAATTTAACATCTGTTAAATTCCTGACCAAGGCATACCTAACATGGGGGGTGGATTGTGTGGCTAAGACCATAGGCCCTATCATCAGGGATATCGCCATTTTCCATGGAACATCGCTGGAAAATCAGCGATGTTCCATGGAAAACAGCGCTATTGCTGGAATAATTATCACCATTGCGCTAAGCGTTGTTAATACAGCGCTAGCATGGCGATAATTTCCAGTGATAGCCGGCGATAAAAATCCTCACGCTAAGAGCGTCCAGCGATAATTATCGCTGCCGCTTGATAATATTCCCCTTAGTTTTTACTTAGTTGTGAAATAAGTGAATAGCGTGCTGTTGGTTTGCATTTTTATCTGTTTATACGGTTTGCTAATGCTTAGCCTATTGAGTGCCAGACTTGTAGGAAACCGGATTTTATTACTGGCGGAGAGAGGTATCTTAGTTGTGATGTCAGCAATGCCTCTGCTTCCGAAACATTAAACAACCTAGCACCTTTATAATAAGAGGCAGTTTCAGTGAGGAACTCTGGACTTACCATTAGAGGCATTGTACAAGCAATGCAATGTGCTTCAGTCCGAGAAAGTCCATTTGCAACCTTCAACAGCACCAAAGCAACATTAAAGGTAAGAAATAAATCTGCCACAACTCTGAAACTCATTTACTAAAAAAGACATATGATGTATTGATTAATGTAACACCAGAAAATGAAAATCAGGCTGACAACAGAAGTTAGGATGTTTCAATGAAAAAGTGAAATACATTCACAAAACCCAATGAGAAATCTATCAGATTCGCACATAAAATCTGTGCTAGTCATAGGCACAGGGTCAAGACTGATTTGCATATGGCCATGTCTGAACTGGGGTGGTGTGGTGAGGAAAAATAACGATGGATTTAACCCAGATCTGTGACTGGGGGTGAATGTTTTGCCAATGTGCAACATTCCGTCCATCATCTTGTGTGTTGTGATAGACCAATGCATAGGCACCTTTTCAGGACAGCTTCAATGGAGCGAAATTCAGATAAGGATTACTGGTTTGCCCCAAACAACAGTTTTATTGCAGCCTTCTTTGATGCTTGAATTCCTTCAGCGTGCTCTCGTGAAAGGATCCACAAGGTCAGGTAACTTCTGGCTGCCGCCCGTAATATTTAGTTCTTGAACTTTGTAGTGAAAGTTTCAAGAAGAACAAACCTTAAAAAAGTGCCCACCATGGTTCCATATTTTTCAAGCAGGCAGGACCCCTTGTCTCGGTCCCTCTGAAATCGAAAAATGTCTAAATCCCAACTTTACCAAAAGATGAATATCTTTTTTATGGATGCTACAGATGGTTCTAAACCTTCAGAAGCTCCTCCTGGTGCAATTGGATGTGGCTTTTAGTGAGAAACATGGGGGCATATCATCAAGCACGGCGTTAAAATTATCGCCGCTTTAGCAGCCGAAAACTGCCACTAAAGCGGCGATAATGGGCTTGATAATATGCCCTTGAGAATTCCCATAGAAGCCCATGTTCTGGTGTCAACATGGGCTTCTATTGGAATTCTCTGCGGCATATTATCAAGCCCAATATCGTCGTTTTAGCGGCAGTTTTCTGCCGCTAAGGCGGCGATAATTTTAACGCTGTGCTTGATAGTATACCTCATGATTCTTTAACCTCTCTCATTTGGACTCCAGCTAAAAGTCCAACCCCAACTGGTCCTTTTGCATTTCTCCAAGGAGCACACTCTGTTTCTGGGACAGTTATATTACTCTTCCCAGCCTTGAGAAGACATAGGGCAGAACAACTGTTCTTCTAGAGTAGTCCTGTGTCCAGTTTGCCCTTACTGGTCCAGTATGACACTAGATTCCCTAGCCCTATGACTAGTCTACAGGAGCAAAAGGGGGTGGTGATGGACGGAGCATCAGAACCAATCAAACACTCACACCCAGTCAACAGATCTGGGTTTGATCCATCACCGTTCTTTAGCCCACTCTGCCACCCCAGTTCAGACATGGCCATATGCAAATCAGTCTGACCCTGTGCCTCATGGGAACAGTCCAGCCCGAACTGCCAAGCCATGCCTTCCCTGGACCGGAAACAAGCTTCCTAGGACCGGTTTCTGGCATTTCAGCCGTCTTCAGCCAGGCTTGCTTGAATCCAGTGACAAAGTGAGCAAGGGACTCACGTCTGAGCATACCCTGCCAACTTATGGCGAACAAAGCGGTACAAAAGGGGGTGGTGATGGACGGAGCATCAGAACCAATCAAACACTCACACCCAGTCAACAGATCTGGGTTTGATCCATCACCGTCTACAGGATCAGAGATGAAAAAGGAAGCAAGATTCCCAAAGTCCTTCCTCAGGTAACAGCAATACTCAATCAGAAGTCACTGTCTTCCCAAATTCAGGCAACATTTCAATTTTCAGGTGAGTTGGAGGTTTAATTTCTAGGGTAACTGAGCAGTGATTAAAGTTGACCCCTAAAGTGGTCCCCGCAAAATGTCCACATGACTCACCTATATTTTGTAACACCTAGTGACAGAATATGGTGCCAGTCTCTATGAAGAATGTCTTCAAAGTTTCTATCGTGGGTTTTGGGGCTGCTGTGCTCAGCCTGCTATGCCTGCTCAGGGGCTTTCCTCATAGAAGGGCCTGCAGTGATAAGGTTCTAGAACCTGAGTGGGCTCGTGACCAGTTTGAGAGAAATAAAAAAAGGCTGCTCATTATAGTTATGAATCTATGGCCATTTTGGTACATATTTTTTAAAAACACTGCTTATCCCTAATTACATGTTCATCAATTTGTTTACTTTAAAATATTCCTCTTTTAAGTTATATATTTTATTTTAAACTTGGCCTGGTCCTTGAAGTTCTTTATTTCTTGAGTGATGATTTATTTTGTTGGGTTTTTTGAACAACACCTCATTTCTCTGGGAACTTCCTGCTACTCAGGCTAAGCTGTCAAAGATGAGCCGACGTTATCATTAGTGTAACTTGTTTACCTTTAAGATTTCTTCTGATGGTCAGTATGCAAACTGAGTTGCAGCTCACAGTAGGGCTGTGCACCCTCTCCCCCTTAGGTTGCTTCAATACATGCCCAGAGTGTAAGGCGTTCACATAAACAAGGCTTTAAGTGGGATAATAATGGTGGGGGAGGGTCTCTAAAAAGGGCATGGCCTAAGTAATGTAACAATAAATCTTTTCCAAGTCATGGCTTAAAACATGTAAACTAAAACCCTGGGCCTCATGAGTGTATCCCCGTGCCTCTCGGTGAGCTTTCTGTTATTGCCTCCAGACACATCATACAATTACGGACATAGGCTTCAAACAAGGTAGACCTATTGCATATGCCTATGCTTGTTAGAAGTATCGGAAAAATAGGTAAAAATGATTTTGTTGTGCAAAATTGGAATTGAAAAAGTTTCAATTCCGAAAATATAAGAGTGGGAATTAAATATTAGTGAGGCGTATTGAAGTGGTAGCGTCACAATTACTTCTGTTCTCCCCCTTGCAGTTTTCTTTTACTGTAGCCTCTCTGTGAAACAGTTACGTACTCCCCCCACAGCTTTTTAACATCCTCTATCTGCATATTTTTCACGTCATCTCTTTCCTCTTTTCTACTCTCTCCTTCAGCGCATACTTTCTTGCATTTCCTTCACTTCTGCCTCCTCCACTCACATCAACCTGAAAGCAATTCATTTTCTTTTATTTACAACCTGTAGGTATTTCATCAGTTTTGTACCGTCTTTGCGTTCTTTCATATATACTCACAATTACAAGTAGCATATGTCACTATTGCTCTGTGTGCTCTGCAGAGAGGCCAAGGATTGGATGAGCATGTATTTTAAACACCTTTTTGACTCCCTCATGCAATGTGAGAACCTCGCACTGCTGCCTTTATTCTCAAGGCTAGAACTCTTAATTGCGATCAGTTATGAACATCCACCCACAACCTGAGCTCACCCAGACACACACAGACGACTCAGCTCATTGCACCCCCAATAGATTAATATGCTGCATTTAAAGTTTACAGAAAAACAGCATCATGGAAACAATGTGAACTGTAAACAGGAGCTACCTGACGCTCATGGCTTCCCCAGTGCTTAATTTGAGCCGGTGCTCAGCACCGGCACTTAATTGTTAACATCATACTTGGAACAGTCTACCACATGGTGGCGCTGCCCATCTAATTTAAAGATGAGCAGAACAACGGTTGTTTAGGAATACAATATACGTTAAAATAGTGCTAATACCTGCCTCCCCAGCCATTCTTTTAGCTTTGGGGACCTGGAATAATCGGAACTGTCACATTTACATGCGAGAGAGATGGTTAGTAGTTGTTTCGGCAGCGATGCCAAAGGCGATGGGTGGTTCAAGCTGCAGTGACCTCCTGGTCAGAGCCCTTGCACTTAATATTTTACAAATTAAGCACTGGGCTTCCCTTAATTGTTTTGACATTCATCGTCAATTTGACCTTTTTCAAAGCCAGTTTTACTGCCAGATCAGAGACCTGGAGGAACTCAACCCACTTAAAAGACCTGCACATAATTTAGGGCCACATGTGCGACCATTTCCTTTTGCAACTCGAAATTTGTGTATTTTAGTGACTCACAATTTGCGAGTCACAAAAGGAAATGTACTAATGTGTCTCAGACACATTTTGCCATACCCAATAGGGTCTCAAATGACCTGCCTCATCAATATTCATAAGGCAGGTCACAATTTGCGTACCATCGGAAATAGGCAATAACACAGGGATGGTGGCAAGCTGCGGAAAGCGGACCCATTTGTCTGTGTCTGCTTTTAAAATAAAGTAACTTTTTTGTTTAAAATGCAGCCCGTTTTCCTTTTAACCCCTTGCGTGCCCATGACGGAACCACTCCGTCATGAGCCACGGGCGGCGTGCACTCATGACGGAGTGGTTCCGTCATGCTGCGGCCGCTCCTCCCACGCGGCACTGATTCCCCGCCTGTGCGGGCGAAATAGAGAGTGGGCGGAGTCGTGACGGAACCACTCCGTCATGAGCACAGCTCGCCCGTGACTCATGACGGCGTGGTTCCGTCACGAGCATGGCGGCGCCGCGCTCACCCCGCACCCCCCCCAGCGCCGCGGCAGAATTTGCGCCGCAGCGAAGCGGTTAAGGAAAACAGGATGCATTTCAAAAACAAAAATAAACCTTTTAGTTTACGTTTTTTAAGAGTAGGTAGTGGTCTGTGGTTTTTCACAAAGGGGAAGCGGTCCTCTGGGGACCCGCTCCCATTTGCACGTTGCTTACAACCTACTTGAAGTAGGGGGTAAGCTGTGATTGGTTTGCAAATGCATTCCGGTCGCAAAAAAATCATACATCCCCCTGGGACTTGCTAGTAGTAAGTGATGGCCTTGGCACGCCCCTTCCTATAGCGACTCGCAACCCTATTTTGTGAATAGGTAATAGGGTTACGACTCACAAAATCAGGTTGATACTTGCTACAACCCTTTTTAGTGGTCGCAAACGACCAGAATCTCCATTTGCGACCGCTAAAAATGGTTGCGCATGTGGCCCGTAATGCATGATTCATGTAGACCAAATGATCGATGAGTGAATGGCTGGACTGGCTAAAGACGCCTTTGGTTACCATGTTGATCTGACTTGCTATGCTGAGGGACTGATATGGACATAACACAGGTTATTCATGTAAAGGGCACAGTTGGCAGGAATTCTGAAGAAGCTTCTAAGAATAGGGTGATGAAAGAAGGAGACGAGGCGCCTCAGGATGATCACTTAGGACTGAGGCACAGAATCATGGAACGTTGAGGTCAGTGACGCCTCCATATACCACCACTGACGAGGGCCAATGGGAAACACTGCTGAGGGCTTGATAAGGGTCTATGTGGCCAGTGTGTTGTTGTCCACCCGTGCACAGATGTCATCAAAGTCTAGAATGAGTTCTCTCTTGGTGCAATGCTTCCGCTAGGGCTGGAAGACGAGAAGTGTGTGGGTAGCTTTCGGTCTCTTTGAAGTGATTAAAGTAAAAGCCAGGGTTCATCAGGCATAGGTCCATTATGTCAGAGTGTGGCCGCGTTGAACGAAAGAGAGGGGCAGGATGAAGATGATCTTTCGGAGCCAGCACTTGAATTCATTAGACGAGTTCATATTATTGACCAAGACAGCATTTAGTTGGCTGAGCATTGATAATCTCTTCCTCATGTTTATGTCAGAAAGAAAAACACGATTCAGTAAAGCTGGTCCTGTAGAAAGGAAAATGAAAGGCCTTGATATATAATAGGATAAAGTCGTACATTCTGATAAGCCCTCTGCTGTGCGGATACCTGTCTAGCTGTTCCAAATTAATGTCCTGAGTATTAGGGAGCAACTTCAATATTGTGTCGTATACAAACAAGCGGGTAGTCCTTTAACCCCTTCCCTGTGGGGGTAATACCCCCACGGTGCGGGGGGGCCGCGGCACCACTGTGCTCGTGACGAGCTCAGCTCGTCATGACTCACAGTGGAGCTGTGCTCATGACGAGCTCAGCTCGTCATGACCCCGCCCACTGATTAATTCTCTCGCACAGGCGGGGAATTAATCACGCGTGGGCGGGCAGTGGCTGTTATGACGAGCTCAGCTCGTCATGAGCACAGCTCCACTGTGACTCATGACGAGCTGAGCTCGTCATGAGCATAGAAGGGGTTAAAGAGAATCCAATTACGTCCCACTGTTGTCGATCTTATCATATTAGGGGGGAGGAGAAAAGGACCATGATAAGCCCCCTTGTGCTTGTAGTGCTGAGGCTATACGACTTTATACTATGATATATCGAGGCCTTTCATTGGCCTTTGTAAAGAACCAGCTTTACTGAACTGCCTTTTTTAGCCTTGAAAAAGTCACCTGTGTGACGAAACACGTGTCGGCTGTTTTTCCTGCCTTGAAAACAAGCTTCAATGAAAAAATACTTGGCTCTTCTCATTTAACTGTTGGATCTACAAATTACTAAGAGAAGTTGAAGCACTTCATGTTGATTGTTGTAGGGTGTGCTGTGGTACTTGTTTCTCCTATTTGGGAAATGTTTTGGCGTCGTGTGACTGACCAGAATGGTGTATACATGAAATACATTTAATGTAAGTTAATAGACCTTCCCTGGGAAGTATTATTGCATCACAACTTCCTCCAATTAAAATATGTGCATAAAGTATGAGTGCAGCACCTCTACGAAGTGCTAGGGTGCTGGGTTGCAGCGATGGTATTTAGGTTAGTTATCTCAGAACACCCCAAATAGAAACTGTACCCTTATAATGTTCTACAACAAAGCACAAGAAACGAAGGCCCCCTGTACAAAGGTCCTGGGATGCCTAATAACTGGAGTGATGCAGCATCCTTAATGAGAAACTGTGAGGATTATCAATAACTATGGGCATATATTCTTATTAAAGAGTGTTCACAACTAATTGGGGGTTGACATTATGTTTAACTGATGGGTAATGGAACTTTACATGGAGGCACAAAGTATTAAGGGACCCATGGGTTGCAGTGACAGACTACACTGCCACTGATTGTAGTGCCAGAAGACATATATACATATGCTAGCTGCGTGGCGCACACAGACACACCACACACATGAACACACACACATATACACCTTCGTGGTACACACACACACCACACCCTCACCCCCACAAAGAAACACACACACCTGCGTGATGCACACAGACACACCACACCCTCTCCCCCCCACACACACATATACACATACACACTAGCCTTCAAGGGATTCTGTGTGTCCCCACCACACTGAACTGGCATGATGAAGACAGGCAATGAATGTTTATAATACATATGTTGAAACACAGCTGTAGTAATCAAGTGGCAGTGGCACTGCTGCTGCCAAATAGTCTGTCATGTTGCCTCTTTTTGCTGTTGAAACTAGGCTGTAGTCATCTATTGCAATTAACACTGCTGCTGTATGGTCTGTTATATTGCATAATTTTGCTGTTGAAACTAGGCTGTTGTGATTGATTGGGAGTAGTACTGCTGCTACTGGATGGTCTGTTACGTTGCCTCTTGTTGCTGCCATTTTTTTTAGTTGGGAAACAGTGGTAATTTGGGATGCATTTGACTTTTGCACAGGTCATACCACAGAACACCACAGCAATGCCCCCTGCAACAACAATGACGGAAGGCTACACTCGTACTCAATACTGTAAGTGGCCGTGCGAGTGCCCAAAGTTCAATCCTCGGTGTGCACCTGGGGTCAGTCTGATCACAGATGGCTGTGACTGCTGTAAAATGTGTGCCAAGCAACTCACAGAAAACTGCACCGAGGCCGATTCCTGTGACCACCATAAGGGCTTGTACTGTGACTACAGCAGAGACAGTCCGAGGTACGAAATCGGAGTGTGTGCACGTAAGTATGCGTAAATGCATGTGCATAAGCCACCATTTATAAGCATGCATTTGAAAGGTCAGGCTGTATATATCAATGTAATCATAAATTAACATCCTACATTGGGACCTGGCTATCTAAGCATAGACTAGAATGGACAAGTTACCCTTCAGGTGAGATCTCAGATGCAAGTATAGTACCCTTTGGTAATGGGATGTAGGAAACCTAACGTGGGAGGGGGAGGACTGTTAATAATAAAAGTCCCCAAAAATAAATCCTTTCAAAAATATATCTGAAGCACCAGAGTTGTGATGGGACTGCTTATATCTCTCAACAGTAACCTAGAATGGATCCGTTTTTTGTCGCTGTGGTCTTATAGGCGAAGGCCACCCATGCATATTAGTTCTGTCCAAATGGCGAAGCCACCTAGTCTCTGCACCCATAACAAGCAATCCTAGATGCAATTTTACCACTTTGGGTTTCACAAGGTGATCTGTAGACTGAATCAATAGATGTAGAGTGTAAGTGCTTCACATCCGGATACGCTTTACAAGAAAGTGCAGTAAGTTGAACACAACCTTTATGATAAAATTACAAGCAACTTTACATTGCACGCACTTATTCACAGTCATTCGTAGGGCTTCAGTGAATGGCAAACATTGTGGTGACATGAACAGCAGATATAGTACATCACTAGTAACCTACACAGTACATTTTCAAGAATTCCCATCATAAAATGTGCATTGGATATAAAAAAGAATTGAACATTTTGTTGTCCATGTTTCAACCTTTACATAGAGTCCTGCAAAATATTGTTACTTATATTGCACAATGCATGACCTAAAAGTACACATTCTAGACATACATCCCCAGTCTTTTGTCTTTGAATAAATAAGGATCAGCAAGGATCAGAGATTGACCTTCTTCGCCTTGTAGTCCAAACTCATGACATTGATCACACCTGAAAGCAAAAAGAATGGGTTGGGTATTCTTAGGATGTTATTCACAAACACATATCACAACCAGATCATGAGTCCTATGAACCCCCTCAGTCCCAGTGAAGGATGTATTGAGGTCTTGTCAGAAGTCTTGGAGGTAGTGTCTTGAGTTCTGCGATGCAACGTCTGCCACTGATGGAGATTCTGTGAGGCCTTGCAGCAAATTGTGATGGTCTTCTGAGAGGATCATAGCTATGATGGGAGAAATCCTCTCAACAACTGATTGCCACATATTTGGTTAATGCTTTGGATGCCGCAGATCAACCAGCTCTGGGTATCAAGCGGTGGCAAGTCATAGGGGAGAGGGAGTGAGTTAAACAGGAGAGAGAAAGTATTAAATAGTGAACAGTGTGCAACTGGAAGAACTATACTATCCAATAGTGTCTCTCCATTTACAGTCCCTTGGATTGTGAATAAAGCAGGCATTTGCGGGGCACTGTAAAAATGGGATTAGCATGACCATGATAATGATAGATCCTAAATGCACAGTGTTCATTTACGGGAGATTTAATCTTTAATTTAGTCAAAGACAGGTTACTTACACATACAGAGGTACAACAGAAAGTTTGTGAATATTTATCACGAATTTCTAAATAAACGAAACATTTTACTGATGCATGATATAAACAGTATTATATTTTATGAGCCCCTTCTCTTACATAATATTTCCTTCATTTCCTTTCTATTTTTTAATTTACTAAACCAGGCACATACAGTAGGTATCTTGGCGAGCACCATTTTTCAACAAGAAGTGAGTACGAAATTAGACATCCAAAGAAAATGGCAGTTTTGATTGTAATTAGTGGCAGCCTGAAGCTGCCCGATTAGGGCAACATTTGGATTGGCGAGTCTTTCAACTCTGCACATGTTACCTAAATCTCTGAATATTGTTCCCCTGTAATATTGTAAAGTGGGAGATGACCATAGTGCATGCACACAATCATTGAAGTAAATCTCTGAGATGCATTCTAGGGTGAACACCTCCTTCCCAGCCATTATGCATTTTGCTCATGTCTTGGACTGGTTCATGATAGCCGAAAGGGTTCTAAGTGCTATTGTCTTGTTTTGCTTCCATTGAACTAATTAGACTAACACACCTGAAATCAATGACTTGAAGGTGAAAAGTTCAGACCTAGACACACTGTCTCTAACGGCCTGGATGGAGTGGTCCTCAGAATGCATACATGCAGGGATGTAATAAAGTTCATATATGGAATAGCATTGTATTATTATTAAATTTGAGCTGATGGACAAGGCATGGATCATTCAAAGAATTTGCATTCAATCTGAATGGGTAAAGTGTGTGCCAGTTTCTTTAGCATATCGGGTACAGATTTTACTTTTGTTGGCCTTAATAATTCAATGCAATTGTTTGTGTATGCCAGAGATATGACCCTTGCTGGGGGATCCGCTGTAGGCATCGTCATTTATCATGCTTGATATACCTTTATTAACTTTGCCAAAACACTTCCACATTGGAGATATTTCTAGAAGTTGCCTCTAATGATTAGTTTGAATTCTTTTTCCAGATTAGCAAAGAATCTAAATGTATTTAGATGATGAAGTTGAGCCACCTCCTTTATACGATTACTTTCACTTTCCCCAGGAAATACAGAAAGAAATTTTGGGATTTCTTCATAGTGGGATAAAGTCAAAATCTCTTTTAGGGTGCAATTTACTGATCTCTTATCGTAATTTTGGAACAGAACGTGTAACATGATAAAGTTAAGCCGGTGGCAATGCTTCAAAGTAGAAACATAGGGGCAGATCTATATCGGAGATGCGCCACTTTTACGCCGCCGTTGCGTCACTTTTGTGACGCAGCGGCGGTGTAAACCCTGCGCCACGTTGCGCCATATTTACATCGTGACGCATCTATGGAGATGCGTCACGATGTAAAGCCCTGCGCCACGTAAAACCTGCATCAGGTTTCACGTGGGCGTGTCGACAGAGGGGGGGCGTTCCGTCGCAGGAACGCCCCTGAAAAGTGACTCAGTCAAATCTATAAGATTTGACTGAGTCACTTTCCCAACGCTGATGCGCCAAAACCCTGCGCCTGCTTGAAGCAGGCGTAAGGCTTGACGCACCATGTTAGGGATAGGGTAGTTTGGCGCAGTGCTGGAGTTGCGTCGCGCTTGCGACGCAACTGAAGCACTGCGCCAACCTAAAGTCATCGGATGCGTCACGCATCTGTTTATTCCTGCGCCATGATGCGCCGCATTGTAAATGCGGCGCATCATGTGTGGCGCAAGGGTAAACTTGCGTGACGCATCATTCCTGGCACATCCTTGCTGATTTGCAGGGATGCGCCAGGAAACATAAATCTGCCTCATAGTTAGAAAAACATACAACAATAACTCCTCATCTATTTCTGTTATAAACATTTTGGGAATTTGATCATCAGGACTGGAAAAAATAGCTTGCAACATACAGAAAGAAACAGATTATAAATAATAATGTTCAAAACTGGGGAGTATCCGGCCCCCAATCTCTAACTTGGCACATATCTTAATCTTAGCTGTGCAAGGTGATTTTTCTGCCGTTCAAAATCTATTCATTGCTGAGGTCAATGTCTGAAAACTTAAGTCTAGAAAACAGGGAAGGGACTGAAACAAGTATAGACAAGGTGGGAGGATATTCATTTTAATGATATATATATATAGAACCATTTTATTTCAATTTTACATGATAACAGTAAAACATTTGCCTTGCCTAGTATCAAAGCAAAATCAAAGTGTATCGTTGTCATTTCACAATCCAAGTTTAAGGTGAGATTTATATTGTCCACATTGCTGCAATTTGGCCCTCTTATAATATCTGATCGACAGGCCGTGGTAGCTCCACCATTGTTTCCAATTTCTGTCATACTTGTGGGGGTATCCCCTTGCCTCGTTAATGGTTTCCTCCAGTTTACCATACCAATGCATGGCCGAGTGCTGGTCATAATTGAGGGGGCTGTTAGGGACTTACATCCATGGGTAATGTCTCTCTTGGCTATTAGCGTGCCCATTCCAACCAATATTCTGCCCCCCGGGTCCTCCTAGGTCATCAAGTATACCAAGCAGGGCGATTCTAGGATCCCTAGCCACAGTCTCACCCACCACAGCAGACAATACATCAAAACATATTCCCAATAATTATGAATCAATGGGCACTGCCAGACAACTTGGAAACAGTCTCCCACATAAGTCCTGCACCTATAGTAGGTGGGGTAGGAGAGAAGGCCCACCTTTTGCAGGTGAAAGGGGGACATGTAGGCCTGATGTAAGTACGGAGTCTGGCAGAGATCGTGCAGTGGACTGTACAGACGTCTCTCCAATCCACCTCACCCAATTCCTCCACATGACTCTCCCACCTCTCCGTCAGAGGGGTCATTACGGATTTGTAATTTGGGAAACCCCCTCTTTGCCAAATTGGCCCATAAGGATCTTATTTTCTAAGGGGCTATATTCAGAAAAGCTCTGGAGGGCGTCTTGGTATGTAGGTAGTGCATGTCTTAGCTGTAGATAACAATAACAGTGGGAATTAGGAATGTGAAAATCAGATTAGAGCTCCTGAAATGCCTTCATGAGGCTGCCACTCCAGACATCGCCTAGCCTCGATATTCCAATGGAGTCCCATCCTCGAAACCCTTCTAGGGGGGATACCTGTCCCGCCACCTGCCCACCCACAACAGAGTTTGCTCAGTCAACTTGCCGGAGTATTCCAATTGAATTGGATCCCTACTTTATGTGGAACTGCAACACGGCCCTCCACACTCCAAACACCACCTAGGTAATCCTCTGGAACTCCAGAAGGTAAGGGGCACCATTAAGAATGTGTAAGATATTATCGAGGCCCAGGATAGCCAATTCACCTTTGTATGAGGGATCATCCGACCCCCATGCAACCATTTTAATAATTTTTATCTGCATCACTCTTTGCTGTTGAATTATTGTCTATACAATCACCGATTAGTATGCAAAATTCCTCAATTAGTTTAAACAGAGTATTTCACTAATTAGGTTTGAAAATTACACAATGTCATCAGCACTCAATAGAACCTTTGAAGCGCCAGGCAGCTCTGGGTTTATTCCTCATCCTTTATGTGAACGGCTATAGGGTCTGAAAACATAACAAATAATAATTGTGGCAAATTTCAGAGGAGGTTCCCTCCTAAAGAAACATTGTCAACCAGATGAACTCCAGTATAAAGTACATTTTGATTAACTCAGCTTCTCAAAACACCAAGCGCATTGAGTTGAATGCCTTTTCAGCATAAAGAAATAAATTGCAATTTTAACATTTTACTACAATAATCAATAGCTTCAACCAAGTAATTTGTGTTGACATACAGGAGACATAAAACCAGTCTGGTCAGGGTGAATACGATTCCTGCCAATCGCACCAACAGTATTTTCATAAGAATTGTATTATCTAAATTTATGAATGTGATATACTGGCATAATCTCCAGAATTCAGAGTTCTAGCCTGGTTTCAGGAAGGACACTAATTTTCTGGATGAAAATGTTCTAGGCATTTCATCCTCTTTGGGAATGGCATTTTAAAGAAATGCTAGTGTTGATGCCAAGTCATTCTGAAATGTCAGGTATTCCTCACAAGGTAACCCAGCTTCACCTGGGGCCTTGAGGAGGGAAGCACTGATACAGCAGCAGAGACTTCTTCCATTGTGATATGATTTTCCAAGGATAATTGATGTTCACGATTTTCGTCTGTAATTGGAGTATTACTATTTTTATTTTCCAATCAAATAACCAACAGATTTTATTATCTTCCACTTACTCTCATTGGAAGGCTGTATACAAATTTACAGTTACTCTTTCCAATTAAATTATTTTAGCCTTTGTATCCCATGTATTTAGTTTGCCTATGCTCTCCTTTGACCAGTCACTAGTTACATTGATCTGTGCCTGGTGGAAATGTTCTATTCCCCGCAGTTTTCCTAACACTTTTTTATTCTTTCCCCTGGTGAAAGAAATGAAAGCTTCTCTTTAAAAAAAATCTTTAAATAAACCCCATAGAAATTACAATTGAATTGGATCCCCACTTTTTGTGAAACAAATCTTTAATGGCCATGTAGAGGTTTTCTACTGGCCTTCATCAGCCACTAGTGATAAATCCGGCCTGCAGCATTCATTTATGACGGCCTAAGCATTATGAGATAATTTGCATCTCTGTGTCTACAGGCATTTCCGAATTTATCTTCATATGAATGATAAAAAACAGATTTCTAAATGGCTCTTGTTGTGAAATACCTATGGTGAGTGAATTGTACTTGCTGAGGATTAGAATGTCTCACTGTGCTTTCTGAGATACAATTTTTTAACCCAAATTACCCTACAGCACTATTTGCGCTGGCTCTTTGATATGAGGTCGCCTTGGCAGAGATACCAAAATTTACGCCAGTCACCAAAGGGCAAAGACGTGGATCAGCAGTGTGCCACCATGGGATTTACAAAACGCATCAAACCTTAAGCCCTTCCATCTTGCATGTTGTGAAGCAATGTCTCATATTATGAGTCTTAGGTGCCTCGGGTTCTTGTGAGGGAGCACAATGCCTAGAGACTAAATTATAAAAGTGTGTTTTATATTTATTTTTTTACCTCACTCATTCACACCTAAGAGACATTGGTTACTACATAAACGTGCTAATTATATTTATATCTTTATGTTCAGAGTTATTGAATATTTTTGAGTCTGAGAATATCTAGAGCCACAGAAATAATCTCACCTCCAAGGAAGGAAGTACAGCTTTTGCCACATATGTGTGGGCATCCCTCTGTCATAGGCGATAACTTGTCTAAAATAGTTAATGAATTCACTGTATAAATACATCCACACCTCTCCTATCCTAAAGGAGCTGCATAGGCAACAACTTCAAGCTTACATTATCTTCACAACTTTTGGCGTCACCTACGAAGCAGCAACAATCAGGACACCGCCATGCATAACCTGCCAACATAACACAGGAAACCAAAAGCAAGAAATGGAGGAATGTACAAACACATGAAGGGTTCAAGCCTTGGGTTTATGCACGGAGGGGGAGTGATTGTATCCCTTCACACAACAGGATTCTGCCCTCACAGCCCACCTATTGATGGAGCTCCTCTGTGGTCATCAACAGGGACTTTCAAAGCTATACCAGCCAGTCCACCCTCAAGGTAAACCTCATGTTCCAAAGAGTCACAAATCCTTCCATCCTCATTCTCATCATATTCCCATGTCCTCGTTGTTACTATATATAATCCTTATTTTTTGTAAAGCGCAAACTTATCACCCCTTAAGGTTTCAAGGGGCTGGGGGCCGTCCTGGAGATTATGTGAGATATTGCCCAGAGTCACATGGTGCTGAGCTGAGCAGCCGCGGACGATCGAACCGTGAGCCCTGCGCTTCAGAGTCAGCCGCTCTGGCTGCTGCGCCACACCTCTCCCCTATAAACAGTACTCCCTTGCTACCCTGCTAGGCTTCCCCTGTATAAACACTAATATATTTATAGAACTAACTTCATTCTATAAAGTCAACTTTTTGAAACCCCAAGTGGAACACAGATCCCACTCTTTCATGAATGGAATGGAATAAGCCAGAAGATGCACACTTGCTGGGTGTTTCGCCATAGAGTGGAAGATACAAATACAACCCCAGCTTGAGCACAAGGGTGATGAGCGACAGCGGTCAAAGTCATAACAGGGACGCCCTGCTCCCCATGCCCTGGTTTCACAGTCAGGCTAAGTCAGACCGTGAAGCAAGTGGCTTGGAAAGTGTCTGTGTTACACCCAAACCAGTCCTCCAAAAAGAAAACAATGTATGCTATGCTGATATGAAAATGACTACATTGTGAATATCACTGCATTGATCTCTGACTTTGGCACAATACCAATAAATCAACATTATGCTGCCATGGACCCTGAGCAGGTATGCAAGCATTCTTTGCAGGAACACCGGTTATTGATGGTATCACTCACAAGACTCACACAGAAGATAAGGATTTCCTCTGGAATGTAAAAAGTTGTACCTACCTGCATTTACTAAACGCACGTGTCGCAGTCACCCAAAACAATGCAAACATGGCTGCATTGCATTGTATCTTACCGTAGCATTTATATAGCACTTACTACCCTGGTTGGAGTGCTAAAGCACTTGCCTACATGGGTAGCATACTATACCGTGGCGGGTGAGTGGTTGATACAGTGTTGTTTAAGTATGGAGCTTATGTAGAAGGTGCTTCCATGTAGTGTTTGATGACAACCTATGGTTGGTTTTCATGTGGAACACAATGCTTAGGATTGTGGTGAGTGGAAAGAGTGTGAGGGATAGACAGAAATATTATATTTTGATATGCTGGCAACATTAGTTAGCTCTGCAGTTCCTTTTTTGGTATTTGTCCATGATATAAGGGATACATAAGGGATAAAGTACACCCTGCCATATATTATATGGTCACCGAGCAGCTCCATAACCATATTGAGGAATGAGGCAGAAGGCAGAGTACCTTTATAAGGTTGGGAAACTCTGAGGTGAATAGCAATATCCTCATCATGAAGAACACGGGGTACTTTATCCCCTATAATACATGGGCACACCATCACCCTTCCAACAAACCACTTAAAACCTTGGTGCGTAGCTCTTTCATACGAGAGAGCAAGCATGTTTGCAAACATGAAAATAAAACCTCCAGTGTAAACTTAAACACTTAAAATACCTGTTAGATATTTGTTGTAAACAGATATTAGAAACAGTTCAATACAAGTCAGTTTAAAAAACATGCAGAGAGATTCTAGCTTTTCTCTATCTAAGGGGTGCAAAATCTAAACATATTCTCTCTGCTTGTCATTGTAAACTATTAAAATAGAGCAGAAAAAGAAAAGGAACCTTTTGTTTTCATTGCTTTAAACCAAAGTCGGTCCTGAAGGGCTGGATCCATGCTGAATTTTTAGCATATCCCCATTTAAATAAATGGCGTTATCCTAAAAATCTGTTGTGGATCAGGCCCTCCAGGAGCGACTCTTGCTTTAAACAGCTGCATAAATTATTCTTCATAGCCTGACCTGCCTTTCACCTCGGCTTCTGCCTCTGGTAGCAGGTTGTGATATCAGAACTCAACTGCAATACCTTATAATAGTGTGTTCTCAAGTCTGTTCGATGACTGGGTGCATCCCAAGTTACCGATTATAAATAAATTAGAGACTGCCATTTATACATGCAATACAGAATCCCATGGATTACAAGAGAGATTCCAGCCCTATTTCTGTATTACCACAACACTACCTGATGAGACTGGATAGGCTTTAGGAAGGAAGGGTAAAAAACTTTGCATCACTCTGAAATGCACTTTTAAACCTAGGAAGAATAACACAAAAGTTGCCTGGACAACAGTATTTGAAACAACTCAAAGGTATTCATTGTATCAATATACACAGGCTAGATGAAAGACTAAAAATACATTTGGAAATCAAATCAAAAGCTCTAATTTTAGCACTTAATAACTTGCATTCTGCACTCTCTTGCACAGTGAGCTATTGTCTGTCTTTGGTGCACACAGCAATGGTGCAATGTAGAGCCCCCCTCCTTTGCCTTTTTTGAGAAAGAAATGTCATTGGTTTGCACCTTACCCTACATGTGATGCATCCATGGTGATGGTCACTATGGGGATTGGTTCTTTAAAGTTTCCATTCTTGGCATGTTCTCTCCTTTCCTCCTCTGTAACTTCTTATTTCCCATCACTCATAGCTCCAATATGCCAAACCAATTCGCCTTCAACCATAAAACATCAGTAAAATATAACAATTTCCAACAACCTTTTTAAAACCCTAGCAATCCAACAAAAAATATCAAACTAAATATATTTTTTTGTTTGCCTACAGTATTGCCATTTAAAAATGTTTTTTTCTTATTACAGAAACGACAGGAGTAGGCTGTCTTCTCAATGGAATTAGATATGTGAACGGGCAGACATTTCAACCAAATTGCAAGTATAACTGCACATGCCTGAATGGAGCAATAGGTTGCATCCCTGTGTGCACCAACTCCAGACCACCACTTGTCTGGTGTCAAAATCCCAAACTAATCAAGATGGCGGGCCAGTGCTGTGAGCAGTGGATTTGTGATGATCCAAGGCGGATCCGGAAGACATTGCCCAGGCACGTTGCCTCTTCAGGTATGTCAGCAGTATGGTGCAGATCTATGCTAATGAAATTTCTCTGTGATACCATATGTTTACTGTTTAAATGTGTTTTGTTTAGGAGTATAAGTACTGTTACCTTTAATAAAAGAAAGATGTAGGAAATTGGGTTACTGGTAGAGTGGGGTGAAACCCTACCCAAGCAAAACACACAAACCCTGTCAGGGTGAATCACTAGAAAAAAACGAAATTACCCTGAGTGTAACCCTTTGGTACCTTGCACAAGCAGTCACGCTTAACTTAGAGGCAATGTGTAAAGTGTTTATGCAGCACTACAAAAAGTAATAAAGTGAAAGCACAGCGCATGAAAAATCCCACACCAATCTAGAAACATAGAGTAAAAGCTAATAAATTATTTGAGAGCAAAACCAATATCCAATCAGTAGAACCAGAGATATGTAATTTCAAATTGAAAAAGCACCAGCTGGGGTTATCTAGTCGCGCCAAACAGTGACAAAGTCACAAGCTCGGGCCAACCACTATGGAGCGCGGGCTTAATACAGGGAGCATGTAAGGCCTGCTAAAAAAATGTTCCTTGAATCCTGATTGCGGAGTGTTGCGGGGTTCTGCATCAAAGATGCATTGGTGCCGAGGAGCTGTGAGGCTGCGGTGCGGAGTACAGCATCATCAGGAAGGACGCCATTGAGAATGAGCTCGCAATCGAAGTCCTGCATCGAAGATGCATCGTGCACCGGTGGTTCCGAAGTAGCTGCTTGAGTTTGATGTCATCATTGAGAATGCCGTTGACGAGGGGCTTGCAATGTGGAGGGCCGCATCAATGTTCCAAAGAGGCTGCAGAGTGTAATGCAAGGCTCAGTGTCGGGAATGCAATGTGTCCATTCCGACCACAGCTCGGCTGGCAGAGCACCTTCACGCTCACTTCCAAGGACCTAGGATTGGGGTGGCACCACTTGGCTGGTACAACTCACAGCAGACAATGTCCAGGTGCTGGGTTCAAGGTGGTTGGGGCCTTTTCTGTCCCTGAGGCTCTGATCAGGAGGCCAGACACCTAGCCTTTGGAGTCACTCTGATGGTCCTGGGTTAAAGATGCAGGTCCACTTATGCAGCAGGGCAACATAGTAGCAGCGTTTCTTGCAGAGCACCACAGCAGTCTGGAGTCTTCCACAGGCCCAGAGGTGTACTGCAGAGCTGGCTCTGAGGGTCCGTTATTTCCAACTGATGCCCACTTTGAAGCAGGAAAAGGTTCAGGAGGTCTCACCCCCACAGGTGCTTAGAACTTCCTGCCTTCTTTGCCTTGCCCCAACTTGTCTAGGGTCACAAAAGACTAGTGTCAAACCCTTTATGAGTTTGTGCAAGTAGGGCCTTTGTGATGTGCATGTGTGGTAGGTGACATCTCCTCCCCCTCATAAAGTGAGAGATGGCTATCTTGCCAACATCTAGTGTCATTTGTCTCACTGTCTGGGAGCAATACACAAAAATAACTGCCAGCTACACCTATCATGTGACTGCAGGTACCAAATGGTTATGACAAATGCCAACTTTCTAAAAGTGCATTTTCAGAATTGTGACTTAAATTCAGACTTTAACATTAAAGCAGGTTTTAAATTACATTTCTTTGGATGCCAAACTCACCAATCCTACTTGCTCACAATTGAAAGTTAGCATGTATTAAATGTAATAAGGCAACCCAATATTATTCTCTGAGAGAGGTAGGTCTTGCAGTAGTGAAAAAATAATTTAAGAGTTCATTACTACCAGAACATGTAAAAGCTAAAGTTAGATGTCCAACATTTTACTTACACTGCACCCTGTCCTATAGGCTGTTAGGGCCTACCCTAGGGGTGGCTTATATGTATTAAAAAGGACAGTTTAGGCCTGGCAAAAGGTTTATTTTGCCGGGTCGAACTGGTAGTTTAAAATGCATGCACAGGCTGCAATGGCAGGTCTAAGACAAGTTTAAAGGGCTACTTGGGAGGTGGGGTAGCACAATCAGTTCTGAGGCCCGCAAGAAGAATTTAATTTACAGTCCCTGGGTACATGTAGTACTGCATATAGGGATATACAAGTAAATTAACTGTGCCAATTGGGTCTAAGCCAATTTCACCATGTTTAAAGGAGAGAGCACAAGCATAACCGTGCTATACTGGTTGACTGTATGTAGAGTCTCGGGATTGGAGGTTCTGCACTTGCTCAGGCAGCATGTGGTGGCAGTAGGAGAGTTCACCTCTAAGTCAGTCTTACTCTCTGTCATGCAGAGTTCCACAGGGATCATCATTGAACCCTGCGATGTTTAATTTGTATGTCACGCCACTAGCCAGGCTTATAAAAATGTTTGCCCTGTCCATGGCATCCTACACAGATGACATGCAAATTGTTGTGTCACTGTGGAAGGATGAGGTTAACCCTTTAGGAAGTACATGAGTGAGGTTAGTAAATGGATGGATGGCAACTGTCTGAAATTAAATTAATCAAAGATAGAGGTCATTTTATTTGCCAATAATCCATACTTTTTGGCACCAGCGTGGAGGCCACCTGAATTAGGCTCTCTCCCCACTCCAGTGTCTAAAGTCAAAAACCTGAGAATAATGTTTGACAATGAGCTGAAGCTGAAAGAACAAGTCAACAAGGTCACCTGCACCTCTGTTTGCTCCTTAAGATTATTTAAAAAAATGGAGATATATCTTCCCTTTGAGCTCCTAAAGACAGTAGTCATTTCTCTTGTAGTGGCAAGACTTGATTACTGCAAAAGTGTCTACCTTATTCTCTCAACAGGCTCGCTGAAGTAGCTACAGATCTTGCTGAATTCAGCGGCACGCTTTCTTTTCGAAATCCCCAAATTTGAATCAGCTAGAGGTGCCATCAGGAAACTTCACCAGTTGGCGGTCAGGCAATGCATCGTCCTTAAGGCCCTTTGTGTGGCTTACAAGAGCTTGCATGGGCAAGGCCCTTCTCTTTTTAAGAACAATTTGAGGTGGTACACCCATAGCAGGACCCTTCATTCAGGTTCTGCCAAGAACCAGGTAGTTCCATCTTTTAGAAGGACCCCTTGGGTTGACAAGAGTTTCTTTAGGTTTATTTGTGTTTCACTCAAGGCATCAGCAGTGACCAGTGCTTAATTTGAGCCAGTGGTTCCCAGAATGGCCCACCAGCGCTCATTTTTGGGGACCAGCACTTATTTTTCCTCATTGAATATTGACCGCGAGCAAGAGAGAGAGAAACACGCAAACAGAAAGGAGGGGGAAGAGATAGACGGAAAAACCAGCACAAAGAAAAAAAACAGAGCAGAGCTTTGGGCACACGCACGCCTTCTTTTACAAATAAAGCACTGGCTGTGACACATACTCTAAAGCAATTCAAAAGAGACATTAAGGGCCCTGTGACATTTGGAGAAAATCTTGTTCTAGTGGTTTCTAACAACGTAAGAATGTATTCATTGACTGCGCATATTTGTCCTTCTAAACAAAACCCATTGTGACTGCCAGATGTCAAAGCCACTTCACCTCATACAGGCATTGTGCCATACTGAAGGTTCTTACTCTGCCTCTCTTCTGGTGCCATTTGGAGACCATTGCAGTAGTTTTGAAATCTGTAAATGACCAGATTGTTGCCAGTGTGAAACTTTCCTCTTCTGCCAGCTGAAGCAGAGGTTCACTAGCTATTCTGACAATCACTACAGATTTTTGGGCAAATAGTTAGAGTTGTATAACGTACCCTCAGGAAAAATGAGCCATCTTCAGTGGTAGATTTCATTGTGCTGTGTGTATTTTTATGTACATCACAGAGTGTAGAAATTAGAAGGAGTCCCTACTTTACACCCCTTCATACACTGAAGGGGAGGCTCAATTTCCCATGACTTCATACCATGACATGATTTTTAGGGGTCTAGTAAAGCACTCGTAGTACAATGAGGGCCCGATTTACAAAGGTAAAGTTAGACCTACAGTCTACCTTAGACCAAAAGTCTAACTTTTTAGCTTTTCGGTATTCACAAAGGAAAGTTACTACTAGTAACTTTACTACTAGCAAACATACTAGTAGTAATGTTACTAGTAGCAAAGTTAGTATACAGGAACTTACCTTTGTGAATACCGAAAAGTAGTAAAGTTAGACTTTTGGTCTAACTTTACCTTTGTGAATCGGGCCCTTAGACTTTAGGTGTGAAGTTAGACTTCAGTTCTAATTTAGACTTGAGGTCTAAAGTTAGACTTTAGGTCTAAGATTCTTTACCTTTGCGATTCAGGCCCTAAGCAAATAACGATCATTCTTCAGTCCATTGCCAAAACTGCAATTGCTACATTCTTCACCTGTGAACCTCTTCCTATTATTGAGAGAACCTGTCACATGCAGGAATTCCATTCATTCTGCATTGACAGTGTTCTATAGAGGGAGAGAGCACCAACTTATAACTCCTGGCAGGCTATGTGTATTTGTACATAAAACACTGTGGTACCCCTGGAGAATTTATAGCTAAAATCTATTTTATAAGCTGGATAGTATGCAAAAATATATCATTCAAAGCAGAAAGTCGTCTCATCCCCCCATCATGTGAAGACACGTGGTTCATTCGCTTTTTGACTTTCAACTAGATTTCGGAAATTACATTCAGGTGGGGGCACTCTAAACATCTATTGATCCACCTAAAGGCATTCTAAACTCCACTGCAAGGGTGGCGCCCTCTATGAGCAGATACAACTGCTTCACCCTAAACTTGGACTTCACTGTCACCCCATACCAGCCAAGATAACCTTCAAAATATGTTCCCTCGTGCACCAAGACACCTCTCCCCATCTAGCAAAGCTACTAAATATCTCAGGCACCTCAAATTCTTCTCCTCCAAACTAGCAAATTCAGAACATCTGTGTTGAAGAATCCCTCTGAGAGGGACAGGTGCACTAACTGCATCAGTCACAGCACAGAGAGGGACCTCAAGGGTTATCAGAAGGTGGAAAACTCTTTCCCTCAAACCTTATATAGTGAGACAATCAACTGCTCAGAAACAGTCCTCTGAAGCAGCCACTGCAGCCTGGAACTCTCAGTCTCAGAAAATTGACCACTCTTAATCATTTCCAAATAATTCATCTCATACCTTGTCTCCAAGAAGGTTCTCACTGGTGGGCACTCCGCAGGGTGGATAGTGTGGTGATAGGGGGAGGTCATTCTGAGGTGGGGGTAGAGCATGCCCTAGTGTCCCTTTGTTGGGAAGTGGACCCCAAAGGTAAATTAGTGATTCCAGAAAGTACTTCCAGAGGGCTTCAGTGAATGGGGTCCATATCACTGCTATGCAGGATACCTGATGGTGAGAAGGTTGGTCTCCCCAGAACAGTATCTGCAGGGAGAAGTCTGTAGAGTGAGGAATGCCCACGGGGAGATGCCTGACCACTCTGTGGCTAGGGTCTCCTTGGAATCGGAGGGGGTTCTTCTCAGAGAATAGTTAGTGTCTGTACACAGACGCCCATAGACTGCATGCTTGGCTGGCAGCTCCCACAGGAGAGTAAAAAGCTAGGTGGGGTGGCTGCTCTTTGTGCCCCACCCATACAGATGTTTTTAGGGTACTTCACTAAAAAGAGGGTACAGCAGTCCTGGAGAAAAGTGAGGGTTGAGAGGTGGAAGCCACACCCACTTGGAAGACCAGAGGGCAAGGTGTTACCTACCATGACAAGAGGGGACCCCAGGACTGGCACCGGTGAGTTCACTTCTGACCCAGAGGTGCAGCCAGCACTATCACAGTGGAAAGAGACCTGCACCAGGTCAACCTATACAAGGTACAGAGTATGCCACCATTGAGAGGGACTGTGTGTCCACACTAGAAGTCCTGGACTAGAGGCACCTCTTCAGTCCTGGGATACAGACCTTAAACTGATGAGCCACACCTGAAATGGCTGAAATAAGAGTGGAATCAGGGTGTCAGCAATCTGACATTGTAGCCCCCCAGTATGAGAAACCTAAGCATCTACAGTGCCATCCACAGACTGGGCCTACAAACAAGGGTTCAGCCTATTATTATAGCCTGACTCTTGCAGAGTAAAACCTTCAGTGCCACCAATCAAAATTTATTATTTATTTATTTATTTATTTATTTAAGAAGCTTATAAAGCGCGCAGCTACCCCCGTCGGGGGTGTCCCGGCGCTGAGAGAGCAAGAATATCACCAGAGGAGGCATCCCGGGTCATACCCTTCCAGCCCAGTGTAGCAGAAGCCCTCCTACTCAAGGTTGGGTGAACAGCCAAGTTTTTAATTTGCGTCTGAAGATCTGCTCAGACTCGATAAACCTAAGGTCCAGAGGGAGGTCGTTCCAGAATTTAGCCGCCGTCACACCGAACGTTCTACCACCGCTCCGGGCTAGCCTGAATCTGGGAACAACTAGTAGACGTAGATTATTGGACCTTAGGTTTCTAACAGACTTCGAAAGTTTGAGTCTTTGGCTCAGGTAAGATGGGCCAGTTCCGTGAATGGCTCGAAAGGCAAGGGTAAGGATTCTGCCAAAAATAAACTTTTTGGCAGACAAAAACCTCCCTTTTAAATATTAATAAGTCATACCTATGTAGAGTTGCTCCTGAAGGCTAATTTGCCTGCCTATACTTAGCCTTTTAATGAGGTATGAAATTCCTCTAAGGAGCCATACAATAGACCACTATGACCTGTCGACCCTAATGGGTAGGTATGACACCTCTGAGCTCAGCTGGATATTCAAGGTAAGGGCTGTTGCCACAACACTTTAATCCTGCCTTAAAGGCACGTCTGAGGCATATGTAAAACGAAAGTGCCCGTGAAAGGGGCCAGATCATAATTGTGTATCTGATGTCTGGTTGCTAAATGAATCCTGCTTTTTCTTAATAGACTTTGTTCTCACTTTTTTTATTGGACCAGTACTGCTCCATCCTTGTGCTGTACCCTTCCCAGGGACACATACATGCAGCGCAGAGTCACACCTCTTGCGTTACACTGCACTGCACATCTACCTGCTGTAGTGCAAGAAGGCAAGTTAAACACAGCAGTGGAACTTTTAAAAAAGGTGAGTGAGCCTGTAGGTCTCACTCCAGTGGCACAGAATAACAAGCATTGGCATAGCCAATAGGTCTCGCCTTTGGGACCTTATAAGTGTTTAGCCATGCAACAGTTGCATAACTAAATACTTATAAGGTCCCAAAAGCGATACCTGGCTATGCCAAGCGGCCCTGCGGCCGCGAAAGTGATCGCGATCGCGATCAAACATCAAATTGCCCGCGCACATGCACTGTAGCTGTAGGCTGGCCTGGTAGCACTTTTTGGAGCCCTCTCAATAAGTCTCGCCAGACCAGCGCATGCGCTGGTTCAGGCAAGACCTAAAAAGGACCTGTTCACTACTACTGATCACTACACAGTATGCTGCCAGCACCACACTCCTGCTCCTTAACTCCTGGTGAAGGCGGTAGCCTTCCACTACATTGAGGGTAGCGTTGTAAGCACCCCTCCTGCTCTACCAAGACCACAATCCTTGAAACAGGACCATGTCATGATGCACACGCATGATCACCATGAACACATAACAGCAAAAGTGTTCTCCCAAACAAAATCTTACCTGTTCACAGTATCCACCCTTTATTTATATTACAGGTCACATAATGTTACTGAACAATAACAGAGTCTGTAATCAATGAATAGGAATCATACAGGTGTGTTAAAAAAAACAAAGAAGATCAGTAATAGTTGTAATGGGTAACAAATTCAATTATTGTAGCTAGAAGTAGTGCTTTAAGAAGGAAAGAATATTATTATGCTCGAAGATGGTGATTTTTAAAATGTTGTTAGCTAGCAATGCTCGGCTAAAATATGTTACAGATCATGAACTACTGATAGCATAAAGTTATGACAGCAGTATCTAAGACATGTGGAAACATAGAATAACTCTCATCCAAATTCATGCCCCAAGGGAATGTAGATTAAAATCACAAAATCCATTTAAACCCATCTATTCTTAGTTGTGGAACTCTAGCACCCCCTAGTGGATGTGCGCTAATGTGTCAAATGCCAAAGAGATATAAAGACAAGGTCATGAAAACCATAAACCTGTCTGGGGAACGTAGAAATATATTATAGATATATATATAAAAATAGAAATTCTCAGAGATGCAGAAGTCTTGAAATTTTCCAGTGAATACTGAAGAACGCGTGTTATGTGAAGAGACAAAGTGTAATAAATATATTATGAATAGAGTTTGAAAATCTAGCCAAATTGACTCATGATCACCATGACTAACCATTGCACACATGCACATTTTCATAAAGACCACTGCTCACATTTGCAATGTGTCACAGAGAACACCATCACCCCTCCCAAGAACTCTGCAACACCCTCTTGGACTACTTCCACAGCAAGATCGCCATCTTCTACAACAATTTCGCCTCCCAACTTGTCATTCTCAACCTCGACAACATCAAAAAACCAGTGCTTACCAGCCAAATGATCACCACCTGGTCTCTGCTCACCACTCAGACTAACACAGCCATCATGTCCTCCAGCGAATCCAGGTTGAGCACCGACCCCTGCCCCCACCATCTCTTCAATCTCTGAACCATCACAATCAACACTGAACTCACCAGCATCCTCAACACCTCCATCTCCACAGCAATCTTGCAGGACAGATTGAAACACGCAGAGGGCAGACCCTCCCAAAGAAACATTGTGCTGACCCCAGCGATCTCAAAAGTTATTGCTCCCTGCTCCCCTACCCTGCCAAAGTACTCAAGAAAGCCATCAACCAACAGCTCACTGAATACCTGGAACAAAACCACCTATTTGACGCCTCACAGTCAGGATTCCACACCAACCACAGCACTGAGAGCGCACTGATGGCTGCCACACATGATATCAGAACTCTCCTCATCAACAGATTCTACAACATTGGCATACAGCAAAACGCCTTCACATGGATCACCTCTTTCATTACGGGACTTACACAGAGCATCCGACTGCCTCCCTTCACCTGTGCTCCCAAGGACATCATATGTGGCGTACCCCAAGATTATCCCTCAGCCCGCTCTGTTTAGTTCAGCACCTACATGACCTCCATCACAGATGTTGTCAGATGCCACGGCCTCACCATAATCTCCTAAGCAGACAAAAGTCAACTAATCCTCTCACTCACAAAGGACCCGTGCAATGCCAAATTCTACTACGCCATGACTAATGCAGACAACTGGATGAGAGACAGCTGAGTCAAACTCAACTCCGATGAGACTGAAGTACTGATCTTCATGAAGAATAATTCCATCTGGGACCACAGCTGGTGGCCAGCAGAACTCGGACCAACACCCACACCAACAGACCATCTACGTAACCTTGGCATCATCCTCATCAACCAACTGACCATGAAACGACAAGTAAAAGCAGTAGCCTCCTCCTGCTTCCACACCCTTCACATGATCCAAGGAATCTTCAGATGGATCCCAGTCACCACCAGAAAAACCATCACTCAGGCCCTTGTCACCAGCCGCTTCGACGATGGCAAAATCTCTTTGTCAGCATCTCCACCCAGCTCCTCGGACGACTCCAGACCATGAAGAATGTGGCAGCCAGACTCATTCAGGACCTCCCCATACGAACCCACATCACCCCCCCTCAGAAACCTCCACTGGCTCCACATCCAGGAAAGGTGCCAGTTCAAGATGCTCGCGCATGCCTACAAAGGACTGTCCTACATCTAACGTTGACTGAACTTCCATCTGCCTGCAAAACGCCTGCTCTTCTCCTCACTCACCCGTACACACCCCCGCTTCCGTCACAGTTACAGAGGGGCTGCTCCTTTTCCTACCTCGCCGGTACGACCTGGAATGACTTGCCCCTCCACCTCTCAACAACACCCTCCCTGATGGACTTCAGAAAGAAACTATAAACCTAGCTTTTTGATGGAGACATGGCACCCTCAGAGCCCAGATACCCCTAGGGATGACAGTGCTGCGTTATGCAAATGCTGATTGATTGACTGAAATGCCACATTTATGACACTCAGTGGAAGATGACTGAATATCTGTGTGTTATGCGGTACTTTGAATGTTATGCTCAGGATTTTATCAATGTAGTGGGGTCTGTCAATTCGCATCTTTCTTTGGGTAAGTGAGTGAGTGATTGAGTAAGATTGTTTATACAGTAAAGAACTGTCTGTGAATTACAAGGGCACCATGGCTAAAGATTGTAGCCTAGTAGACAGCCAGATTTAAATTCATAGCCTCTTAGAATGCAATTGTGCTAAAACTCTTCTGGTACCGGAAAAGATGATTAAAGAGATAATCGATCTTAATGTACCTTATAGTTTCGAAAATGAATTACAGATGATGCTTTACCTGAAAATTACTTTATATATTTACTATAGCATATGTAGAAGACCATGAATATTGGCACAAGAACTGCATCATTCAAACTACTTCCTGGAGTCCCTGCTCAAAAACCTGTGGGATGGGGATATCGACAAGGATCTCAAATGCCAACGACCAATGTGAGCTCAGGCGCGAACGTCGACTATGCAACATGCGCCCATGTGAGGTGGACATCACAAAGCACATTAGGGTAAGATATTAGCTCAAATGAAAGAACGAGGCACTGTACAACACTACTTTAAATGATAAATTAGTGAAAATATTGACATCACCAAACCTGAACCCTTCACATAAATCTTTTTATCCATTTGGACTGGTGTATTCTGTGCCAGTTCTGGTCATATTGAATGAATGAATAAATAAATGAATGAATGAACGAACGAACGAACGAACGAACAGGGGAAACCATACAGTCTATGATGAAATATCAGCCATTTGCACATTCTCCTCCTCTCGCGGTGTAGCGAGGTAGAGCCGTCCGGGGTCCCAAAAGTTTCTGGGTCACGACATGGGAAGTTGAAGAGTAGCAAATGTCTCGCTCCTATCTTTACTTTGGGCCAAGACAATAAACCAATCACCTTTATTTAGAAATGTTTTTCTGAACCAAGTCATGACAATTTGTCTGATGGTCATCAGGAAAGCCAGTGCTTATAATCTACGTACACTGGGTGGTATCAATTTAAGATATCCAAGTCCCAAGCCCTAAGTCAAGTGCAAGACCCAGCATGCTCAGTATTGCACCTACTGAAAAGGTGTGGTCTAGACGGAGTAAAGTATGGTTGGTGAATAAATGTATAATGCAGGAACGTATATCTGTGGTTCATGGAAACTTAGGGACAGATTTACAAGCCCCATGTGCCACTTTTGTGTCATTTTTCCCATGTTAAAAAGTGGCGCAAGGGGCTTGTAAATCTTCCCCTTAGTGTACAGCAACATTTCCACTGCCCGTCAGTGATTGCTGCTTCTATATCTGCCTCCCTTGCCCATCTGCTGTGTATGGATTGGTGCTCCCCAACAGGGCCGGACTGGCCGTAGCGGGCACCGGGCATTTCCCCTGAGGGCCACTAGGGTGGTGGACCAATTTTGTGCCCCTGGGGCCGTTTTTGTTACAGGGCCGATATTGCAGCATAGCTACAAAATCGTCCCCTGTAACAAAATTGGCCGAAACCGGCCCTGGCAAACAGCTCGACCGCTCCCAGTGGGGCCAGCTGAGCTCTTTGCCAGGGCCAGTTTTGGTTCCCAGTCCAGCCCTGTCCCAGGGTGGCAGGCCGAGCACTTTGCCAGGGCCAGTTTTGGTTCCCAGTCCGGCCCTGCTCCCCAAGCTTGTTGTATAAACTGTATAATTTGGAGACCCATTGTGTGGTATTTGGTGATCTGATGAGTTGAATCAACAGTGTATAGTGCCCCAGGTATTTGTTGCTGTATGGTACATTTTGGGTGAAATGTTGACTGTGCTGTTCATGCCCAAGTTACTCACCTTTTACCAGTAAATGTTAATTAAGCAGTTGGTGAACTTGTCCTATAATATTGTGCCACCTTAAAGTCACATATGTAGCTGGGTGTTGTTATAATTCCTGTGCCAGAGATTGCTCATTGATGTTGAACAGTAGTTGTAAAAGCAAGAGTTATCTGGGCACACTGAAAGTTCGGTTCTTAATCATCAAGGAACAGGACCTTATGTTAACGCCTTGGCTCCATTCACTGAGAAACGATTGGCACCAACAAACATGTAGCCTGCTCTGTGGACTGAGGAGCCAATTTGATGAGCGATATCTAAAGGTCCAGGCTAACTAGGACCTTTTGGACTATGTTTGATGTGAAAGCCATAATCAATGTGATCTCCAGCCACCTAAATGAAATGGTCAGTTTCATGCTAGCGCACATCTGATCTAGAAAGGTGGTACCATATATAGATATAAAGATATAAAGATTGTAAAGAAGCATAAATTAAGACTTGTGAAACAACGAATGGCTATATGCTTAACAAAAGAGTGGCTCAAGAGCACAATTTTAGTGCAACTTCTGGGTGGATCCCTATAGCCTGCCCATTATGGTTAGTTTGTATTTTGATGGTTTTATGATGTGAACATATTGATCAGGTCAATTGCGCTGTCTAAAAACCAAGTTTCTGTCACACCTAGAATATGATGCTTCGCTTCCCCGATCATGTAGTTGATTTTAGTAGAGGGCTTAGCAGTTGAGTGTGCATTGCTAATGCTGTTTCTTAAAGATCCACAGATACTCCCGCCTGGATAGGGATTGAAGGTGGCACGTGGCCTGTTCGATGTAAGCATGGTTTCTGCAGTGCTTCTTTTATACATTGATTGATGATTGTGGATGCCGGATTTACTTAGGAGATTTCCCAATGGTTCTAAATAGAGATTGAACAATGTGGGTGCAAATATAGAACCTTGAGGAACACCTTGACCTACCGCCAAAGGAGATGAAAGAATGTTCGCTATTTTGATCATTTGGGATCTATCAGAGAGGAAAGAAGGAAACCATTTAGGCACAGTGCCCGCCATGCCCTTTCTCTGTTGAAGAGTGTTAAGGAGAGTGATGTGATTGACAGTGTCAAAGGCTGCAGAAAGGTCAAGGAGAATTAAAAGAAAAGACTCCCCAGAATCGAGTATCTGCAGAGCGTCACCAATCACTTGCAGCAGGGCTGTTTCAGTGCTGCAGTTTTGAATGAAGACGGACTGGAAATTGTCAAGAAGATCATTGTCCTTGATATGACGAGAGAGTTGTTTCGCTACACATCTTTCTGTGATTTTCGCAAGAAAAGGTAGGTTAGTGATGGGGCGGAAGTTGTTGAGGTCGTTCGCATCAGTGGCGGGTTTTTTAAGTAGAGGGGTGACCTGCCCAGTTTTGAAGGAAACAGGAAGGGAGCCTTGACAGAGGGAGAAGTTAACCAGAGTGGTCCAGTAGGAAAGAGAATGGTTATAGAAGTCAATGGCAATGGCACTAGGGATGGGGTCAAGAGAATGGTTGGAGGGCTTTGTTTCAAGGATGCATTTGAGGAGGGCATCTTCAGAGATGGGGTCAAAGTTCTGCCAAATGGCTAAGGATTTGAAGAAGACCTATAGGAAGCACAACGCAGAACGCACTGATCTTTTGATTCAGGAAACTGTTCCTGGCTACGCTTGCACCGCGTCCTCCCACCGCTGCGAGGTTAGGTACAAGCGCTGTTTCTATTTTGGTCACTGTCGGAATTTTGCTTTTAATATTGTTGAAATACTTTTAATATTGTCAAAATACTATTCTGCCCACTTACCCGCACCATAAAAATATTGGCACATCACCTCGCTACTTAGCGGGACAACAAGAAACTCCATTAGTCAAGTGCCACCCACCGAGTGCCATCTTGGTTAGCGCTCTAGTGGCTGGCCTGAGCACGAAGCATCCCTATTTAGGTGGGGGAATGCAAGCGCGCAGTGGGCGTGCCAGAGGCAAGCCCGTCTGCGCCCGTCCGTGCACCGGCTGCGCCCAGCGCCAGCAATGCTGCCCGGCCATACAATGGTAGGATCTGCTACTCCAGGGAGACACTTTTTAATATCAGTAAGGGAGGTCAGGGGGGCACCAAATGGCTTTAACGTGTGGCCTGATTAACAGTAGGTCCTTGATAAAACACCATCATGAGATCTTCAGTTTGCTGTAAGATCTGGACCTGGACTTTTTATTCATTACAGAGACCTGGACCAACCCAGACTCCTCAGTGGAGATTGGCTTTGCGTGTCCGGCAGGCTATAAAATCCTCCACAACCAAGTCCCACGGGGTGAGGAGGGGGGGTTGGGATAATTTTTAAAGTGAGATGGAGCTGTGCTCCGTTACAGATAAAGGAGATTGCTGGATATGAGCTCCTGGGTTTTATATTGCAAGAGCCAAAGGGAATACTGCTGACAGGCCTGGTGTGTTACAGACCTCCGGGCTTAGATCCCCAACACCAGGCATTACTTGACACCATTGCCGCCCTGGCGCTGAAACACTCTAGAGTGTTACTCCTAGGAGATTTCAATCTTTGGGACACCGGGAGCTTGGGGAACCATCTGCAAGCTCTGAGCCAAACCTGTTAGAATCTTGGCTTACACCAACTTATTCAAGAGCCAACTCACCAGGGAGGGCATATGCTCGATCTTGTGTTCACCAATCAGTCTGAGACAGAAGTGCTTAACATATCACCTCTAAGCTGGACCGACCATTTTCTCATACATTTTAGAATGACTATACCTAAGGCCACATTGAATAGGAAAGATCAAATTACCTACCGGTGGGGGAGAGACTGGGCGAAACTTTCAAAAGATAGCCCAGTTCCTCTCTTCCCAAAACAGACCCTTTTTAATCCGGCCGAGTCAGTAGATGAGAACTACAATAGTTATAGCAATTTTGTCATCAATATCCTTGATGGATGTGTCCCTAGGAAAAAGATAAAGATTAGGAGAATACCCTAGGCCCCTTGGTTCAGCGAGGATCTGAAATCGCTTCGTTCTGCTCGCCGACAGGCTGAGAGAAGGTGGCGTAGATCTTATTCAGAAATAGATTTTAAAAAAGCACTGAAATTAGCACAGGCACAATATATACAGGCCATCAGCAGGGCCAAATCACAATTTTATGCCAGCTCTATTCTACAGGCACCCAATGGCACAAAAGGCTCTCGTTAATATCGTGAGGGACCTTTCCAAACCCGGGTGCCTGGCTAATAGAGTTCAGGCATCACAAAAACTTTGTGACGAAGTTGCCACCTTCTTCGATGACAAGGTTGCCAAAATAGTGGGGGGGTTTGACCAGGGTATCACTAGTACCCTGTTGACCGATGAGTAAGTCAGGACTGATATATCTCTCGAGCACTTTCAACCCCTTATTGAAGATCTCTTTAACAGTATTGCCCAGGAGATATCCTCTGGATCGCTCCCCTTGACCCTCTCCCTCACAAGATCTGGAAGGAGTATGGTCCTGACCTATTCCCATGGCTGCGCCAAATATGTTGCCAATCCCTGAGCGAAGGAGTAGTTCCTGAGGGTTGGAAGCATGCAGTGGTAACCCCACTGCTGAAAAAGCCATCTCTGGACACAACAATACCAGCCAATTTTCGACCCATATCCCTTTTGCCGTTTCCCATTAAGATCTTGGAAAAGATGGTTAGCAAGTCCTTGTCATGCTACCTGGAAGAAAAACATCTTTTGGACAGGGACCAGTTTGGATTTCGGCCTGGGCATGGAACGGAAACTGCTCTGACCACTGTGTTGGATAAACTTTGAATGCGAGACGACAACGGTAACTCCTAGGTGTTGGTGTTACTGGACATGTCGGCCGCATTCGACACAGTTAGCCACGCGGTACTTGTAGCGAGGCTGGAGAGACTGGGGGTGAAGGGCTGTGCCCTGAAAAGGCTACAATCCTATCTGTCAAACAGACAACAGGCGGTTACCATGGTGCCATTTGCTTCCCCCTGGTCCCCGGTCTTCTATGGAGTGCCCCAGGGCTCGGCAATCAGCCCGATCCTCTTTAATGTTTATTTACGCCCTCTGATCCCTATTATAAAATCTTATGGGATCGACGTGGTCAACTACGCCAATGATACCCAACTGTTGTTCTCCCTGGAAGGGAAGCATGCATTGCCTATGAACACTTTTCAGGCGTGTATGAGTCAGGTCTCGGATTGGCTGAAGGCCAACTCCTTGCAGTTCAACGGGGGGAAGACAGAGCTGTTGTATTATTCTGCAGCGAGAGTGCCTAAACCCCTGCTGGGCGAATTCAGGCTCAGGCTAGAGGATGATCCCATAGTGGCAGCAAAAACGGTTCGCAACCTGGGGGTTATGGTGGATGATGACCTTCAGATGCAATCTCAGGCCAATAAAACTATCAGCATCTGCTTTGCTTTGTTGAGAGCTCTTCGGCAAATTCTTCCCCTTCTACCCAGTGAGGCTAGAACCCTGGTGGTTAGAAGTATAATCCTGAGCAGACTGGACTATTGCAACTCCCTGTATCTGGGTGCCCCTCAATACATCCTGCAGGGGTTGCAAAGAGTCCAGTCCATGGCAGCCAAATTAGCTCTTAATAGACAGCGTTGTTCCGCCGCTACCCTGGCTCTGAGGGACCTTCATTGGCTGCCCATCAGAGACAGAATCAGCTTTAAGTCTCTCTGTACGGTTTACAGAGCTTTACATAACACAGGTCCGCTAGCCCTGCAAGAGAGATTCTCCTGGTACAAACCCAAAAGACTCCTTCGGTCTACTAGTCAAAGCCTGGTGTCTATCGCTAGAGTAAAGTTGGCCAGGATGGGAGGCAGGGCCTTTGGCACAGCAGCAGCATGTCTTTGGAATGAGATACCTCAAAACCTTAGACAAGCTGATTCCCTGCTGGACTTCAGGAAGAACCTCAAGACCTGGCTATTTGCCAGGAATAGGTAGCAACACTCCTGATTAATAGCTCAGCCGCTTTCTGCTGCTACAGGTCAACACGGTCCTTAAGCGCCAGGGTACCCGTTGGGTGACCGCTGCACTAAACAAGAATTTTATACAATACAATACAATTTGCGCTCCTCTGGAGGGGTAGGATGAATTCCGCTGCTTTCTTTGTAGAATCCTCCAACTTGTAGGTTGGGGAAGAGCAGTTTGGATTCTTGATGAGATCGAATAGTTTTTTGGGTCTATTTTTGGCTGAGTTGAGGAGGGTTCTGAAGTGCGACGCTTTTCCAAGGAAGATGTGCTTGTGGTACTTGGATCTTGCTGAATGAAGCGTGGCCAAATTATCAGTGGAGGGCATTTGTCTCCATTGTTTCTCCAGGAATCTTGGGTACTTCCTTTCTTCATAGAGGGATTTGTTGAACCAACGTGCTGAGTGAGTAGGCCTTTTCTTTTTTCATAGCCTGTGGGTAATAGGAGATCAAACATAGAGTGAGAGGTATCGTTGAACCAGGTCTCTGTGAGGAAGAGCATGTCTATATTGTGAAGGATGATGGCATCTTTCCCAGATGCCACGGCACAATTGACTTGTATTGGAAGCCTTGCGTCTGGCCTTGAGGAATTTGGCTGCGGATATAAAAGGAGTCTAGTACTTTGATAGGCACAAAGTGAGGAGAGAAGAAGTTCTCCATCTGTTTTGAGGATGTAATCATATTAAGAAAAATATAGGGACACTGGCAAACAAAAAGAGGCGAGATGTTACTTCTAACCATACAGTATACTGTTTTGCTTTGAAATAATACTTGTGTTGGAAGATTGGAGAAAAACTTAATAACATTCCTTATTTATTCCTCCCCATCTGTCTTAGCCTGGAAAGAAATGCTTGGCGGTTTACCGAGGTGATAACCCAATGAACTTCACCATATCAGGCTGTGTAAGTAAAAACACATACCGCCCCAAGTACTGCGGCGTCTGCATGGATGAGAGGTGCTGCACTCCATACAAGTCAAAGACTATCGAAGTCAAGTTCGAGTGTCCTGATGGAACCTCCTTCACTTGGAACGTGATGAGGATCAATGCGTGCTTCTGCAATCTCAGCTGCAAGAAACCCAACAACATCTTTTCTGACCTTGCGCACTTCCACGATTACTCTGAAATCGCGAACTGATGTACTGAAGCTGAGATGTGATACTTAAATGACCCAGGTTACCAGATCACGGACTCCAGAATGCAGCATTTGTAGTTGACAAGCATCTGAAATAGAGTGGCATATTTTACTTCCAAAGTTTGGGAAACAAGAAACAACTTTTTTTGTCATATGATCTCAAAAGCAAACTTGAATGAGAAGGTGACGGAAGATCTCACCACCCAGCACAGTTTCCTACACCAAGCGCCTTGCTCATCAAAGCAGCGTCATATCATTGAATGACCTCTCAGCATGTATTACCTGTTCTCTGAGACTTGATGCATGACAATGGGACAATAATGTGCTTCATTCAATGTACATTTTTTGTAATTTACTATTTATTGAAATAACTTATAGTATGAATGAAACCCTTGCTGACATCAGTAGCATTGAAAACTAGTATATAGACATCAAGTGCAAGTTAAGTGATTAAATCCTCTGTGTAATTTTCCTGAAATGTTATTATATGGAGTTAATATGTTACATGCACGTTGGAGCAGAAGCTATGTTTTTGAAACTTAGTAGTGCATAAAAAACAAAATATTATAATTATTATCTCTATTCTTGCTGCTTTGGGTGAGCAGACTCCTTTGGTGCAGATTGTTGAACATGAGCCATTCAGATTTCATTTACCACCCTATCATTTATTTCAGAATATTTGCCTTTGTTGGCGCAATCATATCATGAAAGATATCATACTAAATTAATGGAAATATTTCAAAAAATGGGAACCAAGTTCATGTCCAAATTTTGGTCAAACAAAAATGTATATAACAAATAAGACTTGAGATCTTGGCTTTCACCTGTGGAATATACTCACGTATCATAAAATGTTGTGTTAGTCCAAACTGCATTTGCCAATTGCACAAATATCAGGGATTCGTTGACAGCATTTTTGAATGTGCATAATGCGCTATTTCACCATTTGAAACCATGCACAATTAGATGGGTAGATGTGGAGGTGGGCTAATTACTAACTTACAAACTACAAACTACAAAGCACTGTTGCACAACTCCCCCCCTACTTTTATCCACTTGTTCCTACTCGTGGTTGGTGCAAACTAGTAAGCACAACCCACGAGTCAATCATGGTCCATAGGGTCCGCATGGCATGCCCAGAGTAGGGCTAGAGCTCTGTGTCAATGCTGTTCCAATATATTTATTGGCACTACTTCAAAAGTGGAAAAAAATCCCTAATTTATAAATTCTGGATCAGATTTATACTATCCAGCCTGCTGAAGACACTTGATGTGAGCAGTATCCTAGCAACTTTACATCTTAAATATAGATGTGCTTTCATTGATAATGAACGTCAGCATTTTGCACTAACTGGACAACTCTATGCAGCACAACACTGTCCACGTCTTAGGAACTGATTACGATGTAAAAGGTCGTTGGTGTCAAATGCGGCAGCCTTATTACGATGAAGGCTGTCAGATTTGAAACCGGCCGGTCAGACCAACTGGCTTCTGATGGGCTCAAGGAGCCCGTCGGCCAGTTGGAATCCACTCCTATTGCCCTATGTTCGGCGTTTCCCGCAGGCTTTTCATGCCTGGCGTTCTGACATGAAAAGCCTGTCATAAAATGACTTTGGGCGCCTTAAACAGGGCCCCCTTGCCACAGTGGCCTCCAGATGGAGGCCTGGGAGACACCTATGGTGCCCCCCTGTTAATCTCTGCACAGCGTGGCAGGCACCGTCCGGTGCCTACCATGCGGTGCAGGGATTAGCAAAAGCACCCATTTCTCTATGGTAACTTGTGCTAAGGCCGGTTTACGGCCCCCATAGAGAAGCTCCCATAGAGAAATGGGAGTGTGCGACCGCACCATGTGCGGTCACATCCTGATAATGAGGTCGGGACAGCTGACCGGAGGTCGGTCCATCCCGATTCCGCAACATCCGCCCGACATCGTAATGAGGGTCGTAATGTATCTCCACCTGACATGTGGATTGCAGAAGGACTTATTTGTTATTCAACCCAGAAATACTCAGCACCTAAACAAGGACAATATCCTCAGAGATCTTAAACTTCCTAGACTCTGGTTAAAATTGATGTTATTCCACATTTCAAAAATTGGACAACAACATATATACAGTGAGAATGGTATTCTGGGTTAATCGTGAAGGGTCTGATTCACCAAGCTTTTCTCATGAGCAGTTCTGTCTTAGGCAAAGCTCCTCTGGGACGTATTTATATATTTCAATGAATAATACTTGTTCTTTTACAGGAAAAAAAACGTTGTGAATCACAAAACCTTCTCTTAAAGGAGTAAGTACGCCTTATTCCTGGAAAATGACAAGACATCACACCTAACCCTGGAGTAAAAGGACACTTGCAACAGAAAATGCTCTGTGAATAAGGCCTTAGTGTACGTTACTCTCCTATGCATGTCTCTTTAATAATCACAATAACCCATTACCTACTACTTATGTGTAACTTATTTTCATTGGCTGATGACAAGACAATTCTCACCTAGGTAGCCCATTTTGTGTGGTTTGGTGTTTGACACAGCACAGAGAAATGCATTATTTTATGTAATCTCAATTTGCACATTTTTTATTGTATGCTTCCGCCACCTGGATGTTTATAATCTCCTCGTACTGCTTCTTCTGCACTGAGACTTTGCATCAAGTACATACAAGGAGTGCAAAATGAGCTTTACTTTGTTTCCTTATGTGCACTGTTTACAAATGAACTCTTCATATTTTATTGAATGTTTATAAATCCTCCACAAAGCCTTTTACAATTCTGTGTATGATTTAATCGGCAAAAGAAATCATGATTTTGCATGCCCCCCGTTTGTCTTTGCAGCCTAGAATCAACAAATTCTGGGCAGAAATTGAGTCCAGACACAGGATGTAGGTTTTAGTATGCACATTTCCAAATGGTAACATCCTGTCTTATCGCGTGTAATGTCAAACATATACTCACGTTCCACTTTGTCATCCAAAAAAGACATTCAGTAATCACAGACACAGCTGCACTGGTTTAAGGCTTTGGCTTAAACACGTTTAACAGAAGTCTATTACTGAACAGGTTTGGAGATAGCCTAGAAAACAAAGATGTGAAAAAATGACTTGAAATGTAATGTTTGATCGAACTTCAACATTGCCAATGATTGCACATCCCCATGGCTTTATCCCAAAATATAGGTGCAAATATTGTGTTCAAAATATTTAATTGATTTTTTGCAAGCCAAGACAAAACAAGCAATGATACAGTGTTGGTATATATAACAGATCACTGCTAAAGTCAAAAACATTGTTATAACAATAACTATATATACCAAAAGTTTACAATTGTCAAAAAAGCAATAACATGATAAGAATTGAATACGGAACAAACGAGGCTACTCCTCAAAACACTAGTCGTACAACAATATCAAAAAAATAAGAAATAGAGTTATTAAATATTTTATAGATAAGTATTTATATAATCAATTGGTTTCCATAACTGTTGCAATGACGATGTAGTTTTACATGGTCCTTTATAAGACAATTTGGCACCAGATCTAACAAAAGTAACATAAGACCACCAAACCTGAATTGATATTGCCTCAGCTGATTTCCAATTGGAGGTAATGGATTTAATAGTAATAGAAATAAGAAGGTCAAAAAGTTCAGAATGGGACTTCAATAAGGTAGATAATAAAACATGAGATTTACAAACAAGCATGTTGTAAGTGAGGGCCTCAGAAATAGAAAGTATTTTAACAATGATAACTCAAACAGTCCTCCAAAATTGAAATATTACTGCGCATTCAAAAGAACATGATTTAAAGTACCTTTAAAACGTTTGCAATTCCAAAAAAGTGAGGAATCATTACGTTTAGCCTTTTACAATTTATAAGGAGCTCATAGACAATTGAATAAAATATAAACATTAGATTTAGATAACGATACAGGAAACCACCCTGAAATAATAGTGGTCCATTTTTGTCTCCTCTCATTTAACAAAAAATTCAAGAAGAGTTCTGCGTTCCAAAAAGTGGATAAAAAGTTTAGGTTGGTAGCACTTGTATAGTTTATCTGTTTATAACATTTAGAGACAGTATGTTGAGAGGCTGAAAAAGCTTCAATACAGGTTACTGAATCAGGGGTTTTAATTTCTGGAAGAATTCCAGATTTAAAAGCTTTGTTATTGGGAAACATGGATTTAGCCTCTAATTCAGTAAGGTGCAAATATTAAGTGTAAAAATACAAAACAACACTAATGAACACTTATTTAATGGCGTCAATAACACTTGAGAATAACGTGATGATCTCAGTCGGAACTTGCAACATACATCTCTCAGATAAGCTCAAGAACCACAGATAGTTCCTGTTTTGAACTCTATAATGAAATAGACCTTTTTTAGAGTAATGAAGTTCATTGTTTGCCAGTTCTATAGCGAATAATGACGATTACTGGTAAGTAATTGAATCGTTACCCTCTCGTCTTGCCCTCCTAGCTCCAGTCGTAACTAAATAAGGACATACCAAGTCGTGTAATATGCACTGACAACCAAGTGATGCCAATATCAAGATGTATTTGGTCAGCAATCTCCTCGTTGCCAATTTCAATACAGTCAAACCAATATTACAATCATCACGATCAGCAAGGACTAGTTTATTGTGCTTGTTTTGGCGCAACAGATTTCTGCAGAGATGCCCCACCGGCCTCAGCCTAAGTCGCTGAGAATGTTCATGTGGACCACTTAAGAATGTTAGATGGAGAGACTCCTTCTGAACCTTGTAAGCTTGTGAGATTGTTGGGTGAACCCATCTACTTATAGTTTGAGTTGAGAAGTTCTTGCCTTTACTTGCTATTCAATACAACAGAGAGAGAGATTGAGAAATTCTAAAATCTTTTGTCCATTCCACATAGATGGACGAAGCTCTCTCCACATCTAGAGAAGAAGAACTGCCTAGATCAGTGCTTCCCTAACTTTTCAAAACCACGACTCAATTTTCACTACGGCAAAAGTTTGCGACCCACCTAGCTTTAATGGAGATGAGGCAGGCAATATTTTAATGTAACTAAAGTATGGTGAGGTAGCGCACTGTAATTTACATACAGTATATTTTCAATTTAAATGGCCACTAAATTTGCACACAGTATTACCGATAAAACGAATTGGACATGTGCTTAATTTTTGCGTTCCTAACTGTTGAATGTGCACAATTGATTTACCGGCATTTAAATTTTGCTGTGTGTTACAAAACCAATGACAACCTAGAGTCTTTCCTGTCACATAATTCACTTTCCTTTCCTTTCTCAGGCTGCAAAGTGAAAGGAGTTTGTAAACACCGGTCCCCTTGTTACAAAATAAGCAGCAATGTGTCGTAAGACATAATCTGATGTTTGACCTCCTTCTTTGAGTGAAGCCTATGTGATAAAATGACTAAAGAATTTAAAGGCATCTTTATTTATTGCTTAGAGGCTTTTGCGACCCACCAAAACTCAGCTGGTGGCCCATCAGTGGGTGGCAACCCACAGTTTGGGAAACACTGCTCTTGGGAAGTGGTTCCCAAACCTTGTAAAAACATGACCCACTTTTTCGAACAACAAATTGGGATGATTTCTGAATGTAACTAAAGCATTATGTGGTAGCTCATTGTCATTTACAGACAACACTTTTCCATAGACATACATTTTTACTGAGAACTATATAGCACACAAATGAGAATGTGTGGAAATTAAGTTTCTGTAAATAGTTAGCATTTGTGCATCACCAAGTAAGTGTCTTAAGTCTATTAATGTCTCTGTTTCCATCACACTTCAGAATTATAAAAAAAAGTGCTTCCTATTTGCTTTCCTAACTGCTGGTTGCATACAGTTCATTTATAGGTATTTACATTTTGTTCTATAGTGCAGATTCACTTTAACAAGCATTTGCAATGCAATCCATCTTGCCTTAGAGACCTTATATGTATTTAGGTATGCAGCACATTAGCCTGGGTGCTGAAACATGTACTGTTCTATAACATAAGAGCCTCTTCTAACTTGAATTTTGCAAGAAGCTGAAGACCTGGATTTTTTAATAGTTCCACAAGGTCCTAGATGTGGCTAGACCAGGGGTACTCATAGTACGGCCCGCGGGCCGCCAGCGGCCCGGCAAGCCTTTCTTGGCGGCCCACGGTCCTTGCAGACATCGTACCAGTGTTTGTTTAACAGTGTCAGCAAACACAGACCCTGCTCTGCGGGGGCCCTGGGATTCAAGCGATAGTCAGAGTGGAGCTGCTGGGGCGCTAAGAGGTGAAATACAACAAAGCCTCGTTACCATGCAAATGGTCTCTTAAAGACCTGTGAAGTACTCGGGTGGGGCTGTGTGTGTGCCCTGAAAGGGAAGCTGCCTCAGCTGCCAGGGGTATAATGCAGCCCCCGTGGTGCGGGGGGGGCCCCCACGCTCCAGGGGCCCCCTCACTCTAAGCGAGAGAGATGGCTGCGCCTGGAAGCAATCCTCTTCAGCCTCCCCAAGTCCCCATAAATTAAGCTGTGTGCGCACACGCCACAGTGACGGCATCTAAGCCTCCGAGTCTTCCCTCTCATTCGGATATTACCCTCTCTTTCCTCCTTTCGTTTATTTGCTCCCCTGTGAAATCGATCCAAAAAAGAATAACATTTTTGCTGGAAACGTTGTCTTTCTCTGACCCAAGTGCAGCCTCCGGGTGGAGAGAAATAAAACATTCCAAATGTGAAAAATAAATAACTAATTAAAGCAAGACAGAGTGGTTGCAAGATGTCCAGATTGATTTATTTACACCTAAACACATTAGTGCCACTTTACAGTGTTTGCCAGTGAAGTGATACTTTTGTTTACTCCTCTCTCTTTGAACAATATAGTTTTCCCTGTGTGGGAAAGTGCACCTTGCCTGGAGGTACTGAAATACCTGCTTGATGGGTGAATTGGAAAACAAAATGTGTACAGCGACTGTGTGTTTACGAATGTGGTCTTTTTATACCATACTGCCTATGTTTTGCCATACTGTCAATGGGCACTGAAACGGGTCCCTTCCGGGCCCTGTAGTCATGGCCTTACCTTTTCATGCAAAAGCACTCACTAATTTCAGAATAATGAGTGTAAAAGGAAAAAGGTAACCATGACTGAGAGGGAGGGAGTCAGGGAGAGGGAGGGAGACGGAGAGGGAGGGAGAGAGGGGAAGAGGGGGAGAGGGGGAGGGAGGGAGACGGAGAGGGAGGGAGACGGAGAGGGAGAGAGAGAGAGGGGGAGAGAGGGAGAGAGAGAGGGAGGGAGACAGAGGGGGGAGACAGAGGGGGAGACAGAGAGGGGGAGACAGAGAGGGGGGAGACAGAGGGAGATGGAGAGGGAGGGAGAGAGAAAGGGGGAGAGAGAGGGAGGGAGACAGAGGGGGGAGGGAGACCGAGAGGAGGAGACGGAGAGAGACGGAGAGGGAGAGAGACGGAGAGAAGGAGACAGGGAGAGAGACGGAGGAGGTAGGGAGATGGAGGAGGGAGGGAGACGGAGGGAGAGGGAGGGAGACGGAGGGAGAGGGAGGTAGACGGAGGGAGAGGGAGGGAGACGGAGGACGGAGGGAGACGGAGGAGGGAGGGAGATGGAGGAGGGAGGGAGGGAGATAGAGAGAGGGAGAGAGAGAGATATGTGTATGCCTGGTCCGGTGGCTCAGTGGACGAAGGCGTCCGCTGCAGGGACCTGTGTTCCACCTCATGGTCACAGGTTTTTTTTGTTGCTCTAGCCCCGTGCCCTCCCCCAATGACCCGCCCCCAAGGTGTGGCCCTCGGCCACAAACCACACTGTAAATTTGGCCCCCAAGAGAAAGTTTGTGAGTACCCCTGGGCTAGACTCACCAGGGAGTGTATCCTGGAGCTGAACACGTGTTATAGTGCGCTCTACAACTATATAACATAACAGAGCAGATGAGAGGAAAAACAGATGTTCTATAGGCCTACAGTAAGACAGTAACACATGTTCACCCACAGAACAAATGTATGGAAATGTGTAGAACTTCATAGAACTTCACTGCTAAAGGAATGGAATTTTTAAAGCGTGAACATTGACCCTGAGGTGTACCATGGTGTCATGTTACTGAAACAGAAGTGGGCAACTAGAAGGCTAGCTATACAAAGTAGTTGTGAATCGTTCTCTCACCCCTGAAGCCTGTACACCCTACCGATAGCCCTGCACACTTGAGGTTGTATTCTGTTTACTCTCGGTTCAAGTGTCCACCTGTGACATTACAAACTACGTGTGCGTCTAGATATGCCCTACTTTACACTGTGTGATCCTGGACACCACTCTCCATGGCGCTGTGCTCCCTGCCCCCACCCAAGACCATGCAAACCCACTCAGTCTTATTCCTAAAGTCAGTCATACCGGTTGACCAGCATTATACAGCTCGCCCTACAGATGTCACCTGAAGTTAAGAGCATGTGCGCACTGTACCCCACCATAGACCCTGAGCTCCCAGAGACCTTCTACAGCGCTCTGCTGCCTGCACCCCACTTGATGGTTAGCTATGTCCTTGGCCCCTCTACTTCCTGCCCCAACTCCACAGCCAGCGGTCCCAGCCGAGCCCTGTGCAGTGCCCTGCTGGTCCGCAGTACTCACCCCTCCGCCACCCCTACGGTTCTGCATCTCACCACAGACGGAAGAAGAAAAAAAACGGAAGTGAGATCACAGCTCTTGTAGTCCTTCTTTAAAGTGGTGTAAGACGAGGAAACTGAATCATTCACACTACGTTTAGCGGGTCGCCATCTTGGAATGGCTTTCTTTTCTAATTATTTTATAATCAGTGACCTCTGGCAGCTTCAATAGTACCTAAAGCTGGTTTGTTATTCATGCAGTTTACTTTTGGTTTAAAAGACATTTTCCTATTATACAGAGGCAGAAGATGATTTGTTGCGAGGCCGATAGACAGTTTATGTCTTTGTAAAGTGATATTACGGTGGACTATCTATTGGATGAAACTAGCATTTGCAATGGGAGTGCGGGAGTGGGGGGGCGAGAAAGCACTGACTACGGGGGAGGGGGGAGGAAGAGAAGGCACGTAAGAAAATAGTGCTCACAATTTAAAAAACAAGAATTTGCAATGCAATAGGACTCACATTTACGTGAGACCTATTCCATTGAAAACGGGACTGCGGGCTGGCAAAAAGGCACGAACGGGAGTGTGGGGGGAAGAGGGGGCCGAGAAGTAACAGACTGTGGGAGGGGAGAAAGGGAGATATGGGAAAGAAAATATTATTTAAAGTAAAGGGGCCAGTAGGCGTGTAAGGATACAAATGACGACATGCTAGTCATGAGGAGGGACTAACAAGCCTAAATCCAATTGAAAGCCAGCATTTAGGACCTAAGCCAATAAAAAGCATGGGCAGAGAGTGGGCAGAGCTTCCATGAAGCTTTCACACTATAGTGAATACTGCATGCCTCACAAAGTGAGCAACGCATGCCCTGCAACGCTAGGCGAGACCTAAAAACTCCTCTCTCTTTATAGTTAGAGAAAAGTAAACACCAATCCCCTTGATAAATGAATAGAGCAATAAACAGAGGGGAGAATGAACCTCAAAGGTCTCAATACCAGAGTCTCAGGAATATTGTGTCGGAGACTCTCAACCACACGTTCACATTCTGCGGTGTATATAATCCCTGCTTAGTGTGGTTTAGAGGATGATGTCATCAAAGGGTCTGCCACTTCAGTGTTGCATTCTTCAAGTGGCATCATAACCTCCACCATGAGGGAGACTGTCTGGATGTTGACAGTGGTAAGTGAGTTGAAAATACCTCCTATCCTCTAGGAAATCCATATTTAGGGAAAAGAATAGGGATAAGACTAAAAACAGATCAGTGTAAAGTAGATGAATCACTGATCCACGACACCTGGTGTGCGGGAACTACATGTTTCGGCCTAGAACAGCCCTTCTGAATCTATGGCCTTCATCCAGACCAGAAGAGTAACAATAGCCACCAGGGGTTGAAAATACAAAGTAAACAATGTGGGGCTAAGAGGTGAACCCTAGGAAACTCCACAAATAACCTGAATAGTCTCAGAGGAACAGGACTTGTCAAAGACCTTTGGAAGGAGCTTAGTCGTCCCAGGGCAAATGCATTACCTTGATTGCGTTGTTTTATGTATCAATGCATTTCCGCAAGGAAAACTAGCCACTCAAGGCAGAGTCAATAGCTATAATAGGAACAATTGAGAAAGGTTCATAAAGCAATTCAGCCTTAACAAATTTCACAGGGTGAGCCTTGCATGGTTGACTACCAAATAGTGGTAAAATTGCATGTTTCACATTTTTAGTTGAATGAAATTTCAAATCCTTGGGACTCACAATCCAGAAGAAGCAGACCTCTTACCTGAATTGAACATGGTGTACTCAAAGTAACTCGCCAAAGTGACTTCCAAAAAGCATACAATGCGCCATTTCAACAGACAGTGGGGCCTATTTATGAGGCTGTTTGAATCGCACTAGCACCATGCAATGTGGTGCAAGAGCGACGCAAACCTTAACACAGATTTTTGAAGCCACGCAAAGCCACTTTATGTGGCTCTGAGCAGCTCCAAAAATCTGGAGTAATGCAATGCAGCGTAAATCGCTGTGGTGCACTACTCTGCCATGGGAAGACGCTCAATGCACATTGCGGGGGTGTTCCCAAGCAACTCCCATGGTTTTTGACACATTCTCTGTTTTACAAGATTTTACAAACCTGGTAATGCGCAAACATCTTACACCTTCCCAGAGGAGGCACAACAAGGAGAAATGTCTTTATGTGTCCTAATTTCTTCCTCTTTCTATGTGTGCTGCATTGTGCAGCACACATAAAAATTGAATATGCCTCCCATGATTGGTTTTGTGCAGGAAGGTGTCCCTTTCCTCACAAACATAATCATCCCTGGAACGGAGGCATCTTAGCACTATGTTGCAAGGGTGCTTGCATTGGCGCTAGGCAGCCTTATTTGCACCAGCACAGAGGAAAGTGAGGAACTTCGATTTTCGATCACGATCGAATCGACCCGCCATTTTGTAACCAGCCGCCATTTTGTGTTGCCATCACTCAGGCGGCACGGCGAACGAAGTCTATTCTGCCTTTCCCGTAGCTTGGTGTCAAAATACGTCCTCGGCCTTGTTTGCGAGGCTGGTGTTTGGACTAGTCGAATACACTAATCCGTGTCTGGCTCTCCTAATCCCTGTTTCCACTATCTGTAGGCTCACACCATTCTTTCCTGATCATATCTTATCACCTGGCCTTCACTGTCTCCTGCTAGCATTCTCTTGTGTCATGCCCGTCCTCCAATACACACAAACGTATCTCACCACCTGCAAGTCAGTCGTATTCTGTTAATGAATCAGTCCGGGTGTGGGATAACAAACATAGTTGGAGAAGCGGACTCTTCGAGACATCTGATCTTTTTGTTTTCAAACCTTTCTTACTGGTTCCGCTTTATTTTTCACTTACCCTATTGGCTCTTTTCTTCTTTGCTTGGGGCGTGTGTTTCGTTAATAATTATATATAGTATAGTATTTAATCTGGTGCGTCACAGAATGAAGGGGCAGTCTCCTGAGAACCTACTTTGTGTACTTCTAGGATAACTGTACTAGCTGCAGCTAAATAAATCCAATCTTCTAACGCCGACAGAGTGTCCCGTGTCTCTGTGTAACGAAGCAGGTGAACCCAGAAGACGGAAGGCGTACCCTGCGCCGCCAGGTCCAAAAGGTTCTGGTTCTTCAATTGGCGCCCAACACGGGGCGGCTTCAGTGGTACCGGTTCTGCTCGAAGGTCGTGAGGAACTTCGCAAGAAAATTCCGGAGGGTTCGCGAGCCACACTAAGCGACCCCTGTATGTCGAAAGTGGTCCGAAGGTCTTTTTCAGCACGGTTACTCCTTCCTAACGGCTACTGGCGACCGCTGCCCTGACTGCTGCCCTGCTTTGGCCCATTCTTTTGGTGATGTATGGTAAAGCGAGACGATAGACGGGCCTCTGTTGGTCGAAGAAGACGTCCTTAGTTAAGTTAAGTATTTTCGTGGGTCGCGCCCACAAATCTTGGTTCTTTGTTTGATGTCCTTAGGTTATTTAGATTTAGTTTTTTTGCAAAGACTAAAGCCGAGGGTAAGTGCATTTGTGCTGCTGTTGGAGGGAGGATTTATTACAGGACAAGGAAGCTAGGGGCGGTACTCAGAGCCCCGGGAGCCACCACAGAACTGAGCAGGAGAGTTAGTCAGGGACAAAAGGGGCATCTTAATTTGAACCGGGGTGCCTAGGAATGCTTGCTCTAAAATTGAAGAAAATAGACATGTGAGACATGGAATTGGAGGCAGAATACAATGGCAGTTTAATGAGAAGATGCAACTTCAAAGAAACTGCAAGACAAAGGCATAAAATACAGAATACAGAATTCAGATAATCACATGGAGCTCATCATGATACCCTCTGTATCTGCACTATTGTACTGTCAGAGAAAGAGAACGCATCTATAAGTGTAATTGAAGAAACAGGTTACACCAAGGAGAAATGTTTCAGAGTATAAGAACTCTGTTACCTAGGAACTCTCACGTTTACTCTAGAGCAAGCATTCCTGCAATTACAATGAATACATTATGTAAATACAAAAAAGGAGAAACAAATAAAGAGAACAATGATTAAACATGACAAGACATTTCATATGGGTAAAATACAACATAATGCTAAGCAGACGCAAGAGCTTCTTTTGCTCTTGGGGAAAACTCTACGCAGTCCGTAACCCACATACAGACAGCGAGGTAGTCCGTCTATGACTGTGGGTGCTCCCTATTTATACTATTTTCTGGGCTCCTTTGCACGCAACTTCTACCTACGTATGCTACCCAAATAGCTTCGTCTGCAGTATTTACCAGACATGTCGTCATTTACCCACTTAATGCTGACAATGAACTAGGTGAAAAGGTCAGTGTCTCAGGCCAATCGCTTGTCGTAAATTTCGCAGAGCAAGCAGAAACTATAAGCAGACATTGTACGCGACTCAGAAAATATAAACAGATATTGTGCGCGAATTGAATATGGACACATATAAATCTCCTCAGTTCTCCTAACTTGACACTCTGTGGTTGCCACTTCCCTTAAAAGCGGGACCCCTGCTCAGGAAACAAGTGCCATGCCAGGATGCAGCTTACTGTATGTCGAAGTCTCAAGGGAATGCTGAACTTTGATTCCGATCACAGAGCACGGCAGGGTGGGGGCTACTAGTTTGGAGCGGGAAACCTCGCAGAAAGAGGAACTGAATATGAGTTGGGTCAGACCTGCCATCAGCCTGCAATACACTAAAACGGCAGAGCTATGGTCAATGTAACAAAGGCCTATATTTCGAACAGAAGGGCCTACACAGCAGTTTCATGCTGGCTAAGTGGGAGGGATGTCCCAGGGTGATTATATAGCAACACAGGACCCACTGGTCAATTTAATACGGCCTACAAATTAGGCTGGCAGGGCAAGGACAAGGGTCTCATAATGCAGGTGTGGCCAGAACGGGCCAGGGGCCCCCTATGATACAAAATCTACCCTCTCTCACTGCGTAAACTGAGTTTACCCCCTTGAAGTTTGTGAACGGTCCAGAGACATTGTGAAATGCCTGGTCTGACTAAGTTTGGAAGAATTTGTTGCCTTGGTTGTAATAGGGATTCCCGACTTGAGGACTCTTGTCCGATTCCTTCGGTTGGAACTCCCACATATGAGCTTTACTTGAAACATGGTATCGGCCCCATTGCCTTTAATGAGACATGGACTCGATACACGAAGAAAGATGGTGTTCTTAAATGGCCAGAAAACGGTAGTTTTGATCCCGATGTGCTAGATAATTTAGAAACAGTTTTGTTCAAAAGGAAAGCCCGGCCGGCAATGTTTGACTCTCTTCGCCTTTGGAGTAAGGAAGCCAACAGAAAGAAATTAAACAAGCAAAACGAGATAGGAAAGCACAGGGTATGACGATTATACAGGCTGCTCAACAGTTCAAAAATGAAGAAATTGACAATGCGACTGAAATCTCAGAAAGACAACATCGTATGGCGATAGATAAATGCTATCCGGTGTTGCCTGTTTCTTCTTCTGATAATAAGAAAGATATAGAAGAAGATCCCCTAATGTCTCATTTATTAAGATTGCCTCCGCCCTATGCGCAAAATGCTAATATGCCTCAGCCGTTACAGCCTGCTCAAATGCTGGTAGTACCTCCGCTGGTTCCGGCTCTTCAACATTTGCCTCCTCCAGCATTACCGCCCTTGCCGGTTTCACCATTAACCTCAGCTTCTCAACCTTCATCTCCTGATCCTAGCTCTCCTTTGCCTTCTGCTCCTCCTGTAATTCCTAGTCTTGTTAGTTCTCCTAATATTCTGTCTCCAGTTCTGATGTCTAATTCACCATCTATGCGTAAGCGTCTCACAGATTCCGTTACTAGTATTTTTTCTCCTTTCTTTGAAGCTCTTAATGCGTCTCCGGCTTTTGCTCGAAGACAATCACGTAGTCAGTTTCCAGATTTCGAGGAACGAGAGAAGCTAGATTCTCTTGCACGAAGATGGATCAAAAAGGGTCCGCAATATAGTGTGTCAGATATTATGCCTACCTTTTTGCAGTGGAATGCACCTACACAAAGGTATGTTTTTAATGTAATGTGCGATATTCTCATCAAAGAATGGGAAGATGTGAGTTCGAGTCCGATCTCACAAGATCTATTGGATGTCCAAGCCAATTTTGAAAAAGGATTTATTGTAGGTTCCAAGGTTGAGGAAGCTGTAAAGACACTCATCTCTTATAGAACCTTATTGTTCTCTCAGATTTTTCTTGACTCTGATCCGTCGGTTAAACTGACATCAAAAAATTACCCTATGAGAGAGGTTCCTCCAGTTTGGAAAGAGGAAGTTGCGGCAGCAGGTGCTAATCCAGCTATTCCAGCTCATTTCCAGCGTATATGGGTACATGTACCATGGAAGAGATCTGAAGTTTTGGCCCTTAAGCAAACTCTACCAGATCCTCGTAAGAACCCTGCAGGTTATTATAAAGAATTATCGCAGACAATCGATGCTTGTATTATGAATCTGGCAGACATTGATATGCTAATGGGTAATGTAGTTCCACAGACAATATGGGCTAAAATTCGTAGAGAGGATCACGCACAGGAATTGGGTGCTACTTGGGATGTCATAGCTGATACAGATAGAGACCAAGTGGGTGGTGCAAAGCCTGACGCTTTGATTTCGGAGCTTCCTGGTAGAATCATTACGTTAATGAAAACTATGATGCCTGCTTTGAGAGTGAATTGGGATAAGCTAGCAGCATGTAAACAAAAGAAAGATGAAAGTGTCTCTGATTTCTTTACTCGCTTCGAGGAGACATTTATTGATCATAGTGGTCAAGACATGGCTACCGAAGGTGGACAGCGACTATTCGTGGATACATTTGTATTCAATTTGCTTCCCGAGCTGTCACACAAATTAAAGGATTCGGAAAGTTCTTGGGCCGTTTCCTCTTCTGCCCAAATATTGGCTACTGCACAATATTACGAGAATAGGGACAAAGAGGAAAAAGAAAAGCAAGAGAAGAAAACGAAAGATTTAAAAACAAAGGTTCTCTTGCAGCAAGCTTATCCGCCACGTTATGTTCAGCCTCAGACTCAACAGCCACCGCAGTTTCAGAGATTGCATCAGAAACCTGAGCCATACATTCCACGACCTTTGTTAGGTCCTAATCAATGTGCCTATTGTAAAGAAGAAGGTAATTTTAAAAGCAGGTGTCCGATTTTATTGCAGCGCAATGGAGCATCATTTGCTCCACGAGGTCGTGCTGGTCTCCAGTCAGCAAACAGAGGTAGAGGTCGAGGCATGTTGACTCAAGAACAGCGTGCCCTTCCTTCTCCTAATTCCGTAAACTACTTTGATCAGCAGAATGTGAGATCCACTCAATATTATAATGAGGACCATTATGTTGAAGGCGAGAACGAGAGTCTTCATGCCAACTAGGACAGCCATGGACAAAGTAGAGGAGTTGTGCCAATCCCAGTAGATCAAAATGGCCCTTATGTCAACGTCACTACAATGGGTGTATCGGAGCCATTCCTTCTAGATACTGGAGCAATGAGAAGTTCTATCATTCATTCTAAACTCCCTGGCGCACCTTTGTCTGGCTTAACGAATGTTTCTGTAGGATTTTCTGGCGCCCCTGTTCGCAATCCGGTTTCTTGTCCTTTGCCTATCTCAGTTGGTCCTTACGATTTGGAAGCTTCACTTTTGTTAACGAATGGTTGTGGTGAAAATCTGTTGGGTCTAGACCTATTGAAAAGAATGCATGCTACAATATATTGTTCTCCTTCAGGCGTACATCTCACCCTAGGTCAGAAGTTGATCTCCCCAATGTATCTGTCTAAAGATCAGTTTCCTCCCGAGTTGCTTTCTCTTCCGACAGCACTTTGGGCCACAGGTCCGAACGATGTGGGTTGTCTTGAGATACCGCCTTATGTTGTTACTCTTAAGCCCAATGTTGAATTACCACGCATCCCACAATACCGAATTTCTGCAGAGGGTGAAAAAGCGCTTTTAGGAATCATTTATGATCTTATTCAGAAGGATGTGGTCGAAGAAACGAGAGGTAACACATGCAATAGTCCTATTCTTCCTATTATTAAACGTACTGATCCTTCTCAGCCTCCTGTGTACCGATTTGTGATTGATCTGCGAGAAGTAAACAAAATTGTGATTCCACAATTTCCTGTTGTTCCAGATATCACTGCTTTGTTGACTATGATACTTTCCACCGCGCCTTGGTTTTCTGTTATTGATCTAAAGAATGCCTTTTTTAGTATTCCAATTGCAGAAGAGAGTATGGACATTTTTGGTTTTTCTCTTGGAGGCCGAAGCTTCCGATTTAAGCGCGCACCTCAAGGGTACTGTGAAAGTCCCTCCATTTACAGCCAAGCTTTGAAATGTCATCTTGATACCTTTCATTTGCCGTCTGGTGCTGCCCTTATTCAATACATGGACGACTTGTTAGTCGCCGCCGATTCAGAAGATATCTGTAAGAATGTCACTGTAGCACTGTTGCGTCACCTGTTCAAGCTGAATCACAAGGTTTCACCTTCCAAACTACAGTATGTTTGTTGAGAGGTTACCTACTTGGGTCATCTCCTATCAAAGGAGGGACGACAATTGACACAAGAACGAATTCATGCAGTTGCTCGAATGTCTGTGCCATCCACACAAAGAGAAGTACGTGCTTTTCTGGGAATCACTTCTTATTGTAGACAGTGGATCCCTAACTTCTCTTTGATCGCCAAACCTCTGTTGGCACTTACTTTAAAAGATACGCCTCAGCCCCTTCCTTGGACTGATGAGTGCCAAAAGAGTTTCACTGATTTGCGCACTGCTCTGTGTTCTGCTCCTGTACTAGGTACCCCAGATTACACTAAGCCTTTTACATTGTATGTTCACGAGAAAGAAGGTTGAGCATTATCAGTCTTGACACAGCAATTTGGAGATAGACAGCGGCCATGTGCTTATTTTTCGGCTACGCTAGATCCAGTAGCTAAAGCATTACCTAGTTGTCTTAAAGCTACAGCAGCCGCAGCGATTTCAATTCGACAGTCCGCTGGGATAGTGTTAGATAACACTCTCATTGTCATGGTGCCACATGCAGTAGATACCTTACTGAATAGGACAAAGACGCAACATCTCACGAGTGCACGTTTAACTGGTTACGAGCTGACGCTATTAGCTAGTCACGTGCATATCAAACGATGCAATACTCTAAATCCAGCTACTTTATTGCCCCTTCCAAATGAGGAGAGTATTGAGGATCAGCATGATTGTTTCTTCCGTACTGAAGAAGAGACAAAAGGAAGGATTGATTTGAGAGACACACCGTTGGAGAATCCAGACGGGACCCTATGGGTAGATGGTTCTTGTTTTAAGATGCCTAATGGGGATACAGTTTCATCCTATGCTGTAACTACCTTACATACGATCGTGGAAACTGCGCGTGTTAGACACAACTCAGCACAAGCAGCAGAGTTGATAGCACTAACGAGAGCTTGTGTACTATCTTAAGGGAAAAGAGTGAACGTGTACACTGACAGTCAGTATGCCTTTGGTGTCGCGTTCAATTTTGGGCGACTTTGGAAAGAGAGGGGTTACCTAACTTCACATGGCACTAAGATACAGCATGGTCAGTTAGTGACTGATCTCTTTGAGCCACTTGCTTTACCTGTCCAAATAGCGATAGTGAAGTGTAGTGCTCACAAGAAGATTACGGATGATGTTGGATGAGGAAATGCATTTGCTGATGAAACAGCAAAGAAAACAGCGAAAGATTCAATGAGTCGAATGTATATGGCAGGTCCTGCGAATTGGGTCAGAGAAAGAGGAATGTGTGAGAATACAGTGGAAAGCGTGAAAACGATTCAGAGAGAGGCTACAGAAAGAGAGCTGAGCATGTGGAAAGAAGGTACGGGAATGTTAGATGAGAAGGGTTGTTGGGTAGAATTATCCGAACATCAACGATGGTTGTTACCAGATGCTTATGTACTTCCAGTGGTTACTATGGCTCATGGTCCAGCTCACCTTAGTGCAAAAGGCATTTGTAAACTTTTAGCTCCAGTTTGGCAGAATGAGAACATCCCCAAATGTGCAAAAAACATAGTAAAGCATTGTATTGTTTGTCTGATGTATAATCCAGGAAAGGGAACCCCCACTCCAGCAGGTCACTTTGCTCCTCCGACATACCCATTTGAAGTGTTGCAAATCGACTACATTCACATGGATCGATGCAACAACCTCAAATATGTTCTGGTGGTAGTATGTGCCTTTTCGAGATGGATAGAAGCATACCCTTTGAAAGACAACACAGCTTTGTCCACAGCCAAAATCCTTCTAAAAGAGTTCTTTCCCAGATTTGGATTGCCGCACATTGTCTGGAGTGACAATGGGAGCAAATTTGTTGGCCAAATCATGCAGAAAGTTTGTGCAGGTCTTGGAATCAAGCAAAAGTTTCATGCGGCAAATCATCCCCAATCGGCAGGTTTAGTAGAATGCTACAATGGGACCTTGAAATTAAAGTTAGCGAAAATTCAAGCAAGTACGGGACTTAATTGGCCTGATGCTTTGCCGTTAGCTTTGCTATCCACCAGAACTGCGGTACACTCTCGTCTGGGACTTAGCCCTTACGAAGTAGTGTTTGGCCGTCCGGCCAACATATGGGGAATACCTCGTCCTAAAAAGTTCTCAGATTTGCCCTACCCAATGTTAATTGACTATTTACATGACCTTACAACTAAATTGCATGTCCTTCATCGACAGGTTCGGAGTGCTCTGCCGGAGGCTTCCACAGATCCAGGTCACTCCATCCGTCCAGGTGACTGGGTCGCAATCTGCAATTTTCAGAGGAAGAAGAATTTGGAGCATAGATGGCGAAAACCCCGAATAGTTCTTCTCACCACAAGGACAGCAATTAAAGTTGAAGGAAAAAAGAATTGGATTCACGGTGTGCACTGCAAGAAAGTACCTTTGCCCTTACCTTTCGATCAGTGGGTTCGTAGAGGGATTGGTGACTGTGAAGGCGAAACAGTTCCACGATTCATGCCCTTTAGCGATGCACACCTGAATGGGACATTGTCTGAGAAAAAGGACGACGACATTTTATAGAAAGCAATTCCATTGCACCGTCGCTTGAACACCACTGAACCAAAAGCATTGTTTCAAGATCAAAGTGTACCTGGGAAGGATCGCTACAATCTTAGGCCCAGACAAAAGAACACTTGAGACTTTTTTCCTTCTCCCTTGTGTAGTGTTCTGTTCAGGTTGCAGGGTCACGGTAGGAGTCTAGGTCACGACCTGAGTAGTGACAATAGGTCTGCAGGATCTTTCAGTGTCATAGGACGGTAGAGTATCGTGACTTCAGTGATTGAGGAAGATTGCCGTGAGCATCCACTAATGAAAATGGAAACTACACTTAGTATCGAAGAGAGAAGAAATGGACTAAAGACAGCATCTTGTAAAACAATGTACAGTCGTTACAGCATAACCCTATGTATTTTGATATCATTATGTATTGCTCTGGCGATTATTGGGTGGGTTGTTTATGTTTTGCAGCCAAGAAACACCTCCCCTTCCTCCTCTTTGCCTTCTTCTACTATCTCTCCACACCTCTTTCATACTCTCCCTTCACATGAACTTGTCAGAAGAACCGAATATTACAACAATTCTTTTGTCCAGATATTACACCAGCATCACTTAGTGATCAACACAACTGATTGTTCGGTATGTGGTCTTATGCCGCATACTACTGAGCAAGGAATACCATATTTAGTTCTCCCTTTCTCCTATGAGGGTTCCGCTTGGGCATTCTTTGTTATTTTCTCTAATGCGTATCAAAGTAAATTCAGACGGTCTGTCACTTCACAAATTAATTATCCGGATTTTAGCCATAGTTCCTTGATTAAAGGTATGGTAGTTATGGCTAAAATCATGGAGAATAGCAAGATTTCCATCGATGAGAGAAAAGCCTACACCAATTGGAACGTCACCCAATACATGTCGAGTCTCAACAATAAAATGAGAAAAGAGAAATCCTCACCAATTTGGACTATACCACACCAAGGTAATTTCTGTTTAAAAATAAACGATCGTTCTTCTGACTTTGTACCAAAGAGTAACTGCTCCTACACATACATTTATTCCTCTCTGAACTCGCCTCCTCTAGTACCGTCCCAAGGCACCTATTTCATTTGCTATGATAGAGCTTATACCTGGTTGCCAACGGGTTTCTCTGGTACTTGCTACATAGCTTTCCTTCTTCCTCCTACTTACACTGCTTCTGCCAATTATCACCGAACCCGTCTCAGCCGAGGAATTATTGACTCCAAAGACACCACGGGACAAGAAGGAGGAGATTTCCTTAAAGGTTTTCTTCCTTTCTGGGGTCCAATGGCCAACAGCAGAAATATAAGGCAACTGGTCCGTGTTGTAGAGACTACAATAGACATCACTGTGGGAGCCTTGAGTAATATCACGGCGGAACTACAGGCGGATCGTCTTATGACCTTACAAAATCGAGTTGCCTTAGACTTTATTCTTGCTGATCATGGTGGAGTATGTAAATTGATCGGGTCGAGCTGTTGTATTTTCATTCCTAATGACGCTCCGACAGTATACCAAGCGATTTCCAAGTTGCATATAATCTCCGAGCCTATTCATCAGGACGAAGGAGATTGGTCCTTAACGGAATGGTTTTGGGGACTACTGTCCAAATGGGGTTGGAAAGCATTGACATTCCTTGGAATAATCTTGACAATCGTATTTTCCTGTTGCCTTTGTATGCACTGTGGTCCCGCTATCTGTGATCTTTGTGCTACCATGTGCATTTCAAGACCCAAACCTCAAGTAACAGAAAACATAAGGATGATGTTACAACAACAGCTTGATGATCTCATGGCTATTGATGTGGACTGAGATTAACGTGAGTCTGTCTTGCCTGAGTTCTGGCAAAAGGAGGGTCTGAGGAACTTCGATTTCCGATCACGATCGAATCGACCCGCCATTTTGTAACCCGCCGCCATTTTGTGTTGCCATCACTCAGGCAGCACGGCGAACGAAGTTTATTCTGCCTTTCCCGTAGCTTGGTGTCAAAATACGTCCTCGGCCTTGTTTGCGAGGCTGGTGTTTGGACTAGTCGAATACACTAATCCGTGTCTTTCCGGATCATATCTTATCACCTGGCCTTCACTGTCTCCTGCTAGCATTCCCTTGTGTCATGCCCGTCCTCCAATACACACAAACGTATCTCACCACCTGCAAGTCAGTCGTATTCTGTTAATGAATCAGTCCGGGTGTGGGATAACAAACATAGTTGGAGAAGCGGACTCTTCGAGACATCTGATCTTTTTGTTTTCGAACCTTTCTTACTGGTTCTGCTTTATTTTTCACTTACCCTATTGGCTCTTTTCTTCTTTGCTTGGGGCGTGTGTTTCGTTAATAATTATATATTGTATAGTATTTAATCTGGTGCGCCACAGAATGAAGGGGCAGTCTCCTGAGAACCTACTTTGTGTACTTCTAGGATAACTGTACTAGCTGCAGCTAAATAAATCCAATCTTCTAACGCCGACAGAGTGTCCCGTGTCTCTGTGTAACGAAGCAGGTGAACCCAGAAGACGGAGGGCGTACCCTGCGCCGCCAGGTCCAAAAGGTTCTGGTTTTTCAAAAGCACAGGGATGCGTTGTATTGTTTTGAATATGAGGCTTCCCTGCACTTTCCTAATGATGCAGCTCAGCACAGCAAGATGGCTTGCAGCACCACACTATATCATTATCTTGTAAATATGCCCCCTTGTTTCGTAAAGTTATGCAGGCTTTGTCTGTGGATGCATAAATAAGGCCCCTGATAACAAATGCAGGTGGGCCTTGACCTTGCGTGGACACAATGTGGGCCAGTGGGTAATGTGTCCAGATGTCCGGCATGAGGGGCATGTGATCCCTGCGTGTACTGTATGTGCTGTGTCCTGAATGGCTATGTGTTTCGAACTTCGTGTGGCACCTTACTTTATAATGTTTTGGTGAATGCTCCCATCACTCCGGCCATGTGTGCTTTACTGGGGCCAATCTCCCTGGACCATTGTGGTGTCCCTGTGCTTATCTGGAGGATGGAAGTGAGTTTCCTGTTTTCACGAATGTCTGCCGGCTACGTGCGACCCCACATGTGACCTGTCAATCAGTTACCTTGGGCCAGGGCTGCAGAGCCTGCCTGACCACGTATTGCTGAGTCGAGGTTGATGAAGAGTTCATGGCAGGGAATACCAATGATAATACATTCATCGATGCCAACACAAGCATGCATCCATCCATGGAAGCATATAGTCAAACAAAAGAAATTTAATTCAAAGATAGCCACCTCACCTCGGCTACCATCTTGGAAATGCCTCCAACTGATGGCAGATGTTAGAGCATGAGAGGCCTGGGTGGGCAAGAAGGCGTTGGGGTGTTTGATTTGATTTTTTAATTTTAAAAAGAGCAGCGTGAAAAGTGCTGCCAAAAAGGAGGAAAGCAAGGAGGGGAAAAGAAAATAACTCCTCAAATGCACTGCAATGCAATGGCTGGATGCATGGCAATCGATCAAATCACAGTGAGGATAAAAGCTGATTGGGTGAGAGAAACTCAAACATGGGGAAAAGCCACTGAATTAGGGGCAGGAGGTAACCCAATTCCCACACTATGAACAGTATTCAAAGGTTCACAATAGATTTTGGACAGCAGACAGCTAAAGTGGACTGTAGGTGATGCTTAAAAATATAACAAGAATGATACATTTGCAGGTATTTGATATTTTACATAAATGCCAACTAAACTTCGACAGGAATAGATGCTAACCTTTCCATGTAGTTAATCTGTTTTTCATCTCAAAATACCCCCTCTATCGCACAGTATAGCAATAGACTTAGAAACATAACTATGTCGAAACAAGGATAGAAGTCATCCTATTTCAAATTTGTGCAATGAAAAAACCTCAAGTGAGCTTTTAAATAGTTTTTTTTAACATTAAAAAGTTTTGAAGGGGGCCTCCCTTCCCCTGACTTGTTTTCATGTCCAGCATGTAGTGGATCTTCTGTCGTCCCATGGGTTCTTGGTGAAGGAGAGGAAGTCACAGTTGTTTCCCTCTCAGGATTGCATGTTCAATGGGGCCCGGTTCTGGATGGATCTGAGCGTTGTCACATTGCCGGACTCCAGGATGCTGAAGATCAATGCCCCTCTGCTGGAATTATCATCGGAGCATGTCCAGCCCATATCACTTTGAGTGCGAGAACAGGGAGACCTGGCGGCCACTGTGTTCTTGGTCCCATGGGCTCGTTGACACGTCAATTTAAATGAGTGCCCAATGTGCAGGATTTGTCATGTCTGCTCTCTGTGATGCCTGTGGTTTGGGAGGAGAAGGAGTGGTGGCTTCTTCCGTCCAACATCCCGAAGGGGGTATCCTTGTGGTCTCTGGATCCTGTGTTAATCACAACGGGCATCGTTTTCTCTGTCTTTTACTGTGCTGGCAACTGGTCAGCTGTGGCCTAGGGCTTCTTATGCTTGGCATTAGGTGTCATTTCGGGCTTGGTGTGATCAGGAGAATTTGGTTTCTCGTTACGTTTCTCTTCCTCCAGTGCTGGGAGTTTCTCCTGGATATTTTTAGTTGGGTCTTGGCCCTTCCATTCTTCAGGCTTGGTTTGCCGCTGTGTTAGAAATTCTATCCCCTTGGGGTGGTCTGGTGGATGACCTGGATCTTGTCTCCAGGTGCTAAGAGGTCTTTTCTACTTTAGGTCCGGTCCCGCTGGTGGCATGTCCTTCCTGGCTTCTGCAGTTGATGTTACGGGCTCTCCAGTTTCCTCTCTTTGTGCCCTTGCCTTCTGTGGTGTTACGTCGTTTGGCCTTGATGGTGTCTTTGTGGGGCTGTGCCTTCAGCCCGCTCCCTTGGGAGACCTGGACTCTCTGTCTGGTTGTCTCCTTCCTTTTGGATATTTGTGACCTGGTTGTTCTTCGGTTGGGTCCGGCTTGGTGCTCATGTGCTTGTAGTATGCTCTCTTCACCTTCAGAGCATAGAACGAAATCACAGGAACAGAAGTTTGAATAAAATGACCCACGACATATCCCATCAACATCTTGTCTTCATCTGACTTCTCCCAGAGATTCTAGATCCCCAGTAACATTCTACCTACTGCTCACCTAGTTACATTCCATAAAGTAACACTACACATTTACCATTACAATACAATCTACTTACTACAGTGCTGTCTATGTTTCTTCTTCTGCTGGTGGTGTTTCACCCGGTGTTCTTTCACAGCCCTCAGTCTCCTGCGGTGGTGACTCTTCCTTCACTTGCTTTGTAGAGGGAGGCGTTGATCTTCCTGAAGCGGGTGCACAAGTTTTGTTCTCCTCCGCTTTGTTTCTGTGTTTTGGTCCCGCTCGTACATTTGGTCTGCCTTAGACTCTGGCTTGTGCCGATGGTTCTGGTGAGTTTCTGCTTGCCTTTTGGCAGTTTGGTCTGTCTTCTCCTCTGGGGGTACAGAGGAACCCTACTTGGGGCTTTTCTGCGACCTGGGTGCTTCTTTTCTGTGAGACTGCCACTCGGGCAGTTTATTCTCCTTTGGGTCTCGTTGTTGGTGGGTCCAGGGTCTGGTGGTTCTGGATTTGTTGGGTTCCATGGTGTTGGCTTCCGTGTTGTACTATGCTTTTTGCTGGTGGCTTAAGCTTGTTCGCATTTTCTGTGCAGTTGTCCTGGCCTGCTTATTGGCTTGAGTACATCTCATTAAGTGAGTCATCACGGCGAGAGGGATGAAGGGGTAATGCTACGATTAATTACCGGTAATAGCATTACTCTGAGTCCTTCTCTCGCCATGATGACTCAGGCCTCCCCCCAGCCCTTTTCGGCCAGTCCAGCTGTGTGGTGTTTGGGCTTGGTAAGGAACAGGAAGTAAGGAGAGATTTTTAATACATGGGAAAGAGTTGTGATTGGAGGCACAGGGGGCCTCACTGAGTGAGACCTTACGGTGAGAGAAGGACTCAGCGTAATGCTATTACCGATAAGTAATTGCAGCATTCTTTAACCCCTTCGATGCTCATGACGGAACGGTTCCGTCATGAGCATCGGTTGAGCTGTGCTCATGACGGAACCGTTCCGTCATGACCACGCCCGCGCTAGAACCCTTCAGCACCGCGGGGGAATCCGCGCAGCGCTGAAGGGGTTAACACAGCTGTGGGCAACACTGGATGTTAATTACCCTCCCTACAGTAATTAGTGTGAGCTGCAGGCAAGGTGATTAACAAGGATATTTAACAGCTGTTACTGCCCTGCAGGCAATGGCACTAGGGATTTTAGCATCCCCCACCACAAGTAGGGAGTTCCGTGGGAGCAGGGCCAGCTTTAGGGCAGTTGCACTGGGCACTGATATGGAATGGGGGCACTGACCTTCGTGGGGGGAGGGGAAGCTTTATTTAGTAATAAGGAAGGATTGAAAAGCACCTGCTGCAAAGTTCCTTGTGCATCCGGCTTTCAGGCAGCAATAAAAAATATCATAACTCTTGTGATTAGTGCTCCTGCTAGAGAGAGAGAGAGCTTGGAGTTTTGTCTAGTGGCAGTTTTGACTCGCCATAAAGTTGCACAGAGGGTTAATTTGCCTGCTGCACAGAACAGATCTGTATTCTAAGTGGAGAGCTGAGTGGATTGGTAAATCAAGCCTTTACCAGCGCTTTAAAACAAGTGAAATGTATTTGAGAGAGGGGCTATGGAGAGATGTGGGTCTCTTTTGCAGGGTGGTAGTTCGGGAATCCGAGAAGGAGGTCATATAGGGGGGTGCCACCAGCGCTAAAGCCGGCCCTGCATTGGGGTAGCAGCTGACTCTCACCTAAGTAACTGCATTCTGAGCTCCTTCTCTAGCTGTAGGTGGGAGAACACCACAAAGAAGAACAGGCAAAATATTAACAAATGTTAAATTGTTTTTTGACCAATTCACCTTCTCCTCTCATGAAATAAAGGGTGAGCCGGCACAGCTGTGTGCGAATAGGCTGATTCTGCAGATGCTGAGAAAGCACAGCAGGAGGATGGAGACCATCTTTTTCATTCAATCATTCAGGTGAGATGCAGATTCTGTTCCTAACATGTAACATTAGAAATAGCCAGAAAAGGAGAATTCGACTTCGCTGGCCTGCTCCGGGGTGCTAATCTGCCTTTGGCCATGCCAGACCTGCAGGGGATCTTGAAATGGCCATGGCTAAAGTGGATTTCGCTTTGAAGTACATTTCTGCAGACTATCTAGTTATTACAAAAGCGATTGAGAAGGATTTTACTTTTTTCTCCAATGTAACAAAATGTATTTTAGGAAAGGTAAAACAAAATGATAACACTTTTGTAGAGTTTGTTCCTCATGCACATGTGGTAAAAGTACTTGACACCCTGGTAACTATTCTTCGTGAACAATGCCAACTGAGATATTTATTGCAGTGTCAATAGTATTGTGGATGAGTAGAAGCAGCTCAGGCTGGATGCCAAATTAGAAACATCAAGAAGTGGCTAATCTCTCAAAGCCCTTCTCCCATTTGTTTAGGTCTTACCAAGAAACAGCTTTAGCAGTCTGGCAAGAGTTCATGCCACCATACACCTCCACACACCACACACCACCATACACATATATAAAGAAAAGGGGTTTTGAACAGCCTCATTCAGCCTTTAGCTACTATGGTTCAGCCAGTTTCAGGCATTGGCTGACAATGTTCGCTGTTAGCATTGGGATGGGCACACAGCATTTTGCAGATGTGGACACATTTAAAGTAGGCCACACACATAGTGTCATTAATGGACTGGCTTATTAAACTTTATTTTTCATTAGGAGGACCAGAGCAATGTTTATCGCCCACGCCCACCCGCTTCTTCACGGTGCTACACTTCCCACTCTAAATACATTTCTGCTTGTACTCCTTTGCCTCCCAATTCCAAGATGGCTGCTGTGCACGCAAGTGACTTGACGCCCTGGCAGCCATGTTTTTTATCTTACTTTATGTTCCAACGAAGCCGCTACAGCACCAATGCAGACAATCATTGCCAAAGCATATAAGTCAGCACTCACATTTTACAAGGAAAACTTCTTGCCTTTGACAATGCTGGTTTAAATGTATGGTTGTACAGCAAAACATGGTAACTACAATTTTACAAAATTCCCTTTTCGATATAAAGGATATAGAGGAAAAACAAAGCTATTGTTTTGTACAAAAAGAGAGAAAAAAGTCATTTCTCTTGGCCCTTGTTGCATGTCTGTGTCACACTTACGTGTCTCTCCCACATTCTAACACTTCAGTCTGTCACTACATTCATTTTCTGCATTTCTTCAGTGATTATGAAGTTAGCCTCCTCGTTCCCAAACTGCACCCATGTTTAATACCCATACCTATCTGTCCTCACATCAGTGCTGTCTGCTCATCTCCTCCCTCCCAAATAATTTTCTCCAGTGTATCTCCTGGACTCCTTTGTGCTACCACTTATCATATTTGCTCCTGCTCTCTCCTTCACCCAGTCCAAGCCCTTCACAGATTGAGAAAGGTTGAACTAGCAGTGGTACTGCTTTGTAAGGAATATATGTAAATAGATGTTTTCAGTTGGTGCTCAGCTTGGCCTTTATAATTAATTTATAATTAATGCAGCCGTTTCACCGAAAACTAACCGTGCATTAGGTCTGGTCACCTACTACAGCATTCTCTCTGCATTAAAGACAGGAGCAAAATGACAAACCAGCTGAAATATGCACCAACATCAGTAACAATCAATCAGTGTACTAGCTTGTTGTAAAAAAAAGTTTGTTTTGCAGCAAAAAGTACACTAACTTCTATCCCATGATTTAATGCCCCTCAATGTGTAACGGTGAGCTCTATTTTTTTATTTTTTATTTATTTGCAAAGTTTTATGTAGCGCTGGCTAGACCGGGAGGTATCAGAGCGCTTTACATGAGGATCAGCGAGTTACAGGTTACATAATTACATATCCAAGTATAGATATAGGAGAAAAACATGAGATTACACAATAATATGAGATATTAGCGCGTACACACGTCTAAAGGGGAGTGAAAGGTAAAGGGGGAATGGTAAACAGGGGTAAGGAATGCAGGTGGAAGACACAATGGGGAGACGAGGAAAACAATGTCCGATGTCGGCTGGGTAGGTGACGGCCGAGGGGTGAACCAGAGCCAAACTCATCTATAGCTGCATAGGACAGCTCCACTGGGCATCGGCCAAAGTTGCTCGGGCACCACGCTAAGTACAGACAGTTATGGTTCCCGCCCAGGGGGCATCGTCAAAGTTCCATCGAGAGCACCAGTCACGGAGTTACTGGATAGTGCCGTCCGCCTCATCCTCCAGCTTGCCCTCAGGTCAGGAGTGGGAATCTATTTGAGAACACTGTTTTCCAAAACATCTTTTGCAAAAATGACTTTTCAAAAAACTTTACAACAATACTGCTTCTCTATGAAGTCTATTATTTGGAACAAATACCTTTCTTAACCCTTTCCGTGCTTGTGACGGAGCGGTTCCGTCATGCGCGACGGTCGCGCTGTGCGCATGACGGAACCGCTCCGTCATGGCCCCGCCCGCGCACGGAACCTTCAGCGTGGCGCGGAAATCCGCGCCGCGCTGAAGGTGTTAAGTTTCGACCGACCCTTAACATCCATTTCATTTCGCCTTCTTTGATAAGTTTCTATGTATATATATATTGCTATAAATGCACACATGTACATATGCCCCCAAAGCCCATGTTTAGTTTTTGCCAACATGATTCCGTCATAGCAAGGACGGCACTCTAAAATCTCAGACCAAATCAAAAATACATCATTATTTAATCCACAGGTAGACACAAAAGGGACAACATGTGAGACAATGGGTGCATTATGCTCCAGTTTGTCTGTTTTTTTGCCAGCTTTTTTGTATCGATGGGTAAAATAATGGCAGGTTTCTGCATTATCCTGAGATGTTGGAATGGTGTTCTCACTATGAGAGACATGTGTTGGCTATATACAGATATACATAATGATATACCAGGTAAGCATCTGTTTGTGGCATATAGTGCTGTAGATTCAAATGCTTAGGATAAGTCCGCCATTTAGTGTTGGGCTCAGAAGTGTGCAAGTTGTTTTTCTTTGAAGAAGTCTTTCAATCATGAGGTTCTGTGACTCCTCCACTTGCTTGCAATGCGCATGGTCCTCGACTGCATTATAAGATTGTTGTCCGCTTGGCGGGTGAGGATGGAGTGTAAAAGATAACGTATCCTAGTGAGATGACATGGAAATATAATGTAAGTCCGATAAGTGCAACCCCAAAACGTTTCTGGGGAGGAGGGTGGGTACATGTAAATCTACAGCACTACATGCCACAAACAGATGCTTACAGGTTAAGTAACATTCGCCATTTGATGGCATGTGTGGCTGTAGATACACATGCTTAGCATAGATTATAAAGCAGTTTTCCTCCCAAAGCAGTGGGTAATCTGTGAGGAATGCATTTGTTTGAAATAATGTGTGGAGAACGGCTTGGCCTAGGTTGGCTTGTTGACAGGCCATGACATCTACATAGTAATGTTTGGTAAATATGTGCGTGTGGTCCACGTAGTTGCCTTATATATGTCAGCCAGGTAGAGCTCGTTTCGTTTTTGCTCAACAGGTTTGGATTCATTTTACAATCCACTGTGCTATGCCTGATTTAGAAATCACTCTTCCTTTGTGTGGCTAGCTGAATGCAAAGAAGCTGTTGAGTCTTTCTGAATGGTTGAGGTCTATCAATATAGTACATAAGCGCCCTTTTTATTTCTATGGTGTGTAAAGCTCTCTCGGCCGTTGAATCTGGTTGAAGAAAGAATATGGGCCACTCAATAGATTGGGTCAGGTGGAACTGAGATACAACTTTAGGAAGGAAATTAGGGTTGGTATGTAGTACTAACTTGTCTTTACGAAGGTGGAAGAATGGTTCTTCTAGAGTTAATGCCTGAAGCTCACTTATACTTCTGAGTGAAGTGATTGCAATGAGAAATGAAACTTTCCATGTAAGGAATTTGAGAGGGCATTTGTGGATAGGTTCAATTAGGAGTCCCATTAACCTTGTTAACACAAGGTTGAGATTCCAAGCTGGAGTGGGAGAGACTCTGGGTGGGAAAACTATGTGTTCTCTGTTTTGTAGATATGCTGCAACTGCAGTTAAGTGTATCTTTAGGGAAGTGAAAGCTAACCTAAAAGTTTTTAAATGCAGCAGGTTACAGACAATAGCTTGAGCCTGTGCTGTTAATGGATTAATATCCTTTGAATGGCAATAGTGCATAGAGTGTTTCCACTTGGCCGCATACCAGATTCTAGTGGTGAGCCTACTGGATTCTTTTAGAATGTCCATATACTTTTGAGCTATATTCATATATCAGAATTTTAGGCCCTCATGGGCCAGATCACATGCCTTACTGCTTCCTGTTTTTGTGTTAGAAGGTCCTACCATTTGGGAAGTATCTAGTATGGAACCACTAAGAGATCTAATAATGTTGTGAACCATAGTTGTTTGGCCCATGTGGGAGCCACTAGGATGAGGGTCAGAGACGTCTGCTGTAGTTTGCGAACCACATACGTAAGTAGGGGGAGGATGAAAAACATAACATAACATAACTTGTTGCGGTCTCATGCTGTGAAGATAAGTAACATCGTTGTGCACCCCTGGTATGTACTCTGCTAAAATGTGAATTTCATGCTAGATAGCATACCTTCAGATGGTCTGGGGTAGTTGAGATAGCCGAGGTGGCCTGGTGACCCCCTGTTTTTACAGATTGTACATGGTAGTCGTGTTGTCTGTTTTGATGAGAATCACCTTGTCTTTGAGGTGAGGTAGAAATGCTTTAGGTGATTGATGTGGAGATGAGTTTGGCTGGGTGTCCAGTGACCCTGTACAGTTAGCTCTTTTGATTGTGCACCCCAATTCGTAAGTGATGCGTCTGTTGTTATGGTTCTCTGCAGTATTAGGTCTATGAAAGGCCAACCCTTTAGAATTATGAGAGTTCCATCACTACAGAAAGTGCCAAGCTTGATGGCTGATCAATACTAGATCCTCCAGCGGACCATCTGCTTCAGACCATTGACGCACTAAGAATTCTTGCAACTGATGCATATTGAGTCTGGCATGAGGTACTATTGCAATTCATGATGCCATAGTTCCTTGGAGATGCATACCCGTTCTCAATGTTCTATGGTAGTGAGGATGAAACTGTGGAATTAGTGTTTGGAAGGACTGAATCCTTGCTGCAGCTGGCTAAGCTATCTCCTTATGAGTTGGGGATGGCTCCCAGGTAAGGATGCATTTGAACGGGTTGCAGATTAGACTTGGCTGCATTGATGATGAAACCGTGTTTGTGAAGTAGGTTTATTGTTGCCAGAGTGTGTTGAAAACAGCTCTGATAGCCCGTGTGTAGGAAAGTAGGATCTGATTCTATGGTTAACCCACTATTTGCCTCGTGCTCAGCTGTATTTGACTAGTCTGACTGGGATCCTGCTAATCAGGACCTCAGTCTATCTGCTTTCTCCCTAAATTTTTATGTTCAGTACTTAGGTACACCCCAGATTGTATACTGGGGTACCCTTATAAGTCCCCTTATAATTCCCTAGTATATGGTACCTATGCCCTGGGTACATAGGTACAGAGGTCTCCCATGGGCTGAAGCATGTATTATGCCACTCATGAGAGACCATTCAAAATGGAACTATAGGCCTGCCATTGAAGCCTCTATACGTTGGTGCTTGCACCACTGATATAGGTTTCCTATATCTAGGGTCACTGCACTTTAAAACTATAAGTCACCCCTCCAGCAGGCCTTTGCAATACTGAAGGCAAGGTGCTTGGTTCTAAGTGAGAGGGTACCCCTGCATGAGCAGGACACCCGTACAGCCTACCGAGTCCATTCTCCCGGGTTGTCAATGAAGCAGCCATATACTATATAAAGGGGCACCTCTCACTTACGCAATGACCATCTCGAAACTGGCTGAAATGAATCCTATCATGTTTGGTATCAAACATGCTGGAATCATACCCCCACACCGTAAACGTGTGGGGGATATGATTCCAAGCAATGGAAGAGCCCTCCATTAGTCTCTCAGTGTTCCCGGTGCCAACCTTCTAGAGCCAGAGAGCACAAAATGGTTGCTGCTGACCAGAGACAAATTTCTGCCATCCTGCTTCTGAGCCAAGCTTGAGCAGGGGAAGGCAAAACAATAGGTATCCTGTGACCACCTCCCAGACAGGATTTAGTGTATCAGGACTGGGTGGGTGCTCTTGCCGGTGCCACAAAGTCTGCATGAGGGGCACATTTGGGGTCCCTAAGCATAGTCCAGTTCAAATCAGTCCTGGGAGCCGTTGGCTCCCGCTCTGGCGCGAAACTGGACAAAGGACATGGGAGTAACCTCCCCCCTGTCCAGACCCTCCCCTGGGGCGGTCCCCTGAATCTTCCCAACCGTTTCCCTAGGGTACGTAAGGGTTTACCTGGGTGTAGGTCCCTAGATTTGTTGTGGGATAAGATTCAGATCTGACACCGCTTCTTCTATCGTCTGGGCACTCTGGACTTCGCTGGACTTATGTTTGGGCCGGACTTGAACTCCCTTCCAGTTTGCTGAATCATCTGTGCCTGTGCATCATAGAGGAACCTTCTAAGGCCTGTGAAGCATCAAAGACACTTGAAGGAATCTCCCTTGGAGTGAAGGAGTCACTCCCCTGCATTGGCAGGCACTGCAACTAAGTCGACCGGTCTGCTGATCCTGAGCTCCTCCAGACTCTGTAAGGTTCTGCAACACAGGTGGTGGTTTTCCACAGCTCCCGAGGCCTGCCCTGCTCCTCACTAAGTTTGATGTCAGTATCGCTCATGGGGGTTGCAATAACCGAACCCCAGTGCACCCTGATCTTCCGGCTCCAAGTAGCCCCATCATCGAGCACCTCCAGTGACCAAAATCGTGTGAATCGTGGCCTGCATCTTTTGGTGAGCTGCTTGAGGTCCTTTCGCAACTCTAGTGCCTCCTGCCTGTGGGTCCACTTGAGAATCACACTTGTTTCTTTTGGGCTCTACTGATTGCTCGGGCCTGCCCAGACTCCCCTGCTTGTGATAAGTCCCCTGGATCTTGCTGGTTCCGCCGTTACTCCTTCACTTCCTGCATTGGTTGCATTTTCCAAGGCTTGTTGGTGCTCCTGCCAGACACCGACCCCTCAGCACTCTACATCCTTCGTAGGACAGCTCGTGCATGGATCCTGGTCCTCCGCAGTGCCGCCTGGTCCTCAAAGCTGCAGAGTCAAGGTCATCGTCACCCTTCCTGCAACACCCGACATTGGAGGGTATTCATCTTCCAAGTCTTCTGGTCACTTCTCAGTGACATATACATTGTCTCCTCTGCTTGCAGGTACCTCTCATCTAGAATCCACCTTCCGATTCCACCGGAAACTTTCTCCTTCTGCACCAGCAGCACTTTTCTGAAGGCCTCCATTGGGTTTGACGGCGGTGTCGGACTCCACTTCACAGGTATGCACCCGGCTTCCCTGGTGTAGCTAACGTGGGTACTAGAGTATCTACGGGTGGGTTGGCTCTCCAACCTTCTGTCTTCCATGGGGTTTCTTCAGGGTCCACTGGGAAGGGCCCTAAAACTTTACAAATCCAAGCACGATTTACACGTAGACTTGTACAGAGCACGCAGTCCTGTTTCCACACTGCGCACACTCTCATTGGGGTCCCTATCTACTTACCTTGGGTGGTTCTGTGGGTCCCCAGCACTTCTACCTCCTCTCAACATTGTCTTGACCAGAGTCGTGGTTCTTATACCACTTTCTTTGTGTATGGTTTCGGCCCCCGGGGTCCAATGTGTATTCTTTGCTATTTACTGTGTTTCTTTACTAAAGTATTGTGTGCATTTTGTTTATCTCCGGGCTGGAGACATTGAAACGTACTAGGGAGTATTATATAATAAATACATATTTTTATAAATACTTGGTGTGGTTCTTTTCAGTTAATCTATACTATAAGATTGCATTCTGGTAAAACAAGCTGCTTTACACTCCTTCTGGACTAAACCTTAAGGCTGCTTTCCACAGCTATCACTTGGAGATCTTTCTAAGGTTTGTCTAAGCCCTCTTAAATCACCATAAGGGTTGTCTGGACTGGTACAGGGTGCCCAGTTACATAGCTGGACATCATATACCAGGCCAGCTTCTCACATTGTACTTTTGATGAGTCAGTCATCTGGATATTGGAAAACATGTATGTTTTGCCTTTGCAAACGAGCTGCTACTACTGCTAGACATTTGGTGGACACCTTTAGAGCTGTAGTTTTGCCGAATGGAAAGTGTTGACCTTGAAATGCAAACCTGAGGTATTTGCGATGCACTGGGTGAATTGGTATGCGGAAGCTGGCATCCTTCAGGTCCAATGCTGCCATGAAGTCGCCTTGTTGAAGTAGAGGGATGACATCCTGCAGAGTGACCATGTGAAAATGCTCTGACTGAATGTACCTGTTTAGGGGGTCTTCGGTCTAGGACTGGCCTTAGAGACTAGTCCTTTATGGGTAATAGGAAGTAAAGTTAATAGACCTCTGCATCTTGTTGGTGTAATGGCACAAGTTATTCTACTCCTTTTTTTAGCAGAGCTTGGACTTACTGTCTGAGCAGCTGCTGATAATCTGTGGACAGTTTGTGTTTGCAAGGTGGAATGTGTGGAGGTGTGGATGTGAGCTCGGGGAAATAACCATGTTGGGCAATTTCCAGCACCTATTGGTCGGAGGGGATGGTCTGCCATGTGGGAAAGAACTGTTAAAGTCGCCCCTGACAGGTATTGTGTGATCGGATGGAATGGCAGATAAGTCAAGCTTTAGAGGAACTTGTGGTAGTCTTGGTATAGCCGCCCCTGCCTCTTGATGTATTGCCCCTGTAGGAGCTTTTGTAATATCCTCTGGGAGAGCATGCTTGGGTATGTGTCTTATGGTATACAGTGTAGGTCTCAGGGGATGGGGTCTTGGATTCTCCACGATAAGATGAGTGGCGAAAGGAGCCTTGTTGTGATGGAGTTTGTAGCGCTCCATTGGTTTCGCAGTCTCAACTTTTTTGATTGTCTCCAAATGGGTATCTATCGGAGGGCCAAAAATATGTTACCCATCAAAGTGGAAAGCCAACAGGTTCTCCTGGGCTTCAGGTTTATAACCTTCACCCCTTAGCCAGGTATGGCGTCTAATTAACAGACTGGAATTAATGCCCCTTGCAGCTGTGTCTGTCGCATCAAGGGCACACCGTATAGTGGTGTTTGATAGAAGCTTGCCCTCTGAGGTGATCTGAAATGTCTGTTTTTTGTATTCTTCTGGAAGATGCTGGAGAATCTCCTCCCTCTCATCCCAGTGTGCTCTGTCGTACCAGGATAAGAGACCAATGGAGTTTGCAATTCTCCAATGGTTGGCAGATTGAGCAGCCACTCTTACCCGCTGCATCTATCTTTTTACCTTCTTTGTCTGGTGGTGGAATGTCACCAGACATTTGAGAATTTGCTTTTTTATGAGCTGAGGCCACTACCAGAGTCAGGTGTAAGCTGACCATTGTTGTGCATTAGGTCAATATATGAGGGTTTGTACTAATCCTGGGAGTAATTACCCTTGCCCTGATTGGGTCATTAAATATGTCCTGCATGTGCCTGAGCATACCCTTCACCATTGGTAAAGCTGCGCTGAGCACTGACTGGATAAGAGTGTTTCAAATAATAAATCCTCTTCTAATGGCTCTGCAAGTAAAGGCACTTTATGGTATCTGGCTGCCCTACCTATCAGACCATGATAGGTTGGTGTGTCATCGGGAAGTAGGGATCTGTAGGGATAGAACTTTGGATCTGTGTTATGTGGATCTGTATCATAAGTATACCAGAGACCATCTTGAGTTGGGAGTGAATAGGGATCCCTTGTATATGAATGCATGGAAACCTCTGGAGAGGTGCCTGATCGTGAACTAGAGGGAAGTGTGGAGAAGGGGTGTGCACAGGAGGCATCAGTGGTGAATTGTTGTGTGGTGGACTAGCGACTTTGTCCTTCTTTGGAGGAAGAGGCACAGGCAGATTTATGGCTTCCTCAAAAGACGACTGTCTTTAAGCAGGTAGAACCCCTTTAATGAGGGGATTTGGAGAGGATAAGACCCGTGTCCGGGTGAATGACCAGATGCTCCTGGTGGAAGTATAATTCTTGGTGAATGCTCTCTAGCACTGGTTCTACAGAGGGTTTCAAAACAGTATGCTTTTTCAGCTCCAATGTTGGTTTTGGCACTTCGATTTTTCGAGCCGATCGTTTAAGCCCGAAGCCAATTTATTCAGTGCCTGGGGTTGCTTCAGCTCAGAGGATTTTAGAGCAGACAGTTAACTTTACTCCGATGTGGATGGCCCTAGACCGTTAACGTTATATTGGGGCTATTTTTTGGGTGCCAATCCAGAGTTGGACATTTTGGAAACAGCTGGTCGGCGATGACCATGGTCCAAAGGAAGTGGTGGCCCAACTATAGTTGTTGCCTTTTTGGGTGAGTGCAAGCGACTTTTGGTCGACATCTACTGTGGTCAGGGAGACGGTGGAACCTGCACAGTACTCACAGACTGCTGTGCCGTTTTGGACCTGGAGCTCTGATCCGGAGTGTAGCTTCTGTCATCTGTGACCGATGGACAAGCCTGCACCTCGGTTTCCTGAGCTTCTGATCTGAAGAGATCTGGCGTATCGTCCACAGCAAGTCAAGACATCTCCATTCGTCGAGCCCTTCGATCCTTGATGGTTTTTTTTTTATTGAAAAGACCTGCTGGCTTCACAGGTTGACTTCTCTGGTGGAGGAAAGGCACTGGTTACACACCTGGTGAGTGGAAACTTGGCGTGACATTTAGGTCAGAAACAGAAAGACATCTGTTCCATCACCGATTAGACATTCTTTGTCGAGCACGTTGAAGATGAATTCCACCCTCAAGAATGAAGAACCGAGAGTGTTGAGGCCGAATTGAATCCCATAAACAAATTCAACATCAATGTTAGAAATAGTGATGTAAGTATCGAATCGTGTTCGAAAACAATACAGACTGTATTACAGGAATGACCGACGACTGAAACTGGAGCACAAGAGCACACGTCTAAATCAGATGGCTGAAAAAAACCACAATCCAACAATGGAGTCAAAGACAATGCACATTACAAGAAAGTGGAGGAGTCACAGTTAGAGTACCATTATGGGTAGTTAGGTTCCAGCACTTTTAACATATGTTAAAAAAAAAGACCTCAGATATACATAACACCCATACAAAATGCAATGCTCATGTCCTCACCCTTGATGGGCCACATGCTATGCTAATATAAGTGTAAATAATCCTACAGATGAGAAGAAAAGTATATATCACACTTGTCAGAGCCCCTCTCAGAGGGGCACGTAGGGGCTGCTGGGCCAAATCGGGGGGCTAAGGCTGTTTACTCGTGATGTCCCGGGGCCCAACCTGCTATGGATATGAGCAACGGGGCCAAGAACCCCTCCTGCACATGACCCTCAGTGGTAGCTGCGGACGAGCAGTCAATGGCTTGCTTGGGGTTGGGGCCCCCCAGAAAGGGGGGGGGGGGCAGAGTTTAGATACAGGTAAATGAACACAACAAGTAACTCAAACTGCACACATTACTAAAAATAAATCAATAACTAGTCAAATACTTACTGTTATAAGAATAACAAGTATTTTATTTCCAGCTCTACGCATGCAAACGAATAGCAATACTCGGTTGTTACCCATTCACTAGTGGCTGCATCCAGGTAATGGATACTAGTGCAGTACTCAAGAGCACCCCTTTAACTCCTTAGTTATTAATCAAACATATCAATGGTTCCACAGCACCATTACCAGCAAGACCCTCGGAGCCCCATAGACCCAAGTGCACTCTTACCCGCTATGTCAGTGTGTAAATGTTCAGCGGTGTAGCAAGTGCCCTCTCTGTGGGCACTCCTGAGTTCAGATGCTGTTTGGTGAACTCGAGCTGCGTGCAGTTCATGCGGCACCACCCAGCAGGCAGAAGCTTTCTCCTCTAAACAGCACTGTCAGCTCATCCAGCTATCAGAGCTGCTCCCACTTGGCAGGGCGTGGCTTAGCCGGCTGCAAGATGGCCGCACCTTGAGTGGGCTCTGCCGGCCAAGCACCGCGGCTCACCTGTGCTTGTGGCATCTTTTGAGCCGTTCATCGTGGCCCTACGCTTCGTTGCGGCGCCTCTGGAGGACCGGGCCCTGGATCCTGTTCACTCGTCTGGGCATGGCCTGCGCCGCCTGCTCTTCGCTGCACAAAGGCCCGATCTCCTGATACCTGCCCTGCAGCCACAACACCGATTTTCCAGCCGGTGAATCTTGCTGCTTGGGGGCGATCCGTGGCAGGCCTGGGATCACGTTCGCCGTACCTCCCGGCCCGGTCTGACTCTGAGAGGGAGCCTCGCGTGTTTTCCATCTCTGCACTAATGGGCCGGGCGGCGTGTTCCCCGCGTCCCCCCATTGCGGGCTGCTTCCCCCTCACTACTCCCGGATGTGCCCACCTGCTGCCACTGTGCCTCCGGCTGCCCTGCTACCATTTCTCCTGCCTGTTTGATTACCAGCAGCTCCCGGGGGCCCACGACCTGGGATCGCGCCATCTTGCCGACCACAGCCTACCGCTCACCCTCTGCTCCGGCGTGAATCCGGGGCGACCTGGTGTGTGCCTGCACCCCCGGTCTGGCTCCCCAATCCTTCTGCTGTTGCTGGAGCCTCTCATGCTGCACCGCTGTGGCCTGCTTCCTTTGCCGCGGTCCCTCCACGCGCCGCCGGCTTGGTTCACCCTGTCACTGCTCCATTAACTATCTGTCCAGGCTCTCCCTGCCCATACGGAGCTCTTCATTGCTGCGGCCCTTCATCTTACTACGGAACTGGGACTGCCACAATGCATACGTTTCATTGCACCATCGAACTGCTGTAATTGCGGCCTGAACTACGCGGCAACAAAGACATCGGTGCTGGGCCTCTTGTGTCGGGCTCCAGCTGCCTCCTGAACTGCGCCTACCTGGGTGGATGACTGCGGCGTGGCCGGGGGGCCTGCGCGCTTACCACGAGGCCTCGGCCCGTGGTCTCGACCGTCGCATTCGCAGCCCAGGCTCTGCACCTGTTGTACATTGGCCTCGTGGGGGGGTGGTGTCGTTCGCCCCCCCTGTATCCCTACTGCCTCTGTCCTTTCTGGCTACACTCTACACCTGGGCCTCCCGGGCGGAGCGAGTGGCTTTGCTGCCGATCTCCCTTTTCTTCCGGTCCTTTCTTCAGTGGCGGCGATTCCCTGTCCACTGTTACTGTGCTGGATGCTACAGGCCCTCTCGACGCTCCTTGCGGCCACCATGGGTAAGGCGGACCACAAACAGTCCCGGCTCACCTTTGAACAACGGAGGCAGACGCGCCAGGAGGTCGCTACTGCTGACGGGGGCGACCAGCCTGCCTCCGTGGAAATGGCTGCCGCACGTGAAGACGACCTAAAAGCCATTATGTTGGAAGTAAAGTCAGCGGGGTCCGGGATCGCCGCCCAGCTTGAACCGTTGACTTCCCGCCTTGACTTGGTGGACTCGCATGACAACCGTCTGCTTCATGTCGAGTCAAGAGTGTCTGATGTGGAGGACTCCACCACCCAAGACCGCCAAAAATTACTCAAAATGGACAAAATCCTCGACCTCATTCGCTCTAAGAATGAAGATTTGGAGGCCCACTCCTGCAGGAGTAACCTCCGCATCACCGGAGTGCCGGAGTCCACCAACATATCTAAGATGGAGGATTATGTGGAGCAGCTGTTACGAGAACTGTTTGGTGACGCGCTATCCCAGGTCTTTATCGTGGAGAGCGCACACCGCTCCCTTGGCCCTTGGTCTGCGCCTGGACTGCCAGGTCACCCGATCATTGCAAAAATCCTCAATTTCCGGGACCGAGACGCGGTCCTCCGGGCTGCCAGGGAGAGGGGTGAGATCCGAAATCAAGGTAATACTTTGTCTTTCTACCCTTACTAAACCCTGGCAGCGCAGGCTCCCCACCGTGAGTTCCTGCCTGCAAAATGCATTTTTCAAAAACACGAAGTGTCCTACTCTTTAGCCTACCCGGCCAAACTGCGGGTCAGACAGGGATCTAAAACCCTGGTATTCCCGGATCCAAAAGGAATCCTCGCTTTTGCTAATCAGTTGAACCGTTCTCATCACACCACTGCAGCTAGTTCTCAGACCCAGTTGCAGCCAATATGACTGACAATGACTGAAATGTATCCTTTAATTGCTCTTGGCCCCGTGTCTTCTTGTATAAGACTGTAGAACACAATGTTGGTCCCTTTCTTTTGGCTGCCCCCTGACTGTTTAATTGGCCGTTGTTCACCTCTGCATCTATTCACTGGGTTTACTGGCTATTCCGTGGATGTATTGCATTAACTTCCTTTGTTGTCTGTTGATAGTTTTGACTTGGCCACCCTGCCTTTTCTGATAGGGGAGTATGCTGGGCGCAGCCATGCTCCCACGGTATGATTCCCACTTCTGTTGCTAACTTTTTCCCTCCCGGTTGGGGTCCCCTGGGGTTGGTGTGGGTGGTTGCTCGACCTGTTTGGGGGCTTGAAGTGGGTGGTGGGTGGGTGGATGGGCTTTGGCTTGTTGTGTCCTCCTTTAGAGGCGCTTTTGTGGTTTATTGGGCTTCTTCTGATTTCACATTGCAAGATTCATGCTTCCACTCCTTATGTTGTGGGGTGGGTTTGTTTGGGTGGGGGTGGTGGGTTCTTTGGGTTGCCTTGTTTTTTTTTCTTGAGGTGTTATGGTTTATATGTTCTCATTCCTTGTATTTCTTCAGCATGCATCACATCACTGCTGCGCCCGATCAATGCACTGTGCATGTGCAAGGCACCCCACCCTCCCTTCAACTGGTGCCCTTTGTGCGGTCACTGCCTGCCTCCCCTCTCTTGCTTCCTTGTTGCTCCCCCCGTTGCTACACCTTCCTTTTTTGCAGGTACTTGCTGGCTCCATTTCAAGCTCCGAGCGGCTGCCTCGCCTTCTCACTACCCGAATATTCTCTCCCTGCTATACACACTAGCTTCCTGCCACAGATCATGTTCGCTGCCCTGCTCTCCATTTCTCTTTGCTCTCACACAGTATGACTGACACCATATGCTGGACTTGGAATATTCATGGCCTTAACGACCACCGCAAAGCCCGGTTCATTCATTCTCACCTACTCCGGCACAAAGTTGATGTTGCCTGCGACCTCTAATAGGCTCCAGTCACGCCACTGGGGTGAATCGCACTCCTCTTTCTATTCCACCTACTCCTGAGGAGTGTCCATTTTGATACATAGGGGGCTTCCATGGCACACTAATCAGGTACTCACTGACCCTGAGGGACGGTATGTTATTTTACATGGCTCCCTACTTTCCCAACTAATGACGATTGCTGCTGTATACGGTCCTAACATGGACGACCCTGATTTTTTCACTAATATATGGCACTTAATCTCGTCTTTGGGCCCTGCGGCACTCTTCTCGGGGGGGGGGGGGATTTTAATGCTACACCTTCTGCATTCCTGGACCGCTCTGGCCCCTACTCTTCACACCCACGCTCTGCAGCTCTCCTGCAGTCCATATTCATCGACAACTCACTGTACGATGCATGGCGTCATATGTGGCCCGAGGGGGAACTTGCGTCACCGGTGCCCGTGGCTGCTGGTCCCGTATTGATCTTTGGATCACCTCCCCTGACGTCCTCACCTGGCTAACTTCCGCTAACAATATGGCGCGCACTTTCTCTGACCATGCGCCAGTCCAGCTTTGTCTTCGCCTTCCTAACTCACCACAGAGGGCCTTCGTCTGACGGCTCCCCCGAATGCTCTCCGCGACTCCGTCTTATGTGACGAGATCCAAACCGCGATCTCTAAATAATTTAATTTGAATGTCGGTTCTGTAGATTCGCCGTCCACTCTGTGGGAAGGTTTTAAGACTGTGATACACTCGCCGCGAGTGTATTTCTAAACAATCTGGAGTCCTCCGCTCCATCTGCACCACTTTAGAAAAACTAGAATTAGAGATCAAGGCTTTGGACTCTGCTCAGGCAATCCACCCCGACTCTGAGACGCTCGTTCGTCTGCATGAAAAACATTCAGAATTTGCTGAGGAGGCCGATAAGGAACTCTCCTTCCTTGGCAGAGAGGCCCGGGCGCACTGCTTCGGTGACGGCGATCGGCCTAGCAAGACTCTGGCCGACCTCCTTCGTCCCCCCCGAACTGCATCGTACGTTGCGGCACTTCAGGATGGCGGCTCTGCTAGAACTACCTCCTCTGAGGAAATTAAGTTGCGCTTTATGGAGCATTACATGCACTGCTACACTGCGGGCTCCACTCCTTTGCATGAGGACTTCAACCAATATTTTGATACCATCTCACTTGTTTGGTTCGAAGACTATCATCGTAAATTTCTCGACGAGCCCTTTTCTAAAGAAGAGATACTAGCTGCCATTAATAGTTTACCGGCTCTGACGGCCTCCCTTCTTCGTTCTATAAGACATTTGCCCCGCTCCTGGTACCACACCTGGCTGCCATGCATAATGACTCCTTTGATAATGGCCTCCTCCCGCCATCGCTCCGTGAGGCAATGATAACACTTCTTAAGCCGGACAAACCCCCGGATTGCCGCGATTCTTACCGCCCCCTTTATCTAATCAATCCGGACAATAAAATCTTTTCGAAGCTGATGGCCTCCCGACGTCTCCTCCTTATGCCCCTCATCGCCCTTTCGGACCAGTCCAGTTTCATTCCCGGCCGCGCAACATCCCACAACCTCCAGACGATATTCTCTGTCCTGCATCAGATTAATCCTAGCCTCCCTGCAATGGCTGCTCTTCTCAATGCCACAAAGGCTTTCGACAACTTAGAGTGGCCCTTCTTCTCGGCTTCAGCAATATCTTTATTCGCAAAATTCTACTCCTCTATACGTGCCATTCCGCCCACCTTCGGCTCAATGGACAAGTCTCTGACCCCATTTTGCGATGGAGCCTCTTGCGGCCAGACTCTGGCAACACCACACTCAGAGGGGCATCGGCGTCTCTGCCCGTGCCCTCCTGGTCTCCATGTATGCGGATGATATTACACTGTATGTCTGCCACCCCCAAGACAATCTCAGTCCTCTTGTGCGCGAGATAATACGGTTTGGTGGATTCTCCGGCATACAGGTGAACTGGAGCAAGTCAGTGCTGTTCCCTCTTACTGATGCCACCAAGCCATTCACCCCGGAATTTCCTTTTGTATGGGCCTCTGGCCCCACCCACTATTTAGGTATCTGGCTGAGCAGGGATCTGGACGATCTTTGGAGGGCTAATTTTGGACGTGCGGTGGACTGGCTCGAGTCCAAAATACCTCATTGGAACCGGCTGCCTCTGTTGCTGGCTGGGCGCATTGTCATCGCCAAGATGGTAGTCCTCCCAAGATTTCTTTACCTCTTTTTGAATACCCCCATACCATTAACTGCCCATTTTTTTCGTAAGATTCGTTCCCTGATCATTTGTCTAGTCTGAGCTGGCAAGCAGCCCAGGATTGCATATGATGTCCTCACTCTCCCCATGTCAGCTGGAGGCATGGGCGCCCCCAATTTTAAACTATATGCCTTAAGTGCCCAGGCCAGCTTTCTACATTTTTGGATCCACCCCTACCCTTACCAGCCGCACGTCGTGGTCGAAGCAGATCTTGCTGCCCCTTGGCCGCTGACCACCGCCCAGTTTGCTCTGGCCAGTCGCACATGCGCTGAGGTGGACACAGTCAAGACCTTGCGCTGGGCCTGGTCAGGATTGTGTCATCTTTCTAATGCTCTGATGCTATCGGCTAATACTATGCCGAATGTGCGTCACCCTGCTTTCCCCCCTTCCAACCATCCGGCATGTCCAAGCATGCTGCCTGCCTGGGGCTGGAGACACTGGCAGATCTCTACCCCGGAAACACCTTCTATTCTCTCCCTGCTACCTCTGGCCCTATGGACACACTGCTCTTTTATCAGCTGTGGGCTATCTGCAGGGAGTTACACCCCACGTTCCCCCAACCTCCACCTTCGATGCTCTCTCTTGACTTTATATATTCCTCCCCCACCCCCTGGAAGCTGCTGACCAAATTATACGCCCTTACGTTGTCGACCTCCTCCATCTCCACTGATCGTGCCCGCGCAGCGAGGACCTTGGTATTGACATCTCCCAAGCAGACTGGCTATATTGCTGCAGCCAGACGAAGAAGCTCCCAACTACCGCCTCCGCTTCATACATTTCAAATACTTGCACAGGCTATACCGTACCCCTGTTCAGATACATACATTGAGACTCATTCCTAGAGACAGGTGCTTGCGTTGTTCTGCCCCTGCTGTGGATTTTGCTCATCTTGCTTGGTTATGCCCTAAGGTGTCGGATTTCTGGCGGGAGGTCTGTGCCGCACTCTCTGAGATCACCTCCGTACCGGTCCAGCCCGACTCACCGTTATGCCTGCTGGGCTTTGTCAAGTTTTGCCCGGATGCCTCTCGTCGATTGGTCGCAAAGCTGCTTGTCCTTGCGCGGCATAGGATGTCCATGTGCTGGGGGCGCAGGCCAGCGCCTAAGTTCGCCCACTGGCTTGAAGATACATCGAGATGTCAAACCCCATTGTCTGAATTCTGGGACCTTATGCCTGCTAGGTCTCGCCCACTCGACATATGGGGCCCCCTGGTGACGTACCTTCACACCTGATCACATTCGAGCCAGACTGCCTCTCCCATGCCCGCGGCGGCCACCAGTGTTGGTCAGTAGCCCTCTCCCTCCCTGTCCCCCTCTCCCCCCGGCCAGACCTGCTCCCCCCTCTGCAGTGATGCCCCCACATATTATGGCTATGTATTGTCCGAGGGTGCTTTGCCATGTTGTACAATATAATGTTTTTTGTCTGAATGCTTTTCCCACTATTGATGTACTCCACAAATGGTCTTATGTGTACGATGCTCTGATTTGATGCAAAAGTGTATTTTGACAATGCTAAATCTGTTAAATAAAGGTTTTTGAAAAAAAAAAAAAAAAGCTGCTCCCACTTAAACACGAGGTAAGTCACTCTTACCCTAATGGGGGAGATGAGGGAGGGGGATTCTCTGGCTCCTGACTGGTGGTCCCGGAAGAGTGGGATATCTTCGGCTGCTTCTTTGCCATCTCTTGGGAATCAGTCAGGTGCACTTGGCAGGCTTGACCTACCAGTCACATCAGTAATCCTCTAGTCTGGCATACAGGGTTGCTGCGTTACTCCCAATAGAGTGTTTTGGTGCGATTGCCCTCACTATGGAAGCCCCTCCTCACTTAGTCACTGATCTCAGCAGACAAGTCCTACACTCCCGGGACATATATCTTCAATGGTGGCCCTCTGGCATACACGGTCACCGCTGCCTGGCGGTGTGGGCCAGGCACTTCACACGGTTTAGATCACAACGACCCTCTCCTAGCATACAGGGGGCGCCAGACCGTTACTGCACATGGGCACCAACCCGATCGGTATGCAGCCATTTTTCTCATATCTCGCTCAAGGAGTCCTCTAGGTAGGGCTCCCCACTGGACCTCATTCCCTCCAACGCTTCCTTCACTAGTCTTGGCAAGCAGGGCAGGTGATCTTGGATGTCACCTCACCCGGTAGGAAGACTAGCAGGACTTGGCCCCCAGACCTCGTCACAAGCATAAGTCTTGCAGAGCTTTCTTCCTCTTTTCATGCGGCCGTCTGGCTGCTTGGCAGATGAGGTTTGGGTTCTCAATCTCCCCTTCTTATAGTGTATTTCCAGACACCAAAATATGATTTTTAGTCTGGGACTTTAAGGTTTATGTGGGGTTTTGATTATTATTATTATTATTTTTTTTTTTAAGTGTCCACTTCTCTTTTTTCTTCTTTCCCCTTGAAACAAGGTCTGTCACAGCAGGCATGACTCTGAAACCGATTGAACCACAACACAATTCATGGGAGTGACCAGGGTTCAAACCTGGATGTTAGCAACAGTGATATGTGTATCAGAAGGATAATCCTAGGGGCTCTATGCTTTATTATTCCCTTATTAGCCCCATCTCCTTTCCTGAGAGGTATCCAGGCACTTTCCTCATGATATATTACTGAATCAAAGAGCAACCTTTAAGTTTAAATGAAAGGTCCCTTCCTCTTTTCCTTTAGTGTGTCCCACATACCTCACAGGAAAGCAGCAATACACAACTCTGTCTCGGGGGGGGCGGGGGTAATTGTTTACTTCTCATGTCTTCAGCAGGCAGCCCTGGGCTTCCCAAAATGCAACACAGGGTCCTCCTTATAATGTACCAGTGCAGGTACACTCACTCAGTGTGCATTCACAGCACACCTACTATCCGGCATTGTTACCTACATACATTGGAACATTACATGTATGCAAACATGGAGTACACACAGTCCGCATGCACTGTTCAGGGCTGATGCTTTTCTATACTGTACCAGGGTGCTCTATTTGCAAGCACGCACACTGCCAGCAAGCACACACTCACCATGTGCGCACTGCACAACACTTTCGCCTTCATTTATAGAAATTCACGCAAGCACACAGACACCCAGTACATGCTTTCATTGTACACAAACTGCACAGCACTTAATCTGTCATGCCATGTATTCCTCGTAGGCATACATTACTTCAGCACATGAACTAATCCCACATCTACTACATAGTATTGCTCTATCCCTGTGCTGCACCCTTCCCAGGCACACATACATCCAGCGCAGCATCACTACTCCTGTGCTGCACCGCACTCTATATCTACCTGATGTAGGCCAAAGATGAGTTAAGCACCTCACTTGTGCTGCTTAACGCCTGGTGAAAGTGGTAGCCTTCCACCACTATGAGGGTAGTGTTTTTGAGCACCCCTTCCTGCCCAACAAGACTGCAATATGTGAGACCTATGTCATGGCACACACACACGATCTGTGTTCACCTAAGACAAAAAAAAGAAATCAGCATTAGGATCCAGACCACAGTACAATTTACAATTGGGCACTCAGGGCAGATATACATCTCTTTACAGTCACGTAGCTGGGGGGGGGCGGTCCGCCCCAGGCGGCACTAGTTTGGGGACTGCGGTCGTGCGGCACTGGTGGCCCCTGGCAGCTGCCTTTATTATTTATTGGGGACACTAACTGACTACTGTCAATCACTGACAGTAGTGTCAGTGTCCCCAAATAAATTATGTAGGCAGCCGCCACGAGCGACCAGTGCCGCGCCGCCTCCGCCCCGACAGTGAGTGTGATGTACATAGTACACCCACAACCCCCACACGTGCAGCTGTCCCTGAGCATGGAGCAAATGCACACGTGACGGGCAATTATGTGTTAAGTGCAAGCGCGCACCTGCTTGCAAATGCTGCCTGCATCCACAATGCACGCACCACCACGGTGCGTGACGTACCGCGTTTGTGGGTCCCAGGGCCGTCAATCTTGTAACGCGTGAAAGCACTACCAATGACGGCCCTGGGAAACATTTTTGGCCAGCCCCCGCGCTGAAAACGCAGCCAAATTCCCTGTGACAATCTTGATAAGATACTATCCCTCTTTGCTTATTTATGTAAATCATTGCTGTGCTGTTTATGTGCATCATTCAGACCTATATTTGAATTTGAAAGCATTTTACAGCTAAGAAGACAGACTTTAGATTTGGAAAAATTATGTTTTATCATGCACAATTATTTACTATGAACTGACCATACCTGACCAACAGGAATACTTTGGGTGCCTTCATTGGTCAATATCATCTCTGGTACAATGCAACAGTAAATGCAATTGGTTAGCCACCTCAGGCAAGTGTCTTTGTTCTCTGTATTGCATCCTTTCTCCTGACGTATTACATAGACGGTGATATGTGCAGAGACCCTCGCTCCAAGTCCACACTCTACAAATATTTACCTTGGTGTCTTAAACAAGTTAAGTCCATCCAACAAGAGTCACCTGGATAGAAAAGAGGAAGAGAGCTTGAGGATGCTTGAAAGGAAGAGATAAGAGTGAGGGGTCTTGGCATAAAGTGGCTCTGAGGGCCAACTGCATTCCCTGCTTTCTTTGAAAAGTGAAAAACACAGAGGGAGCTGGTGAAAGGTATAAAAGATGTGCCTTCCTACCTACTGTGTAGCCTTGGACCGTGTCCTGTATGTGCATGTAACTTGCATAACCGGGGTAACCATTAGCGGCGATACTACGTGTCTCTCGGACATCTTTCAAGTGCTCGCCGTCCTTTTTCCCCAGCACCCTCCCTTCCCCCCCACTACCTGCCATAGGCGGCAATCTGAGGGATAGGCCCGGGCGCCAGAAGCTCAAGCTGCGCCTCTGTGTCTTTAACCATGCAGATGACTTTTCCGTCCAAGCAACTCTTAATATCATGGAAGAGACAACTATAAATGTAATATTTATCGTTTCAGTAGGTGTTTAATTACATTGTGCTTTTAGGTGTTCCTTATTCTTATCCATATCGCACGGCCAGAAATATTGTAGTTGGTGCATAACGTATGGTGTGCATGAATAGACAGCGAGTTATGGATTGCACCAATGAACCTAAAATCTGTGGCTTTCTGCTTGCAATTCATTACCAGAACTGTAGCTAGCTGTGGTTTAAGTGAATATGCTGACTTTTTTCTTCAACAAATGTGACACTGCTACAACTAAAGCCAAACACATTCAAATTAACCATGTTTTTTCAATGAAGCATATATATATATATATATATATATATAAATATTTGTTTTACTGATGGTATTTGATAGTGTTTCTCCATCATGTCGTTCCAGGTTCTGCTAAATGCTAGAGCAGGCTTCTTCAACAATTTGCTCATGAGCTACTGGTCGCTGCCCCACTACCTAGAAGTAGCTCACCTGTGTGCTGTCCAGCCTGCTAAATTAAAAGCCTGTTCTAGGCTGTATTAATGTGTATATACCAAAATTGAAGAGTGTGTATATGAATTGTGTGTATTTTGAGAATTTATAGCATATGTTTGGAGAAAAATGCTTTAATTTCCAGAATATATTTAAAGTGGATATTTGAACAACAAATCATGTGGAATTGGAGACTTATTTTTAATATTATTTCCTTGGTGCGAAAAGCATTTCAGCTATGGCTTTTCTGTATTAGCCATATATAAAGGCATTCTGAATTGACAAATATGTTGTTACCTTACGGTGGCAACCCTGCCTGATTCCCTAATGTGACCTCTTATGCGAAGTGTGCATACAGTGGCCAACAATGTGATCTTTTATATGCAATAGAGAGCAAAGGTGCTCATTTGGGGACTCATTTCCTCTGCTTTCTGCAGCACTTCCGGTCTCGACGCATGGTAGACATTCTGCAAGCATAGCATTCTCTTGTCCCTCTGATGAGCTTTTGTGCTCATATTTTGCCGGGGACCTGGAAAGCACAGTTTCTTTTTCCCCACTGGATGAGTGAAGAACTCCCAGATGCTCAGTTGCTTCTCCACCTCTACACTTCAAGGAATTGACTTCCTTTTTCTCTGGAGCAACAGAAGACAGTCCAGAAATCTCCTCCTGGGCTCTAGCTTTTTCAAATGCAATAGTGAGTAATGGTAGCTCCTGTTCAGGTCGGTTTTTTTTTACTAAAAGGTGGACATATATCCTGATCATTAAAATGCACAACTTCATACGGTAGAAGGGTGCTGGAAATCTCAAAAAATGCTATGTTATGTTAGAAAAACCTATAGAGCGCACATGCATCCAAAGGTTTTTGGTGCTGTGACAACCATGAGGGAAAGGAGAGAGGGCTCAGACTAACCAACAGTTTGCTTAAACAGCCAGGCCTTAAAAAACTGCTTCCTGCACCTCAGGGAGTTAGGTTCCAGCCTGACTGAGGAAGGGAGAGAGTTCCATAAGATGGGGGCCTGCACAGAAGCTCCTGCCCCTTGCTCGGTCACGTGAATGGGGGACTCCTCAACTGGTTGGCAAGAGAGGCTCGGAGAGCTTGCGTAGGAACATCTCTCTTCATTCTGCTTACTACAAAGGCTGGAGCCCAGTCAAGAATGTATTTGTAATTATAAGCCATTTTTATAAAAGAGCTCTCGGTTTGACAGGGAGCCAGAGAAGCTTCCTTAAGGCGTGGATGAAGGACTTGTAGGCACTGTTGCTTTATTTTATTATGTATGGGGATAGCCAGACATGGCTTCCTACTGGTTTGCAGGTTTTGTTGTTGCTCCATATAGGGAGATTTTATTTTCGTCGACAAGCTGTCAGGCTGTGCTTTGGTGGACTGCTGAATAGATCAAACAGGACATTTAAAAAACAAACTGTCTACTACTGGCAGCCAGCACGGGGGTGAGGGAAGCTGGGGAGAAAGTGGTGAAAATGAGTCAAGCAGCTGCATCTTGCACTACTTTTAGCGGGCCTGAGAGGAGAGTAGGGCCATTGGACAAACTTGATAGAAACAAAGCCTGAATAGCTGTGCACATGCAATGCACTGGAATCACATTTGTTTTATGAACAACATGGTTTAACGCGATTGTTGAGGTTACACCTGCTGTGCAGAGTAAACACAAGAGATTTAACATTCGAGGCGCGTGCTGGAGCAAGTACTTTGGCCAAAACAGCATTTACCCAGGTCTAGATGTAAGAACGAGATGAGGACAAGAAGAGTAGGAATTTGTTTTGTTTTTTTGTTTGAGCCTCAGCTAATCCAGTTGTGAATATGTAGGAAGTAGTCATGAAGATGATGGGTTCCTTTTCCCACAGTCTGTTTTAGATAGTAACGTATAATCTGAATATTGAAGCATCTCAACACCTCTTCCAGCCGATCTACATGTGTGAAAAACAACTGTACGGCGAGGCAAGAAACCTGTGGCACCCATGTCCTCAAGAGTAAGAGCTTGTTATAATCACAGTTTGCGTAAATCCTTTCTTTCAGAGGTTCCAGCAAATGTGGTAGGGATATAGCATTTTGGACTCCATATCGACATACCTCTTTAGCGTTTTTTTTGTTGTTGCATATTTATATAGCGCAAACTCACCCGAAGGTATTGGAGGCTTTACATGAGCACTGTATTTACATTACACATTCAGGCACAGGGAGATTAAGTGATTTGGCCAGAATGACAGGATGCGGATGCGACCCCGAGGCTCGAACCCTGGTTTCCTGCACCAGAGTCGGCAGTTTAAGCCGACGAACCACATCCCTTTTGATCTTGCAGATGGACAATTTGTGCACAGTATACATGTCCCTTTTAATACGCAGATTGTTAAATCTGAGTTCTTAATCTTTCCTGCTTTAGCTAAAAAACAACATTTGTAAACCTGTCCCAAAACATACATTCATTTGCATAGAGGACAGCAGAACACTTCTTGTTTGACAACTCTTATGTTAAGTTCCCATAAAACCATTAACTATCTTGGGACACGTGGCTTGCATGTATGGATTCCGTTTGCATGTAATTATGCAGCAAACGATAACAAAAATTAAAAAATAATTCCACATTTTACAGCATTTTTTTTTACCTTTTCCCTGAAAACATGAAAGAAAGCTTCCGCAGGAGAAGATGCATGCATTAGTGTATTCTATTTACAGGTATTTACATTGTGTTGTGTGTTAAAAATGTACATCCTACAGCCTTTCCCACTCCGTATCCCAGCATGACTGTCACATAATTCACCTCACTTTTCCTTTCTCAGGGTGAAAGAAGTTTGTAAACACCAATCTACATGTTAAAAAACACATAAGGAGCAATTTGCCAGAAGACATAGCTTAACATTTGACCTCTTCCACTGAAGGGCACCAAATCGGACAAGATAAATACAGAAATTAAAGGCATGGCCCACAAAAATCTGTTGCGTCACGAGCCACATTTTTGGGAAACGCTGCTGTAGGTTAAAGGAAGGAAGAAAAGGAAATGTGGGCACTGGCGCTCACCTACCATTATTGAAGACATGTGGTCTCGGATGGATAAAGGCAGGTATGGGTGGTCCGAAGGACCCTGGCTACATACACCCCACTGCCTAATAGAAGTTGCCAGAGTATCCATAAACTCTGTTGCTGCAGTAATATAGATTAGATTGCATTGGGTCTAAACTATAAAGATGCAGTATTGTCCAAAGGCATGGCCTGCAACCTCCAGCCTGGGGCAAAACAGAGCATCCGGAGTGCAGTAGAATGTGGACTCTGCCTTCGTCGGCTCACAGAAGGAGCTGATGTTCCTGCGGACCACCAAAGGGAGACGACTGACCAAGGACCTTGCCTTCTGCAGTTGATTCCATTTCTCTGAAGACTGTCTCTACTTCATTTCAGTGTATAAGGAGAATACATCAGTGGTGTTCAGAAGACCAGGCTGTTTTAGTTTTACCAACAAAAGAGGTGCGTGCTAACCGAGAATACTGGACTTGGTCGGTTTCAATAATTTTAATTTACAGAGAATTGCAAGCAAACCAGTCCTTTCTTGAGATTTTTGCCAAGCTTGATTAAAAAATGCATTTCGGATCCATCCATCGGATGCCTCCCTCTCTGGGTGCTAGCTCTCGCCACAGACATTTTGTAGCTTGCCCATCTCAAATGGTGGCCCTGCTGTCTGACAAAGCTCTAGTCATGACATAGAATTATTTATTCTTTTTCAGTATAGTGGCGGACTTCACATTTCCTAGAAACGAAGGATGCATACCGATAAATAATACATCTCTTACGGAGCCATGAGCTACCGTTGATGAAACACGTAGTTCTCCATCCAACGCCTTCGAAGTTACCTACGGCTAATTGTAGGTAAATGTCATTTTTCAAAGTATGAATAAGGATATTTACTTTGTTTTATCTTCTGAGAGACGTGGACACACGCGACAGTTTAAAGAAGAGTACTGTCTATCAGAAGTCGGATGACCCACAGCGAGGGTTTAAGGAATGAGCAGTTCCTAGGGGTGCTGTCTAAGACAGGGGGAAAGGGAGGAAGGGAAAGCACAGGTCTTTCTTCGAAATGCCCTCACACACCCCAAGGGATGTCATGCTTCATCATTTGGGCATTTGCCCCTCGTCTGGCCGGCGCTGCAATGCCTGACGGGCTCCCGAAACCGGGGCTCTTTATCGGGGATCTTTTGAAGAAGCCGTATGGGTGCGTGTGGGTGTGAGGGCCAGGTGGTGCACTAGGAGTGAGATAAATAAAAAAGGTTTTTGAGCAGTCCTACTAAATTCAAGTTTTAATTATTGAGGTAGCTCCAACCTTATTAAAATTGTGAAGAAGCCCTGTGTAGGAAATAATGTTCCCTAAGGGCTAGTCTTAAGTTAGTGTGGTCAACATGTTTCGTGCCCCATCTGCCCCAGAAGGGGTCAATGGCACTTCGTCAGGACCAAGTAAGTGTGAATTAAGTGCACCGCCGTATAGCACTAGTTGCTAATTACGGCAGAAGGAAGTTAATGGAGAACTGGTACTGGGATGTACCGAGACCTGTAGGAGAAGGACAAAGTGAAAGGGGATAAAACCAGCGGTTAGACCTGCCAAGATGCACAATGTACAGGTACTGTGGTGAGAAGCACACTTGTGATTCTTAAAGGAAACTTCAAATGACTGTAAAGCCTCCAAACCCAGCCAAGGAGTGCAGGTAGACTAGGTGGATGCGACGTGAAAGAACCGGTGCTCGGTTGTCAGAAGTGATTAATTGACGAAGGTCAAGTGACCGGCGCAAATTGCGATAGTATGTGGTTTGGTGGAGGAGACAAGCTCAACTAGTCTAATAGTTGGAGTCCCTCTTAACGTACATCATTTGCGCACATCTATTGGCAACATGAATATTGGCAACATAAAAGGTCGGAGGTAGACCGGGACCTGCAGGATATCAAAAATTGAAAAATTGAAACCGGGGGGCTAAAAACACACATGTAGCAAACACAGCGACTGTGGTAAAAAGACAATGGTGGTTGACTAACGACAAACCATGCAAGCTCAATACGCTGGTGTCAAATTAAGGAAGGTAAAAATACGAGTAACGGACACATGCTGAGGACTCACCCCCAATGACCTAATTCCGGCTGACGGGGAGGAACAGAGCACAATAGTTGCTCCGGAGTCTAAGAGGATGGTTAAAAGAACATGAAAGGACCAGTTACATAAACCTGTTGACAACACTTCGGCGTAATTAGAAGGCTTACCGTTTGGGTTAAGACACCCCATTAAGTACTCACGGCGGTAGACGAGCAACTTTGCCGATGTCCTACCCTCGCTCTGGGCCCCGTGAAGAAACCTTTCGGTCGGTGTTCTTAAATAACGCTGTTCGAGGAGCGTCCCTGAACGTGGCAGCCATCTTGGAATGGGCTATTGATGCAAGTTCGATCTGGATCACGTCCGGGAAGTTTCGGTGTCCGCCGTGGTATCATGGCAGCCATATTGGAACGGGTAGGGGTAGTGTGAGAGTTAAAAGGAAGGGAGTGAGATCTATGTGAAAGAAGGCTACACAACATTAGTACGATGGTATATTCTTGCATTTTCGAGAAATATTCCCAGACTTAATGTTATGCGGAGCGTAATGTTAGCATGGGGGAATAGTAAGCGAGGAACATTTCCAGGAGTGCTCATAAGGTGGAATGCCTACAATATCCACCATGGAAACTGTTACTGAAGATTGATCTCATATGAAGTGTACATCAAGGGCATGCAATTGTTATCAGTTCGGCCCAGGATGTGTTATCTTCAAAACCCAGGGGAGCAGTCCCATTTAAGGCCCGGCATGACAGGTAATAGATGGAGGTGACGTCATGCCAAGTTAGCCCGGATGTGCTAATTGTTTGAATTTAGTTCTGCCCAGGGTATGTCGTCATTTAAACCCCTTAAGTGAGACCCCAACTTGAACACCCAGCATTGTTCTTTCCTAAACAGGGCTTCTTTTGTGATGTTAGGAAAAGCCTCTAGAATAGTCCAGTTTAAGTCATTGGGCGTGTGATTTTTTTCCGCAAAATGTGAACACATTTTAGTATTTGTTTTTTTGCATCGTACATTACTTCTGTGTTCAGTTAATCTGGTTTTGGCTTGGCGTGTGGTCATCCCAATGTATTGTAGGGGGCAGGGACACGTGATCAGGTAGATACAGTTACGAGTGTTACAATTTGTGTGTTTTTTCTGGGTCCAACTCCAGTTGCTAGTAAGTTGAACTGTTTTTGAGGCTCGGGTTAATGGGCATGCCACACATTGACCGCAAGGGTAATGTCCACAACCCGGAGGTAGGTTCCATAAGGTGGTAGGGACTGCAGGATCTGTCTTTTTTGGTCTGGTGTTGATGAGGAGATCCTTAAGGTTTGACGTGCTTTTAAAAGCAAATCTGGGTTTTGGTATGGACAAATAACCTGAATCTAGGATTCTCCAATGTTTATTAATGACCCTTTTTAACATGTTGGATTCTGTGGTAAAAGTGGTCACACATGTGATGAGATCTGATTCAGGTTTGGTTTTTGATTCCAAAAGGGTTGATCTGTGAGTGTTACGTGCTCGTTTTTGTGCGTTGCCAATGTCTCAACCACCTCAAGAGTGTTGAGCTGAGGGATATTGGTATAGAGGGCCTCTACATCCAGTGTAAGAAGTACATCTGGATGTGGACCCTCCAAATTGGTTAGTTCAATCAATTTCAGGACATCTCTGGTGTCTTGTAGAAATGTAGGGGTAGTACGAACTAATGGCCGTAAAAAATGGTCGCAGAATTTGGATAGTGGTTCTAAAAGGGACCCTATGCCAGACACAATTGGTCTTCCAGGGGGTGGGGATACCCCTTTGTGGATTTTTGGCAGTGTATAAAAATAGGGTACTTTTGGGTTAGTATTCACTAAAAATTCATCTTCATTTTTAGAAATCCATCCTTGGTTCTTTGCCGCTGTGACCATGGAGTTTATTTTGGTAGATAGGCGTGGCGTGGGGTCCGTAGTGAGTGGTGTATAGTAGTTGGTATTCTGTAATTGGCGTAGACATTCCATCCGGTAGTCTGTGCTAGCCATGATCACTATAGCACCGCCTTTATCTGCTTCCTTGATTGTTATGGCAGCATCGTCGGCTAGTGTTTTTATAGCTAGGGCCTCCTCATTGGTCATGTTAGAAAAATTCGAAGTATGGCGTTTTTTTGATATTTCTTTTAGTACTGCTTTTTCAAAAGTAAGAACTTCTGATGGGACCATGCTGGTGGTCGGAGTGAAAGTAGAAGGTTTTCGTAAACCAGTATCCAAAGGACGTGAATTAGGTTGTTCGCCAAAGTAAGCCTTGAGGCGGATTTTCCTAAAGAGATTATGGATTTCCAAGTTAGTGCGGAAGGAATCCACTTTGGGTGTAGGTACAAATCCTAGGCCTCTTTTAAGGACATTAGTTTCTGTGTTGGCGAGAAGGCGATCTGACAAGTTTACGATTAATTTTTCTTCTACTGGTGGCTTCGCAATTCCATGTGTAGTGGTGGTTGTGGTGCCTGATCCTGCCATTGTACTTGTTTTTGTTGGTTCTGTGCGCCTCTTCTTCTTCTGCCTCACCCCTTGCCCCAGCCTCTGCCTAAAAAAGGTTGTGGTTGGAAGGGTGGAAAGGGGGGTGGTGGTCCTTGTGGATATTGCCACATGGGTGGTCCATGAAATGGATAAGATCCTTGAAAAGGAGGCAGCCCTTGGAAGGGTCCCGGTCCTTGGTATGGTGAATTGCCGTACCCGTACATGGTATTGGTGGGTCTTCTAGACTGCTGGTTGTGGTAATATGTGCCTTGCGTCTCAGAGCTAGAGTTGCTGCTTGAGGAATTGGTACGCCGGCGAGAGTTAGTGCTGTCATCGGATAAGTAATCATCTCCGGAAGGTACAAAATCGTCTTTAAGGTAGGGGTACACCTTTTCCTTGCTGAACCGTGTGATGTCCTTCTGGAGCTTAGTTACTTTTTGTCTCATCAAGTAATCTTTGTTATCATTGATCTCTTTTGTTATTTCTGCCAATTTTGCCTTGAAGGCGGCAATAGTAATGTTTGCCTTCATAGTACCTTCTGCTATGGTAATTTTTTGGATGAGTTCGTCAGCTAACCTTTTTGCAGTTTTTATAATGAGTACCAAAAGGTCCGTGGTGCATTTCCATGACACCAGGGGCCATTCTTCCTTGAATTGCTTGTCCTCTAGGAAGATCCTTGGGGTGTTAGTGACGATCAAACTATTCGGTGCTATATTTGCACGCAGATATTCCGTCATGATGGCACCGTGCATGATAATTTTCATGAGTTGCCTTTTCATGTTTGTGATAGTAGTCCAATCTCCAGCTGAATTGCTGGTCGATGCCCCTCCATCTGGATCCAGTATGGAGGGTCCAAATTTCATGTCATGGATTAATGATCTTAACCCCTTTTTAAAATTCACTGCTAACTGCTCCGAACAGGAACTACCATTCCTTGACCTGACTATTATCAACCGGACGGGCTACCTGGAAACAATCACATACAAAAAACCCACCGACAGCCATTGTCCCCTACAATACAATAGTTTTCATCCCAAAGCACTTAAGGATAATCTTCCTTACGGGCAGTTCTTGCGTATCCGCAGGAACTGCAGCCAAATAGAAAACTATAAAAAACAAGCATCTGAACTTAGTGTGAATCTAGCTCAGAGACAATACCCCGCCCGTATCATTGGCAACGCACAAAAACGAGCATGTAACACTCACAGATCAACCCTTTTGGAATCAAAAACCAAACCTGAATCAGATCTCATCACATGTGTGACCACTTTTACCACAGAATCCAACATGTTAAAAAGGGTCATTAATAAACATTGGAGAATCCTAGATTCAGGTGATTTGTCCATACCAAAACCCAGATTTGCTTTTAAACGCACGTCAAACCTTAAGGATCTCCTCATCAACACCAGACCAAAAAAGACAGATCCTGCAGTCCCTACCACCTTATGGAACCTACCTCCGGTTAGTGGACATTACCCTTGCAGTCAATGTGTGGCATGCCCATTAACCGAGCCTCAAAAACAGTTCAACTTACTAGCAACTGGAGTTGGACCCAGAAAAAACACACAAATTGTAACACTCGTAACTGTATCTACCTGATCACGTGTCCCTGCCCCCTACAATACATTGGGATGACCACACGCCAAGCCAAAACCAGATTAACTGAACACAGAAGTAATGTACGATGCAAAAAAACAAATACTAAAATGTGTTCACATTTTGCGGAAAAAAATCACACGCCCAATGACTTAAACTGGACTATTCTAGAGGCTTCCCCTAACATCACAAAAGAAGCCCTGTTTAGGAAAGAACAATGCTGGGTGTTCAAGTTGGGGTCTCACTTAAGGGGTTTAAATGACGACATACCCTGGGCAGAACTAAATTCAAACAATTAGCACATCCGGGCTAACTTGGCATGACGTCACCTCCATCTATTACCTGTCATGCCGGGCCTTAAATGGGACTGCTCCCCTGGGTTTTGAAGATAACACATCCTGGGCCGAACTGATAACAATTGCATGCCCTTGATGTACACTTCATATGAGATCAATCTTCAGTAACAGTTTCCATGGTGGATATTGTAGGCATTCCACCTTATGAGCACTCCTGGAAATGTTCCTCGCTTACTATTCCCCCATGCTAACATTACGCTCCGCATAACATTAAGTCTGGGAATATTTCTCGAAAATGCAAGAATATACCATCGTACTAATGTTGTGTAGCCTTCTATCACATAGATCTCACTCCCTTCCTTTTAACGGGAGGTGCGCGGTTTACTACAGGGGGCGGAGCGGGCCCTCAGCCAATAAGGGGGCAGCAGGACTCAAGTTCGTGAAGTGGAAGCCTCCTGAACATTATGGCGCTGACGAAGGCAGATGTGCAGCCGAAATGCATTCGCCCTTTAAAGGAATAAAGCGGCTTCCTTTCTGTTCCCCGGTGTGGTCTCTACTCATTCGCAAGAAGGAGGTTCGTGCATTTAATTTCCGTGTGTGCCAGAAACACTGTTTTAGAGACCCCCGCCTCACCTGTTGGCCCGGCAATTACTGGCTCTGTCGCTGTTCCAGTGGCAGTTCGTGTATCCAAGTTATTGGGAGACCGGGACCTGCCACGGATTTCGGAGAGGAAAGACAGCAGTCCTGAGGTTACCCAACCCCATGTTGGGCGAGGTGCACTGTCATCGTTGCCCCTGCCAGACACAATCCCTGAACTCTTTGGCTGAGGCGGTTGGGGGACCTAAGGGGGCATGCTGTTCCTTTACCTACGGGAAATTGGCTTCATCACGAACTGTCCTGTCATTCCGCTCATCCACCAGGCGTAACACCCCTCACGCATCACCTACCTGGATTTCACTATGCTTTCTGGGAGTTGCAGTTCGTCTACACCACTTGAACTGTTGACAGGTGCGCGGTTTACTACAGGGGGCGGAGCGGGCCCTCAGCCAATAAGGGGGCAGCAGGACTCAAGTTCGTGAAGTGGAAGCCTCCTGAACATTATGGCGCTGACGAAGGCTGATGTGCAGCCGAAATGCATTCGCCCTTTAAAGGAATAAAGCTGCTTCCTTTCTGTTCCCCGGTGTGGTCTCTACTCATTCGCAAGAAGGAGGTTCGTGCATTTAATTTCCGTGTGTGCCAGAAACTCGGTTTTAGAGACCCCCGCCTCACCTGTTGGCCCGGCAATTACTGGCTCTGTCGCTGTTCCAGTGGCAGTTCGTGTATCCAAGTTATTGGGAGACCGGGACCCGCCACGGATTTCGGAGAGGAAAGACAGCAGTCATGAGGTTACCCAACCCCATGTTGGGCGAGGTGCACTGTCATCGTTGCCCCTGCCAGACACAATCCCTGAACTCTTTGGCTGAGGCGGTTGGGGGACCTAAGGGGGCATGCTGTTCCTTTACCTACGGGAAATTGGCTTCATCACAAACTGTCCTGTCATTCCGCTCATCCACCAGGCGTAACACCCCTCACGCATCACCTACCTGGATTTCACTATGCTTTCTGGGAGTTGCAGTTCGTCTACACCACTTGAACTGTTGACAGGTGCGCGGTTTACTACAGGGGGCGGAGCGGGCCCTCAGCCAATAAGGGGGCAGCAGGACTCAAGTTCGTGAAGTGGAAGCCTCCTGAACATTATGGCGCTGATGTGCAGCCGAAATGCATTCGCCCTTTAAAGGAATAAAGCTGCTTCCTTTCTGTTCCCCGGTGTGGTCTCTACTCATTCGCAAGAAGGAGGTTCGTGCATTTAATTTCCGTGTGTGCCAGAAACACGGTTTTAGAGACCCCCGCCTCACCTGTTGGCCCGGCAATTACTGGCTCTGTCGCTGTTCCAGTGGCAGTTCGTGTATCCAAGTTATTGGGAGACCGGGACCCGCCACGGATTTCGGAGAGGAAAGACAGCAGTCATGAGGTTACCCAACCCCATGTTGGGCGAGGTGCACTGTCATCGTTGCCCCTGCCAGACACAATCCCTGAACTCTTTGGCTGAGGCGGTTGGGGGACCTAAGGGGGCATGCTGTTCCTTTACCTACGGGAAATTGGCTTCATCACGAACTGTCCTGTCATTCCGCTCATCCACCAGGCGTAACACCCCTCACGCATCACCTACCTGGATTTCACTATGCTTTCTGGGAGTTGCAGTTCGTCTACACCACTTGAACTGTTGACAGGTGCGCGGTTTACTACAGGGGGCGGAGCGGGCCCTCAGCCAATAAGGGGGCAGCAGGACTCAAGTTCGTGAAGTGGAAGCCTCCTGAACATTATGGCGCTGACGAAGGCTGATGTGCAGCCGAAATGCATTCGCCCTTTAAAGGAATAAAGCTGCTTCCTTTCTGTTCCCCGGTGTGGTCTCTACTCATTCGCAAGAAGGAGGTTCGTGCATATATGTATATATATATATATATATATATATATACACACACACACACACATATTTTATGTAAGATCCTTACATGTCCATTTACCACTCAAATAGTTACATTAAAAAAATATTTACATGCAATCTCCAGTGAAAGTTATTACTTTTGAAACTGTATTGCTAAATTAAAAATACTTGAGAAAAAATGTGTTTGGTCCACAGAATGCAATAATGTTTATGTAAATTAGGTTTCTTAAAAAGCAATTTTTGCAAAAGATGCTTTACATCATCACATGCTACTGCAATGGTGCTCAAACATGCATTTTTGCCTTGGTTATTCCTGCCCTTTGGGGCTCTGCAATGCTCTCGCACACCCAGCCCCTCATACCGCCAATCATTGAGAGAAGACTGGAAACTAAGTTGATGGCCATCTGGGCCATGTCCACAGTGTTCTAAAAATATGCCCTCTACACCAATACCAAGTAGATTGGCATCATCAATTCTGGTTTCATCTAGAATGCTGCAAAATCTCAGGTTGGAACAAATAATCTTTGAAAACAAGACTGCACATATCAAAAACAACAAATGCATGGTTGTGTACAAAGTGAAACGTCTTAAAGTTGGTACATGGAGGCATTAGTATTGCCACATCTTTCTTTCTGGGCCAGACGTGTTTTTTCTCACTCAAAAGTGTGCTGCTGGGATTGTGATAAACCGCTTTGACCATGGATAAGAGGTATTTCTTCACCTAGGAGGATATGGTGTCCATCTTAGATGAGACGATTCACCTCACAATCAATCCCATGGGTATCAAAACTTGGGCCATTTCAGTGATTAGTTTTTTGGTTCATGTGCGCTCTGCATCCCCAGATTGTTTCTTTCAACAACTTTCCCACTCTATGTATGCAGTCCCATAGGCTCATCTAAATTGTCTTGGAACTCAACAAAGCACTACACACACTGGGCTTCAATTGCAGTGCAAGTAGTCTTCACAGTTAAACCAGTGCATCAAAATTTCCGAATAGTTGTGCGCACTTAATGCACAAATAAATGTACTGGAGACAACTGAACATCAAATACTCCTCAGTGTAGATTCAAAATGTGAGTAGCACTTAAGTCAAACTAAACAACCTTACAGGCCAGGCCATAACGCCTTTCTCCATTTTTTTTTGTGTGGAATGGCAGCAGCTCTGGCTGTGCCACACCTCAAACCAAAAATTAGCGTTTGTTAATATGTGTTAGAATTGAATTGTACATAGTTCCTGTCCAAGTTTTACTTCTTAGCAACAACACAATTTATCTTTACATAGGATGCTCATGGAAGCCTTTGGTTGCACGTGCGTAGAATGAACATTCGATGACAATAACTTGATTAACACAATTCAACTCTCCATCGATACACATTTATTTCATGAATAAATACAAGTTTGTCATTAACAGTTCCCTCCCTCCCATTTATATCTGCCATAAACAAATCTAAAATGATCCTGCTAAATTGTAACTCGGTCATACAGTAAGACAGATACGGCTTTCTTAGTCCTAACATTGAAATACTAATGCTCTCATTATAATGGAGACAAAGCTCGGTATTTACAGATATATCCGACCCCAGAATTTTAGAAAAATATGGCTTAGTAGCAAAAAAGAAAAAAAGAAAAAGAAAAAAAAAAAAAAGCATGGCCATTGTCTAAGAAGTGAGCATTTGCGGTATTTGTGAATAGGTTTCTCTACAAAACGAGAGTTTTAGAATCAACCAATCTGCAGGTTACTGTCAGTCAATTAAAATGTAAACTTGAATCTAACCATTTTGAAGCATACTGGCATGCACAAGTCATACTGTAGTAATGATGACTTGCTTAATTTCATCTTTCACTGTCAAGAGATGGAATGCGGCAGAATACATAATCTTATTGGCTATAAACATTTCCGCACATAATTAGAAAGAACTGCATGGAGTGTCACATACTGTAGTAGAAATGATTCACTAAACATACACATAAGTTCAAATGTTAGTAGTAATGCCATGGAGATCAAAGTGCTTTAATACATTTTAAATTCCAGATGGCTAAAAAAAACAGATTTAAAGATGTCACCTTATGAAACATTCAATGCATTAAAGCGTTTAGTTTTGCATTCGGAATTTGCACACTGTGTGCAAAGACTTAATTTTTCAAAAATAAATCAACGTTTAATTATCAATATTATAATAATATACAAATATATATATATATTCCGTATAGAAAATAGGTATACTATTTAATTAGAAAAGGAACAACTTTTTAAACAGTGTAGTATGTGTAATTAATTATGTACATGCGAGTCTGAAACTCAAGGTTTAGGTGTTCCGTAACTTAAATAAGTAACCGTCATGCATTGCTTCTCGGAGACAAAAAGCTCATGTCAGCAGGCGACTAACTTTAAACAGGAAGAGAAGTGAATGCGTCATGTAAAATTGGTGTCCATATAATTTATACAACATTTTGGCAAATGTTTTAAGCTTTGGCATCAGTTACTGAGTGGCAAACTACAGGTAGTTACGATGACTTATAACAGTGTTCTGACTAAGTAGCCAAACAATTATTTTACTTGGTCCCTGCAAACCTCTGGCCAACCGCGATCTTCGTTAAACACAACCAATCCGAGATGCAATGCACAGTGGTCAGTCATTAAGTAGTAGAGTTGAAATATTAGTACACTGAAGACTGGCTTAGCAAGAGGCTTCCATGGGTGTAGCATTGCTTCCAGAGTTGGGGGTGAGATTTGAGTTTGTGCGACTTCTGTTGCCATCAGAAGTATGGGTTCTGCTTCGGTTGCCTTCGCTGGTGTGAGAACGGCTTCTTGAACCCTCTCCGGTATGGGATCGGCTTCTATTGCCTTCCATTGAGGTTACACTGGACCCAGAAGCTGTGCGGGACCTCATAAGACGGGTCATACTTGCTGAAGGCACTGAAATAAGCACATACTGGCATTAGCGAAATTCAAAAATGAATTACATCTACAGATGATCAATTTACAATAAATTTACAAAAAGTGTGCTTAGCAGAAAACATCCAATAACAAATGGTTGTAGAGCACTAGTGTGGATTTAGCTACCGTTATTAGTTACAGAGTTTGTTTACAGGATATGGTGGCTTACATATAGTCTCACAAAAATATTGTTTAACAACTATCATTTGCAAAAATATCACACCATTGGAGTCAATAAAAAAAATCTACATTGACCGGAGCAATATTTTTGTATCAATGATATTTATGCCAGCAACTAACCCAGGGGTCATCAGGGCATGAGTCCTGGTTAGTGGGTTGTGCTATTGCTTTCAAAACATCATTTAAGTTGTCTTTTTGCATCTGTAATCCTTACAGTTTGCACAATTGGCAGAGGCTGTTGTATTTTCAGTTTCCTTGTGAACAGATAACAGTTAAAGATTCACTGTACCCAACTAGCTTTCACAGCCTCTCTGCCTCCATTACAACAGAGTGATCTTGCTCGCTAGTGCTCGCCAAGGATGAAAGGTAAAGATTCATTGTACCCAACTAGCTTTTACAGCCTCTCTGCCTCCATTAAATCAAAGTGATCTTGCTTGCTAAAGATTAAAGTTCAAGATTAATTGTACCAAACTAGCTTTCACATTCTCAGTCTCTGTTACTCCAGAGTGATCGTGTTCACTAGAGCTTGCTAGGGATCTAGTTTTAGGAATTCCACATTACTAGAAATTCATGAGATAACGCCATTGCACCGCATTTGCAGCAACGTTTTAGCTCAGGAGCAGAGAAGGACGTGAATGATAGAAAACAAGTGGCTGTTGTGTGTGGTATTTGTGTTTTTGTCACGTTTTTTGCACAACATGACAACTCAGACCCAAGTGAAACCGTCCACCTCTGGGAGGGCCAATGGGGGCATTTTTACTCTAATTTGGAATGATTTACTGGTAAAAGTAAAAGAGTAAAAGAGAACGCCCCATCAAATTCAAACTTCCACATCCTTATGTGGGAGGTATGCCAGGAAAGGATATGGCTATTAATACATTTCTATACCAGATTTGGCCCAAATATGCGCTCAATTGTGGGAGAGGTTGATAAAGCAATAGATAACATTGTACGCAATATAAAGAACATGAATGTAAATGTGATATGGATGGGCGATTTCAATATACATCCTTGCAACCACAACACACTACCCTTCTGTGTACTAGAGGATATGGGGGAAACCCTATATATCACTTCACACACAGTGAGTACAGCAACTGCCTAAACAGGTCATTAGCCTCCCTAAAGATGGAAATAATTTGCGATATAGATCCCGGAACAGATTTTCCAATGGGAACTTTTCACCGAAATGGAGTGGAGTCAACTATGGACTATATACTTTAAACATTTCCCCTTAGTACAAGGGCTGTCAAGGTAGAAAATTCCTTTTCGATTTACTGTGACCATGCTATTCTATCCATAGAGCTGAAGGTACCTTTATGGGACACACAACTAGCATAGCTGTGATAGGTCCCCCTCCCTCATGGTCAATGGGGGTCATTGTCCCAATCTATTAAAAAAAGGAGACCGGGCCAACCCAAAGAATTACAGACCGATTTCCCTGCTGGACACAACATCAAAGCTCATGGGCCGCCTCCTCCTCTCTAGACTAGAGGGGTGGGCTAAGGATGACATCTTAATCCAGGCCCAGTATGGATTCCAGCAGGGAAGGGGTACTGTGGATCAGTTCTTGAATTTAGCACTGACCATAGAAAAGTATACCAGAATGAAGGACGGAAAGATCTACATGGCATTCATGGACCGCAGCGTTCGACTGTGTGGTCCATGCTAAGCTATGGAATATAATGGAGACGATGGGGGTTAACCAAGCCATATTAAACTTCATCAGACAACTGTATCTAAATGCTGCGGCATCAGTCAGCTATACAAAAAAATGGAGATTGTACGCGCCCTTTTAAAATTTCCAGGGGAGCAAGGCAGGGCTGTGTCCTGGCCCCTTTTCTCTTCTCCTAATATACAAATGGAGTCGAGAAAGCACTTACAGTGGCCACCCGGGATGTTCCTGTCTTTGACTCCCAACTGCTACCAATATTGGCTTACGCGGACGACGCAGTGTTAATTGCCAGAACAGGGCTTGGCTTACAACATCTGATGAACGCGTATGTCTCTTTTATGGACTCATTACAATTGAGGTAAATCAAACTAAGTCTTTTGTAATAGTAGCTGGGGCAACAAAGAGATAAATTGCTGTACCTACATGCGGATGCTGAAAGAATAGAGGTGGTGGACTCCTTCCCCTATTTGGGGTATCTTTTTGATAAAGACCTATCATGGTCAATGTCTGGCGGAGAGACACAGGGACCCACACAAACAATAATAAAGAGTTGCTTAAGCATGGACAAGTGGAAGAGGTCTAGGTGGCTTAGCCATGTGGAGTCAGTATTAAAGGAGATCGGTCTCCCTGAACTTTTTAATGACCCACTGGCTTGTAAAAAGGTCTCTAAACAAAAAAGTAACCAACATGTTCTTATTGATGTCTGTGCATAAGCGAAAGGAATATCATAAAGAGAAACATGTGGTTTGTGTATAACGCCAAAACCCTCCATTAATAGAGGGGGGTACTCTTATTTAGTGAATGTCACTAGGCCGCAACACAGATTTATATATTATTGAGGTTTTGCACGAACATGATCCCTCTTATGTTAGGCTATCTGGAAAAAACATAACCATTCAGATTTAGGTATGTGTCCATGCGATAATTTCTCACCTCAAATTGAATTGCACTTAGTCCTATTCTGCAGGCTCTATGAGAGAGAAAGGAATGACTACCTTAAACCAATTTTAAAGAAAGGGAATTTTAACCAGTGCCGGGTGGCACTATATGTTTTTAAATCATCTGATCCTATGGTTTGTTATTCAGTAGCGTCATTCTTATGGGCCTGTATGAAAAAGAGGAAGGGGGAGGCGCTAAGAGCAGTGAGCTTGTTAGACGATAATAAAACTACATAGTTCTAGCACATGAAACGATTTTAATGTATTAATCTCTTTATTCTAGAATCAATGATGAGTTAATTGCTGTTTTTAAAGTTTTATGTCGATGTATTTATCTGTGCTTTTATGACCATTTTAACTTGATCAAATAAAGTTTGAAAATTGAATTGAAAAATTGACAACTCATACAAAATGGAAGCAAGGGCGCATTTCATGTTTGAAATGTAGCACTAAATGTAGGTTTTACATTTTGCATAATGTTTGTTTAAATTTCACATAATTACACAGAAGTAAATTACACAAATTCAACACACCCATAGTCTAAATACTAAATATGTAACTGAAAACAAGGCTGTGACACTTTAATTATATTAGGCAGATTGTACATGCATTTCTATAAACAGACGACTTGGGCCCCTGACGTATGGAACTGCTCATGCAATTATTTATATGAGGCATTGGATACAGTGAAGCATTGGCACTAAAGAGGAGATGAGCACTAAACAGGACCAACCCAAATATGAGGGGCTCTACATATCGCACACACGTGTATTAACTCCATTTAATCTAAGAGAGCCAGATCATGGTGGGAGCAGAGCTTTGATCTGTGCATTTGTGAGGTGCATATGACAGACCAGGTTGTGCACCCGGTCAACTATGAACTTGTGCCAGTGCCTGCAGTATCTTATCGAGTTGGGGCGGGCACAGCATACACAGCAACATGGAAACACAGAGCGTCTGCTCCAATTTGGAAAGAGCTAAAGATACACGCCACTAAAGAATACAACATCATTATGCAGTGACCCTCCCCGTTCACGCTCAAGCCAACTACCCCTCCAATCACAGTGACTGCATCATTTCAGTGGTGCCAGGTCTGGCTCTGAAAAGCTTCATAAACCTGGATGGTTTAGGTACTATAAAATGTGTCCATTCTTGTGACCATTAGGGCTTTGGGATCTCACCAATCCAACCCATTAAAAGAGTTCAACACAAAAAAAGAGGCAATCTAAATTCAATGTTCTTTTTAATTAGGCAGAAAAGAGCAACCATCTTTGGTTCACTGGGATCTTGGAAAAGGCTCTATTAGAGGGTTCTCTCCCTTTATTGCATTGTTACAACCAGCCCGTTCAACATTGCAATATTCGCTCCCTTTGGTGGTACATGAGGAAGACCGCTCGAAATCCTGGTTTTGTGTCCATTCCATTCAACATTTAACATTCATATGTCCAACATAATTTTCTGCTGAGCCTGGATATGGTTGGAAATACCCATTTCCATCAGAGTGGAGGTCAGTCAGGGCGGGCAAATGGAGTCATTGCTTTGCACGGGTCTTTCCTGCAGCCACTGACTGCATTTATCCTTGGTGTAAGCCAAGGAGAGATTTTTGGTGCTGACTGAACTGATGCTTTTGATGTGGTTATTATTGGAGCAATATCTTCCAGTACCTAATGTGGGTGTGTGATTTGAGCTTACTAAAACACTATAAGGCTTGATTTGCACGGATTGTCTGATGAGTAGGTGTGACTTACTCTTCTAGTACTACTGGCTTACCTCTAGGCCAGTGCATGATGGTAAATCTGTTGCAGAGATCTCCACATCCATAAATCTATGTCTAGATATAAATCTCTGTCTGGATGCAACTCCCTAGCTGTTGGCGATCTATGCCTCGTAAGTAGGGCTACATTGCCCATCTCCATGCTTGAAGGGATGGGCACACAACTCAGCATATGACTACAAAGTTACTACTAGAAACTTTGAGTATATTTTAGGTGCACATAACCCAATGCTGATCTACAAAGACTAAGATGAGAACTAGGCCTATACTATGTATAGCTACCAGTTGAAAAAAAGAAGTGAAACCGGCATCACTGGAGGAAAATACACAACTGACAAACATTAGTTATGTAAGGGTGGTATGTGGTGGTGGGAATTTAACACGCATAGGCTGTGACTACTAATCCGTCAAGGGAAATGTTTAACAAATCTTTCTGACCGCAATTTCAACCTGATTTTGAAATACCACACTTCTGTATAAAAGTTTTAAAGAATAGCTAGATGGACCATCACAAGTGCACCTTGATGCATGCATGCGAGACAGGAAATATGAACACTAGCATATGACAATCAATCATGTTAAGTCTAAATAAAACTAACGCTATTGCAAATATAGCTTTCACAATTGCCGTAGTCAAGCACTTACTGTAGCCCATGCCTTGAACGAAGTATTTAAATGCTTCTGCAAGTTTTGCTGGCTGCAAAAGGAAAATATAGAAATCACATTTTCTTTCTGCTGTGCTGTTCCATCTGCGTATTTATTGTGCCGATGCCATCACTGTACAGATTTTGTCAGTTAAATGTTATGGACTGCCTTGACAGCTTTGACTTACTATGTCAATCAAAGCATAGCATCATCACGAAGGAATCAAATATGTAGACTTTAACACAATTATTTTATTCACACATAAAACGTTCTCCCTAAACAAGGAATCACAGTATGGTGCGACGTCATTGGTCTTTCAACATTCAGACGAGAGGCTCAGTCATGTAAACAGTTTTGTGACGAAGTAGATTATTTTTATTAGGAGTAAAAGCCGTCAAGGACACTTTAGCTTGCAGTGATAAATTTCACGGTGCTTGATATTACCACCAAAGTGTTCCATTGTGCTGCATTTTTCATCGCTGCCAGTACTAGTGCCAGGATAAAAAATTTGCATTTCAAACTAAAATATTGCAGACGGCTTTTAAAGCCAACTGATGGAAATACCACCAACACAATTCTTGTGAATGGCCAAATGCCATCCACAGATGTAAATAATGAGGACACAAAACTGTTTACCTGATATGCACCAAGGACTTCAAGCAAAAGTACAAGGCGAGACAATATATTGACATTTTCAGAGTACAAGCACCTTATTAACTGCCAACAAAAATCTACCAATATTTCATAGTACTTCAAACCCTTTTCATTCAGGATACATAATGGATATATGAAGCGGTCTGTGCCTCCTTTCGCAGAGATCGACAAAGGTGATATCGTTCCATTAGAGAACCTTATGGACTAGTTCCTATTCATCTGAAGAATGGAGTCAGTCTGTTTTCTACTCGTGGAATGCTACAAGAACAAGCACTGGCCCCAGGGGAAAGGGTCTCCAGGGCCCGGTTGGGGAGCCACGTGGTCCCCCCTCCCCTTTTAAATAAATGTAATGCCCCAGGGCCAAATAATGTTCAGGGAGGTGGACAATGTGGACCATGTCCCTTTATTATATTGGTCTCCGGGAGATGGAGTCCCCAGTGCCTATTGAGGTTCGGGAGGGAGACTGCACGCACCCATCCAGTTTAATTCTGCTCCTTGGGGTGGGGTCAGGATGGCTGCACAACCTCCTCCTCTGTTTATTTGTATTTGGCCCCAGGGATGGTGTCCCAGGTGCCCTTTGGCTTGGGGAGGAAGGCCACATGACCCATTTTTATTGGAACTGGCCCTGGGATGGGGTTTCCGGGGCTAATTAAGGGTCAAGGAGGGTGCTGCATGCTCCCTCACCTTAATATATATGTTTTGCTCTAGGGTATGGGCCTTAAGGGCCTGGAGGCCAACCCTACGCTGCACACGCCAAAGACTCTGCATGGTGTGGGGTTACCAGCCTGCTGGTGGTTTGGCCACTATAGCCAACTCCCCGTTGAGCACGGCCAAAGGCTGTGTGCAGCTTGGGTTTGGCTGCCTGAGGGGAGTTGGAAGCAGGGAATTTCTGCAAGCCAGGCCCTGCGGCTACCCCCTGCCATGCGCGACCAAAGGCAGTGCGTGGGGTTGGCTGCCTTAAGGTGGCTGTCTGCAAGGAGTAGCACACAAGGCCTGGTTGCAAGCCAGGCCCTGCAGCCAACCCACACTGCACGCAATAAAAGTCTGTATGCATTGTGGGGTTGGCTGCTTGCAGGGGAGGTTAGACACAGGGTCTGACTGCAGGCAGGCCCTGTTGCTAACCCCTTGCTGTGCACACTGAAGGCCCTGTGGCAAACCCCTGCCATGCATGGCCTTCGGGGGGATTCTGGCTTTACATATGGTAATAAATTATTACTTTTGAATTTTTTAAAACCTAGAAATTCACTGCAAAAGAAAAAAAAAGTTAAAGTAAAATAGGTCTGATCAAAATATCTGCTTTGCTTAAAAAAACAACTTAGAAATTCACTAAAAAACAAAGGTTAATGGAACTTTATAACTTTATAATTAGGTGAATAGGTCTGTTATATCATCAGTGATATCATAAATTAGGTCATAGTACATGTCATGTTTATGTAATATGTGAGGTCATAAGCAGTGCATGGCGAGGGTGCAAGTTATTGGTCGTTCTAACTGGTGAATTTCTGTGGGTTTTTTGGGTTCAAAACATTAGTGTTGTCACTGACATATTCAACTAACTAGAAACTTTGTTTATTCTTTGAATATATGTATATAGACGCACACATACATACTATATATAAACATGCCATACAAAAGAACAGTGTCAATTAGGACATGGAGCAGCAAGTAAGAAGTAGATTGTTAGATCTAGAGGGTTTGAGGGATAAGATAGGTGATGAATGACAAAAGAAGCCTACTGGACAACAAATAAGCAGCATGTTAAAATTGTACAAGTTAATTTTTTTAATTTTTTTAAAAGGCGTTAACAGCTATATGGCACCATACCTGAACAACTTGTGGGAATCCTCCACAGTCTGACATCTGTAAAAATAATAAACATTATCAAATGGTGTTTTAGAAAATCCCAAAAAGCATTTGCGCTCTCTAGAGTGGTGTAATTGTGAACATCAAACTGAACCTCATTGTCGGTAAATTCAATTACCTGTAACAATACATTTATGACATACGGTGTATACAAGTCTCATTGCTTTCAATCAATAACACCAGAGTTTAAAAAGTTATACCTTGGTAACACTGGTCATCAAAAGATAGGGCCGCAGATTTTTATTTATTTTTTAAGTCCGTTTTTAATATGAGGGCCATAACTTAAGCCCAAGAATACCACATTTGTGTCGTGCAATTGCCAAAATGAATAGTTGACGCAAATAATTTCTCATTGCCCATCCCCATTCTAAGCAAACTAACTACATTATGATCAGGAAAACTAATTAAAGTACCAAGGGTTAACACATACCAGCAAAAGATTTACGTTCTCTGACATCTACACTGGATGAGCGGTGACAATATTCAGAACTGGCCCCTGATTTTACAAAGATGTTATTTTTTTAATTCACTGAAAGTTCTCCCTCTTGTTTTCACCCCACTTGAAAAGTAAGATAATGTATTATTTCAAAACCAGTAGTAGGACTATATTCTCGTCCATCTCTTATTTACAAGTAAACTTCTGTATGTTGACTGGGATGCGACATTCAGAGTACTACTCGACAGCTGGAGTTCATGAACAGCAAAGGTATACTGCGTGATGACGTTATAAGCATGTGTAAAATTACCCCAGGTCCTGTTAAACTAGTGTTTGATCAAGGTGTGTAGATGAGTACATATGCATTCACCTAGAGATCCTCAACACAATTTAGAACGGTAAGGAATTCACAAGTTGTATTTGCATCTGTATTATAGCAAAATAGAAAGTATAGGAAAGAATTAATTTACACTGCAACTAATACACATCTAGGGTTCTAACACTGGCACCAAGAATGGAAGGAAAACGAAAGAAACATATGAATTGTAATATTTACAGAGATAAAAACAGTTAAGAGTTGAGGGGACTGAGTAAGCGGAAAAGAAGATTATTTGGCCTTAGAGGGTATTAAAGAGCAAGACTTAAGGAAAATTAGAAGGTATGCATGACCCCTAGATGAACTAATTTAGAAGACTTCCTGGGAGGTGCAAACAACCCTTTCTAAAGAATATAGGGGGTATAACATTCTTGTGTCACAACTTTCCTTGAATTATAAGACGCAATGCAGATCACAGATTGTTTTGAACAAAAGTCAAGTTAAACATGAAGATGTCGCTAGCTAGTCTATTTCGGTCTTTTACAGTAAAATGAGTACAGACATCGAATGGATAACAAGAAAGAATACTTTGTTTGGGTGTGCCAAGAAAAGAGACAATTTACACATTAATGGTTTCTTCTGGTACAAAGGAAGTGCACACTTTGAATAAATGTTAGTCTTGATGATCCAAGAAGCACTGAAACAACCTGACAAAAGGAGTCAGTAATCACATTAAATAAGATATAGAATTGACCATGATTTGTTTTAGATGTGTAGGAGATATAGCCAATAAATGGTACACCTTTCCTTTACAATAATGGCATAGAGGGTTTTTTGTGATACAAATTAGATTTTTTTAATACATACACATTCAATTTCCATTATCTATATACTAGGCCACCACGGTTGATAGGACATAGAACAAGTGGGTTAAATAAAACATTTCCCCTAACTAATAGGTGGAACAGCTAGATAATATACATTGCTAACCATCAAGACGGATGTATACTGTGTAATATGCAGTGGTTCTATGAGAAGCACCTGTGTACGGGAGTTTGGCAACCCTACCTACAGAAAATCTTAATTTACTCCAGAAGGGAGGAGGAAAAAATACACTTCTGAACCTGTGTTAGTCAATCATTTACATTTATGGCCGACTGAAGTATCAAGATTTAGTAATATTTTTTTGGTCTAGTGTACACCTTTTCAGAGGACGTAACTAACACAAGCCTTGGAATGTGGCAAACCTTCAGGTTGTATGTCAGTGTGACTAAACCATCATAGGATAAATATTTTGTGCATTAACGGGTGTTGTGTACAACTGAACGCCTACCCGAAAGGGGTCTATACACCCATAGAGGAGACAAGACTGCGGGAGCAGAGATGGAATCGCCCCCGACTGCAAAGCTTGCTGCAGATTATTGCAAAGTTTACAACACTTTGAGGCACCTTCCTACTGTGAACTGGGAAGAGTTGTGTGGAGCTGCACTTTCCCTGCTGGTGGATTTACCAAAGTGCCAAGAAAACCTGCACAGGGGTCAGCTGACAGGAAGGTCTTGTGTGTTGACAGTTTCTTCCTGGATTATACCATGTCACTATTTGAATCTACGGTAAAAAAAAATCCTCTTCCATCTCAATTCCATTTCTGAGCATTTAACTCAAATCCTGGATACCCCAGTGGCTTTCAAATAATTGCAGTGTTTAAAACACCATCAAAATCTTTGAATTCGGCAGAAATCAGGAAAATTATAAACATCTAATGCGTACAAACGCCCTAGTAAATAAGAATATTAGAAAGGAGTTCCCTAAACAAAGACACTTGGCTGCAGGCACACAATGCCAAGGGGACTTGAAATATCCCTTATATGTAAGGGTAGGGGTAGGCTATTCCCTTTATTCTTTCCATAGCTTGCAAGTGGTCCACAACCATTTCAACCCACATTTTTAAAGTTACAATAACACCACAAGACCCATATTGCCACATGTTGTAAGTAAAAGTTAGGGTTAGCTTAAGTTTCAAGCATGATATTAAGACGTTTGTCATCTATGAGACCACAGGGGTGTTGCCCAAAGCTTAAATAGTTAGAATATCTAATACACATCTTGTTCTTTATAACCCTTCACCATAAATATTAAACAACCTTAAAGGGAAGCATTCTCAGTGACCGCAACTGCTGCCATGCTCACCATTCTATCATCTGAATAAAAATGCAGGACAGCTTAAAATGTGCTGTTCCACTCGCTCCTCTCAGCGCGCTGCTTAGATTTGATCATGCAGAGGCTGTGCTGTGATACTGGTTTTTTCGACAAGGCCGAGCGAGTACACCTGTGGTGGGCAGACCACTGAAGAGTGAGTACAGGAAGAGCTATGAACTTGTCTTTCCTCTCCTTGCTTCTGTTGCCCAGTGTGCATATCTAGACTGTCAGTACTCTGCCCATTGAAGTAGAATACCTTCTGAAATCACTACTTGCAATAAGCTATGACAAGTGAGAAGCTGTGTTATTTTCTAATTAAAGGATTATTCTGACACCAAAACACATTTATAATTTTTTTTTTTATGAAACACAGGAGTTTATACTTAATGTTCTCATGTGCATTATAAATCAGTAAAATACTGCAGTTAGTTCTGCAATTATCTTTATATTCAGGTAAAAGTGCATTATCACATCCTATAAGAAATGTCTATCCAGGATAATGGTGTTTGTTTTGTTCTTGATTAGTCTAAATACAAAAGCAGTGGTTTTAATGACACTTCACATCATTGACGGTTATTATATATTATGTTCTGATAAGCTCCAAAAAATTAACGTGATAAATCAAACATACTTCGATTTAACCTTTCTTACATCAGAATACCCAGCAATTTTATACACAATATTGTTTAATATATATATTAATACACACACACATATATATATATATATATATACATACATACACGCACACACACATATATATATATATATATACACACACACACACACACACACATACATATATAACAAAATGGTTAGCTTTTCATATATTACCTTTAAGAGTGTGGTCTTTGTAGGATCCAGTTTTGAGTTGCACTCAACCTGTTTAATGGAAGCATAAGTAATGTTAAACTGTATATGGGCTTGTTAGAAATGACAGCATTTGCATTATTTACATTTTATAAACAAGAGCTTAATTTTGACACACTTAAAAGCTCTCAGCATTCAGTATCGCTTGACCGTCATCCATAAAAGGCCATCTATTTTATATACAACAGGAAAGAAGGACAGGCCCCACATGTGCAGCTCCACTCCATTTACTGTTCGGACTACCATTTATCACTATGTGTTAAAACAAACATAAGTGGGAGGAAAAGAACTGGAAAAGTCACTTTCCCACAAACCAACAACCCAAGACTAATTTCTTACTAACCCTTTTTTACCCTATTTTCTCATACATTTTACTACTATTTAACTCTTCTTGGATGTTCGCCCACCCTGCTTGTTTGCAAAACAATCAGTATTAGTTTGCTTAAACATATTCAACTAGTCTCTGTGTTCCCATACAGACAATACGTGCAATAAAACAAAAACTAAGGGTTCTTCATTGATGCAAACCTCAAATAATTATTACATTGAAGCCTGAAGACAGAATACTAAATTTGGTGAGATTTTCAAATTTTTAACACATTTGCTCAATATAATGTTGTATAATTGGTCATGCAGAGAAACATAAATCCTGTTTGGACATATAATGCCTGCGCTGTGTGGAAACCTACCACAATATATTTTAACACTCGATGCCAGATCTCCCTCGCCCTGAATGTTTGCTGAACAGGACATTTGTCAGATTTTTAGCAATTTTTTTCCTAAAGCATTGTACTTTCCCTTTTTGTCTCATGCAGGAAGATATCCATGCCAAGGTGTGACCTCCATCAGTGTCCTCCCTGGTTTCTTGACTGCAGGGAGTTCAGATATGAAATGGGTTTGAGAAGAACTAGGAAATGTTTTTATGAAGGAGAAAAACTCCCAGAATATCAAAACCACTACTTTAATGTTTTTGGGGAATTCGTATTTTGAAGAAAAATGTGGCTGCAAGAGACATAGTAGCCACGCTGAAGGCTTACAGATTTCCATCAGGCAATCAGAGATCTTTGAGTATGTTTGGCTGTAGTGTTGTGGCCTGTAATGTGTCAGGACAGCAGAGAACATACTGCTGTTGCCCTAGCGGTACAAAGCACAGCCCATCAAACCACAAGTGACCCTTTAAGTTGTGTAACAGTCACCTGAAGAACACGCAGTATCTTTTTGGATTACATTTTCAGAAACCAATCATCCTGATAAAGAAATTTCTATCCCTTAAAAATGCACCACTCACTAGCGCCTTGGTAAACACACAAGTTGCCGACATAAGATCAAAAAGCCAAAATCGTGATGTGCTAATTTATAGACTTTGAGACAAATAGCAGAAATCTGAGCGAGTATACAGTAAAAATATTGAAATAGGTCTCTTGTGTCACTGCCCTATCTCTTAACACCACCAGAATTTGTGCCAGACACTTATTCGAACTTTTTGTTGATTTACACAATTATTTATTAAATTAACCTGAAAATCTAAAATGGGCTTCATCTTTCCAGGCTCTCTGGGATGGCACCTCTTCAGAGACTTGCTTAAATCATTAATCTCAAAACCTTCCAAGTAAAGAAGAATCCATCTATTTACTTGGACTCTCTTTAAAAGTTTGAGTAAGAAAAGGCACAGGCAAGCCCCAGGAGCCGGGCGTTTTTTGTTTTTTTTCTAGAATTTTATATAGCGCAAAATTGACCCGAACCCAATCAGGTATCAGAGCGGTTTACATAGCACCAGTTACGTAACATGAGGACACACATTCATTTTTATTTTTTTGTTAGGCACGGAGAGATTAAGTGATTTGCCCAGAATCACAGGATGTTCAGCGTCATTACCGAGACTCGAACCCAGATCCCCAGGTCCGAGGTCGAGCACCCTAGCCATTAGGCCAACTCCTCTCTCTCGCTTGAAACCTCAATGCATCTGCAATAGACTGTTACATAAAAATTAACACTCTAAACAGATCTATGATTTTCTTGATAAAGACAGAACTGGCTAATCTAGAGGTGTTCTCTGTGGAAGGTGTTTCAAGAGCTAACATAGAGAATGCTTTCCTCGGCAGTGGTATAAGAGAAGATTTAAAATACTAACTCTGTGTGGTTGCCAGCACAGGACTGTCCAGTGGTGAGTTCACGCCACTGGCATCTCTCACATCCAGTAAAATGCCACCATTGTCTTGGTTACTTTGATCTTTACTTTCATTACTCTCATGTGCAGGGTAGATGTTTGCTGCATAAGGCACAAGCAATCCTAAAGCTTAAACGGAGAGGTGTTCCTAATAAACCCAGTTGCAGAAACTAACAATATTGGCACTCTTCCATGTCCTGGGCACCAGAGATACTGCAATAGATGTCAGTATGGGGGTCGAGGGGGGATGTTGGTTCCACACATTACACTTGTCTGTAGTTTTAGTGCTGCAATCATGATCTCCAAAGAAGCCAGCAGGTACACAGATTCTAAGGGCTTGGAAAGAGGGTCCACTAACTCAGCAATGGTAGACAGTGAATGGAAGAACATGGATTTTATTTTGCCCTTGGGGGCACGAGATATTAACCGGAGCTAAAAAGCCTTACACATCACCAGGACATGGTAGCACAGTCTGCTAGGTTGCTCTATACTGATGATTTAGTCTTATATAATCATCTCTTTCTCATTATCTCCAAAACATCCTGCCTCCAACCTCAGGTACAATATCTGAAAACAGACCAAATGAATGCCATAAGACGACATGCATATATCTGCAAGAACAGAAGAGCTAGCAATTCAAATGGTATTAGAGGACAACTGGAAGGTCTTTTTCCCCCACTGCGCCCATTTCTTGAGGGTAGCATTAGGGGTAAGCAACAACATGCTCAACTTCTCTCATATATTGGAATATCTTCAAAGCTTTAACCATCAACATAGTTAAGAATTTCTCTTTGGGAGATTGTAGCAAACCTAGGACTGAAGGTGCTAGAGTTCTTGCTGAAGAAAGTTTGTACAGGCTTGAAAATGAATTACGTTATTTCTTGGAAACTTATGGTAGTAATGTTAAGCTTGCTGACTTTGCGGTCTGTTCCTTCAAATGCTGCCATAACATCATGAAATGAAGAGTTCCTACTGTGGATCAACTTGGGTTTCTATGGGGGAGAACAGTCCCTTATTGGAATCATACCTTCAATAAGGGGAGTAGTGTCCATTTTTTAACCCACACCTCAAGTGTTGAGAACAGGTTGGAGATGCCTGATCACTGGATAAAGATCTGCCTCAGATCCTTCAATGCAGCATATAATATGGTGACAGGACAATCAACATTGGCTTTAGAGGTAAAGAAATAAGGGCTTCTACTAAAGGATAAAATTGCTTAAGTCTTCCGAAATAGACTCTATAGTTTTCAATAGAAGCCTTCTCAGACATTCCTTTCTCAGTGCATGCAAACTTTCAACAGCATGCAAGGGCAAATTCTTAAGAGTACAGTGCCTCAATTATGAAGCTAGGCTTAATGGAGATTATCTTGATGTTTATGGGAGTCTACATTGAATGGATCCTACATACTGAAAAAATGCTTCAACATTGAATGTTTATATTGCCTCAAAAGACTGGAGCTAAACATCTGAGTGATGTCAGCATGTGTGGGAGGAATTTGCCCACAAATTTGAATTAGAAGGAAACTATACCTGGGAGTTGGACAAGCCTCAGAAAAGCAAGGGCTGTATCAGACTATACAAGAATGCTCAGCTAACAACTCAAGTAACCTCACTCCGCGTACTTCATTAGCTTGCCTCTCAAATAGAACTACCTCAATGAAATAGAAACCCAGAAGCCAAATGGTCTGTCCTTCTAGGGTGCCTTTCGACCTCAGGAAGTGTATTTGTCAAAATGAGAAGGTATTGTGGTGAGGTGGCAGGTGTGTAAAGGCGTACCCCACCAGAAAAAACGAGAACAAAAAAAAACCTGCTTCTATGAACACTAAGGAAAACTGACTGTCCTCTGAGGATGTCAAATCAAGCCAAGATTACAATTTAAAATGCTATGTTGTTAGCTAGTGTACTATGGAAGTGATTTTCAAAATAAAGGTTTACAATTTAAAAAGTGTTCTGGGATCAACTGTGTGGGCAAAGATGACCCATTGTCCCGAAAAGTGGAAGATCACTGTCACTTACACAAAGTGAAAGACAAAAGTCATCTAAAGGCCCGAATGTTTGCCATGTAGATTGAGATTTGCTGGTTACATACTAACATGGCCTGCTAGCTTGGTGGTGCTAAGGAAATGAAACCAAGAAAACATTTCTATAGGCCTGAGTGGTGAACTCCGCTCACAGAGTTTTCTGCACTCCGCAGAGCTCGCGGAATACAGAAAACTCCGCTCCGTGTAGTGCAGCATAGTTTTTTCCCCGATCGTGCTAGTGAACGGTAAATTGGCGAGTGTGAGCTGCAGCTCGGGTAGAATTCCTACCCGAGCGACAGGAAGATCAGTGCAAACGGCAGATTGCACTGCACTCCGCCACTTGAGGAACTCCGTGGAGTTCTCACTATGCGCAGTTCCACATAGCGAAACTCTGCAAACTTCACCCTGGCCTGCAAATCTACTGCATCAGGATGACTTTTTTTACGAAAGTGCTTAGCTAAGCAAAAGAGGCATTCGATGGAGCAGAACAAACTAGGGAAGAATTCAGCAGATACCCTGGATGGCAACTGAACCCAAGTACTGTCACTATCATCAAAACTACAGAGCTGAAATAAAGCAACAATCGTTTCTTGATCCAGATGGATCACTATTTAGATGTCAGAACTAAAACTGGCAAAACAAACTGTTGAAAAGCAAGTAAGAGATACCACAAACTATTAATAAATGAAGTGATTTTGCTATATATTTGATTGGTAAGATGTATTACTGTCAAAATTAATATACTACCATTGTCCATGTTTATAATGGTAACTACTGATTTAAGTAAAGAGCATACTCCTGAAGCAATTAAACTATAATTCCAGGTTTTTTATAGGCATATAAAAAAGTAGTTCAGCATTTCTACATCTGCCAATGGATCAGAGACCTAGCTGATTTAGCACTATACTTGTGGGTACCCTCGGGAGCTTGATTAAAACGTTATCTAATAAGGATGTATCCTCACAATTGACATTAACTATTCAATTAAATAAGAAAGGCTCTCAATAAAACATTGGAATAAAAAAATTTAATATACCAATTTTGATTTAAGACTCTCCAAAACTTAGGAATAACAGGGCATCAAAACGGCAAAATGTATGCTGAGGTACAATGTAACCCTGACACCAGCTCAGTCATTTATATAACAACTCATTAGTATACAAAATTATAGAAATTATTTTATTTATGGAGTTTTATATAGCGCTGGCCAGACCCGAGGGTATCGGAGCGCTTGCCAACAGTTATAATACAGGAATCCCAAATAATCATAGGTATACATATTGGTTCGGAAGTCCCGGCGTGTAGTGCAACATTGAGGCAGGGCAGTCCTGAGAGCCTCGCAGAGTGCACGATTGTCTTGTGCAGAACCATTTTTAGGGAGGGGGAGCGGGGAGGGGCGAAAGGGTGCTAGGAGGAGGTAGATTTTGGTGACAAAGTGTCATGGTGCTGCGGAATGCAGGTATGTGCCCTTCAGCACTGGTTACCTGTCTGGGAAGGCATGTTCTTTTAGGAGTTTTTTTAATTTTACAAAGGACGGGATGGTCCTAATGTCTGCTGGGATGGAGTTCCAGATTTTGGGTGCGTTTCCGGTGAAGGATCGTGCAGCGATTTTCTGTTTGTGTGTGTTTTCATCGGAATGAGCAGAAGGGACTTGGAGCTCCTGAGGTTCCTAGTCTGGCCGGCCTTTTTGAGTTTGGAGGCCAGGTATTCAGGTTTCCCTGTGTGGAGGGCTTTGTGGTGAGGCAGGCAGTTCTGGAGCTGGCACGCATCTCTACTTGGAGCCATTTTAGATCTTGAAGTGTGGGTGCAATGTGCTCAAATTTCCTGACTCCGGTGACCATTCTGGCTGCTGCGTTTAAAGTTGTTTTGAGGGGGGCTAGGTGGGATTTCGCTGTACCGGTGAGGATAGCATTTCCATAGTCGAGTCTAGATAATACCACGGATTGGGTGGCTAGTTTGAGGTCATTGGGCGGGATTAAGGGTTTTATTTTGTTGAGAAGCTTCAGATTGAGGAAGGCACTCTTCGCGGAGTTCTTGATGTGACTGACCATGTCACGTCTGGGGTGATTCCTAATGATTTAATGGAGTTAGTCGGAGTGAGATTACAGTTCAGAGCATGGATTTCTTTAAGCCATTCCATGATTTGGGGGTTTTCTTCTTTGGAGAGGAGGAGAATTTCGGTTTTGTCTTGGTTGAGTTTGACGTGGTTCATGGATATCCAATGCTGGACTTCTTTAAGAGTGTTTGTTTAATCTCTGAATGTCTTCAAAGGAGGAGGTTTCCAGATAGATCTGGGTGTCGTCTGCATAGAGGTGAAAGGTGATGTTGGCTTTTTTGAGTAGGGAGGTGAGGGGTTCCATATCAATGTTGAATAGTTGAGGGGAGAGCACTGATCCATGGGGGACACCTCTGTTGATGGGGTGTGAGTCGGACGTGAAGGTTTTGTTTTTATCCTTTGGGAGCGGTTGTGTAAGAAGGAAGAGAACCAATGTAAGACCACCTCGTCTGCTCCAACCCCGTCTTGGAAAGCCTTGATGAGAAGATTGTGATCCACCGTGTCAAAGGCTGTCGATAGGTCCAGGAGGATGAGTAGGCAGCATTTGTCAGTATCTAGAGATTTGTGAATGTCATTCACGATGTTCAGGATTGCGGTCTTTTCTGAATCCCGATTGGTGCGGATCTAGAAGGTTGATGCTGTCCATGTGCTGAATCAATTGTGGAAGAACGCACTTCAAGGATTTTAGCAAGGAGGGGAACATTGGAAACCAGTCTGAAATTGTTCAGATCGTTGGTGTCAAGGCCAGGTTTTTTCGGGAGTGGTGTGACTTGGCCGACTTTGAGGCAGTCAGGTATGACACCGGTTCTCAAGGAGCGGTTTATGATCTTGCACCAGTGTGGAGCTATGGAGAGTTTCAGCTTTTTAGTCAATTGAGTGGGTATAGGATCTAGTGCGTGAGCTGCGGGTTTGGAGGTGGCGATCAATTTGAGAATCTCGGTTTCCAGTATGGGGTTGAAGGATTTCCAGACTTTCATGGGGGGCTTGCGTGCATTGGCTTCGGTTTCTGGAGGTGAGATTGAACATGAGGTGTTGGGGTTGACGGGTTGATAGAAATGTAAAGATCTGGGCAGAACAGGTTGTGCAAACCAGGAAAGATATACACAGAGCTGTTCCTTTTCACACCTACTCTGCTATGTCACTGTTGTACTGTGCTGGAGTGCTACTCAAACATATTACAGGGACTATGGCTGTCTGGTGATCAGAAAACCTGAAGAAATACTTTCTATGCGGTTTCATTAGGTTAATGGTTTATTTATGGGGCAGATTGATCCCTGGATGGAAGCAAGATTCCTATTCATAGGATACAAGATTTACTCTGCAAGCATGCTGGTCACCGCAATGCATGCAGACGAGTGCACAAGAGAGCATATAGATCAATGTTTGACAAATAGTCATGCTTATCGGCATCCTAAACTAATATAATGTAGGGAACCTGCTAACCTTTCATCCATACATTTTGTTCAGATTGACCCATTTGCTTTACTGAGAAGTCCTGGAAGCCAGGATGTCAATGGAGCAAAGCTTAAATTTTTTCTGAAATGCCAAGAATGAATAAATTGGTCCAAGGTGATTTCCATCCAATCTGAAATCAATGTTTTCTTCTATTTTTTTACAAGGTGTAGGTTAACCAGAAGCTCATTATTCTAGCTTCCGTTAAAGGAAGCCAAACTGAAAATAGAGCCATCTCTTCAGATATCTCTAGGGTATTTCTCGCCACAACCGACATGTAAACAAAAGACCCATAATACATTCAAATTCTTTTTAAGTTGTGTTTTTTATCCACACAATAAAAATGTATATGTTGAGAGGTAGGCATCTTAGGTTTACAAAAATCTGGTGAAGTTTGATAAACTATCTTGCCTGTTTGTAAATATGAAGAGGAGTGATTTTCACAGGCTGTTAAATGTGATGCCTTTTATTTAGTCTACTCCCTTCTTATATTTCATATTAGCAGGTGTCGTCAAGGATGCATATTGCTTCAATAAATCATTATTAACAAACATTTGTTTGAAAAAACAGTACTAGTTTGCAAGCAGATTTTTCCAATCTAAATAGTTTTTTAAAATCCCAAGACACTCGGGTACATTGATAAACATTTAATAATGATGGTACTGAAACTAGGTAAATGATAAATGTACATATTAGGGATGTCTGACTTTGATCACAACTATACAGTAATGCGTAAATACAGGAACTTTTGTCAGTATGTCCTATTTATTGATTTATAAGATTAAGACATAAGGTACATTAGAGTGATATACACGGACTAAAAAACAGATAAAATCATATACGTACCACTGCATCAACAGCAGGGGAATTATCACCAACAACGAGCAAAGATGGGCACCTGTCAAAAATAAAAGCACTGCTTAGAATGAACAGTATCAATTGAAAGAATCACAATTGCATTCACCATGCACATGCTATTCACACAATTCTACTGGAGGCAACTGGTGCCGGTTTTCTTAGCTTGTATGTTTTCAGAGGCTTACACCTCCAAGAGGTGCTGTGGATGCAAGAATAATTCAGCAAAATGCAATGGCAAATATATATGGGGCAGTTTCGCTCAAAAGAGGGGGATACCCTAACAAATATATATATTTATTAAACACATTTTAGGATCATCATGCCAATTCAGATCGTAACAGCCTGGCTAAGAATCCTGTGCAAAGGGCCAATACAGGGGTCCCAATAGTACAGCAATATAGTGCAAAGCAGTCAAACAATATCCCCTGTATGTGCATCGATCTGTGCGTAAATAATCCCTCACAGTGAACAGGAACTCAACACATGAACAGGAGATGAAGTAGTGCATGGGGTATAAAGCATCCACCATCAGGGATAAGGGGTTTGTGTCTGACAGATCTGGTATATCAGCAGGGTGAGCCTCTGGGGTCAGGAATTTTGGGCCATGGTTCCGCACAGTTGGAGTCCTTTGGGTTAGTCTTCCTCAGTGGAAACGTCATCCGAGATTTGGATTAGTCGCCCTGTGCCATTTATTCTTGGGCAATCCTGAAGAATCAAGTCCCATGCTTGAGCATGGTCAGGGCTCCTCAGCCCTTTCCACACCTCCGTGTAAAGCCGTACTCCCTCACATGCAGCCCATTTACATAGGTCCCTATACCATCTCTGGAGAGTGGGTCCCCTGAGACATTTCCAAAACATAGTAATCTGCAAGGATCAGGGCTAGGTCTGCGAAGTACGAGGTGATGGTGACAGCTTTGGTTCTGAGAAATAGGTCCATTAGGCCGGTCGCCGGGGATCTAACTAGATTGTATCCCGTAGCAGAGTTAATGCAGCTCACAACAGTCTCTAAATAAAAGGTAAGGGCGGTACATCCCCCACACACATGAAAGAAGTCCACCCCTATATCTCTGCAGTGGGAGCATTCTGTCTGCGTCCCCAGGAACATGAGATAAATGTGTTTAGGTGTGAGATATGCTGTACAGATGTAATAAACCTAAATGAGGGAAGCAAGCATTGCGAGATGCAAGGTGTGTCTCTTAGGATGTTGTGCCAGTCTTAGTTCTTGGGCCATATCTCGGGAAAAGGGGTCTCTCAGGCTCATCAGCATACTTTGGGTTTGTGCGATCAGTGCTTTGTAGATAAGTGTGATTGCATGGTTTTGGCCAGTGATGGTGTAAATAGCCTTTAAGACTCTATGCCCTGAGGGTTGCTGTCCGTCTTCCCACATGTTCACCGCACTGCATTTGTGACTGCCCCATGTAGCAGAAAATGGTGGGCAGGGCGTGCATAGTCGAGGAGATCTACTAAATCTCCTAGATTCACATCTGCAAACCAATTCCTGAGCGTTATCATACCTCTCCTTTCCCACTCTCACAACCCAGAACCAGTAACCCTCATGTGGTAGTTGTCATGCAGTCAGAGGAAGGTCCTTCACATAGAAAGTTCCTGCCTATGCATGTGACCCATGTGAACTGTAAAGTATTCAATAGAATTTTGGGTCTGTCGCTGCTCCGTCGAGCATTTGGGTTAAACAAAGGAGCCAACAGAGGTGCGGTTTGGGATAAAGAGTACCCCGGGTGGCATACTCCTCCATCTGCAGGGTCTCCAATAAGCTGCACACTTTAGTTGTGCCGCAAGGTTGTAAAGTTCCAAGTCTGGGACTGCCAAGCCTTCACCGTCAATGGAAGACGGAGCTCGGAAAATGCCAGCCTAAGGCATCTCACACCCCACATGAGTGAGAGCAAGAGAATGTCCATCTCGATGCCATCACAAAGAGAAGTGTATTTTCTAAACACAAGAAAAAAAATTGGGTGGAAATACAAAAAAGGGATTTATACAGCTACAACATGGACGTTTATGGAAAGCATGGATTATAGTGACCAATTGAAACTTAGAACAAGAATCAAAAATCTTCCGAAGCCCTTTTCAGAGAGAAAGGGACAAAGATGATGGTGAATATTTAGCTGTCGCAGCAAATCTTCTTTAAAAATAGTTTTCTTTTCTCCTGGCTATTTTTCTTGAATTTAGGGTTCTTTTTTAGTTGTCCAGTGGATGTGCATTTTGATTGGCAGGTGCTAAGACCACTTAGGCCTTTGAGAGACCAGCAACGCCCTGAGTCCTGACCCAGTTGATAAGGCAACAGTGGTCACAACTATGCATACCACCGAGTTCTGTGCACTAAATATTTTGGTAAATTGTTGCATCTAAACAAGAGTACAAAGGTATACATCCTGCCACCCTGGGCAGAAAAATTAAAACACTTGCAATTACACCTTGTTGCTGTAATAAAGCTTCAGTCACAGGTTTAGCACAGTTTGTGGGAAAATAAACCAATGATTTACGCTCAATCACAACTGGTTTGCATGCATACCCACCACATATTTCGTCCCCAAACTATGGACATTTTCTATCTCAAACAGACTAAAGTTTGCTTATGAATCTGATGAGTAATAGGTGTGTTTTGTTGTCAGTCATATGCTCCGTGAATGAATCCGGGTTAACAATCCTGGAATTGTGCATTTCAAAGGATGAGACTGAAATTGTGTCCTCTCTATGTTACTACACAGTTTTACTTTTTTATGCCCTTAAACTTAATTATTGCATAGTCACGAAAACACCACTGGAAGAATGGGCTAAGGACAGGAAGAATCTATTTAAATTTGAGGAAGTTTTATTAAAAACAATAATAAAAAATAAAAGATAGCAGGATAAGATGACCACTTCCTATCAATGGAATTATATGTGTGGTTAACACTGTATCGATAATCATTGTTTGAATTCCTGTTTGGCATGTTCTAATGTGTTGCTCTTGCCTGTGTCTCTATACTCCACTTCTGCGTTTTTAAAGCACATATGCATTTTAAAAAAGACATTTTACTTTAGGGCATTTGCACAACTTGTAAGGCAATAGCTTGGTTGGCATCACTACTAGAGCTCTTCTTTAAAACAATTTATTTGAAGCTATATCAATATTTGTTAATACTGAGATCTGGAGTCAGCAAATAATTTAGCAAAATATATTCCTTGTATAGTTTTAAAAAGAAAGTTGATCGACCAATCACTTAAGAGCTAGAGGACCCTAGAACCCTACAAAGCAAGATCCACAGTCTCAGCAGGGTGGGTTCTCTTGGCAATTAAGTCTTGAATTGAAAAAAACAAAAAACAAGTCAGACAAAGTCACTACCACAGGCGAAGCAGGACACAGTGGTGACAGGAGAATGGACTTGTGGAAACTCACTTAGCTAACCTAAGCACAGATTTCTAGAGTAAAGAGGGCCAGTTGTAGAAAATAGCTCAAAAAAGGTCAAAAACATATGCATGGGAGGGTCAAAGAACTGCTGAGCTCAAAGAAAGTGCCAGAGGCCAAAAGAGAATGGCAAGATCCGGAGCAACATGACGGTCTGTTGCTTCCTCTGGATTTGCTAGGAGAGCATCAACCTTTCAGTAGCCAAAGTCATTTAGGGTCAGAGCTATTAAGGTGATCTCAGTCAGTGAGTCTCCACTGTAACCAGTAGATGCATGATCGTGTGGTGTTTGGGGTGCCCTGTCAAGGATGAGTCATTCCTTAACTAAGGTCTGGTGGACTGTGGTCAAACTGGCATCTTATTTCACCTTCGTGTAAAATCTGTCCAATTAACGTTAGTAAGTTGTTTGCCACTAATGTGTTTAAAACATTTGCTCTTCAATCAGTCAGAAAATGGTTTCCCATTCACTGCTGCCTGGTTCCTCCATCTTTTTTTGCTTACCACTGAACAGTAACAATTGTCTCTAAAAATCACCCCCCATTGGTACTTTGATTTCCTGGCATGAGGTTCTCCATCTCTATATTCCTCGCCAGAGATCTCCATCTTGGTTATCTAAGGTTATTTCTTGATCATGCAAACTTGCCTTTTTCTGTAGGACAGATAGACACCTGGACTTCCAGTAACCTCCAAAATACCCTGTTATCAAGGCAGCTTGTCTGTTTGCTACCCACCCAGCAAATTCAACAGCTTCTTCCCCCTGGGGTTACATCAGTGCGGTCACTCCATTCTTCCCCCCAGAAGTTTCTAGGCTTAAGTTCAGCAGGTGGAAGACAGACAAATGTTACTTAGGTGAGGTATGTTTCTTTGGCAGTAGGTCCCAAAGATGCATTCACCTCTTGCATTGGTGGCAGCATCAATGGCAATCTCTGTCTTCTGCATGCATGGTGCAACTCGCTCTAAGACAGCATTTCCCAAACTGTGAGTCGGAACCCACTGGTGGGTCTTAAGGCAGTTTTTGGTAGGTTGCGAATGTCTTAGTCTATGTGTAAAGGTGCTGAATAGTATCCCAAAGTCCACTTTTAAAACAAACTCTTCCAAGTATTCTCAAGCAAGACTCCAGGTGAACCTTCCAGTGTTTGCTGCTGTTTTTTTACTTCATAAAGCCATTTAGTCAGAGAATGTTTTCACTATTTGTGATCATAGACAACCGTAACACTGCTTTATGACTTTTACACATGAATTTGTAAAATATGGCTGTGGTTTAACAGCCAGAGCTGCTGACTTTCCATCTGGGGAACCAGGTTTGAATCTCGGTGTTAACTCAACATCCTTCGAATCTGGGCAAATTACTTAATCTCCTGTGCATATAATAAAATAAATCTGACATTATCTAATGTAATCTGGTGCTCATGTAAGTGCTTCAATGCCCGTAGCCTGTGTTTGCGCAAAATATAAATATCAATCTCTATTAAGGTTTTTCTGCAAAAAGCCCACAACTCATTCTAAAGATCACAATTGTTTTTTATACCCTGCAGCCTGACACCTCCCAATTACCAAACGTTACCAACTAATCACCAACCATCTGCATGTACACACATCCCCCACTAATGATCACATTTAACTATTACTTTAATATGCTACAAAGAAATTGAAGTGAATGCATGGTGTGATTTGCTTGGGCACACAAGGCAAATCCAAGTAGCCAACAAGAACCAATAACACGGACTAATCTCTAATCTTGGGTTGAAAAGCAGCTGTTGTAAAGTACTTCAATGCCTCATCAGGGGCAGTAAATCACTATATAAATACAATTACAATATGTATTTTGAGTCCAAAATACACACTTGGGCATCGTTTTAACTCAATGAAAATTAGGCCTTTTCCCATACTCGGCTGTAGAAGGTGTTTCTTACTTACATTTGCTAAAATCACCGATTATCACCACCAAGATTTTTCTACAGCCTTGAGGTTTTAGTTAATAGAGGTAGTTGGTCACCACAACGCTCTGAAGTGTTCCAGCTTCAGACTCCAGTACAGATCACCATTTTTATGATCAGATCAATTTCTTGCTCACAGTCCGATATCAGAGTGCATTGTGAAGGTTGCAACGTTTACAAACAATTGCTGTTTTTACATTAAAAAACAGCCCTTCCTCAAGTCCATTAAAGCTAAGTGGGGAGCAAAAGTTGTCAGCCTAAAAACTGTGTCCTGGTTCTAAAGAGTTTGGAAAGCAGAGCTCTAATGCTTTATTTCACCTTGGGGAAATAGTAAAACTCCCATTGGCAATAATGGTAGGTATAGACTGCACATGTAATGTTAGATGGCGGTATCGAATATAGTTTTGGGCAGACAAGCTGAGGTGTCTGGTGCTCAGTGCGTGCTTGCTCCATGTAGTACAGGACCTATCTGGTGGAATTATGTTGCACTTGGTGGCCTGGCATGTGCCACATGGGAACGTAAGCAAGGTAATTGGGTATCAGAAATGAAAATGGATGTTGGCATTCCTGGAGTTTGGCTAAGTGTGCACGATGGAGACAGGCCTGCATTGGTGGAGTCTATCAGACCTAATAAATGTAGTTTTGGCCCTTGAATTTTTCTAGCTTTAAGAAACTATTAATTAGCTTAAGTAAAAGTCTTTCACTACTTGGCATGCTCTCAAACTCAGACTGTAGACAAGGCAGTGGAGTTGGTCCAACCAGTCTGCTATTTGCATTAAAGATCAATTGTTTAGACCTGGATTTTTCAGTTTCCGGGGTGTGAAAAATATTAGTGAGGGCCTTTATGTTAGAGAGTTTCTAGCTTAGCAGTAAGTGCAGTGGGTTTACTAGGTAGGTCTAACCAGATAGTGTCCTAAAATCAGAGGATGATGGTCACAACTGAGGCAGTAAACGTCTCTTCAAATCTGAGATTATACAAAAAAGGTCTGTGTAAGCAGGAATGAGAGGGTAGTGAGACATGAAGCAGTAGAGAAGTAGGACTGGTGGTATTTTGGAAGATACTGGCAGGTATTTTCACTTTATAGGTGAATGCAATACCTGTTCCTTTTCAATGGAATTTATATCTGTGGATGGGATAAAAGAGTCCAGGACTGCATGATGTTTGATGAGACCGAGTAATCAGTGAGGATTTAGTAGCATGCACATAGTTGAGAGTTGCCAATCTGATTGCGCTAGGTCTTTCTGGATGGTACTGAAAGGCAATACTACTGGGAAGAACTATGTTGGGACATCCTATAGGTGTATACGGCAATGTTCCTGATAAAGTCTGCTGTATGAGAGTTGGTGGAATTGTTTCAATATGGCTCCTGATTGGATGAGCGGTATTATTGGGTGCAGTTTATGATCAGTCTAGCAGCAGGATTGATACTTCTTAGATGGTGTATTTGCGCATTTCCTTCTCAGATGGAGACAGAATTGTAGAAGGTGACCAGGGAAATTGTCAGGTAGAGCCTTTCCAGGTTTGTTTGGTGTATATTGAGAGTGGGTTGGGTGAGGTTATGTGTGGTAGTGAGTGGGTTTAATCTATGTAGTATGAGACGAGCCTTGGGTTGGCAAGATTGCGTTTTGTAATGGGCTTATGTGGGATGAGCATGATGCAAGATGTCTAATATCATGGGCAGTACTTCTAAAAATTGGGTGACTAATGCTATTGGATTCCTTGTGAACCGGGAAATGAATGGACCTTGAGAGAGTGGCAGATTAAAAAGTGACATTGGAAACATCTTGCTTCCTGGTTGTCAAGGTTGTGCATTAGAGGGTTGTGGCCTTTTTCTGTGACGGTTTTAGGTGCTGTTAATTGGGCAGTGAAATTAATGTGTTTAGGTCATGGTGCATCAGGTTTATGGTGAATGGAGTGGGCAGTTGCCTGTGAATACGACATGGGTTTATCACAATTATTGGATACTCTGATTTGTAATTCAAATAATGAACATATTGGCGAAGCCATTGGTGAACTCGGTCTTGGAGGCGTCGTGGAGGTTTGTGGGCATAACTTTTGGGTGGTAAGGCCTTGTTCGGGCCCGAGTGTTTTATGCAGGGGTGGAATGGGGAATTGTGCCCCCTGAGCCATAAGTTAGTGGGTGTTCTTGTGTCTACTAGAGGTGGGCTAAATGATGGATACTGGTTAGTGCAATGTTGTGGAATGCTTTTTTGATGCTACAGGCTTGTGTGAGGGTGTAGTGACCTGAGTGTACATTATATGGTTTGTGGTGTGCAAGGTCCCTTGTTCTGCTCTGCCAACTGTGTATCTGCTACTGACAAATCATGAGGTACCATAATTACAATGAGTTACTGCAAGGTCAGGCATTTCTAGACTGGCATATGTACTAGTACATTTGGATTGTAGTATTGTTAGGTGAAAGTGATTTCTTGTTCTATTTCAAGCCCTGTACAGGATGCCGGATTTTGCTAACAAGATAATTATAGTTACAGATTACCATGTTTGGGTTTTCCCTTTTTCTAACTAATTCCTTTCCACTGTTTGTGCCACAGCTGTAGGCATGATGTGTCATACCATGTGTATGTGCTAGCAAGGACTGCCTGGAAAAGTGAATGTGGGAGGGTAAGGATGAGCTGCGAAGGGGATGATTAAGTGGGAGCAGGAGGGTAGCAGACTGGAAATGACAGAAGGCAAAAAAATGATTGGGGAGGTAGCTAAAGGATGCTTTGCAACCTTGATGTAAGAGGAAGTGGGTGACTGCAGCAGCGCAAGAGGATAGACAAATGAAAAAGGAGCATAAAGATAAGAAACTGTGGAAAAGAAGGCAGTCCAGAGGTGGCAAGGGGCGCGCAGGTTGATGATACCAATAGGAAAGGTGTGGAAGAGAAGCAACAAACAGAGTAAGAAAATGTTTAAGATGAGATTAGGAAAAAGCAGACAAGGAAGAATCAAGGAGAAGACTAAGGGGCACTATTGAAAGGTAAAGTTTAAGGAAGGATAGAGAGAAAAAAATAAGGCAGGAGAGGGAAGTAGATGAAAATAAATATATTTTCAGCCACATTTACAAGCAGCCTACCTGCATAGTGGGCACATTTTAAGTCTGGCAATCTACACAGTCATAGTCAACTTCCGGTATGGCTTCATGTGAAGAGGAACAGTACAAAAGACTGAAAACATTCAAGCATACTGGTTTCCCTGACCTTTTGTGCAGTGACTGAAATACCACAATAAAACAATTTCTTAGAGTATGCGCCATTTGCAGTACTGAAACAACTAATTATCCTATACAGTCAACATAGTACTGCCAAATGTCCATCGGCTTAGATGACACATTATGAAAATTCAGTACTTACTTAAGAGTATTATTAGGTCCTCCTGGAAACGGGCGCTCAATTTCCAGATCTCTTCGGCTAAACAGAAAGATAACTTTATTAATGGTTTTATTTTGCAGATGAAAAGCAAAACTAAACTCTTTTGCTTCTACTACATCATAATTGTCATATACAAAGAATCCCCCTGGTGATAGATAAAATTATAATCTATTCTACAAAAATATGTAAGCCAATGGGATACTCAGATGATAGTACCTGTTATAAGACTTAACAAAAAGTTGAAGATTGTCCCGATTTATGTCATTCAAAATATGTTGGCGATAAGTCGCGATCAGATCGTGGTTGTTGTGAATTTCCTCCTAAAAAGACATTTATAATTAGGTCAAAACACCATTAATGTGCATTTGTTTTCTTATTTGAACAGCATATATACAAAACATGCATTGAACTTTGGTCCGTTAGTAATGCTTATTCTATACCAACATTACTTAGAAAAATTGACCGACTGCCTTTTGTCAATGCCTAGTTAGGAGAATGCGCTGTACAATGTGCTCCCGAGGTACAGGTTGAGTATATTGCTGTATTGTAGGAAACATGTTCTTGTGTGCTGGTGCTTTTATGGGGCATAGGGTGTATGATTTGTTCTTATACAGAAGTAGACCTGGAATTATATATGATAGGAGTACTGTATAATGGAGTGTGCATCCGAGCTGTTGTGCAGGAATGGCACAGTATGCCAAGGTAGCGCTAGATCGCAGGCAAGCACTCTGCTAATACACTGGATATTGTGAGTAAGCCAAAGCTATCCAGGTACTCACACCATATGCTATGAACTGCCCTTATATTGGAAAGTGCCATTGACTGCATGCCTAGTATTGTTATTATAAGCCAATGTACCCTACAGTAGGCATGGACAATACCATGTCAATCTATGACAGATCAATTGCTATAGGCATATGCATCTTTCATAAAAGAATGAAGACCAGAATGGGATGTAGGACAATGTCTATATACTGGAAAAGGAAATTGGATAAGATTGAGTAAACAAAACATTGATTATGGACCAAACGTATTAATTGCGCTATGTGCTCCCCACACCCTTGTCTACACAACTATATATCTTATATCTTAAGAAGACTACTTAGTCACCTATGTATCACATACTAATCCTTTGTTTTCAAATTATATAAACGTTTCTTTTATAGTTGTAGTACTCGCTATAGGCAATGTTCTGCTTTCTTTATATGCAAATTACTACATGTTCATCTTTTTGTCCCCAGCAACTTAATGCTCCTCCTGAAAATAAAAGGCTAGAACATCATTCATTCATTTATGAACTAAATATTTCAAATAACAATGTGTAATGCAAAACGCATTAGATGGAACTCTTACCTTTGAAAATAAATGTGATATGACCATATCCGGAAGTGCATGAGTCCATCCAGAAATCTTTAGTGAAAAACAAAATATTCATTTTATTTTCTAATTGACTGGAAACACTGATTTATACAGATGTAAATGTACTACCAAAACATTAATAAAGCAAGAGTTGCTCCAGGTAGGCAATACTTTTCCAGCCTTCGTATCCTTCATAGTTTCAAGTTATTTGATACAGGGTCATTTTAAAGAGATCAAACTATTGTAGAGCGCGCATAAAGCCATCTTTATAACGCGCCTAGCTCAGATCCCCAGATCATGCTTTAGAATGGTGGATTAAAAAGAACTGAAGACAGTTCCTCACAACACTCAGATTTAGAAATGAATTGAATGGGCCTTGGTTTATGGATGTACCTTGGAATTAAATTCATAGGTAAACACCCAGTATCAGTCTAATACTAGATATTTCTGTATAGTGCAGGAATAGATCTTTTGACTGTCTTTAAAAGAAATAGTGCCACACCCTCCAACAGGTCATTTATCACAGAGGAAGAAAGTTTTTGATAAAGAAAATGCTATTTAAACAGGAATTAAATTAACTAGCAATGTATTCCCTGAAAATGTAAAGGCATATCTGATATAAGCTTCTTTCAAAATGCTATCTACTGCTGACTGACCATGTAAAACTCTACATCTTGTGCCTCCATATGTATCAAGGAGGAAAGACACAGGTTGCCGTTCAGGTTTCTAGAAGTAACACTAGGAAATCTGGTTGGCAAGTGTTAACTCAAACTAAAAAAAGAACAGAGTAACTCATTTTGCAGCTACGTTTGGGATGCTGGAAGAGATTCTAAGAGAGAAAAAGAACTGGACAAATAGCAAAAGAATGAAAATTAAATCCAAAACAGCCCAAACATTTCAATGCTCAAAACCTCATTCAAATATGATCTTAATGGCGACTCTGATAAAGCAAGGCATAGCCAACTCCACTTAAGCATTGGGAATAGTGCAACTTAATGAGGAGGTCAATGATGACCAGTCTTAAAGGGGCAGCTAGAGTTTCACCAGACGAGAGGGCACGTGGGGGACGATTTGTCTTACCAGAAAGTAATGTGAACAGCTTAACAGTACTGGAAAAGGGTATCGGATTGGCCCCGTTTCGTGGCACTGTTTTTATTTATATATTATTTTTTTGCTTGCATATGCAATATGCAAATAAAATGCTATACACATTTTTTTTTTTTTTTAAATAAAGATGTATCCCAGCACCGCAGGCACTGGAAGGAACTTCTTTTGGTGACTGTACATATGAGCAGAAAATGTTATAATTCACAATGCAAGACAGCCAATGGATGAAGTAGTTTGACCCACTGCCCCATGCGGCAGGAGATAGAAGCAGTAAGTGATTGATACTTCAACAGATCTATGGATGAAGAGGCTTGATGAGAAGCCCTTCTAGGTTTGTGTGTATATATAAAAAAAAAAACATTGGGGATAACATGAGGCTAAAGCAGACTATAGGCAAGATAAAAAAAAAATTTAAAAATACATAATAATAATAATGCCTAGTTCATTCCTGGTTTGAAAATGCCTTTATTTCAGGCGGGAGATTAAAGTTTCATTTTGTAAACGAATAATCACAGCTATTAAGCTTTGTCGTGGGCCCAATGTAAAGCATCAACTGATTTTGTACCAATGCACTGTGAATGTCGGAAGATAGAGACTGCACTATAGTTTGTTTTTTGTTTTTGATCAATCAATAAAAAGATATTTAAAAAAGAAAATGCCTTTATTGCCCTCAGACAGAGGTTTGTTTGTGTGTGGGGCATTTTACGAGGGATATTGGCCTCGTGGGACATCTGCAGTCTCATGATTCACTGCGATTTGTTTCTTTATTTCACAACCACAACGTCAGCCACTTTGCTGAAACTTGGAAACTATGACCCTTGGAGTATAACTGAAGTTCACAAGCTGAAGCAGTTTCATGAATGACGTCCATTCAGCCCACGGCGTCTTAGAGGACGATTCAGCCCAAGAGGTTTATCACATTACAGCCAAAGAGGCCCAGCACCATGTGGAGATACTGGCACAGGCGTGCAGTTTTTCAAGTAACTGACAGTATCTGGCCTCTGAAATCAATTCAACAGTAAATTTGTATTTTTTTAATATGAAGTATGATTTGGATGAGCACAAGTTATTTTTAATTATAAATGATGTTTCAGCTTTGTTCAGCATGTAACAATTTAGCCAGCAGGATGACTCAGCGAGTTAAAGGTTTGCTGCTAAAATATAATGTAGAAAAACACCGGTAAGAAGTTCAAATTCCCACAAGTTAGACAACTATCAAGCCCTGGTCAATTGAGCACTATTTAATTGGGTAATACATGTTCCCAGGATGAGGAAAAGGCAACAATATAGCATCAAAGGCTATATGCAACACAAAAACACAAAGAACATCCTGCGATAGGACTCACGGACTCCCAGTAGGAAACATATGGAAGATCATTGGTAGATGCATTGGCAGGGCAGGGCCTGATGGTGGAGGTGCACCGTCAGGCTCAGTCTGTGGTGCATTGGCAGAAGTCTCCTGGGACTGTATTGTACAATGCAGCACATTTTCCTTGTTTGCACCAAGCGCACCTTTCAAAAGGTGCACCCTGAGCAAGCAAGGAGAATGCATGATATTAGACTGGATGCACTGCCCCTAGTGCAGCCGCAAACTCGCCCTAGGCCAGCGCATTAAAGTGAAAAATAAAGCGGCTTTGAAGCAGCCAATCTGTGTTTCACTGTGGAGGTGGGTGCAGTGTATCTGCACCTGTGTGCAATGCGATGTCCATAGGGCCCCCTTCATCACTTAAAGAGGGCTGTCATAAGGGGGTGCAGACAGTGCGCCACCTTTTTGTGGCTGTCAGTGCGTCTCCTGATGGCCTCTTTACCTTTATCTGAATAGACTTTTTTCTGCTTCACAGCAGTTTGAAAGAACTAAGGGCATAATTTTGAGGGGTGGCAAAGCATATTTTTGTTTTTCAGCACAATTCCCATTTGTAATGCAAAGACAACGCCACTGAATCAGAGAATCTGCCAATTGTAGATGCAAATGAGACGAAATGATGCAGAATCAACTGAATTTAAGAGTGCAAAATGCACCAAGAAGCTACAAACTGGTAATGCTATGTTAATTTACATGCTGAAACATGACATCAATACCTTGACCTATAGGAGCATTAATTATGGTATTTGGGGCGCATAACTGGCACAGAAATGGTAACTGGAAAAATATCCTAGCCCAGTATTTAAATTAGTCTTATATGAATACGTAGAAAAAACAACCCCAACTTAGAATACAATATCTTGTGATAGATTATATATTTATTTGAACCTATTGCATGCTTTTTCCGAAAGTGGCCCTGCCTGAATCTTCTTATCCTCAGTTTTTTTCCTTTCAAATAGAAGGTTTTTTACCTCATCTCTCCCTCTTGACTCGTGTTCCATTCTTTGGATTTTTTTTTTAGCAATGGGGTATATGCGGTTGATCATTTGAGCCCAACATGTCCACCTCCATTCCCATGAGAGTGTCAAAGGTTTATGAGATGCAGTTTTGTATCACATTCTTGACAACGGTCCTTTCGATGTAGTACACACAAGAAAGAGGCAGGGGTGTAGTGTGTTGGGATGGGGGCTATAAATTCAGAAATTCTAACAAGTCTGATATTAGTGAACGAGTGCAGCACCATGAATAAAGACTGGAGGATCTGCAGAAAATAGGAACCACCCTCTACGTCAAGCTTTTGGGCATTTAGATCTGTCCCTGAGCATCTGGAGGTTATTACTGGCATTTGAGGCGGCACCTGAAACTGCCCATGGGTGTTTGAAACTAATTTAGTGATCCATGTTGCTCAATGTGACTCGAGTACAACGGCTGTACCTGCGCAAGTGTCGGATAGGCCCCAGCTCATCACAGCAGTGGAGATACCGTGGTGTGGGGCTAAAGTAGGCTTACATATATTAGGAAAGATTTTGCTGTTTTATTAATCTTGCTGTTTATGCAGATTTCTGTTAACTTCAGCATATTTCACTGAAATGTCACTTCTGCTACCCCTTGAGTTTTGTTGAACGTAGGTCTATGCGAACTGTTGAACAATCTTGGAAAGAAAGGGTCTGCGGCAACAAAAACCCCACAAAGCTTGATAGTTTAATCTAATGCAGTCTTCATCCGGTCATATTGACTACGCAGCATGTTTTTCTCAGAACTGTGGAGTGGTCCACTCAAAGATGGCTACACGAAAGATCATAGGAAGAGCCTAGCTAAAGTTTGCATGCCTAACATTGTGCCATACCTAAATAGGTCAGAAAAATCAGAAATTAGACACCTTCAGATGAAATAAAGAGGAGGAGATTGGAACTACCGCAGCCCCAGAAGAATGAATAAAGTGGCAGAAAAAAAGAACAAAAAACACTGTTGGTATGAAGTAGTCAATGGTGAATTAAAACTGTCAAAAAGAAGCATAAAAAAAATCTATAAACATGAGAAACACCTTCATAAACCTTCCAAAAATACATTTATCATTGCACAAAAGTAGTAACGAAAGATACACTAAGAAGTGACCAAAGTAGAGAGCTCATACAGCTATTCATTTCTTTCTCTACACAGATACTTCTTTCCTTGTGAAGAAAACCATTACCTGGTATCTCCATGAAAGATGTGCAACTTCACTGCCCAGTGGCACTTTGGAAACAATTAGGTGCGAGGAGAATGTGTGACGGGAATTGCTGTTTCTGGCTAGTATCAATCCAGCAATTCTTCCCAGAATGGGGAACAAGAGTGGGTCCTAAACCACGTGTTCTCCTTTTGGGTGGACAATCGGGCCCTTACTGGTGCAGTGTTTTTCAAGATTAATTTTAGATGCATTTCCGGAGAGGGAAAAAGCAGGACAAAAAGCTTGTGAATTCCAACTTCCGAATTTGGGGTGTAATGAAATTTGCAAGGCCAACCTATCGGTAAACCTGTTTCCGACACATAGGATTTTTGGAGAGGTCAGTCAGCAAATTGAATGTACTAATTCCACAAATTAAAGAATTGGCTCCTGCAGGTAGCATTTTTGTTTGTGCACCGGGTACAAGTTTGGTATGCAAAGAAGATTGTTAATAAGTCACAAAGAGGCCATGGCCAGGCAGAAATGGGCAGTGCTCTCAAGAGAAAAAGCAACAAACGGATTACTAATTAAATATGGTGTCCTACAACAACGAGCTACTGAAGGCATTCAAGGGCCAATGGAGAATGGTTATTAACTTAAGGGATCTAGAAAGACTCTAAAGCAAGCTCAGTACAAGTTCTTCAAAGTCTTACGCTACACAGTTTATCCATATGCCCAACACAAAGGCATATGGATGAACTGGATGCATGTCAAAAGAGGTCAGGTTCCTGGAGATGGGGAGTAATAGAGGTCTGTAATACTGGGACACGATTAACATGAATTAGCAATACATTTTCTTTACATATAAAACAAAAGTGAATAACTGCATGAAAAATGTTACCTACTTTGGCTGCTGCCCAGTCCATCCAACCCTCCGCGCATGGGTTGATGTTAATAAGAACAAGTCCTTCCACCATTGACGGATGATTGAGCTGAAAGGTACAAAAATATACTTACAATAATGGCACAAAATAAAGTTACAAAGCAATCACAAACCATAATACCATTGCACTTCCTTTAATATTCAAGCATTCTACTCTTCAATGTCATACTTAAAGACCTAGAAAACACAGGATTTGTAGGTCGAGGATTAGTATCAGTGGTATATATGATGTTGGCAGAAAAAGCACCATAGGAGGAGGAACTCACTAGAACACTAAAGGGGGTTTAGACTTTACATGTCCAGGTCCCTTCCATTCCGTATCCACCACTGCCATGAGGTACCACATTTTACTCGTATGACTAGTCTGGAATTTTGTATAAAGACTGGTTTGAAGGGCATAAAAGCAGTGGTGTAGCAACGAGTTTTGGGGGCGGCGGCCTCCCCCTTACAGAAAAAACAAAACAAAAAAACACAAAAACGACAGCACCCCCGTCCCCCCTCTCTTCAGCGCGGCGTCACGGGGCAGCAAAGACACGGACCGCTACGGGCGGCAAAGTGCCTAGCTACGCCAATGCATAAAAGCCAACTGTTGTGCAATCCAGCAACCCACATTTACTGTGGTCAGGGACTGTAGACACCAGCCAAGTCAGGGAGACCTTTAGCAATTTGAACAATTAATGCTGCAACCTAGGCACAATGATTTTGGAGTGGTAACACTTCTGGTATTTCTGACTGGCTCAGCAAAGCACAGCTAAGTAAAAAAGATAATTGAAAGAAAGACCTAGGCCATTTGTAATGTGTCGGGTTCTCCCTTAAGGCTCAGCTAAGATGTTTGGTGGAAGCAGCATCAATTGCCGGGTCGGACATGTAGGACACATGCGAATGAGGATCTTGATACAGATTGAGACATTCTTTTTTAGTGCTCATTAATAAGCCACATATTTCAAACCCGTGAAAATACAAGCACATAAGAGGAAACTATAACAGGAGGGATTTAATTGAGACTATGGGTAAAAAGATTGCTGGAATAGAATTTGGTGCACTAAATGCACTGCTCTGGATTTCTTTCTTGTAATGTTTTCAGCCCTGGTGTTTGTAGTTGCAACTCAATAAAAAATTTTTTTTAAAAACAGGGAGTGTTTGATTTGCATTAAGTTTTGTTAATGTTCAACAGCTACATAAATTGAAGAAAGGATTTAATGTTTATTTATGCTGCCTCAACCATCTGCAGCTTTAACAATCAATATGTTAAGTAAATGATTGCAGTGGCACTTATTTCGGACCAATGACATTGCTGTCCTAACTCTGGCTCTTATCCATGACACTATTAGTCATCAGGCTATTTTGTAGTTGTAGTACATTCCTGAACCTACGTTTTGCTACGCTTGCTTTTCAAATGTACAGCACTGATAAAAACAAAAGGCAAATGAGAAAAAAAACATTATATTACGCGAGTGGATACACATTCTAATGTGCGGAGACAAGAGGGAATCTACAGAAACAACGAGATTGGTAAACTGATGTGAGGCCCTGTGGAGGACTCCATTTATTTGCCAGCTATGGTAACTGTGATTACACAGTTTAGGCTTAGTCTGCTACCCCTGGCCAGACTTAAAATCAAGGCCAAAGGGTCCCAATGGTGGGTGCTGATCTCAGGTGTTACCCCAGATATGAAAGGGTTAAGCCCATTAGACACATCTGATTGGAGGACCCCACTGGCACAGACTGTGACTTCACTGGAGTGGCAAACAGCCTTTTCACACCAGCAGCGAAAAATTAGGTTTAAAAACCCTGGGAGAGCAAAGACCACTAGATGCCAGGGGTTTTATAATTAGTTATTAGAAATGGAGTTCCTGGTTGACTAGGGTATAAACCCTGTTCAGCAGTAACCACAACCCTAATCAGGGTAAGGTACAGGCAAACCTTAAATTAACCTATACTCCCCCTCTGGTAGCATAGCTAGAAGAGTCAGGCTTAAATTTAGAGGCAATGTGTAAAGTATTTGTGCAGTACTTTAAAAAGTAAAACTGAAAAAAAATACACAAAAATATTCCACACCAGTTTTGAAAAAAGGAGCTCAGTTGTAGAATTACCACAATACCAAAACAAAAATTCAATAAGTAGAAGCAGAGTTAAGAGTTTTTAAAGACTACACTGTAGAATAGAGCATAAAAGCATAAAGTGCCAACCGGGGATATCTGGTCGCACTGAACCGGGTCAAATCCAAAGGTTCAGGCCGACCACACTAGAGCGCAGATCAGTTAAAGTCCCAGATTAGTCCCGCTGAAGTTTTACCTTCAAGTTTTGTTCCAAGAGTCCCATTCATGGGGGGAAGTTTGCAGGGAGCAAGGAGAGCAGCACATATAATGGTCAGTGAGGCTCGACAACAGTGGACTGTGTGGATGGACAGGCAGGAGCCTTGTGGTTGTGATCCACACTGGCGGACGAGGCTTTCTGTGTGAAGAGAAACTTGAGGCGGATCATGCTGATCCTCTGTGCGAATGGCATGGTTCCAGAGCAAACAAGCCCATTCGTGAAGAGCCCAAAGCGTAACTAAGGTTAAAAACCACTTACAAGAGCACCAGGACCAGAGAAGCACCACTTGGGGGGTCAGGAGCCCAATGGAGACTTGTCCAAGAGCTGTGTAGAGCATGCCATGTCCCGGAGGCTGAGATCAGGAGGCTAGCCTTTGAGTCCCTCTTGGGTCCTAGGTTCAAGAGGATTCTAGGTCCAGTTCTTGCTGTCCAGGCAAGAGCAGCAGGATAGCACACCAAGGTAGCATCTCCTTTGGAGTGACAGCCCAGCAGAGTAGCAGTCCTTTCAGTAGCACAGAAGACCTTCTTCCTGGCAGAGTATCCACTGGTTCTGAGGTGTACTGAAGTGAGCTTAAATTGGAGTCTTGGTCCCAAGTCTACTTTTTGCTGTCTTAAACATTCCATGAGCTAGATGGGGAGGTTAAGATGGAGGGATTTGTAGATTCTGGATTATAGTCATAGCTAGTAGAGGTCTTGCAGGAAGGGTGTGAAGTAATTCCATATCTTGGCACATCTGATGAGATACCATATTCAAGATGGCCTTCAGAGGAGCCATTTTCAATTTCGGTAAGCCAAATAGTTTAGCATTACAAGCATAAGGGTGGATTAACACCAGTGCCTGTACAGTTTACTGAGATCAGAGGAAGGTTTGGAGGGCATTTAGAAGTAGAAGTTGTAAGGTGGTGAGCTTGTTGATGTTTGTGATCAGGAGGATGAAAGATTTTGGTCGCTCCGGTTTCTAAAAGATGTGAAGAATGGAACCAGGCAGAGAGCAACGTCAAAATCAGAGATGGTTTCTAGACATTTGTGCACACAAAAGTGTTAGTGGAGTTAAGGAGAAAAAGATCAGTTTTTGATAGATTTATTTTAAAGAAGAGGACATCCAGTTTATAGAGCTTTTCAGTGAGGTTTTCAGACTTCATATAAGTGAGGGGTTAGAGATTTTACTATGCAATTGTTTATCATCTGTGTATTGGTTTGTAGAACATTTTCCTTGTAGCACTGATCACAGTCGTCCCCGTGCAGAACAAAGTGCATTGACCAGAGAACAGAGCTTTGACCCGCAGCTAATGGGTAAAGGAAGAGATCTGAAGGAGTTCATTTATAAAAACTTTAATCTAGATGGAAGAAAGAAAGCATTCATACTAGATTCCCAAACCACACTCTGGAAGAAACAAAATTCGGAGTAAGGTCCCATAGTTTATGGCATCAAAAGAAGCAGAGCAGTCTAATAGTACTAGGAGACAAAATATCACGCTTATCCAGACTTTATAGGACATCATCAAGTAACAATATTTTTTTTGTTTTGTGCCGTTAATGTTTTCTGCCTAATTTTTGTTGGTGCAGCTGAGTTAACATTAACAAGGTTGGCAGAGGGCAGGAAATGAGTTCAAGGATGTGGCCTTTGCTGTAGGTTGCGAAAGAGAAAAGTTGTGACCGATCATTGAGTGAGAAGGTTTATTTTTTTGGGGGGGGTTATTGAATTGTTTATCCTCTAGGAGTCGCCAAAGTATCCTACAAGAATATTCTTTGAGCAGGGGGATATAAAGGCAGTAATAAGCCCATCAAGGTCTTTAGGGAAGATGAAGTCATGAGAAGGTCGGCTGTAAAGTGTAGGAATACATATAATACAGTTTTAAGATGTATTAAGAGTAGGAGAATTCTATTGAGTCTGCTATGGAAAATGTATTCTGAAGAATATTGGATTAGAGGTCTGTCTGTCGTCATGGAGGATGAAGAAACAATCTGGTATTAGGATGTCAAATGAGGTGATGGAGGAGGGAGGAACTCATGTTTTGGATATGAAGAGCAGATCTGAAGAGTGAGCTCCTAACGATTTGGCAGTCTCTTGGGGATGTGCTTGCAAGGATCTGGAATGTGTTCTGGATTATTTTTGTAGTGCAAACTCCTCTTGCAGGGAACATACCCTCTGATCCACTCTTGTTGCATACATGATTGAGTTCTATGCAGAATGACAGCAAGGATAAGAATTTCATCTTTATAGTCAAATGGGCATGTACACCTGCCCTGAGTTACCTGACTGCATAGGACACGGGTATCCTTAATTCTGTTGGCTCAGCCAGTATCTTAAGCCAACATGCGCACTGAGCCCAAGGCATGTCCATGGGGTTTCCAACATCCAGAACCTGTTCTGTAACTTAGAGGGGTGCATCACACATGCCCTCTTTTCGGAAATGGGGGAACTCAATATTCTAGGTGGCTGACATGAACCAGTGGTGGAGCATACTGGCAAATTTGTGATTTGACAGAACTGAGAAGACATTTTTGCCTGTTTCAGGAGGAATGGGGCATACTGGCACCACTCAAAATTCCACTTCCACAACATCTAGAAACTTACTTTAGAGGGCAGGGGACTAAGGTTGGTGGGAAAAAAGAGAGTGAGAGACAGACATGAGTACATTTATGTACAGCGTGGATGGTAGAATGACTGGGTTTTGATTGCAAGGACCTCTGGCATGTACTTTGGATAGTCCCTGGTTGGATATGGCACAAGAGGAAGGGATACAGCTTCCCCAGACCGCTGTAGTGTACTGCTTGCATTCCTGGGAGAATGTCCATGGGTAGCCCTATGAGCATCTTTTTAGCAAGGAATTTTTGATAGACTTCGAGTCTTCCATTTGGTGGAAGGTAGAGTAGAGTTTGAGTTAGCAGATCCATTTGTTAAGGGTGAGGAAGTTTCTAGACAGTGCCTGCCCTTTGATCTTTCCATGGTTGCTACTTTAAGGCGGCGTATGGAAGCCAAGTGATGAACCTTCACACATAATTGTATTCATGTACTCCATACACGTTTGAAGCCAGCATCATTCCCTGCTGTGGCAGCCATCTCTGTACACAAAGATGTATCTGCACTGCAGCCAGTAAATTAAATTTGAACGGGAACCACGCCAAATCAGTTCGATAGTGATAGCAGGTCAATATCATCTGTCTGGAAAATTAATATAAAAGTGGGATCCAAATTATCCCACTTTCTTCTTGATCAATGAAGGAAGGGCTCCACAGCATACTCAACCAGCATCTGTGCTCCAGGGCTGGTGTCTGGGTGACAGCCAGTCTCCACAAGGTAAAGGAACATCACCTGAGTCTGAGCAACTTCAGCTGGTGTGGGCCTGCCTGGCATCTAGATGCCAGTCTACTTAGAGGGATAGAGTCAGCTTGGCCCTGAAGCAAGATAGACTGCCCAGAAGGAGTATCCGGTGTTCCCAGTGGTTGGACCTCTCAGAAAATGCAGACGTGTATTTGGAGGTGTGCCAGATGCCAAGTCAAGCAGAGCTGGATCACGGCATTCCCAGCATGGTTAATTTGGCAAAGTGCGTAAAGCAATAACTCAAAGTAGCAGCGTGCTATCTCGCAACTTCACTATGTTCCGAGGGAGCTCTTTCTGCCATTGTCAACATGCTGTGGGCCAAGATTGCAGCAGGAACATCTACCTTTGAACCAGGTGGTGGTTGTAGCGCTTCTAAGCAATTTAATTGTAGAGTTGCAGACCCAGTAGTGTGTGTGAAGTATTTCGTTTTGCTATGATAAATGTACTGCTCTTTTTGTAAGACAAGCATTGGGCTGGACAGAACTGAATTGTGTTTGTTGAATATTGAGATATGAGCCTCTGCCCCCCACACTAGATTTCAGAAGAGCCTTTGACTCCTTGCCCTCGCTACCATAGGAGTTAAGTGCAGAAAGGTTACACTTCTGCCCAGTTTGCAGAGCCATAGTAGGACGGACCCCACATCAGAGACATGCAATCTCAATCACAGGTTTTGCTCAGTAGTCCCTGCCTGCCCTCTAGCTCCCTGAACAGGGTCCGTCAATGACATTTAAAAAAAACCTGAAATAATCCTTAGTAAAATTCATTAAAGTGGATTAATATAAAACCTACTTACAGCAAATCTGGTTAGGACATAGGCGCCTGCTCCAATTCCCATTCCAATAATACTCTTTAGACTAAAGGATAAAAATGTATGTGGTTAAATAAATGAAAATTGCAACAAAAAAACAAAATCACGCATCAATGAAAAACCTATTCAAGTACGTGCGCTGTTTTCTTTATGTGCCACCTAAATCAAGTTTTAACTAGAAATGAAAAATGCTTCCAAAAGCTAGAAAAGTTTAGAAATCATATTCCTGCTGGTGTTCCACATTTGAGGTCTAGATCATTAATGGCGCCAGTTCATTTAACTGATCAGCAGCGTTGATTGCTTTACTCAGGATAGATGCCATCTATCTTCGCCAAAATAGCAAACGTGCTGCAGACATGGTAAACTGTTCATGCAATTGAAGTAAGTTAAATAGTTCTTGTAAGTAGTGAGTTACAGTATGACCCTGGGAGATTCATCACCTGGGACATTACATGTAATGTGCTTGTGTTCATGGTGGTGGCTGGCCTATTTCTCCTGGTCTCGCGAAGAAACTGGAGAGCTAGGCTGCAGTTACCTGTCCAAGACCTTCTAAATCCCTAAACATATTAGGTTGAAGGAGGGCCATATATGCAACTACCAAGGTGCCTTGTTTTTAACTGGAATTAAGGCACCAGGAAAGTAGTCCAGTGTCCTAGGATGCTGGGATGACTACTTACAGCCCATCCAGCCACAGGCAAGATCATGAAAATGCTTCCAAACTAGTCTACAGGGGATTGGAATTGCTATTGGTTGTGAAATCAAAGGCTTGATGATTTATGGGGTTTTTGCTCCACGCAGAGCATTAATAGGTAACAAAATTAGGACAAACCCTTAAAAGTGTTTGTCAACTCTCCTGGTTTATGCAAATACGGACAGGGTAAAAATAGATCAAAAAAAATAAAGGGCCTTAATCCAAAAGTCCACCACCAAAACAAGGACCCCCACTATAGTGAGGTCAATCGTGAACCTTTGAAGATCTAGTAGTGTAATCATTGGCCACCACCAGTCAACTCTGAACCACAGGTGTCCCACTAACAGGTTAGGTCTCAACTGGCGAGATCTTGCATCAGACAGATGAAATAATTAGACAGCACATACTACAAAGTCCCAATGGCGCCTTAAGTTTTGGGGGGCTTGTATGTCAGGATCTACAGGTCACATTCAGTATTTTCTGGAGGATGATACACCAATGAAAGAAAGGAAAAACTTTAAATATGTATATCTCGGGAACTGTCAAAGCTAGAAAGGTGGGTGTTTCAAATAGTCCTAGAATCTGGACTACCTCCTCAAGGCATGGCAGAACATAAAGGTGGACTGCCTCCTGGGCTTTGTGAGGAATAATTGGCCAAATGGTGGAGGTTTAGCATCTTTTGCAACAATAAATGGCAATGCAGCTCTGTGACGCAGATGATGCTCCTGCTTCTCCTGACCTACTGTACTGCAGGCATCTTGTGTCCTTTTAACATAAGTCAGTTGAGACTTCCTGCATACAGATTCCAATGGCTTGGCGCTGTACAGGTCTTCTTGAGACTAGGTCAGCTTCCCCTGGCAGGTGTAGTTTAGCTCCATGTGAAGTTAAGTGTTCTTCCTCTCCATATGTCACAGCTGCAATGGATTTTTGATTCCAAGACTTGAGACTACTGTGAAGAAGAGATTTAGTCCATTCCTGGTCTTAAGTCTTCTTCGTAAGCTGGTTTACAGGCATCCTCTATTTTCAGATAAACACCAACGGTACTGGTTGAATTTGCCAACCAGAAGCCCTGACTTCTTTATGCTTTTTTTTTTTTTACATTTCTTTAATTTTATTTAAGGTAGTCAATACAAAGTATGCAATTCTACAGGTTAAATAGTTGTCCGCTGGATATGTCTTCTTTAAAGTGCAGCACTGTTCCAAAACTAGAAAAGTGAACCTAAAGATTTCAGATATAGTTCAGCTTTTGCACCCTCTTCGATCTCTAAACGCAACACAGAAAACAGCACAGGTGATTTCATTTAGAGTATTTCCATTTTTTCTCCTATTCCTTGACAAAGGGGTTTACAGGTGAACCCTTTCCCGCCCCATCAAACATGTACGTCTGACCTTGGGGAAGAAGAGCTGAGAAAGGAGTCCAAGCAGTCGGACATGTTCATCATGGACAATGCCAATTAAAGGAAACCAACACAGTGTACCATGCACATGGGGTCCAAAAGACCACCTTTACATGCCCTCATCCTTCCTTTGGTTGGTGTATGTCCTTTTGCACCTATAGGGTCCCCACAATATTTTGCTGCAATGCAGATGCATGTGCTGACTGCACAGTTTAGGACTCTCCCATGTCACTTATTGGTTGCAGAAGTAAAGCCTTTTATGATCTTTCAGCCAAGCAGAATCATGTGATTTGGAAAGCAGTTGAGGTGGTTTACAAAATAGTGGAACAGCTAATATGATTAACAGCTCTGGACCAGCTTTGTTTTTAGGCTGGAAAAGCAGGTCTTGACACGGTTTATGAAACATTTTTTTCCATAAATTCATTCCTCAAATTCCTGAATGGCTTCATAATATAACCAAACAAAAACCTTTGTTTTGAACATCTATCCTTCATTCTATGGTTGTTAATGTGGTAAATTTTTACTAAAGCACAAAATTTAGTGTGGGTTTGAATGAGTCTAGCAAGTTTAGAATTCGAGGAGTCTGGTAAAGTAAGGCACTTAGGGCCATATGTAGGTAGGGAACCATTTACCACTTCATAAATACCGAATTTTACCGATTCGGTATTTATGAAGTGGTAAATGATATGTAGGTAATGAGTCGGTAATATTTACCGATTCGGTAAAAGTCGGTAATTACCGAATCGGTATTTACCGATTCGGTAATGAGGCATACCTTCCCATTGAAGGGAAGGTATGCCTCATTACCGAATCGGTAAATACCGATTCGGTAATGGGGGGAACACATGCAAGGGTGGCAGGGTGTCACATTGACACCCTGTTGCACCCCTGATTCGGCCATGTGTGCACATGTGGCACACATACATGCCCTACGGGCATGTAAGTCTGCCACATTGCACACTTCTAAGCACTTTAAAATGCTTTTCAACATCCATTCTTCATTTACCACCAACTATTAGTTGGTGGTAAATACCGACTCCAGAACACACCCACACACTCCCCCTACATCTCATTTTTGTATTCGGAATTTACCGAATCGGTAATTTTACCGATTTGGTAAATTACCGAATACAAAAATGATCCCCCTACATACCAAAAGCCAAAATACCGGTCGGTAACGGTATAATTACCGAAAATCGGCCGTTACCGACCGGTATTTGGCTTCCTACATGAGACCCTTAATGCATTATGAAAACAAAGTATAGAAGGTGAAAGGGAATATTCTCTAATCGGGTCACTGTATGTATGTGTCCAATAAAGATAGGTGCTAGTGATGACCTTGTACTAGAGAGAAGTAAGCCAAGAGTGCTTTAACCTATTGTAGCAGATCACCGAATCATAGTATAAAACATGAGAACATCACATTCAATAGCTATAATAAAATGGATGGTGTAGCATTAGAAGCATTACTGCAACTCACCCAAGTTGTTGAACAACTCCTGGAAGCATCTCAGCCAGCTGATCCACGGAAGGATAGACATACCTATAGACAAAATCACAAAATTAACCATGGTGAACAACACAACCATTTCCTGAAAATTATGAAGACAATGTGAAATTTCACAGTTATCACTTAATAACTTAGAGAAAAACAAGTGGTAAGAACTTTACAAACTAGAACTGGAAAAATTATTTAATGTCCAAATATGCTTGATTTCACCAACTGCCTCAAGGTATGCTCCTAAACAACTGTGTGCACTGGCAAGCAAGTTACTAAGGCTGTGCACAGTAGTTTAACAATGCTACGCTTTAATAAAATTAATGAAATATTGGAATTCGTATTGAATCTATTGTCATATACAAAACTATGCATAATATTGCCTCTACAATGACATACTGAACCTTATATAATAAAATATAGGCCAGGGCTGTCAAATACAATACTACTGGGTCAGACATTCAGGATATCCACATACCTACATAGGTTAAACTAAATGGTACACTGTTACACAGTCAGTAGCCATTATGTAAATGTCTTGTAGTTTGCCTTCTTGGACCACTGCTGGATAAATCTGGAATCGTAAAATGGTCCTCTTCCGCAGCTGTATTTCAGTCACCTATAAGTATTTTCATTTAATGTAAACTGATAACCGACCTCTGGAAAGGGACCTGAAATATGCCGCTGCAACACTTTTGTTGAAAAAAATGAATGGGGTAGGGGTAACTATAGAAATTTAAGTAAAGCAGTATAATTGACTCATTGAAAAACAGATTTTCAGAAATCATTGATGTATTCAAATACTTGTGAAACGAAAGATGGCAGGACCCCGATTCCTGGATTAAAATGTACTACTTTTTTGCAACTTCAGTCTTACTTTCTGCAGGACTATTCAGGTTTTTCATCTAAAGGGAGTGCCTTGTTGGCAACTACAGGTGCACATTTGCTCAGATTTTACAATCCTAGTGCACACGTTAGTTCCAAGATCACAATAGCACTTTATAAAGACACTGACACTCTACAACAATAACCACAAGCGGTGAGATTGGAGATATCAGCTGCCACACTTATTTGATTAAACATAAGTGGATTCTCCCTTTCTTTCTCTACTCTCTAGAAAGACCTGCTATGTGCACCTGCATAGTTTCACAGATGGGTCAGTAATACCTTCCTGAAGGCGCGGATTCACTTACAGCAGTCAAAGGTGCTAGGCTTGACACATACAGAATTTATTACCGAGATTCTCATGCTTTCTTTATGCAGAGACATAAAGGACAGTGGTATCTTTAGCACATACTATTACAATGCCTACATAAGACTGGAGGATCTAGTTTCACCTACTTATTTCCTGAGCTACATGAGAGTCCCTACTGTTATTGCACCAGTAGGAGAAATGTTGGGTCTATTTGGAGATTGTAAGAGGATAATTATCTAATGTAGAAAGGATGGCTTCACACTTTCAGAAACTTCTCTTTACAAACGATGCTCCAAGGAGGATACGCCAAATGTGTATAAATCCAAATCATTCTCGTAAAAGAAGTTATGTTATGTTACATAAATTTGTAGCGTTCACAGATACTCATGAGTGTCCCAGCAGGATGCCTTGCGAGGTAAGGAAAAGGACTTTAAACAAAGAGGTGCGTTTTCAGGTTCTTCTTGAAAGCCACTGGGTCCTGAATATTACGTAAGGCAAGAGGAAGGGCATTACAATCAACAGCAGCCTTCCGAGCGAAAGAGCTACCTCCTAGCCTCTGGTATTTGAAACGAGGGACCTGGGTGAAACGAAGGGACATAGATCGCAGAGGTCGAGATGGAACATAAAAGGAGAAACTTTCTGCAAGTAGGAAGGGCTACTGCCATGAAGGGTACGATGGGCCAGAACCAGCGATTTGAATTTTACTCTGTCAATCACATGGAGCTAGTTTAGCGAGCGCAAGTGGTGGCGGACACTATTCCTGGTGGAAATGCCAAGAAGAAGTCTGGGTATTTTGGACCACCTGTAGCTTTCGCAACAGGTAGCCCGGGATGCCAATGTAAAGGGCATTGGCATGGTCCAGCCGAGACAAAATCAGTGCACAAGTAACCGTTTCCCTCGCCGGCTGGGGTAGGAGAGGAAAGAATTTCCTTAGCGTTTTGAGAAGACCGAAACAATTGCCGGCCAGCTTCTTGATGAACATCGAAAAGGAAAGACTCATCAAACCACACCCCCAAGTTCTTGGCGGGCTTCCCTATGGAAGTGGGCGATGGGAACTCAGGTGGCCAGAGAGAATCCTAGAAGAAAATTTCCCAAAGAGGAGAATCTCGGACTTCTCTTCATTGCACTTAAGTTGTGCAGTCGCCAACCATTTAAAAATAGAAGAGAGAACAGAGTCTGCATTTTTGTCCCAGGTGAAAAGCAGCTGGGTATCATCGGCATAAGCCATCACCTTGGCCCCCAAGCCCTCGGCCAGATATATTAGAGGTGTGAGATAAATATTAAAAAGAAGAGGACTAAGGGAGGATCCCTGGGGGACTCCAGTTGTCACTGACTGAGGGGAAGAGGAAGATGGTGGAAACCAAATCTGCTGGACCCGCCCTCCCAAGAATGACCTGAGCAAGCCCCAGGCAGAGCCACACACACCAATCCCGGCAAGTCGTGTAAGGAGTAGTGAGTGCGGGACTGTGTCGAACGCCACCGAGAGGTCCAGCAAGATTAATACTACCCTCCCACCGGTGTTCAAACACTCACGGATGACCTCCGAAACCTTAACCAGGGCTGATTCGGTACTATAAGAGGCCCGAAACCCTGATTGGGCTGGATGCAAAAGGCCCTCCCTCTCAATAAACTCAGTGAGCTGTTTATTCAGCACCTTCTAACACACCTTGGCCACAGCAGGTAAAAGGGAAATAGGATGATAATTCCCTGGACTAAGGGGATCCAATGACAGCTTTTTTAAAAGTGGCAAAATCTTAGCCTGCTTCCAAGCCAGCGGTACAACTGCTTCCTGAAGGGACATGTTGATAATATTGTTCACTACTGCGTTAGTGATCTCTGCAGCTGCTGCCAGTAATCTGGCAGGGCAGGGGTTCGAGGGCGAGCCAGACTTTAAACCCTTAAGAATTCTAAGGGAATCAGGCAGGTTCACAGTCCTAAACGCAAGCAAGGAATGGTCAAGATCAACAAATGGAAGCACAGAAGTTGTCCCAGGACCGTTGTCACAGGAGGAAAAAGCTGCCTGTATAGTGCAAATCTTTTCCATAAAGCAGCAAGTAAGAGTATTGCACCATGTAACCGAAGATGGAGACACACTAGCTTGGGCCAAAGGGGACGTAAAACTCTGAACAATAGCAAAGATTTATTTAGCATTGTTTCTGGCTGAGTCAATACGGGCTGTGTAGAATTGCCTTTTGGCCAATGTTTTGGCTTCTTAATAGATTTTTTGCTTAGCCCTGAGCTTCAGCTTGGCTACTGGGCAATAGTCTCTACGGCGCCACGCACGCTCAAGAATATTGCATTCATGTTTCAGTGTTTTTAGGTCTAGATTGAACCAAGGTTTGGAGGGAGATTCCCTGGACAGCCTAGAAGAACTTTGTGGGACTAGCATGTCCACTGCATTAGAGACCCAGCCAGATGAGAAAGAATGTTGCCGCTGTGGTCTCCAGCCTCTGCAAGATCTCCTCTGGAAAGATGGCCATTGTGGACTTGGATGTTCAGGTAGTTAAGTCTTGGGGACTGGACCCTCTGCTTTGAATAGTACTGTCAGTCATGGTGTTGAACAGCCTTTTAAAAATGTTCTTCTCTACTTTCTAGATCTCCAGCTTTGAGAGTTTAATCTTGGTTTTTCAGGTACTGCATGTGATTATACTCATGGGAACCAAGGGGGGATGAACTCTGTGATAGACAAGCTTGTTATCTTCAGTTGGGCATCAGTTTTGATAAATTTTTAATGCAGCCATCAAGACCATCTTAAAGATATGCTGTGCTAGAACTTGCAGACTGCTGAAGTGCTTTAAACTTGGTTAGATAATAACAAAACTTGTACAACTTCCAAAATGTTTTTCTTTTTTTTCTTTTGGGAAGTCATCAGTAAAACTACCTGGTATGTTTTCAGTCTCCTATTCAACAAAAAGGGGACAACCCAGTAACCCAAGGACCTGGGTAGAACCATGATTATTTACACATATGGTCCCTACGAGGAAAGTGTAGCCCTCGACTTCCACAGCAATAGTTTAAGGATCCCTTCTTACAAGTAAGGTTTATGTATTTATTTAATTTCAACATATTTAAAAAAAAAATATCAAATACCAAGCTAAGGTGCTCCTATTTGGTGATGGCGCGGTGAAAGGTTATAGTGAATAAGTAGTGCGCTGGTGCTATATTCAGTACTATACACATGTGACTGACCGGGATAGTGGGATGTTTTTTACGACCTTCGTGTTAAGTGTCGCGCTCCACAATAAAATTAAAAACAGTCCACATTTGAAAAGGGTCATCATCAGGACAGAGGATTGAAGGAGACAGCTAAAGAGAAGAAAGAATTGGGTAAATATCATTGGTGGTGTGTTAAGAAAGTTATATTCTAAAAATGAGGGTCCACATTTTGAGTTTCTTTACATGTTGCCTAGAAGGCTATTTTTTTCTTCCATTTATCTCTACTTCCTGCAACTTAAGGGTCTTGCTGAAAGATTGTCCTATGTATTTGAATGGCACTCTGGAAAATATTAATTTACATAGGCTATGGAGCTAGTAACTGCATTTGAAAAATGATAGATTTTTAAAATTGCAAATTGTATTTATTGGGACAGAAGTGATTTGTGATTCACGTTTGCAAAGGGGAATATTCTAGGTCTATGACAGTCAAAAACATTCGAACCAATGTCATTGGTGATCGCAAGACCTCATATTCAATCTGCATGTTCTCAACTGCAGGATCTTGGGGGACTGTGACTGAAGTAAACTACAACACCCAGTGCCAGTGAATGGTAATGCTTCCAAATTCTGGATCCAGTCCAGAACCTTGGGATGGTTCACATCCCAGGAAGATGTATCCATTAGAAATGAGCATTTTATTGTTTAGTCAATTCGACTCAAGGATAGAAGAGTAAAGCTCTGGAGGGCAAGTGAGTAAGAGCCATTAGCGCGAGTACTATTTATGCCATAACCATTCAAAGTGATGCAAAGATGTGAATAGCTGAGGCAGTTCAACTATGAGCCATGGTTCAGAAGGTATAGGTGGAAATGAAATGGCTTAAAAGAGGAAAGATCACAGAGTAGATGAAAGTGTATTTGATAAAGTGATCAAGTAAAGTAATAACCCTTGTTACTAGCCTCCACAAAATACTCTGTGCAGAGTGTGTTAAATAAATGCAGTAATAATTATTTGACAATCTGGTGACCATCCCAAAAAAAAAAAAATCTATAAACTATTCATAACACTTACTGAAACTGTACTACAAAGACAGTCAATGTCTCATAGAGAATATTCTTTTCAGAACTTACCCAGCTGGGAAAGATGGCGCACCCTCTTGTTGACCCGGTGCATCCACGTGACAAACTGAAAAATGCTGTGAGATTTCCTGCATGTCTTCAAAGTTGAAGAGCGGATTGAAACAGGTTTTATCTGAAATAGGAAAACTAAAATTAGTATTTCTTAGTCCATCCCTTGGAAATGGAGGCATATATAAACAGAACGATACGCATTGGGGTACAGGTCTTGCAAGTGCATTCCGTTCTGAAGTTGCATAATAGCTATACAATTGTTACAATATACAGAGGAAACAGAGATGTTAATTTAAACTTGACCCACGTACAGTTAGTTAATAGTCTCTACACCATCACTATCCTGTGTCTATTGCCCTCACTGCAACCAACAGCTATGCTCTCTATGGATACTGCTCTCATATAACCAGTCATAAACAACATATATTGACAGGGGATGAATGGGGCGCATGTTGGAAAGGAAGAACAACTAATGGCAAAGAAGAACCGTTTCACCATGGAGATGTAATTTCATTGATCTAATGTCTCTCTCTTGGGTTCCTAAATCATCAGAACAAAGTAGGACATTTTTTAGGAAGAATGTTTGTGAGTGAATGGTGGATCCTTCCTGGACGGGTTAGAGGTTATAGAGGGCATTTGGAGTTGCCCTTGTCAGCACTAAACAGGTTTTGGTCCATGGGAAATCTCCTAAGGTATAGGACTGGCAGAGTAAAAGATTTAAGGTACACATTCAACGAGAGTATGCCAAATAAACAAGCATAACTGCTGTGGTCACTCCTGCTAGGAGTATATGAACTTAAAACCTGTATATTAGCCTATCTAGAGAATGATGCAAGGACAGTTGCGTAAATTCAGAGCCTAAACTATATATGTACATGTTGGAAGGTAGTCGAAGTGAGGGTGAATTCGATGGCTTGAACAAAATCCTCACATCAAGATAATCTCTCTTTAATTAGAAATCCCCTTTTATCTTTACGTTCACAATGTGAACATACGACTGAAAAAGGTCATATATAGGGCTAGCGGATGCCCAAGCAACTCTGTGAGGTCCCTGGAGGAAACACTATGCATAGATGTGGCGGATAGTGAGGAAATGCCCCAATCGACACAGTCCCAATGACTTCTAGTAGACGACCGCTTGGAACGTAATACTACCTGATAATGGATTGATTGCTATGAACAATCTGAAAGTACACTTTACCATAACAAAATTGAAAGAATGCATTTCCACTCCAATGTAGTTGCAAGTACGTTTTTGAGCACCGTGCATTGCTTATAGAAAAATCTAATATGGTATATTTTTTAAATTAGAAGAATAAAAATAAGAAAAAAATCACAAAAACAATGTGGACATTATTGAAATTCTAAAGCTCCAGATGAGACAATGTGGTAAAAGTAAACTTTGTGACTAAGATTAAAATGTGAAGCAACCTAGATGAAAGTTGCTTCACAGCAATAGCTTTAATACTTCGAGGCTATAGCTTCTGTCTATGTTGGTCAGCGCTCTGATGTGTTCCAATATACAATATTTTTAGGTAACCCGTTGTGCTTCCGATGTAATTCGTTGGACACGGACACTTATTACATAGATGAAAAATTTACTCTTGCAAGTAATGCTGTGTTTGATCTTCTATTTCTGTCCATTCACCATTGCACATTTCCTCATTTTTTGTCTGATCTTGCACACTTTATTATTTACATTTCCAGAAGTCCTGTTGTTTTAGCCACTCCGTTTGCATGACTTGTTCTTCCATTGTGAAGTGACTGTGTACCAATTTATCTTTTAGAGATGTGGCTCTTCTGTCTGTTACTGTTGGCCCTCTTCCCAGTTCTTTTGCTATGCTATTTTCTATTTTGAAGATGTGCCAGGGATTCTGCACGATCTTCTTAATTTGGGTGGACTTATCTGACAAGTCTTTAATCTTTCTGATTTTATTTTCCCTGCATTTATTTTATCTTTCAGCTGTGTCATCTCCTCATTTACTTTAAAGGTTGCTTTTCTGAAGCCATATTGCATTATTTTAGTTGGATATTTTGTTTCTTGAAATATCCGGATTGATTCTTTACTGTGCATCTTAAATTTTATCTTTGGATCAATTCCGTCTGATTCTTAGGAACTCCCCATAGGGATTCTCCACTTCAAGTTTGGTGGGTGAAAACTTTGTGCATGAAGTAATGCATTAGTTGCAGTCGTTTTCTGATGCAAGATTGTATAATTTCATTCGTTTTGTGTCTAAGTTATGCAAGTTTCACTGATGTTATAAGTCAGCTTTACTTTTTACGAATTCTCATTCAGGTTATAAAAAAAAGACTTTTTTTGTTCCGTCCCAAACAATAAACATATCAATGATAAATTGCAACTACAGTGTTAGAAATGAGTTTTCTGGTTGGCTAGGGTATGCACCTAAGCCTGGCAGAACCCACCACTCTTGTCAGAGCAAATAAGTTACACATCAAAGATATCCCGTGGACACCCTCTTGGTAGCTTGGCAAAAGCAGTCTTGCTTATCCCAGAGGCAGTGTGTAAAACCTTTGAGCAATACACCAGTTACACAATAAATGAACCACAAAAGGAGACGCCATACAAAGTTCTATAAAAATATAGAGTACATTAAACTTACACCAGGCCAAAACGACATAAACCAATAGTTACTATGCCAACTAGGCAATTGTCAAAACCTCACAATGCGTGCACTAAGAGAATGACTGCTATGTTGCAAACATTATGAAAATCTTTACTGTGCATACTATACAGGCATATTATATAGTATTCGTTATCCTAAACAGGGCACGGCAAATCAAAATACATCAATATATCAGGACTAGTGATGCAACAGATAATGGAATATGAACACACGAATCATAACCATTGTGCATATTATGCAAATCCTGTAACAGTATTTGTGATCCTTATAATGCAAGGCATAAAAAGACATATGTGATAGCATCTGGGCAAAAATGCAGTAGTCTAGTTATGGCAAGAACACAAATCACCCTAAAACTATAGGGCACAGTGCATCTGTGCTCCTATTAGGTATTATGCGGGAATATGCGATGTTACATCGCATGCGGTACAATACATGCGATTACAACACAGTTGTTACAATGACCGTGTTGTTACAACGTATTATGCGGTACCTTAGATTCCCAACGTAGGATACAGGGACACCTGCACTCCTACCTTCATTATGGGAATTGTGGGCTGTTGAGGTTTCCTTCCGTCCTGAAAACAAAATTTAGTCCCCACAGGCATGTGCTACTACGGGGGGGACCAAGTAGAATTCAACAAAGACCTCACTGGGTCCCCCCGCTTGAAGAACGGTCAAGGCAGCTACCGTGAACACGCGTTGCAGCTACTACAACTTAGGGAAGCTCAGCCCCTGGTAAGGCAACAACATAGGCCCATGAAATGTCCCAAGCTCCCACATCCACAGAACTGCTCAGCCGCCATTCCTTGGGAAAATGGGACAGGCTGTGACAGAGCGTGGGGTGGTCTCACACCTCCCCAAGCCCCCACCAGCCTCACAATTCCATCATCCATGAGGCCTGTGTAATCGGGATCCGGACACCTCGAGGACTCCTCAGTGGAGAAACAGTGCGGCGACAGCTTTGTTGGGAGAGCTCCCCTAGACAGGGGGCCCCTCTCGGCAGTACACGTGCGACCGGTCTTCTCCAGTAGGCCTCTCGTTGATGCTGCGGCCCTCCAGCCGGGAGGGGGGGGGGGGGGGCCTTGCAAAGGGCTTTCTCCGGGCCGATGATGTTGTGGTCTACAGGGGGCATGTGCCTCTGCACGGCAAATGCCTCCGAACTGCATGTCGTGGTCTCCCTTTCCTGGGAGGGGAGTGCGCCAAGCGAATATTTGTAGTAATTTCAAAAAGTAGGAAGCACTCCAAATGCACTTCTTGTCACGCCGTTTACAAAGGAGAAAAACGCTCAGTCGCGCTAGCTCTGCCCACAGCAGGTAAAATCAAGCACTGGAGAGTTGCCAGGAATCCTCTTGAACCCTTCACAATAACAGGGGGAGTGGAGACAAGTCAACAGGCCCCTGGAGAGCACTGGAGGCACGAGAGCAGAGGACATGCAACAGGCCAGCACATAAGGATCCTTGTAGCAGTCCTTCTTGCAGCCCAGCAGGCCACCGGTCAGGACAACAAGTTAAGTTCAATGGCAGTTCTTCCTGGAAGCACAGCAATTCCTTCTGGCAATGTGCAGTCTGTAGAGACAGCAGCATCTGGTTACAAGTTCACACGGTGTCTAAACTCATGGGGTCAGAGCCCCTGAACTTCTACTCAAAATGTCTTTGAACGGGGAGTACCTGAAAAGAAACCTTACAAGTGCACAACTCCCCTTTTCAATTCAGCCCTAGCTATAGATGTACAGTAGGGGGTAAACAAGCCCTTTGTGGGAGGGCAGGACACAGCCTATACAAAAGTAAGTGTGCCCCACCTCCCTCTCTCCCAGCCCAGAAGACTATTCAATATGCAGATGCAACCCTGTTACAACCAACCCTCCCTGTGTGATGGCTGTCTGGAAAGTACACACAGTGTAGCTGTCAACCAGGCCTAAACGTGGATTGGAGTCAGGTTGCAAAGCACAGAGTCATAAGCACAGAGAAATTTCCACTTTCTAAAAGTGGCATTTCTACAATCGTAATTAAAACTCACCTACACCAATAAGAAGGATTTATCACCAGTATTCCGAACATTCCAAATTACCACTTAAGTACCTATAAGGTATTTCCCAACACCAGCCTATGAGAGAAGTAGGACTCAACAGTGAGAAACCAAATAGGGTGTTTTTCACTACCACGACATGCCACAGAATAAAGGCACATGTTCTAATTTTTACGTACACAGTACCCTGCCCAACGGGATACCTAGGGCCTCCCTTAGGGGTGACCTATATTTAGTAAAGTGGGTGTTTCAGGCTTGGCAAATAACTTTCGATGCAAAGTCGATGTGGCAGTAAACTGCACATGCAGGTCCTGCAGTGGCAGGCCTGAGACAGGTTTGAAAGGCTATTATTGTGGGTGGCGCAAGCAGTACTGCAGGTCCACTAGTAGCATTTCATTTACAGGGCCTGGGTATAGAGAATAATACTATACAATGGACTTGCAGGTAAATTAAATATGCCAAACTGATGTAAACCAATCACACCATGTTTAGAGGAGAGAGAGCACATGCACTTTAGCACTGGTTGGGAGGGGTTAAGTGCCCAGAGTTCTAAAACCAACAAAAAGTCAGAAAAATACAGGAAGGCAAAACGTTTGGGGATAACCCTGCAAAAAGGGCCAGGACCAACACACATGTGTTTTACATACACATTATCGGGTGAACATGCCACTTGCTGTCTATGAGGACAGAACTGAATGGTGCCTAATTGGAAGGACACAAATTCTTCTTTAACCCCTTCAGTGCCACGCCCTTTCCCCGCCCTGTGCCGACCGTTACATTAGCGGGCGGGGTTCATGACGAGCTGGACTCGTCATGGGCACAGCGCAACCGCGGCCCATGACGAGTCCAGCTCGTCATGGGCACTGAAGAGGTTAAGACGCCTTGCCTATCTAACTACATTCTTTTTATTTCCATCTTAAAAAGGAGGATGAAAAAGAGGATTTTCATTTTTTTTTCTATTTGGAATTTAAGTAAGACAATATTGCCTTTACATGATTGTTTCAAAATGTATTTGGTAGAAAATGGTCTACGAAGTAACTTTTCAAAATCTCGGGTGGACATTTTCGTATTTAAGAATACTAAAGAAAATCAGACGATGGAAAAATAAAAAATTAAGGCTGCGTTCAAAGAATCACATCTGAAGATAAATAGAAATTCATGTGATTTTAGTTGGAACAATTGACTATGATCACATCTAATGCTTTTGTAAACTCATACAAGTGTAATGTTCAGTACAACCCTTTGAGATGAATTTTAGTGATGGTGTGTCTGGGACTGCCATGCTTTCAGTGAGAGGAGACACGTTCCAAAAACACAATTTAGGCTACTGTAATGGACTGTCATGCCTTTGCGGCAAGGTTTATGAACTTGGTATCCAATATAGCCTTAGAGCCGACGTAGCGGGCTCTACCGTCCATTAAAGGCCTGCTCCAGCAGGGAGCGGTCCTTTAATGGCTGCTAGAGGCCGCTAAGGAGGGCTTCAAGTCTATTCGAACATTCCACCTCTAGAGGGTAGAATGTTCTCATTTGTAAAACAAAGGCCTCATGGAGCCTGAGGGAGTTGAAATCCCCTCAGGCTCTTTGAGGCCTTTGTTCACAAACATTGGAATGTTGGTGCTCTGGGCTTCTACCACCCTGTAGAAGCCCGGAGCATTCCACTGTCTTCAAAGGAGCACTCAACATTCCAATGTTCTAATATAGCAAATAATTCTTGTACCAGCACAAACCGGAGGTGAATGTAAGTAAAAATAATGTGCTTTGAAAGTTCCTCTGCAATAGTAAATAATAAAAAAAATGAAAAAAAAAAAAAAGGTGAGGAGCAATTAGTTTTTTAAATTGCATCAATTATTCGACCAATATAGACGTAGTGTAAATGTAATTAATTTACAACAGCCTTTCTGAAATATGGCTCGGATTAGCAATAATTATGCAGAGTTCTAGCTTACTGTACTGCTGCCCCTTTGCTTATACACAAGGCATGCCCCATATGCAAAGAAGAAAAGAAAAAAACATTCAATCTCTCCAATGCACTACTCTGTCCCACACCCTATACCTCTCTCAATATATCCTCTACCTCCACTCGCACTCCTGCCAAACCTCATTCTACTACTATCATCTCTAAAAGAACCCTTTGACACTTTCCTAGTCTACCCCTCCTGGCTCACCCCAACCCTCATTCTAAAACCCTTTGTAAATTCTTCCCTCATGTACCACTCCTTTGACTCATCCTGTACATCTTTTACTACTATGATCTCCCTAATCCCTTTCTGGAGACACTTCCCTCCTCCATATCGCCTTTACAGTGGCGGCTCATTCATTGGGGCATTGCCCCACTGCTTTCTCGCAGTGCGAGAAGGCAGAAACATAAAACGGTAAAAGTACCAGTTTATGTTTCTGCTTCTCGCACTGCAAGAAAACAGAAGAACCTGGCTGGGGGCAGGCGGGTGGGCGGTCCTGCTCGAGGGCAGGAGGGAGTGGCTTGCCCACTGTTGTGGGTAATGACAGTTTGGTCGGCCCCAGGGCTGACCAACCCAGTCATGCGCACTCTCCCTTTTTCTGTATGTAGGATGCTGCATGCAGCCTACATAGGGAAAATGGCCCGGCTGGGGCACTCTCCGCTGTGCCTCACCAATCACAACACTGCCATTGCAGGAGGAGGGAGGCTGCCTAAAACATGCCAGGAGCAGCAGGCACTGAGGCGGCAGCTCGTGATGAGGTCGCGGAACTGGAGGAAGGTAAGTTTTTCTATTTTTTAAGATGACTGTCCCACTTCTCTGCCCCTCCCTCGCCCCCCCCCCCCCCCACACTCCGCACAAACCCATCTGCCAGTTTTGCTGGCCATAACTGAATTAATCCATGCCTGGTTAGATTACCTTCCCCAATGTACTCGTGTCCTCAGATACGTTCCTGGGCCCGATCGATCATGAGTCACGGATTCTTGTAATCTGGTTTCTTTTAGTGTACAGCTCTGACTGAAAAAGATGGCAAGGCTTTTTCTGATGACAAGTTCATACTAACACTCATTTGTTAAAGGCGTTTTGTGTCGGTATTCGAAAGGACGCTTCCTGAGTTGACCTTTTATGTGAGTTAAATATGCTGTAGAGCTGGTCATTGATAACTATATGGTGACAGCCCGCAGGGTTTACTCTCAGATCGCTAACACTTTCAGACGTAGCACTTTCTACGGTTCTGCTACAGTTATTTATATCCAGCTTCATTTTCATTTTTCTTTTCCTATACATTTTCAATTCCTTAGCCAACCGCAAATACTGTTGGGTTTGAGAGCGTACAGAAGCCGAGAAGCGCTCGCCATAGTGGGAAAGCCCCAGACCTGCATTTGGGCTGTCAGGGAAAGGTCTCAGTTCAGGTACTCGATACCTGCCGTGTGACCCTGAGCAGATCACATTCTGTCAAGAGTGGCGCCCTCGCTCACCTGTTCATTAGCATCAGTCATGAGTCTGTCTGCAGCATGCTTGTGGCACAGGGTGCCTCTCACTGGTTGTACAGACACGTGGGGTAGAGTGCTCATAGTCTGTGGAGTGCATGTGAAGCTGCATGCAGAGAGCAGGGTGTATGTTGGGCCTGTATGTGTGTACTTGTTTCACTGCATATAGAAATTCATCTTGGATGGCTGACAAAATGGACAATTTAAGTGATCCTGCTTAGATTCTTTGTTGCTTAGGAAAGCCAATACAACCTCCTCAGGCCTCCACTTGGAAGTGAGCTGGACTCCTGTGGCTGGAGTGCGCAGGGCGACACACAACTTTGAAGTGCAGAGACTCCCCCGGCATCTTCCTGCTTCCTTCATTACTCCGTGTCATTACTGCAGACAGTTAGGTGGAGTTGTTTGGTAGGAATGGCGCTTTGTCTCATCTGCACGCCAAAGGCCATGTCCACCCTCTTGCTCATTCGGTTGTTTAACACTTGAAAACAGGTAGACCATCACAAACTGAATTTTATGTTGCTTTTCGCAGCGCTGCCACGTGCCTGTGGGAAATGTGACGACATTTGTTATTCTGGCTTTTCAGACAAAAGTATGTCGCCGTTTGAGACTTGTAGCTTTATTTTTAACCCCTAGTAGGGGTTCCCAAATCCAGCAAAGTTACTTTGGTTAAAAAGTCAGAATTGATCAGAGGGGTTACATAAGACATGCTGACACTTGTACATGTTAGCTTGTGGTTCTATCCAATATGATTAAGAATAGTTGTGCTACTGCGGTACCAGTAAATGGCTGTTCATTTTAGTTCCATATTCCCAGAGCATTCTCATTATGTGTCAAATTTCTATAAGGTTTCTTAACTCCCTCAACTCTAAACAGTAGTACTGACTGAGCTGTTCTTCACACCTTCTGGTTTGCTTGAAAATGCACCATTTGCCCACTCTTTTTAAAACAAATTCCCGTAGGTGGTTCAGGCTCGCTCGCTACGCTCGCCGTAGTGAAGTACAACAATTATTTTACGACTCCCCACTTTCAAATGTCCCCAGCCGCCACTGCTATACTCATTCCAAACCTGATCTTACTACTAAGATCTCCCATATAACACCTTCTAGACTCTTCCCTCTTCTATCCCTCCATTATCCTATTGAATCCAACTAAGAGACTCATATGTCCAGCCCTCAAATTAATTCATATTTCCCTATATTAATTCACCACTAATCCTTTGGGGTCCGAAGTAGCGTTCTACACACCGAAAAGCACTTCCACGCCTCGTCAGGAGTGGTGAGCGCTATATAAATACAATGCAATAGCAACATTGTTTCGCTTAGGGCTGTAAATCACGCCCTTAAGAGTAAGCACGTTCTGCACTTGGTTTTCTAGAACTACTGCATGCACAGAGAACACTTACGATTGAGTCCTATATCGTGGTATGTCAAGATCACAGGTCTGTTAACCTTTGGGGTCCCACACATTGTAACATGGAGGATTCCATGTGCCGTCTCAATGCTTTGCTCCTGTAGGGAAAAACAGAGAATTGGTTAAAAAAGAAAAAAAGAAATTGGAATCCCATGACAAACATTTTCAATGATTCATTAAGCTTTTAAACGCATAAGCATTTTGTTCATAACACTTAACTATTATGTCGACTTTAAAGTCTTCTGGAAATAATTAAGCTCTTACTGCAGTAGCTTTAGTAAAGGCTCTCAATTCAAAACAGTGTGGGGATATCGCCACCTTGTGGACAATACTGCAACCATAGATCAATGTTCGCAAGTTTGAGATGCAGTGACAACCATCTCATGCAAATGAAAACACCTGGGGCCCGATTCACAGAACTAACTTAAGACAAAATCCTAAACTTACTACCATTTTGGTATTCACAGAAGATACTTACTCATTTCGGTATTCACAGAAGTTAGGAGTCCTAACTTTAGGACTCCTAAATGCCTTCTGTGAATACCGAAAGCCTTAAAATTAGGATTTTTCTCAATTTAGTAGTCCTAAGTTTAGGACTCCTAACTTTAGGACTCCTAAATGCCTTCTGTGACTATCGAAAGCCTTAACATTAGGATTTTTCTCAGTTTAGTAGTAGTATAGTTAGGACTCCTAACTTTAGGACTCCTAAATGCCTTCTGTGAATACCGAAAGTCTTAAAATTAGGATTTTTCTCAATTTAGTAGTCCTAAATCTAAACTTAGGACTACTAAATTGAGAAAAATCCTAATTTTAAGACTTTCGGTATTCACAGAAGGCATTTAGGAGTCCTAAAGTTAGGAGTCCTAACTATACTACTACTAAACTGCGAAAAATCCTAATTTTAAGACTTTCGGTATTCACAGAAGGCATTTAGGAGTCCTAAAGTTAGGACTCCTAACTTCTGTGAATACCGAAATGAGTAAGTGCCTTCTGTGAATACCAAAATGAGTAAGTGCCTTCTGTGAATACCAAAATGGTAGTAAGTTTAGGATTTTGTCTTAAGTTAGTTCTGTGAATCGGGCCCTTGGGCACTACTCTCCCACACCAACACCTCCTTCTAACCTCCAGTTACCAGGCATGACATGTTTTCGACCCCAGAATAGCCACGAACATGTCGGACCCAGAAATACTGCGCATTTTAACGCGTGCATATCCCGATGTGGAAAATGTCCGCTAGAACGTTCGGGACTTGTGTGTTCCGGCGCCCAGTGAAACTGAATGAGGCAGGGCGTCGCGACAAACCAGGAAGTGGGGAGGGCAGAGAGGAGGCTGGCTATATGGTCATATGGCGGGGTGTCCAGATGCTACGACGTTTCCCAGCGGTAAGAAACGCTGATTAAATCCTCCTAGGCCGTCTTCTTACACGACCATCTGCCATCTCTATTTTACCAAGATCCAACGAGCATGGAGAGACCCAAACATTTTTCTTAAAACAAAACAAAATCACACAAACACACATGCACACATTCAGACAAAATGCATACAGATGGACGCATCAAGGCACTACTGTAAAGAAATCCATCCTCCATTCAGCAGCTCGCTTCATTTCAGGGTCTAAACGAAGCGACCACTCACTCCTATCTTGTCCTCTCTTCGATGGCTTCCGATCGAGGCAAGATCCATTTACAAAACTGCCTGAATCACACACAAAGAAAGCCTTGCACACGTCCTCCCCTCATTACCTGGCAAATAAATTGAAATTGTCCGGAGACTCTCGACCCTCTCGCAATGCGGAAAAGGTTCTGCTTGAACCCCCCCGCCCCCCGTTTTCAAAAGGGAAAGATCGATGGCGCAATCCTTCTCAGGCAATGCAGTGAGAATCTGGAACTCACTCCCCCCCCATTGCTCCGTGCCACCTCCTCTACCCGGATCTTCAAATCTGATCTCAAATCTCTTCTCTTCCAAAGACACTTTCAGAACTAATACTTTCATTCTCAGACCCCTCTTGGAAGTTCGCTCTTCATTGTAAATTTGTATTTTTTCCAGTACATTCCTCACCCCTGCGTGCTGTGTTGGATTGTGTGTTTGTGTACCCTTCATTTTTAGACTCCCGTTTTTCTTTGTAATGTTCTATTTTGTACCACTTTTCTCTTGTAACGTAACTAGCTCTATTGTACAGCGCTCTGACACCTTCAGGTAATGTCCTCGCTTTATAAAAATGCACTAAATAAATAAATAGGGACAGCTCCGCACACAGACCAACTGCACCGGACACAGGCAACATACTAAGAGGCCCGGAGTACATTAAGGACACACCTCGGCTGAAAGAAGATTCAGGCGGTCTTGACTGGATCCACAAAGGAGTAACCTGGGCGCACATCAGAATCAAGCAAAGATGAGGCGGCACTAACGCAACAGCCCACCCCAACATTCTAAATTTCCAACTCTGTAAGAAATAGAACCCCATGGTAAAAAGTGTGAGCTAGACAATTTGTTAGGATTACTTCCATTTTGCAAGTGCAGCATTGGCTACGCCGAAAAAACTCTGTGACCAGTTTACAGTGTGGGTGACTGGTTTACAAAGCATTGGCGTCAGTTACTCATCACACATAGCAAAGACTATAGTGCTGCCAGGTAGGCCCGTTTGAAAATGCAACTCTACACTTTTATTGATCCCAAATATCCTTAGGATCCTAGGGCCCGATTCACAGAACTAACTTAAGACAAAATCCTAATCTTACTACCATTTCGGTATTCACAGAAGGCGCTTACTCATTTCGGTATTCACAGAAGTTAGGAGTCCTAACTTTACTACTACTAAACTGAGAAAAATCCTAATATTAAGACTTTCGGTATTCACAGAAGGCATTTAGGACTCCTAACTTTTGTGAATACCGAAATTAGTTAGTGCCTTCTGTGAATACCAAAATGGTAGTAAGTTTAGGATTTTGTCTTAAGTTAGTTCTGTGAATCGGGCCCAATGCATCTCTGCAGACCTATTCAACAGCGACCTTTAGAGCATGGCTCTATTTTCTATTCTCTTAGTCTACCACTCATGTTCGTGCATTTAGGCATCAACTAAACGTTTTTTGCTTTTATAATTTCTTTAAATGGGTCTTTGTGATGGTACAGACTTGTTCAAGCTGTTCGATGTTATGCATTCCTTATTCACTGGACTTGGTACCTACTCTACTTTTATAATAGGACGTGCAGTGGCACAGTAGTTGTCATGATGACGTCTGTCTCAATATAATAAGTCATCCAATGTCTAGATATTTTGAATTTTTCTCCCAATAGCAAATAGATTTATCTTTAGCTCGTTCTAGTGCACGAACAATAAAAGTGTTCCCAGGAATGTTCTTCCTTCACTACACTGCTGAGTGGCTTGGCTCTGGGGTCCTACACTCGTGGGAGGAGAGTTGCCATTTTGGACTCTAGGGCTGAGAGACCTGTACAGCGCGTTTCCTACTCTACATAGTAATAAACCGACAGCAGGTTAAAGTTTGGAAGCCGTAAACAGCGGTTCGCTTCTCTGTAGTGTCACATGAAAACTACTCAGCAGAATCATGCCAATCTGAGAATGTACTCAAAAGGGCACATCCCAGATGGCCCACGTGTTTTGTTCTTGTTGAGTTGGCAAATGTTACGTTTGCGCGATGGATGAATGAAGATTTGTACTGTCGATGAGCGGGTGGGGGGAATCGAACATAAAAGTTAATAATTGCAGCACTGAATACATAGGTTTAATTGTGCCTTAAACCACTGGTCTTTTCCCTATGCGCAATCCTGAGAAAGTCCCTTTTGTTAGTAATTTCGTGGTTCATTCAGTTGCAGTTAGCAGTGTAGTAACAGCGAATGCCAGATCGTTGCTGGTCTATAAGGTTCAGATGCCATATTGGCGACTTCTGAACAGCACTCACAATCCTATCATGCCTTGCGATTTCCATAAAATCTGAAATATTGAAAGACATTTTGCAATAGAATTGATGTTTATCGTCCAATTTATTACTAACGAAATAAATCAAAAATGTGGTAGAGAATTAGAAAAATGAACCAATGGTTTAAATATGTGAAAATAATCATTAAAAAGACAACGAGGCCACCTTTTTGGCTCCTTACGCCTCAGGCTATGTGAGACCTGCAAACTATCAGCGATTCAGTTGTCCCATAGCCACTTTGTCAGCTCACTTAGACGAAGATTTACTTACCACCAGTATACGTTCACTCCTATGCCCTGCTTTTCCCCAAATGTGTGCACTCCATCGAACTGATCCACAGCAGGTTAAGATCATTGCCGGCATGTGGCCCAGACAAGTACCTTCCCCAAATTAATGCTTTCCACCGATGATCTTTAATAAGTTCAAATCAACACCATGTGGCCCAGATGAGCTACTCCACTCAGGCAGAGTGAAGTTGCGCCCACTCATTTTAAGTAAAGTAAAAAAAAAAAAATACAGAATGAGAAAATGACAAAGTGTATTCGGAATATAAACAGCCTGGCCTGCTTAGCTCCAGAGAAGAGCTGAGGCAATGCTGCGAATGAAGCCTGAATATCACCCAGCATTTGGATTTAAAAGTACATTTCATTCCAGTATTGTAGAAAAGTTCAATTTAAGACAGTTAGTGGAACTCTAAACTTGGCCGTGGTCAATAAATTATTTAGGTTCGAATTTCACAGATTAACAGCATGCCCACCATGTACACTTCACTTGAGACATTTTTAGGAATTCTATGATCAATTAATTATTTCAAGGCTGACGATCAATATATTCTGGATATAAATTATGTTTTGAAATCATTTGAATAATTTGAGTAACCTGGGAAAGACTGAAGTGATATGGAAATAGCAGAAATCTTGAATGCAACTTATGTACTAAAAATGTAACCTAAAGAAAAATCGTCAAGTGGTATAAAAGATTGCTCAGCGCCATCAAGTACACCAATACAATGGTAATTAACAAATGGTACAACTACTAAAAACTGGAAGATGCCCTCAAACTTGGCGCATAAAGAATTCTAAAAAGCGCTTTATGTTGGTGTTGCCAATGCAGCTGTAAGCATGACCTATGGTTTACGATAAGCTTATAGTGGGTTTTGGCTCAGGCTACTTCAACCATTGGCTTATTGGCATCAGTCACTCTCAGCCATTAGCTTTACACATCAGCTGGGTCATAGACCAGACGGGTAAAGTATTCCTCTTAATGTCATGCTATTGGCTGTTTAGTGTATCCTTCTGCCTCCGATGGAGCGCCTGCAGTGTACACTGCAAAGCAGGAGGACTATTTTACATCTAAAAAGTCTAATCAACCATTCTTTGTCCTCACATTAAGTGTGTCTTTTATACAGAAAGAAATCTTTTCTGCAGTAGGGTTTTATTTAATAATTTGGTGAGGATGAATGTGAGAAATACCCTAACATGGACTTCAGATTACTTTAACACATTAAGATGGGAATCTTGGTTGCGCCATCCTGATGCGATAAACTGGAAGGCGTAGGAGATTCATCCAGGTTTATCCGCGGGCACTTGATCAAATCCCAATTTTTTTTTTTAAAAAGGACAGATGCAGAATTATAATACAGGCTCTTACATTTCTGCATTTGCTACTATCTTTTTCTAAATAGAAACAAATGTGGAACTTTAATGGAGGTTCCAGAGCTACAGGGCGTTCATTTTTGTCCTCCTATTTCTAGGTGAGAGGAAGTCTGGGTCTTGCAGCGGACGGATCTGAAAATAAACAGGGTTAATTTTTTTTAAATAACGCTTGACGCTTTGTACTGCGGTGCCCACCATCATGGACCTTTTCTGCTGCAACAGCCGATTAATTAAAATGAACTTTGCCCCCAAAGAGACTTTGAGTACAAAATACACTGCTGCCTGATAGGATTCTATCAGCATGCACCACTGCCAATACCACACCACTATCACCCCCACCAACACCGTCACTAATCCACCTACACCAATAGCACCATCAATATTACTATTAATATCACCAACAATAACAGTAGTGCCATCAATATCAACAATAATCCAGTATCAATACCACACCACTATCACTCCCACCAAGACCACGCAGTCACTAATCCACCAACACCAAACCACCATCAACACTAATATAACCAACAATAACAGCAGTACAATCAACCAGAACACCAGTACTGCCATTATCAGTACCACACCACTATAACTCCCAACAAGACCACGCAGTCACTAATCCACCAACACCAAAACCACCATCAACACTAATAATATAACCAACAATAGCAGCAGTACCATCGACCATGACACCTGTACTGCCATTATCAGTACCACACCACTATCACTCCCACCAAGATCACACGGTCATTAATCCATCAACACCACCATGAATAACACTTATCACCCACCAGCAACAACAGCAACACCATCAACAATAATAAAAGTGCTGCCAATACCACACCATTACATTACCATACCACCAATGCCAGTAGTACCCCACACACTAATGTACCTGGAAAGAAAGGCAACAAAACTGACACTGTTGCATTGGTCTTTAAAATCGGACACAAACAAACATTTGAATAATAAAGCAATATTGAACAGTATCATTTTTAATTTAGCGCAGGGTCGAAAACTTTGTTCCACTGCCAACTAGTGGGGCACCTGGATGACTATTTAAGCCTTATACCAACCGAGAGTTTTGAGAGGGAATTTCTTGCATGTCCACATGATTCGGGATTCAGCTCTTGTTTCGGCTACGACATTCGTCCTCAGACAATATCTATTCACACATTACATCTTTCATTTCTGCATTTGCAGTTAGCAGCTGTCCTTTGTTTTAATGAGATAACGGCATGTGTTGAACATTCCTATAGGATTCATTCGGTAGATTACCAGTGGGTCCTCAACCCTCTTAGCACTGAACAAGTGACCACCACACAGGCTTGTGCACATAACTAAAAAATAAGCTGTAGATTCTGTCTCACATTCGGCTTGCACTTTGTCTCTTGATGGTGGTATCATTGCTTAATTTGAGCCTGTGGTCTCTGGTGCTCGGCACCAGCACTTAATTGTCAACACCGGCGCTTACAGCACAAGCTCGACCCAAAGGTATTGGAGAGCTTTTCATGAGCACCAGTTAGACACATTCATTTTTGGTAGGCACGGGGAGATTAAGATATTTGCCCAGAATCACAGGATGTTGAGCCTACGCCGAGACTCGAACCTGGTTCCCCAGCTCCAAAGTTGGCAGCTCTGGCCGTTACGCCACATCTTCGCCCCACTTGTAGGGTTTTATGGTTAGTAGTTAGTTCTGCTATAGGTGGCGCTAATAGGAGCAATGGGCTGGTGCAAGCTGTCACCTGACGAGAGGCCCAGCACTTATCTTTTCACAAATTAACCACCGGGTGGTATCATGTGTGCCTTGCAGTGATACCAGCTGAACGTCCGGAGATTTACTTCTGCATTGTGGCACAAAGGTACCAGAGGCTGTGGAGCACAGCAGCACAGGTAGCAGCCAAAACTCTTTGGATTCCTCTCTGGACTTCCTGTCTCCTCGCCTTTGACACACTGCCCCCCTAGCTCAATTTGGTTGCTGCCGGATTCTCTGGCTATATGCAGTCATTTTCATGGCTACTGGTTGGTTGGCAGCAGGACAGGTTATTTGGTGCAGTGTGAGTGGTATGGGCTTCTCTCTAGTGTGCAATGTATAAAATGAATGTGGTATCGGTTTTAGCAGTATTAGATTGTGTACTCTTTGCTGTATCCTGAAGCCCTCCTGCCTGCACTGTATTCTAGTTAGAGAGGCCCTTTGTTAACTGCACTTTAAACTAAGCACTTCATTTGGCACTTTGCAATTGTATTTGCACATTTTACGCTAACCTTTTCATCTGGGTGGTGAAGTTAGTGGATGCCTGATGTGTCATATTTGGCAACTGGCGAGTTAAGCTTAGGGTTTTGCTGTGCACGTTGAACTGATAAGCCAGTGTTGTACCCTGCCACCGGTCTGGGCCGGCTGCCACTTTACAGCTTAGCCCGGCTTCACCGATACTTAAGTACATACAATGCGTCACGAACATGCTGGTTAATCTTGTGAATTGGGAGAATGTGTCAGATTAACACTGAGTGAACACAGTTCGCCAAGTGTAGAGCTGGCTTCAAAATAGAAGGCCATTGCTAGAGGCTAATGAAAAGGGAGAAGGGGACACCATTTGTGAAGCACTCTCTTCGGAAGTAGACACAACTAACCAGCTCTACCTATGAAGGTTATGGAGGAAAACCATCCTAGATTGTCTAACCCATCCAAGACCTTCTCTAACCAAGTTTTAAGCAGTTTCCTACAGCTCCAGAAAACATTGCTTTAACTTGAAACTGTATAATTCAGGAAATTGATCCGAAAAATAAGCCGGATAAATTGAAGGAAGCATCTGTTTTCTTTGGGCTATCTAGCAAGCAAATGCCATTTATTGCCAATATTTGCAAACAAATGCTTGTCATAGCCAAATATTGTATAGCTTAAAGAAAATTGTAGAAGATTTATGTTGGAGTGATATTGAGCCGATCTCAGTCTTGCGTGTTGATTTTTCACTTCTGAACGATTGCATATCGAATTGATCCGAGAATGTTCATGTTAATAAAAACGGAGTGATCTTGGCCAAACTAAAGGAGAAACTGAGGCTTTGCCAGAGATCTATTTTGAGGGGCGCGATTGATGGGGCAACCAAGTAGTGATAATCAAAGCCATTTTAAGAATGGATTCCAGCATCCGGGGGATGCGGGAAAAATACCTTTGGAGGATCTCTAACGAGCACAAGTGGAATGTAACATCTATGAGAATGTAAGGAGTGAGTTAAGTTAATAAACAGAAAAGCACATGAATTGTGGCTAATTTGGTCCAAAAGTCTACGTGGAAAAAAAATGCAAGAAAATGAAGATAAAGGGCAAATAGACAACCCTGGTGCATCTCATTCCACAGTTTTAGTACTGTCCATCGTGAAAATATATATGGGTATTTGTTGCGGTCTCTTTTGATTTGTAATTCTACAGACAGGGCAGCACATTATGTTTAGGAAAGGTACAGAAGTTAGAGAAGTTGGGAGCATTAATGAAGCCTCAGACACAAAATGCAGCTGCAGAGCCAACAGAGAGCGCTGCAAAGACCGGCAATTCTAACATGGCCTCACGAGGAGGTCTTGGCAGACAAGTTCAGAGGCTGTTCAGCTCACTTGGCTGGCGTGCCCACCGAGGCTGGGAGTGACCAGCCAACAGACTACATTTCTAGGGTGGTTCCAGAATTGTTTACCTTTCCCACCTGTTGATTGGAGGCTCATTGATCCCAATTTGCTGGCCTGAGCATTGCTTTTGTAGTGGCCTTTCCCCTATTTAAATCCTGCAGCTGTAGCATCACAAAGGAAATGAGCCCGATGGAAAGCGAAGGTTTTTCCAAACAGTTGTTACTAGGGCAGCAACCTGACCGATTACATCCAATACAGGAGCAGAATGCTTAAGAGAGAAAGTAGGACATATCTTCACATCAGAGAGATGCCAGGAGCTGGCAAGTGGCCCTTGGAAAATAAGGAGTACATAAGGAAGGCTGGAGAGGCAGTAGGGGAAGAGACAGGACCATGATGGAGTTCAATCCCTAAGAGACCCTCTTTCGCACTCTTCAGGCAAATTTTGCTTCCACATAAGCCTAGGATAGGTGGAAAGGGGATGTGGAGACAGTGCCAGGGTGCAGAGCAGTCCGTCATGGACGCCCGTCCTCTACTCCAAGTGAGTACCACGCATCAAAAGTTGCTCCTTTGTGGACATTTATTGGAAATGATCAACCTAGAAGTAGACAATTGTTTGCTACCATACCAAAGGTCTGATGTTTGAGGAACAGGGAAAGGCGAGCGTTATCCTGACAAAAGATACTAGGTATAAAACAATGTCAGTACCACCCACGTCAAGGATACAAACCTTTGGAGGTTGTAAATACAGATGGAAGCATGAGGACCGCAAGCATATAAACAAAGTAAAAAATCACGATTATGCCTTGGCAAAGTAGTTTCAATATCCCCTTGTAAAATGGAAGCAGCGAAGGAAGAAAATCTAAAACTAGATTGTGTGATGCAACCGGGAACGGCTCTCACACCATCAATCCCATTTGGTCCCAAATAATCTGTGATATTTGTTGAATCAGAAGACCGAAAAGAGCAGCTGGATAATGTACTTATCGTCATCAGACTTGAATCTAAATTGGTTTGGGCAAAACGGACAGGGGGTCAATAAAATGATTTTGCACTGAAGCTTCGTGAGAGAAGGGATTATTAAAACAAGGGTTAATGTAATGCGGATTGTTGATTCCGAAGACTGGTTTCTTTTTTAAAAATAGTTTAGTACGCATGCAAAATCAGGGATGAGAGATCAGTGGCACAATATTAGACCTTGTCTGCATTGATGAAACCTGATCAGCTTGAGCACCTTTAGACCTGTAATAATGGTTTCAAAAGGTCCAAGAAGAAACACACTGCTGCTCTATGTCCAACCTTATTCGACTGAGCTTTCCAGACTGTCCCAAGCTGAATGTGCATGACAAGAAGGGGGGTATACTAGTATGGAAACTCCAGGGTCAGCGTTGGCTACAGAACGCTGGAGGCTTCCTGGGTTTTCTGAAGCGTTTCTTTATGGTTTTTCTTATGGACACCTGGCTGCCAGAGCACATGCAAGTACCTGGTTTGTTACCCAACTAACTCACTGACTATAAACAATCTGGTGGACTGACAGCAGACTCACAATGGTAATTAATATAAAATATGAGGAATGGATTGGTTATGTACTAGAACTGGGCTTGGCTGTCTATGTCAAAGCTGGGTTCTTTAAAACTCACAATTCTTAAACAGTAGCATTAAACAAGTTAAATCAACTGATGGTGAGAAAATATATAAGACTTCTGGAAATGTTTAAAATCACATTGCCTAAATGTACTTCTTGCATAAAAATGCAATGTTGCCGATAGGGGATTTCAATGCTAGACTACCCATAAACAAAAACAAAAAACAAAAAAAAGTGTACCACCTAACTGCATGACCAGAGCAGAATACCAGAGTTACCTAGCTAGATTTTTAGGAAACTGGTCTTGGTTTGATCAATGCTGGATTTTCCAATGACCCACCATACAGATGTTTGCATTCATAATAATCAAACACTTGCCACATTGACTAGGTTTTTGGTACAATATTCTACGCTCCATCATACAAAACTCTTAATTGCTGGGTGAATGAAGAGGCCATTTTCTGCTAAATGCTAGCTTTGATCTTGAACTGGGTGTGGGTGAACCCAGCTGGGATGAAAATAGTATAGAATATTGAAAAAAAGGTCGGAACTCAAAATGAAGTAACTATAATGCAGCCTCAAAAATTCCAACTTAAACAAATAGCCGAGTGATGTGTTCGGGTGTGCAAGACAGGTTACTGCAATTCTGATGAAAAAAGGTAAGTCATCAGCTCACCTGATATTCAGACTCCAGGACTCAAGAGCTGGAGCCTAAATCTAACTGTGAGTAAGGCTTTGCAGTGTGGTCTGCAGCAAGGAAGCTCATTTGTGGGCATAGAACTTTTGTCTAAAATTGAGATTTTTGGTGTACTGTCTGGCTAATTGAGAATTTGGATATCCCAGCAGTGTGCCCAAATTGGTGCAGATATTACAATTACATACTGGAATGGAGTTGGGGTCTGTTTGAAGGAACACCTAATACAGAGCATGGTTACACCCTGGGACCAACTCTTTAAAACAAAATCGTGGCAGTTCTCCATACAAGGTTGTCCCAGTTGACGCGTAATCCACCCAAAACTGGGTTGACTCAATTATGCAGGTACACTGATGATTGGTCATTCTTGGCCAGATCCCAAAAGTTCTGCACCAGCTGTGCCCTCCAACTCTTGCACTTTAACTAAACCATTAGTCTACAAGAAAACAGATATGAATTTTTGGGCATAAGCAGATAAATACTTTTTGCCAACTAGGTGGAATAAAGTTCAAAGCCGTGGGCCAATATTAATACACATGTAAAACATGTACCCTCTATATCCTAGAAATCCCACTGCAGTAGCTTGGCTGCAACCTATTGGAATACAGGGTTTGACAAATTTAAAACAAACTACAGAGGATATTTAGCTGTTCCTGTAAGACATGCAAGATGCCCCTAGATTTCTGTCTTACAGTAAAGAGGCCACTCCACTAGAGGGCAGTCCACCATTTAAATGTATTCGAAGAAAATGCCTTAAACTCAGTTGGGGTATTCCTGAAAATGCCATGAGGCTAACAGGATTCAGCCTAATCTACTTGACTACAGTTACTGAATTTGGTAGGAGATGTAAACAGTTGGCAAATATACTCACTGCTGGAACACACAAGATCATGCAAGATCTTGTGTCATGAGTAAGAGATACTTGTAAAGGACAAACTTCTTAACACGCGATTATGATGGGTTTGGGTAAAAAAGGCAGTCCACTTTTGGAAATGTTCATGAAATGCAGAAGTAAAATCATTTGCCTGCTTAGTGAATAGAGAATATGAAAGAGATGGCCAGTTTAGACAAATCCAGCCACCTGTTACTCAGCTGGCCTGCCACACACCAGGACGAGGAATGAACTGCTATGTCCCCATTTTGGTGTCGATATGGGATAGGAACGCAAAGGATTAATTGAGTTTAAAACACCCGTTATCAACATGTCCTATTGTTCTGAAGCAGAGGAAAGCCATTTCAAAACCGGTATTTCTTATACCCTGGGTATTGGATTTACAAAAGCTAGCACCTCCACTTGCAAGGATTTCATTGGTTTATTTTTAATGTTCGAAAATGGAATATATCTTATTCGGTTTGAATTACTATGGACCAAAGAGTCCAACAGGGTGCTGTTTGATAGCTGTTAAAATAAAGGTGCATGCCACATGCCTCCTCACTAAATTTCCAAAGATTTGATTACAGGGGCAACTACTGGAGGATCAAGTGGTCAGAGCAAGGCTTAAGCAATGAGAAGAAAAGAGACCCATGGGAAAATGCACTACACGACGTGAAGCAGCTGGGGTTCGGGAACAGAGGAGCACTCCGTATAGGATGAAAATATAGTAAAGAGATTTCATTCAAACCTGGTATCCGGCTAGGAGTACATGTGATGAGGAAGGATGTGTGTTTTGATTGAGAAGCTGATATCAAGGATGCTTCTTAGGAGCGGTCAAGATAGAAGTAGCTGCTACGGCATTTGGAATCCGATTTGCCCAATGAAATCAGAGGATTTAACCATCACAAATACGGCATAGAGAACAAACCATGAGCTCGCTTGAGGGAAGACACCATAGGGAGATTGCCTGATGTGGTTTGATGGCCCTGTACTGTTTGAAGCTGTGGATTAGATAAGAAAGCATGCAATTGTAGACCACCCTTGCAACCATGACCCACTCTGCCAACAATTGTCTCTGCTCTTGTAGCCAGAGGCCTCTGTGGCAAACAAGGACCCGCCTTCAACAACAGCCAGCGTCAGGAAGCAAACGCATGAACTCTGCTGACCTAACCACAGATGTTCTAGTCTGGAGATGAAGAGAAAACCAAAGGTTTTTAACTATGGACATGCGAACGATGTCAAAATTATTACATTTAAGAGTTCCAGTCTGCAAGATTTGATCAGCAGCACATAGCAACTCTCTATATTGGCATCAATGAATCTGAGCCGTTGTATAAGTATCCAGCTTCTAACTTGCACATTTATTAACAGGAGTTTGATGATAAACAAAATATTCCCAGACAACCTAAATATTACCTTATTTCAGTAGACTGTATAAGAAAACGTACCCCAAGGGCCAGAGCATCAGATGGAAGAGGTAAGGGAACAGGGCAGAGACCAGCATGAGCCCTAGAGGATTGCAAATGAACTTCCACCAAACGAGGGATTGTAACAGCCCCGATCACACAACTACTCCTCCATTCTACAAATAGGCAAACAAAGCACTTCATCACCTCCCCCAATTGCAACTTCTATTTCAAATAACAGCCGAATGTTTTTGTATTTATTGTAGCGATATGGGGAATACTAACAGGGGAAAAAATACTCGTTTAAAAAGAAAAAGTTTTACGTTTTAGTGTCAACTAATGATGCAGTTTGACTGTGCAAACGACAAATATTATAGAACGTGCAATCAGTAAAATGTTTCCAAATGCATTTTTTCTTCCTGTAATTATATTCCATTGTAGGGAAATTTATTTTTGGAGACAGAAACCAGTTAGTCTTCCTCAATTATCTTTATACAACCAGACAGGTTATTCATGACCAGTTTCGGTTTCCTGTATCTATATATACTGCTACTAATAACTCAGAATGGAAGTGCACTTGGCTGTTACTTTGTGGGTAAACTTACACTGCAGTTAAAGCAACAACAACAAAATCTTTTTTCTGTCTAATACATCTCCATTGACCCTTATTATTTCAGTCTCTTTACCCTTTCGATGCTCTGGCTGACCTGGTCTGTAGTAAAGAAAAATCATAAAATAAAAAACTACATTCAGAGACCATGTGAATTCTTGATTTTCTTTTAATAAAAAAAGAGGGAACTCTAAAAACAACCTAACCGGTTCAAAAGGTTCTTAACCTGGAGCACCTTGTTAGACCGAAATCACAGAAAAAAAGAAAAAAAAGCCAACAGATCTCATTCAACACCTCCATACACAATAGTTCAGTAAATTCCTTCTATGGTGAAATATTTTGTGATCACCCACCCAGACAAAATGAGATTAAAAACGCAACACTATAAGGTAAAAAACAGAAACCCCTTAACATTTAAAGCAGGCAATACTACACTATATTTATAAGAGAGATCATCACGAAATATCATAGAATTTCAAATTTAAAGAGGCTAAACATGGGGGGAGTGTCCGGTTATGTCAATAAGAAAATAAATGCACACGCAATAGGTATTAGCATGCAGGTTTTTCTGAACCTCAGTCCGGCCTACGCATCCACAATTCTGAACTTGACACAATGTAGGGATAAAAAGGCAGAGCCACTAATTGTGGTTAGTTTAGTTACCATTGTTTAATTCTAGATGAGGGGTTAGTTACCCTGTCTGGGGCTAGGTTGTGCAGCGCTGCTAAACGCGAGGCTTCGAGATGGCGCGTGGCGTGAGGCGCTCTGGCAGCCAATGGGGAGAGAGTCCTCCAGCGCTGGGTCTCTGCCGCAGCCTTACACTCGAACCTGACCGCGCGACAGGAAGGACGAGATGTGTCGTGACAGCGACAGCTCCCGAGGAGCTAAATGTCTGCCTCCACCCGATCAATTTGGCGAGAACCAGCACTTTACTTTTTCCATTTAAAGCACTTCTTGCAAGTAAACACGGGATTTAGGAACACAAACGGACTCTTAGATTATCTGGATCAACACAGCAGCGTGTAAAACGTAAGTGGACACAGAAGCTTCACACAGGCCTTTTCTTAATCGATTCACCTGCCGTCATGACATTTTCAAATCCGTGAAACTTCAGTGATCCCTAATTACGCAAACATTTAGTTTTACACAATTGAAATCAAACCTACGTACATATGTTGAACACTGTAAAGTCTAAACAATAAAAAAAATATATATCAGGTGAGTTCAGTGGTCGGGGAACACCTTTCTATTTAGTGGACACATAAAACAGACAAACGTGAGCAGCTGCTACATGCCATGTAGTTGGTTTCCCATGCCCAGCACCCACAATGCACACATTCCATACTTACAGTTTCATCTGCATCAAACACAGAGTCATCCACATCTAAAACCATGTCGAACATAAAGAAAATCCAACGGGTCTAGCAGCAACTACAGCGAAGTGTGGTCAGCGCTGTATGAAAGGAGTTATATAGACTTCATTTGCATAATCCCGCAGCTCCCATCAGGCTCGGCTGAAACGGGGCAGGCTCTTTCAGGATAAAGACCTTCTTAAATTGGATCTGTGTCAAATGGCGCTGTTAAATCAGAAAAAGCCTAGCAATCCAGCTCAGAAAACAAGGTCACGCGAAAAAAGAATGCAGGTTTGTTTGTTGGAGGGAGTTGGGAAGGGGATAAAAAAGGCCCGGGCTGCAGACTCACCGTCGATTAACAGCCGTGCATTTCAGCATGCAAACAGCAAGCACTAAACACACATAGTATAACATTACCCTAAACATTAGAAGACAAAAGAGCATCCTAAAACAGAATCCCGCTATTCCTAAGGAAAGCAAAGCATTATAAAAATACAAAAGTCAATTATTAGGAACTAGCCCCTATCGCTTTAAAGACTTCATGGTCAGAAACTGGATTTAGAAAAGAAAAATACAATGAATAGATGGAACGAAATAAAACTCAAAGAGTAGGTGTTGAATAAATGTCAGTAACCAGCCCAAGGTTTATGGAGTATGGTAAGACTGTCAAAAGCAGGCTACACAAGCTTTAATTAACAAAACTAAAAATAAAATTAAAAAAAGCAAAAGTTCATTCATATTTCTACCAAGACTAAAAGGACCACTCTGGGAAACAAATTTCAAAGAAAACAAGACTTATCATAGAGATTGTTGCCAACAACTTAAATTTGGACAATAAAATTAGTCTTAAAAATGGCAAAAGCTTATTAGGAGAGTACAGAATGTGAAGCGTCTTTGGTGCAAATTATTTCACGGTCAGTCTGAACGGGGATGGGTGTGCCAGAGGTTTTACAACACAAAACAAAAAAAGTACCACCGTTTAAAAAAACTTGCATTTGCGCAGAACAAGTAGCTTTTAACCTTAATTTATCAACAGGAAATGAGAAAACGAAGGAAAGCTTGGCTAATAATCCAATAAAGACTCCAGCCTGAAGGGTAATGTAGGTTGTTGTGTCTGTGTCAAAGCAGTCCGTTTCTTCCTAATTCTATAAACAGCCCTACAAATCTGATTTAAGCTTCAGGGATTCGCGACAGGAGAGATTAATGCAGTCCTGTCAAAGTTGATGTCCTCACGGACTAAGCCAATGCATCCAGCAGATCTTGAAGTCATAATCTGAAGTCTGACCTCCTAGTAACCATTAATGATACCAAGGGGGTCAGCTGCCAAGGGGGTCAACACGGTCACAGCTTCTCCTCAGAGAAATCCCAACTAGACTCTTGGAGTAATGCAAAACAGTTCAAGGGCAAACCATGCCATTGTAGAACACCAAGTAAGGCTTTGTAGATTGCATAGACTGAAACAGTGTGGTCCCCATGGAAAAGGTTGTGGCGACTGGGCATGGCATCTTCCAAGAGACTCTACGTGACATAAGACAACACCCACAAATGGATTTTCCCCTAGTAAAGGCTCTGCCAAATTAAAGTACCTCTTGAGAACCAGGATACATTTCCCTTGCGAAGGTACTGGTCCTAGAGCAGCTTAAAGGGGCAATCACCTCCCCACTTCCAAACCTTCACAAGACCCTTGTGTACTTGCCATTCACGGTTCAGTATTGAAACACCCATTTCCCCAGCCAAATTCGGGCAAAAGTGCCAAGTAAACTAGAATACTTTACCAGACTTTACCCTGCTTAATGTCCTACAGTCAGGCTTCCATCCCTAGAAAAGAATTTAATCAGCAGCAGGAGGCACAGGGTAAGCTATCAAAGGAAATAGCCAGACATGGCTTCTTGTTTTTCCCTGCTGCGGATAGTACAACAGGCAACACAAATAAAATCCTATTATCCAGACTGAATTAGTTGGTAGAATTTAGTAGGCACCCTCGAATGATCCTGCTTCTGCCTTCCTGAGCACACCCAGCAAGATCATGCTCCAAGAATGGTGGAGTGGCAGACGTGCCTCTCTGGAGATGCCCCGAATTATCAAAACTCCAGGTTAGACCACCTCTTCCTCGCACCTTCCAGATCCAAAGCCAGCACACTATGGGAGATTATTGGACTTGGCCCTTTCAGCAGGGTCATCCCCAAACCTTTTGCATCTCTCCTCCTATTTTTGCTGAATTCATTTTTGTTGGCTTTAGGACTGTGCACTTTACCACTGCTAACCAATTCTAAAGTGTTTGTGTTCGCCCCTTAAACCATGTTAGATTGGCTTACATTGGAACATATAATTTATTTTTAAGTCACTTGTAAAGTAGCACTATCTATGCCCAGGGTGCGTAAAGTAAATGCTACTAGTGGGCCTGCATCCACTTAAATAGCATTTTAAACAGGTCGCAGGTCTGCAATTACAGCCTGTGTGTGCAGTTTTAAACTGCCATTCCGACCTGGCATAGTAAACCTGCCCTACCTTCCTTTTAAGTCCATATAAGGTCACCCATAGGGCAGGCCCTGGACAGCCCAGATTGTATGCTGCAATGTACAGAAGGTAGAATATATACTTAAGTTTTACATCTCATGGTAGTGAAAATCTTAGTTTTCCACTACTGCAAAGCCCTCTCCCATAGGATGACATTGGAGTTATCCAATGTTATTCTATTTTAACTTTTTGCATTTTAGAAGTGCAATTTCCAAATGGGCATATATAACCAGTTCAGGTTTGGGGTCTCTGGAATCCCAATTTAAAATCCTAACTTATGGCGAAGTTGGATTTTAAATTGCAATTCTGAAAATGCCACTTTTAGAAAGTTTGCATGTTCTTGCCTTAGCCATTTGTTGCCTTCAGCCTGTCTCTGGGTCACATGGTTGAGTGTATCCAACAGTTGGGCTTCCTTCTAGACATCCACACAAAATGAGGATCTTATGTGTGACTGGACGGGCCATCATTGGCAGGATGGGAGGGAGGAGCTGGACTCCACTTATGGTTGAACAGGCGTTGTCCTGTCTCCACACAAAGGGCTGCATACCCCCTTAAGTTAGTCTGGAGCCAGGGCCAGTAAGGCAGGACACCTGTGCACTTCAAAGAGATACTTCTAGAAGCTTCTCCCCACTTCAAAGGAACTACTATGTATAAATGCTGGAACTCCTGCACCAACTCTTCAGTACACTTGTGGACCTGTGGATACTCTGCCAGGAAACTGGACCTGCAGCTTCACCCTTGAACCTAGGGCACCAGAGTTGTTTTAAGGGCTAGTCTGCAGGGCTCATGATACGAGCCTCATGGAGATACAAGGCTCCCCAACATTCTGCAGTAGCCCCTGGATACAGCTGCTGTGAACTGATGCCCTCCTCCCCCTAAGTGGTGCATTCCAAGTCCTGGATCCTTGGTGTGGCTCTGTGAGCTGAAATCAAGCTTTTGGGCTCTTTGCGACTGCGAGCAGGCCCATTCGCACGGAGACCTCAGCACAAAGTTCTGTCAACCCAGCTCCAGCATCGTCCAATGGCGGGAACCACCAACGTGAAGCTCCAGCAATGCCCACCCGCGACGCCAGCTTGCTCATTGTGCTACACTGAGACTCTGCTCCTCGCAGACCTACCCAGAGACGAATGTTCCAAAATAAACAGATGGTCTATACAAATGATTATTAGCCCTGAGCCACTGGATTGTCTTCGGTGAAGATTTCAACATTCCAATCAGTCAACTTAGCAGTTCACTTAAGGGTCCTGCTTCAAGACCCAGATCAACCCAAAGCCACACCATTAATCCCTAACCGACTAATACTATTGTATTATACATCAGACCTGACCCGGTCACCAAATGTGCACAGTCCAAACCAGGACTCCGACACTATAGTCCCCGCAAGCCTCCAATCCTGATGTAAGCAGAGGCTCTATTAACATTAGCTCAGCACAGTTCAAATGATTTACAGTTAATCAGATGAGAGCTCGATCACAATCTTCGATTAACTAAAGCTCCGACACAATAAAAACAGGGTAGGTTAGCATCCTCACGACTTAGAAGTAACATGTATGGAAATACCAAACACCCCATACAATTCTTTTGAATGAGCAGTGGTTCAATGCATCATTAACTCAAAGTTTGTTAAAAACTGCAGTGATATCAATCACCAAGATACAGTGCTCTTTTTATTTTATTTTTTTACAAACTTCTACTGAACCAGCTTTATTTCTTCAATCCTCAGCACAGACTGCTCTGATAACGGGGACACTTACAAACTCAAAATTCATGGATAATATGCTAGCTTTAGGATTTAGTAAACCGAGAACCGTCCAACCCACACAATGGACTACACGACAAATTTAGTGCTCTCACAATAAACAGCTAAACTCTTTGCACCATTTCGATTTATTGGATCACTGATAGAATATCAGAAACAAAAATATCGTGTCAAAAAATGTGTGTACCAAAATAAAGAAGGCAAGTGCAAATAGGTAAGTTTAGATTTAGTATTCTTTAATCCACATCTACATACCTTGAAGATAGATATCAAGTTATATGTAGGAAAACTTTACTTACTATCGAAACTTACCTTGACAATATTGGACACAATATTTTGTTCCACAATATTTGTGTTTGATTTTCTGTCTAAATACGCTCATTATCATTTGCACTCTCAAACATTATGTGTCAATATTGCTCCTAAAGGAAAATATAACCCACTTCAAGTCACAAAAACCAAAAACATTTATATGGAAGATTGGAACGAGATCTGGAAAGCAGTCAGAAAGAAGCTCTCGACCTTGCAAGACCCAGGTCTGAAATTCTCAAACTAAAAATAATCTAAAATATTTTTATGAAGAAGTTGGCTGTTGTCAGTTCAGTAAAACAAACATCAGGGTTTAATTTAACCAACAAATGCTTCAACAAACAATTGACCAAACTAAAAAGAGGATGTTGACAACTGTAAACAATGACTACTGCAGACAAAGCAAGCTGAAATTATACAGGAGGTGCTAGCTCAAAGAAAAAGAGCATCAAATACATTCTTCATGAAATGAGTTTAAGAGGTAATAAACACATCCAGAAAGAGGTTTTGGCTTTTGTGATGTCATCAGTAATGTCATCAGTGATGTCACTGACCAGGTCATGAGTGATGTAATATGTGTCGTCATCAGCAGTGTATTGCGGGGGTGCAAGTTATAGTTAGCTCTACTAACCATAATGTTCGAATTTCTCAGTTTTTGTACGAGTGAAATAACCAACTAACTATAACGTCCCTGAAACTTATGGTTTTTTCAGTGAATTTCTAAGGTTTTTTAAATGCTAATTTCTAACTATGACGTCCCTGAAACCTATGGTTTTTTCAGTGAATTTCAAAGGTTTTGTAAATGCTAATTTCTAACTATAACATCTGTAAAACCTAGGTTTTTTTCAGTGAATATATATGTTATATATATTAAATTAACATAACAGTAGTCAGCCTTGGGTGATTTGGACAATCTATTACCGATGCATGTAGGGAAGCAGAAATTGAGGTTCAAGATGTCAGCGCATGCTGCAGTTTTCGTAAAGCTACCATTTTTAGGCCTTGTCTAGGCAGCGCTTGCACTGTCTCTCTGAGACATGGTTTATTCAGGATGGACTTTAAACTCTGTCCATTTTCCACCCATCTTTTCAATTGGCTCCGGTTACTGTCCTTTGTAAATGGTGGCTTTTGATTTGTCAATTGCACCTCCTTTTCGCCTGTTGTAACCTCCCATGAGGACTGTCCTGGTTTCATGTGTTGTTACTCTAGAAGTTTTAATTACAGTCTGTGAGCTCTATTTTATTAAATCACTTCCTCCTGTCTGCAGGAGCAGGCAGGGTACACTCTCCCACAGCTGCTTTTTTTTAACCAGCGAGACACACCTTATGTTTTTGTGCTTCAGCTGCAATAATGGCAGCAGCACCGTTTCTTCCTTATGTGTAGGTTGCTTAACTTGATCTTGCGACTGCACACATCATAATATATATATATTTTTTATAAACAGCACAGCACAAAACACTTTTTGAAAAATAAAAAAAAGTAGCGCAGCATACCGCACTTTATTTTATGTATTTTTTCAGCCACTCTAAATAATATGTTTAATTTCAGCAGTGCTGTGTGCCATGCTTCAACTTTAACAATGGCAGCCATGGCGCAAATCGCACAACTTCATCTACCAATATATTTTTGTAAAAGCAGCGAGGCACGCCACACTTTATTTTATGCATTTTCTCAGCCTTCAGCGTTTACACCTGAGGACGTGTCCTCCAACTAGAGCTGGGGTGATTAGCGTCCCTGCTGTTTAACCCTTTGGCTTCCGTTTCCACTTCCTGATCACGTTGCTCGCATCGGGCAGCAGCCCAGGCAGGTCATTCTCTCTCTCCCTATCATCATGGCTCCTAAAGGCAGCAGTCCAAGGAGTAACTGCTCCTGCAGGACTGCAACCGCAACCCCTCCGGTATGGAATTTAAAGTACGCCCATTTTTACAGGTAAGGCGAACAGCAGCAAAAAAAAAAAAATAATAATATATATATAGACACACATTCTCATTTGAAATGACAATAGCTCTAAGAAATACAAATGTGAGACCTATTGCATTGGAAATGCTTGTTTTGTATGTGGCATATGGAATAGCATAAACCTAACCACAAGGCAGCAGAGCCCCACACAGTGTTAAAGACAAAGATCCAATCAACAAGCGATTGTAGAGGTAGCTGGGACACGGGAGCAGCAGGAGCTAGTTACTGCATTGGGGTGGTGAAGGCTTGTAGTGCTGGGTTCAGAGATACAAAGCAATGTTTCACACTGCTCCCTGGACAGATGTCTGCATATTGTAATAAGCTTCTGGGTGAATCATTTCACTACTACCTTCCAGAAGGCTTTAACACATTTGCCTTGCAGGGTGTGCATAAATGACAGCCATTCAGTGATGCATTCATAAAGAGGAACAAATGACCATTGAAACATTTGTGTTAAGGGGTTAGAAACCAAAGAAGGTTACAGCGAATCTACTATTCTCCTGCCCCAGTTCCCAAGAATTATGATGATTTCTTAAAACGTCTTAAAAAAGATTTTAGACCATCAAAATGAAAAATACATAAACTGGCACTGTTGTATTCACCAGCTTTCAATCATTTAACTGGGGCATTAACTTTACAAGTCCTCAGAGGAAGCACTTCCATAGCAAAGCAGTTACTAAAACATTCTTACACTGCACTAGACATATATGGTTATTTATGGTTGAGACAGGGATTGCCTTTGAGATTCCTCCAAGCATGGACTAGCACCAACCTGTTTACAACTGGCCCAAGCACCATTCTTATTAGAGTTCAGGTAAGACTAGCTCTCCCTCAGAGCCACTCGAGCATAGACAGGGCCTCTAAACTGGAGGCCATATTTACCTTGCTGGCAGAGCTCACTTGTGAGTAGCATACTAGACCCCTAAAGGGATTTCAAATACCAGTACCACAAGTGAATTCCTATCACCAGTGAAGTTTTCAATGTGCACAGCATGCCGGCACACTAACATCCCTACAATCTCAAGTACACAGCTCTGGTGCGACAGACATAACCCCCAGGGTCAGACAACAAGTATTGCTGCCATCCATTACAGCTGCACACTGGTGGTACCAATGGGCATCTCAAACATTTGGCAGTTCCGCCAAGGGCCCCAATAGCCATGGAGAGCCATTAGACCTTCGCATTCCTGCCCTCATGGTTTCTATTAGGTTCACTCCTAGAAAGCAGTTTTGCAAAGCTGTGCTCATTGTGGACTCTACTAGGAAACCAGGCTTTTCTTCTTGGTCACCCTAGATTTGGTGCCTTTTGCCGGACCTTATTTCTCAGGGCAGTAGCACTATGTGCACTTTATCCCTGCTAACCAGAGGTAAAGTGCCCGTGCGCCTCCTTTCAACACAATGAAATTGGCATAGTCCTAATTGGCATATGTTTCGCTCATCTATAAAACACTAGTATATGGTAGAAAGTATACTCAGGGCCGGCAAGTTCAATGTCACTTGCAACACTACACAGAATGTAAAACATGAGCTCAACCCTACCATTGTAGCCTGACTGTTACAGTGTAAACACTGCAATTCAACATGTCTAAATAAACCCTTTCAAGAGGTCAAAATCTCTTTTAAATATATGAAGTCACCTCATGTAGACACTATCGCCCATAAGGTAGGGTGCATGGAATTTATAAGTTGGACATGTAGAAATGTAATGTTAACATGACCTTACAGTAAACTAGGGCCCAAAATCAATGTTTCATTGTGGCAGTCTCTGGACTGGGACTACCTAGAAAAATAATTAACCTATTTTTAATAGTACTGACAAATTCAATGGTGAAGCTGGATTTTTAATAAATATTAAGGGAAAGTGACTTTTTAGAAATCTACCCTTTCCCTGACTAAATTTCTTTGAGACAAAATTAGCATTTGCTCTCACTTCTACAGCCAGTAATTAGCATTTCAGTAGGTGTGAAGTGGTTCTGAGGAGCAAACAATAGGCTGACTTGAATGTGCAAGGATTATTCCGCTGACCCGACAGAGTATGCAGGACGGGGCTGTGAGCATCCTCTGACACTACAGTGGCAAATCCTGCTTGACAGGTCTGCTCGTTTTTTACATAAATAATGGGGGTGCAATTTAAAGGAATAGTATCAGGATGACAAAGCAACTCCTGTGTATCCACAGGTTGTTGGAAAACCATGTCCTACCAGAATTCGGTCTCTAGGTCTCCTTTTTTGGGGTGTGGGGAGGGAGGGGGGTGGAGGAGGGATTGGATTCTTTAGAAGTGTACTCCTGTGGTAGATTGGGATTTAAAGGACTAAAGACAGAAGGTAAAATCTATGACCAGGACTAACCTGGTTGGTATATACAGTCATCGCTCCATTGCGGTCAGCCTCAAATTACTCCTAGGCCACAGACAACTGCAACCATTGACTATCATTGGCACTTAGTGCTTCTTGGCCCTATTCCTGCTTTAAAAATTATATCTCTGGATCCTATACTGTGGTTTTGTCATTTTGTTTATTACATTTTACTCAGTTTGGGATTTTTATTGCTTTGTATTTCAACGTAATTACTGTTTTGGTGGGGCGCTAGAGAGCGCGCACGCAGAATGGCCGCACTGCTGTGAGGCTCCTGCAGCCTGGAACTCAAATCCGTAATTTATCCTGTTTAAGCCGCTGCTCCCGCGACCGAAACTACCCGTGGCTGTTGAGGGTGTTCTGCTGCTGCTTTGGTGCAAGTTGGAGCCCTGTGCGACCAGCCTCGGCGGAGTAAGCGGCGGCGGTAGCCGGAAGGGGAGCTTAGCAGACGTGGGGCGGAGCGAGCCGCCCGGCGTGTGATCCACGCAAGTCCGAGGCTCACCACGAGGCAAGTGGGCCGTGCTGGGGACCCGCGCTGGCGGCACCTTGAAGACTGTGCGGATGGCGGAGAGGTCGCTAAGAGAGGGAGAGGCGCAGCCGGACACTACCTCCCTGCAGTGAGCCACGTTGCTGCACGAGGATTATCGGTGCACCCGGGGCCCTGTGAGGAACGGCGCCATCCGCGGGAGAGGCATACTTGAAACGGTGAGGTGGGGGCCGGGGCGTGCGGCGGGTGCTGAGGGACAGTGTGCTCTGGTGAATCTGCCCCCCCCCCCGCTTCCCCCCCCCCCCTCCTCTGGAGCAGTGACGACGAGATACGACCTGCTAGAAGGGTAGCGGGCAGGGTGTATGGTGGTGTACCCTGCCCTGGTCTGGCCGACCCGCTCTCACGAAAGCCAGTGCTGAGGGCCCGTGGAGGTGGGGGGCTGGCTCGCGCATCGGGGATCTGGTGCGCGCTCCCCCCCTCCCCCCTGCTGCCAGAGGAGGACGAGAAGGTGTCCGAGACTGCGCCCACCCGACGGGGTGGGCAGCTGTGTGGTGCCCGGGCCTGTGAGGGGGACTCGGAGACTCGCCGCCCCGGGGCCATCTACTGAGACTCGACGAGAGCTGGGCTCATCTCTTGTATGCCGGTACCTGGCTGGCCTCTCTCCCGTGTACCGGCCCGCTGTTTGGAGGTTCGTGGGAGGCGCCACGCTACGGACACCGCGGCCCTGCACCCTGCATCTCGCTTCATTTGCCTGCCACGGCATCTGCGGATATTAGGGTTCCGGCGGCCGGTCTTCCTCTGGGGGCTGTGGTGGTGGACGCCTCTTACCTGCCTTTTGCTCCCTGATCGGGGGTGGCTGGTTCGGACCCGCCGGTGGCCTGGTACTCATCACTGAGGTCGCGCTGTGTGCTGTCCGGGACTTCTGGGCCCACCTGTGCCCTTGAGGATAGCAGAAGCCAGCATACTGAGACCTGTGTCAGCACCCACGATGCGCAAGCAGGACAGCCGGCAGCCTAAGCTCACGTTTGACCCCCCGGCGACCAAGAGAGGGGTGCGGGGTGCGCAGGACCCGGGAGGCACCCAGGGCTTGCCCGCGCCCGAGGCGAGTTCCTCCTCTCCGGCCACAGACCTACAACACCTGATGCAAGAAATGAAGCAAGGTTTTGCTACAATCGTGGATAAAGTGGACCGGCTATCGTCCAGAATGGACGCCATCGCGCAGAAAATAGATATCCATGAAGAGAGGATTGCGGAAACTGAGCGGAGGATATCCGATAACGACGATACCACAGCCTCCCACACCACGCAGCTTTCAAGAATGGATAATGTCTTGAGACTTATAGCAGCAAAGAATGAGGAGTTGGAAGCCCGTAGCCGCCGCAATAACATCCGCGTGGTAGGGATTCCGGAGTCCACCAATACAGGGCGCATGGAAGACTACGTGGAAAAGATCCTCCTGGCCGCCGTTGGTTCCGACGCTTTCTCTAAGCAATTTATCGTCGAGAGGGCACACCGCTCTCTTGGGCCGCGGCCGAAACCGGGAGCTCCTCCAAGACCCATCATTGCACGGCTATTAAATTATAGAGACCGGGACACAGCGCTGCGAGCGGCTCGCACGGCTCAGACACTTTCGTGTGATGGGGTCAACTTTACCGTTTACCCAGACTTCACGCCTATCGTGCAAGAACAGCGGCGTAAATTTCTCGATGTTAAAAAGAAACTGCGGGCCCGACAAATTGATTATGCACTACTCTACCCGGCGAAACTGAGAATTACCCACCAAGCACGGCAGCACTTCTTTACAAACCCGCAGCAGGTAGAGGAGTTTCTTAAGGCTCTGAAGAATGGGCGTACAGAGAGGTCTGCTGGTGGCGAGGAAGATCGTGAAGATGAACACTAGCTATGTGGGTGTGTTTTTTTTGCTAGATGGATCTGCGAACTCAGGAACTATTGTCATATGCTTAATACAGATGCAAGCCTAAGGGACATGCAAGCATGAAGACGCTGTGACTGTTTGGAACTACTTTGGTCGGATGTGGGACAGCGGTTGGTAACGTATTCCAGGCGCCACCTCCCCGCACCTTCCCCTGTTGTAAGGGGGACGGGCCGTTGGGGGTGGATATGGGCGCACTCTGGACGGACCCCATGGGGTGTACCCCATTGCTTACACTGACTGTGTTGCTCCTGTTGAGCTTTAGGTGGGGAGTTATGGGTGGGGGGAGGGGAGGGGATTCTGGCAAGTTGGGGTTGCTTCAGTGGGTTGGGGGTGGGGTAGGGCCCTGGTCTCTCTCGCTGCCCTCGCTTCTACCGGGGCAACTTTGCCCGGGCGGAGGGATTGGCACTGGCGGGGACCCCTGCTGCACACACTGTTTGTGACTATGGCCTTCGGCGGCGATCAGGTAGGGACGCTCATTGATGGGTCATGGGTCATGGGGTGTACGGGGCTATCTGTCCTACATTCGGGGGGTGAATGGGAGGGGATTGGAGCGAGGGCCCTGGAGCTTACTAGCCCGGGCCGCCCTGATATGCCCGCGCCTGAGGACTGTGGTAGGAGTTGGCATGCTCGGAATAATGAGGAATCTCTTGTAGATAGCTGCTGGACGACTGGGACAGAACGATTGTGTGTGACGACCCTGGCCAAAACTTTAGATCAAAATGCTTGGGAATGGTGGTTATGCAGGGCGGCTGACACTGGGTGGAGCGGGGAGGTGCGCTTTCCAGTGCAGTATGAGAATGACTTAGATACGTTGCCGGTAGGCCATGTTCTTCAGAAGGTTACGGGAATTCTGTTGGAAATGTTCAAGATGTGGGGTGGGGGGATGGGAATGTTTGAATATGTTATTGCACTGTTGTACGCGACCAACATCAATGTGAGGTTTTTTTTGAAGATTATGGGTGCACCTGCTGGTGGCGTGTTGGGGGACCCCCTCTTGGAGCCGGCCCCTCCCACACTTATTCACGTGGGGTCTGGCGGAGGTAACTGCAGACATATGGGACACAGGTGGTGGCGCTGCTCTGATGCTGGGGCGACACTGCGGTTAAACATGTATATTTATGGTTGCGTGGGGGGCCCTCCCCTGTTGCAGCACTATCTTACTCCTTTATTGTCCCCATGACACGAGTAGATTCGGCCTTAAATATCCTGACGTGGAATGTTAGGGGTCTGGGAGACCCGCGAAAGCGGAGACAGATACTCTCCTATCTAGACCGCCATGTCATACATATTGCCTTTCTCCAAGAGACCCACTTCAGAGTGCAAGCCAGCCACCCCTTTGCTGGCAGATGGGCGGCATTTGCTGCCTTCTCCTCCTACTCTTCGTACTCTAGGGGTGTGGCGATATTGATAAAGAAGGGAACGCCCTTCAGTATGGAGGGCACTAAAAGTGACACTCAGGGGCGGTACTGTCTAATGTGGGGTAGGCTGGGACATGTGGCGGTTACCCTGGTCTGTTGTTACGGCCCCAACATAGATGACCCGCATTTCTTTACAGACCTCAATGCGGCAATTGTGGGCGTGGGCCCGAGACAGCTTATTTGGGGGGGGGACTTCAACACCACACTAGATCCGTCTAGGGACAGATCCCACCCGGCCCCGCACCATTACACTAAGGCGCGTGCGAACCTGTTGGAAGCATTGGCTGATCATAACTTAATTGACACGTGGCGGCACCTGCATGCGGACGCGCGTGAAGGTACACACTTCACGGCACAAGCAAAGTCATGGGCACGCCTTGACTATGTTTTTATCTCCCCTCATTTTCATGCGGCACTTGAACATGCACACCATCTCCCACGCACGTTCTCTGATCATTCGCCGACCCGCGTCACATTGCGGGCGGCGGACCTGGGCCCCCCTGTGACTTCTTGGCGCCTGCAGCCCATGATGCTGCTAGATACTGTATTTCAGGAGGAGTTACGGGAGGAATGTTTGGAGTTCTTTGAGCGCAATAAAGATTCCGTGACTGAGGTCGGAACCATATGGGACGCTTTTAAAGTTACCATACGGGGAGTGTGCATCGCTAAGGGGTCAGGCGTTCTCAAAACCATATTAGCCCGCCTGCGTACTCTGGAGAGTGAACTTGGGGCGCTTGAGGTGTCGCTGGCCGACAACCCTGAAGATGCCACGCTCGCTCGTATCCGTGAAAAGATAGCGGAATATATGACTGAAGCCGATCGGGAAGTGAAATTTAGGTGTAAACACTGGATAGCTCGCCGCTATGGCGAAGGCGAACGGCCAGGGAAAGCCCTGGCAGCGACGATGCGACTGACGCGCCCGCCGAATACTATATTGGAAATTGAAGGCAGGAACGGTGCAGTGTACAGAGATACCACGCTCATTCTTAACGCATTTGTTGAGCATTATCACCACTTATATACGTCGACCAGGGCTGGGGATCTGCACCTGCAGGACTATTTGGGGGATGTCTCCTTGGGATGGCTTAGTGATACGCAACGGGCGTTTTTAAGCTCCCCTTTTGAATTGGATGAGGTGCGGGAGGCTATTATGCATATGCAATCGGGCAAAGCCACAGGTCTTGATGGGATCCCAATCGAATTCTATAAGACTTACATCGATTTTATGGCGCCGGTCCTCCGCGAAGTGTATGAAGATGCTCTAGAGGTGGGCCATCTGCCCCCTTCGATGCGTATGGCCCTCATTACCTCGCTCCTCAAGCCTGGTAAAGCTGCTGACCAATGTGATTCATACCGACCCCTCTCACTGCTCAATTGCGATGTAAAAATACTTGCTAAACTAATTGCTACCCGCATTAACTTACTCCTCCCTAACCTAATCCTCCCTGACCAGGCGGGGTTCGTGCCCGGAAGGGCAACATCCCATAACCTACGTACTTTTTTCTCGATTCTGAATGCCGTACATGACGATCTCCCGATGGCTGCCGTCTTCCTTGATGCCTCGAAAGCTTTCGACTCGCTCGAGTGGGATTATGTATTTCGGGTTCTGGAATTGATGGGGTTTCCCCTCATCTTTATTTCTTGGATTAGGCTCTTGTACATATCCCCCAGGGCCCGAGTGCTGGTGAACGGGAAACTGTCTGAGGCGTTTCATATCACCAGGGGCACTAGACAGGGTTGCCCCCTGTCGCCCCTGTTGTTCGCTATCGCCATGGAGCCGCTCGCGGCGCGGCTCAGGCAGCATCATAAGGATAAGGCGATGCGGTGTTTCCAAAGACAGATATTGATATCTATGTATGCGGACGACATTACTCTATATATTCGTGATCCCTGTGATAACCTTCACCCGATTCTTAGGGAGTTCATCAGGTTTGGCAGGCTCTCGGGAATTCAGATCAATTGGAGCAAGTCTCGGGTTTTCCCGCTTACGGCGTCTACTAGACGGTTTACGCTGGAGTACCCTCTAGCCTGGTGCGAGGGGGATTTCACCTATTTAGGTATACACATTGAGAAAAACAGGGAGGAACTGATGAGGGCCAATTATGGCACGAAGATGACCCGTATTACAGACTGCATAACTCGATGGATTACGCTCCCCCTTTCTATGGCGGGTCGGGTGTCGTTGGTTAAAATGGTAATCCTGCCGCAGTTGCTGTATCTCTTCCTGAACATCCCCTTTTACCCGGGCAGTTTCTTCTTCCGGACCCTGCGCTCGGAGCTTATTCGCTTGGTTTGGGGCGGGAAGTCTCCTCGACTCAAATGGGAGGTCCTCACTAGGCCGTTTGTGCAGGGCGGGTTTGGCGTCCCGGACTTTGAGTTGTACTTTCAAGCGGCGCAGGCGCACTACGCCTATTTCTGGATACGGCAGCCCCGATACATGCCCCAGCTTGCGGCCGAACACTGGTTGGCGCATCCGATCCCCATAGAAGGCGCATTGTACGCTCCAGTAACGGGGGCAGATGCACCGCCCACGACAGTGGCAAGTACGGTGACGGCCTGGAAGCGAATAACAGCTAAGCTGGGCCTAAATATGGTATACGCGCCGCTCTTGCCGCTTGTCTACCACCCTGCCATGCCCCTGCTGCAGGAGGCAGGGTTTCAGAAATTGGCCCATGCTATCCACGTTAAGACATGGGGGGACTTGTACCATGATGGCACGTTCCGTTCTATGGAGCACCTCTATGGGGGCATCCAACCTTCTCCCCTTGAGGTGTTTTTGTATATCCGGCTCCGGCAGGGGCTTAAGGCACTCACGCCCGATTTCCCACGGGAGCCGCCGGAGGTGACACCGCTGCAGCGTGCCCTTCGGGACGAGACCCCTGCCAAGTTGGTCTCCAAGATTTATGGGTCGGTGCGATCGCTGGTGGACGCGCCGCCTCTTGCTGCTCGGGAGAAATGGGATCTTGGACTGCAGATCCCACTGACGGACAAACAGTGGGAGTTCTGCCTTCAACAAACGGAGCGTATTTCTTCTAGTAGCAGATTCAGAATAATACATTATAAATATATTCACAGGTTGTATTACACTCCTGTCAAGTTGCACAAATACCGACTCCGGGAGGATGATAGGTGCGAACGGTGTCATGCTCCTGGGGCAGACTTCCTCCACTTGGCGTGGGCATGTGAGGCGGTGCAACGTTATTGGCGTCAGATCTTTACAGCGGTTTCCAAAATGATCAATTCGGAGATAGAGCCTTCCCCTGTCCTTGCCCTCTTAGGGTATGTGGAGCCCATACAAGCCGCGCACCGCAAATTCGTTGCACTGGCCTTCTTACTTGCTAAAAGACGAGTTGCATGTAAATGGGGCAGAGGCAGGGCCCCCAAATTTAAGGATTGGATGCGGGATATTGTTTATTGCCAGGAACAAATTAACACGTACTCTGAACTTTTACCACTTGCTTCACGACCAACTGACATTTGGGCTCCACTGACTTGCTACTTGTTAGAAGGGGAGAATGCTGGGGGGGATGAGGCGATCCCATAGCTACATATGGGACAATCCCTCATGACATGCGGAGAGCCTGCGGTGAATGGTGTGCTCCATTGCAGATGCGAATGGCTGGCCGTTAAGTGCAGCGGCCCTTAGGCTCGTGGAGAGTGTCTTCCAATTGCCCGGTGCTGAGGCGTGAGAGATTAGAATTGCGGCTCCGCCAGGGGGAGTCTGATTTGCAGCGCACTGCACAGTTATTATGGACTTAAAATGCGATCCTGAGTTATTGATATCTTGTGTTATTGATGATTGCTGTGCTGCTCCTTGTCACCTTTGTACTGCTTCCCACTGCCATATGAACCCATTGATGTAACTTGCTTATGATGTATGGTCGCTCAAATTTCATAAATAAAGTTAAAAAAAAAAAAAAAAAAAAAAGAAAAATTACTGTTTTGGTACTGTATAAATACTTTACGCATTCTCCTAAGACAAGCTGGTGTGCTCTGTGCCATAGCTACAGGGGTTAGAGCTCTGGTCAATTTAGGGACTTTAAGGTATTTACTCCAGGAAAGGTTGCGATTATTCCAAGAGGTGGGTAGTCACCCACCTCATATAATTATCCAATTTCCTACAAGTCCTTTTCCAAGAGTCCAGAGACACTTTGAGCCGTAAACTGTTCTCGCAAAAAGAGAAGCGTTCAAAACAACAAAATCCTTCTCATTAAAGTACTCTCAAGCAAGTCTAATAAAGAATTTATATTAAACTTCAATTCTAATTCACTTTGAACATGTGTAGAATGTGAAAATAGCATATTTTTAAAGCATATTTTTGATCTTCATTAGCATTAGTAAACCTGATAAGTAATTCAATAGATTTAAATCTAATGTCTTCTCTGTTGTGACTAACACTTTGTTACTACTATCATGATGTGTGGTCCTTTGCAGACCTCCATCCGCAGCCTTCCACTCCATTGGCTTTGCCTTTGGCTTTAGAAGCTTCAGATCATTCTAACTTGGGACAGAACTGGCAATGATCTGGGTGGAAAATACAGGCGGGGTCAAGAAAATAAGGGCACACTCACATTCATAATTAAAGACCATTATTGATCAAAACATGTTTACAGTTAGGTGGTATTTTGAAAATAAAGAAATAATTATCTGCTTAAAGGAAGCATTCAAGAAATCAAAACCAAACATATTTAGTCCACTTCGGCTTAGTTAAGAAAGGAGCTGCTTGAAATAGGAAGGCTATGAAAAGGCAACATGAAGCAGTACAGGGTCGCCTGCTGAAGTAATGCCAGAGGTTAAATGTCAAACTACAACTATGGTGGTCAGGGGACAGTGTGAATAGGAAGGCTTGGGGAGGGCAGCTTGAGGGTGGATGGTGGCCTCTGTTGATAGAGCAAGAATATTGGTGATCCCTTTTTATTGTTTTCTGTACCATGCTTGTGTTGGCATTCCCATGGGCTCTGTACCTGCATGGCATCTCTAGATACCACAATCCTATACAGTTTCCTCCTGCTTCAGTGCTTCAAACCCTGCTTCCACAGGTCATTTTACACCCATGTCTAAGCTATAGTCCTCGCACTTTAGTCTGTGTATACATTCTTTGCCATCAAGACACCTTATTACCCCCTCCAATGACAGCCCTTCTCGTATAAGATCTGTCTCCTGGAGCTCTTAACCATTATATTTACCCATAAAGGAGACCAGCCTTTTCTCAGTTCTTGCTCAGTTCTTGCTCTCAATCCCCTCCAGCCACCTGATTGTATGCCATACTTGCGTGTTCTAACGTTAAGCTCCCCCTGCTCTCGCCCCACAGATCCTGTCAGCCTCCCAACATATAAAGCTCCGCCAGCTAACATCCTGTCCCCAAAACAGCTGGCACATTCTTAAGAAAAAGCAGGAAGGTTAGGTCCGTGTTCTCTATGAAACATTTGCCTCCTGTTTGCCCCTACTTCGTTCTCTCTCATCTCACTGCTCACCATCCCTTCTCCCCTTCAAATGTCTTCTTCTCTTCCCCTCCTAGTCTGATTCCTTTGTTCTTTGCCACTCCTGCTCTACCTTCTCTCTCCACTGCTTTTCTCCTACATTCTCTTTGTAACACCTCTCGTTTTTGTCTTCCATCATCCTGTCACCTCTCCAATTTCTCCTCTTGCTCATCTGTCTCTCCTTTATCTAGACCCTCTTGCTTTCCTACTTCTTGGGTCCCCTACTACCCCAATATCTTCTCTTCTCACACCATGGTGCACCACACTACATAAGTCACTCAATGACAGTAACAAAAAGCAACCCGCTACAGCTCGCATTAGTGTTCCATGTAAGCGGTTAGAGGAGAGACCGTGTAGCCAGCAACAATCAAACACCACTTCTGCCCTCCTCGTACTCTTTACCTTCGTATCCAAAGTCCATGACTAATCCCTGCTAACCATTTCCCATTCCTAGTGGTCTTTTGGTAGCTGTGATTAAGAATATCCATCGCACTCTTTGATCCTATTCAGGCTCTCCCTTCAATCATGAGGCACTATGGAATTTGTACTCTGCTCCCCAAAAATTATCCAGGCCTGGATTCAATACAAATCAAACGTGTATGCAACACGTGAAAATGGAGGACTACCTTCCATTATCCAATTTAGAGAACTTATGAATCATGATGGGGTGGGTTAATTTCATTCTTGCAGTGTCACTTCCTACCATCAAATCTTCACAAGTGAATCAAAGGAGTTAACATGCAGGCTGATTTGCAGTTCAGTAGGTTCCCTTCAAATGTCGGGCTGTTTATCAGAGCTTAGGGGGTCTCAAAGAAAAGCATCAGCTGCAACTGTTTGTTTAGTGAATAACAGAAAACATGAAGGTGGTACTTGCCTGAATTTCGAGCTCTGGAAAGATTACGGAGATTCCCTGAAAAAGAAAATTTAGTTTGGAGATGTAAAATATATTTTTTAGAATACTGAATGCAGTTATACTCAACATTTATGATTTAACCTCCAGTATACATTTTTGCAACTTAACCTGGACTACTTGTGCATAAAATGTGTACTCTTGCAAACTCTGCACAGTAACAGAGTGGACCATGTACAGGTGGACACTGCCCTGTGTGGGGCCAGCCTATGTGCTTCCAAGATAGCAACTTGGGTCATCTCATGGTATTTGGAGGGCATTGGACGTGTAGTACACATACAAATAATAACAGCATACACCTCAATGATGGCACATTTGACACATGGCAAACACATGGAGATGATGGACGGAGCACTGAAACTTTTCAGACACTCACCCCAGTCACAGATCTGGGTTTATCATCATCGTTCTTTATCTCACTTCGCCACCCTAGTTCAGACCCAGCCATATGCAATCAGTCTTGACCCTGTTCCTAAAGGGAACAGTCCAGTGCCAACTGCCAAGCCAGGCCTTCTCTGGACCGGAAACAAGCATCCTGGGACCGGTTTCTGGGTAACATCCCTCATCAGCCAGGCTAGCTTGAATCCATTGGCAACGTGAGCAAGGGACCCACGTCTGGGCATACCCTGCCAACTTAGGGTGAACAAAGCAAACACAAGGAGATGATGGACGGAGCTCTGAAACTTTTCAGACACTCACAGATCTGGGTTGAATCATCATCATTCTTTAGCTCGCCATACCACCTCAGTTCAGACCAAGCCATATGCAATCAGTCTTGACCCTGTTCCTCAAGGGAACAGTTGAGCCGGAATTGCCAAGCCAGGTCTTCCCTGGACCGGAAACAAGCATTCTGGGACCGGTTTCGGGGTAACACCCCTCATCAGCCAGGCTAGCTTGAATCCAGTAGCAATATACACGTTGGTCATAGATGGTTTCTTTTTAGGTTAGTAAGAGTTTTAATTTTCTTAAGGATTATCGAGTCACAACATTGGTCTCCGAGACTCAAGTCGGTTGTGTTCCGACCACAAATTGCTAGGGAAACTGATAGCACAATCTAGGCTTTTGTTGCAAATACCACCCTATGATGTCGGGGGGATACACGGGTGGTAGCCAGAATCAGTGAAAAAAAAATTCCTACTCTCAGTTATAAAAGGAGTGCATCCCTATAAGGGGTGCATTGTGGTATACGAAGAGTCCCACATTAATTCCGTCCCCTGCCTTACTCTCATGACTCTTTGGTTGAAGTAGGAGGGCTTTCGGTAATGCACAGGTAAGCTTCCTGGTACCCACTTCATGAGATGTATTGCAGGACAGGAACCAGAAAGTCCAGGGCACAGGTGGCATGCCACTTCCACTCCCATTGTCGTGGCAGCGGAGGTCTATTTAGGGAAGGCCCATCTTGCACTCTCCTTTTTGGGGTGGCCACTCATGACAGGACACAGTATTGCAGCCTAGCATGTAGCTGTGTGACAAAGGAGGAGGAAAGGGGTCGCTTGCATCTCCACACCGTTTTACCTCCCGCAGGTGGACGCATATTATTGCACCCACAATGGCCAAGCAGCCTGCTTCCTGCACATATAGGCCCCCTTATTGTGCTATATGAAACGGAGCACAAAAGAAGAGAGATCACTCGTGCTTTCTCCTGGTGGTTGCTGCAGGAGCACCCGTGCTGTGCTCGGACTCCCTGAAGGAGGGTGCATCATTGATTATCCCTTCCTGGTCCTGGACGCCTGCTTTCCTGGACCGTGGTCTGCGTTATCTCCCAACTCAGACACCCATGATTACAGTTTCCCCTTTTTTCTGTGCCACCATGTTTTATTTTTGCTCTCTTGTATTAGTAATAGCTCCCAAGGTTGTATGGCTCATCTGTTATTCCTTGGTTTGGCCGGTGGCATACAGGTTGCAACCACTCCATAAGCTTAAGCCTAAGCCAGTAGGGCTATGGAAGGCCTTCTTCAGATGGTGCAGCAGAGTAGGTTTTCAGATCGCATAACTAAGAGCCCTGAGGGACTACTGTCTCTGGAGCTCGTTATATATCTGGGTGGTAATGACCTGGTAAAAATGGGATGAAAGGAGTGTCTTGAAAAAATTCACTTGGCTGGGCTGGGCTGGGCATTTCTAGAGGCTTGCATAGATTGGTCTCATACCTAGTTCAGACTGGAGCAAAAAAGGAATCAAGTCTGGGGTTATTAATGTGTCTGTTAGGCTTCGTACAAGCGTTTAGTGTATGAATGCAACACACACACTATTCAGTACTGTTAAACCCATTCATTGTGCCCACAGACACATACACTCAGCACTGCGTGCACTGTTCAGTACTGCACCTTTCTGTATTGTACCATGGTGTGCTAGCTGCAAATACACACACTGCCAGCACACACATTCCCTATGTGCATGCTGCACATTACTTTACACTTCATGTATTGCACTTATCATAAGCACACATGCACCTGGCACATGCTTTCACTGCTCACACACTGCACAGCACTATGTCGCACATTTATTAGGATCCCTTGTAGGTATACATATACCCAGTACATGTACTCACCATGCAATTCCCTAGCCCTGTATTGTACCCTTTCCAGGTTCACTTACATCTTGCGCAGAGTCACTACTTTTGTGCTGTGCAGAACTTCATTTCTAAGTGATGTGGGCCAAGGGCGAGTTAAGTACACAGCAGCAGAACTTTAAAAAGGTGAGTGAGCCTGTAGGCCTCACTCCAGTAATTGGTTAAATGGGACCTGTTCAGTCCTACTAAATGGTATGCTGCCACCACCACGCTTGTGCTGCTTAACTCTTGGTGGGGGGAGTAACTTTCCACCACTAGGAGGGTAACATTTGGGCAAGACTGGAATCTGTGAGTCATGCCTATGTTATGGCGCACATGCATGATCCGTTTTTGCCTATGACAACAAAAATCAGCATTAGGGATCCATACAACAGTACGGTTGGGTCCTCAGGGCAGGGGGAAAGGCCCACTTCCATGCAGAGGACTATTCCATTCCAACAGGTGGCTTGGTGTTGGGTGGGGAGAAACCATAGCAGATGTCCAGAGATTTAGGAACGCCACTGTGGGTTGCAGATGGTTTTACCTGTGTAGTACTAGTTGGAGCACAAATAAGGGAAATCTAGACCAGAGTGCCCGATTGTAACTAAGTACATATATTCATTTTCCTTAGACAAATTGTCATTGTTCGATAGATATGCATAAAAGGACCTGCGTCCCACCACAGTAAACTTTTGGCTGATAGCTTGTCATTGATTTGGTTGAGTTGGGGGAGTGAAAGGGTAAATCCAGACTGGGGGTCTATGGAAAGTTTAAAGAGGCCATATAATGAATAATGGCGCAATAGATCAATATTCAATACCTCTGATGACAACAAGTAAACATGTTTTTGTTGCGGATTATCAGAGATGCAGGACTGAGTAAAGAGAATGCTTTTTCTATATAAAGAACGGCTGCATTAATTCCTATCGCTCTCTAACCAACTCACATCCACAAAATGGAGCAAATGTTGCAAAATAGGTCTGTCGGATTTCAAAGCAGCACTGGGCATTCTTTACCATGGCAACAAAATAGTGTACAGAAGCTCAGTTTAAATGTTGAATGTCAGAGAACAGCCCATTTGCCACAGTACTGCCCAAGTGATAGAGACAACAAATCTTGGATTCTATGGAGCAGGGTGAGGAGACGGTCCACGTGCGTTCCTCCAACCTTGAATCCCATATGCCAGTGACAACTTAAATATTATACCTGCCCTTCTTTTGGCATGTAGGTGTCATTCTTTCCACAACAACCTGTCACTTGAGAATAGGACAACTCTTTGCCACGCTGCATTTCAGTACATGGCCTCCAAGTCTTGAGACTCTAAACTTCAAATTCAGAATGGTTCTTGCGTGTGCCCAGTAGACGAGCCACCTGAATGGGATGAGGGCTGCCCTAAAGTAGGCACAAGAGATTTGCACCTGCACTTTTAAGATTCAGTGATTCTGAAGGCTTGGGCTTCTGCAACCTTATAAAACACCAACCTGACCTTCATATCTTACGGTTTGTTTGACACAATGAAGCAGTAAAAATATTGTTCGAAAAATGTAGGGGGGTCTCAGAGATCAGATTTTAATTGAACATGGGGTCTGCCACAGCATTGAATGTGAAATGTTCAGGTGGAACATCGGAAATCTAAAGCAATGGCTCAGTCACCCGCGCCTGGGGGAGTGCAGTGTGTGCAATTTTTGCTCTTTTACATTTACACAGATGAAATGTAAGTAAATGCCTGTGGGCTGTTTGCAGTCAATTAATGAGAAATAGGATACTGACAACACACTAGTGCCGGACTTATTTTGTCCAGGTTACAAACATGTAGTCAAACTGCCCACTGCATGGGTTTGATCATGTACATATACAGATATTGCAGTCAGATATGTTATAATGGTGATCCCACAAACACTGAATAACAATGCATACTAAAGCGATGAATACACGCCTTATAAAACCACACCTTCTGTGGAGTATTAATTGTTGCTAGCAACTGCTTCAGTGAGAAACTCCCATACATCACTCCATAGCAACAGTGGTCCATAGGTAGAAAAGATAACACAAAATGCTAAACATATGCAAATCAAAGCAATGTTTAATATAAACTTATAGCCCGCAACGGCCCGCTTCAGAGTTAAAGGTCAGAACTGAAGGCGAGGGCCTTTAATGCCGGTATAGCCCATCTACAGAGGACTGTAAGGCTATTAGAACATTCTGCCACTAGAGGGCAGAATGTTCTAATAAATAAAACAAAGGCTTCAGGGAACCAGAGGGGATTGAAATCCCCTCAGGCTCCATGAGACCTTCTTTCACAGCAACAGCTATGAACGACAACATTGTAGATCCGGCCTTCAAACAGCCATTAGAAGCCTGGACACTTCATTGTTTTCAATGGAGCTCGCAAGATTCCAATGTTCTGATATATAGTAACCCATCCATAAATAAAATTCAAAAGTCTAGTCCTGCAGTGTCGCGTGAAGAAGTGATGAGAATAGAGTGAGGGAAGTGCTCAGGCAAAGGTGTACTAAACGTGACAAGAAAGCCTAATTTTGGTGTCACAATCACATTTGTAGAGATACAGGCCAAAAAGTATACAATAAATCAACACAAGCTCTGTCTGTATACATTGTTGACCTCATTTTGATCCTTAGCTGAATAGTAGGACCATCATCAGGACAGATACAATGTAGGCCAGAGTTACTTCTAAACTCAATAGGTTGACAGGAGCTGAGCAATCACCAAAATCTTGGGAAGGTGCTGGCGGGATCAAGAATTCTCACGTTCGACTGTGGAACTTGATCGATGTACAGTATTAGAGAGGTGGGCCATTCGGGAGAGCCCTCTGAGGCGGAGCTGCTGAGAACCAGAATATTGCATCAGCACTATCTCTCATGAAGGGCAGTACACGCGCTTCAAGGGACAGCAGTGTCGGCATCTGCTGCCAATAGAGGACGACGAAACGGCTATCACTTGAAGTGCATGCTGCCCTTCACGAGAGACAAACATCGATTACAGTAAACTGCAGGGTCGGATTGGTAACGCGGGCACTGGGGCAATGCCAGAGGGGCCGGTGTCCAGTTCCAGCTGTGGGCTGCTTTTTTGAGCAGTCTGGGGGCCGATTTGGGTGGCTTCTGAGTTGTTCAGATACTGCCAGCGGCCCAGTGGGTGCCTGAGTGGCCTTTCTGGAGGCAGATGGGCGTCCATTACCGCCCTTTTATCAAGGGGCAGAGGTGTCACTCCCTTTCTCTTGCTGGGCCGGCCCATTAATATATGCTGATTGAGAGGGGGCCTGAGCAGAAGTGACCTCACTTGTTTTCAGGTGTGTTTCACCAGTGTAAACTAATCTGTGCATTTCTTTACCCCCTCCCCTCCTTTTGTTTTTTTTTATAACATTTTGCCGAAGCAGTGTTTTGTGGAAAGACAATATGCAAATTTGGGCCACTTTTGTTTAGCGTGCCTGGGCCGATTTTTAATCCCAATCCAACCCTGGTACACACTGTAGGACTTTATTTTGGAATGTTATTTATGGATGAATTACTATATATTAAAAGCACTGTTTTGATTTGCCTAGGCTTATCGTTTTGTGTTACATTTTCTCCATGGAGACCACTGTTGCTACAGGATCATCATTACCACGTGTCGCTTGGATGCTTAGAGTTTTCCTTGTTTCTTTGAAATACTATACATAAATCGGCATATGATAAAATACTGGTTATGGTGAAGCTTGCTGCTGTTAAAATATTTAAGATGCAGGTAGCATTTTGCCAAGTCTCGGATATTACAAATTTCATAGAGCAGATTCTGGGACATACCATCAGATGAGTAAGATCTCAATTTGTATAAGAGAGTAAAGGAACAATGTAGCTTCAGATTTTGCGAAATATAGAAATATAAGTAACACAACACTTACCTCTTCTGTTATTAGAGGTCTGACCTCGGACACATCCTCGAGTACGATCGACATGGTGGATAATGTGATTCTGCAAAAGAAAGGTTTAGCATTTAAAAATGCACGTTTAACAAGATGAAATACATAAACATCTACGTAATGTCAAAGAGCCCACAGTGCTTAAATCCTTTTATAACGTTATTGCATGTATTTCATTGAAATCACGCAAATATACCGAGATATAATGCATGCTTTATTCGACACTAAAAACAGCACCGTAACTACGGTGTTCTTTTCAAATGTCTGCCCTACTTGACAAAATATTTCTGCCACAATCTAAGAGTTACAGATAATGGTATGAATGAAGCCTTCACGTCCCTAAAAGACCAGCACATTCCAATGTACCAGAGAAGTCGTTAAAATTACAAAAACAAATTAATAAAAAATAAATATAAAAACACTATTGTAAAGTGGATTGCCTTTTTCATTTGTTCAAACTATATTTCTTTCAGAGAGTCTTCTCATATGGGTTGCTGTCTCACTTGATTGTCAGGTGGTTCAGCATCGCATCAACTCACCCGATCTTCTTAACATCTCAATAAAGGGTGCACGGGGTGGCCTGATTTTGGACATCTTTAATATCTATGCTAGAGGCACGAAGGGAGGTTTACAATCTCCCATAATAGCTCTATTAGAAGGCTCGCTTAGGCAGCGTCCCAACAAATCTCGCGTCCTGGTGGCAGGAGACCTGAATTGTACGTTTGAGCCCTTGGGCCTGGACGATATATTGGGTATTGATGAGGAGGACTCCAGGAGAGGGATTCCTGCCCTAGCCTTGCCCCCCATTAGGAGGTGGACCCAAGTGGCGGTACAGATTAATTCCCTAAACTTGGAACTTGATCTTAGGGCTGTCAATGGGAGGACAAAGTCTGACTCAGTAGGAGCCCATACCTATAACAGGCCGAACCACACGTCAAGAATAGATTATATTCTTCTTGACGCCAGTTCATGGAGTATCCTGAGGGATATGGAGGTTGTACCGACAACTGAGAGTGATCACAATCTCCTCTCACTTGCCCTCCCTCCCCAGTGGCTTAATGATCAGGAGGGAACTCTATCCCGCATAGCACCAAACACCCACGAAGTTTACCCATCTAACTGCGGCAGACGATTGAAGTGGGCTAAGCTCACTATGGCAGAAGAGAAAGTGGCAGCTATAGGGGTGCTCCTAGCTGCAGCTCAGTGTAAGCTGGACTCGCTGACCCATTTGCCTGAGGAAGTCACTATGACTTTTTGCAACTTAACCAGGGCCCTGAGCAATCTCTTCATTGTCCCAAGCATGGCTCCCTGCGCTGGTAATAGGAAGAAGCCGCCTAAAGTGCAGGGATGGTTTACCAAAAAATGCAGGGAAAAGAAAAAAGTATTGGTAGGTGCTGTTAAAGCTAAATCTCAAGCTGCAATTAGGCTCGCAAGGAAAGACTACTCCCAGACCATAAAAGTAGCAAAAAGAGAGTGGGGGGAAAAGTTCTGGGCAGACCTTTTGAAGGCAAGTTTGGGCAGGGATGCTAGGGGATTTTGGAGTCTGGTAAGATCTAGGGACAGGCCTGTCGGCACTTTGCTGACGTGCAACATCCCAGCCCAGAACTGGTTCAACCATTTCCTGTCCCTCTATACTCCTCCTGAGGGGATTTTTATCGACTCCTTTCCTCTGGCCGACTACACAAGGGTCAGTGAGGGTGATGCTTTTACCGCCAGAGAAGCGGAGGTCGTAATCAAGTCCCTGGTACCCCTAAAAGCTGCTGGGCCTGATGGGATACCCGGTTATTTGCTACGTGCCAAGCCTAAGGAATGGGGGAAGCTGGTTTCCACCCTACTTAACGCTATTTTTTGGGGGGGGCCCTGTACCTGAATCATGGAAGGGGGCGGAGGTTGTCCCTATATTTAAGAAGGGATGTCGAGACAACCCCGCCAACTATCGGCCCATAAGCCTTATTGACTCATCCCAAAAGGTGGTAGGGAAGTTGATTCTGGGGAGAGTGCTCCAATGGCTGGATGACAACAACATTCTGTCATATCTCCAGGCTGGATTCCGCTCTGGAACTGGGACCACTGAGCAGGCCTTCAGATTGGCCCTCCTGTATTGGAAGGTGGTCGTGCTGGGCAAGGGCAGTCTTTACTTGGCCTTTATTGACCTTAAGACTGCCTTTGACCTGGTACCTAGGGAGGAACTGTGGAGGGTCTTGCAGGGCCTGGGGTTGCCCCCTTATATCCTATCGCTCCTGATGAAATTACACGCAGGCAACTATGCGCAGGTGCGATGGGGTATGAATGGGGAGAAAACCGACAGGATTCCAGTGAGGTGGGGTGTCCGCCAGGGATGTGTGCTAGCTCCCACCCTATTCTCCCTTTATGTGAATGGGGTGGTTGAGTATCTGCTAAAAGAACCCGCAGATGCACCTTCCCTGGCGGGCAAACGGATTCCAACACTGCTCTTTGCAGATGATACCCTCCTCATTTCAAAGACCCCCCAGGGCCTTCAAAAACTTTTAAACCGCTTCCAGGAGTTTTGTTCCCTTAGGGGGTTGGTGATCAATGTCGACAAGACCAAATTCTTGATCATGAATCCTCCTAAGAAACTAGGGCGTCCCCCGGCCTTGAACTCTGTTCCTTTAGAAAGGGTATCAGAGTTTGACTACCTGGGAACCCGCCTTAGCGATTCACTGAACTGGACCCCGCACATCCATAAGATGCTCCTCACCCACAAAAGGGTGGGTGGTGTTTTGCTTAGGAAACAACGTTCTTCCACAATTAAACCTATCGCCCCAGTTGTGGAGATTTATAAAACCAGAGGGGCTAGCGCTGCCTTATACGGGGTGGAGTTGTGGAGTACATGTAACCTGGAAGTACTAGAAAAATCTGAGAGCAAATTTCTGAAAGACCTGATGGCCCTCCCTTTGAGCACGCCCACAGTTCCTGTGCTGTTGGATCTAGGCTGCAGATCGATTGCAGACCAAGCACGACTTCGTCTCTTGCTCCTGTGGGCCCGGTTGTGGAGGGTGCCCGAATTATTCTCTTACTCCGAGGCACTGTCCGAGGTTATGGCAATGGGGGGCTGGCATAGGATTAAATGGTTAAGGGACGTTAAATGCCTCTTAGGGGAGCTGGGTCTTGGTGAAGCTTGGGTCACTCGATCTGCCCCACCTAAAGCCACGATAAAGAAATTGTATTGGGAATGGGTCTCCTATAAGCTCACTGTCGATCCACGTCATTGCAATTCCACAGCAGCCTTTTTGAGGATTAAAGACGTGGTGGCCTATGAACCATATCTCGACATGATTCACATTCCCTTTGACCGGGCCTTGTACTTCAAGTTTAGAGTGGGGACTTTACCTGTAGGCGACCTAACAGCCCGGTGGAAATCATCCCTCCAGTCCTCCCCCTTCTGTGCCCTTTGTCCCACGCGAGTCAAGACGGTGGCACATATTCTTTTTGAATGCCCAGATTATTGTACACCTAGGAGGCGCTGGCTCAAACCACTGTGTAGACTTTTAGGTACTCGCCAGCACATTGTGGCCCTACGCATCTTATTGTCCGACACATCCACCTTGGTGGTTTGTGGGGTGTCAAAATTTCTAAAGTGGTCTTTGTTGATTCGTGCAAAAAGGCTGTCAGTCTCAATTTAATTCTATTTTTAACTGTATTTTATTGGATCATGTCACTGTTTTTATTTCTCTTTTGTATATATTGTAATAACTTTGACTATTTTTACTTGTTGTAAAGCTTTTATGATATTCATATATCGAAATAAAGCCAATCAATCAGTCAATCAATTTCTTTCAGAGAGGCAGAATATACGTACTTGAACCTAGAAAAGGAAATGCTCTTGTGATTCTAGTTCACATACGACTCTTCACTGAATTCACGAGCATTCAACTGAAATGTTTTAACTGCAAGGAGAGTCACAGAACACCAAATAATAGCACAGGCAAAGCCAAAAGGTCTGGGTTTTAACGTGCTAATGTTTTCAGCATAAGCATGTTAAAGCCACACAAGAAAAAAAGGTGGACTGTTTTGAACACCCGCCCCACCCGTTTTTTATACCATCCTTTTTATTTCCTTTTCAAAGAAAAGTTGGATGCCATGTGAACCCTTCTCGTAGTCTTTAGTTTCTATGATATGGTAAGGAAGGCGTATAATCAGGCTCCCCAGCACCAGACCATCTTTTAACACAAACTAAAATAGAATGGTAGGGAGCCTTCAGTATAACGCATCTTTTGTTTTTTTTATGAAAACGAAAAAAATACTCATTTCCTGCAGCACCTGGGTGTTACCTGAAAGGAAAGGGCAGGCGGGAGGAACAAGTGCACAGGATAGGCAGGGAGGGACGGGCAGGGCGGAACAGAAGACGAGTGTGAGCTGAGACCCAAGAGAGGTAATCTGCGGGAGTGGATGAACTATACTATAGCTTTAAAGTAGTCCCCGATACACCTGAACAGCCAATAGCAGAAAGTGAGAAAGAATTACTCCATTGGACTGAGTCAAGATTTGAGTGACTAAGCATTAACCCAATTGCTAAAAGCAGATGGTCGAAGAAAGCCAATAACTGAAATGGGTAGACATGAGGCCAGTGGCATGGATATTATTGTGGTAGTAGGCCTGGTTGACAGACGAAATGACGAAACCCAGACCTAATAAGAATATTTTTTTTCAATTGATTATATATATTTATTGCCAAGTTTATCACCGAACATTGCATTCACAGGTAACAAAAAAAAAAAAAAAGCTGAATATAGAGCATTGCATTATGTGAGCAGGGCAACCCGTGGTGGCCGAAACACGTCATACCACCATGTCAAGGAAGATAAAAGCAGAATAAGCACAAATCTCTATTGTCCATGTCCCTGTGATGCTCGAACAGCGTGTTGCCTGGGACTGGTGTTTGCATATATATGCCTACCTACATACATACATACATACACTTGCTGGCTGCCACCGTGCACCAGACAATGGGTGCATCAGCAATATGGAAACAGCTAAATCAGCAGGTATATACCTCCAATACTTTGTATACAAAAAAACCACACAAAGACGCCGCTGCTTCTGGAAAACTGCAAAATGGGAGTTATTTCAAAGTGCTCACCGTGCTACCCAGACACGTTTCGGGTGAAAGCAAAGCACTGAAATCTTGCTCAAATAATAGGAAAAGGTACAGCTAAAGAAATACAGTTACAACCCTGGGTACCGATATTACACACAATGTACAATGTCGACAACCACCAAGAGTACTAAATGCACAGTTTGAATGATGCAGCCTGCTAGGAAAGAAGCCAAAACTCAAGCAAACTCAAATAAAGTGCTTCATGGTCTGGAGGTCGAAATGCTAGGTGTGGGCAGTCTTGCTTTCTCTCAGAGGTAGGGTTTGCAGGTACCTTGAAAATGATACATCAGGTAATCCAAAAGGTACTGATAACACTGAACCATCAGCTTCAAGTCAAGGAGGAGACATCTCAGCACAGAAGGAGGCAGACTTCCTGTTTGACTCGGTCTGTAACATTTGAGGAAATTGTATGTAGGCACACAAACAAGGACCACACAGAACCCTTTCAAGCCTCATATCTGACCTGTGTGCGACACAGAAAGATTCTAGAAATCAGCACATCTAGGCAGGGTCAGAGAGCCCGTTTTGGAAGGAACCCGAGCACGGAGGTGTTCACGGGGGTTTGCTTATGCCAGACTGGATGGCGGGCCGGGAATATCAGGAACTGAACTTTCCACACTGGTGAACTCCGAATACAAACAGGCCCAGTGCAGGATTCTCTGGAAAGGAGTAACAAGGCCTCATTGGCACTCAGGTCTATGTCTCAGGACTCAGGAGGCCAACTGTGGGCTTCTTCACAAACAAGGAAACAGCAAGGCCTCATTGGCACTCAGGTCTATGTCTCAGGACTCAGGAGGCCAACTGTGGGCTTCCTCACAAACAAGGAAACAGCAAGGCCTCATTGGCACTCAGGTCCATGTCTCAGGACTCAATAGGCCAACTGTGGGCTTCCTCACAAACAAGGAAACAGCAAGGCCTCATTGGCACTCAGGTCTATGTCTCAGGACTCAATAGGCCAACTGTGGGCATCCTCACAAACAAGGAAACAGCAAGGCCTCATTGGCACTCAGGTCTATGTCTCAGGACTCAGGAGGCCAACTGTGGGCTTCCTCACAAACAAGGAAACAGCAAGGCCTCATTGGCACTCAGGTCCATGTCTCAGGACTCAATAGGCCAACTGTGGGCTTCCTCACAAACAAGGAAACAGCAAGGCCTCATTGGCACTCAGGTCTATGTCTCAGGACTCAATAGGCCAACTGTGGGCATCCTCACAAACAAGGAAACAGCAAGGCCTCATTGGCACTCAGGTCTATGTCTCAGGACTCAGGAGGCCAACTGTGGGCTTCCTCACAAACAAGGAAACCGCATTAGAATGAGTCATGAGATCTCCAGAAAGGCAGTCGGCTTAGTCTTAGCCTTGAGGAAATCGGCATTAGGTAGTTCCAAAAATTTAGTGAGGATTCAAAAGTTTCCTCTGATGTTGTTTTATTGCCTAATCCTAGTTTTTTGTGTGGTTCCCTTAGTGGAACTTTCCTCTTCTTTCCATTTAGATGAGAAACATCGCCAGACAAGTAATTACAAGTGTCTGAGAGCGATTCAAGCATTCCATCCATCTGGGTTTGGTTTGTAGACATCTTTCTGTAGACACCTTTTTCTCTGGCATTTGTCAAACTTCAGGTGCTTTTGAAAACCTACCTGCGGGGAGCACTCCTTGAACTTGGAGTGAATTTGTTGTAGTATCTTAATGTCAGTGTTGAAAGAATACAACTCATTCAACAAATGTGGGGTGAAGAAATGATCTAGGGGGTCAGATAAACAAGAATAAAAAGGGAAACCATCCAATCAAAAGCAGGAAATAGATAGATAATAAATGTGTCAAATCATAAGCAAAGGGCAGATCCAAACACCACCCACCCCACAAAGACCTGAATGAACCGCTGTTTGCAAAGGACAGTTGAAACAGGCTATGGAAACTCCAACTCAGTACTAGCAGAACTTCCCTTTTTTACCCCAAAAAAAATACATTTATTGCACTGGCTCAGGAGCACAAGACCCTCAGTGCTTACTCTACTAACGCAGAGGCTGTGACTAGCTGCAAAGGCCTGATTACAAGTTGGGCGTTTACACACAGGTTGGTATTAAGAGTTTGGTTTTATTTAACGCATCCGATAATTATCAGATGAGTTACATAACCCAACATTCGGTACATTTCGGCAGGTCAGACCGGTCGATCGAAATTTAAGAGGAGAAAAACATACGGTATTTACCCTATCATGCAGGTTTTGGTGTGTTTAACATTAAAAAGAAAAGAAATACATGGCATTCCCAATAAACTCATAACAGGTGTCATTTATCACACCTGGTAAATACCGTACCACAGTCATTTTTATCAGGGGCGATAAACAACATCTTAACTTGCAATCCGGCCCCTCGACTGAAACATACCATTTACCTATGCACACCTATTGGTGGCTCCTGCACGAATTCAGGACTGGGCTATGGAATCATTATAAATCTAGGATGTCCCAAGGGGAAAAAACTACTGACTGCCAAGCAAAATGCTCACACCTAAGAAGCCAGACACACGTTCCTTTGGCTTCGGGTATAGCAAAGATAAGGTAGACATCCTCATGCTACCCGGAAAGTAATTAAAAAAGGGCCAGGCCTACAAGTTTTGGAAAGAAGGAAATGTACAATGACATGAAACTCAAGACTGGCTTTAGAGACCTTTTTCCACCTTCGGCACCACCTTTGCAATGCACTGCTATACACAAAATGAGCCCTAGGTTCACACACAAAGTTTAAAGGACCACTGATCTCATAGCAGAGTAGTTATTTTTCATTGTCAACTGCTTTTTTTCTGCTGTTCAGCTTGCATCCAAATTAGTGCTACAGAAATGTAAGTAAATCAATTAATGTTACTCATCTTGCACCTGGACCGGTCTGATTTTGGCTACTGAGCACAGTCACTTCAGTTTCTTTTACTTTTCTGGGTACAATTTGTAGCATCCCTTGATCCAGAATGGCAATCAAAATCCTCGACTGAACAGATTATGAATACCAAGATGAACTTCTGCTCCTGTTTGAATAGCTCTCAAAATAAAGTCTAGATGAAACAAATTCAAATTTAAATAGGATGGGAATAGGACATTTTAAACAGTATGGAAAGAGCTCGGCCTGATAAGACTCTCGCGGAGAATGTTGTTTGCGAACACAATCAATGTCTCCACTGCTCACTGGAGAGCCTCCTGCATTTTAAAATTAAACTCTAGATGGTGTTTCTGGCATACATTTATGGAAATGTAGTGAGAGGTTAGGGAGATTTGGTCGCTTGGGCCCCGATTCACAAAGGTACACTTACACGCAAGTTTATGGTTGTTTGCTACACTTACATGCAAGTTTATGGTTGTTTGCTACACTTACATGCAAGTTTATGGTTGTTTGCTACACTTACATGCAAGTTTATGGTTGTTTGCTACACTTACACGCAAGTTTATGGTCGTTTGCTATTCACAAAGGGATTTTGAGTAGTATCTTTACGGGTGCAGAGTCGCCGCACATAAAAAGATGGGTCTTTATGTGCAGAAACCCCGCACTGAAAAATACAACCCGTAAATCTCTTTGTGAATAGCAAATAATAAACGTACACGAAGTTATTTTGGTTACCTCTCATGCATCATTAAACTATGCACTGCCAATTACAAATGCCAGCCTAAAGTTGAGCAACGTGTCATTTATAAATTGCTAGATTTAGGAGAAGTTAATTATAGTGGACATACATCAGAAGAAAAAAAACAGTGGGCTTCTGGAATGTAGTCACAGAAGCTTTCAAATAATGAATTCATCAATTCGGGTGGCCTTTCTGGAAAAGTCCAATACCTGAACAGAGAACTCTACATGGCGGCCGTCTGCTGCTTCACACAGCTCTCTGGTTTTCCCATATTGCAGCTGCCCCAATTTGCCCTTTACCACACCTAATTTTCCAACAAGACCCAGCCCCTGCTCGCTCCTGGAAAGCCAGAAGCCTGCAGTGCACTGCCCGCAAGGTTCTGGGTGAAGATGGTTACATTCACTGATCCTAGTCCGTCTTCTTCCCGCATGGTTTGCCTTCACTTTCCTCCCGTACAAGTGTCATATCCCTTCGACAGTAAGTAATGCTTAGGGATGAAAAAATTAATCAAACAAGCAACCAGAAAAATAAAATGCAAAAGTCCCAGCAGCTAAACCGCTCTCGGGCATCCCATGCCAGGAAAATTGATAAACGCCCTGGGATAGTCATGTTTCCTGTCCCTTCCCGACATTTATTCTCTTGCCATTTGGAAGACGCTGCTTCCCACAAACTTGTTATTGCATTCAGTGCTGAAAACTGCTTTTTGTGGCAATCGGTTAAAAAAAAAACACAGGTTGCTCTGGTTCTCTAACCGCATATGTGTCCTTGGTACTGTATTTTATCTGTATCATTCTGCAGTGTGGCAGGCTTGCAAACACTAATGTGCCATTTTAAACTTTCAACATCATTATTTATGTATTTGTTTTGTAAAAACACCGTCTGAACTCATTGATTCGTATACACATGATTTTAATGCAACAAGACGAGATTCTTGTAACCAAAATGAAATTTCACGCTATATGACTTGTTAGGTCGAGGGACCATCCGGTCTGCCGAAGGCAGAACCGGAAGTCCGGAGATTTAATGTTTTGGAGAAGAGGGGCTTGAACCCGCCCCTCTTTTCCCCTCTTCTCCATTGGCTGGCCGCTTGAATGCTGGCTAGCCATTGGAGAAGAGGTTTGTCTCTCCGAACAGGCCCCGTCCTTTTCGGATTCGGGGGCGTGTTTTTTGCTACTTTTCTGATTATCTCCTCCAGGCAATGGCAAGAGGAGAGAAAAAGAAAAACACGCCCGGAATCCGAAACCGCCGCTGCCTTTCTCCGAGGCATTTCTCCTTCGCCTCGGAGAAAGGCGGCGGGGTTCCAGGCTGCCTGCCTCCTGTTTAAACCACTGTCTGCAACATGTGATGGCCCCCTCCGCCTTCACTCGCCCCTGCTCTTCATGCCAGCCGTGACTAAATACACACGTAGAACAAATGTGCAGCGGGTGAGCCGTGTTTGAATAAGTGTGCACTTTCTGCGTACGTAATGAATACGCTGTAACTACGGAGTATGTAGATAGGCCTTTTATTCAATGTGCACCACGTAGGAGGCAGTGTATCGTCCTTCGCCTCTAGGCTGCCTCTCCACGGGACCCGCTCTAGGGGAGGGGCCCAGTGTCGGCACCAGAGTGGTCACATAAATGCATTTGAGGGCAGTGGTGGGAGAGCACACCTGGAGCCGGACCCCTCCCCTCTCACCCCGCTGGAGCGGGGCCCAGAGATCAGCGGACCAGCCCACCAAAGACCGCGCTCTGCTTGGGTCACCTCGGGGTAAGTATGCGCAGGTGCACGCAGTGGAGGCGTGCAGGCCAAGTAAACAGGCTCGAAAGCGGGAGCAAGCGAGGCAGATAGCACATACTGCCGCTGGCCTTGCAATGCGTGTTACCGCCTTTGTTTACAGGCGAATTGTTACTATCCACGGGGAAGTATAGTCGTTCGCTCAGTATAGCGTGTGCACACCGAGCCTGGCTCCTTAAGTGCACCATGGATGTTTTCTTGACTAGTGAGCTTGAGATGTGTATAGTGCATTTCCACGACTCCCAGGCCTTCAGCCTTTCCCATGCACTGCGTTTTAGATTTTACTCCCTCGATGTTTGCAGCCCTCGAGGCAAGGAAAACCACTCTCAAGCCATACCATTGTTATCCGTTTGGGTTGGAAGTCATCCAATCAGGGGGTCCTTCCCCACTTACGGTTTTTTCTTCGGTACTCATGCAAAGGTTACAACTTAACGCAAACTGCGCAGGGACATTAACCATAAATTCACTGTGGGATTTCCAACTTGTCTCAGGACGAGAAAACTGATTTTCATGCATATATTGAAGACTTCAGCTCTATCTACCGTTAATAAAGGCCACGGTACGGAGTTACATTTGCCCATGTTTTGAAAGGGTGGGCGGGGAGGTAGATTCAGGTGGGCGGCTGGAGGTTGCAGGGATGGAAGGCAGGCAGAGAAAAGCGTGGGTGGCCACAAGCTTTATATCTGGTTGTGGTGGCGCGCGAGTGGCTTCCAGAAAGGCAGGTAAAGAAGTAAAATGGGGAGAAAAGTAGGCCAGCCTTCGGGGAGGTTTGTAGACATTGAGCATTCAACAGTCATGGCAGACAGAAAATGGCAGGGGGTGTGCAGAAGAGGCATGATGGGGCGGGGCAGGCAAACGACAGGGGTGTAAGTGGCGAGTTATGGAAACTTGGGGGAAGCAGATTGGGAGAGAGGCAAGCAGATCTAGAAAGAAACGCGAAGACAGTTTGGAATTAACAGCCTATTTTTCACCCCCAGGTTAGCTCTATAGAATTGGGGTTTGCACTCTCAAGGAAACATATGGTGCCCAAACTGTAATTGGTTACGCCACTTGTTTAGCGGTACCGCTAGACGCCTCTGTACAAACTGCTCTCCGGTTTGTTTTGACACGAGCGGGGAGTGCTGGCCGTTATCTTTCGTATGGTAATGAAACGCACACAGACGGAAGTTGGGGTAAGCTTAAAATATTGTTGGCTCCGTCAAAGAGTTTGATCTTTTGTTCACTGCCGCCCAGTGTTAGTTAGCAAGACGCGGTAGGAGGGCTTTATGCAAAATCACGCACTCCATTAAGTGGCCTGAGGAGAAAGCGCCTAGACATAGAAAATCACATGGTGCACAGACACAGCATTGCGCGAGCAACCACACATACTCTTGGTATTCTGGAAGCATGTGGTATACAAAATCCATTATTGGGTTGCACAAAATTATATACGCAGTGTTGGAAAGTTGAAATAGAGCCCCGACGCTTGTAAAGCATCAGAATGCGGGAGACGGTCTTTTCTCTAACTTTTGTTATTTATTGTGCACACGGAGATGCCAGTGGCGAGACCTATTGTATTTTATCACACGGCGGAGTATTGTTTTGTACCTCGTTATATGGCATTGGAAGCGTGTATGTGCAGCGCGGACAGTCCTTTATAATAGGCTTGTTATTGCTGATGGTTTGTAGAGCATTTTTCATTACAGTTACAAAGGCGTGCTTGAGTGAGAGCCTACATCGCACTGTCAATACCTTTGTTACTTAAATATGTGTAGATAGAGTGCTATAGAGACACGCCGCCAAATCTATTTACTGAATGCAATATCTTGATTGACCTGGGGGAAGGTGAAGGCTGCCTTATAGAACACGCATTTCAATGCAATAGGTCTCGCATGTTCGAGAGTTTAAGCTATTGTCATTGTAAATGGCAATGCCTTTTATTTATCGTTTTTGATAATTAACACCTAAATAAAAGGTGTTGTCATTTACAATACCAATAGCTCAAACTCTTGTAAATGCAAGATTTTTTTAATTTTTTTTTTATAAAGCGTCCGCCATTGTCCCGGGCTGCTTGGAGAGTGAAAGCGCGCATGGCACGCCGTCTGTTGCAGGAAAGCATGTCGTACCTGCAGTAGAAGAAACTCATTAAAGAAAATAGTGCTTACAGACTAAGTAAGACATACCTTATAACAACAGAAGGTTACAAATGGAAGGAATCCGGTACTAAGGAGGGACTAACAAGCCTGTTAACAAATCAGAAGCCGCCTGTTGACTAATCAGAAGCCAGCATTTACAGAGGACCATGAGACAAGCCAATTAAAAATATGGGTGGGGAGTGGGCGGAGCTTCAAGTCCATACTCCAATACAGCTTGCCTTGCAGACACTGACAAAGTGCACACATCAAAGCTCACCTTTGGCATTGGTTTTTATAGGGCGTTGGCTTGGTCTAATGCGAATGTGCAGGTGATTGGTGGTATTTAACTCTTTTTAGAAAGTTTATGGGGCTGTAACCTCCAACTATTTTTTTTTAATCTTCAATATAGATGAGCATATTGGTAAACTGCACCTGCATAGCTTACAGGGAAGCTATGTTAAAGGCGAGCATTCAGAACTCTGCGCCTATCTTTTTCCATTTTATAGGTTGAAACATGAATTGTAAGAGGGACATCACCCACACGGTCTTATAAGGGATTGCAGAAACTCACTTTGACACTTGTGTGTCACAAAATCTCACTGTAGACAAGGTGGATGATCATAGCGCTGTAGTGGGCATGCTCCCAGGAGGTTGTGTGTGTGGGTGGCTCTATTTGTGTGTGTGGCTCTGCAAATGCCATAGGTCTCGCATTTGAGAGTGATTAAGCGATTGACATTGTAAATAACAATGCCGTTTCTTTAACCCCTCCCCTGCTCATAACGGAGCCATTCCGTCATGAGCCACGGTTGCCGTGTGCTCATGACGGAGTGGTTCCGGAATTCCCGCCGCAGCGAAGGGGTTAAATGTTTTAAAAACAAAAATAATGTCATGAGCATTGCCAATAGCTCTAACTTTAACAATGCAGAGACCGTTGTATTGTAAATGCTTGTTTTTAACTTGTGAGGTGAGGAAATGCGAATCAGTGTATCCATGTATCTACGCGTGGATAAGGAAGAAGAAAAAAAAACACATTAGACAATAACTTGGTCCTTTATGGGCAAAAAAAATATATAAACAACTAACATACAACATTTGTAGAGGGTGTTTATCTGAACACAAAACAGCAAACGCCTAAAGGAATCCAAGTTCCTCACTATATCGCCTGCAGCACAAACAATCCTGCGAAGCTACAGGCTCCTCCTCTATGCGGGCAAAAAACTCTCCCACTCAGAATAAAGCGTATGGAGCAACTGAACTACAATGAGCTGGGCTGATGCAAGCATCTGTCAGACCATTACTAAATAGCATTGGAGTCATGACAACGTAAATTAGCAAACACGTATCATCAACAGAGGCGTAACTTGGTCAGTAAGATGTGGGGGGGGGGGGACGTTGAGCGTCAGATATCCAGACGATCACGCTAGCATATAATGTTAAAATAACATTATACGACAAGCAGGGCACATGAGAAGAGCTTAAAGGGCAGTGGAAAGGGAGAGTAATGCGGATTGGCAAGAGTAGTAAGTGAGAGAAACAATAGTTTGTAAAATAATTTTATTAATTACATTTAAAACAGGAGATGTGAATGTGTGTGTGTGTGTGTTTTGGTCAGTGTTTGCATGCCAAAATCCCAGGTGAAATCTGACAGACATCACCATGCTCGACCGAAAGCACCTGTACCCAACTATATTCATAAGAAAAACCATGGGAGGGGTGGGGGAGGTGGAGGAAGGTGGCAACACTCCAAATACCCCACCCCCCACCCGAAGCTACATTCCTGATCATCAACACAACGAATAAAAGAACACAAGGTTTGCCAGTAAACAAGACAAAGAAAGATTAGCACTACTAGTTGGGAAAGTGCCTTTTAAAAAAAAACGGAAAAAAATACAAAACACAACAACCCTAATAAATCACTCCAATCAAATAACAATGAATCCCCAAAAACACAGAGCAAGCTAACAGAATTAATTAATAAAAAAGCCTATCTGTAATCACCCCTCCCCCCCGCCCCCTCCCCCCCCCAATGCCACCGCTCCCCTCCTCCGACCTTAGGAGAGCTGAAAGATAACCCAATCACAATGATGTAAAGTACAATAAAAAAAAACTCACCAAAAATAAAAATGTTTTGTCCTCTTTAAAATATAAATTAAAAGCAACACATTCCACATCCAACCGCAGACCTCAACACCTAGCTTTTCGCTTAGAGACAGCCTAAGACCAAAAGCAGACAATTGGCCATTGCAGTAACTGAGCACTTTGTAAAGATCTGAAATGAAGGTTGGATATGTATCATCTTACATTAGACATAACTTGCATAAACAGAAAACATAACCATCAGTATCGGAAACAAACACAAGGCACTGGACAAGCTAAAATAGAATAACGGCCCAAAGAAATACCTTTGCCTAAATATACAAATTCCAAATTTCCCCAACTGTACACTACAAGAATACATGCCCACCACCAACATCACAGAATTAGACACAATGTAACCAGGCAAAACACTGATCCACCACCACCTAGATTCAAGTAGCCTTGTGCTTTGGAAAAACAAAAACACACAAACCACATACCCCAGCTTTTAAGAGAAATGCCCCCTCATTCCAAAAGTAGGAACACCAGACTAACCAAACAATACAGCCTATGGTTCACGCACCGGTGGGGTAGGTCATGGTTCTGTGAAGACAGATTAATTCAGCAACTGGAGAGGTCTATTCAACCCCCAAAATGAACACAAGGAGCCATCTAAATCAAGAGCAGGACACAGTAACTGCTCTGCAAACGGACTGGTTACTGGGACCCCGACTCAATAGGATATTAAGTGCTTGGGACTTGTGAGGATGCTAATTTTAGTTGAGATTCCAGTCTAGCTGCGCAGGTTTTGCCTTTATTATTACATTGTGGTCGGTTTCAGATTGCCTTTTTGTTCTCGGGTTTAAAGTCCTATTTCTTCGGCTTAGGTTTACCTCTACACACCCCCAGGGTTGGACTGCCTTATCAGGTAGGGAAGGTCAGTTTGTGGGCCTATTTTTTGGTTTGCTGGGCAGGATGTTACTGTTAATTACCCTGATATTAAAACAAATATTGCCTGCAGCAAGTGTTAATCCATTTAGTCTGCCATACTCCGCAAAAACACTTGCATTGCAGTCTTTACAAGGTTAAAACTGCCCCAATTTTGGAAATATGGACCACTTTTTTTTAGCCTTCTATTTGATTAAATGGAAGCGACTTTTATTTTGGTGCCTGGGCCTCTTTTCTGTACCAATCAGAGCCTGCCCACCCCCAACTCTAGTGCAGGGCATGATCTTTCTACATAGGCTCAGCATGCAAATGACACTCCTAGCCCCTTTCCGGTGAGCGGCACTTTCAATGCCTAAATAACTGCTCCTTCCCATGGCATCATCCAGAAAAGAAAGAAAAAAAGATAAAAAAGGTTGAGTGTCTTCTCCTGCCTGTTGAAGAAATGTAGTGTCTATGGCCAGAACCTCTGCCTTTCACACAACTGTAAATGTCCCTCCCTGCACATACTTTCCCTTTGCTTATAATCTAGCTGCATTCTTTATACCCATAGACCGCCACACAGTTCTGGATCTTGAACCCTCCCCTCTATCTGTGAACTGCTTTTCCATCACTTGTAAATAGCCAATATAGATATTTTACTAAGGGCTCTGTACATTTCCTCATTTTGCATCTTTGTCGCTTCTAGGTGGACTCCCCAAACCCAGTACATTGCTAAGATATAATATTCATGTCCAGGAAAAGACCACACACTTTCCAGAACCTTAACTTGCACAACCCATTTCCTTAAGTGATCAAGAAATAACTACACAGTACCAAAGTTTTTTTTTTCTTTGCACATACCCCTAAATGAACAGTGATGTAGTCTAACAGCAATATGTCCCCTAAAGGGAAAAAGCTCAATCAAGGCCATCACGTGTAAGACTTGGCATCCTTGGCGTGGTTTCCCCAGACTTTTTTAATCTACCTCATGTATTTTAGATGCTGTGCTGGATTTCGTTTTTGCTTGCTTAGATGCTTTGGGCACTTTGCACCTGCAGTGTCAAAGTGCAAGTGCTCCCTGTATAAATTACTATTGTGAATGGTTACCCATGACTGACATATTAGATTTACTCGTAAGCCCCAACTAAATTGCACCGAGTCGGCCAGGGCCTGTAAATCAAATGAGACTAGTAGGCCGGCAACATTGATTGTGCCACCCACACGAGTAGCCTTAAAAAGGTATCTCAGACCTGCCACTGTATTGTATGCATACAGTTTAAACTGCCATGCTGACCTGACAAGCGCATCCACTTGCAAGGCCCTAACCTTCCGTTTTCGTACATTTAAGGCACCCCTCAGATGGGCCTAAGGTACCCCCATTGGCAGGGTGCAGTGTATGTAAAATGTAGGGCATGTGCTGGTGAGGTTTACTTGCCCTAATAGTGAAATACTGCCTATTTCGTTTTTCACTATTGAAAGGCTATTTATTCCGAAGGCTACCATGGGAGTTACTTTGTAACATATTACAAGTGTAACTTTCCACTGGGACAAGATCGAAAGGTGTAGTTTAGGTTCTCTGCACTCACAATTTAATAACATCTTTTTAGGAAGATGGTTTTTAAATTGTGTGAAAATGTGACTTCTAGAAAATAACAAATATATGTAAATGAGACTGCACTCCTTCCCTTAATGTGAAACCATCCTTTGAAACTTATTTATAGATGCATGCGATTTCCAGTGTCCGTGGATCGCCCCTGGCCACAGTTCATACAATGTATAAATACGAACTCTCCTCTCAAGCTCTACACTGTCGCACAGCAAAAAATGGGAATTTGTCCCATTAATGTATTCAGTAATCCAAGTCCTCCAATAATAACGCATGTACTACTAAGCATTTCATAAATCATTATTTCATCGATTTCCTGCTTTTTTCATCACAATGGAGACAGGGTGATTGAATCCGCAATCTTTATTTAAAGTTTCCAATACCGACTGCACGCCACTCCAGGCTTTATACAACGGTACGAGCAGATCAACCAGTCTGAAGTTAACACGATGTAAAAACCCAATGCATTTCAAGCCCATTTGGCTCTTCGTCAGGGGTTGCTGTGAACAAATATAACAAACAGTGTGACTAATCGTGGTGCTATGCACGTTATTCTATATTACAAACAGGTCACCAGTTTCAAAAAATCACATAACCATCTCCATACCCTAAGAGCCAAATGGGCTTGAAATGCATTGGGTTTTTACATCGTGTTAACTTCAGACTGGTTGATCTGCTTGTACCGTTGTATAAAGCCTGGAGTGGCGTGCAGTCGGTACTTTAAATAAAGATTGCGGATTCAATCACCCTGTCTCTTTTTTTTTTTTAGATTTAAAATTATATATTGTTTGTCTTATTTGGTTGATTTTAGATGTTTTCTTTTTTTTTTTTTTTTTTTTTGTTTTTAGTTGACAGATGTTATACACAGAAAATCCACAAGACAGTAAAAATTAATTATTCATCAAATGCCTTAATAAACTTTTGACATGAAAATGCAAAAAAGAAAATAATTAAATGTACGGCTGCTAACGATTTCTCCAGCTGGTTAATGGAGCCCAGATGGCCCGCCCCTTATCCCTAACTGTGGCACTTTTTAATTCAAATAAACAAGATTCAATATTATGGATCCCGAGCAACCTTGCCAGCCACATTTGAAATGTAGGAGGAGAAGAATCCTTCCAACCTGCAGAGATAATGCGAAGGACAGCTATACAAATAAAGACCAGAGCTTCCGCATTATTACATAATTTCATACTCCTATCTACTCCCATTAACATCAATGTGGGAGAGATAATAATTTTACATTTTAAAAGCCCCCCCAAAAAAATTGATAGTTCTTTCAATATGATAGATAACTTTTCGCACTGAAAGAACATGTGTATTAAATCCGCTGGGCTTTTATCACATCTAGGGCAATTATCCTTCGCCACCAAACCCCACGCCACGAGTTTTGCCGGCGTAAAATACAAATTAAAGATTGTTTTGTAGTGCTGGGCCCTCAAGTTGGATGAACGAAATAATTTCTTATTTAACATTAAAGCAAGATCAAGGTCCACATCTGGATCACCTGTTTTGACTGCTAATGAGGACTCAACTTTCTCTAGATCATCCTGTATTCCCTCCAACAGATGGCTATATATAATTTTAATTTTACTACCCCCGTTCCCAATGTAGTCGACCAGAGGAATACTGGTGGATGTTATGATTCTTGGTCTAAAAGCTGTCACTGTTTTTACTATCTGTCGATACAAGAACCAGTGATTAGAAGAGATCCCGAACTTCAACTGAAGTGCTTCAAAGCTTAAGAATACCTCCCCCTCCAACAAATCGCCTACAAATCTGATACCATTTTCGCTCCAAAGAGGATTGCTCATATTCATACCCAGAAACGGAAACAAATTAGAGTTCCAGAGAAGGAGATAAGAGTTGTACTTCGGGATTACCAACAGCTTTTGGACTGCTTTCCAAGTTCCCCAAATCCCATTCGCTACCTTCAGTCTAGGCTTTTTATAAAATCTCCTGTCGACCTCCCTTAGGAGTAGCCCTATAGCGTTTTTCCCAAAAAGGAGCTCAAAAATAGAGGGGGGGGCCCGATTACTGCCCTGGGCCACTACTAGGCTAGAATCACGCTGAAAGAGAGTTGACATATGAGCGAGTAGACAAGATAAATGATATAACCTAAGGTTAGGAAGAGCCAAACCACCTCTATCAGGCGGGAGTGACATAAGATTCATCGAGCGTCTGGTTTTCCCGTATTGCCAAATAAACCTATTGAAAAGGCCTTCGAGATTTCTTGATAATTTTTCCTCCAATAATAACGGAATAGCTCGAAACAAATAAAGAATCTTAGGAAAAAAAGTCATTTTAAGTACATTTACCCTTCCGACCAGGGAAAGGTGCAAAACATCAAGCCTTTTTAGCTCTACTTCCATTACAGCCATAAGAGGACTATAATTTTCCGAGATGATTTTATCGACGTCCACATTAATATTAATCCCAAGATAGACTGCTGAGTCTACATATCTATTATCTGACCTAGTAATATTCTTTGTACAGATGATCTGGGTCTTCTCTTCATTCAGCAGGTAGCCAGACTTAGTCCCAAATTCCTTGGCTAGCTCCACTAATGCGGGCAATGCCTGATGTGGGTCACTAGAAAAAATTGCCAGGTCATCCGCATACGCTAACAGCTTAGTTGTAAAACCGTTAGAGATAACAGGGCAAATCTGATGGCAACCTAGTATCTTTAGGATCAGGGGGTCAATATAAAGTGCAAATAAAATCGGAGAGCAGGGGCACCCCTGCCGTGTGCCTCTTTTGATCAAAATCTTCTCCGACTTTTCGCCCATTACCGACACCCTGGCCACAGGGTCTAGATACATGGCTCGCAAAGCTTTGATTATCTTGGGACCAAAGCCCCTAAGAGCGAGAACATGCCATAAGAAGTTCCAGATTACGCGGTCAAAGGCTTTCTCTGCGTCGAGGAGGATCATGGCCATCTCCCTCCCCGCAGCAGCATGGGCATCAAAAAGAGCTATGGCCCGACGAGTGTGGTCCGTGGTGCCCCGCCCGGGCACAAACCCATGCTGCCATGGGGAGACAAGACCTCCAATGACCCTCCCCAGCCTTTTAGCCCAAATTGTTGAGTAAAGTTTTGTGTCTGCATTAATAAGTGAGATAGGCCGATAAGATCCCGGCTTCTCTTTGGGCTTACCTTTTTTATGAAAGATAATGATATTGGTCTCTTTCCAGGAATCTGGAATCAAACCTGAACACAAAATGCCATTAAAAAGATCCAACAAAATGGGAAGTATCTCATTTTCCAAGGTTTTATACACTTCCATAGGGATTCCGTCAGGACCCACCGCTTTCCCGGCAGCTAAATCTCGGAGGGCATCTTTAATCTCAATTATCGTTAGATCCCTTTCAAGCTCCTGTCTTAAGGCTATATCAAGTAACGGGCCTATATTCCCATTCTCTAAACTATGGCAGTCATGCTGTTCACTTTGGGGATTCTCGTCATCATATCGTTTTTGATAAAACTTTTTAAAGACATTTAATATGTCTTTGGTCTCCGAGTAAATCTTCCCCTCATCCTGTATACTTAAAATAGCACTCTTTGATCTGTCCTGTCTGATGCGTAATGCCAAAATCCTACCCGCCTGTTCCCCGGTCTCATATCGCTTCGCCTTTGAAGCCTGGTACTCCCCGACCGCCTTCTGTATAACCAATTTCTGCAAATCAGCTTTAATAGCCGCCATTTTCCTAAAGCACTCCAACCCATCCGATCCCCTCCCTGTTTCTTCACTGTGCTGCATCTCCGCTTTTGCCAGATCAACCATAAGTTCATCGACCATTGCCTTATCCTCCTTCCTTAACCTAGCCGAGCAGCTGATAGTTTCCCCCCTAAAAGCCGCATTATACGCTTCCCAAACCCCATTCCTAGAGGCACTGTATCTGTTTGCATCAAAAAACTCCCCAGACCACTTTTTAATATGTTCAGTATACCTCCGATCTGATAATAATTTTCTTTCGAAAGTCCAATTAGAGTGCTTTTTGCCCAAACCATCAACCCTATATGACAAAACAAGAGGATTGTGATCGGAAATTAATCTGGGGAGTTTCTCGATAGTAGCCTTATTTATTTCCGAATGAGAAATAAAGACATAATCTAATTTAGAGAAGTTTTGGACCGGGTTTGAAAAATATGTGAACCCTGGGTCCTGAGGTTCCTTTTCGCCCCAGACATCTTTAAGCCCATGCGAGGATATAAGGGAGGACAGTGCTCGATACACCCTAGGTTTCCTTCCTCTATATTCGGCCGAATTATGCCAAGCTGCAGAGATATTTAAGTCCCCACAGAGTATAAGAGGTGTTGGCCAAACTGCCAACTCTTCTTCCAGATAATCAAAGATATCTGGGTCATCGCAGTTTGAACCATAAATAGAGCAAATTGTGACTCCTATAGTTAATTCTGCAATGACCCAGCGGCCTACCCTGTCACTTTTAACCCTCTTCACACCCCCTAGGGAGGTTCTGGCCAACACTGCCACACCCCTGATCGTAGAAGTCTGTGACGAGCAGGCAATCAACTCATACCCTCTTATATTCATCAAATTACGTTTGGCCCAGGGGAGGTGGGTCTCCTGTAAACAAATTAGATCTAGCCTATTTTGTTTAACTAAAAACTCCAGCCCTTGACGCTTCTTCCAGTCATTCAAACCACAGACATTAATAGTACCAATTTTAAGACTCATACTCATACTGATAGGAGCTTTCTAGACAACCTAGCCAAAGCAAAAAAATCCTATAGAGAACAGAATTATCAAGACAAGCATTTAGTATGTCAGCAATAGAGCACATTTCAAAACTATAAATCTTTCTACAACACCTGATCAACTGATTTTTTTTTTTTGAGCCCCCTAATCTGAACCAACCCCCCTAAACCCCCCCCACCCCAACCCTCCCGACCGCCCCTCCCCCTCCCCATCCCCCTTAGATGAGGCGCTCAGACCTAGTCTGTGCATGTGATGTGTGCGGAGGTCGCAACCGAGGAATAAAGAGAAAAATTCCCACATATAGATCCGAAAGATCGGAGAAAACCATATAGAATAACCTGGAGGGAGAAAAACACCAAGGGCCATGCCACCACATAAATAGACCAGAGTAGCTAATTGTCCATAGAGTCAAGAAACTCCTTCGCCTTGATCTCAGAGGCGAAATAAAACGATTTCCCTTCCTTAATAATTTTTAGCTGGGCCGGGTTTATCAGATACGCTTGAAGCTTCTTGTCCTGGAAAGGTTTTATGAGCTGCCGTAACCTCCATCTCCTTTCGACAGTGGCATGGCAAAAGTCCGGGCGAACAAAGAAAGACAAACCTTCAACAGTCCTCTTTGCGTCAGGTCTAGCTTTCTCCGCAACTAGTTGTCTTAATGTGAAGTTGCCAAAGAAAATCAGGATTGCCCTCGGCTTGTCCCCTACTCTGGAATTTGTGCGAACTCTGAAGGGGGTACGGTGAGCCCTCTGAATCTCGGACTGCCAATTCCAAGAGGCAAGCTCTGGGAATGCTTGAGCAAACAATTTGAGAATAAAGGCTCTGATATCCGACCCTTCAGCCCCCTCTGGGACCCCCAGGACCCTGAGATTATTCAGTCTTTGCCTGTTCTCCAAGTCCTCCAATTTCCATTGAATATCCGACAACTGTGAACACTGGGCATCGGCTTTGTTTACAGCATCCGCGGCCTGAGCTTCTGAGGACACAATCCTCTCCTCCAGATTTGATACTCTATCACCCAATGAGGCGCTAACCTTTGACAGCCTCCTCACAGCCCCCTGCAATTTCCTCATTGCGGCTTGTGTCTTCTTACTGTCTTGGCGTGTATCCTCTCGATGAGAGATAATTTCCTGGTGAATTGATTCCAGTAGGGCCACCTGAGAGGTGACCCCAGAAGGGCTTGCTTGTGATGACATGGCCAGCGGGTGAGCCCAGCTGTTTTCATGGTTAAATTGCTCCTTTAAGATTGCACCTTGCCGGACCACGGTGAAGGGAGGCTCCTGCTCAATGTCACTATCCATACCATGTGTGCTGCCATCTGAGGAAGAGCAATGTTCGTGATCGTCATCTGACCACTCAGACACTGAAAAAAAGCATTCGCTAGAGACTTTTTCCAATGCACTCGACTCTGAGTCCGCAGGGGCAGTTCCAAGGGTGCCTGAGGGGGCACTACCTGTCTCATGCGAGAGCTCCTTCCCAAGCTGTACTCCTCCACTAAGCTGATGGCCCATCTTAGGGCTCCCTGCAGTTAAGGAGACCTCAACTATATCATCAGGAGGCTTCCCAGTGGGGGTAACAATAGTCATCGTTGAAGCAGCAGCCAGCGTATTCCCTCCATCAGAAATTGAGGTAACCGAAGCCTTAGGACTCCCTACAGTTAAGCCCACCTCGACTATATCATCAGGAGGCTTCCCAGTGGGGGTAGCAATAGTGGGGGTAGCAATAGTCATCGTTGAAGCAGCAGCCTGCGTATTCCCTCCATCAGAAAAAGAGGTAGCTGAAGCTCCCCCAAACACATCAATACTACGGTCTTTAGTAGAAAGATATTGTTTTTCGAGTGTTCCCTCACCAGGATCCAGAAGGAGAGTTCTTTTAGCTCCCTTCTCCTTGCCAGTTTTGAGAAACATACTAACAATTGATGGGGCTGTGATAGCAGGGGCAGCAGCGCACTGGCGAGTCTTACCGGCTAACTGTTGCTTCCTAACAGAGGAAGCCTCAGCCGGAGTGTTAGCTTGTTCCTGCGACGCCATTCCGCCATCCGTTCCGCCCTTCTTTTTGACTCCAGCCGCTCTAGAATTACTTCCTTTGGGGGCATAGTAGCGGTATTTGCTAGTCGAGTGTTGGGTCTTATCGAGGGGGGGCACGGGCTGCCTGAATTTTCCTCACCGTCAGCAGCACCAGGATCAGGATCAGGATCCCGCGACCCCTCCAGAGGGCAGCCGGCGCCGTTCCGCTGTCTCCGCTGTCTCCGCTGACTCCGCTGCCTTCGCAACCACCACTGTCTCCACCCACAGCCCGCCGAGAGACTCCACCGATAGGAGGAACACACAGCCGAAGCCGCCAATGCAGGAAGTATACCACCGCCTAAGCCGCAACCACAACGAAGTAGAAGAATCATCCCAAGCTCGATTCTCCTTCAGTCCGTAATAACACCATCCCGATTTCTCCAAGGTGATCTCAGATTACGATCTTCATCCTCCTCGCGACCTACTGCTAACGACCGCAACTATGCGGCCGCCATCTTGCCTCCATTGTGATGAAAAAAGCAGGAAATCGATGAAATAATGATTTATGAAATGCTTATGAGTACATGCGTTATTATTGGAGGACTTGGATTACTGAATACATTAATGGGACAAATTCCCATTTTTTGCTGTGCGACAGTGTAGAGCTTGAGAGGAGAGTTCGTATTTATACTTCTAGAAAATAGGCATTTTCTTATTTAACCATTCTGTGTGCCTCTGCTGGTTTGTGTATTGACTGTCTGGTTTTGGAGTGACCGGGGCTGGGGATGTGCATTCACTGTAGACAGCCACAAGGGGGGGTTGAGGCATGTCCTGCCTTTCCTGGGTGACTCAGAGCTGAGCTGAATAGACCCTGGCTGCATTTAGAGTGGTGGGAGGAGTTTCACTTACACCTGAATAGGCAGTGGTTCCTCTGTACAATGCTGTCTCCACCTGTAGTGATGCTGCACTAGAGAGAACAGAACTGGTTTGGACTGGGCTCAGAGACCCTTGCCACAAAGGGAACGAAGCCAAAATGGGGTAAAAGTAGTGGACCTTAAACCCCAAAACATATCACTTCTGGTCTCAAGAGGAACCTTTGCCATGGACAAGAGCTGGAGAGCTGTGAGAAGAAGTACTGCCCCTTTGCTGTGTGGGGCAGGCCTGAAGTTGTTGCTTCTGCTACGGAAAGGACAAAGACTGGAACTTTGCTGAGAAACCTGGTTGAAGAAGAATCTCGAAGGGCTTATGTGTTCTGGCCTCCTGTTCTGAAGTCTCAGGGACACAAAGACTTCACCCCCAGCTCCCCTGACCTATATTGCTGGGAGGTCTGACCTGCCGGGAGGAGCCAATTCCAGTTTTGGGCCTCAGGAGGTTGTTCCTGCTGTTGAGAGCTGGTAGAAACATTAGAGAAACAAGAAAAACAATCTCTGATGCAGCTAGTGAAGCCACCATGACACCACGACATGCACAGAGGTCGGAGCGCCACTCGTGAAGTGCACGATGCACCGCTCAGCCTGCATCGCAGCTCCGATGCCTGCTTTTATCGACCTTCCTGAAGCCAGAGTTCGCACCGACGCCATCACTGCCAGCATCTGCATTCCATTATCGGGGAGCCGATAACTGCCAAGAATGGCTCCATGAGCCTCTGACTTCGCATCACCTCACCAGAACTGACGCCTACCACTTACGCAACCGACTTCCGCTGTCCTGGATCTGACACGTCGCCTCTTCGCAGACACGACGCCTCACCTCCCCCATGGCAGGCAGGGGGCTGTCCGCAGCACCGACGCCACATCTCTACGACACCGTGCATCGTCCAAAGACTTTGGTTCCAAGGTACTGTTAGGGGGTCCATGTGACTCCATGCCTGACGCTGCGCACCTTGCGATCGGCACCATACTGTGGATTATTGCCTGTCACAACATCATAATAGCCCCAGTTAGACATATTTGTTTGCTACAAGTTCTATTTTTCAAATAACTGTTCTAAAGTCATATTTTACTACCTGTATGTTGGTTTTTGTCATTTTGGTCTGGTTTAGATAAAGATATTTAGTTTTTCTAAACCGGTTTGGTGTCCATTTGTGGTGTTTTCACTGTATTACTTGGTGTTTTGAGTACAAATTCTTTACACATTGCCTTAGAGATAAGCCTATTTGCTTGTGCCAAGCTACTAAGGGGGTCAGCAGGGGGTTATCTAAAGTGTGTATCCCCCTTACCTTGACTAGAAGTAAGGGTCCTTACTTAGACAAAAGGTACACACCTCTGCCAACTAGAGACCTCATTTCTAACACCACACAATAATACCACAGAGGGCAAAAACTAAAACTTAAAGACAACTACAAAAATCGAAAATCAGGCCATCACTGTAATTATCAACATATTCACCTTTAAAATCCCAGGATTACCTTCTGAAAAGTCATCAGCGTCTGCATAAGTGAGCAACATTTTGCTTCAACTACAGATGGGAATTCAAAGTCTACCAAAAAACACATGCACGCACACACACTCCCCCATCTTTTTTCACTCCTTCTGTAACTGGATAACAGTCAAATACAGAACTCTCCACCTTGAACATGTATGGTATTCAAAAAGGTATCTTTGACCTACTCATCCTATGTAATCTGGTTTTTATCTCCCAAGCAAATGTGGATTCTCCAACTACAAAGTATTCCCATGCTATGGCTAGAACAAAGGCAAAATCTGCAAAAATATTTCATGAATACACAAAGGAAATCTTTCTTGCAAACAAAATGCAATACTCGGTAAATTGAATTAGAGCATTGGTCTGTATCCATATCCATATCAAACCATTAGGCAGGCTAAAATCTATTAAGAGATTATGCATAGAATGGGGAACTATATCAAACAAGCACTGGAATAGCCAAAAGGTCACGGTCGTACCTTTAGCTCTAATGGCTTTTCCAACAGTGTTAAGACATGCTGCACCACATCCCTGATACTGTGCAGCCTGGCTAGTGGGGGGAAAAGTGGTATGACAGTGGTTGCTTAAGTTTGTAGGTGCACACAGGTGTGCCTAAATAATATGATTCTTTTTTTTATTGTTATGAAGTGCTGGTTGAGATTAGCAGCAGAAGTGCTCGGTTGGGGGGAGACAGTAGCATGGGAAGCGAGAAAATAAACACAGGGGAGAACATGAATGGCAGGGGTGGGCAGGAGAAACGAGGTGAAATAGAAGGAGGGTGGGGGAAGCATCAAGGATGATGGAAGAAGCAACAGGCAAAAGAATAGAGCAAGTGAGGGAGAAGCACATGGGCGAGTATGCATGGGAGAGAGTAGGAGGATGGAGAGGAGAAGCAATGGGTGAGAGAGAAAGATGGCACAGGTAGGGTTAATAATCAAGGTGAGTGGAGAGGAAAAGCAAGTACTGAGAGCAACATGGGGCGGGAAAGAGCACATGACCGAGCAAGCAACAGGAGGAACTACATGGTAGGGAGAAGCAATGGGCGAGAGAGCAACAAGGAGAGGGCAGTGGAGAAGTACATTGGCAAAAGTGCAAAACCGAGCACGGGGATGGGGGAAGAGAAGCATACTAGGGAGACAGTTGGAAAACAATTGCACTCTCATGAAGGGCTTAAGACAAAAGAAAAAAAAAAGTAGGTACCTAAAAGTGAATAGTGGAAGGACAAGAATTGAGAATGATCCAGAGGTGGGACAGACAAGATGGACAAGGAAAGCCATTGAATAAGAAGCAAGCAAATGAGAGCAACAGGAAAGCCAACCAATGGGTCGGCTTCAAGCCCCGCTTTGTTCTTGGCAATCACGCAATATGTCTCACAACTGACAGTGCATGCGCTCTCTCATGGTGAGGTTCCGTGTGGGACGGAACGACACTTTTGAGTGGTCACGAATATGGATGAGTTGGGTATCTACAAACCACAAATGACGAGTATAGTGGGTGTACGCAGTTTCGCTATGCAACCCCGTATGGTTCGTCTTATTTTTGGGTTTGTTCATCTGAACCCCCGGGTTCCATTTTAGATACAGCATCCATTTTGTTTCTTGCCCTCAAGTAGCCAGCGAACGGACTTTGTCCGCTTAGTGACCCTGGGACTCCCAAGCTTACACGAGGGACGCGTGTTCCTTTGAGTGTGACTTTTATGACGAGGGAAATGACACGGCGAAGGCAGATGGCCCCGCTCGAGGCTCATCTTGCCGTGCCGGTCTATTGTTTCAGCCCTGCATACATTAGACACGAGGTCTCTGATCCCGTTATCAAGTTTCCTTTATTACTCCTAACACTCTTCTCTAATCTGTTGTGCATCCTTGTCCTTTCTTTACATCTGTTTTTGTTCCTTCTCCTAATGTGTTTACGGTCAGGATGGAATGTGTTTTATTGCAGAGAAGATATGTTTTCACAGTTGGGAACCGGCAATACTGTTGTAATTATGTTCCGGCCTCCTGAAACATGAACGCGACTCTTTTGAAGTTTATTGTGGGAACTGAGTTGTAATCTTTGTTCACCATACTGTTCTATGGGAAAAACGTGTATAAAAAGGAGCGATCCACTTTTGCAATTTGAAGCAGTCTCCGAGAACCTACACGTTGTGTACTTCTTGTGACTTCTGTATCCCTGCAGTAAATAAACGCTGATCTCTGACGTCGCTGGAAGTGTCCCGTGTCTCTGTGTTTCATACGCCAGAACAGGTAAGCCACGAAGGTTTCAGGTGTTGTTCCCTGGCACCGCTGGGTCTTAGAATAACCCAGTCCTTCAGTTGGCGCCCAACGTGGGGCGACATCAACGGTACCGGTCCAAAGCCCGACGATCGTGAGGAACTTCGTGTGAAATCTCCGAGGGAAGGTGCACCCCGCTTCATCGATCCAGTTGTCGAAATAAGTGGCCCGACGTCTTTTCCCGCGAAGATCCTCGCCTCCTGACGGCTGCGACGGACTGATGCCCTGACTGTCGACCTGTTTTGGCGCCTGGCGTAGTCCTTTGTACGGCGAGACGATAGACGGGCCTTCCTGGTGACGCCATTGTTCTCTCAGTTAAGTATTTGTGGGTCGCTCCCAGTGTTCCTTTGTTGTTTGCATGGTACCATAGCATTCGTGGTTCTTAGTTGTTGGGTTTTATTTGACGATTGCAATTGCCAAAAACCGAGGGTCTTGCATTTTTTTGCGAGGATATCATAAATTCGATAGCCCTTGAAGTTTGTAAGCTCGGTTAGTGTGCGCGATGCCTAGCCGTAGTACTTTGTTTGGGTTTCTTAAATGTTGCAGAATGGATTCCCGGCTGGAGGATTCATGTCCGATACCTCCGGTTGGAACTCCAATTTACGAGCTCTATAGTCGCCATGGCGTGGGTCCTATCGTATATAATGAATATTGGGTCCGCTACACTAAAAATGATGGTGTTCTTAGTTGGCCATCTAATGGTAGTTTCGAAACTGCCGTTTTAGATAATTTGGAAGCTAAACTGTTTAAAAAGAAGGCTAGGCCGGCCATGTTTGATTCCTTCCGGTTATGGCGGAAAGAGGCCAAGCAGAAAGAAATTAAACAGAGTAAGAAAACTAAAAGAGAAGGCGTTATTACGGTGATGCGAAATGCAGAACAGTATCAGAAAGACAAAGATGAGAAAGAGCAGGAAGTTAGTGCTCGACTTCATCATATGGCGGTGGATAAATGTTATCCGGTGCTACCGTCTAATGTCGATGAGACGGGAGAAGAAGCGATAGAGGATTCGCTATTGTCTTATCTGTTGAAATCACCACCTCCCTATGCTCCCGATACTGTGGGTCCTGTGATTCTACCTCTTCCTCAACCTGCTGTTTTGGCGGCTGCTGGTCAGCCCGCCGTTCCTCCCGCTCTCCCGAATCCCCTTGTGCCGCAGATCGTTCATCCTCTTTTACCGGCTTCTCTTCCTACTGCGCCTTTCCAAGTCCCTCCTCAGTCTGTCGTTCCCGCTACTCCTGGTGCCGCGTCTACTCCTACTGCCTCCACCCCTACTGTTGCTGCGCCTGCATCTTCTTCCTCTTCTCCTTCTGTTCGTAGCCGTCTCCTGACTGCTGTTGCTACTCTTTATTCTCCGCTTTTTGGGCCAATACTCGGCTCGACTCTTTCAGATGTCGCTCAGAGGCGCAGCCAGCTTCCTGATGGTAGGGAACGTGAATCGCTGGTAAAAATGGCACGTAAATGGATTCGTAATCCTGTTAAATACACTTCACGTGTAGTGTTTGAAACGTTTTCTCAGTTTAATGCGCCCACTCAACGATTCGTGTTTGAGGAATTGTGTAAATCGTTGAAGGAGGAGTGGGATCATGATGTGGTTGATAATGTACCGTCTGAGGTTTCTGAGCTCCAGCATCAGTTCACAACTGGTGTGATCGTAGGTGACAAGGTTCGAGAAGCTCTAGAACGCTTGTTATCCTTTCGATGTACAGTGCAACCTCGAGCATTGTTTAAGGAAGAGACTGCAGATTGGATGGCAAAACCTGGTCAATATCCTATGCGGGAAGTTCCCCCAGTATGGATGCCAGGTGACCCTAATGCTAACTCTGCTGTCCCAGGCCATTTTCAGAGAGTGTGGATACACCTCCCTTGGAAACGATCGGAAGTCTTACAGGTGAAGCAAACTTTGCCTGATCCCCGTAAAAATCCTGCAGGTTATTATAAGGAGCTGTCCCAATTGGTGGATGCTACTGTTATGAACCTTGCTGATATTGACATGTTGTTTGGCAATGTAGTGCCTCAGCCGATTTGGGCGAAAATTCGTCACGAGAATCACGCGGCCGAGTTAGGCGGTGACTGGGCTGCCCTTACGGCGGCAGATGCTCAGCAAGTTGGTGGGGCTAAGCCTGAACAGCTTATTGTGGATTTGCCCCAGAGGATAATTACCCTTATGAAAACGCTTATGCCAGCGATGCGCGTCAATTGGGACAAGTTGTCCGCGAGCAGGCAAAAGAGGGATGAAAGCGTTTCCGATTTCTTTACGAGATTCGAGGAAGCATTTGTTGATCATAGTGGCCAGGACATGGGTTCAGAGGGTGGTCAGCGGCTGTTTGTCGATAAGTTTGTATCGAACCTGTTGCCCGAACTTAGCAATAAGTTGAAAAATTCTGAGAGTTCGTGGGCTGTTTCTACCACTGCTCAAATATTGGCTACGGCCCAATATTACGAAAATAGGGAAAAGGAGGAAAGTGAGCGTGCAGATAAGAAAACGAAGGATCTTAAAACTAAGGTCTTATTACAGCAAGCGTATCCTCCGCGCGCGAATTTCAGTGATTCGCAACAGCCAAATCGATCGCAATCACAGTTCTCCAGATCGCAGACACGAAATGACTCTCCCGCACCTCGTTTTGTGTTGGGATATAATCAATGTGCGTATTGTCGAGGGGAGGGCCATTTAAAGTTTAATTGTCCGGTTCTCCGTGATAGGAACAATGGTGTGTCAGCTCGAGGAGGTCGTGGTGGTCCTCAACAAGCTTCACGTGGTAGAGGTCGTGGGGTTACTCAGAATCAGGCCGAGCGTTTTGCCACTTCCTCAGACTCGCAGAATTGTTTCGATCGACGCGAACCATCGTCCGGTAGATCTGCACAGTATCATGTGGATGACTGTTACGTTGAGCGTGATGTTGATACGGACGGTATCTACTAGGACAGCCATAGACAAAGGAAGGGAGAAGTATCAGTTCCGCTTGATCAGAGAGGGCCTTATGTTGCAGTAGCCACATTGGGCGTCGTTGAGCCTTTTCTGTTGGACACTGGTGCAGCAAAAAGTTCCATTATGCATTCGAAACTCCCTGGCGCGCCTTTGTCTGGCTTAACAAATGTTTCCGTTGGATTCTCTGGCGCCCCCGTTAGCAATCCAGTTTCTAGCCCCTTGCCCCTTACGATTGGGTCTCATGAGTTAGAAGCTCCTTTGATTTTGACTACTGGTTGTGGTGAGAATCTTTTGGGTTTGGATTTGTTGAAGAGGTTACATGCGACTTTGTACTGCTCTCCTACGGGCGTGGAGCTTACATTGGGTGAGAATGTGATTTCCCCTATGTATTTATCGCTCGATAAGCTCCCACCGGAATTGAGTTCTCTTCCGGTCTCTTTGTGGGCGACAGGTCCTAATGATGTGGGCCTGCTGGATATACCACCTTATGTTGTTCAATTGAAAGTTGATGCGCGCTTACCACGCATACCCCAGTATCGTATTTCCCTTGATGGTGCACGGGCACTATTAGCGATCATTTATGATCTGATCAATAAAGATGTTATCGAGGAGACACGAGGTAACGTGTGTAATAGTCCCGTGTTGCCTATTCTGAAACGAACTGATTCGTCCAAGCCTCCCGTGTATCGTCTAGTTATTGACTTACGGGAAGTAAATAAAATTGTTGTCCCGCAGTTTCCTGTGGTTCCAGACATTACGGCTTTACTGACTGATTCCAGCATCTGCATCATGGTTCTCGGTAATCGATCTGAAGAATGCGTTCTTTAGCATTCCGATTGCTGAGGAAAGTCGTGATTTGTTCGGATTTTCGTTAGGAGGTCGCAGTTTCCGGTTCAAACGCACACCTCAAGGCTACTGTGAGAGCCCATCGATCTACAGCCAAGCTCTTAAGAGTCAACTAGATGCATTTGTGCTGCCGACTGGTGCGGCTTTGATTCAGTACGTCGACGATCTGTTGGTAGCTGCAGACACTGAACAAGTTTGCAAGACTGCTACTGTGTCACTGTTACAGCATCTCTGTGACTTACACCACAAAGTGTCACCTTCTAAATTGCAATATTGTTGTCAAGAAGTTACCTACTTAGGTCACTTATTGTCAAAGGCGGGAAGAAGGTTGACCCCTGAAAGAATCGCAGCAATTGCTCGAATGACTGTGCCGATGACCCAGAGAGATGTGCGTGCCTTTTTAGGTATCACGTCATACTGCAGACAGTGGATTCCAAATTTTTCACTGTTAGCGAAGCCATTGATAGCTCTCACGTGCAAGGACGTTTCGACTCCTTTGCCATGGACGGAGGAATGTCAGAAAAGTTTTTCTGAACTACGTGATGCACTGTGTTCGGCTCCCGTGTTAGGTACTCCTGATTACAGCAAGCCATTCACATTATACGTTCACGAGAGGGAAGGTTTTGCGTTGAGTGTTTTAACGCAACAATTTGGTGACAAGCAGCGCCCGTGTGCATATTTTTCTTCGACCTTAGACCCGGTAGCTAGAGCGTTGCCAAGTTGCTTGAGGGCGACAGCGGCAGCAGCGGCGTCTATTCGGCAGTCCGCAGGTCTTGTTATGGATAATATGCTCATGGTGATGGTTCCGCATGCAGTTGATACTCTCTTGAATCGGACAAAGACTCAACATCTGACGAGTGCAAGGTTGTCTGGGTACGAGCTGACCCTTTTGGCAAGTCACATACAGATCAAACGTTGTAATGTACTGAATCCGGCGACATTGTTGCCGATTAATATGGAATCAGATGATGTGCCGCCACATGATTGTTATTTACGAACTGAGGAAGAAACAAAAGGTCGTGTGGACCTGAAAAACACTCCCTTGACAGATCCCGACGGTACTTTGTATGTGGATGGCTCGTGCTTTAAATTGCCGAATGGCGATGTGACGACTGCGTATGCTGTAGTGACGTTGAGCACGGTTGTGGAAACTGCGAGATTGAATCAGAATTCAGCACAAGCTGCAGAGTTGATTGCATTGACAAGAGCGTGTGTTTTGTCTAAAGGAAAGCGAGTGAATGTGTTTACCGACAGTCAGTACGCATTCGGTGTTGCGCATAACTTTGGAAGACTGTGGAGAGAAAGAGGATTTATGACATCGCATGGTACGAAGATTCAGCATGGGCAGCTCGTGAATGACCTTTTGGATGCACTTACATTGCCTAAACAAGTGGCGATCGTTAAATGTAGTGCACATCGGAAAGTGACGGATGATGTTGGTCGTGGTAATGCGTTTGCGGATGAGATTGCTAAGGAAACGGCTAAGGATCTTGCGACCCGAATGCATGTCACGAGTTCAGTGAGGTGGCCGACGGAGACTGGTATGTGTGAAAATACTGTTGAGAGTGTGAGAGCAATTCAGAATGAGGCTACTAAAGCCGAAAAGATTAAGTGGAAAGAAAGTACGGGAAAATTGGACATGCATGGATGTTGGGTTGACCTGACGGAATGTCAGAGGTGGATGTTACCAGATGCGTACGTATTAGCTGTTGTGACGATGGCTCATGGGTTGTCACATATCAGTGCAAAAGGAATATGTAGGTTCTTGTCCCCTGTATGGAGGAATGAGGGTATTGCTAAATGTGCCGAGAGAGTGGTTAAGAATTGTATGGTGTGTTTGATGCACAACCCTGGCAAAGGCACCCCCACTCCACCTGGTCATTTTGCTCCTCCCGTTTGTCCTTTTGAGGTTATCCAGCTGGACTTTATCCATTTGGAGAGATGCAATAACCTGAAGTATGTTTTGGTTGTGGTTTGTGCGTTCTCCAGATGGATTGAGGCCTATCCTCTTAAGGATAACACTGCCCTGTCCACAGCAAAAATCCTGTTGAAGGAATACTTTCCTCGGTATGGAATGCCACGGATCGTGTGGTCGGATAATGGAAGCGAGTTTGTGGGAAGTGTAATGCAGAGTGTGTGTAAGGGCCTGGGAATTCGTCAAAAATTCCATAGTGCTAATCATCCTCAGGCAGCGGGTTTGGTTGAAGGGTACAATGGTACCCTGAAGCTAAAACTCGCCAAGGTTCAAGCTACGACTGGTCTATCATGGCCTGATGCCTTGCCTCTGGCTCTCCTATCGACCAGAGCGACCGTACACTCTCGAGTAGGGCTTAACCCATATGAGATTGTGTTCGGCCGCCCTGCGAATATTTGGGGAGTCCCGAGGCCAAGGGCTTTTGATAGTCTTGAGTATCCAATGTTAATTGATTACCTGCATGATTTGACCACTAAACTAAGGTTAATCCATCAACAGGTCTTTGAAGCTCTACCGGCGCAGACAGAGGGTCCTGGGCACCAGCTCCGGCCAGGCGACTGGGTCGTTACCCGAAATTTTGGTCGGAAGCGTAACTTGGAGCCAAGATTTGTAGGACCCTTTCAAGTCCTATTGACAACGAGGACTGCGGTTCGACTGGAGGGCCGGAAGAATTGGGTACACGCCAGCCACACGAAAAAGGTACCGATCCCCTTACCAACAGACGGTTGGGTGAGGACGGGGATTTCGGCAACAGAAACTGAGACTCCTTTGCACTTTGTGCCGTTTAGCGACGCTCAGCCTGTGGGGGATGATTTGTCACTGTCAAACCCACATGTGGAGTCATCGGTAGCAGAGAACCCAAGGTCTGACTCGTTGTCCACTTCATCGAACACTGTTGCGCCAGCTGAACAATTGTTTGTAGAGCAAACTCGACCTGGAAGAAGTCGATACTTTCTTCGTTCAAGGACTAATAAAAATTAGTTGTATATTTGCTTTTTGATACTATGAACATTATATCCCAATTATATCCTTTCTTTTTGAGTTCTTATGTGCTTTTTCACTGCTAAGAGATTTGTAATAACACTGAACGTTTCGAGGAAACCTCTCCATCCAGGTTACCGTAGGGCCGTGCGGGTACTCCTTTCTGTTTAGCAGGTTTCTGACGCTAGGTTGGTTACTTTTGTCGATTTCTGGGAACTCCTGGGGATTGATAATCGCTACTCAGAACGAAGTGCGTCAAGTACGTCACGGACGGTTTGTAGAGGATGGCATTCTCTAAGCTGTTGGAAGTAGAAAGGATGTCGGCGCAGAGATCAGAGTTAAGGAGAGTTGTACGAACAAAATGTTTTCTGTTTCAGGTGTTCCTACTGTTCCTGACCGTATCTATGTTATTGGTGGGTGGAGTGTATTTTGGAGTACAGTTGTTATTACCTTCTGCTTCACCTACCTTTTCTCCTAAGCTAAGCTCCCTCACCACTGTTTCCCCACATTCTTTTCATCCTCTGCCTCAACATGAACAGGTTAGGCGTGCGGAATTTATGAATAACTCCTTCGTTCAGCTGCTACATCAGCATCAGTTGGTGATGAATACTACCAATTGTTGGGTGTGTGGGTTAATGCCACATACCATGGATAGGGGTATTCCATATTTGGTCCTTCCTTACAGCTCCCAGGGTTCGGCTCGAGCATTCCAAACTATGTTCCGTAGTGCACTAGATTCCTACCCCAGTCGAGAGCCACGTTCTGTCAATTTTGGTCCTGGGCCGTATCACAAGCCTTTGGCGATAGCGATAGCGGATTTAGATAGAGATGTTTTTGATGCATCGCTTATCCCAAATGAAGAGGTGCAGGCTTATAAGGATCTGAGCGAGGCTGAGTATAGTACGTCAGTGGGTGATAGACAGCTTAAGAGCTCGTCCCCAATATGGATTGTACCACACCTCGGTAATTTCTGCTTGAAAGGTTTGGGTCGAAATCCGAGAGCACAACTTGGGAACAGTGCTTGCACTGACACGTATGTTCTACCGATGCTCTCTTCCCCTGTTTTTCTGACCGCTAAGGGCACCTATTTTGTATGTTATGAACGCGCATATACATGGTTACCCCGTGATTTTTCGGGTACCTGTTATATTGCGAATCTTTTACCACCGACTTTCACAGTCGCCTCAGATTATCACAAAACTAGAGTTGTGAGAGGCGTTATTAGCAAAGAGGATACTGCCGGTCAAGAAGCAGGAGACTTCTTTAAGGGTTTCTTGCCGTTTTGGGGACCTATGGTTAATAGTAGGAACCTAAGACAGTTGACCCGTGTAGTTGAATCGACTGCTAATATTACTGCAAGTGCCCTTGGTAATTTAACAGCTGAACTTCAGGCGGATAGACTCATGACGTTGCAGAACCGTATGGTTCTAGATGTCGTTCTTGCAGATAGAGGTGGTGTGTGTAAAGTTATCCATTCGAGTTGTTGCATTTTTATTCCTGACAATGCTCCAACTGTCTACCAAGCCATCTCGAAGTTGCACAAGATTTCCGAGTCCATACACGTGGACGAAGGTAATTGGACGCTTCTAGGATGGTTTTGGGGCCTGATGTCAACTTGGGGTTGGAAGATTCTGATGATCGTAGGGGTTGTTGTAACGTTTCTGTTCACGTGTTGTCTTTGTGTACAGTGTGGTCCTGCCTTATGTGGCCTATGTGCTACAACGTGTATAAGACGGCCATCTGTTACCAAGGAGACGTTGATGAATAGAATGATGTTCCAGCAACAACTGAACGATCTGATGAATATTGAAATAGATTCCGATCTTGACTAGTGCTTGCCTACATGAGGGCAAAAGGAGCGTCTGAGGTTCCGTGTGGGACGGAACGACACTTTTGAGTGGTCACGAATATGGATGAGTTGGGTATCTACGAACCACAAATGACGAGTATAGTGGGTGTACGCAGTTTCGCTATGCAACCCTGTATGGTTCGTCTTATTTTTGGGTTTGTTCATCTGAACCCCCGGGTTCCATTTTAGATACAGCATCCATTTTGTTTCTTGCCCTCAAGTAGCCAGCGAACGGACTTTGTCCGCTTCGTGACCCTGGGACTCCCAAGCTTACAAGAGGGACGCGTGTTCCTTTGAGTGTGACTTTTAAGACGAGGGAAATGACACGGCGAAGGCAGATGGCCCCGCTCGAGGCTCATCTTGCCGTGCCGGTCTATTGTTTCAGCCCTGCATACATTAGACACGGGGTCTCTGATCCCGTTATCAAGTTTCCTTTATTACTCCTAACACTCTTCTCTAATCTGTTGTGCATCCTTGTCCTTTCTTTACATCTGTTTTTGTTCCTTCTCCTAATGTGTTTACGGTCAGGATGGAATGTGTTTTATTGCAGAGAAGATATGTTTTCACAGTTGGGAACCGGCAATACTGTTGTAATTATGTTCCGGCCTCCTGAAACATGAACGCGACTCTTTTGAAGTTTATTGTGGGAACTGAGTTGTAATCTTTGTTCACCATACTGTTCTATGGGAAAAACGTGTATAAAAGGAGCGATCCACTTTTGCAATTTGAAGCAGTCTCCGAGAACCTACACGTTGTGTACTTCTTATGACTTCTGTATCCCTGCAGTAAATAAACGCTGATCTCTGACGTCGCTGGAAGTGTCCCGTGTCTCTGTGTTTCATACGCCAGAACAGGTAACCCACGAAGGTTTCAGGTGTTGTTCCCTGGCACCGCTGGGTCTTAGAATAACCCAGTCCTTCAATGGGCTCCGTCTAATGAGAAGGCAAGATCCTTGTCTTGACAGTAGGTCCTTGACTACCCACACACTGTAATGTCGTTAGTGGGGGTGGGGTGAGAGTGTACTTGTTCTTGTGCAGGAGCACAGGTGATGCACACAATCACATGAAGTCTACAATTGGCCACTGCCTAAATACGATGGCAGGGGGCAGCAAAATGCGAGTACATATTCCTCCTTAGGACCTCCACTACAACACTGAAAAACAGGTTAGCGTGAAGTAATGCTGAAATTGCATAAAGCAGATGAAGAAACAAAACAATGCAATAACATTACACTGGGTAAAGTGGCACACCTCAGAAAGTAGACTTAAGCAAGTTAACAATTAAGCAAGTTAACCATTAAAAAGCAATGTGGTTAAAGCCAAAGAAATAAATCTCCCCGCCCTGATGCAGTGATTCACCCTCACTTTCAAGAGCAACTCACATTTCTACAATTCAGAAACAAGAGGAGATAAAAAAAATATATATAATACAGTTACGATCAACTATCTTGACTATTGGCAAGAATTTGATTTTCTCTGATGAAGATCTACATAGGTCCCCTTAAAACCAACAGATTGTTTAACAGACTACACACAGCCATCTTCGACAAATATTTCAGTATGATTGATCTAATCTTGGTAAGTATCTTCAGGTGTCTCATGAGGCAATTTACAGGGACTTGCAATAAGCCAAGCAACGTCCACCCAAAAAGCCCTCCGCAGATTCCACTAACTAATGTGACTATAGAACACTTGCATGGCAAAAACAAGACATCACTTCTTTGCACAACAAGTGCCATTCATCTAAGATAAGTAATTAGTCGATTAACATACTCATGAGTAACAATGAAGCAGCAGCACAGTAGTCTCACAACTGAACTGCAGACGAGGTTCGCCATATAACAAACCATGTGCCTTGCGCCTTCTTTATTGGTGGTGGATTCAGGCTACCGGCCAAGTTCTCGCTCATGAACTGCATGAAGGTCCAAATTAGCCTTTATGGTCAATATGTTGGCATGGTTCACTCCGTCCTGAAACATTCTTCTCCACTAATAAAACCCGAGGGCTGTAAAATTCACCTCGGCGCCAATGCTATATTTCCAATACGATGTAACTTCTACATGTAGAGGGAGGGATCATGCAACCCACCAATGAAGAGCGACAGGCAGCAGGACCCTAAGGAGGCATCTGCACAATATGTTACGTGGAGTCCTGCATTTCAAGGCCTGCCTTTCCTCCTGCAGGATACAGGGGGAGGAAATTGGCATCTGCAGAGAGCCCACAGTATCCTTACCACGGTGCAGATAGAACGCGTTTTTCAGCGCCAGAGAAATGTCACCCCCTGAAAACATTGGGCTTTTCCCAGCCCTCGCTATCTGTACATTCACATCAAAGTCTTTCTAGCCTAACGTCAAGGTGTTTATATGGTAAAAAATGCAGTTGGGTTGGTGTGTGCATAATCATAGTAATGACTTTATAGGGTTAACTAATATTCATAATGGTTACTGCAGCACCGGTTTTTCACCCCTTTTCTAAACAGCGCGCTGCAAAAAAAAATTAGAACATTTGGCACCGCTCTTTGCAGTAGTAAGACTGGTTCTGTGACTTAGCCTTTCTGAATGAATACTGTACATTTCACTTTTCACTCATACCTTGCACTTATCTCACACACATTTCAATCTACCTGGCATGCTGCAATCTGACACGCCCATTGGGCAAATAACAGTGAAAGCATTATAATCAGTTTCCTCAAATTTCTGTTTTCTTTAGTCAAACATTGCTCATAAATCAAACCTTTTCCTCTAATAGTGAAGTTCTATTAACAGAAACCTCAGGAATAAACACCTTTGACAAAGCTATGGTAGGGAAAACTAAAATGTTTACTAAACAATGAAGACGAAAATAGGCGCAAGGAGACCCAAGTAAATGTTGAAAAGAGCAAATGCAATAGGCCATCTGCTGGTATGAATATGACAATGTAGATAAAGACTGACGGGATCACAGGTGTAAAGACCTAAACACAGATTCATTTTGAATTATGCCAGCAGCAAGATGCCGGAATGCCTTTCAAAGTCACAGCAAAATCTGATAACCGCACCGTATTGGTCAATATAAATGTTTTCTGAAAAATTAGCTTGAATGCTGCAGAGGTTACGCAACATCTTCTGAGGCCAGAATAGGATGAAATCTGTCGAAAAGGAGATGTATTGCGTAGTCATGAAAGCTGGGCTATGGCATTTGCTTTGGAGCCGAAAGTTTGTGTTTATAAAACCTGCTGTAAGAAGGTTTAAATTGGTGACCAGAGAGAATCATCATCATTTAGCGTAGACCCTTAATATAATGAATAGAGAGCAAGTTCACAACAACTCCAGTATTATAGCAAGACTGTAGCAAAAACAGAATGTAGTACTTGGGATTTCTGAAGGGCAAGTAACGTTTGATGGCACCCGCGGTACACCACAGACTATGCTCTCATCCCAACAGGCATGTGAGGAAAGAGCAAGGCAATATGGTGAGTAAATATATCTATATGTCCCAAAAATATATGCTTTTATTACGACAATTATGATAAACGTTACATTTTCACCATTAAAGATGATCGATTCCCCGCTCTCAAAGTTATACATGTTCTTTGCTATGCAGACGATTCGACAATTTAACAAACACCTACAGGGTTACAACGCGTGTGGTGGGGTTTACTTCTAGGTCGTTGAGTCAGGGTTGGAATGTGGAACGTGGAGGCGAGGATTCGGATGTGGCGGTTGGGTAAGGAACAGACGTTGTGAGGTGCTGGTGGTCATGTGAAGGAAACTACAATAAAAGGATCCTGGTACAAAGTGTAGGATTGAATTTTTTTCCCTGCAAATTTGACCACCAGTATACCACCATTCAGGAATGACAGATTTTGCCAGTGCAAACAGGATTTACACAATTAGCGACGGTGAGTTCCTGAAATTTCACCTTACTGTCCTTCAGTGCGTCGACGTCATCCTCCAAATTCAGGGATTTTGGAAAACTTAACTCAGGAGAAGAATGTACTGTGCGGTCAGCCTGGTGCTTGCTGTAGAAACATTTCTGGACCTGGTGTATCACTTCACACGTTCCTCACAAAAGCAGCCATCTTGCCTGACATTGCTAAATACTGTTTAAGCTACCAGTAAAATTTTGCCTGATCTGATTTCAGCAACGTCAATACATTTACAAGCGCGGTGTCGCGTGACTTGTCTCAAAAGACAGTGGTCATCTTACCTCATTACGCTTATGCTACCAGCAAACTTGTGTCTGACCATCGTTTCCTATTGTTCCTGCGATGCCCTTCAAATTTGAGTGGTGGCCATCGGAACAACTGGGCAAGCAGTGGTGGGATTTGGGCTAGCTTAATAGTGAGTGTTGAGATTGTATTGGACGCATGGAAGGTGTTGTGGCTCCACCTCTATTTTCACCTGAACCTGGGGTGCCACCTTTGGATTGGCAAAGGTGGAAGGAGGCATTTGAAGCATATCTTGAGGCAATTGATGGGGACATATTAACAAACAAGAAAAGAAAGTCCTTTTTGTAAATAACTTAGACCTCGAAGAAAGGTCTATCCTTAACTTTACCCGTTCAGGAAGTAAAAGTATGAGTTACCCAAGAGAGTGCCGCAGGTTAAGTTATTTATGTGGAAGCTGTGGATGAGTATGCCACTAGCCTTAAGATGCTGGACAAAAGCTTCACACCTGTAAGAAATGTAGTGTTGGAAAGACTTTTTTTATTTTTTATAAAGAGAGCGCAACAACCTGGTGAATCCGTAGATTTTGTCATCTTAACTTTAAGAAGTTTAGCTGTCCCGTGTAACTTTCCTGACCTTAGAGCTGAGATTTGTGATCAACTGATTGAAAGAACTAAATCACAGAATTCAAGAAAAACGGTTGACTGATCATCCGGATTTGGAATCTGCTCTAACTATTGCCAAGAGCATTGAGAAAATATTTTAAAAAGAGTTATCTGACGCTTTGCAGTGTAAAGAGATTTAAACCCAATTTGTGAAAGATTCACAAGGGAACTCTGAGGAAAAACTCAGTCAAAAAAGGACAATCGTTATGATAATAAAAAAAGTACACACTAATGTAATTTGCTTCAGGTGTGGAAGCCGTAGTCACATTGGTTCAGCAAAGAGTTGCCCTGCAATTCATTCTATGTGCTTGGAGTGAAATCGCAAGGGTCATTATGCCAGAGTGTGCCGGGCAGTGGGTTCCCAGAAAATATCAGTGTCGAATGTTAAAAAACAACCAGAATATGATGCAAACGACTAGGTCATTTTGTGCATTGAGGGACAAATTGATGAGCGTGAGTCCCAACAGGTAAATTGATTACATAGTGTTAAGAGAAAGTTGCCACAGTATAGTGTATTAATAAATAGTGTAGAGGTTTGGTTGATGGCGGGTTCTGGATCACCATTCACTTAAAGTGGTCCATACACCTTCAAAATGTTACAACCACTATCACTGGATAGTCTTACAGTAAACATTTCTTATGGGAATAAGCAAATTGTGTTGATTGGGGAATTTCAAGCTACCCTTAAATTTGAGTGTACATTGCACAGTTTGTTGCCAAAGAGGGATTGAATTTGCTGGTATGAAGTGATCAGGGTGATATGGATATTATACTGGAGCCCTGTAACTCTAAACAAGTAATTTCCAAGTAGAGACTGCGCAGAAGTGATCAAGTGTGTGAGGTACTTGCTGATGAAATTAATTCATGAGCCAAGACATTTCCTGAAGTGTTTTCGAACTCTTTAGTTAAACTAATCGTTTTTCATCACAAAATTGTGTTGCATGAAGGAGCTATTCCTGCGGTGCTTAAAGTTTGTGTGCACCACTATGTCTCAGGGAGGAGTTAAGCAAAAAATTGGACAAGTTATGCAAATTAGACAGAGATCCATTTGAAACTTCTGATTGGCTTTCATCTGTAGTGTTAGCACGCAAAATAGGTCATTACATTTGTGTGTTTATCTTCGTGATCTCAACTGCAATATATGGGTGGATTGCGAGCCCCTCACAAATATATCAGAAATATTGAGCATACTAAAAGTGGGTGTGAGATTCACTACCCCCGATAGGTCTGCCACTCACCACCAGGTGCAACTGACTGAGGATTGCAAACATCTTACTTCCTTTGGAGACACCAGAGGCCGATTATTGATACAAACACATGCTGCATCCTCGGTAACTGTATGTGATAAAAGGTTGAGGCGCATCTTGGTGAAGTTAGGGGAGAGGATGGGGCCTAATGGCTAGAGCGGTCGACCTCGAAGCTGGGGAACTGGGTTTGAGTCTCAGCAACGATGCTCAGCATCCTGTGATTCTGGGCAAATCACTTAATCTCCCTGTGCCTAACAAAAATGAATGTGTCCGTCTGTAATAAAACTGGTCCTCATGTAAAGCGCTCTAATACTGTATAGCTTTGGGTCGAGTTTGAGCTATATAAAACTCCCCCCCCCAAAAAATGGTGTGATCATGGTTTGATTTTGTGTGTCGAGAAATGCAGATGTAACAAAGATGGTGTTGACTACTTGGGTCATCATTACTCTCAGGAGGGTGTGCAACCCAAAATGTAAATCTTGGATGCCACAGAGGGAATTCCTACATCAGTTGATAAGGACAGATTAAGGTCCTTTTTTTGGGATTGGTAGAATTCTATTCTAAATTTGTACCCCATTTTGCAGGCAAGACGTTTCCTCTGAGGAAGTTGCTGAAGAAGGGTGAGAAGTATGTTTGGGATCATGAAGGTCAGCTCGCTTTTGAGAATGTTTGAATGGATATTGTAAATGCTAACGCTCTCAAACCTTTTGATAGTAGAGGTGAAAGTGTAATTATGACGGATGGCGCTTCTAGTGCCCTTTGTGGAGTGGAGGCCTCTTACTCCACTATTGAGAAAGAAGCATTGGCTTAGTGGAGGGGTGCACAATACTTAAAACTAAAGTATGGTGAGGGCAATTCATCATTCGCACTGATCACAAACCATTAGTAAGTTTATTAACCACAAAAACGCCGGAAAGCCACTCCCAGAACAGCGAAGTGGCAGTGCCGCCTACAAGAATAGGATTGTGAAGTTGAATATGTTCCGGGTAAGAAGAACATTGTGTCCGATTCTTTGTTACGTTTACCTCTAACTGAAGTCGAGTGCAATAATTTTGAGGATGATATAAATACGGTCTGAATTGTTGAGTGGCTATATGGAGTTTTCTAAAGGAGTTTTACATGAAAATGAATGGCGGAGGGCCTTAGAGAAGGACAGTGTTAGCACAGGTTGTGTCTGAATGGCCGGATGCCAGGGTGGTGGGAATCTATTTCCAAGTCTCTCAGGAGTTAACTTGTGATCAGGGATTGTTACGTCATGTTCAACAGCCAGTGGCGCCATTGGCTTGATGTAGACATGTATTGGATTTAGCCCATGAGGAACATGTAGCAATCCATGCTATTAAGCGTAGAGTGTGTAAGGAATTTTGGTGGCAAGGAGTAGACAAGGCCATGTTAGGGATTGTTGTGCCTGTGCTATAATCGATACGGTACAAGTCACGTATCAATCCCTGGTTACACCTATTGATGCACCATTGGTACCATGGCATAAGTTGGCATTGGACATTTCACGTTGACATAGGATGTTGGGAGAGGCTTCTAAGTATGCCTTAGTGTTGATTGATTTGAGAGAGTGGACAGAAGTGAAATATGTGAGTACTATTAGTAAACAAGTTGTCCTACAATTTCTACAAGAGGTGTTTGTAATGGAGGGGTACGCAATGCAGTTGGTGTCAGTTGAGATGGAAAGTTTTTTGCAGGAGATGGGTTGTCGAGCACATTAAAACAGCTCTTTATCATCCCAAGAACAATGGATTAATGGTACAATTTCATCGCACTCTTAAGGGGCGTTTGCAGCTAGCTTTCATTAACCGGCTGAATTGGAGAACTGTAATTGAGGACATGTTGTGGGCAATGAGAGCTACTCCAATGATAGTACTAATGTTTCTCATTTTGTTTTGTTGAGGGGGCGGTGTGCCTAGTATTAAGTTATGGAGGGAATGGATGCCTAACATTGATCCAAAAGCATTGCAAGGGCTGAAGAATGTGAGGAAGTGTTTTCAAACAAAGATGGGTGGTACTACTAGATGTGTTGAGAGTTTCAAAGACAGGATTCAGAAGGGTTGCTGGGTACGTGTTAAGAGACCTGGCCACCTGACCTACGGTGAGTCTAAATTTACCTCTTCTATTCAAATTGTGGAAGTTTGGTCTGATGTGCTGAAGAGTGAGAATTGGGTGTGAAACAGAGGTTGGCGATTGTACCTGAAGGGCAATTGGATGGAGTAAGATGACAAATGGAGTGTGGTCTTGGAGGCAGTGTTCCCGGAAAAGAACAGGGTGATTTTTCACAAAGGAAACGTTTTGTGCCCAAATATCTCAGAGTATGTTGTAAATTAAATCTTGTAACATCTTCATAGGACATCAATGGGGATTTCGTTTATGTTCAACAAATCGTTAGTTTTCTGTCCCAAGGATATTAAGGTGTTATTTTGTTATTGCATTATGTTGCTTTAAGGGGTGGGGGGGGGTGATATGTAGGGTTTACTTCTTCTATGTCCTTGAGCCAGGGTTGGAATGTGGAACGGAGGATTGTGATGGTGGCAATTGGGGAAAGTGCATAAGCGGTGAGGTGCTGATGGTCATTTAAAGGAAACTACAATAAAAAGGACCCCGATACACAACGTGTACAATTTAAATTGTTTCCCTTCAACCGGTTATTGATTCTTTTGGCAAACACCATTATTAATCTACAACCTAATATGGATAAACAACTTTCATAAAGACAGAAAGCAAAACGGTTCAGCAGTTCCTTAATATTTGGTGAAACTGGCTGTGGTAAGAGACTTCAGATACTTGGGAGTTTATTTGTGCTGGATTTCTGAGATTCGGTGACATAAAGATACGGCAGTGGTAAGTTTTATCAGCACATTGGCTCTTAATGTCTAACAAGAGTTGTAGGGTGTCTAGAGAGCACATCCCAATACCTATAATGAGCTGCAGATCTGGAAGTGCATTACAAGAAATCTGACGTAGGCAAGGGCTACCCAATACAACTCTAAAAGTGGAAGGGACTTGGTTTAAAACGTACACCGCCATTTATTACGATGCTGGTTGGTAGCCGTATTCCACAGGAAACAATAACGGTAGGGTGTAGACGTAGAATTAAGCTGAATACGTGGATATTTTTCATCTCTGGGTTCTATGTGACATCAAATGGACAACAAAAGTGAAGCCAAAGTGGCCTATGATATCACTCAAAACAGACAGGTGAATACCATCCCTGTTATTGACATTTTAACCATCTATAATTTTATGGTATATGTGCCCCACCCAACAAAAAAAAACAATCTATGCTTTCAAGATATACACAGGAGCTTGTGAGAGCCATATATGACATGGCCTGTCCTCCAAATATTAAGAGACCTGGCCTCCAGCCATGTTATAGCCCCTCCTCCCCAAATCCCATTCAAAATCTGAAAAATAAAAACCTGTCCTTCCTCTGCCCACCTCCCTCACCATATACACTTCAATCCCCTCCCAAAATAAGAAAATAATTTAAATTTTTTTTAAAATGTGCTCCCTACTTTTACATTGAAAGTGGAAAGCCATCACACACCGACAGCAGGCAGAGACATGTTAAGGGATAGGCAAAGTGATAGAGCAATTTATATTATGCATTGTCTTGCCCTGATGACCTCGAATAATTCTTAAACAGATTTTAAATACTGTTTTCCTTTAATTTATTTGTAATGTGGGTGATATGAGGATCTATTACAGACATTTTGCAGAGAATGTGTTTAGGTTTCATGCAACATCCATGAAACAGGGCCTCAGATCTAAATAGGGCCTCGCATGATAGATGGGAGGATGTCAGATTATTTGCAGTAATATTAGTGAGCTGCTGCTGCGTTACACTTTTGAAAACACACGTCACTATCCCCGAATATTGAATGTAAACACATTTAGAGTTTGGATGAGTTTCCCTGTGCACTTTCAGTGACCTGGCCCAAGAGGGCATGGAACAGCTGAAACTGGATCATAAATTCTAAGCTGTTCCGAATAGGGGCCCCCAAAATACATTTGGCCCAGGGCCCCCCAAATCCCTTAAGATGTCCCTGAAAGCATGAATTTGAGAGCCACTTGTGGGTTACATGTTTTTTTCTTTACTGGTTAGCAAACATCTTTAAAGACATGCTCAGGCATAGAGCCATCCGCATCGTCTCACCTCCCGTGGATCCATAGGGACCCAAGCTGGAGCCTGGATGAGGGGGCAGAACAGCGGGGGAAAGTGCACATCCCCTGTTGATGTCACAACTGTAGGTAACCGCTTTTGTTATCCATTGTTATTACATTACTCCAGTGAATACCCAGCTTTCGATCCAGTTGATCCCGATAGAGACTTCCTATGGAAGCCATGCATAACAAAAAGATATGCTGAACAGAAGTGCAAGTGTGTGGTTACACCACAGGCGTAGAGGGGGACGAGGGTCTGAAATACCCCATCATGTACATGGTGGCACTGCAGAAACTGCAGAAATGTGTGGTGATCCCATTTCTGCACAATTTTACTGTAAACCTAGATTTAAGAAAGGACTGTTACAGCAACTGGTCATTCTCACTGATTAGCCAGCAAAGGTCTTCTTTAAAGCTGTGGAATCAAGCCAGTGAGAACACAATGCGGTTCAGGTACCACCGCCTCTGGCTCCACCCCTGACTGAGCGGCAAGTATCAACATTGGATCCCCCAACTCCAGCGTCCAAGGCTTCCCCCAGGCAGGACTGCGCCACTTTGGAGGGGCATCTTGAGAGTTTGCCACTTGAAAGCGCCGATTCTAAATTCTACTAGCTTGGCTATTAAATATTGGAGGTCCTATGACAGAACACTAAACTTTCTACATGTACTGAACATGTCGGCATTCCCCATTCATCTTGAATTTCAAAATATCGCCATGCAAAACACTGATCGATGAAACCAGCACCCATCCTAAAGAATACATTATGGAGATTTAGGCTTAGTTGGTGGTTATACCATTACCCTTTATTTTTATGGTTTTGTTTCACTGACTTACACTCCCTCCAATAGCTTCCATGCAGCAAATAAAGTCACTTCTAAAGTTGTGACATCACCCCAGTGGAAAGTAACTTCCATAGAACATAGTGATCACATTATAAAGTTAAAAACAAACCAAGGGAAACGAATTGTTTGCGGCTTTCACCGTAACCGTGTTATTAGCTCTCCTTTATTAAATCCTGAAGCCTGAGACTACAAAGGTTTAATTTCACCGGCACTTGTGTTCAAACATACAATCGCCCCTTTGTTGAAATAGTAATGAAGCTTCCTGAATGATGAGAAGACAAAAAGACAGGAGAGTCAAAAGTGAGTCTGGCAATTTAATAGACTCTAATCCTTATGTTTGCTCCACTTCCACTCCATCTAGGACAAACCTGTGCCGATAAATCTACTAAATTACTGAACAGATCACATTTAAGTGAAGCAACATAGAATCCTGAGTTTACAAATGAAACCATGTCATTGTGTCTGCAAGGACAACAATTAAACTCTTAGGACAATAAAACAATTTTCATGAACAAGATCTCTTAAAATTATTGGAAATTAAAATATGGATCATGTTCATCGAGGTGTGTACGTAAAAAGGATGCAAAACCTCACCACCAACCTAGGTGGAATCCTTCATCTGGCTGCGCCTCATCAGGACTTCACTGTTCATTGTCCCTGCAAATGGGAGCTCCTGAAGGATATCTTTTAGTAGTTTATAACAAACACAGGAGATAGTAGGATACACCGGAAAGAAGCAGACATTACCTTAAGATCACCTAAAACAAATGTATTACAGATGTCTGTAGTAATATTAAACATCAACAGAGGGACAGTTGAAGGACAGTCAGTGATTCGCCATTACCTTTGGTTGACATGTTTCAGCCATTTGTCTCACTCCAAATTAGAAGTCTATGGCTTTATTCAGAACCTAGACCCTAATTTGAGTAAATCTGCACATTGGCATCACTATTAATGGCCTAATTATATGTTTGGTGGTCCGTGGACCACCAAACTTATGGTGATGTGGCTGTCCAGCCACCGCCAAACTGGCGGTCCAACTGCCCTATTACAACTTGGGCAGTGGGACCGCAATTGCACTGCCTCAACCATCAGGGATCGGGATAAGAGATCCCTGGCAGAATCGCAGCAGTTTTGAGGCCGCAATGAACTTGGCAGGCCAGCCGGGGTCCTGCCAACCATATTACGAGTTTCCTTTCTGCTACGGTTTTCATGGCGGTTCCTACTCCATGAAAATCATGGTGCAGAGGTAGGGCTCCCTGTTGTCTCAGGGCTATGGGGTACATTCAGGGGGGGGCACACCTTGTGTCCCTGTGTGCATGCACCGCAGTACCTGCACGGCATGGACTGCACCAGTCCATGCCATGCAGGTACTGCCTTTGATGTTTCCATTGTGGTGCCTCTCATTGGCACTGCCGTGAGACCACCCAAGAACTGCCCGCCAGTGACTGTAAAAGTCAGAATCTGGCAGGCGGTGTGCACACAAGTTTGGCGGTCCCACTCCCACACCACCAAACTTGTAATCGGGCCCTTAGTCATCATTCTATAAATAAATAATGGTGTCTGTGCACCTGTCACATATATAACATGTATTCAAAATACTTGCTTTTGTGTAGTATACTTGAGACGTCATAACCCGATTAGGGTAGAGTAACCTCCCTATGGATGGTGTGCTGCAGGGACTCCCTCTAGTCACACACTTGTCCAGAGAAATAATGGACTCCATGGTTCGGTGAGGCCGTCTTAAGCACACGCTGCATGCCCTGAAGCCTACAGTCCAGTCGCTCAGCATTGCTGTACTCATACAAACAAACTAAAACTCGATTGCTCTGGGCTTCAAACCCTCAGTGATGCTTTGCACACATTTTCAATCCCACATCCTAGGATATATACAACAAATTAAAGGCTACACTCTGCAGCCCTTCACAAAACACACCACTGCTCAACCACACAATTTTATTGTTGGCATGAGTGAAGGCAAGGATGAGGACGAGTTGTTGACTAACAGCCATGCATGTCACAAGGAGGCGTACAAATGTGTACCTAAAACCTGGCTACTCCCTGAAACCGTCTCTCGCAAGAGCCAGATTACAGGCTTCTTGGAATTGTGTACTTCACATGCACCCACACACACCTGCAAATTAACACCTTACACAGACGTACACAAGCACGGCTGCAAACAGAAAACCGAGAAGCATAAGGTATAAATACAGCAACTGCTTCCTATCCTAGAACAAATTCCATACCGGTAAATGCTGGAAAGTTTCAAAATTTAAATAGCCAATCTTCAATTCTAAGTGATTTCATAATTTACATTTACACATCAAAATCTACAACAGTATTTCCAATGGAGAAAGTGTATGGCTGATTAAGTAATGTTCTAACTAATTCACAATAAAATATAAAATATCTTATTTTAACTTTAAGTTGCCAATGAAAAGTTAATTGAGAAAGGACAACAATCTCAAATGATTGGGTACAAAGGGAAATAAAAAGTACAATATCCTGGAGACTAGCCTCGACAAATAAAAGTATATTCCTGGAAAAGAACTACGCAGGTTAAGTAGTAAAACTGTAAGCAGTTTAAGGAGTCCATTTAGTTAAGAAAGGCAAGGGTCGTCCAATTGTTATTCCTCACTAGTGTATGGTTCTCTTCCAAAAATCAATTCTAATTTGCATAGATTTGAGCCATGAGGGTTAGCAGGACCCAGCCTGGCAAGGACTTCTGGCCCGATTGCGGCTTTGGCGGCGCGGCGCCAGGTCCCCCCCACCGCCGCACCGCAAACGCCATGATCAGGCCACCTGCCAGATTAGGAGATTCCTCCAGTCTGGCGGGCTTTGTTTTTGGGACGTTCCCATGGGGGTGCCATGGAAATGGACATCGCAATGGGAACACCAAAAACATGTTATGCTCCCGTGTGCAGCCACATTGCGCAGAGGCATAAGGGGGCCCTGTAATTCCCCCTTTCTTCTCCACCGCGGTTTTCATGCCATGAAAACCACAGTGGAGAGGAAACTTGTAATATGCCTAGCAGTGACGGGGCGGTCCCGCAAAGCATATTACTGCCTCCTGACTGCCGCAACGCAGCCAGGGTGTCCTGCGATTCACTGTGGGCGTCTTAGGATTTTAACAGCCTAATTACTTTAATAAGCCCCCGACCATAGGATATTATCCGGGAGGTCACAGATGCTCATCATTTTAGCCAAGTTATTCCAATCATCTATTGCAATAACTGAGAAAATCACATTTTTACGTACGTGACTTGCGGAGCCAAAAGCTTATATTTCCTTCTTTTCAAAGCATTCATGGGGTTTCAAATATTCCAAATAATTGAAAAGCTTTAATTTTCAAAAGCTCAGAAATGTCAGAGACTAAGCCATTACACAAAACAATGTTTGATGCATGCATTGGGTTAATTATTGTCTTGTGTTTCAGCTGATAAACATAAAGTTGCAAGACAATTAAGTTAAATTGTAAGAAAAAGAAAAAAGAAAAACAGATGAGTACTGAAAGCCAAAAGATACGATTGTTGCATGCTGAATGCACCTAAAGGCACCCAAGATACAGGTGACGTGACAAGCAAGGACAGTCAGCGCGTGTCTAAGCACTGACAGCAACATAAATGCAACCATTTTCACAATACCCAACAGATGCAGGCACCTTGCACTAGACCAAAAAAAGGCATCAATGCACAAATACATTAATACATAGTTGTGTCACAGGAAGCACAAGGTGGTGAAAGTTAGGGTGTGACTCACTAGGTGCTGTGCCTCGGGGCACTTACTGATGTACAATTCAGATGGACAAGCTGAGAGCATGATGACTGTGCAGGATGACGAGCAGTAGAGACTTGTCTAATTAGGCTACACGGTGTTACGTAATAGGGGGTACAGGGCACTCCCATCTGATGACGTGACTAACTCATTCAGTCCTGTTCTTTGTATGCATGCTGCATGTTGTGTGTTTCTCATTACAAATGCAGAACACAAATGAATTATATATATATATATAAATAATATATACATACACATATACACACACACACACAAATACACATAAGTCACAAAATAAGCCACTTACCTCCGGTATTTTTGATCGGAAAAAAAGTTTGTCTCCAATGCACTGAGTGTTTTTTAGTATGGAAGTAACTATTGGTTGGTAGGTTCCATAGTTGAAACATTTCATTTTTTGGCACCCATGTACAGGGTTAATGCACGGGCGTGCAGGCAGGGACACAGGCAAACAAGCATAGCTGCAGGAGGTCGTGTGTTAAGTGGGAGTGACACTTTGAGCCAGTGCTGGGTTTTTGACTCGCCTAGGCTGGTATACTGAAATGCAAACAATACAACTAGAAGCCAAAAACTCAAGTCTCAGAAAGCAACTTTCTGTGGCTAAATAGAGTTAGCAGATGAAGGTGTCACAGGACAAGGCCCCTTGGCTGCAGCGCTCCTGGCTAGAGAAACATTTTTTAAAACCTTTATAGATCCTCTGTAGAATGTGAAAAGTGAGCTTCCTTTAGGTTCGCCGCTTTAAAGCTTCCTGGGTCTTTTTGGCTTGCCTTTTCCGTACCCATAAGTAGTTAAATGGTTCCAACTTAAACAGCATTAATAAGAAGAAATAAAAAATAAAGAAGTAACAGCATTCTACTAGAGAAGATCCAAATTGGCTCCTCAAATGCTTTTTTTGGTCGAGTTTTAGGCACATGAACTAGTAAAATAGCACCCACACCAAGTCAAACAAGCACTTCACGGTCAATAAAAAGGCTTTCTTAGGTTAAAAAATGCAAAGATCACATGCACAAATGTGCTCTTTTGCGTGCATTATTAGCACACTAAAGTCAGACTTGTTGGGTTTGTGAATGCTCAGATTATGTTGTTTTGTGTGTTCGATTGAGTCAATGATCGCTACTTCCTTATACTGGATAATGCATGGAGGGGTATATACTCGCTCATCTTTGGTACCAAGAGCACTCAGGGTCCTGGCAATCCAGCCCAAACTCCTCTTCCCAGCCCCATTCCAAGCATCTGACTTTGCTGGGTCCATTACAGGGAAAAAGTGCATTTGAATTGTATTGCAACATTTACATAGCACTTACTGCCCCTATGTGGAGTGCTGAAGTGCTCATCTACATGGGTAGCAAAGTATACCATGCAGGGTGTGTGGTTGGAAAGATGTTTTTGTTTTGATCCCATGTCGGAAGGATTTCTATATCGTGGGTGTTCAGCACTTAGTTGTGGTTACCGTGTTATGGGACGCAGCACAAAGCAGTGTGGTGGATGAACAAGTGTGAGAGACAGATCCACAGTTTTATAGTTTACGGTATACTGGGAGCTTTTTTTTTTTTTTTTTTTTTTTAGAGTTTTATATAGCACGGACTTGACCCGAGAAATCGGGTATTATAGCGCTTTACACGAGCACCAGTTTCATTGCAGATGGACACATTCATTTTGTCAGGCACGGGGAGATCAAGTGATTTGCCCAGAATCACAGGATGTCGAGCGTCGTTGCCGAGACACGAACCCGGTTCCCCAGCTTCAAAGTCGACCGCTCTAGCCGTAAGGCTACACAGCTCTCCACGTCCCTTTAGGGTTTTTTGCATTATACAGTCTGCTTAGCTGGTTAGTACACTGGGGTTACCAATCTGAGATTTTGTGTACAATTGTGGTCCTGATCTGGAACAGTTGGAGGGAGCGAGAGAGAGAGAGAAGTGGAGACATCTGTTGGGATGGACATTTTATAATTATTCTGTATCTGAGCGGCTTAAAAAGCGGTCAAATTACATATTTCGGTACTGCGGTAGTAGACTATATTAAAGCCCTCTGAATTGTCCAGCAAAGTGTAACGTATATCTTCAGTTATTTAATGGCTGTTCATTTGGGGAGGTTTATGTTTTTTGGCTGTGCAGCCCTGATGATGAACAACACTCATAGCAGATGTCTTGTGTGAACGTAAGAGGTATAAGTTACAATCTGCTGCTGACTGCTGCGCATTCTTGGGGGCCACAACTGTAATATATGCGAGTGCATAACTACACAATGCCAGGGTGAACCATGGGTCAGCCCTACCTAGCTTACCTTCATATTGAAACAGTTTGCTAGATGAGTGGTTTCCACTTTGTCTGTTGTAAGCAGAGGATTGTTTGAGGGAGCAACTTCTTTCTGGGCCCTGATGCCAGGACGTGGGTGGCATATGGCAATATGCACCCTGAAGCTCCACTGTTTATATTTTGTGTTGAGAGGCTAGCTCTCCTGAAAGGAGATGCAGAATGTATCTTGATCTAGTTATGGTTTCATTTGAGATTCAGTAGTCAGAACTTTCATTCAGAGCATTTTTCCGCACTGCCTTGAATAATCCATTTTCCCTCCTGGGCAAGACGACAAGTTCTAACCTTGTTCTCCACTTGCACCAAGGACAACTCTACCAAAGTGGCTTCATTTGGAACCCGGGTGCAGGTTTGGTGGAGCAGACAGTGAAAGGGTCATGCAATATATGGATGACCATTCTGCACAATATCTACCACCCATTTGTCACCTGTTCGGCTTTGCCATTTCTTTAAACAAAATCCAACCCCTGAGTTGCATACGTAGGGTGGGAAAGTCAGCATTTAGCACCAGACTGTTCAAAGCCGGTTTGTCGCCGAGGGACTATCTCTTCCTCTGCTATGATGTAGTGAATTGTAAGCTGGAGAAGTTGATGCTCCTCTAACAGAGTGATTTGAACACTATATTGTAATCTTCTCTCCGAATCTGAATTTCAAGTAGCACTTAAGATTCTTACACACCAGCTGCCTCCCAGGTCTCAGCCCTACTCCTCCATCCTTTACATTTAGTCATTGGCACATGGCTCGAACTGCAGGAAGTAAGACCGGTTCCCAAATTTTTACCTGTAACAAGAAAGTTGAAATCGAGAAGAATGGCGATGCCTCACTCACCATGCAGGAGTAGGAGCACATGGGGTCGAATTGTGGGAGTAAGTGCAGCAATACTGCTGGGGCGAGAAGCCCCTGTGGCACTCCCTATAAGTGTGCTTTATATAGGCTCGATCAAGCAAGGACTGGTGGCAACTGACCCAAACAAGTAAATTACTGAAGTCGCCAGACCCCATTCCCTTTCTAAACAAACCAAGAGACTTTTGGCTTAAGCCAGACCTAAAAATGACCTAAGGAAACAACACCAGTAAGGGAAAGATGCTCAGGATATGGAGTGGTAAAATACCAGCCATGTTCTACCTTGAAAACTTGTACTCTAGTGACTAGATTCAACTAGACCAAAACAGGTTTCAGGAGCTTAGCCTATTCCTGGTCGGTACAAATAGTAAGATAACAATTCAGATGCTGAAAAATATTCTGCAACTGTTTAAGTGACTCGATGGGTTGGTGTTTACGGACCGATAAACCTAATGCTAATCCATAAAACAGTGCGTAATATAGAGTGCTGCTGATGGATTATTGATGTGCATTGCTGTCAGCATCTCAGAATTACTTTCTTTTATAAAAAAAAAAAAGTGTGCTGCAACATAGTTACATGATTAGTTGATTTAGATTACATTAATATTCATAATTCTCGTGTTACTAATGTTCATACGCTTAGTTCACTCCTCTTGTCTTGGTAAATAAAAAGCAAGTAAGCACTATAGGTCCAATGCACTGTTTTCATTCATAAAGTCGGGGTGTGCAATTTTCACACGAGCTGGAGAGTGAGCGAGACTGCCCTTTGCAATGCAACCTAGGTACTAAGAGGTTGCATTGTAAATGTTACATCATACAGGGTCCCAAGATGACCTACCTAATGAATATTAATGAGGCACATCAAAACCCCTTACCATTGATGGCAAATGCAGGCTCCAGTGAAGCATGCTGTTAACTTTGGCCTGGTGATAGCTAGCTAATTGCAGCAGATTTCCTAACACCAGCTTCTTAATCTCACTGGAAAAGTCAAAGGCTTGAACGCTCACAATAGCATGAAAATGCATGCAATGACATTCTCTGGCAGACTGGGGCGATCTACCTAAACACGTCAAGAAACACTGGTCCTTTTCACCAAAGGATCATGGCAACAGCGGTCTCCCGGGAAGCTCTTCCATCAGTAAAGCTCAACCATGGGTTTGCATCGAAGCCTTCTCTGGGGAGGTTAGAGGGGGCTTTCTGAGCGATTGACCTGCATGTCTCAGATACTTGTGCAAGGGCCATCGGCATCAACAAACCCAAGCGGTAGGATGGATCCATTCTGCTAGGTGCAGCTTCTACTCTGGAGGAGCACCGATATGTCCAATGATGAGACGGGAAGCTTGTCTCATAAGGGGCACGACCAGTTCAGGAGTTTTAGCTGATAAAAAATATTTTATCAGCTCAGCTCTGGGCAGGTGATAATGTATTTTATCAGCTGCCTCAGATGTTGCTGTATACTCTGTCCCTACAGATACTGCAAACTCTACTCCACAAAAACAGAAAACCAGTCCCGAGTCGCCACAGTAGCTTAATGCAGGTATTTCTACGCCTACTAGACAATACAATAGAATTTGATATCACCCACGAATCACCCCAACTGGGTTATCTAGGGCACAGTAATTCCCAAAAACTGAAATCAAGATCTAAAACAGTGCTGTTTTAATGCTTTCCTAAGTTTCATGTAGTCAGGGCAAGTTTGGACAGTAAATGGCAATTTATTCCAGAAGGCGGGAGTCAAAGAGAAGGCTTTTCCAACACATCTAAATTGTCCAATGCGTGTGAGTAATAGAAGTTCCTTATCACTGGAACCAAATTCCTAGTGGGGTGATAGCGCTTTGGCCTCTGACTAAGGTGCTGCGACCCTTTCCCCTGCAGAGCTTTACAAGTTAAGCGCCATTTTTTAAACAACTATTCTTTTCTTTATTGGCAGCCAGTGTAAAGATTGCAGCAGAGGAGTAGAGGGCGTTCTAGGAGGCCGGTTACAGATCTGCCGTGCAGCCTACAGACTCCACGGTTGCAAAGATCTGTCACTAGATCCGAAAAGACCTTTATTAAAGGAAGTGTAAAGGTATCCGCATCTTGTACACTTCTGGGTGTACAGAAGACTATTTTTGAGTGCGGGTCAAGATTTGTCTGGGCTCATGTTTCAGTGGGCGACATGGTTTCTATGACCTGTAGTACAAGAGCGTTTATCCTTGATGATACGGGGAATATGTCCCCTGGGGCTGCAACGGAGTTTGTTCAGGGACAGCACTATCGTCTCCCCAAGGGGTCAGTGAGCTTCCCCACCCCCAAGACGGTTCACACTGAGGTTATAGCTTCTCTAACAGGTTCTCTTTGAGTTGCATGGAAATCCTATCCAATGGCCATTCAGCTTCTTGTGCTGAGAGGCATCACGTACACAGGAATCTTTCTGGGGCAGTGTCCGCGGTTCACCTACACTGGGCATTTCAAAGGCTTCTTCCAGTCCCTGGGTTTGGAAAGGTTTGTGTCCAAGAGGCTTCAAATGCTTCTGATTTGGGGACGTTCGTGGTTTCTAATTCTTGGACTCTACAGCTTTTCATCTCAGTGCCTACTGGGACCCTGTTCTATGAGCTTGAGCCTTAGGCGCTACATGGTCATCTGGCTAAGGGCCTTCAAAGTTTGTCCCACAAGGTCGTCCACTCTGAATGTATAGTGGCATGTGGTCTCCTGCGGGTGTTGCAGAGTCTGTCTCATGGGTTACAGCCCAGTGAGCTGCAGGGCCTGCTACCATTTCTCGCGCCAAAACCCGGGAAAATGTGCTGCCACAAACTGCTTTCCCATTGGGTGCTCTCTCAAAGGCGGGGGCCCAAAGACCCACAATGCAGTCAGCGCCTCTGGTGGCAATGCCTTGAGAGGTAACCAAGGAGGCAAATTACATCCATGCTCCCGGCTAGGCATGTCATCTTACCCCTTGGCAGCAGTCTTGAGGCATGGGCAGGGCGGAGAATGAAGGGGGCTCGGCAGGGAGAGGGCCCCCGACCGCTTCTCGTATTCCCCGACGTGCTCCGAGCAGCACCTCGGCGACAACAGGCCAAGGGCGCTCACGCCCACCGGTGAGAGGGCACCGAGCACCCGCCGGCAGCAGCTTTCACCAGGGGCGGCCTTAGGCATGTGCAAGCTGTGCACCTGCACAGGGCCACCAAACCCCAGGGGCCACCACAAGAAATCGGATACAATACATATTCGTGGCGGCCCCTGGCAGGGATTTGGCGCATGAACGACTGAGGCGTGCTAAATCCAATGTGATGCACGCTGAATGGTTGTTCTTATACTCTTTTCCTTTCTAACCCAGTCTCGTCTTTGTGTGGGGTCGGCCTTGTTTCGGGCTCTTCTGGTAGGTCTTGTGCTTGTTTAGAACTTTTTTTCCAGGAGAATCGAGCTTGTTTTAATAGTCCAGATCTGGCACCTCCGGAGGCTCGCATGCGCGCGCATGCGCAGTGCCCGCGAGTCCTGCAGCGAAGGGGTTACAGAAGCACCACGCATCACTGGCGGCAGGAGGGGTGGCAGCACCAGTGCCCGGCGTGCAGCGAGCAGCACCAAGACCGGCCGAGGCCATGCACCGGCGCGCCTAGAGACCCTGGGCAAGAAAGGCTGCCTTGCAGAGGATAGCATGCCAGTGTGCAACCTTTGGTGCCAGCTGCGAGGTGAGCAGCCCGAGGGTCAGGGCATGGGGAGGGGGAGTGAGGAGGTCAGCGTGTGCCACTGCAGAGGGAACCCGAAGGAAGGTGAGCCATTGGACGAGGGTGTGGGGAGCCCTGGGGAGGAGGGCAGATCAGGTGTAGGAATGTATCCCAGCCCATGGGGGTGAGGAGCCGGGGGCGTGGTGAAGGTTGGGTGAGGATGTTATTGTAGATGGTGTGTGCTTTGGGTCTGGGTGGAGGTAAGCCATGTGAGGTGGCGAGCTGGAGGTATTCTGGTGGTCATGGGAAGGGAGGGCATGATGAATCGTGAAAGCACCAACTCACACAGGCTGCAATGGCAGGCCTGTAGTTACAGTTTAAGTGGACTCCCATGGATGGCATAATACATGCTTCAGCCAATGGGAGACCCCTGGTGTACCTATGCCATGGGTACCTTAGTACTATATAATAGGAACTTATAAGGGTACACCAGTAGTCAATTGTGGAGGTACCAAAGTACAGTTTAAGGGAGAAAGCACAGATGATGGGGTCTTGATAGGCAGGATCCCAGCAGACTAAATAAAAAACACACTGAAACTAGGCAAAACGTGGGGGTGACCATGAAAGCAGATCCTATTTTCCTACAAGGAACAAGATGGTATAATTAAACGCAGTGACCGGGAGGACTTCAACAGAGTCGCGTCTGAAGACAGCCTCAATGTACAAAAGTTTTGGATGGTCATACATACAGTTCGTGGGGTAGAATACAATGATTTCAAATTCTTGGAAAATATGCAGATCTGAGCATGGTCATAAACCATAAATACAACCATCTGATAAGGGGGACACAGGTAAGTCTTGACCTCGGGAGTGCTGGTTAGGCTAATGTGTATGTGTCCAGATATGCGGCATGGGGAGCGAGTGATCACTACATGTGGGGTGTATGCTGTGACCTGATTGGCTGAGTGTTCCTAACTACAGGTGGTATCTGACTTTGTGGTATTTTGGGAACGCGCGCCTTTGGCCAAACTTATTTTATCGGGGCCAATCTCCTCGGACCTGTTTTTGGTGCAACTCCCTATCCGTGAGATAGACTGGTTGCACGTTTGTCCACATATTTCTGACTCGGTATTGATTGGGAGGTCATCTTGGGTGAATTTGACAGCAATGATACAAGTTTGTTATTACATGTCCAAATAACATGACGGTCACTTATATCATATTTACCGACATTCTCATTATTATGCGTACAATTATCATAGCGTACATCAACATTGTATTTACTGGTATTGACATTGTTATGTGTGCATAGTTTATGCGTACATCGACATTGCATTTATTGGTATAGCCGTTGCTATGAATGCATATATCATGGCGTACAGTGGAATCGCATCCACCAATATGCACATCACTACGGACATTAAAGTGAAAAATATGCATGTGTCAAAATGTACAAGTACAATCATCATACAATATCCAGCTGTCACAGTACATATTCTTAAATTCAGCATACCTTCGTATTACATGGCTGCGCAAACAGTTCACACTGATCGGCAGGCCACCCACAAAAAATAACGATATGAATGGATTCACGTGTTACGCATTATGTGCATAAGTTCCCAAGAAGGCTCATACATAGGACAGTATGTGGCACTTGTGTGTATTGTAGCTTTCAATTGTGCAAATTGCACGAATATATATAGATATATATTTATATATCTATATATATATATATATCTATATATCTATATATATATTCACTTAAAAAACCATAGGTTTCACACATGTTATAGTTAGCTGGGCATTTCACTCCTGAAAAACCATTGAAATTTCCACGTTATAGTTAGTGCAGGCAACTATAACTCACGCGACCGCAATCCTCTGCTGATGACGTCAGATATTACATCACTGATGACATATGTGTTTTTCTGAAAAAAAAAATATTTGTAATATATGTATAGCTAAAAATTAATGGAAGAAGACATGGGTAAATAAGTGTCTAAATACAGTATTAGCATCAACAGAGGATTGCGGTCGCGTGAGTTATAGTTGCCTGCACTAACTATAACGTGTAAATTTCAATGGTTTTTCACAAGTGAAATGCCCAGCTAACTATAACATGTGTGAAACCTATGGTTTTTTAAGTGAATTTGCAAGGTTTTTTAAATGCTAATTCCTAACTATAACGTGTGTGAAACCTATGGTTTTTTCAGTGAATTTGTACGGTTTTTTAAATGCTAAGTTATGTATTTATTTATTTATTTATTTTTTTAAAGTTTTTTCACCGTGCGCGTACCGTGCGCGCACGGTGCGCTTTGCGCACCGCGTGCGCGCTGTGGGTGTGCGGTGCGCTTTGCGCACCGCGCGCACACGTTACGTAGTTCGCAGAATTTTTCCGTTTCTACCGTGCGCGTACGCTACGCGCACTCCGCGATTTTTCGTAAAAAAATTAAAATACAATTTTTGCCCTTGGGGGTCCTTCTGGGACCCCCTGACCAAGGCTAGGGGGTCAGGAACTGTCCAGCCTGCCCCCTTTTCACGTTATCCACCTTTGTTTTTCACCCCCTCAGACTGCGAGAGACAAAATGGTGGCCGACACTTCCTGGTTTCGACCGATTCGAATGTTTACTAAGATCTAACAACCAATCAGAATCGCGCTCGCGCACGGCAGCGTGCGCGTATGGTAAGCTTACGGTACGCGCTCGGAGCGCGCCTATAGATATATATATTGATTTAAATGCTATTTTCTCAGGAAATACTGAACAGATTTACACCAGACCTGCAAAAGGCACATCCCTGATCTGAGGACTACCTCTCTGCCAAATTTCAAGTAATTCTGTTCAGCCGTTCGGGCTGCAGCTTGGACTAAAGGTCCTATGGAAAAATGCATGGGGAAAACGCGTTTTGGGACCCCCCCTTTTTCTCAGCCCCCGCTTGACGAAACCCCCCAAGACTTTCAGGGAAGGAGCGGAGCGGAGCGCCCCACCTATTTTGAAAATTTCGCGAGGATTCGTCAATCGGCGCCAAAGTTATTCAAAATAGAATGTTGCGGATTTCCTATGGAAACACGGTCCTAACTATAACTATCTACTGGCGACCGCCAGTAGATAATAAAGAGATATATATATGGTGGTGGACTTGATGGGGCAGCGGAGGAACAAGTGAGGGGGAATTGAGGGGGAAGCAACAGGAACTGGGCAAATACAGCACACAGGAGAGAAAGTAACACCGAGCGTAGACGGGAGGGAGGGAGTTTAACGGGGGAGAAGCACATGAAAGCTTGCAACACTAGGGAGACAGCAACAAAGAGCATGGAGGAGGTGGGTCTTGTGGGGGAGAACCATACATCAGAGAGCGCTAGACAACACGTGCACTCACTCATGGAGTGCTTATGTAAAAAATTTAAAGTAGTTCTATAACAATGGATATTGGAAGGGTAGAATCCAACCAATCACAGAGATGGTAAAAATGCAATGCTTTGGGTAAGACAAATTTGAGATATGATGAGGTATTGGTGGAAGACGAGACACAGCTGTTGTGATGGTTGAAGATCTTTATTGGAGACGCCACAGTCTACATAAACACTCTCTTCGCTCCGCTCAGAGGTCCTCACCTCAGAACATTTTAAAGAGCATCCAAAGGGAAGGTTCCATTATACTACTCAAGGCGGGGAGAGTGGAAGAGAGAGAATGGAAGATACCACAACAAGCACGAGATGAACAAGCTGGGGCAAGGAAAGCCATCAAATAGGAAGCAAGCAAACATGAGTGAAATTAAAATCAATCAATGGGCAGGCAGTAAGCCCCAAAGGTATTTTGCAACCAGTCAGCCTACACTGTTTGCTGGCCTCGACTAAAAGATGAGGATCAAGTCAGGTGTTTAAGAGAATAATACTATTGAGGTAAATGGGAAATGAAAAAAATTTTGGATGGTGATATGGGTGTGAAAATCAGGTGTTACCATTAAGGACAATTAAGGCATCTTGTTTGTTAGGCAGGCGAATAGAAGTATTAAAATGGGTGACACCGAACAAATGCAGGTGAGTTGAAAGACATAAGCCTGGTTCCTTTGTTACAAAAGAAATTCTGACATGCTCAATGTATTAATTGCATCACTGTGCCTTGGAGAGGCAGGGTAAGAGCAGTGTTTAATCCCATCAAACTGTAGGAGTACACCACCTCTCACTTTTTCTGCAGGTTCACAAACCCTGGTTGTGCAGACCTATGTACTGCGCTGTAATTGGCAATTGCTGTTATAGTGCTGCACAGCCGGGTCCTGAAAATGAATGTGCTATTTATTATAAATGTCAGTGTTACTTTAGCATGGAGCTGGTCTTCAGAATACTAGCGTGGTCCCCCACATGCGCATAGGAATTACTGCGCTCTACGGTTATGTTCCTGCAGAAATAGCGTTCCCTGAGCTACATATTTCTATTTCTGTACTATTCGGTATGCAGTACTAACTGATTTAAATATTCTGTCCTGCACTAGTGCAATGTAGAGCCTGCTCTTTGTATTTTCTGAGCATTGTAAAGACTGCCACAATTCGGACAGAAATGCAGAGGGGGTGCCTATTAATGGGCGGAGTACCGTCAACCTGCCTGCTGTGAATGCATCAGGTAAACACGGATAAAATTAATATTCTGTCCTGCACTAGTGCAATGTAGAGCCTGCTCTTTGTATTTTCTGGGCAGTATAAAGACTGCCACAATTCGGACAGAAATGCAGAGGGGGTGCCTATTAATGGGCAGAGTACCGTCAACCCGCCTGCTGTGAATGCATCAGGTAAACACAGACAAATTATTAAAATGGTCATTCACCATTTTATTATATTGTCTGTCTGTGTGCCGCCGGACGCGCTAGCGTGAGTGTGCTGATGGGGGCAGGGCACATTCTGGCAGATTGCAGGATGACCTCTGCAGGTGGGTGCTCAGTGCGCTGTCAATTCAATTCAATTCATTTGTAAATCGCACAGCTAACTCCGTAGAGGTGTCCCGGCTCTGGCGACCAATCCAAAATAGATGAGGAGAAGTGAACGAATTACTTGCCCAGTTTTGAGATTGCTTCTATAAACAAATTCCGAAAGGATGCAGTGGAGACTAGGTGGCAGAGAGTTCCATAATTTAGAAGCCAAGAAAGTAAAGGAAGGACTGCCTCATTATACTAATGCTGCCTACAGCCGGCCAATCTGACATGCGCACTTCAGAGCCAGCAATCCCAGCACTGTGAAACAGCCAGGAGATTGCTGGCACAGGCCTCCAGCATCAAAATGAGCGCTGAGTGACCCCGCTCCAACCAATCAGGATTGGTTGGATTGGCACTGGGCAGGAAGTCAACCACTTTTCCTGCTCGTCAATTAGTTAGGTTTGTTTTCTCAATGCTCTTCCTGTCTTCAGGGAACACTCCCTGCGGACGTTCCTTACGTTAGTTGTGCCGTCACCATCACCTATCATTGGACAGTCAGTTCTTCTTTACCTACCGCTGGCGGTAACTGCCTTAGCTTGCTTCTTACCGAGCTATCACTGCCTCTTCGTGTCTGTGCCTTTTTGCAGGTCCCTGTGACATTCATGTCAGCCTTCTGCCTGGCCTCTCCAGTTTTAGGCTCTTATTGCCTGTTGACGTTTGCTTCTAATTGTAACGTAAGTGGTCCTATGTTTCTAGCGTCTCCCGATGTAGGTAAGTGTTTTTTTTTTAGCTGATTACACAAATTAATGGGTGCACTATTTACCGCAAATTTCGATTCAGATACTTCGAATTGGGTACTAAAACGCCACTAAGGTTATTCCCTATTTTGATGAGAGCGAACATCACATATTTGCAATTTTCTCTCACCGTTTGCACCAGGTTTTTACTTATCGGAAATCCGCGGTACAAACACTAGCAATTTGTGCCCCTCTATGTGTCTGCCTGTAGGGTACTGAGGCTTCGTATTAGCCGAAATGAAACCAGCATCTATTTGGTGTTGAATATGCGCGTCATATCAATAGGAGAAGCTCTACACCTAAAGACGGGATTGCAGAATGTCCCCTACTTGTGTTTTGTATTATTTATGCAGCAAACTTTGCAAGGACATAGTTGTTGTTAACACGAGTCCCCGTGGCATGTATGTATTAGCCGTGAGCCCCGAGATCTTTGCCTCACTAACTTCATATGTCACTAGCCGACACTGCAAAGCAGAATGAATACGTCACAGCACGTCTATCAAGAGATAATTTTCCTTTGAACGATTACACTGCACTGCGTTTTACAAATAAATACGAATAAATTGTGAAAGACAGTCTGCCTTTCACAATGTATTCAGGTGAATTCAAGCCTCTGCTTAGTCCCACTGAGTGACTCGTATTTCATCATGCACAGGTCCCCGTGAGCAACGTGGACTACGTGCTGCGCCGTGGCACGCGCGGACTGCATTTTTCACTCACATGGGAAACAGCGGAATGGGCGTGACGAGTTGGCCGAGGATAATAACCGTGATGAATCAGCTTCTCGTCATGTCCTACGACTCTCCGGCGATGCAAGATTGCACTCATAAGGAAACTTCCGCCGGACGTGGGATCTTGGCGTGTAAAGACGGCGAGTTAGTGCACTGCAGTAACTGAGCTGCATCAGGGGCGGCCTTAGGCATGTGCAAGCTGTGCACCTGCACAGGGCCACCAAACCCCAGGGGCCACCACAAGAAATCGGATACAATACATATTCGTGGCGGCCCCTGGCAGGGATTTGGCGCATGAACGACTGAGGCGTGCTAAATCCAATGTGATGCACGCTGAATGGTTGTTCTTATACTCTTTTCCTTTCTAACCCAGTCTCGTCTTTGTGTGGGGTCGGCCTTGTTTCGGGCTCTTCTGGTAGGTCTTGTGCTTGTTTAGAACTTTTTTTCCAGGAGAATCGAGCTTGTTTTAATAGTCCAGATCTGGCACCTCCGGAGGCTCGCATGCGCGCGCATGCGCAGTGCCCGCGAGTCCTGCAGCGAAGGGGTTACAGAAGCACCACGCATCACTGGCGGCAGGAGGGGTGGCAGCACCAGTGCCCGGCGTGCAGCGAGCAGCACCAAGACCGGCCGAGGCCATGCACCGGCGCGCCTAGAGACCCTGGGCAAGAAAGGCCGCCTTGCAGAGGATAGCATGCCAGTGTGCAACCTTTGGTGCCAGCTGCGAGGTGAGCAGCCCGAGGGTCAGGGCATGGGGAGGGGGAGTGAGGAGGTCAGCGTGTGCCACAGCAGAGGGAACCCGAGGGAAGGTGAGCCATTGGACGAGGGTGTGGGGAGCCCTGGGGAGGAGGGCAGATCAGGCGTAGGAATGTATCCCAGCCCGTGGGGGTGAGGAGCCGGGGGCGTGGGGAAGGTTGGGTGAGGATGTTATTGTAGATGGTGTGTGCTTTGGGTCTGGGTGGAGGTAAGCCATGTGAGGTGGCGAGCTGGAGGTATTCTGGTGGTCATGGGAAGGGAGGGCATGATGAATCGTGAAAGAGAGCCTCTCTCTCACGATTCATCTCTGAGAGGTGCGGGTCGGAGAGGTGGTCACCGTGCGCCAGGGGTAGGGAGTGGTACAGATTGGCGCTGTATGTTGAGGGAAGAGTGAGTCAGGAGTGCAGGGGCGGTGTTTACTTGTGGCTGAGGGGAGGCATGGTGACTTTTGGAGGTGTAACTTGGGAGGCACGGTCGTATTGGGGGGAAGAGGAGAGCAGGGTACGAGGTGTTAGACGTAATGTTAAGGATTCATTAAAATGATTACAATTACTTATCAACAATCATGAAAACAGAGTATGAAGCTGATACTTGTGATCTAATGAGTGGATCTGCCTGCACAAATCTTTTAAAACATCGAGTGTTCGAATGTATTTGGCATTTGGTTATGTCTGTTTATATGGTGTTGAGGCAGACATGAAATGCAAGCACCTATGGATGGACGCCTGGAATAGGATGGCAGTGCCTACCCATGTTAACTCAATCTAATGCCCTTTTGCAGATACCTTGGTAGGAGACTGGCTTCTTGATCATTTCTTTAATTACATTCCAGTGCTTGTCATGTGACTAGCAGAGAAAACTAGTTTAACTAGTCCTCAGTTTGCAATTGGTGAAGCAGCCTTCTCTGTCCATACTAGGGGCATAGTTACCATTGGTTCAGCAAGTACAGTGGTACTGAGACCCAAAACCCTCAGGGGCCCATTGAACCCTGATAATTGCTATATTTTACTTCCTGAGCAGCAGCCAAAGGGGCCATTCTCCTTGCTTATGCCACGGCCCATGGGGTCGTTGGTACGCTGTGCTAGTGATTCGTACGTCTGCTTGAAAGTTGTCTCCTGACTGGATGTTCCTTGCACATTAATTTTGCTTCAGTGAACCTCTAGTGCCTTTTTATAGCCTTAGGACTCACGGTAATTAATCCTTGTTTAATAGGTGCTCTGAAAGCGAGCAGAACTGGTTGCTGGAATATGGCACTATACAAGAAACCTTAATTAAATATATTGTATTTTGTCTTTTGACAATGTGGTAAAGTGGACGAGTCTTTGGTTACCTGTAGGCTGTCTTCAGGATCAGTTAGTGACGTACTGAGGCAGGTCTCTGTGTGCCATGATTTCAAGGTAGCTTACTCTCTTCCTGCTAAGGTCACTTCCCAAATAGATCATGAACTATTCTCCAGGCTCTTCTGTTCTCAGTGGACTGAGAAAACAGACCTTGTATGCCAAGTCACATGATCTACCCTATAGTTTTATAACACTCTTCAAATAAACCTTCCATATGTGGCTAGTCCTCATAATGTGTCATACATGTAGTGGGAAGGGTAATTACTATCAATCAGTCAGGGTTTGTAAAGCTCAGCTGCTTCACACATAAGGGTTTCGAGGCGGTGTGGGATTCATGCTGCTGGATCATGCTGCTTGTTGGTTGAACAGCGAGGTCTTGTGGTCGTTCCTGAACTGCTGGAGCGATGGTGAGTCTCTGAGGTGCAGGGGGAGGATTTTCAGGTCTTCACTGCCAGGTGGGAGAAGTAGCGGCCTCCACTGTTTTATCAGCGGCTGTATTGGGTGGCTGCTAGGGAGATGGTTCTGGAACATATTTTCCTGGTAGGTTGGTGGAAATTCACTCGTTCATTAAGGTATGCTGGTCCTTCATTGTGTAGTCTAGGGAAGACATGGCTTGGCAGTTCGGGCTGGACTGTTCCCATGAGGCACAGGGTCAAGGCTGATTTGCATATGGCCATGTCTGAACTGGGGCGGTGTGGTGAGCAAAAAAACGATGGATTTAGGCCCAGATCTCTGTACTGGGGTGAATGTATGACATTGTTCTGCATTCTGTCCATCAACTGTTGTTTTTGCAAGAAAATAAAAATGACACATCAAAATCTTTCAGCAGCCGCCACTGCTGATTGTCTTCTTTTTTTCCCTACCCACTGCTAGCCTCGCCCGCTGCATTGCAAGCAAAATGAAGAGAATTCGAGTACACAAATCTGGTTATTCGAAACGAAAGAGAAAGGTGGCTCAGCAGGCTTTCGTGGTGTCACAGGAAGGAGCAATCCTGAACTTTATCATCCAAGGGAAACCTAAAGAAGGAGAATCCTCTGGCCAGAGTACTGCTGATGCACTAGGTAAAACAGGCGCTGACGACCATAAAGAAGAACAAAAAAATGATGATATCCATGAGCAGAATGATACTCATGAGCAGACCAATGAAAATGAACAAGGTGACACTGAAATTGATACAAACATGCAGCAATTACCAACTCAGGATGAGGATTATTACAAAAGACCATCAGACAGAGAAACTGAAACATCATTCATCGGTCCATCAACATCTGGCATTCTGAAGGAGGTTCAGAGTTTCCAGACGGATGATGCTGGTATTGAAAAGGAAGCCAAAGAGCAAGACCATGTTACAGACCCGTGTTCTGAATATGATTTATGTGATTGGAGGGATCCTACTTTGTGGCCGAACTCTCTTACGGACGCGCAACGTGTTTTTCTTGTTGAAAGGAGTCCCTCCAGAGACCCAGATTCTAAAACAAAGTATCCAAGTGATGAGCACTCAAAAAGTAAACGTCGTTTTTCTGTTACCATGTTACTGGTCATCTAACGCCTTTTCTGGACGTTTTATTAAAACACCTTCCTGAGCTCCGCCCCGCCCGGACCCCCTCTTCCGGGGCCCCCTACCTGCGCTCCCTGCACAGGGCCACCATGAGCCTAGAGCCGCCCCTGCTTTCACTGGCACGAGGCTGCGCAGTGGACTCTGCTCTGAGGTACCGCGAGGCACGTGCGCTCACGGCCAAGCTCGGTGCGCAGGACTTTGCATCGGTGCGGCAGGGTTTGCATCAATCACGTGACACTGCCGTCAATGCATCTCCTCCGGGAATGGCAGTGTCTGCCCGAGCAGAGAAGGGAAACGGGTGTGGTGTTGTGGGGGTTCAGATATCAGCAACGAAGGGACTGGCACAACTTAACCCTGCCTCACGGCTACTAAATGCCCCGTATAACGGCACCTTCAGGCAGTCCTAGCGTTTGGTCTGCAAGACTTTGCATTCTGGGACCTGCAGTTCTGCACTTCTTAGTCCTGGGTTTAAAAGTCCCAGCTGGACGCTGCATGCAGGACAGGATGATTTGTAGTTCCACAGTCTATAAATACTGCCACAACGACCGACGGAAATCTGACTCAGGCGGCCGGAAACCTGACTCACGCGCCACAAAAGCGTCAAATAAAGACACCTCTGGCAGGCACTTTGGGACGAGTTACATCTGGCGTTTGCAGCATTAAGAAGTGGCACAACTACACAGTCGCTACATAATGTATTCTCAAGTACGTCCGAATCACAAATATTAGGGGGGATATCTCCGATACTGCCCGAAATACAATAAAACAAAGCAAAAATATGAGATCGCTGATAGTAAATGCTATTTTGATTTCCACGTTCGAGGAGTGAGAGCCAGGGGCGTGAAGCATGCTGGGATAGCAGGCCCGCTGACCTGCCAGTGTTGGGTGTGGTTCTGGTGACAATGGTAACAGCAGTACTTCAGTTCCCACATGATATCAGGCGTTTAAAACTGGTAATTATCCTTCATTTAATTAGCCGCCATTCACATCTACATGACACTTCCTTCCAGAAACCTGCTATTCCTGATTGACAACCCTAAGTCAGGCGGTCAGTACCGGATACCATTATCTCGACAAACATTTCCATGAAGCCAGCAACTTGCAAACACCTGGCATTTGTTACCCGAATTAAGCAGTAGATACAATAGAAAGACTCAAATAAAACAGCCACCCGGTCAGATCTCACCATCAAAGAGCAAAGCCCTTACCAAACGCCCTCCACATATCAGAACCCAATCAAATGGTTCTTTAAGATTAACCTAATGTCAAGAGGGGGGAAATCAAGAAACACACAGATATTTTAATCAACATTGTAGATGTTATAAAAACTTCAGAGGTTTGCTGGATATTGAAAAAAATCCTGAAAGGTTGAGCAGTACTAACTGAATACCAGCAGATTTCTGGAAACTTTTCCTATGGTCGTTACTGGAGCCGAAATACATTCAGAGAAGCTTGCCAACTATTACCACAACCGTGGCATGTTTTTAGGCGGCCAAACGTTTTAAGAAATGATAATAGTCCGCAACGTTCCAAATGTTGTATATCTCTAGCATCTTGCCAGACACTCACAATCGTTGCCAGAAGTGACGTAACTACTGTAAAGGTGCTGAAGAATCCCTTAATATTTGGAACCAGCCTACACCTCTCTATCTTCAGCAGAAAATGGAGCGGCAAAGCCAACAGAGCAGATTCCAGATCTGTGGCACATTCTCAACCCAACCTTGACAGCAGCGCAGTAATATGTAGCATTCAGGACATTGATGGAAGAACTATTCAGACAGGCCCTGGTGTGCAGCAACCGAACAGAACCGGACGGAACCTGTTCGAGTCTTCAACTCTTCACCCCGAGGCCTCCTGGTACCAGAAGTACGAAGGCAAACTAACCAGGAGAGGAGTTAGAAAAAGAGGTGTTTTCAGGGTCTAAAAACTTCCCAAACATTGAGAGGTGGCGGAGAGCTGGAGGGAGTGAGTTCCAAGAGCCAGAGGGAGTGAGTGCCAAGAGCCAGGGGGAGTGAGTGCCAAGAGCCAGGGGGAGTGAGTGCCAAGAGCCAGGGGGAGTGAGTGCCAAGATCCAGGGGGAGTGAGTGCCAAGAGCCAGGGGGAGTGAGATCCAAGAGCTGGCAGACCCAGAGGTCTGAAGGATCTTCAAGTGAGAGACCAAACATTCAATATGGAGGTTACAATGCTGGGACCCAGATAGAACATATGGGGTCAACAACTAAGTCACGAGGAAGAGAGGCCCGGAGCGAGAGTAGGCAGGAAGCACCAGGAAGTATCTTCAGTGGCGTGAGAATGGTGATGTATGCCGATGGCACTCAGCTAATCATCACTCTGGCGCTAGACGATGGCAGTGCGGCAGCAAACTTTAAATCCTGTTTGGTTGATCTTACGGCATGGATGCAGGCCAGCTGTCCGAAATTAAATGCAGACAAGACAGAGGTTATGGTGGCGGGGAGGCAACCCTCAATTTGGTCCTCCGCACGGTGGCCTTGCGTTTTGGGCCCATTGCCGATCCCTAAATCCAAAGTGAAATATCTCGGCATACTTTTTGATGAACAGCGATCCTTTGATAGTCAGATCAAGGCCACGGTGGGCACTTGTTTTGGGGTGCTGAGGCTGCTGCGGAAGATCCTAGGGCTCACACCATATTCAGCCCAAAAAAAAACTGTAATACAAGCACTTTTGGTGTCCAGGCTTGATTATTGCAAAATGCTCTATTTGGGGTCTCCAAAGGCAGAATGGGAATGCTTCAAAGAGTACAGAATGCAGCAGCCCAGTTGCTATTAAATATTCCAAAATGGCATACCATGAGGCCGGTCTTGCGGAACTGCACTGGCTCCCCATTCAGCACAGAGTCTCTTTCAAAGCTGTGTTATATGCATAGGATTCTGAATCGGAGGGGTACGAGTTACCCATTTCCCCTGATTCAATCCTATATTCCCTCAAGACATCCTAGATCCAGTGAAGCGGCTCTGGCAGCGATTCCTTGAGTGCGCATACTGCATCTGGGGGGCAGCTCCTTCAGATTACGGGCAGCCAAGCGGTGGAACTCCATGCCACTGAACCAGAGACTCGAACCTTCAGAGGCGAGCTTCCGTAAAGACCCTAAGACCTGGCACTCCAGGCAAAGTCAGTGGATTTAGCGGCCCCTGCCTGTTTCTGACTTTGACTTGTTATTGCTTAGCTTGGGGATACTCAATGGAGAAACCAGGCGCTGTACAAATCTCTAAATAAATAAATCCATACATACATACATACATTTGCTGCTTGAGTGGCAACCAGTGAAAGGCTGACAGGGATCTTCCTACCTCACTTCCACTTGCCTTCTCCACCACCAACCAAACTCACCACAAAGCATGGCTAATCCCTGTCTAATCCTGAGAATAGATTATTCCAAAACAACTAATCCAACCTGCATCCCCAGACAATACTACACATCACCCCAAAAGGTATACACCATGAAAATGCATGACTGGTCTGAAAAGCGCCTGATGTGGCGGCACGGTGACAAGGTCGGCTGCAAAAATAAATACAGCCACAAATAAATTAAAACCAACATAAACATTTGGATATACATCCGATGTCGTCAGGATATTACACTATGTTCGGGAATCCTAGCAAAGAATATTAGATGCCTACATTCCTGGACAAACATTTTAAATAACAGGTCAAATACAGTCAAAAGCTTGTGTATTGCCAGAGTATAAACACGTTTTTTTTAGTTTTTATTTAGCGTGAGCTTGACCGACGGCCCTTTTGCACCTTATATGAACACCAGTTTACTATGTTAGGCCTGGGGAGATTTGCCCAGGATCACAGGTTGTTGAGCCGAATAAAGGACTCGAACCAGGATATCCAGGTCTAATGTTCGCCGCTCTGGACGCTAGGCCTCATTAACCACTGTTAATTATTATTTCCAACAATGCCATGAGGGGGTGAAGGTCGTCGGGCAACTGGTCTCATTTGAGGTGATTTCTCACTGTTGATAAGTGCGAGGGAGGCAGGCCGTGCCCTATGGAGAAGTGCCTCTCCTCACCACCTCGTGACCCTAACCTGTCCACCACTTGTCATAACGGTCACGTGGTTTAGGCCTCAGTCACCCAGGAGCCTGGGGGTGCGGCAGGGATAGCTGATAGCGCTACCACGCCTCCCGGCACCGCTGGGAAGTGAAAACACCACCTCTCTCGTGCACTACAACACGTGCCTTCCCTACTGCTCGTGAGACCTGGAGAAGCACCCAGGCACCTGATGCAACCCACCACTTTCTCGTGAAACCATGGGGACTCATTGTGGTAAAAAACACACACACACACACACACAACTCTATTATTGCCCCACACCCCCGGAAACCGTTCCGAGACCCCTACCCCTCCGCCTAGGGCCCTGTTCTAATCGTAAACGCTCAAGTCTGCCCCGCCCCCCCCTTTAAAACAACGGGATACCGGTTGTGGACACAATGGTCCCCCATTACCTCTCCCATGAACTCGCTGTGACCCCACCTGCCCCAAGACACTACCATTAAAATGAAGCGACACTGACTCCCTGCCTACTGCCACCCGCTGGAGTTAGTAGTGATCCGAGCAACATAACCATGTCAATGCAAATGGTGCGTGACACCCACCAGCCCTCCAACGTCAGCCTGATAGTGAACTCGTAGTGACCAGAACTTCGGGACATGCAGGCCCTGTTGTGAGAATGCACAGGGCACCCTTAGGGTGAGAAGCGGCGCAGTGACAAGTCACAAATGTGATACCACACCGGCCACGACCCAGATCTCAAACTCAGGGAAGATGCTGTGGACGGTGCAACATGTTCTGTGACACCGGGGCCCAGAGACCAGGCTGACGGCTGATTATCACTGGCCTTTACCCGCCCGCCCTGCAGACAAGGGACCCTTTAACTTGCACCGGGGTCAAGGACATCCTTGCTACTTCATTAGTTACACCCTATCGGTGGTCCCAGGACCCCTGCAGACACAATTAACAAGGGTTACTGGCAGGTTTTCCCTAACTGAACTTACACCCGAAGAGAGGTCCGGAATGGCATTTACAGATTAAGCCACGAGTTTTAAGCTTCCACTAAGCTGCGAACTTCCCTTTCCTCGCGCGGACCTCCCGAACTCCTCCCTAACAAGCCCATCGCACGCCCTCCGCTCTTTCCAGCTCGCGCTCTCACCTCTCCGACTGGTACTGTGGAAACTGCCCTGCTGTGTGACTCTGGAGTCCACTGTCCCAGGACGACTGTATTTACGTGCCGCGCCGCTGCCCCGTGTGATTTATACAGGCTCGTGGGGTTGGGCTCGCACCGCCCTCCCTTTCCCCTGTGCCGCGCCTCTGGACGCACTGTTGCGCAAGAGAGAAGGGCCGCGGCGGGGTTACTGCCTCGGGGGCCTGAGGGCGGGGGCTTCCTAGAGGTAGGGAGGCGAGGGTCTGCTCCGGGGGTGTGGATTCACCTATGGGAAAGAAGGGGGTCTGCCGCAGGGGGATATGGACCTACTTTTATTATATATTTTTTTATTTATGTTAATTATTTTAGAAAGGCAGGGTCTGATACGGAGGGGCGGAGATCGGCAGCAAGAGGCAGATAACTACCTAAGGAAAGCAGGGGACTGCTCAAGGGGGCGGAATTCTACCACAGGGAGGTTGGAGTCTCCCTAAGGGAGGCAGGGGTCTGGTACAGGCAGGTGGGACTCTTCCATAAGGAGACTGGGTTCTACCCAAGGGTAACAGGGGGCGGCTACAGGCGGCCTGGGTATACCTTAGGGATGCAGGGGGGCAGGAATCAATCACAAGGTGGCAGAGATCTACATAAGGAAAGCAGGGGTTTGCTGTAGGGAAGTGGGGATTTATTTTAGCATTTCTTTTACCTTAAGGGAAGCATGGCCCTGCTATGGGGGTGGGGGGCGGGTGGGTAGGGGTTCTACCAAAAGGTGGCGGTACCTGCTCCGTGGAGGCCGGGACAGGATCTACCGTGCAGAGATAGGGGTCTCCCAAAGGGATGGATGGATCCACCGCCAGGGTGACCAACTGGCATTGGTGCAAACTCAGGACGGTGAGTGTAAAAATTCAGGACAAAGGGTCAAAATTCAGGACACAAATTTAGGACAGGAGGTCAAAATTCAGGACAATAGGTAAGCTTTACAGACACATCAGAGGAGGTCGCGCAATAGTATATGAGTAAGCCCAGCCATATCCAAACATATTCAACCATTTGCAAACCTATCCATCATGTATCCTACCATCTATCATTTCACTCATCCATCCCTTCATCCATCCTTTTACTCATCTATCCATTATCCATCCATCCACCCTTTCACCCTATCCATCTGTACACTCATCCATCCATTCTTCTACCCATCCATCCATTCACTCATCCATCCAACCATTTACCCTTTTACCCATCCAGCCATACTTTCACTTACTCATCCATCCATCCACCCAGTCACTCATCCTTCCACCCATCCCCCCTTTCAGTCTTCCAACCATCCTCCCTTTCTCTCTCCATCGACCCTTTCACTTAGCCATCCTTCCTTCCATCCACCCACCCATCCATCTACTCATCCACTCATGAATCCATCCATTGACCCTATCACTCATCCATCCTTTCTCTCATCCATTTATCCTTTCACTCCTCCACTCATCTATTCATCCTTTTGTCCATCTACCCACCCTTTCACTCACTCATCCATCCTTACATCCACCCTTTCACTCATCCGTCCATCCATTCACTCTTGCACTTATCAATTCATCAATTCATCCATCATTTCACTCATCCATCCACCCACTCACTCATCATCCACCTTTTCACTCATCCATCCTTTCACTCATCCATCCACCCTTTTACCCATCCAGCTACCCTTCCACCCATACATCCAGCTATTTACCTTTAATCTCAACCATCCTTCCACTCACTCATCAATCCATCCATCCTCTCTCATTATCCATCTATTCAATATTTCATTCATCCATTCACCCGTACACTAATTCATCCAGCCATCCACCCATCCTTTCACTTACTCACTCACCCACCTTTTCATATTAAATTTGAGTTGAGCCTTTTTGAGAAGAGGCCCATCAAGAACTTCACCCTCGCTGCAGGAGCCATTCCAGGGCTGGGACAGAAGCCACCCAGGGCGGAGACAGGATCCACCACAGGGGACACAGGATCCACCACAGGGGGCACAGGATCCACCACAGGCGGGGAGGACAGGAGCCCCAACATGGAGGGAGAGGAGCCCCCACATGGGGGGACAGGAGCCATCACTGGGGGAGGGGGGCAGGAGCCATCACAGGAGGGGGAACAGGATCCACCAGGGTTGGCACAGGGGTGGGCATGCAGTATTCTAGTATCGTCTTGGTCTCTCCCAGGGTGGGGTAGGGCTCCTCACCCCTCCTGGACAAGACAACGAGAAGACAGGCTCTCTTTTCAAAATGTTAGTTTTGCCATCCCCCACTGTGATGTACAGTACTTAAAGGAGATGCTCCAAGAGAACTGATTGTCCTCCATACTTTGTTAATCAGTGTGCAATTTCTTTATTTTATTACATTATAGACTGCATGTTTGAAGAACCGAGGTTTGCTTACAATTTAGTGACAGTAATTAAGCTCTGTGAAGAGAACCACCTGCTGCCTCGGGGTAATCAGGGCCGGTTCTAGGATGTTTGGGGCCCTGGGCAGAAAGGGAATGTGTGAGGCCTCTCTTGCAGAGACATGATGCATTCAGGGCTGTTTGCATCTAAATAGATGCCCCTGCTCCTGAAGCTGCAGTCCCTCCCTCTCAGTCACCTTCAAGCACCTCTTAACAGCTCATCAAGGGCTGAAGGTGTGAGGGTTGCCATCCCGCTGTGCCTCTCCAATGCTGCTGGTATCTGAGCTTTGGTACTGCATCGGAGTCTGTTACACCCGACCTCAACAGCATCGGAGTTAAGCAGGGAGGTGGGTGGAAGCTGTGTCGGCTTTAAGGTGGTGCGACCGGTGCCCGGTTAAAATTACGGACAAATGGCGTCCGTTAAAGAATCCTTCACGGACAACGGACAGACGGACGAAATTACGGACTGTCTGTGAAATTTACGGACGGTTGGTCACCCTATCCACCGCACAAATCAGCAGGTTGCTGGACTACAGCGTTCTAGAGATCTGCTAAAAAGAGGCAAGATGTGACAGAAGCAGAGTTTGCCATAGAGAGGAGGGAATTTGCAACATACATTCTTGCCTTCACAGAATATAGCAGTGCTTAATTTGAGCCTGTGGTTTCCGGTGCTTGGCACCAGCACTTAATTGTCAATACTGGGGCTTGACAGTGTGCCACAAGGTGGCGCTGTCTGGCTAATTTGGAGATTACCACGGCATATGTTAAATATTGAATTAATATAAATTAAAAATGACTATTACCTGACGCCCAAGCCGTTTCTTTTTAGCTCTGGGGGCCTGAAATGGTCCTGTCACACCTGTAGGAGTATGATGGTTAGTAGTTGCGCAGTTACTATCAATGGCAGCATGGCAGGGTCAATGTGTGGTGCATGCTGCAGTGGCCTCCTGGCGAGAGCTCTGGCACTTATTTTTTTTGCAAATTAAGCACTAGAATCAAGGGAGCTACTATAAAGAGGCAGTGATCTAGAATCTGCCAGTGGAGAGTCCTAAATCTGAAGCACAGACCTGCTACAGAGACGTGGGGATGTTCCAAAGGGAGACGAGATCTGATGCACAAACTAATCAATGTGTGGCCTAGAGAGAGGTAGAGTGATCTGCTAGGGAGCGAGAGGCATTGTTCTGAGGCAGGGTGTGGGCTCAGCCAGCGAGAGGCGGGGGTCTGTTAGGGGACTTTGCTATTCAGTGCTTAATTTGTAAAAAAAAAAAGAAAAAAGACGTGCCAGGGCCCATGTCAGGAGGCCACCATCGCTTGCACCACCCATTGCCACTGCTAGAGCTGGCAATGGCAGTACTAACACCGCTATTAACCATCACACTGCTGGAAGTGTGACATTTCAGACAGTTCGAGGCCCCAAAGCTCAAAGAGTGGCTGGGCAGCTGGTATTAGTTGTTTTTAACGTAAATTGAATCAAGAAACAACTGTTGTTCTGCTCATCTTTTAATTGCACAAACAGCACCACCATGTGGAAGACTGTCATAAGTGCTGGTGTTGACAATTAAGTGCGGTTGCTGAGCACTGGAAAACACATGCTCAAATTAAGTACTGATAGAAATTCACAGGCTTGCTAAAGAGAGGTGGAGAACTACCCAATGGAGGTATGAATCAACTATAAGAAGATAGGATTCTACTGTGGGGAGGCGGGGTTAGCTTCACATATATAAAGATCGATTTCCTAGGGATATAGGGGTCTGCTGTAGGTAGGCAGGAATTTAATAGTGAGATGGGCTTCCACTGCACAGACACACAAAATTTCAGCTCATGAATATGAACATCTGTGGGAGGGTTCCTCAGCGCAGAGTTGGAGTGTGCTGAGACAGGCAGACCTCCAAGACACAGAAAGGGATCTGTCAAGGAGAGATGGGGATGTGTTCCACAGATCTGCTGCAGAGATGCAGGGATCTGCTATAAGGAATATGGTGCAAGGAGGCAGTGATCCAGGAGAACGCTAGTGAGCTGACTGAGCGTGGCCAGATCTATCACCCTGCATGCTGCACATGGACAGATCTAGTACAGAGTAGCGAGGGGTTCTGCAGCAAGGAGTCATCTAAATAAGAGGCAGTGATCTGCTAGTGATCGGGTCCATAAATCCATGCTCCTACCGCAGAGAAGAGTGGCTTTGCTGCAGTGAGATGATGCTCTACGGGGTTGTATGTCGGAACAACAATTTCCTATACAACAACTACCTTAACAACAAGGTCTCTACAACGACAGCGTCTTAACCACAAATTGCTTTACCATGCATTCCTTTTCCATGATTTTTTCTGGTAAAGGCATACATTGTAAACAGATATCCGTGGCTAAGCTTACAACGTCCTCTCTCTCCCCCTGAGCCCTAAATACACCCCCATGCTCCTAAAAACTACCCCGGATCCCCCACACTCCGTAAAAACTACTCTTAACCCCCACCACCTAAAAACTGCCCTGAACCCCTCACCCCCTAAAATCTGCCTGAGCCCACCACCCCCTAAAAACTACCCTGATCCCTTCCGACACCTTAAAAACTACCACAAACCCCCAACCCTTAAAAGCTACCCGAACCCCCACCCCTATAAACTACCCCAAACCCCTCCACACACCCTAAAAACGACCCCAATTCCTTCCTACCCCATAAAACCACTCGAACCCCCTCCCACCCACTAAAAACTACCCCAAACCACCACCGCCTAAAAACTAGCCCGAACCCCCACCCCCTAATAACTAGCCCTATCCCCCCACCCCCTAAAAACTGCCCTGAACCCCCGCTCACTAAAAACTATCCCGAACCCTCCACACCTCCTAAAAACTACCCCGATTCCTTCCTACCCCCTAAAAACTCCCCAAACTCCTCACACCCCCTACAAACTACACCAAACCCCACAACCCCTAAAAACTACCCCGAACCCCCACCCACTAAAAACTACCCTGATCCCCCTAAAAACTACCCCAAACCACCCACCTCTTAGAACTACCTCAAACCCCTCTTACCTGTCCTGTTCTCTTTACTAGTGCTCAGGATGGGTGGGGAGAGAGGAGCATCAGAAAGCAAACCTGAATAGAGGCACGGTCGCCATCCAAGCCTGGGCATCCAAGGCCGACCCAATCTGAAGCCTATCATGACTGAACTTGCTCTCATGGCCAGTACTAAAAGACAACAACACATTCAAGAATGGCCCACACAGCAGGTGAGTATAACCTGAAAGCAGAGGGGATAGAGTCTGGGTCAACTGAGGTGACAAGGGGCTCGGTAGTCAAATGCCCACTGATGTTGAGTGTGAAGGTGAGCTGTCCCACGAAGGAAGTCGAGAGCTCAGGGGTAGATGTCCGGCCGGAGCACCAACAAGCCTCGGCAAATGCAACCCACATGGTCAGAGGAAACAGGTTACGGTGTGAACCAGCAAGGACCAGGGGACTCTCCAAGCAATGGAGAGTCAGGGCACATCTGGGGCGACTAGGTAAGCCCAAGAATTAACAAGGTGACCCTCGCCAGGACCCACAGGCCAACGGACCAGGGATCGCAAGGAGACCTCAAGCATGTTTCCAAAGTACCAGCCCACAGGACACTCGTGGAGTGGAGGCCGGAAACCTTCGGTGCAAATACTGCTCTGGGTCAGGACTACATGGAGTCCAATGCACAAGCTCGGGAATCATCAACAAGCGTATGCAATTGCAAAAGTATGCGCAGAGGTTTGGGTTGTATGGTCCTCACGAGGGATACTGGTCTCAGAGTCGCTGAGAGGGCAGATTGACCTTAGGGACCTTCGGGAACCCACCTCCTGTGTTGCTGAAATCTTCGGAGTCCTCAGGAGCTCAGGGGAAGCAAACCGGTCAGATGCGTTTAGGTGCCTGCTTTTGCAGGGGAGTAACTCCTTTACTCCAAGGAAATTCTCCAGTCTCCCAGCATCGTGCAGGCAGTGGAAGTACTTGGTTTCTTCTTATCAGAATCTTGTCCAGATAAAATCTAAAGTCCTGTAGTCAGGTAACCCACTTTATACCCATGGGAAGGGGTTGGACGGATTCTGTGGACCCTCCTAGGGAAGGGACAGGACAGAGGGGTGGTTACACCCATATTCTTTGTCCAGTTTTACGCCGGATCAGGAGCAAATGGCTCCCAGAACTGGTTTGAGCTGGACTATGCACAGGGACACCAAATGTGCCCCCAGTGCAGACTTTCTGGCACTCTCAAAGTGCACCCACCCAGCCCCAATACACTAAACCCTGTCTGGGAGGTGGTCACACCGCCCTGTGACAGGATGCCTATTGTCATGCCTTCCTCTGCTCAAGCTTGGCTCAGCAGCAGGAGAGCAGAATCGTGTCTGTGGCTGGCAGCATCCATTTTGTGCTGCCCTGGTTGAGAAAGCTGATACCGGGTAGACCGGTGACCCACATATGTTCCTTTGGAGGGGTGGAATCATACCTCCCATGCCAGTTACTGGCATAGAGGTATGATTCCAAGGTGTTTGACACCAAACACAACGTGTTTCTAAGCAACCGTTTTAAAGTTAGCATTAACCACAAGGTTATAATGCACTTAAACATATATGTCGGGCTAAAACAAAAAATGGAAGGTGCACTATAACAGAAGTCAAGAATAGAAAATACACTGGAAATCCAAGACGATTCTTCTTTTATTCGTAGTTGTTTTACTAAAAACGGCACACAGCCAACGCGTTTCGTCCCCTAGTGCCACAGGAACTTCGTCAGGGCTGTAACAATCACAAAGACATTTTTTACACATAGATATACATATATATACATTTAAAAAAATCACAATGCTAAAGACCAATCCACAATACAACACATTAGGAAAAATAGATGTTCATACAAACATATAAATCTGGAAGAAACATAAAAAAATATACAAGAACAGAATGAGTTTCCCAGAACCACAACAAACAATAAATTATAAAAAGTCACGTGTTATAAATAGAAAGCAAGTCTGTACATTTGAATTTAACGAAATGAAAACATATAATGCTGAGTATTAAGTCTAAAAAGTGAAACTAAGGAGATAATAAGGGAGAAAAGATGAAGAGAAAAGGAGCATAATAGAAATAAGGCTTAAGATAATTTAGAAAAGAGGAAATAAAAAAAATATAGTGCAAAAAAGAACATCTCACCTCACTAAAGGTAACCGAACACTTTCAGAGTACGCATAAAGATTCAATTTCGGTGCTTGTGGCGTGTAAAAGCAGTAATACAGAAAGTCCGATATGACCAATCAAATGAGGTTCCAGAAGGAATATATTTATTGTTACTGTTTTTCTAAAACAGATTATTGTGGCAACATTGATAATACATACAAGAAAATAACAATGCCAATAACGTGGCAAGACCGAAATATAAAATGCCTCACCTGGAAAATAAACCAGTAGAAGAAAATAGTCAGCTCAAATCAAGAAAACGTTCCTATCAGTCAAAGAAAAGCAGAGGCGTCTATGGCATACGAGACTCCCTGAAATAATTAAGTTAAGTAATTACCCAAAGGGCCAGTATGTAATAAAGATAAAATACAAATTCGATTCACAAAATATACATAAGCCAGACACATAAGACAAAAAACCTCACCTTAATAAAGGGGGAATACGGTACTGCGTAAGTTGCCAATACAGGAGCGGTAATAATCGCTCAGGTAATGATGTTAGAAGGCTAGTAAATCCCCACTATCAGGTTTCTGAAAGAAAAACAGGATCAGTCACTAAAACCCGAATCACCCAACGATGGACAATTCGAATATTAAAAGAATAAGTGGTGGGGTCAATAGGGAAATTATTAGAACCCTAATGAATCACAATTCATAAATACCCCAAGGATAAAAATATAAGATAAAAGACACAATATCTGAGGTTTCCCTTACCGCATTATAACACAAACAATATTATGCGATCTTTCTCTCCTCAATAGTAGTCAAAGTTGACATATAACATATTATGAGTAAGAGTACAATGTTGCACATATAATCAATAGTCCCATTCTTATAAAACAAGGTTAAGCATAGTAAATAACAGCTATGAAGTCAAGGTGTTCTTACAAGAAAAAAAGTTCTTGGATATTGTAACATCGTCAAATGCCAAGAAAGTCGCAAACTAAGAATGCGGGTGAGAAGGTGTCTCACTAGGGGTTGAAAATGCTGTTTTTGGTTTTGCTTCCTCAGCTAATCTGATTTGCCAGTATCAGCTGTCAGGTCAAATGTACTTAAGAACTTGGCTGAGGCCAAAGTATTAATTAGTTAATCTGCCCTTGAAATTGGGTGAGCATCAGTCCTAGTGACTGCATTGAGTCCCTTGTAGTCAACACAGACCTCATCTCTCTCTTACCACCCTGGGTGTGAGGTTTTGGTACTAAGACTACTGGGCTAGCACAAGAGCTATCTGAGGGCACAATCACTCCTAATTCCCAACATTTTCTGGGCTTCAATTCCTGATACAGCCCCTGACATTATCAGGTTGCATGTAAATCTTATTTTTAACAGGCAGACTGTCACCTGTGTCCACCTCATGGGTACACCAGGTAGTCTGACTTGGAGTCAGTGAAAACATATGTCTGTACTAATTGAGGACTTTCCTACAATCAGTCTGTTGCTCCTCCATCAACTGAACCATCATCAGGGTTCTGTGAGAGGAGATCAGGGAGTGGATCACTCTCTTCCTCCTGTCCCTCATCAGTAGCCATGAGCAAGCCCATGTCTGTCCTGTCCACATATGGTATGAGCCTGTTCACATGGAGCACCCTGTGGGGGCTCCTGGGAGTTCCAAGGTCCACCAGGTAGGTGATCTCTCCCTTTTGCTCAAGAATGGTATGGGGCCCACTCCACTTGTCTTGGAGAGCTGCTGGGGCCACAGGCTCCAACACCCATACCTTCTGTCCTGGCTGGTATACAGTCAAAACAGCCTTTTGGTCAAGCCAGGCCTTTTGCAATTCCTGGCTAGCCTCAAGGTTTTTAGATGCCTTCTTCATGTACTCAGTCATCCGGGAGCGGAGACCAAGTACATAGTCAACTATGTCCTGTTTAGGTGGTTTGAGAGGTAACTCCCATCCCTCTTTAATCCTTAACCAAACATAAGGGACCTCTAACTGGATGTCCAAACAGAAGTTCAAATGGGCTGTAACCAACCCCCTTCTGAGGAACCTCTCTGTAGGCAAAGAGAAGGCAGGGCACAAGGACGTCCCATCTGTGCCTAAGCTTTTCAGGGAGACCTTTTATCATGCCCTTGATGGTTTTGTTGATTCTCCCAACTAACCCATTGCATTGTGGGTGATAGTGTGAGGTGAAGTTGTAATTTACTCCAAACTCCTTCCACATAGCAGTCAGATAACCAGACATAAAGTTGGCATCTCTGTCTGATACTACCTCCTTAAGGAAACCCACTCTGGAAAATACTCCCAGGCGAGCTCTAGCCACAGCAGGAGCTGTGGTAGTCCTAAGGGGAATGGCCTCTGGATACCTAGTGGCATGATCCACCACCACTAGTATGAATCTGTGCCCAGATGCAGTTGGAGGATCCATGGGACCAACAATGCCAATCCCAACCCTCTCAAAGGGAACCCCCACCATAAGTAGTGGTATCAGGGGGGCCTTTGTAGTACCATCTGCCTTACTACTGGCTTGGTAAGTGATACAGGAATGACAAAACTCCTTTGTGTCTTCTGACATGTGAGGCCAGTGAAAATGAGGGACAAGCCTGTCCCAGGTCTTACTTTGGCCTAAGTGTCCTGTTCATGGGATATCATGTGCCAGTGTTAACAGGAAGCCTCTAAACTTCAGAGATATAACCAACCTCCCTGTAGCACCAGGCTTGGCGTCTCTACACTGTGAATACAGAATTCCATCCTCCCAGTAGATCCTGTGGGATCCACTGGCACTCCCAGCAGCCTCAGCAGCATCTTGCTGTCTGAGGGGTTCAAGAGAGGGGCAGCTCAGCTGCTCCTAGCTCAGATCTGCCCTGGAAGGGCCCCCTGTCCCCAAGAACTCAACCTGGTCAGGTTCAAGTTCCTCTGAGACAGTTCCTTCACAGGGACTGAGATCATCTCCCTCGAGAGACTGATCCTCACTCTGAGGCAGGGGGGAAGACACTGCCTTACCCCTTCTACTTCTTCTCTTGGAAGGCACCTGGTCCATCTTCTCAGGATCCAGGGCCTGTTCAGTGGAAGACATTTTGCCTGTGACCTAGTCATGGCAAACACATCTGCAGGGATGCCCAGCATTTCTGCATGTGTCCTGAGTTCCACCTCATCCCAAGCTGAAGTTTCCAAATCATTGCCCAATAAGCATTCTATAGGGAGGTCTGAGCTAACCACAACTTTCTTAGGGCCAGTTACCCCTCCCCAGGTGAAATCCCCAACTGCCAAGGAATGGTCTGTCCTGACATTGCTTGCATTGGTCGCTTGGTACATCTCACCAAGTATGTTCTGTCCAGGGTCCACAAGATCTTTTGTCTCCATTGTGACACTTGCACCTGTGTCCCTATATGCCATGGCCTCCTTACCATTGATCAAAGGCTGTTGTCTGTACTTGCTCAGATTACTGGGACTGACAAATAAGGAGGCAATATCCATGCCTCCATCACAGACCAAAACAGCCTGAGTTGGAATTCTGACTAGGCCAGAATCCATCTCAGATCCCAAGGTTAACCCTACTATACCCTTGTTCTGTACACCACTACATGGAACTGAGCTAGGGGAAACAGTTACCTTGGGGGCAGTGGTTACTGGAGTAGATTCCTTGGCCCTTGGACAACTGCCATCTTTTGTCCAATGTGTCTTCGCTCTACAGATACGACATTAAGGTTTTTTTTTGCCTTTTTTGCCTTGTTAGACTGTGACTCCCCCCCAGATGCAGGTTTTTGGGGCCCTTGTGAAGAATTCTGGTTTTTATCCTTCTCCCCACCCTTATCTGAGGTTTTAGTATCTTGCTTCTTTTGGTCACCATCTTGATTCTGAGTTGTCTGCTTCACCCTGGTTCTGACCCATTTGTCTGCCTTCTTTCCCATTTCTTGGGGAGAGGTCAGATCAGAATCAACCAAGTACTGATAAAACAACTAATTTTGGCAATTATTATGGATGCTCCCTCATAATTAAATTGTACATTCCTTTAAAATCACACACCTTACTGCCAAGTAACCAGCCTTCCAGAGCCTTAGTAGCACAATCTACAAAGTCAACCCAGTTCTGAGTCTGTGCCTTCTGGGTGTCTCTGAACTTAATCATGTATTGCTCAGTGGTTAACCCAAACCCATCAATGAGAGCACTCTTCAAGACTGAGTAATTGTCAGCATCCTCTTCTCTAACAGCGAAGGAGAGACACAAGATAGCCGCCCACTGCTCTTGAAGGACCCTCTGTACCTTACAGGCCCTTTCTAGTGTAGTTATCCATTTGTGGATGTCACCCCCACTCTGATAGGGAGGGACTATCTTGTTCAGATTTCTATGAACATGAGAATATTCTCTAGCTCAAGGGACACTGTTGCAGCCACCATGGGACTCTAGTCCCAATCTTCTTGTTGCTCTTTGGAGCTCTAGGGGTTCCCTGTCTAGGGCCAATTGCTCTTTCTTGAGCATGAGCTCGACTCTCTCAAGCTCCAGAAATTGGCACAGCTTATCATAAGAGGATTCCCTCTTGTTTGATATGGAAGTCCCTACAGAAGTTCCTGAGTGATTGGACTCTGCAGAGGGAGTTCTGGATCTCCTAGGTAAACTCTGTACTCTTCCTGGTGGAGTAAAGAGAGGGCCACTGGGGCTTTCTCCCCCACCTGAAGGAAGATCTTGATTGTCTAAGTTAGAATCATCTTGATTCTCCTGGCCAGGCTTTGATTCCAGGTCAAAGAAGGTTTCACTTCCTGCCCTTTCCTCATTCCCTGCCCCACCCACTCTGTCTACCTCATCAGACCCTGGGGTCTTTCTAAGGTCATTTAAGAGCAAAATCTCAATGAGACGTTGGGTGTTTGCTGATCTCCCTGCCCCCAGCTTCCTAGATGCACACATGGATCTCAATTCTGGAAATGAGATGCCATTGTATCTAGTTGGCAGAGAGCCACTGGCTTCTCCTCTTGAAGACATACTTGTGGTATGTGGCGTAGGCACCTACCTAACCTAGTGAAGACTAAACTCTCTTGAGTTGGGGAAAGGGTGTGCTAGACCATTGGCTTACCCAACTCCAAGTGCAGTAGAACTTACTTTATTCGAATCTTGATTGTATTATATGTACCTAATACTTAGTGGTTTTCAGTTAATCATTCAATGAGATTTATCTGGTAAAACAATAGCAAGCTTGAATCCCAACCACTGCACACCAATGTGAGAAGGTGGGTTGGTATATGCTGTCCACTATTTAAAGTGGGCACCTTGTACCAGGCCACACGACCCTTATGATGTGTGAGGTCAAAGACAACCTTATTGAAAGCTATCCTAGAGGTAGCTATGGAGAGCAACCTTCAGGCTTAATCTTGAAGGAATGTAAATCAGCTTGTTTTACCAGAATATCACCTCCTAAATGATTAAATGAAGGGAGAACCAGCCAGTGTTTATATAAAAACATGTATTCATTAATCTAACACTTTCTACTAGTCTCTATACAAGACTAGGGCACAAAGCACACAATACTAAATCAATAGAACATTCATAAATAGCAAAATACACAGCGGGCTCCAAGGGGAGACCGAACCATATACTAAAAAATTGGTATAACAACAACGACTTAACTAGACACAGTGCCTTGAGCACATAGAATCGCTGGAACCCCAAGGAACCACCCAGAGGAGTAACACAGGGAGCCCACGGAGGACGGGTGCAGTGAGGAAACACAGACGCGTGCTCCGTACAACTCTATGGGAAAGTCGCGGTTGGAAAATTACAAGTTAAGGACACTTATAAGAGGACTTCGAGCAAACCCTGTGGAACTTAGGAGGTTCTAAGGCCAACCCACTAGTGAGTACTGAAGTACCCGTGTTACCTATCCCAGAGGAGCCGGGTGCATAGGGGTCAAGTGGTGTCAGAAACCTTTGTCGTTTTCAATGGAGAGCTGCAAAGAAGTCCTGCTGGCAGGAGGGCGAAGCATGTTCAGTGGAATCCAAGCCTGGATTCGAGGTGAGAAGAACCTAAAAGCAGAGGGGACAGAGTCTGGGTCACTTCAGGGGACCAGGGGCTCGGTAGTCGAATGCACACCGATGTCAAGTGCTTCAGGAGTGAAGAAGGGTTGCTTGTCTCTGCAGCCACGGGGACCAGGAGATGTCAAGGATGACCAGAGTCCAGAGGTGAGCTGTCCCACAAAGGATGTCGAGAGCTTAGAGGTGATGTCCAGCTGAAGCACCAACAAGCATCGGCAAATGCAACCCACACGGTCAGAGGAAACAGGTTACGGTGTGGACCAGCAAGGTCCAGGGAACTCTCCAAGCAATGGAGAGTCAGGGCACGTCTGGGGCAACCAGTTAAGCCCAAGAATTAACAAGGTGACCCTCGCCAGGACCCACAGGCCAACAGACCAGGGATCACGAGGAGACCTCAAGCAAGATTGCAAAGTACTAGCCCACACGACACTCGTGGAGTGGAGGCCGGAAACCTTCAGTGCAAATACTGCTCGGGGTTAGGACTACATGGAGTCCAATGCACAAGCTCGGGAATCGTCAACAAGCATATGCAATTGCAAAAGTACGCAGTGCACAGGAGTTCGGGTTGCACGGTCCTCACGAGGGATACTGGTCTGAGAGTCGTGAGTGGGCCGATTGACCCCAGGGACCTTCAGGAACCCACCTCCTGTGCTGCTGAAATCTTCGGAGTCCTCAGGAGCTCGGGAGAAGCAAACTGGTCAGATGCGTTTAGGTGCCTGTTTTTGCAGGGTAGTAACTCCTTTACTCCAAGGGAGTTTCTTCAGTCGTCCAGCGTCGTGCAGGCATTGGAAGTACTTGGTTCCTTCTTAGCAGAATCTTGTCCAGGTAAAATCTAAAGTCCTGTAGTCAGGTAACCCACTTTACACCCATGGGAAGTGGTTGGAAAGATTCTGTGGACCCTCCTAGGGGAGGGGCAGGACAGAGGTGTGGCTACACCCATGTCCCTTGTCCAGTTTCGCGCCATATTCAGGTAGGCAGGATTACTTCCATACAGCTTCCACTCCCAGTGTGTCATGGAAGAGATTTTCTGCCTTTCTCATGGAAATGCATTGTTGCAGCAAAATGATCCCAAAGTTTAATGCACCCAAACGCTAATATGGTGCATCGCTGTATCAACTGTGCAGAGTACTTTCTAGCCCCTCAACAATACCCCTGGACCTTCCAATACAGCCCACATGATGTCAGGGGACATCTATAGAGCTACTGCTTGCTTCAGTTCTGCTGTACGTTCGGTGAGACCGAGGAGATCCGTAACCTGAACAAAAAGGTTAAAATAGCGTACATTTGAAATACAAATGTCCCACTTGGGAGCTTCCAGAGATGCCCCCTCTTCTATCCTAGCTATTGAGTTGACAGTTTCCTAGAAGGTGTGAAGGAGGTGTAGTCCCAGACAGAAATGTACATGCCTTTAAATTAATATCTCTGCAATATACAAAACAAAATGATGGATGGAATGCTTGAATTATTCTCAGTCAGTGGTAATTAACTGGGCCGCACCCCAATCTATCATTACTTTGCACACCATGCCACATTCGTTTGGAGCCATCCATATGCAAATCAGACTTAACCCTGCTCCAATCGGAACAGTCCAGTCTGAACTGCCAGATCAGGTCCTTCCAGAAGCAGAACACAATCAACACAAGACAGTTTTCACACTGATTGGGGCTCTTCAGCCAGGTGTAACTGGCTAAAGCCACAGTAAATTCAGGAACCACATCTGGGCACACCCATCACACTCACGTTATCGCATTGGAGCATACAAATAAAGTGATGGCTGGAATGCTTGAATTAATCTCAGCCACTGGTAATTACTCAGGCCCACCCTTATATTCTAAAAACCTGATTCCCTATAGACAGGATTTCCCAGATCTTAAGGTCCTCTTGGAAGGTTCATTGTTGATAGATTTGTTGATGAAGCTCATTAGGCTTGTTTTGGCATCACTGATATCTCCTTCCTACTGATTTTGAAATTACATATTCTGCTCAAAACATGGCTTTCTGGAATTAAAGTAGGTTTGCTAGGTCATCCGTGAATTAGGTGTTGAAGGAGGTTCCAACTAGGTCTATTGCGTTGTGGGATTGTTGTGGGTATGCAAGTGCGGGTACGGGGTGCTGTCTGTGTTGGTGGATCTTGATCTTGCTCTTGCAGAAGTTGTTGAAGGCCATGCACTTCTTGAAGCGGACACCTGGAGGAAGGGTAGTGGGAGGGTTAATCCCCTGACTCTGAATAGGATGGTGCCTGCCCTGTACAATGCTGGCTCCGCCCCCTGTGGTGTGTCTGATCACCTAGCCCCCACCTGACAAAGGGGAAGAGGAGCTTCCACAACAAAGTGCTCCAATTCCCCCCTGAACCAATTGCGTCTGGTTCCCCCATGCCCTACACTTAAGACAAAGGATTTGCTAATATAAATTTAGGGGCTGTGACCCCCATGAAGATGTTCAGTTCTTGTTCCTGACTTGGGGGCATGCTGCTACTGGGGCCGGGGAGGAACCGCCATGGGGACCTACCTCCCTGCTGGAGGGCCCTGTGTGCTGACCTCCCTGGGCCCCACCATGCCCCTTGATCTCCAGGACTCTGCTGCATCTGTTCCTATCCTTTGCCATGGACTTCAGGGTTTCTAGCGCCCTGTGAGCACTTAATTTTGATGTGGCCAGGAGAGAGGAGCTGGTGTTTGCAGCGCGCTGGGCTGCGTAAAAGATTTCTTTTGGAGGGAATCCCCAGTGTAGGGATTCCCCATGCCGGTTTGCAGAACTGGGAGCCTACCCCACATTTCAGTGGTCCCAAAGTGCAGCAGGGATCTGCCCTGCCTTGTGAGTATTTTAGCGGAAGAGCGGGAGTCCACCCCGCCCTGCCGGTGCCGCTGGATTATGTCTCATTAGGCAGGAGCCCACCCCACATGTTGTGTCCGTTAGCGTGTGCCCACCCCGCTTTATAGATATTGAAAATGGCGGGTGCCCTCCTCACCTTACGGTGCCTGAAGGCGGGTGCCCACACCGCTTGTGCCTTATTTTAAATGACGGGAGCCTACTCCGTACTGCCGCCAAGGAGGAGAATCACTGCCGCTGGCCCGAGCCGCAGAGAAAGCGGAAAACAGGAAGTCAGGCAGCGTGATGCCTGACGTGGGGCGGGATTTCCACCTCCCCGAGGGAAGCCACCCGCGTACGGAATTACCAAGAGAAGGGTTGGAGCAGGGCTCCCATGAGCAGTTGGGAGCCAAGGAGAAGACTGGATTTCCAAGGGAGAGGAGATGAAGCCGCCCGGATCGGAGGAGTCCTAATGTGAGTTATGCTTAGGAGGTTAGGGTCTAATGCGTTTGGACTTATGAGATGATTGCATAATGTGTTTATGCAGGTGAGGTTGGCGCAGAATGTATTTCACGCCTAAATATGATACTGTACATAATGTTGTTTATGTTGCAGGATAATGCTGAGTACAGTGTTTGCCAGCCCAGTCATTACTGGTTGTGTTCTACGTTTATGATATGTCCTACATTTACTAAGTTCACTTGGTGATGGTTCTGACAGTGGTCCAGTTGGCCCTGTCAGGTGTATATAATCCCTTGTAGATTTTACCTAGTGCCAGGTGGCACAATGTATATTATGTGATTACTATTCTAATGTGTTATGATAATACAAAGGCTATTTTTGATATAACCTTGTGTGGAGTTCCTTTTGTGGTGTGCCTGGTAGGTTGTTGCTGTGTGCGTGTGCAAACGCTTTACACATGGCCTCAGGGATAAGCCTGACTTCTCGTGCCAAGCTACCAAGGGGATGAGCAGGGGTTATCTTTGGTGTGTAACTCCCTTGCCCTGACTAGAGTGGTGGTCTCTGCCTGGCTTTGGCGCAAGCCTTAGCCAACCAGAGATCGCATTTCTAACACCAACCAACTGGTGGAAGAGACTATAACTGGGAGTATTACAATCACAATGTGTTCAAGATGTACTCCTTAACTAGGTCACTCGAATATAGTGAGAATTGTTTTGCAAAGGTATCTTATACATGTGTAAAAGTGCTCCATATGTCATAGAACCTCAAGTGCGCAGTACCTGTCGGAGCACCAGGCGCAGTGGCCATCGTCCCATAGCAAAAAGCCGGGAGTATGCAATGCTATTTCTCGAGGGACACACTGCCGCCTCATATGCGGGCAGTCAATATTGCTGTGTGTTCACATTAGCCAGTACATACCATGTCAACCATGCCGTAAATGTGGGCTGGTACACGATATGCGGTCGGGGCCGCTGCTCGCATGGAGGATAGTATAGCTCATTGATTGTGCATGCATCATAAGTCCAGACAGAAGTTTAAAACCCCTTGTTTGATTGAAACACATACTATGTCAACCTAATCGCAAATGTGAACCAAAACTCGTGGGGCCCGATTCACAGAACTAACTTAAGACAAAATCCTAAACTTACTACCATTTTGGTATTCACAGAAGGCACTTACTCATTTTGGTATTCACAGAAGGCACTTACTCATTTCGGTATTCACAGAAGTTAGTAGTCCTAACTTTAGGACTCCTAAATGCCTTCTGTGAATACCGAAAGTCTTAAAATTAGGATTTTTCTCAGTTCAGGAGTAGTAAAGTTAGGACTCCTAACTTTAGGACTCCTAAATGCCTTCTGTGAATACCAAAAGTCTTAAAATTAGGATTTTTCTCAATTTAGTAGTAGTAAAGTTAGGACTCCTAACTTTAGGACTCCTAAATGCCTTCTGTGAATACCAAAAGTCTTAAAATTAGGATTTTTCTCAGTTTAGGAGTAGTAAAGTTAGGACTCCTAACTTTAGGACTCCTAAACTGAGAAAAATCCTGATTTTAAGACTTTCGGTATTCACAAAAGGCATTTAGGAGTCCTAACTTTAGGACTCCTAACTTCTGTGAATACCGAAATGAGTAAGTGCCTTCTGTGAATATCAAAATGAGTAAGTGCCTTCTGTGAATACCAAAATGGTAGTAAGTTTAGGATTTTGTCTTAAGTTAGTTCTGTGAATCGGGCCCGTGCTGTCGGGGATGCTGACTGTATGAAAATAGTGCTGCTATTTGATTACATGCGCACCGTTAGTCCAGAGTAAAGTCAGATACCCACTTGTTTGTTTGTGTAAATAGCGATCCCCCTCCTGGGCGTGAGGTTCTACAGAGTAAGACTTGATCCTACTGTATGAAAATAGTGCTGCTATTTGATTACATGCGCACCGTTAGTCCAGAGTGTAGTCAGATACTCAATCGTTTGTTTGTGTAAATAGCGATCCCCCTCATGGGCGTGAGGTTCTACAGAGTAAGACTTGATCCTACTGTGAGAAATTAGTGCCGCGCTCCCCCATTTATAAATAAGGCTGTTACGGATGTCCCTCTTACTGCTTCTGTCAGGTGGGCTTCCAAGGCCAGTGCACTAGACAGGAAAGTCAGCTGGCCATGGCTGGCTACCAAACTAATATACGCGGTGTACGAATTTGAATGACTTCTTCCTGATGTATCCCAAGGCTTGCTGGGAAACGTAGTCCCAGATAGGGGAGTGTCTGTTGTTCGTGGCTGTATGTGAAAAGTTTTGTTTGACACAATTTTTATTAAAACCCTCATTGACTAACGCAGGCATTTACTTCAGGGCAAATTATAATCTGTGTGTGTGGGGTTTCTACGTGTCAGACTATTGGTTGTGATCGCTCAATGGGACGATTCTGGCAATTTCTACAAGTCAGACTAGGTACAAGCTCAATTAGTGCGAGACAGCTTGTAATCATATGTGTTAAACTTTATGATGACAAAACTGGCCCAGGCCCATAATACAAGGCAGACAGGACGCAGTATATTTGGAAACTGTTTTCCAACTGCCTACTGTTGGAAAACATCCGGTTAGTTCCCGGTCTAGTGCACAGAATAGCCAGCCGCTGCACAGCAGGGCTGAGTGGTGGGTGGGTGGAGCCTCAGGCTATTTTTACCAAGCTGGAGCTAGTGCGCAGATCAGAGAGTCTTGCCCAGGTATATGGTGGGTCACTCGTAATGCTGTTGCGCTTGCTGCCTCTCCTCTTGTAATACTGAAATACCACTTCTTTGCACATTGTTCGATTCATTTTTAAAAGGAAAATTTCAAAAGCATTATTTAATCTGTGTTGCTAAATTTTACCTGATTGTATCCTGCATTTGGTGATCTCCACTCCACAGCGCGCCCCCGCTTCCTGCTCAAGCACTTCCGGTTAGTTCCCGGTCTAGTGCACAGAATAGCCAGCTGCTGCACAGCAGGGCTGAGTGGTGGGTGGGTGGAGCCTCAGGCTATTTTTACCAAGCTGGAGCTAGTGGGAAGCGCGCGCACGCAGCGGGCGCACCTAAGGCAAGCCCTTCTGCGCCTGTCCGCGCCGGACCAGGGTCCAAGAACCCTGGCCCTGGCCACCTTTATTCTCTGGCCGAACTCCATCGCCTAAATCATGATATAGCGCCGCTTGACAACATAGTAGTAGCCACACTTAAATCAGAAGGGCTGCTAAGGCCACAAAAACATATGGTGAACCACAATTACACAAATCTCTCTCCAACGTCACTCGGGCCCCCTAACCCCCCGGGACTTAGATTTGCGATCTTGAACTCCCGGTCTCTGCAAAAACACAACTTAGAGGTTTTCTTCCTACTGCAAGATGACACCATAGATATTTTAGGTGTCACCGAGACCTGGCTTGAGGTATCCCCAACTCCGGATTTGGTAGCCGCCATGCCAAATGACGCGGCTCTCTATCATAACAGACCCGGTAGCACTAGAGGGGTCGGGGTCGCTTTTCTCTACAAACACCTCCTCAAGGCTGTGACGCTCTTTGCAGAGAGCATTGAAGGGGTGGATGTACTAGGGGCAAAGTTCTGTTCTCAGTCGACTTGCATTGTCGGCCTGATTGTGAACCGCCCCCGAGAACATCGCCCAGGTTCGTCGAATGTCTGACGGAACTGGCTCACAACATGCGCTCACGATACCAATGTATAGTAGCAATGGGAGACTTCAACTTCCATTGGAAGCAATCTCCCAAAGAGAGCCAAGCTAAACTAATGGACGAGGCACTGACCGCACTGGAACTCCACTAAATTGTGATAGGTCCCGCCCATGAGAAAGGCCATACACTTGACCTGGTGTGGACCTCCCAGCCACATACCAACCCCCCAGTCATCAGTCCCTGTTCTTGGTCTGACCACTATATTATTAGTGGCCGTCTCCCACTTTTGGACCATAAAACCCTTCCACCCCCAGAATGGAAAGTTCTTAGGAGTTGGAATAAACTTAGCGCTGAGGACCTGGTCTCCGTCCTCAGAAAATCCAGTTCCCGCAGTCCCACTCAAGGAGACCCCGATGCACAAAGTACCACCTTCGCGCAAAGTCTGAATAGTGCTATCAATATACTCGCACCTGCACGAAGGGAAAGAATAAGGGACAAAGGGAAAGGGGCTCCTTGGTTTAGTGATGCCCTACGAAGTATGAAACAAGAGCTTCGACAATGTGAGCGAGCCTGGCAGAAAGCCTATGATCCCGATGCTCGATTAGAATACCATGCAAAATGTGCTGCATACAAAAAAGCAATTTTAACAAGAATCTCAGAATTCTATGAAGTCAAGATCGCATCCGCTAACAATACACAAAAAGAGACTTTCAAGATCCTGAAAGAACTAAGACAAGTGAAGGAACAGAAGCCTTCCTTCTGTAGGGATGATAGTAATAAATGTCAAGCCTTTTTCAGATCAAAAGTGAAGGATCTACTGATTGAACTCCAGCGCACCCCCATGCTCCCCTGCCTTTTAGAACCGACACCCCAGCCACCCCTCTTTGACAAACCCCTCACCTCCTTCCCTACGCTTACGCCTGACTCTTTGGCTCTACTTATAGGGCGTGTGAAATCAGGTTCGTCTGCTGACCCTTGCCCCCCAAGGATCTTTAGGATGGCTTTCCCTGGGATCAAAGCCGAGATCCTTTCACTTCTCAACTTATCCCTAGAAACAGGACTAGTCCCTAGGGACTCCAAGGAGGCACGTGTCATTCCGCTCTGAAAAATAATCTGCGACCGACACAAAGAACCTGAAGAATTTCCGGCCAATCTCCCAACTCCCACTCCTTTCAAAGATTCTGGAACAGCATGTATTACTTTCACTATCACATCACCTGGAAGTCAATCATCTCTTACAAACTAACCAGGCAGGATTTTCGGGCCCACCACAGCACGGAACTGGTTATGCTCTCGGTATTAGATTGATTAAGACTGAAGGCAGATGCAAAAAAAACATGCGCCCTGATTCTGCTAGATCTATCCGCGGTATTTGACATGGTCAATCATGACCTACTCCTGTCGCAGATTTCTGATCTAGGGATTCAGGGCAAGGCGCTAGCATGGCTCACGTCCTTTCTGAATAGCCGCTCCCAGAGAGTACAGCTGACTGACGCTATGCCCAGCCCAGGCACACTTCCCTGCGGGGTCGGAACTGTCACCCCTACTGTTCAATGCCTATCTTCAACCCTTGATAGCCGCACTGAATCAGATGGAGTGCCAGATTTACAACTACGCCGACGATACCCAAATTATCATTCAGATTGATAATTCTCTAATTGCTCATGCTAGAGTTCAGAACATACTTAAATTCACAGTCAACCGAATAACGGTCAATTCCCTGAAGATCAACCCAGATAAGACAGAGGTGCTGGCCATCACCAATGATGCCAACCCTTGGAGCAATCTCTTTTGGCCTCAAGAGCTAGGCAAATACCTAGAGCCAGCCTTGGCTGTAAAAAGCCTGGGTATTAAAATCGATGCCAAGCTATCCATGACTCAACAGGTGTCGGCAATAGTGCGCACTTGTATAGGCTTACTGAGACCGCTATGCAAACTGGCCCTCCTTCTCACTTTTGACACCCTTAGACTAGCTGTATCAGCCCTAATTATATCAAGATTAGACTATGGCAACTCCCTCTACCTCGGCCTCCCGGGAAAGCTACTGGCAAGATTGCAGATAGTAATGAATGATGCTGCCAAACTGATCTTTAGAGTGCCCAGACAAATGCATGCCACACCTCTCCTTCACCAGTTACATTGGCTCCCAATCAGGCAGAGGATAAAGTTTAAAGGCCTCTGCATCGCACATAAAGCCATCTATGGCCAAGTCCCGAGATATATCAAAGACAGTCTAGCCAAATACAACCCAAGTAGAATGCTACGGTCATCGGAGGCCAGTCTGCTGGTCTTCCCCAACTCTTGCCTGTCCTCCATTGGAGGAAGAGCGTTCTCCACTTGCATCCCTCAAATCTGGAACAAGTTGCCTCAGAATGTACGAAAGGAACACTCTCTACTCCCGTTCAGGAAAAAGCTGAAGACAGTACTCTTTTCAGGAGGCTTTGGGCACACTGTATCGTACTCCACTCCCACCTGAGCCAAGGCAGCACCCTCTCACAGCACTTAGAGACCGTACAGTGATAATGCGCTTTACAAATAACAATTACAAATTACTGTGGAGACGCATTTAGGTAGCCCAGAAGATCCTCTCAAGGCAGACTGGTGCAGAAATGCAATCTATAGTGTGAGTGAAAATAGTAGACTGCTCTGATTAGTGTCATCTTAAGTAGCAGGTCAAATTTATTCATGTTCGTGACATGATTAGCCTGAGTATACTGACAGTGTCGGCAACAGATTTTACATTGTCATGTGCGTGTGCAACGTCACTGTGCTTCTCATATTTAGTCCTCAGCTAGAGTGTATGTCGCGAGAGACTGCCACGGCATGTCATCATTTAACCCCTTCTCTACTGTGCCTAATCTGAAAACCCATCTCTGTTCCATCCTTAACAGACTTTTGATTAGATTCGGTGTCAAAGGGGACAGGTTTGGTTTGTCCAGGACTACCCACCTCAAATTCTCTGCTTGGTGTTTTTTTTCAAGAAAGTGTTTCATAAGTTTGGTTTATTATTTCTCGCATCTTATAGTACTCTTATGTTCAGATATGCGGACCTTTATTTTGCGGGTGGTCATCCTGTCATATCTGAGTCTGCAGGGGCAGGTGATAAGTGAAATTACTCTCGCACTATTGCAGTGGGTGTGATGGCTCAGTGACCACGGTTTTATCAATTGTTTTCGTGACACTATTCTGGGCACTTACTCCACAGGCTCCACAAGGGTAGTGCCCTTGAACTGGGGTTAGACTCCAAAGCGTCTGTTGCTTCATAGGCTTGGAAGGGCATTGTCTGGTATGGATGAGGTTATCTCTTAGATTGCAACTTCTTTTGAATGCAAACAGGTTTCTGTAAGGATAGCGTGCCTTTATTAAGGATGTGGCAATTTCTATTGATGAACTTTTTGACCTGGTAAGATAGAGTGCAGAAAGTGTTCACACACACCAGTCTGTCCAGGGATTCTCTGTTAGATGAGGTGTCTAATAGGGCGTCCCTGTTATTGTTAAGGGCTCTTTTGGCAGATCTCCTGACCAAGGTGGGTGGGTAATGTCTGTCCAGGAAGTTATCTCTGAGCTTCGCAGCATGTTCTTTTTATGGGGTTGTGTTTGAGCAGTTTTGTCTCAGGCGCAGGAACTGGCCAAATGGAAGATTCTCCAGTTGCGACTTTGGATGGTAGCTGTCAAATTGCAGCAGTGCTTTGCGGGCCATTGGTTACTGGTATAGTTCTGTTTCAAGTCTGCAGTTACAGGGGACTATCAGAAATGAGAGGCGTTCCTTACTATATTCACAAGTGAACCGCAGATGTTTATTCTGACAGTGATGAAAGAGTTCAATGGACTCAGGTCACCAAGCCAGATGACTAAAATGTCGTCAATGTACCTTTTCCATAATAGCATCTTCGACCGGTAAGGCTAGTCTGTGGTAAGTACCTTCTCCTCCTCGAAGACATGCATGTATAGGTTTGCTAGTCTGGGGGCAAAAGAGCTACCCATAGAAGTCCCTGATGTTTGTAGGAACAGTTGTTCTTCAAACTGAAAGTAATTCTCTTTCATAGTCATCGTTGCACATCTCATGATGAAGGATATGGGTGTGATTGAGTCTGGTGGATTTGTATGTAGCAGCCCTTCCACAGTGTTAAGGGTTGGTCCTGAGGGATGCACGTATGCAAAGACTCAACATCGAAAGATATAAGGAAATCTGTTTCCATATCAAACGTTATGTCTCTCAATAGACGCAAAACTTCTCTGGTGTTTTGTCTCAGGTGCAGGAACTGGCCAAATGGAAGATTCTCCAGTTGTGACTTTGGATGATAGCTGTCAAATTGCAGCAGTGCTTTGCGGGCCATTGGTTACTGGTATAGTTCTGTTTCAAGTCTGCAGTTACAGGGGACAATCAGAAATGAGAGGCGTTACTTACCGTATTCACAAGTGAACCGCAGATGTTTATTCTGACTGCTAAGCCAGTGATGAAAGAGTTCAATGGACTCAGGTCACCAAGCCAGATGACTAAAATGTCGTCAATGTACCTTTTCCATAATAGCATCTTTGACTGGTAAGGCTAGTCTGTGGTAAGTACCTTCTTCTCCTCGAAGGCATGCATATATAGGTTTGCTAGTTTGAGGGCAAAAGAGCTACCCATAGAAGTCCCTGATGTTTGTAGGAACAGTTATTCTTCAAACTGAAAGTAATTCTCTTTCATAGACATCGTTGCACATCTCATGATGAAGGATATGGGTGTGATTGAGTCTGGTGGATTTGTATGTAGCAGCCCTTCCACAGTGTTAAGGGTTTGGTCCTGAGGGATGCACGTATGCAAAGACTCAACATCGAAAGATATAAGGAAGTCTGTTTCCATATCAAACGTTATGTCTCTCAATAGACGCAAAACGTCTCTGGTGTCCTGTAAATATGTGGGCATTTGTTGTACTATCAGTCTCAGGAAGAAGTTCACGAATTTAGATAATGGTTCCAGGACCGAGCTGATCCCAGAGATGTTAGGCCTGCCGGGTGGTGGTCTCTGCGTTTTATAGATTTTAGGCAGTGCATAGAAATAAGGGGTCACTGGCTCCTTCATTTTCAGGAACTCTGCCTCTTTGGCGGTGATCCAGTCGTTGTCCATAGCTCCATCCACTATAGAAGATATGGTGGCACACAGTCTTTTTGTAGGGTCAGTTTGAAGGAGACGGTATGATGTTGCAACCCCTAGTTGTCGGAGACACCCAGTCCCATATGCGGTTGTGACCAAAATGACTGTAGCACCTCCTTTGTCCACTGGATTTGTCGTCGCTTAGTGTCCATAAAGCCAGTTGTTCTTTCTTAGGTAGGCTGCGGTAGGCTGGACGTGGTGTCATCAGTTTGGTGCTGATCTCATTGAGAACAGCCTTCTCGAAGTTTGCAACTGCCATAGGTAGAAGGCCCACAGGAGGGCTTATTGGACTTATTGCACAGATTGGTATTGGGGGTGGGCCCCACTGTCGTGTTAGGTGTTCTTTACGCAAAAAAGAAGTGCAGCCTTATTTTACAAAAAAATGGTGTAGTTCTTGTTGGAGCTGGAAGGGATCTCGCGTGAAGGTGAGTACCAAGCCCAGTCTGTGGTTAAATACCTGTTCCTTGTCTTCCGTAAGTACACGTTGGCTCAGATTAACCATTATGTTGGATCCCTGCTCGACCGGGGTTGTGGAAGGCTCTTTGTCATGCTCTGTGTGTTCCTGGGCGACATTGGTGGACCCCAGTGTACCTGTTGTCTTCTCCTTTCTCTTGACTATCCACGGCCCAGTCCTAAAAAAGACTGGTTGTATCTGTGTGGTGGTTGTGGTGCTTGAAACCCCATCATTGGTCCTTGTGGCCCTAATCACATCGGTTGAAAATTGGGTTGGCCCCAAGGGTTGGGTGGCAACCACTGGTTCATAAGGAGTCCTCCTCTTGGTCCGCGCCACCTCCTCTGTCTTTTTTATTTATTTTATTTATTTGGTGTTTTCTATAGCACGAACATGACCCACAAATGTAGGTGTCAGAGCGCTTTACATTTCAATCACTTTTAAAATCCACAGAAATATAATTTTATAACGTCCAGAACATGTATATGTATTCCAGTAACATTGGCATGTGCTTACCTATATGCAAACCACATAAAATGAAGAATAATAGAATCAGATTATACTAAAGCATGTCATAACATAGTTAAATTTAAAATAGGACCACTCTTGAGGTCTTGGATATCTAAATTGGTTATAGAATTGCTAGCCTAGTCAGATATCATTGTGGATTGGCCGAGGTACCTGACCATAGACAGCATCGCTGTTGGTAGCCAAAGGGGCTAAGTGTAACCCCTTAGCTGAAGATAGCCATTAGAACTCAATCCATGCCAGTGGATTGATTTAAAAAGAGAACAGATTCTTTCTTCTGCTATTAGGAGTATGGTAGTCCTGCTCACATTAGCTTATTTGAACAGCTGAGTGAAGATGATCTCCGGGATGACTGAAGATTTCTCAAGAATTTCAGTAATCCCTGTTGAATGTTATGGGAGAAATTTACCCATCAGAAAGGACTTAGTCTCTGTTTTGAATCGTGGAGCATCTGTGATTCTTCTAATATTCGGTGGGAACGAATTCCAGATCCTTCGTGCAGTTCCAGTGAACGCTCTATTGTATGTTCTTTTCTTACGGAAGAGGGTTAGTTTCAGTAAAAAATCTACAGATCCCCTCAATGGTCTACTGCTTCCAGTCAGAATAATTTTATGGGCCAGGTAATGTGGAGTTTTGTGGTGTATTGCCTTGTGTGTAATACACACAATCTTTAGCTCTATTCTTGCCTCATATGGTAGCCATTTGAGTGCTTTCAGATGTGGAGTGATGTGGGCAAATCTTTTGGATCCTATTATAAGTCTATTAGCTGCATTGAGACAAGCTTTTAGGGGAGCTGTTGAGATCTTAGGAAGCCCTGATAGAGTTATGTATCCATACTCAATTCTCAATATTACCAGCGCCTGGACTGCCATTTTAAGATCATCAGAAACAATGAATGGCTTCAATTTTCTGAGGTAATTCAGATGGAAACGAGGGCTTTTGCCATTGTGTTGATGCATGTTTAATTCTTTATCCAGCGTGATTCCAAGAGACTTGGATGAGTCCACTATAATTGGGGTATCGTTTAGCGCAGTGATCATCTTAGACCATTCCTTAATCCTGGTTGAACCTTTAGGGGGGAGATCAGGAGGAACTAGTTTTTTTGTTAGCTGAGCTTAAGATGATTGCCAGCTAGCCATTTAACGGTTCTCTGTAGTGCTTGGTTCATTATGTTGATCTCTTCTGTTGATAAAATCTTCATATACAGCTGGGTGTCGTCTGCATACATGTGAAAGGAAATGTTAGCCTGTTGTAATACTTCTGTTAATGGTTCGATGTACAGATTGAATAGTGTAGGGGATAGAGTTGAACCTTGTGGGACCCCAATTTGAATCGGAGATGGCGGGGATAGCTTGTTATTCACTAGGTATCTTTACGATATGTTCTCTAGGTAGGAATGAAACCATTTTAGGACTGTACCCGAGAAGCCCATTCTATTTTCTAGGTGTTCTAATAGTTTGGAATGGTTTACTGTGTCAAATGCAGATGATAGGTCTGGAAGGATCAAGAGACAGGTTTCATTACGGTAGAGAGCTAACAGAGTGTCATCTACTATGTGTAAAATTGCTAATTCCGTACTGTGATCAGATCTGAACCCAGATTGACAGTCATTTAGTTGCTCAAATTCCGTAATGTGTTAACTTAGTTGTTGTTGAGCACATTTATCTAGTACTTTGGCTAGTAGGAGGATGGTTGTTACTCGTCAAAAGTGGTTTGGGTCCGATGGGTTTTCAGTAGATTTCTTTAAGAGAGGGATGACCTGGTCGATTTTTAGACAGTTCGGAAAAGATCCTTGTGCTAGCGATTCATTGATTATCTTAGTACAATAGGGTATGACCATGTGGATGAGAGTGGGCCAGCATTTTCCAGGCAGAGTGTCATTGTAATGGGTATCTGGTTTCAAAGATAGTAAGATTTTTGTAATGCCATGTTGATCATATAGTTTGAAGGTTGACCAGTGAGCATCATTTTTGGGTACTACTTGAGCTGGTAGGGCAGGATTCTCAACTTGTTTACTTCTTAGATTTAAGGCTTTTTCAGCGGTATTTTTGAGTTCTCTATCCAATGAGCTGGCTTTATTGGTAAAGAATGTTGAAAAATCTTCACAGGAGAGTTCTGATTTAGAAGTTAATAGGGAGGACTTGGCTAATTTGTTCGATTGATCTTTTAGCAGATCGAAGAGTTTCCTCGGTCTGTTGTTTGCATTTTTAAGTTCATTTCTAAAAAATTCTTTTTTTGATTTAAGTACCCTTTTGTTGTAGGTTTTTCTGTACATTTGTAATTGCTTTAAGTGGGGGGATGAAAAATGTTGTTTCCATTTTTGTTCAGTTATTCTGAGTTTACGTCTTCCTTCATTAAGTGACCCATTGAACCATGGGTTTTTATCTTTAACTTGTGTTCTTTTAAGTTTTAGAGGGGCAATATTGTCGATTATTTTAGATATCTTACGATTGTAATGATCCGTAAGCTCGTTGACTTCCTTGAGTTCAGAAGGGGGTTGAAGTTAATTCTCGTCTTGTAATATTAGACTGTCTGAGTTCAGATCTTTTGTGTCCCTCACCCAAGTTTGGTTTTGATTGGTTGTGAGGTTGTTTTCTTTTTTTTGGCTGGTATTGGAAGGTGATGATGTGGTGATCAGACCAGTCACAAGGAACGATTGACAAAGATTAGATCACGTTTTCTTTGGAGATCATCCAGTCTAATGTATGGAATGGGTTGGCAGGGAACAAGCTTGCACTAGCGAGTTGTCGGCTAGGAATTCTTTAAGAATGTTGACCTGATTATCCTGGATGTCGTTCCAGTGAAGATTGAAGTCCCCCTGGAAAATAAAATTAGAGTGAGGTTCTGAGTTAGCTGTAATAATTTCCATTAGATGGTCAATGAAAATCAGGTTTTTGCCTGGGGGGTGGGGGGGGGGGTGAAAGAATGTGTGTAATTTGTACACTTGGTTGTCTGTGAATCGTACTGAGAGCCCCAAGAATTCACATGAGTCGATAGAGTCTGCGATAACTTTAGAGATGGTGATGTTCGATTTGTATATACAGGCTACCCCTCCTCCTATTTTGTTTAGTCTGTCTAGCCTTATAATATTATAGTTTGGTGGCACCAGTAGGTCTAGGCATGGGGAGGATGATTCAGATTGCCATGTTTCCATTAAAATAGCCACGTCAATGTCTTGGTTCATGATCAGGTCGGCAATGTACGCAGCATGTTTCATTGCTGAGCGGCAATTGATGAGTAGGCATATCTTATTTGTAGAGTTTTCTAGGTTAGAGTTTGAGTTTTGTCCATCTGGGATTAGTGTTATTTCTGTCCGGTTATTGGAGTTTGGCCCTCTGTGATTAGTATGCGTTATTCTGTTGTCATTAATTGGGACCACTTGAATCTTCTGATTATTTATTTTATCAGGGAGGTTGGGAGTCATATCATAGGAAAGTAGTAGTTTTTGGGTTTCAATGTCCGACGGATATCTAAGGAAAATACGTGGATGGTAAATCTTATTATACAGAGGTAGTGGGGTAGTGTTGAGCTTATTGTGGAGAGTGTGTACTGAATTTTCACTCTGGATAATGTTGGCGAGATAACATTCTAAGAGAAGTAGAGTATTCTTCATGTTCCTAATATCGTTTCACATATCCATAGCTATTCTATCTGTCTGGGCAATGAGAATATCTAATTCCATTCTTGAGGGTGGAGGGAGTTGATGCTTTTGAGATGTGATTGAAGGCATTTGGAGTGGAGAATTAGATGGTTCCACCTCCGACTGTTTTTGGGTCTCTTTAGTTCCTTCAGTATTTTTCTCTTTGACCTGATGGGCAAGTTCAGTATTATTATTGGTCTTGTGTTTCATTGCCCCGGGGTACTGATTGATGGGAGCTGAGTCAGAGTGGTCAGCTATTTGTAGAGTTGTGGAGTTATTAGTCTCTGATGTGTTCAAATTGGAATTAATAATCTTTGATATGTGCTAAATGGAAGGCTTGCTAGACTTTATATGGTTTGTTCCTAGGGATCTATTGATGATTGTTTTGTGTATGTCTAATCTTGGATTGTTTGCTAGAATTTGTTTCTTTGTACTTTGTCTCGTATTGGAGGGTCTAGAGTGTTGACTCTCCTGATCTATTCTTATATTTCTTATTTCCTTTACCCTCAGTGGAGTATGGGTGATGGTGTCTGAGATGTCGCCTTGTTGGTGAGCTGAGAGAGAGATGTTATAGACCTGATCTTTTAGCATGGTAAAGTATTCATGAAATAGCTCAAGATCTTTGTTTGCTGCTTGGATGAGTACTGTGCCATTTTTGTAGTAAGTTATATTTAATGTGGCCTTTAGGTTTTGTGAAGGTTTTATAAGCAACTAGTCTCTTCTTTGTCTGTTCTGCCTAGAAGTGTCAGTGTTTGAGTCTGAGTCACTGGACCATTCTTCCCTGTCAGAGCATGAATAGTTGTCCCATATTGTCAGCCACCTCTGTTAAATTCCGGTGTCTTGTAATCATCACTGGTGTATGGGTAGATTTTTTCAAAAGCAAATTTGGCCAGACCTGAGGACCCTATGTGTATTGATTCAAAACTCTTACCATTTAAGATTAAATAAACTGTACCCGATTGTCAGTTGTAATCACCCTAGGAATCCCTTCCTCCATTAAAATGTCTTGTAAGGCTTTCAACACATTCTCTGAGTGCTCCAAAGTCTTTACAACAAACCATTCACTGTGGTAATTTAAAATGACTAAAAAAAAACGGGCCTGTCTTTTCAACTTTTCCACTGGACCAATAAAATCCATTGCCAAATGTTCCCACGGATTTTCAGGTAACTCCTTACAACACAAAGGCGGTTCTCTCATCACTTTGCTCTTATCACTATTGGCACACGCCATGCAATCCCTCACTTTATCCTCTACCTCTCTATCCATTCCTGGCCACCAGAAAAACTGTCTCAACCTTGGTTAAACTTTTACCCAAATGTCATTCGTATCCCATATCAATTAACTTTTCTCTTAAACTACTTGGGGGAACCACACGGCCAGCCCATAGCAACTTGAACCCACAAACACGTAATTTATCCTTGACCACACCATATGGTCTCATCGCCTGATCATCCCCAACTTCTTGATTCCAATCTACAGCAATCAGATCTTTCAATTTTCTATATTCATCATCTTCCACCACAGCTCTGCTCCAGTCATCCTCAGTCAAAGCAAATCCAGTAAGTTCACAAATATCCATTTTAACTTGCTCTTCTCCTTCTTTACCCCACCAACCATCCTCAACAGGCATTTATGATAAACAATCCGGAACAACGTTTTTCTTTCCATTAACATAATCCACCACAAAATTTAAATCCATTACAGTTAACAACTGCCTAGTTATTCTTGGTGTCACACCACCTTCAAGTCCGTTTCCACATTTGAATATATACAATAAAGGCTTGTGATCCATTTGGACTGTAAAGGGTAACCTCCACAAATAATATTTGAAATTATTTATCCCCCAACAGTATGCCAACGCCTCCTTTTCAATAGTAGAATAGGACCGTTCTGCTCCTTGCAGTCTCCAGGAGGCAAATCCTATTATTCTTTCTTGTCCATCTACCCTCTGAGACAACACAGTCCCAACCCAACATTACTTGTCAGTGGTTACTATCGTTTTGTTATTTACATTGAAGTGATACAGCACTGGTGACCTGCTGATAAATGCTTTAACATAAGTAAAAGCACTTTCACACTCTTCTCCCCATTCATACACAGCCATATTTTTCAATAACATCCTCATGGATTCGACTTTTTGGTAAAATCAATTATAAACTTAGAGCAATACTCCGCAAGCCACAAAAAAGACTTTAACTGCTCCTTATTTTGAGGCCTGGGTACTTCAGATATCTTACTTTTTCAATACTCCTCCCAGACTTAAAACCTGTGGCAGAAATCTCATGTCCTAAATAATCAACTTGTTTTTTTTTTGCTGACATTTTTCTTTTTTATGGTTAAACCATGCATATCTATTCTTGATAATACTTCACTTAACACCTAGATAAGTTGCTAGACACTTTTTCATGGTAATGATCAGTTGCCCAGTCGTTGCACCATCCAAGATCATGTCACTCTATATCTTGTCATCCGATTGTCACTACAGCTTGTGAGGTCTTTATCTACCTTTCAGTGAATAGCACACCTTATTACAAGCTGCTAGAAACATAACCCAGTTAACTGTGTTTTGCAAGCACCAAGCAAACCTATTAAGTGGAAAAAATGACAAAGAATATTAAAAACTATTAATTTGCCCATTACTGGTAATCGCTTAAACTGGGAACGGGAAATAGCTGCGCTTTTGTGTTCATGCAATGTTGAACACCAACATATTTTTATTTGGCATCACCTATGGAGATTGGAATGATTTGTGAGTACTCTATACTGACTGTCAGAAAGTAGTTGATCTATTTGGAAGGTGGAGAGCCTATCAATTTAATAAAACACAATGTTGTTAGGTCACAACACAGGTCACTAAGAAAACTGAGTTCTTCATGTTTATCAATTGTGCGTATTTGCTGCTAAACTTATTGACAACATATTTCATGTATTTTTTTCTTTTAGCTCTATATAAAATCTCAAATTATAACTGGTGTCTGTCATTCTCATATGAATGCTGCTGTTATACGGTTCCCACAAATCAAGTAGAACTGTGTATCTGGGCAAAATGAACTTCGGAAAATGGGGACTCAGTTCACACATATCATTGGAAAATGTTGGCCCAATGCCTAGCTAAATACAGTGCCCCACCTGAACCCCTTACCTTATCAGGGTACCAGATGGTAACCGCAACCTTGAACATGACCACTTTTATTCCCCAAGGAATTAGTGGTAACAGATCTGCCCTTTCATTGGTGCTTTTGCATACCCAAGGTAAACACAAGAAATATACAAATGTCTTTTCAAACATTTATTGAAACAATCATATTTTTCGATAGAAAGCGTGAGCTGCAATTATTAGGCAGATGAAACAAAGCATCGTAAACCAGCATGACAGGAATGAAGAAAAAGATAAACAGTTCAACCTTGATAACATTACTATGTGATTACACTCCTATTCCTATCTAAGACTACCTATATTATTGAGAGCATAGTGGGAGTACCCTCTAACAGAAACATTGGGATACCTTAACCTTCCATACCTGGGTATGATGTGCCAGAAAGCTGGTCTGATGTAAAGAAGGCTACAGTCCTGTGCAGGACAGAGGTCAGAGTCAGCAGGGCTGCATCTCAATCACAGTGAACCACGTTCCAGGACAAATGCCAGCAAAAGTCTAAGGATTTCACAGCCCTGTGGGCATGACCTCCTCAGCCTGGCAAAAGTACCTCAAGGCCCCCCTTCTCGTGATGTGCAGGAGTGTCACATGTTGCCTCTGACCTAGGCACTTCATTTTTAAGCCCTGAAGTGCCGAGGGCGAGTGTCAATCAGTGACACCTTGTCCAAGAGTGGGATGTGGTCAGCAGTCTCACTGACCCCACCCCACTGTGTGATGAGTGAGGGGCTGCTGCCTTCTCTCATTGGCTGACCTAAAGTGAGCCAATGAGAGAAGGCAGCAGTCGCAACCCTCCTGGGACCTCCGAGGCTTGGGTCTGCTGCCTTCCCTCATTGGCTGTCCTAAGGTCTGCCAATGAGGGAAGGCAGCAGTCCCAACCCTCCTGGGACTTCTGAGGCTTCCCTCTGGAAGATCTGCATATACTGTAAGTCTTCTGTTTTTATTTTCTAATGTTTGTTGCTTGCGTATGTGTATGTATGAATGTATGTGTATTTGTTAGTGAGTATTGTGAATGGGCGTGTGTGCATATGTAAATGCATAGGTGTGAGTGATGTGTATATGTGCGTGTCTGCCCCCCACCCTCCTCCCTGGTTGAATTACTGGCCGCCACTGCTGCCAGCAATCCTTTGGCAAAAGCAAGAGGCTTTGCCCCAGAGAAGTGGGTACTTGGTTCAGGCGGTACCAAACAACATGGAAGACAAGGAAACAACACAACAAAACAAAACCAATATAGAAAAGTTAAGAAAAATTAAATAAGCAAAATAATTATGAAGTGGGGGCTGAGTGCATATTACTGCTCTTTCTGGTCAAAACGTTTACCACAGGTCTTTGGTGATGATTAGAAGAGTCACCCCTGGTCTCATCTAGAACTCCCAGGTCCTCAAGCACAGATCCTAGGGTCCATGTCTCCCCAGCTGGGACACCCACATGGTCCAATGCAGTTCAGCCCCAACTCAGTAATTAGCTCTTCCATAGAGGATATGTGTGGTTGTAGGCCAATGTTATGTTTACAAGAGTATAGTTTTCAGGTGATATACGTTGACTAGAGAAAGAATGAGCATCCAGACTGCCCTTTGACATTTATCAAGAAGATAATTTGTTTGGCAGGATTCATTCACAGTTGATGGCATTGCTTTCAAATGGAAAAGGAAAAAAAGTCCAAAAGGACAGGGTTGTAGCATATGTTGCCAGTATCATTAAGGGAGGTTGGTCAAAGAACATTAATTGGTGTAATACCTTCAGCATTAATGGAAAATAGAAACCAAATTAGTTTGGAGGAAGACGACGTTTTGAGACGTGATAAACAGCGTGGCTCCTTCTCTAGAGCATTTGAGCGTCCCCCCAGTGGAGGTGAAAGTGGCATGCTTAATAAATTAAGTCCTATCCAAGGACTATACAGTGGCAGTGCCCATTGCTGCTCCATGCAGTGTTAGATGGTTGAAGTGTGAAGACTGCAGGGGCGGTGCATTAACGTTGGCCAATCCAGTTGATTGGCATGCCATAACAATGATTAGCAGACAAGTGGAGTCTAGTGCGCCTGTCGGGTTGGACAGGTCTTTGGCTATGTCCAACCCGACATGCGCAATTCAGGCTCATTGAACCAGCACTCTGTTCCTGGGGAACACAGCGCAATCTACTCTGGAGCACTGGGTTCGCCTGCTCGAACTAATTCAGGTTTTGCTGTCATTAACCTTTGCGGGTCAGAGCAAAGCCTGGATTGGTTTGGGCAGACTAGCCCATCTCTGCGGGCCTGTGCTTTCAAAGCATCATGGGGGTGGAATGATTAAAGAAATGAGGCTTTATTTTGACCGATTGGTCATTTCGTTAGTGGTGACACACTAGTACCGCTTTTCTCCTCAAGCACAGTGCCAATGGATTGGAGATGCAGTCTCCTTCTTGCGCCTTAGGCCATTCAGCCCGGCCCGAGGCTTCATGCACCCTTTGAGTGCTCCTGCCAGCCAACCCATTTACATTTCTAAGCTCCAGTCTCCTTTCAGCCGTAAAGCATTTTCTTTTCCGGCTCGGCTCATCTCTTCTACGGCAGGTGCGTGCGATAGCGAGCAGTGAAACTCCTGGGTTGCTGTGTGCACAGGTTTATTTCATGGGCTAACGAAGTAACAAAACAATATTTTACAACAAAAATTGCTTCCCGCCACTGCCATGCACGTGGGCCAGGGTCACACGGCGGGACATATATTTCTCTATCATATACATTCCTTTACAGACATCATCATTTGATAAAGGCCTGATGCTTGTTGTTAATCGTAAAATCCTGTTGATTGCTTGTGTGTGGTGGTATCTGCGTGTGTACATTTGTGTGTGTGAGCGATTCAGATCATAGATTCCTACTGCGGTTACAATGTACCACCACATTAAAAAACATTTTTGGGGGCATCCACAAAGCCTACTGTGAAGCAGTCTTTACATCGTTCAAGGTTTTATCCAATAAAAGTGGCTTTCATTGTCCAAAAAGTAATTGCACTACATGCTCTACAGATGACAGCTTTTAAAGCAAGTTATTGTGTGGTTTCCGAATTTTACCAGGTCTAACCATCATTACTATTACCTAATATAATAGCAATTACACAATCAACCTAGGCAGGAAGAAAGGCTAAGTTGGCCCTGCCAGGAATCAAAACTATGACGTGCAGGCCACATATTGACTTCAGCATTAAGCACTTGACTCGTTAGGCCATCTTTCACCTCCAAACCCCTCCGTTCATGCATTTATACATCTCTGTCCTGTGGGGTGTGGTTTGATCTGCGCCAAATGGAATACACTGGGGGGGGATACACCTTACATAAGTGAAGAAAAGTGGGGCACTAGAGGTGCCTCACTCATGGTGCCCATGCACCATGTGACTAACCTGCCGACAACAAGCTGTGGCAGATTGCTAGCCCCTTCAAGCAGCAATGGCTGCCTCCACATTTCTGTAAATCACGCGTACGCAGTTTCCAATTCCTGAAAATATCAAAGTGTTAGTCATAGCAACTCTAACAGTACTCAGTTTGCTACTATACTACTAAATACTACTAAAGCTAGGCTGGTGCTGTGGGGATTTGAAGTCATGGCCTTCAGATCACTGCATGCGTCAGCAGCGATCGTTCAGCTCACTAACATATCCTACCTAGTACTTAATTTATAAAATTTGAAGTCCAAGTGCTCAAATGTTTGTTGGAGCCACGCCCACTTTCCCTTACTCCACCCACCTACTCTATTGGCTCCACCCACATCCTCAACTGGCACTGCTGAAAGCCAGATGTATTACCCGATCTGAATTTCTGCAAGGGAGCCTTCCTCATTGAAGGTTTTGATAGAAGCTTCCCCTGCCCTGTGAAAAATTTGAAAAAGATGAAATCAAAAGTGTATTTGAGGCACAATTCTGGAATAAATTAGCTAAAATGACTAATGCATTGAAAAGGGGCACGTGAATTATTCCAGTGCTCCATGTGCAGATTTGGGGAAAGGACAATACTGGGGTATGTGCAAAGGTGCTTTGTGTTGTCTTTTTTTAGCAGAGTCTAACTGTGTGTAATGAGTTCAAAGATACAACTTTTACATATTTCATTTGACAAAATAAACCAGAATGTTCTGAAAACATTCTAAACAGATAAATTGAATACAATCATGTAATACACTTGAATGAGCCACTTGTCACTTACAGTGGTTGAAGGGGTTTGATTCATATATAGCTGAGTATTTGGTTAAAGTGAATAATTTTAGAGAAACAATAAAAAAAGATGATTACCAATTGGACTTGTTACAATTACTTCCTCCCCCTGAGCACTATACGTGCATTTATTAGAAGTTCAGAATAGTATGAAAACATGGAATTTACCTAGCATTTCCAAATGTAGTTCTGTATCACACTGACAAGAAAGAGATTACAAAAGAGGCATATGTTCAAAATCTTACTTTTTAATTAAAGATTTGTATTTTGAAATAAAGCACAGAAAGATGCTATCTTCCCCCAAAATGTCCTAGAAGAACATAGGCCAAAAAAAAGGTAGTGGCTGGGCAGTTTGAATTTGACCGTATCTCAAGTCATACCTATTAGTGCAAAATAACCACAGTGGCATACAAAATATATAAAGACAGAATAACTAAAAATAAAATATAAATGATTACAAATAAATACAAATACACATAAATATATTTTTTAAATTTTAAAAAGAAAAAGGAAATTAAGTTTTATAAATACAAAGTAAATAGAATATATAAAATCGAACAATAAATATAAAATCCAAACAAGGAAGACACATAAATATTACAAAAGATTAACTAAAGTGAAACTTTCAAGTGTTATAAATGCAAAATAAATAACATATATAAACTAGAACAATAATTAAATGTCCAATCATGGTAAATCCAAACTTTTTAACTTATTGAAAACATTGCAATGGCACTTGTTTTATCAGTTGGACTGGGCTAGCATCTATTTTTCCAGAAAAGCCGACAAACTGTCGAAATTGCTTTTGCGTTCCAAGTCTTCCTCTTTCCTTCCTGTACTCATTAGCTGCTCTTCATCCTTTTACAAGCCATGACTGAACATAGGGGATGGGGTTGAGACTCTTAAATGGGGGGCCAACAAGATTTAAAAACTATAAGGAAGATGTTTCTTCTGTCAGCAATTTCTGGTGCCTATTCACTATTGTAATAGGCATGCCTTGCAAATAAATACGACGACAGGCATGCCTTTCCTGCAGTTCTGGTGTACCTATTTTACTACAGCGATAGACACACCTTGTGAATAATTACACAATTATTCTGTCCTTCAGGCATTAGCGCTACATGGGCATCCCAAATTTGTAAGTACTTTTTACCTATCTCCAGTATATTACTGGGATCTCCGGCTATAGGCAAGCCCCATATCTTTGAAAACTGCCTAATCTCCAATTCTACTCTCACTCGAGAGTTTACAAGGTCATATATGTATTACAGATTATATTATCCTTGTGACACAGCTGATCTTTGTTGGTGAGATGCACATCTTTGGTTTCAGTGTGGAAATATTTTATTCTGCAAACCTATACTGTACTTAGTGTGTGCTGCATTTGTTATCATCGTGAAGAATGTTACTCCTCCACCTTTTTTCCTGTCTGCCCCAGTGAACCTCCTGCCATTTGATCCAAGTGAAAAAAACACTTTTCTACATTATTCTAGAGTATGTGGAGCTAATCTCTCTTCTGAAAGGAAAACCTCATTGTTGTTACACTGTTTAGGTTGTGAGGGACAGGAAGCTTTTAAAAATCTTCCAGATTTGGGAGATCAGGATGATGAGCTGAACGAGTTTGACATGTGTATGAAGAAGTTGGACCTACACTACGTACCTAAAATTAGCACAATTCTGGAACGTCATTATTTTGGCATGAGAGAGCAGAATGCTAATTAGAGTGTGGAGCAATATGTTACATCCTTAAGGAAGTTAGCTTCTACCTGCAATTTTGTTAGATAAGTGCACCAGGGATCAATTTATGCTCAGATGTCGCAGTGAAAAAATTAGTTGTGATTTATGGGTTAAGGATTATCCGCCCCTTCATGAGGTCATTAGCATTGCAAAATGTATTGCGCATACCTTGGCTTGTGTTGGAGAGTTTGACAAAGGGAAAAAGGTTGCAGTGAGCAAGGTTGATGTCAAGGAGGATAAAAACAAGAGCTAAGAGGATGAAAGTAAAGGCAAGGATGTAAGTAGAAACACAATGCATTTTCAACAAGAAAAATACAAAGGTATACGTTATCGTTGTGGTAATCTGGGACACTTTGCTTCTTTTAGGAAGTGTCCCACTTGGAATTCTGTTTGCAAGTCTTGCAATATGAAGGGGTATTGTGTGAAATGTTGTTGTGCATCCAAAACAATATCTCCTAATGCTGTCTATAGAAAACTGTTTTTTGTCAGTGAATACAAAAGTTGGGTCCAAGAAATATCCAAAAGATTGGGTCATGATTGAAAATCTGAATGTGAAAACTTTGTTTGACTCCAGGGTGGGGTTAATTTCTAATGAGCTTTTTGTTAGGGAACTAAGTCATTGGATAGTTCTGATGGATCCAGATGTCATTCCTGGGGCTTATGGGGAGCAAACCATTAAGCTAGAGGATATTTTGAATCTAATATCCTGTTTAAAACAAACACCATTCATGGGAAGGTTTATGTTCCTGATTAAGGATGCACAGTCTTAAGTTGGCTGCATCAAAGAGACCTCGGGGCAATACTTGATCCCAACTCATACACACCCGTCAGGATAAGAGAGGACTATTTTAAGGACCTGCGGTTGTGCTCTGTACAGGAGCTTATACCTAAGTAGTGTGGAGAGGGTGAAAGTTTCTGTGATGAGTTTCCTGAAGTCCTCAGAAAACAAATGGGTTGTCTTAAGGGGCATGTGCAGTGAATAAGATTTAAGCCTGAAGCTGTTCCAGTGGTTGCGAAGGCATGTGCTATACCCATTTCCATGAGTGAAGCTGTTGAGAATGAAGTTAAGAAACCGTGAGGAAGGCATAATCGAACCTGTTGAGAACTCATATTGGGTCATCCCTATTGTAGTTACTCGTAAACATTCCGGGAGTGTCAGGTTATGTGTGGACTTGAAAGCTTTCAACAGGTGCATGATAAGTAACCATTTGCCGCTGCCAAATATTACGGAAATGGTTTCTGTACTGCATGGCGCCAAATACTTTACCACAATGGATCTAACTGCGGCGCATCATCAAATAAAACTGCATCCTGATTCCAAAGACTACACTACCTTTGTGACACCGTATGGGATCTTCTGCTATCTGCGAATGCCCTTTGGTTTGGTTTCAGTTGCTGCTGTTTTTTAGTGTGTAATGTACTGTTTATTTGGAGAGGTGCATGGAGTCAAATGATTTCAGGGTGATATCCTGATTTTTGCCAGTACCAAGGAACTGCATGATATGAGGGCCAATCAAGTGTTAAGTAACTTGCAGGAAAATTGTCTTACTCCCAAGTTGGAAAAATGTGCTTTTGGAAGGACAGAGATTGTGTCATGGGGTGAATGCTGAGGGAGTTCATCCAAAGAAAGAGTTGGTTGCAAACATAGTAAATTTATGTAGCCCACTTAAAAAATTAATTGCTTTTGTTCGTGAGAATGGTGGAGTTTCATGCTAAGTTTTTGCCCAATCTGGCTTCAAAAACAGTGAACATGAGAGTGTTGCTGAAAAAGGGGCAGAGTTTGTGCAGAATCAGAATTGTGAGAAGATGTCTGTGGAGATAAAAAAGGAACTTTCAGATGCTGGAAGTCTAAGCTGCTTTGATCCTTTTAAGGAGTACTTTATTATGATGGATGCAAGTAAGAAAGGTCTTGGTGCTGTCCTGATGCAAAAAGGGGCAGAAGGGGGTGAACTGAAGCTGATAGTGCATGTATTAAGAACAGTGTGGTGCAGAGGAGAAATACTCTTCTACTGAGTGTGAGGCTTTGGGTGCTTATTAGTCTGTGAAGAAGTTCAGGAATTTCATTTGGGGCAAGAGATTTCCCATTTGCACAGATCATAAACCATTGGTTGTAGTGCTCACGCTAAAGGGGTTAGACATGATTTCTATGCGGATCTGCAAATGAATAGTGGGTCCCCAGGAGTTTTGTTTTGGCATGCACTAGGTCAGCGGAACGAAATCTTGGACTGTCTGGCAAGACTTAGTTCCATGACTGAGGTAGGTGAATTCGAGGTAGAGGAGCAGGTGAAGGTCTGCAATGTCACAGAAGGTTGTGTGACTCAAGAGGATTGGGTCAGTGCAGTCTCAGCTGATGCTGTCTTACAGGAAGTATGTGATGCAATGTGTGATGGGTGGAAGTCAGAAATGAGGAACAATCCCTTGTTGGAAGGATTTTGGAAAATCAAGGATGAGTTAGCTTCTGATGGTGGTATATTGCTGCGCGTATTGAGGCTTGTGATTGCTACGTCTTTGAGGTAAAAGATTAGAGTTTGGGGCATTGATTACTGGTGGGCTTGCATGGACCTGATGACAGAAAGATTGGTCAAGGAGTGAAATGAGTGTAGGTGTAGTGACAAGGTGCATAAGGTCAGAACGTCTCCCATCGAATATAGGGATCAGCCTTCCAAACCGTGAGATGTAGTAGCGGTAGACATTGTCGTACATTTGCATGCTAGGGGAATTTCAAATTATTTGCTTGTACTTGTGGATCAGTCCTCACGTTGAGTGGAGATTGGAGTTGTTAACAGCATTGAGACAAGGAGTTTAATTGAATTTTTTACTGAGAACTTCAGTCGAGAGGGTCTACCTAAAGCTATCCTGACGGATAATGGACCTCAGTTTGTGTCAGTGGAGAGGGAGGAGTTTTTGCGTACAAATGCATCCAACTAGAAAGTAATACAGGGAGGTGTTGGAAGGAAAGTCTGAAAACATTTCTGCTTACTCACAGGTTTTCACCACACATTGCCACAGGAAATGTTCCTTTTAAATTATTCAGAGGAAGGAAGGGCAACACCGTTTTGCCTCCTGGATGGTTACATTTGGGTAAAGATAACTGTGTGTCCTGAGCGTTGTTGAAGGAGGGAACTCATAAGGAAAATGTGTGTGTGGAAAAGCGTAAGGTGAATTATGACATCTGTAAATTTGCCAAGAGTTGGAAGTTTACGGTGGTTAATGTAGTGTTAATAAAGAAACCATTGCTGTCAAAAGACGAGGTCAAGTTTATAGGTCCATAGTGCATTGTCAGACTATTTCACAATGCTGTTAGGGTAGAAGATGGGCGAGTCTGGAACCTCAACAAAGTTGGGATTCCCCTGGTTCTTGATTTAGTATAATGATTTATGGTATATTAATTCCTATTCCACATTTTGGTTGCTTCGTTTTCATGTATCCTTTGTAGTGTTTGTAAAGAAGGTAGGTGTGGGTATCTAGCATTACTATGTATATCACTTAGGATGCTAGATACAAAAGAGAGAATGTAGGATGTAGGGGGGTTCCATTCTTGAGATGTGTAGTGCTGTAGTTCCAGACATCAGTTGCAGCTGGTCTTTGAAACTACTGGTTCATGGATGAGATGCTCTCTAATAAAGAACCTAGTTGAACCTGAACATGGTATACTTCTCATCATTGCACCCCACTCACATTCTATAGTACTGATAGCAATAGTGTGTAAGGCTATCAAAAGCTCCTTGAACTGCCTTTAATTTCTTTCCTTTCAGATTTCTTATACTCTGTGTAAGCATGTATGGTTTCTTGACTGGTAATGTTGAATCTTTTACACAGAGACTCAATATCCCTTTCACCATAAATAACAGGTAGTTTATCAGGCCAGTACTTTTTGTATAAAACTTTCACTTCACTAATCAGTATATCATATTCAGCCTTTTTGTCAGTAAAATTAGTACCTCTTGTACACAACAAACAATGTTTTAAATTTTCTGCAAGGCTGTGAAAAAATTGTCCCTGCTCAAATATTTTGTCAGTGTTCTTTCCTTTGTGCAGCATCACACCTTGGAATATTTTTTCTTCGATGGCCTTTTAACACTGCGAGAAATGGTTTCCTTGCCTGTCTACCATTGCCTCAAGCACTGCTATTTGCCGACAATTAGCTCGATGAGCATCAATGATTGCAAAGTCACTTTTCTGTAACTCGAGTGAGAACTCCTGAAGAACATCATACAGGAGGCCAAGATTAGCAACAAACTGGATAGATGATAAACACCTACCTAGGCATGTGTATATTTTGTGTTAAACTGTCATGGAAACCATCATTCGCTGCACTGATAAATGGGTTGTAGAGAGCAGGAGAAGCATTCCAAATAGCCTCAACGGTTCTGAAGCATGATGCAACCCAATGAATATCTAACACTCTACCTATACTGCAAAGCTGAATGTCAATTGCGTCTGTGAATTATCTTAGCTCTAAATGGTTTTTAACAGAGAATACAGCTTATCAAGGACATTTTTTAAATGATTTGTAGCACCAATATCTTTCATGACATCATGAACTGCAAGTTCCAGGTGATGTGCTGAGCAGTGCCAGGCTACAATATTGGGAGGGATTTTTTCTTGCAACCTCTTTACAACACCACCATGGTGGCCAGACATCACTGAACCTCATCCCAGGCATTTGGAGAGAAAGTCATCACTTATGTTAACTGGATCTTTTTTAGTGCAGATAGTAAGCTGTTTACTATGCTGTCAGCTGACAAATCATTCAGCTTCATGAGGTCTACGAAAATATTACCCGGGGAGTCCAAGAAAGGTAGCTACATTTGCATGTACACAATTAAATAACTGTTCTTTTTAAAGTAGTGGCTTCATCTAGTAAAAACTTACTTTTGAGGAAAGTTCAATTATTTTGGCAAATATCTTCCTCTTCATTTCTGAGGATATGTGGCATTTTATCATTTGAACAAGCCAAATTGGAGTGCAAAATTCGCTCCATACCCAGCCCATTCAACTAATAGCAGTCTATCTCTGTTTTAAACCCATATGCTGCCCCTTTGCCGCTTTGCTTCCTTATCAGCTACACATAATATTCTGGCTATTGCTGACATTTGTACAGATTGAGCTTTTAAAATTACTTGTAATAAAGGATCTTTTTTAGGGCCATATGTATCATTCCAAATTGCGATTCCGAATTTCGGTGTTTGCAATCGCAATTGGGCTAAGTGGAATGTATGAATGAAAAACAACCTTGCAAAAAAAGGAATCACAAAATTTGTGATTCCCTATTTTTGCATTTAAAATGCAATGTAAGAAGCACAGATAAAGTGCAATTTGGCCATAAGGAATAGCAAATTACCACCAACTTCAAGTTGGTGGTAATTTGCGATTTCTTTGAAAAATTCACTTTTTTGTATTTTTCAAAGTGCCATGTGGCACACATACATGCCTTTAGGGCATGTATGTATGCCACATGTGCACAGATGCACATTTAGGGGTGCAACAGGGTGTCCTTTTGACAACCTGGCACCCTTGAAGTTGCATTCTCAATTTGCGATTCTCTAATTGAGAATCGCAAATTGAGAATGTCTTCCCATTCATTCCTATGCGCCTCTAAGCCCATAGGAATGAATGGGGAGGTATTCCTTAATTGCGAATAGCAATTTGCGATTCGCAATTAAGGAATATGTAGGATTCGCAAAATTATTTGCAAATCCTACATACATAGCGTTTTGTGATTCTCAAATAGCGATTCACAAAAAATCGCTATTTGAGAATCGCAAAGGAACTTTTTGATACATATGGCCCGTAGTGTTTTCTAAGATTTTTAAAGTTGCAACATGAGCCTTGGTTTGTGCATGTTCTGCAATCTTTTTCCTCAGTGATTTCTGCTGTTGGTCTATATTGGTGCCATGTGCTTTCACAGTAAACTCAGTCCATTCTTTGGACAATGTAATTTCCCTGGATTTCTCAGCACCAAGATCACAAACAGAACAGCCAAAGTTAGGCTCTTTAATAAATAACAAAGGATGCTTATGTTGGAAATACATTTTTGTTCATGTTTCCAACCTTTTGGAAGAAAGTCTTTCCTAAAAACTATGGCAGAATGTGGTTTAAGTGATAATGTGTCAAACTGTATGCTAGTGCTTGGTGTTTCCTCTGTCTCTGTATCTTCATAGCATGATGCTGCTCATCTCTAAGAGGACTATCGTGTGTCTTTCCTTGTATAGGAGTGATAACCCTGCTGCTAGTAGTTGTGTCACTCTCATCTAGTGCCCTCTCTCCCACTCCATCATCTTCCTGGTTCCCGTCATCCATTGTAAGAACATGTATTTTTCTAGGACGTTTTCTAGCAGGCTGTTGAAATCGGAAGATTATGCAGCAGATGATGTATTATGTGGCAAATGCGGCAAATCTATACTTATGTGAAAAATGCTGCAACCGCACAATTGCATAATTCCAGTGGGCCTGCCTGTAGGTAGTTTATCATGTACTAAACAATGCTGTAATTGGAAGACTTTCCAAAGTCAACCTGGGAAATTCTTTTTAAATTTCTATTCAAACCACACCATAGCCTTTTGGAAGGTGCCTAGTAGATGCTCTTGTCCATGATAAATATTGACAGCAAGACACCGAGCAAAATATTAGCAAGATGTCTATATGCATTGTTGCCTACTTTCTTACACTGCTTACACCACAATCAGAACGGTTATAATTACTCACTGAGCTTCAGACACCACTTGTAAGTTCTTGAAGGAACTATGAAAATGCACCTGCGCCGTGAGGTCCTGGCCGTGACAGTAGACCAACAGAGAGCATTTGACCCTTTGAATTGGCCATATATGCTTGAGGGAGGCATCTATTTTGGTTTATTAGAGACTTTCTCAAGGCTTGAAAATGAAATATATCAGATTCTTGTTTCCTTCCCCACATATCTTTTATTCATAGCCAAATTTTTTCAAGATTCAAGATTTTCATTTATATATCCACGTGCCATCTCCTTCCTTCAGGATCAGGGCATATGCCCTCTCTAAAACAAACAAAACGCGTTGTTTGTGCTTATAAAAAAAAGATCTATGATGGTTAAAGAATGCGTCTAATGGATGCTTCAATCTTGAAAAATAGGTAGAGTAAGAATATTTTTAATTTTGAATCCCAACTGAACACGTTTGGATACAACGATATTATGATTCAGATGTATTTAAATTATTACTGATTGAACGTACTGAGTGCACATTACATTGGAAATAGTTTGGAAAGTGGTCACATATTGACCCAAGTGGGGTTTTGGGAGCAGTGGACCCCGTAAAGACTGCACCAGTAAAAGGACTTTTAAAAAGTGTATTTACAATTGGACAAGGGGTGTGAAAATTGAATGAGGGTAAATGGAATACATCAGTTGCTACTGTGAATTGGCAAATGCCACATGGCTGTATCAGTTGAATGCCCGGAAAGCTGTTACTGGCTTGGCTTTGCAGGCATAGAACTTTGAATGTGAATTACGAAAAGGTGCACTTTTCCACCATTGCGTAGAAATATGTTTGCAGGTGAGCAGTTGAAATTTCCTGCATTGTATATGACGGCAGATGTAAATTCTGGCTGATTTAAATTAGAGCTGAGTAAAACATACAACATGTATCTATGCTGTTGGATTACAGGCACTGTTATCAAATTGTGAAAGCACGTGCGGCACAGATGTGCACCTTTGGGATTTATGGGACACATCCTTGTGTCCCATACCCACACACACTGCATAGGATATATGTAATACACCCCTCTAGCAGACTTTATAGCCCTAAGGCAGGGTGAACTATATCTCCTGTGAGGACATATTTGCATGAGCTGATATGTACCTTCAATATCCATGCCGATTCTTAGATATTGTAAGTGAACAGGGAAGCCATAAGGAGTACATGGGCTGGGCACTTGTCATTATGATCTATGATGGCTTCACTGTATTAGTGGATGTTTTGTACCAAACATCACATCTTAATAAACCTGCACTGATTCCATTGTCAGATTTATTAAAAACTGCACACAGAGCACCCCTAAGTGGGTCCCCTGTAAACCTACCAACCCTTAGTGTGGTCACAATTACTGGTCTAAGCCAGCCTGTCACCATCATACAGAGTTCTGACCTCATGGGGTGAGCACCTGTGCGCTCAAAGGCCGAGAACAAAGCCTCTCCTGTGCTGATGTGCTCATGCCATCCCCGGTCAGAAGGGCCGTCTCTGGTGGGAAGCTTCAAAGGTTTTGCCACCTTTGAAACACAACCCAGCCTCTCCTGATAGAAGGAGAAGGCCCCCCTCCTGTCCTCACCACTTTTGGCTGGAAGACAGGTGGAAAACATAGATGGAATTGGAGGTGTTTTCCCTCTGCCAACTCCACCCCTCAGGTGCTGAAGGCAAGGTGAAGTAACATTTTCAGTGCCCCCCATCTTGAATATGGTGGGACTTCTCCAATCAGGGCTAAGGCTATGCCTCCCTCCCACAAGAGGTGGGAATAATAGAGGGTGTAGATACCCCAGGTAAGGGGCCCATTGGCCACTGCTTGTCACTTCCTTTTAAACACCCCTAAATGTAGTATTTAGGTGGCATCCCCAGACCCTGAACTTAGATTACATGGACATAAGAAGAAGACGAATGAGGAAACACTGCTGGACCAAGAACTGCAGAGCTTGTGGTGGACTTTTGGGCATGCACTCCTGCCTGCCATCTCAGAACATGACAATCACCATCCTGCAGCTCATCTCATCACTATGTGGCCTCCACAAAACCTAGAGGGTCATCAGCAATTTGCAAATTGCCAAAGAACTCCCCTGAGATAGAGGCACTATCTCCCTGCAGCTGCAGGCACCAAGAACAGCAAAGTCCAGTTCAATGTCGTCCAGCTCCCCAGCCTGGCTTATGTCTCTAAGTACCAGTGAGAGGTATGTCTGCTCTGGGGGGTCAAATTAGCCTCTGCACTAAGTCCTGAGGCCCCAGGACCCACCAGAGCTGAAAGGCTTAAATGCCCGGGGTACCAGACTCCCAGCTGCAAAAAAACACCAAGCCAAGTCCCAGACGGATTCCAACTTCGCAGTTAGCCTGCACCCAACAAGGGATGTCAGGACTCCTGAGACCCATCTCAGCAGTGGCAGCAGCAGCTCGAGCATTGTATCTTTAAGGTGCCATTTTCTGACCACAAAGTTCATTTTTGCATACCTTTGCCCTCCTGCATTTTTCACTGCAACTAGCCTGCCCCGCTGTGGCATCTTCAAACCAGCTTTACTCCCATGGCCCCAGAGCACTTGCGACCTCTACTGTCCCTTGAGAGCCTAAAATCCGCTTTGCGTTGCTTTTACAGGTGGCCCCCGTTCCTTCTTAGCGCCATCTACAGAGTCTATTTGCTCCTTGCTCCTGGTGAAATTCAAGTAGCTCTCGAGAACTTGGCCTTGGCACTTTGGACTTCGGCCCCAAACCTTCCGATCACCACAAGGGTAACCACAAAACAACTGTATTGTATTGCTTTTCCGCTTGGATTTTTCCTCCCATAGCACATTGTGCATAATTGCGCACAAATGTATTATTGCATTTATTGTTATTTTATCTTATTATGAAACGTACTTACATGGTCCCCGAAGTTCTTGGTCTAAATATTAATATAAAAAGAAGTATTATTTTTCTAATTCAGTCTTGACTTCCTTCTTTGAGTGTGTGCCTCAATAATTGCCTCGGTGTGTACAACAAATGCTTAGTACTACCCTCTGATAAGCCTAACTGCTCGCCCACAGTACCACAGAAATTGAGTTTTAGTATTATGTACTTTTGCCATTGTAAACCTTTAAGGATCTCCTCGACCTCCCTGCACAAAGTACCCCATTGGGGTGCACTATATAGAGAGGTGGGTGTCCTACAAAGATAGTTTGATAAGTGTAGGTTACTGGAGCCATATATTGGTGTATTTAACTGCAGCGCGATGTTTCCCCGACAAAAGCTTCAAAAACACATTTCTCCTGCTGACACCAGTTCTTAATAGCAGCAGCAGCAGAAAAATACATACAAGATACCTGATGCAGAGATATTTGTGTGCTAAGATATTTTGAGGGGATTATTATAGCAGTGAGACAACTCTGGTGGTTAATGCAGTTCTGGCTTAGATCTCTGTTCAGTCCACTCAAAGTTGTGATTCATATAGTAGCATAGAAGGTTATTGTGCTTGCTGCAAAGCTCATTGTATTACGTTCAGCTCACAGATTTGTATTTTTAGTAGGTAGGCAAGTGGGCTTTTGCTTTTCACATTGAGATAATTTTGTAACCTTCAGTTCATAAGTTGCAATCTTTTTAATATAGCACATTGATCTATTTATCAGCGTCAAGGAGCTGCACACAGAGTGTACGTCATGTGTATTTGTAATAATTTTATAGCAGAAATCTGTCTAAAAAGGCAGAGGAGTCTGTACAGGTCAAAGTCAAGTATACAGTCAACAAGTGATGTCATAACTAGATCGTGAGAAATGTGTGACAGGTTGTTATAGAGAGAATGTAGTCTTCCGCCATGTAATATGTGTGTGTGTGTGTACATAGTTAAATACTACAAATGAAAGTTACCATACATTTTCAGAACATCATTTGCATTTATATTTTATTTTTGCAATGACTACACTTCTTATGAGATCATCAATCAATATGACATGAAGATCTTTCAGTTTCACCAATCAGATGTACTGCAGAGCCAGCTGTGTGTGCAGGTGAGACTATTCAAAACGTTACTTGTTTTATTATATAATTTTCACACTACAGTATGTGTTGGACATATTTAATGTAGTAATCCAGAAGGCAGTTTTTCATGTGTTTAAATATTTCAAGACTACATAATCATGATTGATTCATAAACCTTCTTGCTTTCTCACTAAATTCTTTGTCCAAATTTTCTTTAAAATGTGCCATTTTCCACTATTTTTTCTCAGGATTTTCTCTTGGCAAAAACGAATCAGCGCACTTAGGTTTTTGGGCCAAGAGATGCATTGTTGCGAACCTCGGAATTGAGCCGGATTGCTTTACCGCTTCTGTGATTGTGAGTTCTGGTATGTTTTACACGAGTCAGATTTGACTGTGTGGTTTGTGTTTTTTTGTTATTTCCAAGACTATTCTTGATTCATTAGTTTCTGGGCTCTCAGTGTTTGGCCTCTTATTTGAATTGGTCAGTAGAAGGATGAGTCGACTTTGGTCATCACTGTGTATAAGTATTTGACAAATAGCAGTTTAGCTACAAGTTTGAGGTTTTTCAATTTCCTTTATTCACAGTCATACTTAGACCATCTACCTCCTCATACAAGTATCATAATTTCTTTGATTAAATCAATGCCTTACCAAGTGGTGTTTGGTAAACGTCTCTCTCTTGGTTGGGGATTTTTGTAGAATGCAGTAAATTTTGGGGACTTTTCTGATTACCAAAATTTGGTTGTTTCCTCAGATCCTCCACTCATATTGAGGTTTGGGACTAGGAGCCTTGGGCACTTACGAGTTAGAATCAATTGTGGATTACGTATCCAGTCCCATTCGCATATCACAATTTCACTACGCGTCAATCACCCGTAATATAATATGTCAACAGAGCTGAAAATACACACAAGGAACCTGGCATGGTTGTTGTAAATTAAGGCAGAATGTGATTAAGCATTTACTGAAAACATTAGTGTTTCCCTTTTATCGTGTTTTCCTCATATGTTGGCCGAAGTCCGGACTCCATTTTGTATTGACATGCTGCCACGTGTTCACCACGAGGAGAGTCCGACCTCTGTGTTAGTTGCTCTTGTAATCTGCCTAGCAACAGTTATAAATAGCTCCCTCTTGTCCATCTGGCGCATGCCCAGACTTGACTACATCTGTTATAATTAGCTTTGCTTGACCATGTGTTTTCGCGGGCTCAAGGAGTGTGTTAGCTCCGCCCATGTATTGATTTAGAATCGAGAATGACCCTAAATGGTAATGTTCTTCGACTTCATGTACTATCCACCCACTCATGAGCCCCTCTGTTGTGTATAAAAGGGGACTGTGTACGCAAGTTCTTTGTGCTACTCCTTGCAATACTGAAGAGTGTTGTGTGGATTGTAGGACCACCCTTAAGGGTTAATAAACATTGTTTTTGTACTTTGCAGTTTCCGTGCCAACTTCCTTATAGATTTTCGTTACAGAAGAGCGAACCCTTGTCTCTTGCGGGCCTAGCTGGGGCTTGTATTCATCAATTGGCGCCCGTCACGTGGGGCTCATCGGCGACTCGGATGCTCGAAGGACTGGTCGCGACGAAGGTGAGGAGTTTGGCCGGGGACGTGATCACTGCCAGCGGCGTCTTAGCCTTGGCATCCCGAGGTTTTTCTTCCTTCCCTTCCGAGCTGACCATCTGGGTGGCGCCGGTCATCGACTGAGACCTCTTCTGTCGGTCCTGCCGTGAGAGCCGTTTGGGCGATTGTGGAGCTTGGCAGTTGGAACCTGGACTCTTGATTGGTAAGAACCGTTGTACGGTACTTGCTCCGAGTTTTGAAGCCTGGTCTGGCTATTTGAGTTTGATTGTGACTAGTCATATTTTGAATTTGTCTTTGTGAACATATATGCGTTGCAACACATATAGGCAGGTAATGTGGAGAAATTTCTCCGGAGCTGTGTAAACTTGGAATGGCGCAACGATTAAGTGCCATTTTTCTTGATAATACTGCATATTTTGCATTATTCCTAACATGCCTGCTTTTAGCGCACTCCGTAAGTGGTGCTGCTGTCTGGGTAACCGGTTGAACCTCGAGGAATCTGCTCCAGCTCCCCCAGAGGGGACTCCTAATAGGGATATGTACGTGAAGCATGGTCTTTCTTCCATAATGTACAGCACATTGTGGAGGAAATATACCAAGAAGGATCCTGAGTTGCGATGGCCTTTGTATGGATCGTTTGATATGCGTAAGATTGAGTATGTGGAACAGTGTATGTGTAAGCGACGTGCTCGTCAGGATATGTTTGAGTGTGTGCGGTTATGGGTGAAGGAAGTGCGTGAGCGAGAGAAACGTGAGAAAGCATTGTTTGATAAAGAGCAACGAAAGAATGATCATGTGCGAGCACAAGAAGCAAAGCGTCGGGAGGACAAAGAACAGATGGATAGCCAAGAGAAAGAGCGTAGGCTACAAGTTTCGGGTCAATATGTTGTTCGTCAGCCACTTTATCCTGTCCTTAATAATCCTGATGACGATTTTTATTTACTAGATCGCTCTCCGCCCCCTTATGTTGGCGCATCTGCTCCGCGGACGCAAGATTCTGACCCGGCTTCGGGTAAGGTAGACACGCGGTCCATGTTGCCAGCCGAGCAAATGGCTGAGCTTCGGCAAATTTCCTTCCGTGCGCTGAAAGGCAAGGTATCCCAGGAGGACTTATTTCAAATTTGGGGGCCATGGCAGGAGAGAGATAAAGTGTATTTTCTGGGTCATTTCGCGGATGAAGTGATTAATGCTTTCCGAAAATATTCTCATGTTTTTGAGCCTGACGAAGTGTCTTCGGATGCCAGAGCAATACGTAACGGTGCTTTTTCTCCCTCTAAGGCTCCTGAGGCGGCTCGGCGGCTGTTCGCCTTGCGGGACGAGGTACTGGCCCTTCGAGAGAAAGCACGCCAACGGGCGGAAACGGAGAAGCAGTCGGATTCGGTTGCAGCAGAGGGCCACCCATCCGCCTCCCAGTCAGATAAGGATGACATAGTGCATGCTAAACCAATGCGAGAGGCGGCGCCTTTGTATGTTCCTCCTAAGGGAGCGGGGACTAGCTCCGATATTACCTCCGCCGATGCTAAGGGATATTTCGTGTATAATTGGGTTTATATTCCATGGCATAGAGCCGATGTTATGGCGTTAAATAATGCATTGCCTGACCCCCGCAAGAATCCAGCGGCCTTCTATGAAGAAGTCGAGGGGGCCTTGAATTCTTGCATTATGACCTTAGCGGATATAGATCTGTTCTTTGGCCTTATTCTACCACCGGACACGTGGCGATCTGTCCGAAAGGTGGATGATATAGTTGCTTTTAAGGCCCGGTGGTCTGACCTTGAGGATGAGGATAGGGAGCGGAAGCCCGCACAGAAACCTCCCCGGAATATTCTAGATCTCCCTGCTGCTATTGTGGCTAAATTAAAAACAATAATCCCCCCCAAGAAGATTGACTGGAATATGTTGGCGGCATGTAAGCAGAAAGTTGATGAGTCAGTGGCAGATTTCTTCACGCGCTTTGAAGAAACGTTCCATGATTTTAGTGGCCAGTCGCTTACCGACGACACAGGCCGCCACCTTTTCGCGGACAAATATGTGGCTAATCTGCTGCCGGCAGTTGCGGCCCGGTTAAAAGCAAGTGAGAGTTCTTGGTCCTCCGCGACACCGACGGCCCTTCTGACCATCGCCCAGTATTATGAGCGTCAGGAGCACGAGGCGAAGGGCCAGGAGGAGAAGAAGTCAAAAGATCTCAAAACGAAAGTTATGTTAGCACAAGTATATGGCCCGCCCCGCCGGGGTAATAACAATAGGGGAAGGAGCGGATTTTATGGTCCCCCTTCGGGCCGACCTGATTTGAATAAAAACCAATGTGCGTACTGTAAACAGTTGGGCCATTGGGCCAGGGAGTGCCCAGCGTTGCGCTCTTCGCGGCAGGGGCACACTCCGGGTGGCCAGAGAGGTAGAGGGGGCTTCTCGAACTTTAGAGGGAATTCCAACGATAATGCCCGTTTCGATACTGCAGGACAGCACCGAGATAGCTCGAATGTTTTTGATCGCCAGCATCAGTACCATGTATCGGACATTGATCATTCGGGATATCACGATTCTCAGCATGCATAGGAATGCGTAGGATGGGGGTCCGAATCAGTTGAGGTGCCGGTCGATCAGACGGGTCCTTATGTATCGGCTGAGGTTTTAGGTTCTACTGATCAGTTCCTAGTGGATACAGGAGCGACACGTAGTGCATTGTCTAGGTACTTGGTTCCGGGGGCTCCCCCATCCGGCTCAATAGTTACATCGGTAGGGTTTGACGGTACACTTTCCCGAAGCCCTCTTTCACAGCCCCTTGCATTTAAAGTTGATTGTTTTTCTGCGCCTTGTCCGTTTCTGCTTGCTCCGTACACACCGGATAACATTATGGGCCTTGATATGTTAAAGCATTTTAGGGCTACAATTCGCTGTTCCCCTGAGGGTGTGAGGGTGATTTTAAATGACAACTACCCCCGATCTGGGCGGATGTGTACGATCTCAGAGGATGCGTTGTTGGCTACCCTCCCCCAAACTTTATGGGCAACGTCGGACACGGATGTGGGACAAATGGTGATTCCTCCGGTCCACATTAGTGTCCAGGAGGGGGCGGTACTACCGCGCCTCCCCCAGTATCGTATTTCCCAGGAGGGCGAGGAAGCTCTCATACAGATTGTGCAAGATTTGATCGCAGTGGGAGTAGTGGAAGAAGTTCCCTATAATATCTGTAACAGCCCGATTCTCCCTATTCTGAAAAAGGACACGGATGCAAAGGTTTATCGGTTCATAATTGATTTGAGGGAGGTGAACAAGATCGTGATACCTCAGTACCCGGTGGTTTCCGATATCACGACGTTGCTCACCCTGGTCCCGCCTACGGCGACCGTGTTCTCAGTGATTGATTTGAAAAATGCCTTCTTTTCTATTCCCATTCACCCTGATAGCCGATTCCTTTTTGGGTTCACATTAAACAATAGATCTTATCGCTTTTGTAGAATTCCCCAGGGCTACACAGAAAGCCCTAGTATTTACAGTCAGGCTTTGAAACGACAGTTGGATTCCTTTGCTTTACTCGAGGGGGTCGCCCTCATTCAATATGTCGATGACATCCTGTTGGCGGCTGACACCCTGGAGTTGTGCGAGAACAGCACGATAGCCTTACTTTCCTTTTTAGCATCCCACAATCATAAGGTCTCTAGGAAGAAATTGCAATTCTGTAGACCAAAGGTGACTTATTTGGGTCACCTTTTGTCTAAGGAGGGGCGTGCACTCACACCAGATCGTATCCAAGTAATTTTGGACACACCAAGGCCATCCACGCAGAAGGGCGTGCGTGCATTTTTGGGTCTTGTTTCTTTTTGTAGACAGTGGATATTGGGGTTTTCACACATAGCTAAGCCATTACTAGCGCTCTTGACAAAAGACACGCCCATCCCGATCCCCTGGTCAGATGAGTGTGACGCTGCTTTTCAGCAATTAAGACAGGCCCTTTGTTCAGCACCAGTGTTAGGGACCCCTGATTATGCAAAACCCTTTTCGTTGTATGTGCATGAGAAAGATGGATGTGCATTATCAGTTTTAGTGCAGATGCACGGCGACAAGCAGCGCCCGTGTGCATACTTTTCGGCTGTGCTTGATCCTGTCGCCCGAGCATTACCAGGGTGTTTTCGCTCGGTTGCGGCGACAGCTGTGTCAATACGGCAGAGTGAAGGAATTGTATTGTCCCATAAACTGTTGGTGTTAGTTCCCCACGCTGTTGATGCCCTGCTTAATCAAACAAAGACGCAGCATTTGACCAGTGCCCGTTTAACGGGATATGAGTTGACGCTTTTGGCTCCTCATATTACGTTGAAAAGGTGCGTGACATTAAACCCGGCCACATTGTTGCCATACCCCGAGACCCAGCCTGAGGCACAGAAAGCGCATGATTGTATTCTTGTGACTGAGGAACAAACAAAGGGTCGTATTGATCTCCAGGATACGCCCTTTCCAGATGTAGATGGAGAGTTGTGGGTGGATGGATCATGCCTGAAGCTACCAGATGGTACGACTTCAGCAGCGTATGCAATTACCACGTTACAGACGATAGTGGAGACAGCACGCATACCACAGAAATCAGCTCAAGCAGCGGAACTGATAGCGTTAACACGAGCGTGTGAGCTCAGTACAGGATTGTGTGTGAATGTTTACACAGACAGCCGCTATGCCTTCGGAGTAGCGCACGATTTCGGCCTACTCTGGAAGGAGAGAGGATTTCTAACGTCACATGGGGTACAGATAATGCATGGGGAGTTAGTTCATAACCTTTTAACTGCATTGACATACCCAAAGAAAATTGCCATTGTTAAGTGTAGCGCCCATAGGAAAGTGGTTGATAAGGTTGGAGAAGGGAATGCGTTAGCAGATCGAGTAGCACGGGAGACTGCGATGCAGCCCGGCACTACTGCCATGTATGTAGTGAAGTCACAGGTGGAGAGATGGCATGATGCGAAGGAGCAAGTGCGAGAAATACAAAAGACCGCTTCTGACAAAGAGCGGGAACAATGGGCTAGTGAGGGAGAATTGGATGATGAGGGTTGCTGGAGAAATAAGCAGATGGATAGATGGAAATTACCCACGGCTTTTGTACAACCTATGGTCCAGATGGCACATGGGCTAGCACATGTTGGAGCTTCCGCAATTGTGAAATTGCTTACCCAAGTCTGGGAGCATCCAGAGATTGCTAGCACAGCAAAGAGGGTGGTGCAGACCTGTATGATCTGTTTGAAGTATAACCCAGGGAAAGGTACGCGAACTCCAGCAGGAGGATTTGCGACACCCACTGCACCCTTTGAGGTTCTGCAGATGGATTACATCCAGCTTGAGCGCTGTAACAATTTGAAGTATGTTCTAGTAGTGGTTTGCGCCTTCAGTAAGTGGGTTGAGGCGTACCCTGCGAAAGACAATACTGCAATGACTACAGCGAAGCTATTGCTGAAAGAGTTTTTCCCCCGATACGGCGTCTGTAGACTTCTGTGGAGTGATAATGGCCCTCACTTTGTAGCGGATGTTATAAAGTATGTCTTGAAGGGCCTAGGCATCACTCAGAAGTTCCATGCCGTGTTCCACCCTCAGTCTGCAGGGCTAGTCGAGAAGTATAATGGTACACTGAAGCTTAAGATCGCCAAAATTCAAGCTTCAACATCTTTGACTTGGCCAGACGCCTTGCCACTGGCGTTATTGTCAATTAGGTCGGTGCCACACTCTCGAACCGGCCTTACGCCCTATGAGATTGTATTTGGACGACCAATGAACATTTGGGGTCCACCAAGGCCTAAGGCTGTGTATGATGTACCTTGTGTGATGATGGGTGATTATCTGGCACAGTTAACGGATAACTTGGTTTCTATTCATCAACAGGTCCGAGAGGCGCTCCCTGATCGGTCTACTGGCGAAGGACATGGTCTCCGGCCCGGAGACCATGTGATGATAAAGGTCTTCGATAGATCGAACAGTTTGGAGCCGAGATGGATCGGACCTGAGCAAGTCCTTCTAGCAACGAGGACGGCAGTGCGAGTCTCGAACAGGAAGAATTGGATCCATTCCTTGCACTGTCGAAAGGTACCGCCCGGATTGGTGGAGTCTGCCGTGCTGACCGATCAACGAGAAGTCCTAGCAGCAGAGACGGGCCGTGTTGCAAGGCCAAACGACACTGAGGAGCTCTTTTCGGACCACACGACTTCTGGAGGAAGGCGATATCATCTGCGACCAAGGAAGTGAGATCTTCAGTACTGGGACATACTGTCAGAACGGCCCTTGGGTTAGTGAAACGGAGAGCCGCTGAGGCAAGGGGGGGGGATCAGCCCTGCATTAGTGTAGCGACACCCGTCTTGGCCCGTTGGTGAAGAAATCAACCGCTGCCCAAGGGGAAGAGTTCTGACAGACTTTTAGTTTCAGGAAGATATTAGGGTATTGTTTCCTTTGACATGGAGAAGAAGAAGATTTTTTGTGCGTTGGGGTTCATGCTAACAGTAGCTATCGTTGGTATAACCACATGGTTTGTGGAGGAGGCAACTCCAGCCCGAGAGACACTTGTGTTGACGACTCCAGTGCCTGCGGAGCACTACTTTTACACATTGCCATATCAAGAGTTGAAGCATCGACAATCCTATTTGAATAACACTTTCATTCAGATGCTGCATCATACCCACGTTGCTACGAACGCTACGAACTGTTGGATATGTGGGATGATGCCAGCCCATCAGAAGAAAGGAGGTACGCCATTCATACCACTTCCTTTCTCTCATAACGGCTCTTGTAGAGCATGGTACACTCTGTTGTTTGCTACTCGAAAACCGACAGTGGGACGATTGCTTTTCAGACTTAATAAAGAATGCCATCAGGATAAGAGTGGATATCCACAAGCGAATGGAACAATTTGGGAATGGGAAGAGTACCGACCGGACAATGAATCCATTCCCTATATCTTCACGAATACCAGAGACACTGTGGGGAAGGAAAAATTTGTGATCCAAGTGGCCCAAGCCCAAGCGGACCTGTGTGTCCAGAGTGTGGGTTTTATCCCTGTCGGTGTCAGTGATTGTATAACCGTATTAAACATCGACGGACTGAATAACAGCACCTTCCTAGCATCCCATAATACCTATTTTGTATGTGGAAATAAAGGTTATTACCGTTTGCCGGCTGGGTGGTCCGGGGTATGCTATGTATCATTCTTATTACCTCCTGTATTCCTAGCTCCCGCATCTTATCATAAGGATCTGAAATTATTGAATAATGTGACTGTAAATAGGTATAAACGTACTTTATCAATTGACGATGTAGATCAGACTGATACCAGTCTGCAACAGTATATTGATTTTAACTTAGGACTGTTTTTCTTTGTTGGAGCTGCCCTGAACAGTAGGAAGATCCGAAGATTAACAAGAGTGGTAGAAGCTGTGACAAATCAGACTGCTGCTGCTCTTGGGAATCTTACGGAAGAATTACAGATTACCAGAATTGTTGCATTGCAGAACCGTATGGTATTGGATGTAATGCTAGCTGATCGAGGAGGAGCCTGTAAAATTATTGGAAGTAGCTGCTGTGTGTTCATTCCTGATCATACGCCATCCGTTTATAACGCCATTAATAAGCTGCATAAAATAGCAGCTGAAATCCACACGGAAAACGGCACTTGGTCCTTTTCTGGATGGTTTTGGGCATTGGTTACTGCCTGGGGATGGAAGGTCTTAACTGGTCTCTGCATTATTATAGCAATTCTGTTCTTTCTCTGTATGTGTATTCAATGTGGACCATTATGTTGTTCTGTATGCATTTCATTCTGCATTCCAGATAAGAAAGCTATTGCCGAAGTTGCCCGCCAGAAGGGTCTAGCTAAAGAGGTTAAAGGAATGATGATAATTGACATATACGATGATTATTCTTGGAAGCCAGATGTCTTCAGTAAATGCTGAAAGGGTCGTCTGTTGTAAATTAAGGCAGAATGTGATTAAGCATTTACTGAAAACATTAGTGTTTCCCTTTTATCGTGTTTTCCTCATATGTTGGCCGAAGTCCGGACTCCATTTTGTATTGACATGCTGCCACGTGTTCACCACGAGGAGAGTCCGACCTCTGTGTTAGTTGCTCTTGTAATCTGCCTAGCAACAGTTATAAATAGCTCCCTCTTGTCCATCTGGCGCATGCCCAGACTTGACTACATCTGTTATAATTAGCTTTGCTTGACCATGTGTTTTCGCGGGCTCAAGGAGTGTGTTAGCTCCGCCCATGTATTGATTTAGAATCGAGAATGACCCTAAATGGTAATGTTCTTCGACTTCATGTACTATCCACCCACTCATGAGCCCCTCTGTTGTGTATAAAAGGGGACTGTGTACGCAAGTTCTTTGTGCTACTCCTTGCAATACTGAAGAGTGTTGTGTGGATTGTAGGACCACCCTTAAGGGTTAATAAACATTGTTTTTGTACTTTGCAGTTTCCGTGCCAACTTCCTTATAGATTTTCGTTACAGAAGAGCGAACCCTTGTCTCTTGCGGGCCTAGCTGGGGCTTGTATTCATCATGGTGTTTGAAAATTGAATTTATCCACTTTAGGAGAAAAGGCGCACCAGCCCCACTGGTAGCCGCAAACAGAACACCCTCACAAGAAATTTGATCACGAAACCATATTTTGCTGTGAGACAATGCATTTTAACTTTCTGCCTCTTGGCAACAAATGTGAGCCTACAACTTTGAAGGGTGGTGGCAAAATGAATCTGTCTTCATGGGCTGAACTAAGTCACCTGTTCTACCTGGGAAATCAACATATGTGAGAACGCCTTGACTGGATTTTGTGACCTAAAGTCAGATATTTCTACCTTGACTTAAAGGTGCTCTATTTAAAATGTGGGAAACAAGTTGGACTTTTTCCGTTCCAGTCAGACAGGAGAGACCTACTCAAAATTTGGGTTATCAAACAATTGTTAAGCTATTTAAATACGCTTGACAGTTGCATGTATTTTGCTTTACATATATTTTTCTTGACATTTTTAACAGCAACATCATAAAGCAAATATCACAGTGAAGATGTTAATACTCACCTGATGAACATATCTCCAGAATCAGTTAAAACAATGAAGTAACAAGAACAAAAATAAGAAAACATGAATGGCTTCTCCTCCCAAAAGCCCACATCCCAGTCTTGTTTAAAAAAAGCGATCATAGTCCCTTTATTACCTTTGCCTTGTAATTCACCCTGGGGCCTTACATTTATGTGGCATCCTCCCCCAGTGCACCCAATCTTTTAGCTTGTCTAAGGACCCTCAGTGGCTTGGGGTCTGTATCCACCAGAACCTTCTCCAGAAATTGGGCATCTTGCCAAACTCCATCTGAATGTAAACTAGAGTCCCTCTGTTCCTCCAGATGCCCCAGCAATGTTGTAGGATCTATATTCTTGGGTATCAATGGTGTAGAATACCAAATTCACAGTGCAGATCTCTTGTGTCTCTTTACCATAATCAATACCAATATTATTTTGATCATAGCAATGTAGAACTCTGTTGAACAAGTTTCCCTGCCTCCCTTTGGATTTTTTATGTGGGATTCAAATTAAGTCACGGGTCTTGTCGCTCTTTGCCTGACAGTAGTGTGTATGACACATTTTCTCAAGGGCAAACAATGTCTTTACTTTTGAGAGATTGGATTGTCTATTTTCTGCTATAATTGTGACATTGTCTTGGTGCAACTATTTGATGACTTGAAACAAAAAAACTTCCTGATCCTTGTGTGGTGTCAAGTGGTTGTGCGTGGAAAGGGAAATGGGTAAATCTCTGGGTTCTTCAAAATTGTATTCTGCATTTTCAACAGTACTGCCATTCTTGGTAAATCTTCCCTACTGAAGACATTGGCAGGTGCCGTTCTGTTTGACATCATTGTTAATTACATTCCTTCTTGATCCTTTCAGCTATATTTTAGGTCAGCTTCGAGAGACATTGAGTCATTCTGCAATTTGACCTTGCCTCTAGCAAGTTCCTTTAAGAGCCTATGGATATCATTTAGCATTATTTTTAGTTAAGTAGGCCAATTGGAATTTAAAGTTTATATTAGTCTAATATGCAAATTTGAGTTATGCCACCAGTTTCTGCTAATCTCTTTCAGGAAGATTGAAATGTACCTCTAAACTCAAGATGGCTTGATAGTCTTTTTTTCCTGTAGAACCAGTTAAACCACTCCAGAGTCTCCAACAATGCTAATATACCATCTGCATACACTGCAAGTTTGAAGGATCGACCTCTGACTTGATTGCCCAGATATTTATGTTTTTATATATTCATTGGCGCTTAGGTTACAAGAACATGACAATTATAAGGGAAAATGTGTCATCTACACCTTTCAACCCACCCACATTTGGCAGATGCCACCCTGTTTTTATTTCTGTTCACCTGCATGACAAACCTCCATAGCTTTCAAACCTATAACACCCTCCAAAACATGATCCACTCGCTGTTCACCTTAATGAGATTGCCCTCCCAAAGGACTGATTTTACTCTCAATTTTGAGTCAAGAGATTGACAGGGATGGGTATCCTTGCCGCATTCACCTCTGGAGAATTATTCTTTTGGCCATGCTTCTATTCACTAACACCCAGGGTGTTGGCAACAAATTAGACACCATCACTAACTCAGTGTAGAAGTCCTGGTCTAATGTCCGCTTTTGTCAATGCTTTCAGAAGAAACCCTATTCGATTTAATTGAACACTTTCTTTGTGTCCAGAAAAAACTCTGACAGAAGTTTTCTGCACCTGATGTACCACATGCATGATGTTCCGAAACGTATCCTCACATTTCCTTCCTTTTATGACACCCACTGAATTATATAAATCATTTATCTGCATCTTAGACAGTTTTGGACAAAGCTTTGCAGCTAATAGGAGCCACGTTCCTAGCAACTTCCAGAATTCACTCTTGTAGCTGAAATAAGTGGAGCTTCAGCAATATATCCATCTGGAATTTGACTTCAATAAATGTCTTGGCCCTTTGGTCTGTGCGGTCCTGAGTGAGACACCAAAAGGTAATCAAAAGACTGTTCCATTGTGATCTTCTCAGGAATTTCCTTGAGACTGTCAATGGAAATCTGCTTGACGACAGAGGCATCCATACCACTGTGTTGTACTACAGTAATATTGAGGGAACATTAGCTGATCGGATGTGTTTATTTTTTTGAGGACCTTTTGTTAGAAGACAAATTATCTTGTGATCCTTCAGTCATAGAGACACCAAATTTCTCACAGAGGTCAAGAGTGATTGACTCTCAATTCTGTACTTCCTAACCGATTTAGAAAAGCTACATCTTGGAGTGCTATGCATCGAAGGTAACAGAAGCTGAGACTATGCAGACTTAAAGGTATCTAGGTAACCCTCGGCAGAGCTGGCGGAGCGGGACTACGCGGAGGTCCATGGAGGTCAAGAGTGATGGACTCTCAATTCTGTACTTCCTAGCCGATTTAGAAAAGCTACAACTTGGAGTGCTATGCATCAAAGGTAACAGAAGCTGAGACTATGCAGACTTAAAGGTATATAGGTAACCCTCGGCGGAGCTGGCGGAGCGGGACTACGTGGAGGTCCATCGAGTTGGGAACAAACTCTGTGGAACTCCGCTCCGCCACCTGCCACCACCCTCCCTATTAACAATTAATTTGACATTAATTAAAACGAAAACAAAAAACACTTACCTGTACTGCGGCATCCCCGGGCTGCCATCCTCCTCTTCCTCGCCGTCTCTGAGTGATCATTACGTGTTAAGGGTTTTTTGTTTTCATTTTTATTAATGTCTAATTAATTGTTAGTAGGGGGAGTGGAGGCGGGAGATCACCAACTCCGCTCCGCTAAGGAGTGTGCGGAGATTTGCCTTCTCCGCAGAACGCGGAGTAGGAAATCTCCATACACTCTGCGGAAGGAGCAGAGTTCTCCGCCCGCGCCTATATGTAGGAAAGATTTTTGTGGCCTATGATAAAAGAGTTAGCACTGGTAGAAAAAAACTAGAACATCTCTTAAGTAAATTGTTGATTATCATCAGCCGCATCCATGCACGTAACAGTGGTGAGGCTGGGTGGGTGGTTAGGAGGTGAGAGGGTATTTCGAATGCTGATGATAAGGGAAAATTAAATAAATAATTGATTTTCCCTCTGCATCGTCCCTCGAAATCTTCCAGGACCCACCGCTGTTACCTGCACGGACCGCGGCAGATTCTCATTAGGCAATAAAAATGGCTTTCATGAGAATCATGGTGAGATGTAAAGGTATTCTACACATTGGTTCATTGACAGTGAGGAGACAGACTTAGTCCTGTGGACACACACCTATTTCAACAGTCATGTTCAAAGTTGCAGAGAGTCAGATTCTCAGTGTTCTGGACGTAAAATATTTTGATCCAACTTAAAATTAATTTTACACTTTTTTCCAGCTGTTACTTCTGAAGGACAGAGTAATGGCTTCCACCTTGACCTATTTAAATATAGGCTGCTAAGAGGGTGGCAGCTGCCCTTTCACTGAGCTCACTGCAGCCACAGCCTGAAGTTACCAGACTCATTTAGAGAAGATTAGGTCAGTCACTGTAACACCACAATTACAGTAATTGTGTTGTAGCGGTCGATGATCATATTACTATGAATGTAGATTGAAATGAGGAATGACATTAGGAACTGTGCTTCTGCATATTTGTCTGCATTTAAATGTGCTAAGAAGCATCCCTTTCCCATGCAGTTTAGGGCTACCGGAGAAATTCTAGATGTAGTAATACCTCTTTCTAAAAATAGAAAATCACATTAAAGGCAGACAGATCCACTTTCCTCGCACCTTACATGATTAGGGAAGAATGCTCTGAATTAAAAAAGGCCGAAACTTAAAGAGAACATAAAGGGAAACATTGCCCTCTTGGAGAAGAAGGCCTGTACCAGCCACCATGGCTCTGGGCCACTCCATCGTCTTCTGTGGAGTTCCCGAGATTCGGTGTGCTAATGATGGACCAGAGACTTCCAGGCGAGGTGAACACTGGTCGGATCTTTTGGCCTTCTTGCCCTAAACGGAGACCTGTAATTGCTTCTGTTAATTGACTTTAACAGGAATGGGAAATAGAAACCTGCTACAAGGAGTGAAATACGATAACTGAGGTTTCTGTGTTCAAGAAACGCCATTGTTAAAAGCATAATTGTCTCTAATGATTTACCTCTGCTTGTTAATGTACACTGAAGGGAGTAGTGATAGGAAAACCCAAATGTACCTTCATCTCTGTACACACAAACACGTGGCAGCTTCACTAACATTGCTACAGGTAGCGCTTAGAAGTAGTTTTTTTTACATTCCATCCGCTGATTCTGTCTTTAGTGTTAGAACAAAGGATACATGAGCTTGTTACCTTAAATCTGAGGTGTTAATGTGCTTAAAATGCCCTATTTCGTTTTGTGATGTTGGGTCTGGTGGTTTAGTGGATTAATGCATCCGATGGTGGGGCCTGTGTTCGATCTCATGGTCACAGGTTCGGATTCCACAGGGACAATCAGCCTTTCATCCTTCTGAGGTCGATAGAATGAGTACCACTAAGGCGGGTAGTAATAAACATCTGTTGGTTAGCTCCAAGATACTCTTATGGGTGAACGAGCGCTTTACAAATACTTCTGCTCTGTAGTGCACTTATGAAAGCGAAGCATCTGCATTCGTTTTACTCAAGTAGTGCGTTTTGTTGTTGGAGGAAAATAATTAAACTGATTACTTCGAGTGACCCACGTTAATAGTCAATTCAATTCAATTTCATCTTTATTCGATTCACACAAGGTGCATCATAAAAGATTACATTAAAGAACTGCAATTTATTAAAAAACAGATATGGTACAATGAAACAAACACAGTAAAATACAGGACACACTTTAGCATGCCGCAGGTAAAGACTTTCTTCTCCTTTGAGTTCCCCAAAGAAACCTTGCAAGTACCACGCATGTAGAAAGGTTTGGGAGGAGTTGCAAATGTAAAAAAGCTGGCCTGCATTGTTTAAAATTCAAAGATTTCAGTAAAGGTATAATAAATGCTCTTCTCAGGGCTACAAAAAAATTACAAAAAAAACCCACTGTATGTATGATTGATTGATAGACACGTTATCACAAGGTCAGAGCAGTAGATCATCTGACCAATTATTAACATTTGGGAAACTTATCAGGCGGTGGAATATATTCAGTCTGAAGCGAGTTAAAACAAATCTGTGTTGTGCATTAAGAACGCTAAAAAGGTATGGGTGCATTGAAAAGGTGGTCAAAGCCATTTCAGAACCGTACATTGCAATAGTTCAGCATTTTGCATTATATATGATTAACATTTCTTTCAGCTGAATACTCCCCAGTTTCCTTGCAAAATTGCGAAGAGTCATGATGGATCTAACAAATTGCAACCTTCTCGAATTAATGGCACTTTTCCAGTTCCCTTCACAGTCAAATAGCATTCCCAGGTAGGAAAAGGTCGGGATAAAAGGTAAAATATCTTTTCATATATAAACATTTCGGCACTTTGTTGCATTATGGCCCACTTTCATAACAAATGTCTTACTTATGTTAATTCGTAACCCCAGACTTTCCATAAAAAGAACAAAGCTGTGAAAGGAGACGCTGCAATGCCAGAGGAGTACGTGCCATAAGTACCGCGCCATCCACGTAAAGCAGAATGGGTATTGGCCGGTGCTTAACTTACGGCAGGTCCGTGCATGTGCTAGCGAGCGTGTTACCCAGATTATTAATATACAAGTTGAATAAAATAGTGGCAAGTATGCACCCTTGCAGGACCCCTTTTTCTATACTAAAGGGTCGTGTACACTCACCCTTTATACCAAAGTGTACCCTTGCGTAACTGTTTGAGTATAAGTGTCTTAAAAGTTAAGAATAGTACAATCAATACCCATCGAACTCATTATGAACCAAAGCTTGTCATGGGTTACCAAGGTGAAAGCTGATGATAAGTCAACAAAAACCATGTACAGGTTGCCACTTTTAATGTACGCATATTTACCCAGTCGCAAATTCAAGTTGATGGCTTGCTCCGTGGTCCCAATACTCTGGCGGAATCCATATTGTAGGTCAGAGATCTTATTACTGCATCCTGCCCAGCTTTGTAGTCTACCTAAGAGAATACCGGCCACCACCTTGACCAACGAATCTAGTAAGGAGATTGGTCTATAATGTGCTGGGCATTTGCGATCACCTTAGGTACAATCTGAAACTCTGCCCATGATCAAGAGAACCCCACACTCTGGTAGGATCTAAAAACATGGGTGAGAAGGGGGCCCCAAAGATCGATGTTAGCTTTAAATAGGTCAATCGGGACCCCATCAGGTCCTGGAGCTTTATTTTTCTTACTAGGGCTTATTGCAAGAGAAACCTCTTCCAGAGTGAAGTTTAGAACAGGCTGTTCAAGGGCGGGAGGGGATGTTGAAGGGACTACCATAAGAGCTGAGACAGGATGATCAATAACACAATCAGTACTAGCCGAATATAATCTGGAAAAATGTGCTACCCAGTCATCTTCATTCACTGCAACCTCTATTGTTGGCTTATCAGCTTCACTAAGAAAAGGGGAGTTATTAACACACCAAAAAGCGGTGGTATAATTACTACGGCTGGCCTCATGCAGTTTCTCCCAGGTCTCCTCTTTTAGAGCTTTTTAACACTTTTTTTAGAGTAAGCCTGTATGCCCGTCTCCAATGCTGAACCTCCTTGTTGTTCCTAGGATTGTTTTTCAGAGCTCTTATGATTTTTTGCTGGTTAATAGCCAGTGGGCACAGGATACAGCGTAAATTCCACAAAATTGTAAGAAATACAGGTGGGCCATCCTTGCAAACTCTGAATCATTGCCATGTACGGGTAGATTAATGTGTGATTAACAGTGCCGAACAGTGGTTCACTTTTGGCCTATTGGATCATCCGGCGCGATCCTTCACAGACCCCAGAGCTCCTGTCCGGTGTTCCAATTTAATTGAAATCTTCACGATTTTTTTTTTCCCGCCTAGTCAGGGCGTTGTTTCTGGTTCAGATACATCAATCGTCACCTTCCACAGCGCCCTATTTATTCGTCAGTCATTGGTAACAAACTTGGCAACAAGTGCACAAGCTATCCCATTGGCCTTTTACCTGTGAAGGGAAAAGGTCACTTTAGTCAAATACATAAAGTAAATACCTACATTTACCCCACCTCTCTTCATACGCCATCTCCTCTCCCCTGTCACCAACTTGTTCCTGGGTTAAAGGAAAAGGGACAAAAACAGGTTAGTGGCCCCTCCAGTGTCCCCCGCGCTAGGGTACAAGGGAACCCCTTTGGCTCCTCAGTCGTCATCGCCATCATCTGATCCGTCCAGTGCAGCGTAGTCACGCAGGAGGCTGTGGATCATCTTATGGCACACCAGGGTCGATGTCTCTTTTTTCCCTACTACCAGGCGGTTTCTGGAAAACAAAAGAACATCTTTAAAACAGCACAGGAGCCTCCAGCAGCCCTGGAGGTCCCCTAGTGCATGTGTCCCTGGGAACAAACCATACATGACAGAGTCCGCGGTGATGCATGAAGTAGGAATCCAGGCCCTAAGAACCGTGCCTAGGGCCTTCAGCAGGTCCTGTGCTTACATGCACTCCCAGAAGAGACGGTATGTCATCTAGTCCATGGTGCACCCTCTCGGGCAGGACGTTTATCGGTTGAGTCCTTTTGTGTCCATGAAGGCTCTCATGGGAAGGCCTCCTTGGATGGCCATCCAGGCGATGTCTTTGTGCTGGTTTACCAGGTGCTTGGATGCAATGTTTCCCCACACTCAGTCTGCTAAAGAAGACTTCCTGTGAGAGCCTTCATGCACGCAAGAGGACTCAACTGAAATATTCATGATTACCAAGTCACCGGCTTGCTAGCCTGCCCGGCAGCGTTAACCAATACACATTCTGAGCCTAGCCAGATCTACTTCGGACCCCCTTGGAGACATGGCGCCACCAGGCCCTTCATTATCATGCAATAAGATTGTCTACTTCAGCTCACGACTTCCTTCATTCTCATCCATTTGATTGATAGCCTTCCTCTCAATTCCTGAAGTTCCTTCCAGATACAAGGTACTCACACACCTTGTCCTGATGATGATCTCAATTCCATGAGATCTAAACACTGTCGACCACAGATCAACATGACTCTTTATTAGATAAAAAATGCTAAAAGGAGTCTAGCATTGTGTTGATTTAAATTGATGCATGTTTCTGTGTTTTCACTTACTTCTGCATGTTTCTTTCACTTATCTGTGAGCACTAGATTGTGATATACATAAATAAAAATAAAATTCTCAATGATTTGCAAAGAATAAATTAATTGCATTTCAACGCTAAGGGCCCGATTACGATCTCGCTGGGAAAGCCCTGTGGCTGACTCGGGTCCGTAGAACTATCCGAACGACTCAGGCTCAGGGGCTCCAAACGACCAAGTACGATGCAAATGCGCGATGACGGACTCGAGTCGCTCGGAGTCCGAATGAAGTCTATGGGAGCCTGTTGTACATTGCGTACATAGGCGCCCATAGAGAAAAAAAGGTAGGTCGTCGGGACGCCACAGTGCCTCCTGCACCGTGCATGCATGTGTAGGGGGGACCCTTGGGTCTCCCCCAGTGACCGATTCGTAGGGCTTCAGGTGAAGGGGGGCCCACTATGGGCCCCCAAAGTACATCTCCGACAAACGCGACGTCTCGTCAGGAGCGTGTCTATCTAACTGACAGACGCGCTCATCATACATGCTCGCTCGGAAATCGGCCCCATTGCGCAGCGGGAGTCAGCCATGTTAGAGTCATCTGGAAGGCATTGGAGATCGAGGCTATATATGCATCGTACTTGCTTGCTCGTACAGCGGTACGTGTCATTTGGCAAATGGGGCAACATGTCGGGCTCCCTCCTGACGGATGTGGTCTGTAGCCCTTCCGGGCAATATCGTAATCGGGTCCTAAGTAGTATCCTGTTTTTATACTTTTCTTCCTCTTATTATGTGTTGTTAGGTCTTCACAATTTGCTTAAGACCTTAGGTGTTTTCCAACACTTATGAGACTATTTGGCCTAAGTGAATTACTGTTTTTCTAACGATTTATTACCCCAGGATCTCGAAAAGTGTGATGCTCCCTTGTTTCATGATATATGATTAACAGTGCAGGGCACACAATGACACTCTCAACAGTACGGCCCTGTTTATGAGTTGAGTGGAGCAATATCCCCAGGTGGATTTTCTACACCTGGACGTAACAGGTGCGGTAATATCATATGAAATTTACAAGCCGGAAAATGAGTCTTGGCATGTGGGCACCACAACAGCCCGGCTGTCCGAACCCCTTCTATTGCTTTGTCCCCCTGCCAGCCCAAAGCCTGATCTGCACTAGACACACTCCCACTTCACTTCTCCTTTTCTCCCACCGTGCACAGGACCTCCTGCTCACATTTGCCCTTCTTCAGAGCAGGTAGAAAATGGGAGCATTAAATACCAATAAATTGGACTTTTCTTGTGGATTTCTGCCTTTTACAAACTGGTCTGCACAGTTATTTCCCATTTAGGGGTTGCCTTGTAATTACACAGTACTGGTGGCGTTTAATCGCATGGTACCGGTAAATACGGATGTGGAGTTTGCACCCCAAAATTACATGTAATTCATAATCGGTATATATGTGGTAGAGACTGTCTCTGAAAGGAAGATGGCAGTGGACAATGAAATAAAATTAAGAATAGGAGAAAAGAAAATGGTATGCTTGCAATAAAAGCACTGATGTCATTCTTGCTACACTGGGAGGCATGTTAGACACTAGGGGCCTCATGTAGGTAGCTAAATACCCGTCGGTAATGGCCGAAATTCGGTAAATATCCCGTTACCGACCGGTATTTAGGCATTTGAGATGTAGGAGGCATGATTTAAGGATTCGGTAATTTACCGAATCGGTAAGGGATCGGTAAAATACCGAATCGGTAAAATACAGATTCGGTAAATTACCGAATCCTTAAATCATATGTAGGGAGCACTCAAGTGAGTGAATTTCAGTAGTAAGGATTCGGTATTTAACACCAACTACAGGTTGATGTTAAATAACGAATACCTTTCAAAAACCTAAATTTGGCTGCTTTAAAAGTGCCATGTGGCACACATACATGCCCTTAGGGCATGTATGTGCGCCACATGTGCACACATGCACAAATCAGGGGTGCAACAGGGTGTCAATGTGACACCCTGCCACCCATGATTATGCTTCCCCTATTACCGATTCGGTATTTACCGAATCGGTAATAGTAAATGGCTTCCCATTCATTCCTATGGGCCTCCAGGCCTTCATTCCTATGGGCCTCCAGGCCCATAGGAATGAATGGGAAGGGATGCATTATTACCGATTCGGTAAATACCTATTCATAAATACCGATATTTACCGAATCGGTAATAATTACCGATTGTTTACCTACATACTATTTACCGATTCATAAATACCGAATCGGTAAAATTCGGTATTTATGAATCGGTAAATAGTATGTTACCTACATATGGCCCTAGGTGACATTACGGTAGCGTGCTATCTTAACCTCCAGTAAATTTCCTAAGAACAGCCTGTTGATGAAGATCCTCAGAGACTTTAAGTACACAGTGTCTAAGTACAGACAGTGAGGGGAAAAACAGAGTGACTTTTGAGTAGTGATTCCTAAGATTAGCCTATTTTGTCCACCTTCTGGTTAAGATGTTCAGCCCACATTTCGTTTATGACAATTCCACAAATATTAAATTATCAAGAACTGGTATCTTTATGGCTTAAGATAAACTTCTATGTAATAGTTTGTCAAAAAATTGATGTAAAAAAAGTATGAATGTTTTTCATCGAGAAAGGAAGTTTAAAATTTTGAGATACCCCTTAAAAGGGTGGTTTCCGATCCCTTTGGGATTTATTTGTATGGTGGTTAATCCCCCTCAATCTCTCCAGGTCTGTGCGATTTCTCATTTTTCATATAGTCTTCTTTGTATTTTAATGCACATTGTGCATTTCACTTGAAACATTTTTTATTATTTCTTTTGCCAATTCTGTTGCAATTTTTCCCTGGCCCCAGTTGCTCCGCGGGACAGTAGAACAATAATACATTTCTTGTATTTATCTTTTCTGTGTAAACTACATAAATCAATAATAGATTTTAATGCTGTAGAGGATTTAATTTTATCATTGAGTCATAGAAAATGTCACTGTGTTTCATTTTTCTTTAAAAAAATATTCACGGCATTGAAAAGGTATAAATCTATGTTTGTTGAAATATTCTGAAATTGATGTTAAACTTGATTGTGAATATATAATTTACATGCAATATATTTTTACAATATTGATTATGTGTGGGATTTATTTTTAGGAAAAGACACATCTTTTGATATAAGGAAAAAGTAGCACTCAGGAAGAAGGTTCTTTGCCACCATCTAAAGCATAGTAAACACTCTCAATGGAATAAAAATGATATATTACTAAACCAAAGACAATAAATATGGGATAATGAAATATAGAGATATTCACTGAAATCTAATAAAAATGTTTGAAAATAAGTATAAATCGTGTATTTTGGTTTGAAATGAAACATGCCATTTATTTCTCAAATTTAGTATGATAATGCATTTTTCTGGAAAACCATGTAACCATTTGAAAAGTATCCATAATAGAAAAACATCAATATGCTTAGTGTAAAAAATAAGTTATATATTGTGTAAGTTACATAGATTCATAAAAAGCATGCAACCTTGTGATTTTTTCATTTTTTAGGTCTCAGCTACAAATAGCTTTTGCTCTGTGTAGGCCTACCGTTTGTTTCCAATACATACCATATACTTAGAGAGGGCTTTGGGTCAGACCCTTGCTTTTGATTGGATGAATTTGTTGTCTATCTCAGTGGTCTGTCTGTTCTTGATTCAATGGCTATTTTTGCCTTTTATTGCATTTGTCCCTCTCAAAGATCATTTCTGGTTGGTTGAGGTTTATCTTCCTACTATTGATGTCAGGGAACTATTTTTACTTTTGCATGTTTCTAAATCATTTAACACTCAGTGGGAGTGCATGTCCCTTTCTATTACCCTTCTGTGTCTGCCTCTTGTTTGCTAGCTTGTACTTTTTACCGATATCCCCTTTGTATCAGCATCTCATTGCTTCCACCCACACCTCCCCCTGCTCTATCCCTCCTTGACACATCTTCCCAGTCGCTCCTTCTTCGCTCATTCTCATTCATCCCTGCTTCCTCACTAGCGGGCAGATGTACGAAGCATGTTACCGGTCGCAAAAGGCCCATCAGGCCATTTGTGAGCGGTAAAAGGCTTTTTGGCATGTACCAACCCTATTTTGTAAGTTGGTAACCTATTACAGACTAGCAAAATAGGGTTTGAAAGTCACTATTAGGAAGGGGCATGTTAAGGGAGTCCCTTCGTAATAGCGAGCTGCACTGGTATGTAGGAATGTTTTGAGACCAGAAATGCGATCGCTAAACATTTGCAGTTACCACCAACTTCAAGTTGGTTGTAAGCCATTCACATAGGGTAAGTGGTCCGCAAGGGACCCCTTCCCCTTTGTGAATGGGGGCAGCAACATTTTTTCAGAGCAGCCATTGTACCCAAGCCCACTGCCCACTCCAAAAAAAATGAAAAGAAACATATTTTTTCTTTCTTAAATGCTTTCCATTTTCCTTTTTGGAAAACAGGCTGCATTTGTAACGAAAAAAAGAAAACTACTTTATTTATAAAGCAATCACAGACATGGTGGTCTGCTGACCCCAGCAGACCACTATCCCTGTGAGTGTCGGCCATTCCTAATGGGTCACAAACTGTGACCTGCCTCATGACTATTAATGAGAAAGGTCCCTTGCGACTTATTTGGGAATCATAAATAGTGTCTCAGACACTGTTGTACATTAGAGATTGTGAATCGTAATTTGTGAATCGCTAACATTCTCAAATTGTGAGTCGCAGTCTTTAATGGCCATACATCTGGCCCCATGAGTCTTTCCCATCATGGTAAACTCCTGAAGCCTAGTTTCCTGGCGTCTTCATGGTATGTTATGTTATAAGGTACATATTGAGTGCATGTACACCAAAAAGGTCTCTTGGCAGTGAGGTAAATAGAGACAACTGCAATCAAAAAGAATTAGGCTTGTCTAAACTACAGAGGTGCAAATTTACACACCCCTTGTGACTCTCTTATGCCGCAGTTGCGTCACTTTTGTGACGCAGTGGCGTTGTAAAAATGCGCCACGTTGTGACATATTTAAAACTTGATGCATCTAGGGAGATGTGTTATGTTGTAAAGCCTGCGTCACATTATACCTGCATCAGGTATAATGTATGCAGGGTGGGCGTTCCCACGCAGGAAAGCCTTGTAAAAGTGACGCAGTGAAATCTACAAGATTTCACTGCGTAACTTCTATGATGCCACTGCGTCAAAACCTTACGCCTGCTTGAAGCAGGCGTAAGGAGTGACGCAGCACAATAGAATTAGGCATTCCTGAGCATTGCTGGAGTTGCGTCGTGCTTGCGACATGACCCCAGCAATGCATTACCTTTATGCCAACAGATGCGTGACGCATCTGTCAATCCTTGCGCCACAGTGCACCGCATTGTAAAGGCGACACATCCATGGTGGCGCAAGGGTTTTTTTGTGTGACGCAATTGAACTGATGCATCTCTGCTAATAGTCAGAAATGGGTCAGTTCTTGTAAATCTGCCCCCAAGTTTTTAACTGTTCATCCCGTCTCACAGTGTTAGTTCTCTCTTTTTTTTTTTTTAAAGCAATAGCACACAAAGTATATCATTAATTTTTAAAAGTTTTTGCCGTGGCGTAACGAAACTTGAGCTGGGACCAGAGTTGAGGATTTTACTTGTTCAAAGTCTACTAACCACCAAACACTCCACCTCAAAAATGTGCTTAAAATATTTCTTAAAGGTTGATTCGCATGACCAGTCTGCAGTTTTCATAATATCTTCCAGGCGTCCTTCTAAAAGAAAAAGTTTTAAGCTATGGCCCGTCTTGCCAAGAGGGCCTCAAAACCCGTCTAATTAATTCCTGCTTCCTGAATGATCCATTTTCCTCGCCTGGCAATGGTAGGGGAGGACACCGCCTTGAACTAATTATTCAACACAATTAACATTTGTCTCTCTTACACTGGTCTCAACTCTGCTCCTCATAAGCCTTGATAAATCAAGGCAGGCATAACATAGGGTTCTCTGCAAATGCTGGATGCAAAATTGATCTAATATCCATCTTTGTCCTTCTGGTAACAGTAAAAGTGACTCCTTCTGGGGTGAACATCTTGCCAGAAATACCCAAGCCTTTAACATAAGGCACAGGTCTGCACAATACAAGGCACAACAGCATTGCTAGACAATTTCTTCCTTGATAAAAATATAATTACTGGAAAATATCCTCTGGAAATGACTGGTTCAAACATGTTCACCACCCTGTGTGTCAAAACTGATTATACCAAATCTCGTAGAAGGCTCAGGACTTGAACAATTCCTGATGCTGTGGTTCTTCTGCACATACCGGCGCAACCATATCTTCTAGACTGGGTCTTACATCTTTATGGTACCCTCTGCCCAAGTATGCTGGATGAGGTCTTCAGTAAACGTTGAAAGGCTCAGGACTGTCCATCGTCCCCTGTATGCCACCAACTTCAAGGTACATTTCCCGTCAGCCAGTGGACAAGGACCTCTTGGAAAATCTATCAGGATCTGTGCAGTAAACTTGCTGACAGAGTTTGCACAGAGGCACTGTTGTACCAAGGTCAAGAAGGATAAATCAAGCATTGGCAAAGCCAATAGGTCTCGCCTGTGCAAAAGCTATTGGCTTTGCCAATATGTTTTAGCCATGTTGTACATCAGTATGGCTGCTATTCAGCATGGCTAAAAAGTTAGTGGGGTAAAGGAGAGTGACATGAAGTGGGGTGTGTTAAGTGGTGTAAAGTCGAGTTGAGTGGGATGGAGTGGCGTGGAGTTTTCTGGAGGGAGTAGAGTGTCGTAGAGTGGGAGGGCATACAGTAGAGTAGAGTTGAGTGATGTAGAGTGTCATGGAGTGGCATAGAGTGTTGTGGAGCGGTGTAGAGCAGAGTGGAGTGCTGTAGAGGGTGTTCAGTAGAGAGTAGTAGAGTGATATAGAGTAGAGTGGTGTAGGGTAGAGTAGATTGTTGTAGTAGCTTACAGTGGAGTAGTGTAGGAGAGTGGTATGGCACAGAGTGGAGTAGTGTTGTTGAGTCGTGTGGCCCAAAGTAGAGTGGAGTGGCATAGAATGGAATGGCCTAGAGTGGAGTGAAGTAGAGTGGAGTACTGTGTCGTAGAGTAGCGTGGAGTTAAGTGGCATGGAGTGAAGTGGTGTAGAGTGTATTGGCATAGAGTTCAATGATGTAGAATAGAGTGGTGCAGAGTACAGTGGTGCAGAGTAGAGTTCAGTTACATTGAGTGCAGTGGCATAGAGAAGATTGTTCAAGAGTAGAGTGAAGTGGCACAGAGCGGAGTAGTTCAGAGTAGAGTGGAGTGATACAGGGTAAAATGCAGATGTGTAAAATAGAGTGGTATAGAGTGCAGTGGTGTAGAGTAGGGTGCAGTGGTGTGGAGTGCAGTGGTGCAGAATAGATTAGATAAGGCGTGGGGTGATGCTGAGTGTAGTGGTGTAGAATGCATTGGCATAGAGTGCAGTAGAGTGGCACGGAGTTGAGTGGTGCAGTGGCATAGATTAGAGGTGTGCAGAGTAGAGTGGTGCAGAAAGCAGTGGTAAAGAGTAAAGTGGTGCAGAGTAGAACAGAATGGCATAGAGTGGAGTGGCGTAGAGCACAATAGTGTAGAGTGGCATAGCATACAGTGGCGTACAGTGCAGTGGTTCAGAGTAGAGTGGTGTTGTGTTAAGTGGCAGAGAGTGCAGTCTTGCAGAGTAGAGTGCAGTAGCACGGAGTAGAGTGCCGCAGAGTAGGGTGGTGCCAAAGTAAAGTGGTGCAGAGAACAGTGGCGTAGAGTACACAGGTGCAGTGTAGAATAGAGTGGTGTAGACTGCAGTGAAACAGAGCGCAATGGTGTAGAGTGGCATAGTGTACAATGGTGTAGCGTCCAGTGGCTTGGAGTGCAGTGGTGCAGAGTAGAGTGGCGTTAAGTTCAGTGGTAGAGAGTGCAATCTTGCAGAGTAGAGTGCAGTAGCACGGAATAGAGTGCCGCAGAGTAGAGTGGCGCCACAGTAGAGTGGTGCAGAGAACAGTGGCGTAGATTACACAGGTGCAGAGTAGAATAGAGTGGTGTAGAGTGCAGTGACACAGAGCGCAATGGTGTAGAGTGGCATAGTGTACAATGGTGTAGCATCCAGTGGCTTGGAGTGCAGTGGTGCAGAGTAGAGTGACGTTAAGTTCAGTGGTAGAGAGTGCAGTCTTGCAGAGTAGAGTGCAGTAGCACGGAGTAGAGTGCCGCAGAGTAAAGTGGCGACAAAGTAGAGTGGTGCAGAGAACAGTGGCGTAGAGTACACAGGTGCAGAGTAGAATAGAGTGGTGTAGAGTGCAGTGACACAGAGCGCAATGGTGTAGAGTGGCATAGTGTACAATGGTGTAGCGTCCAGTGGCTTGGAGTGCAGTGGTGCAGAGTAGAGTGGCGTTAAGTTCAGTGGTAGAGAGTGCAGTCTTGCAGAGTAGAGTGGCATAGAGTAGAGTTGTGCAGAGAGCAATTGCGGAAACTGGCGTGTTGTAGATTAGAATAGAGTGGCTTTGCATGCAGTGGCATTGTAACGTGGTCGCTAGGGGCACTGTCGACATCTTTAAGTTAGCATGGGCCCGGGAGCCATGATGCTGCTTTTGCACACGTTACAAAAAGTTTTCCGTTTATGCAAGATTATTCCTGTAGTTTAGTCTGAAAATCGTAGGCAAGGTCAATCAACAATGCCCCTTGTTATTCTGTTGTGGACAGGCACTAGCACATAGACAAAACATACCTCTGCAGCTGCTATTGCAAAAAACTAGCATTTTTGCTATTACGGGAAGGTAGGCTGGAGACACGGGCACTTGTAGAGAGACTTTTCCAGGGAGAAGAGCAACACTCACCTGCGATGTAGAGATACACTCTAAGGCCGAAGGTATGGTGTCTACTGACAAAGCCAAGAGATCTTCTACTATATAATAATACTTATTCTGTCCACGGGGAGGGAGCTTAGGTACTGTAGTCCTGTCTCCATTGTCTTTGTATAATGACAGCTTTCTTTGTAATGTATGGACTTGCTGCGATGCTGACAATATTTGTATCATGCATTCTTATGCTAGTAGTGGCACGTATACTGCATTTTAGAGCACAGTAGTTGAAATAAATATTTTGACCTATTTCAGTGACTCTGTCAGATCTTATTGTGCAAAGCCATACAGTGTGGGGCGACATCACTCCCCATTCCCAGTTGCACAGAGAAGTATACTCTGATATACCACTATTATTCTTTTGTCCATTTTTATACATTTAATCCATGCTTATTCTAATGTTTCAAATGCTTTTCCATCTTAGTCCACATGCGAGGTCATACCTTTTCAGAAAGCTTCAACTATTCAAGATGTGCCCAACCGGACCTCCTTCAAGAATGCAACAAAAACGCATGATGTATCTTTAAGCAGTCTACATTTATTTCAACCCAATGCATTTCGGGCTTAATTAGCCCTTCTTCGGGGGTACCTATAAATGTCAATGTAAAAAAAAAAAATCACCATTATTACATGGTTCTTCGCGTAACATGTCTCCAAACTCTTATGCCCCAAACTATAAAAATTAATTAAACCACAAGGACTAACTAATTCACAACCTATCCCACTCTTTATATAGTTATTCACAAACCAGTCCTTTAAATAACTTTTCCTAATAAATAAAACCCCGTTGTGCCATTTCTAAGTAAACCACAGACAGACAGTTATATTTAGCTAAAGATGGTGTGCATTCCATTACTCCTTTGTGTCAGATCTTATTGTGGACAGGTACGAGAGTGTGCGCGAAAGGGAGTTACCGCGACTCCTGAGAGATCCGGGAGTTTTGTGTTCTGGGTTGTCTAATCGTATGTTTCTCCATTTGAGAGTAGGAGAGTGAGTGAGGCACTATAGCGAGTCTGTCCTGGACTCACGGGTACTAAGGAGGTAGGAAGGCTTAGCCGCTATATTCCGAGGTCCCATAATCCTGCCATAGTTCTGTGTATTTGCAGAATCCCTGCAACATGGCACCACCAACGTTTGGTCTGGTACTTATTTGTGAGATCCCTGAGTAGCACTTGTGCTTGTCCACGATACTCTCTCACCGGTAACAGAGGCGTCCATGGTGTGTGGGAGTTAGCCTCCTATATTTGAGATTTATAGGTTTTTAAGCTTGAATTCTAAAAGATCATAAGTCATACCTGTATTGCGCAGCCGTTTCATTTACAGTATTGTTTATGTCAGTTGCCATTCCTGGTCTGAATCGTGCAGCTGTTACAGCACACTTGACCCAGCATGGGTTCCCAGCTGCGGGGGCAGACTTTATTTTTGTTGCAGAGGCAAATGCTGCCTACCACTTCGAGGTCTTTTACTCTTGGGTTGTTTTGTGCTATGAACTGGAATGATCAATATTTCCATGAATATGAGCTTGGCGTGGTGCCACTAATTTACCGTCCTTACAATTTACTTGAAGTTCCTTAGTCGGCTTGGCAGCACAGGATCTGGTTTAATGGCGCCCTTTCTCTCCCTGTTACGTCGGTCAGTCTTGGCCCATTGTCAGTTGACAGGGCCACATGGCCTGTTTTGGCATTCTTTACTCCACATCCCAATTATTTGGGTCTTACCATAGCAGAGCTGAGACAGTTACACACCAATGTAATTCATATACACAGAATTGTTATGCAATATTTGGTGCGTAATTTGCCTGCGGCTCCGGCTGCAGCTGCACAACCACCGGGGTTATGGTGACGTGGTAATTAGTTCCCTCATGGATAATTCTGTGATGGGGAAACGCCCACAGAATAGGGCTGAGTTCCTGTTCTGGTTGGCAGAAACATTTGAGCAGCTCGAAGCTGTTTGTCCACAAACGTCTCCTGTGGACAAACGCAGGATACTAATAATGAGTTTACCGAAAAGTCTAATTCCCAATTTAGCTGATTGCAACACCTGGGGAATGGTGTTTGCTGCAGTATATTCCCTGTGCATAGACACCCCCTTCATGACAGTGCTTCCCAAAGTTATTAACAAAGTTCAAGAAGAACACGGGGTGAAGGCCGCGCAGGAGTTGGGTATGAGACTGGTGGGGGTAGTCCCTATAGTTTCTGATATGATCCTAGCAAATGTAAAAGGGGAAGCAGTGAACTTACAGGTGAGTCAGCCCCTAGAGGCTGTTCCTGACATAGATAAACAACGCAAATTGCCAAAGATTATAGATAAGGGGTACAAAGCCCTGGGCCGTAATAATTTGGGAATTAAACCTTTTACACAGGTACAAAAGCCCCCGCCTGAAAAGGAGAGGCATCCAATCTTTCCTAAAAAGAATTGGAATCATAATAAGCGGCAGCAACAAAAGAAGCAGGAGTCGCATGCTGGTACTCCGACACCTGATAATTCTGAGTGTAGATATGATTTGTGTGACCGCACTAAACTCAAGAACGTTTCCAAGTTCCTTATCCTCATTCTCCACGTTCCTTTCAGGAATCATCGGACAAGCAGTTCAGTGGCAGGGAATGTCAGGATTGCAGACATGACTCCAGTCCACAATGACGGGATCTGCCATGACAGTTTGACGCCAAACTTAAGACAGAAGGTCAAACTCCGTACAGAGCCCCGTTTCAAAAGAAAAAAGTTGCTGCTTTATCGGCAAAATATGACTCAGACGGTGAGAAACCTGCTCCTCGATTTGAGGTGGGCTGTGACACTCCTCGAAAGCGCAGCAGAAGTTACCATAGTGCGGGAGGCACTGCGTCCCTGTCTGGAGGCGAGAGCGACGGATACTTTTCTAACAGTAGAAACAGCAGATACACAAGTTGCACCACCTGATAGACTATATGAGGTGACCCAACAAATTGAAGAGGATATCAGGCAGACAATTGAGGCGATCTTTTGGGAAAGCCTTACATCCTCATATGACATTTTGTTAGCGGAGGCAGATTGGCAACCCCCTTTCGTATTGGCATCTTCACAAGGGGAAGACGTAATATTAGCAAGTTTTTCGTGTAACGTCTCTGAGGAGGCTAAACGGGATTACGGGTCGGAATGGGCTTTAGCCCTAGCACCCACTGTGTATCGTAATCAAGTAGGCTAGGATAGATTTTCACCGGTGCATGAGATACCTGTACGTTCTATGCCACAGCCGCAGGCCCAATATCCCATCAAACGAGAGGCCAAAGCTTCATTGAACAAAATACTGACACAATTGGAAAATCAGGGTATAATTGAGCCCTGTGTTTCAGCAAATGAATACTCTATATGGTTCATATCGTATAGTTTTGGATTACATAAATTTGAATAGTCATGTCTGCACATTTGCGATACAGAATACTCACAGCTCTGCTTTGGTAAATAACATTACACGCAAAAAGGATAAAACAACGCTGGATATTTCCAATGGTTTTTATAGTCACAATTTGGCTCCAGATAGCCATGACTTCACTTCATTTACTGTGATTGGCAACCAAAAAAGATTTACGCGCATGCCTATGGGGTATAAGAACAGTCCTGGGGCTTTTGCTGCGCGAGTGGCCTCTCTTTTACATAACATGGACCCAGATGCTTTCTCATATGTTGATGACATTTACTTAACGGACAACGCATTAATACCACATCTTGCCCACGTTGATAGCATTATAATGTCTTTTGCCGACCTGGGATACAAATTTTATTTAGCAAAATCCCATATTGCCTGTTTGGCTGTTATCGTTTTGGGTTACAAACTCAACAACGAAGGTAGGGGCTTGGCCCCTCAATTCTTGGAGAAATGTGCACAATTGCAACCTCCGTCGACTTTAAAAAAGTAACAATCTGTGCTGGGTTTCCTAAATTTTAGGCATATTTACATTCCCGAATATGCCCAGAGTATCAAACCACTTTATGCTTTGATACAACCAACCTTTTCGGCTTCCTCCTGGCTTCCGGAACACAATGCGATTCTTAGGTCTTTGCAAGCAGATATGCTTGCGGACAAATTTCTGTTAACCTGTAACAATTCTACAAATTTAGTCATACGAATCATTCCAGGTACAGTGGGTTTCATGTGTTACAACAAACAAATGATGGACGGAATGCTGACAATGCATACATTCTCCCCCAGTCAAGAGATCTGGGTTAAATCCATCGTTCTTTTGCCCACTACACCACCCCAGTTTAGACATGGCCATATGCAAATCAGTCTTGACCCTGTGCCTCATGGGAACAGTCCAGCCCGAACTGCCAAGCCCTGTCTTCCCTGGACCGAAATCAAGCATCCTAGGACCGGTTTCTGGCTATCAGCCGTCATCAGCCAAGATAGCTTGACTCCAGTGGCGTAGTGAGCACGGGTCCCACGTCTGGGAATACCCATCCCACTTAGGGCAAAAAGCGTTACAACAAACAAATGATGGACGGAATGCTGACAATGCATACATTCTCCCCCAGTCAAGAGATCTGGGTTAAATCCATCGTTCAGTGGGTTTCATGTACTTGACGTTCAATGAGGGGGATACAGTCCCCATTGCATACAAATCACTCTGGTACACTTCGGCGGTGATGCGTTTCCCTTACTGCAGTACAGATGGCATTCTAAAAGAACGCTCTCTGGCACAAGGAAAATGCATTCTAATGGTCTCGCCTATGCCAGCGCTTGAGGCAGTGACAGAGGCAAGTGTACCTAATTTTAAAGCTTTACATCCTCGTTGGATTCAATGGGCAAGTTCCTTGACATTAGCTTATGTCACGTTCATCTTTGACCCATCTTTGCAGACACAAGAGTTCTTACAATACGAACAGGTGCATCATCCACCGTCATCCATGCTTCCTCTTGAGGAGTACAAATGTATCATTTACTCGACGGGTGTGCTCAAACGGCCATAGGCTCAAAACATGCTTACTCAGCCACCTATGCGATTGTGACAGGGGCTATGGTAGAAGGTGTGTTTAAATCCTCTTTGGTGCATACACAGACTCTAGGAGACTGTACAGCTCAATTGGCTGCACTGCGTGCCTTGGTGTTGGCTTTAGAATTTGCAAACCCTACTATTTCCACTTTAATAGTGTGCAATTCTTTTTACTGTGTGCAATCATATAATGACAATTTGTTCTTCTGGTCATGCAATGATTATCGTGACTCTAAAGGCAGCCCAATCAAGCATAACACGCTTTGGGTTCAAGTGGCAGCTCTAAAGAAGAGTTTACCACTCACACATGTTATACATTCTCTTGGCCATCAGTGTGTGGGAGCACATTTTGTTGGTAATTCTTTGTCTGATGAGGTAGCCAAATCTGCAGTAGCCACATGTTCAGTAGCAGCAGCGACACAGTCCATGACAAAAATTGATAAAGACATTCTTGCGGCTATAGCTACGAATAGGGATGGGACAACATTCCCTCATGGGTTTCCTTCCAAATATGCTAATCATTTGTCCCCTGAGCAAGTACCAATTGTTACAGTGCCATCCATTGGGGATCGGCTGATTCCCAACGAGGACCGCAGACTTCCTTTGATAATAGCGGCTCATGAGGACATGGCTACGGCACATGTTGGTGTTTCTGCAACAGTCTCCCTCTTGCAGTAGTTTTATTGGTGGCGTGGCTTGTATAGGCAGACTCGTTGTTACCTTCTGTCTTGTGACATTTGTCAACAAATTAAGCCGTCGACGGTCACACGTCTGCCATAGAAGCAGCTATAAATATTGAATCATCCGTTCGGTTGTATTTATCTCGATAACTGCGGTTCCTTGTCACCTGCAATGCATATAAATATATTTTAGTTACAGTAGATTCATACACGAAATTCCTTTGGATTTGGTCACAACGTAGTGCTGAAGCTTAAAATGTCATAAGAGACCTGCTTGTCATTGATGGTACCTTTGCTTGCGGCGCCTACCATTTGGACCAGGTTCCAGCGTTTGCCTCTAAGCCTTACAAGGATGCTATGTGGTCGTTGGGGGTGCTGCTGCAATTTTTGTCTCCATACAGGCCTGAGGACAATTCCATAGTGGAGCGAATGAACCCTGACTTAAAGCAGTCTTTGACAGCTAGATTGTTCGGTACAGGCCGAGATCACCTGCCTCATTTATATGCTGTCCAACGTGCATTAAATAATCTCACTAGAAGATCTCTGGGTGGGTGGACCCCATATGAAATGCTCTTTGGCATTAAAATGCTTGTGCCAGACTTTGATGGTCTAGACGTTATGGCGGCAGCCGCAACATTTGACGTAGATAAGCATTGTACTATGCTGCAGGATCTACAAAAGACACGTGATTCTCTTGCAGCAGCACAGTTGCACTCGTCCAGCGACACTGCGGTGCTGATTCCTGTCTCCAGCTGGCTTCCGAAAGTGGTTGACCTGGTCCAAGAGAAGATAGAGAACAAAAGAGAATTTGGTCCCTCTTACTGCACACCAATGCCAGTGCTTGGATTGAAGGGTACTCGTACTGTAATTTTACCTTCGTTGTCTGGTCGCAAGGAGAATCGTTACATTTCCATTGAACATGTCAAACTACACTAGTTGGCTGATACTAAACAATGTGCCTAGAAACAATCCACAAAGAGATATTTCCCTTTCTGCAATGTCATTGCCAGAAGCTGCTGTGCAAGACGTCCGGACGGTTGTGACAGCGATTGATATGTTGCCAGTTTTGTCATCGATTTCGCCTGTTGCCCAGCCTGAATATGCCTCTCCACCAACAGAGCTTTTAGTGGACGTTCCGGAGGTAGCACCTCAATCATCTCTTAATTCTAATCGACCTCTGTTGTTTCATTTGAGTACTAGTGGCTATTTCATGGACAGAGATGTCTTTTCTTCATCTACTTCTTCGTAATCTTCAGTTTCTACAGTGGAGGAGCCCCCAAACAGGATTTGTGTGTTTTTTTCTTGGTTTCGATGAATTTACCTAGTGCCTCCCTGGTCCTACATCTGGATGACATTTATGATGGTTTTTCTCTTCATGTGGATTGGTTTTCTGACTGTGTTTATTCTTTTGATTCATGGCCATTATTTACCTGAACACTCTGCTGTACATTTGGTTGATGGAGTACTGGCCCCTCATAAGTCATCTCATACAATCAAAACGGGATGAAACTCATGTTAACATTTCGGCTGTTCCAGTTGTAGATGGCATTGTTTGGGACAAAGTATCATACGAAATTTACGGCCCTAGTGAGACTATAAGGATGCGATATGTCTTTCGGGTCTCCCTGGGTGACGTCATCACGCCAGGAGTACATTCCAATGATTGGGATGTCAATGCTGTGAATTCATTATTCTCTGATCTTAAATAATACACTGCTTTTGAAACTGAGTATTTGTATTTAAATACTGCCAATTATGCTGATTTCTTCTGTTTTCAACATTATGGTCATAATTTGTTGCAATAAGTCTAACACTGTTAGAAAACTGGTTGATTACACACAATGGGAGCATTGCCCTACTCCGTTTCAAGCCAGTTGCCAAACACAGATTAATACGTTTGTCTATTTTTTGGGCTACAGTCTGTCAGATGCTGAGTCCTAATATTATAAAGTAAATACACAGACAGCGTCAAAGTTCATGCTGTCACACACTAAATTGATTTACTCTTCCAAATTTATAGCCAATCTGGCTTTAAAGGGTAATGACTTTTGGAAGGAACATGTGGAATTAAATTCTATTTGGGGAACTAAGGATTGGCATGTACAGGGTACAGAGTCCTTACATTGTGCATGTTTAATACCATCTCATTTGATATTTTTCAATCAAACTATTCAGCAGTCTACTTGTTTTGGCTTGCCTGCGGCTAAACACTTTAATTCTCCCTCATTTCTGTCATTAGCTATGTACGAAAATTGGCAGCGCTTCTCAAATTATTCTCTTGACACCTTATATTTGATGGTGCAAAATGGCTCTCTTGACACATCCACTATTGATCCATTAGGCTGGTTGATTTGGCCTCTCCAAACAAACGCCTGTCAGGAAAGTTTTTTGAATGCCTCTAGTGGTTTCACACTTAGTAGACCTGATCCTCGCTGCCCTTCATCACATTCAGTGACTACTTATTCCGTGGGTAAGTTGTGCCAACAGTGGTTACAACATTCAACGTTGCCATCTGTTAAACAACATCTTGCGCTTTTGTCTAGTAATGTAGATTTGTCTGTATTTCTTTTAGGTCAAAAACCCCACGTCCTAATCGTTTTATATACGAGTCATATAATGAATTTTGGAAACTTTCACAGATGGAACCGGCCTTCCGCTTACAACAAATTGATCAGGATAACTTAAGAAAAGTCTTTGATGTGGTTGACAACAGCATTAACACATTGTGTTCTCGAATGTACACCTTAAATAATATTGTTTCATCTGTTATTGACATTGTGCAATCTGATGTTTCTGTGTTATATCATGGTCAAAATCAATTAAGGTCTGTTATGCAATTTGGCTGGATTTTGCAGACCTTAAAAAGTGGAAAAGTTCCATGGGATTATTACTGCATTGTTTTTGCCATTCAACTTGACAGATAAACAAAAGCTTATGTCAATGAAGGACTCCACATACACTATGTTACTCATTGAAAAATTGGAACAGCTGCCGTTTTCAATAGCGGAAACTGATTCCTCAGTATTGCTCATTCATGGGGTTATTTCATTACCAATCTCCCTATTGCAGTTTTCTGCATGTATGAAAAATTTCCCTATCAGTAGATTTGAACCCCTCAGGAGTAATTTCCTTCACGAAGTTTGATCTTTACCCTTTACTTCCCGCTGTTAACGTGAGGATAAGGAAGTTTTCCTGACCGTCAACGACTGCGATTCCACAGTGAGACACACATTAGTTAGTCAACAAGTTCAGTTGCACGGCACATGCAATGTCTCAGCGCCTAATTTGACCAGTTTTCTAAAAGGAACGCCAGTCCATTCAATAATTGCCACACTCACTTTGCTTTCAAACTGTAGTTATATTATCCTTAATAACCACAACTGCTGTGGTTTACGGGCTAGCATACTGTACATTGTAACCGTTTCGGAACTAATGTTCTTTTTCCACCCCCGCATGGGAGTGTAGATAGTTCACTTAGCCTTCAAGCAATCGGGGGTTTATAGAGTGCGCTACTCACCTGTGAGGGTCTCAAGGGGCTAAAGGGGGGGCAGCTCCGGATCAGTTGAAGAGCCAGGTCTTGACGTCCTTCCTGAACGTTTGCATGGTTGGGGAGCTTCTGATGTTCTGTTCTGCGGATGCGGGGGACCTCTGCCAGGGCGAGGTCGGCAGAGCGGAGGTTCCTCTTGGGTACGTGGAAGGATAGTCTCTCATTGAGGTATTTGGGTCCGATGTTGTTGAGGGATTTGTAGGTGTGGGTGAGGAGTTTGAAGGTGACCCTCTTCTCGATGGGGAGCCAGTGGAGGTCTCGTAGGTGTTGGGTCATGTGTTCCTGAGGCGGTGCCCCAAGGACGAGTCTGGCTGCGGCGTTCTGGATGGTTTGGAGTTTGTGTAGAAGAGTTCTGTTGATTCCGGCGTATAGGGCGTTCCCGTTGTCCAGTCTACTGGTTGTGAGAGCGTTGTTGACGGTCCTCCTGCAGTCGGGGGGATCCATTTGAAGGTCTTACGGAGCATGCGCAGGCAGTTGAAGCTAGCGGACACGACGGCATTGATCTGGCGGTTCATGGAGAGGGAGGAGTCGAAGATGATGTCGAGGTTATGTGGGTGGTCTGTATGGGTGGGTGGGTTCCCGAGGGCGGGGGCCACCAGGTGTTGTCCCAGGCAGAGGTGAAGGGTCCGAGGATGAGGACCTCGGTCTTCTCTGAGTTGAGCTTCAAGCAGCTGTCTTTCATCCAGGCTGCCAGGTTCTTCATTCCCTCCTGGAAGCAGAGTCTGGTGCCTTCGGGATTCTTCATGAGTGAGAGGATGAGCTGGGTGTCGTCGGCGTAGGATAAAATGCTGAGCCCATGCTGTCTGACGATGGCGGTGAGGGGGGCCATGTAGATGTTGAAGAGCATGTGGCTGAGCGATGATCCTTTGGGTACTCCGCAGTTGATATCGGTGGGTTGGGAGACGAAAGGCGGAAGTCTGATCCTCTGGGTTCTGCCAAAGAGAAAGGATTGGATCCAGTCCAGGGCGGCTCCTTGAATCCCCGCGTCATGCAGTCTGGCTGCGAGCGTGCAATGTGAAACTGTGTCGAAGGCTGCAGAGAGGACTAGAAGGATGAGGGCCGCTGTCTGCCCCTGATCGAAAAGCATGTGGATGTCGTCGGTGGCGGCGAGGAGCGCGGTCTCGGTGCTGTGGTTGCTGCAGAATCCGGACTGGGAGGCATCTAGGATGGAGTTCTCTTCAATGAAGGCGGTCAGCTGGGCATTTACAAGTCTCTCAGTGACTTTGGCCGTGGAGGCACGAGATGGGCCAGTAGATCTTCAGATCCGTCGGGACGGCTGTAGGTTTCTTGAGGAGGGGTTTAACCTCCACCCGCTTCCAGCCGTCAGGGCAAATGCCTGATCTGAAGGAGGCGTTGATGGCTCTTCCTAGTTCGGGTGCGATGGTGGCAGCGGCCCTATGAAATATGTGCGGTGGCCAGGGGTCCGTTGGGGCTCCTCAGTGGGTTTTCTTCATGGTTGCGGTGATGTGCTCGACAGTGGTGGGGTCCAAGGTCATGAGGATAGGCTTGTCGACGGCGGTGGGGATGGCGGTGGTGTCAGGCGTCTGTTTGTTGAAGTTGTCATAGAGGACCTTGATCTTCAGATGGAAGTAGGAGCTGAGCTTGTCGCAGAGTTCCTGGGAATGCGTGACGTCCGTGGCTTCGCAGGGGAGTTTAGCAAGCTGCTGTATGACGTTGAACAGTTCCTTGGCGTTGGTCTGGACTTTGTGTCTTATGAAGGTCCGTTTGGCGTCTCTTATGCTCAGATGGTATTCCTTCAGGGCACTCCTGTAATTGTTTCGAGCTTCCGTGCTTTTCTGGTTTCGCCAGGCTTTCTCTAGGCATCTGCAGGAGCGTCTGGCTTCTTGTAGTTCTGTGGTGAACCAGGCGGCCTTCAGCGGGCATTGTTTGGCAGGGTGGCGGAGGGGTGCAAGCTTGTCGGCGCAGCAGGAGATCCAGCGGTGAAATACTATGGCTGCGAAGTTGGTGTCGGTCGTGGCGCTGGGGGAGTTTAGGAGGAGGGAGGTGTTGAGGAGTTCCTCTGTGACCTTGCTCCAGTTCCGTTGCGGGGCGGGTTTGGGTGCGGTGGTAGGTAAAATGGACGCAGTGGTGGTCCTTCCAGAGTGGCTGTGTGGTGTGGCTGAAGCGGATGTTTGTTCCTCCCGTGAGGATTTGGTTGAGGGTGTGCCCAGCACTGTGGGTGTTCATGTTGACCAGCTGCTTCAGTCCAATGTTGGCGAGGTTGTCAAGGAGAATGGAGGAGTTGGGGTCGTTGCAGTTGTCGAGGTGGAAGTTTAGGTCCCCGAGTAGGATGTAGTCCGTGGAAGTGATGGCGTGGGGTACGGCGAGCTCGGTGATGGTCATTGCAGACTGGGTGCGTGGTGCTGGCGGTCTGTAGATAAGGGTGCCACATAGCGTGGTCCTGGGGCTGTACTGGATCTGGAAGTGGAGGTGTTCCGTGTTGGAGTGGGGGTCACTCGTGCTGGATGTGGAGAGTCGGAGGGAGGTCTTGTGTGCGATGGCCAGTCCTCCTCCTGGGAGGTGGGTCAGTCCTTTCTCTGGATCTTGTAGCCATCGGGGATGGCAGTGGGGAAGTCGGGGCCGGAGGTGGTGTTGGTCCAGGTTTCCATGAAGAAGGCGACATTGGGCGAGAGGGTGTCGATCAGGTCCCAGATCTCTACGGCGTATCGGTGCAGGGAGCGCACGTTGAGGAGGATGCATGTTAAGGCTTCGGCGGTGCGTGCATCAGGCTGGGGTTTCGGCGGTTGTGGGGCTTTGTCGATGGTGAAGGATCTGCGGCAGGGTCTGCATGGGAATTGTCCATAGCTGGTGTTCGGCGAGGATCTTGCGCAATTGGCGTGTCTTCCGGGATTGAGTGAGTGGAGGGTGGTAGAGTCGTAGCGGTGGGGCCTGGAAGAGCCAGGGTTCCTGGCGCTGGTCATGGTCAGGTCACAGACGGGTGCAGACGGGCTTGCCTTAGGCGCTCCTTTGGCGCGGTCACCATTAAGTAGGGAAAGGGGGTAGACCAGCGGTTGGGAGGCGGGAGCGGGGACTGCGTCGGGGTGGGAGGGGTCGCAGGGGCAGCAGCGGCGGTTGAAACGGGCTCAACACAATGCAGGGAATAGAAATAAAAATAAAGACTCAGAGAGTCAGTCAGAATAGGAGATAATTCAGTTGCAGTCACAGAAAAAATAACACTATACTAGAATTGCCAGGAGGCATGGGCGGGGTGCTGACGTGAACCCTGACCTGCGAGGGCTGCTGGCGCGAACCCTGACAGAAACTACTTTGAAAACAGATTTCAATAAACTAAGCAGACTCAAAGTGCTATTGTTCCAACAAGAAGTAGCTCTCACTTGGGCTCGAGAGACCTTCGAATTGCAGGTGGCTCGGACTTCTAGTGAAATCCAGTCACGTTTAAATACAAATCTCCCACTTCATTTTGGTGAACTGATTCATCAAATATTTAATGCGTCTGACAATGAAGGCCTGGCTCATTTTTTTAAACTTGTGGGATCAATCCTTGTAGCATCTTTTCAGAAGATATTTGGTGGAATATCGGCTATATTTTCCAGCACCTTTGGTGGCTTGCCGTTGATCCTTTCGCTAGCTGCCGGAGTTCAGGTGCTTCTACTGCTGCTCCGCAATGGCTGCCCCTCCTGTGGTTCTTGACCATCCGGTCCAGTTGCAACTGCACAATGAATGGATGCAGGAGATTGTCAGCTGCTTGCCTCTCGCAACTATGTGTTATTTTTGGACTTACTTTCCATTTTGCCTATTTTCCTTGCATTCAACCTGTCTTCTGGTGCCGTAGGTGCCCATTTACCTGGGCATTGGATGTCTGCCTCTCGAATGCATCACAGTCAGACCTGGATTATGAACTGTTGATGGGTCTCTTGTTGGCTCATGAAAAGGGCTATTCCGGTGATGATGGAAAGATACTTGCTGTCGTAAATGGAGTATTCGCTTGCCGGAATACCTGTGAGGCTGCTCTGCGCCTCTTATAACAAAGTTTCATCAAATACAATGCAAGCTGCTCGGAAATGCTCCTGAATGCACTTGATTATGACGAGGACGTATGCTCCTTTGATCTGCTTAACTGGATGGCATCCCAGTTTGCTTTCAACGACAATGGTTACTTTCTGGAACAGCTTGCCCACCAAGCATCCAACAAGTTGATACATTTTTCAGGCACACCATGAGGAGCAGTTAATTCTCTAAATTGCCATTACTCATGGCATATTTTTCCACCCTATGATTGCGCTTTGATTTTGCTTATCCATTGTGATTTGGTTTCACTATATGCTATACCCTGGCCCGGGGGAGGGTGTCACATGGTCGCTAGGGGCACTGTCGACATCTTTAAGTTAGCATGAGCCCAGGAGCCATGATGCTGCTTTTGCACACATAACTAGAAGCTTTCCGTTTATGCAAGATTCTATTTATGCCTTTCACATGAGAACAGTGTGCTGCGAGTGTTCTCTGCTTATTCCTGGAGTTTATTCTGAACATTGTAGGCAAGGTCAATCAACAATGCCCCTTGTTATTCTGTTCTGGGCAGGCCCTAGCACATAGACAAAACATACCTCTGGAGCTGCTATTGCACAAAGGCAGGCAGGAGACACGGGCACTTGGAGAGGGCCTTTTCCAGGGAGAAGAGCAACACGCACCTGTGGTGTAGAGATACAATCTAAGGCCGAAGGTATGGGGTCTGCTGACAAAGCCAAGAGATCTTCTACTATATAATACTTATTCTGTCCACGGGAAGGGAGTTTAGGTGCTGTAGTCCTGTCTCCATTATCTTTGTATAATGACAGCTCTCTTTGTAATGTATGAACTTGCTGCGATGCTGACAATATTTGTATTATGCTTTCTTATGCATTTTAGAGCATGTTAGTTAAAATAAATATTTTAACCTATTTCAGTGTCAGATCTTATTGTGGACAGGTACGAGAGTGTGCGCGAAAGGGAGTTACCGCGACTCCTGAGAGATCCGTGAGTGTTGTGTTCTGAGTTGTCTAATCATTCTCCATTTGTGAGTAGGAGAGCAAGTGAGACACTATAGCTAGTCGGTCCCGGGCTTGTGGGTACTAAGGAGGTAGGAAGGCATAGCCCCTATATTCCGAGGTCCCATAATCCTGCGCATAGTTCTGTGTATGTAGAGAATCCCTGCAACAGCATAGTGCATAGCGGCATAGAGTGTTGCAGTATAGTGGTATAAAGAGCAGTGGTGCCGAGTAGTTGCTGTGGAGTGCAGTGGCGTAGAGTTTGTTGGTTTTGAGTAAAGTGGTGTTAAGTACATTGGCGTAGTGTGCACTGGTTTAGAATATAGTGGTGCAGAGGGCAGTGGCATAGAATAAAGTGGTGCATAGTAGAGTGGTGTAGAGTGGCGCAGCATAGAGTGCAGTGGCGTAGAGTTCAGTGGCTGAGAGTACAGTGTTGCGAATTAGACTGTAGTAGGGTGCAGTAGTGTATAGTAGAGTGGCATAGAGTGCATTGTCATGGAGTACAGTGATGTTGAAGGGTGCGGAGTAGAGTTGAGTAAAGAGCAGTGGCGTAGAGTACAGTGGTGTAGAGTAGAATAGAGTGGCATAGAGTGCAGTGATGTATAGTACAATGGCATAATGTGTTGCAGAGTAGATTATAGTGATGTAGAGTGCAGTGGTGCAGAGTTGATTAACATAGAGTTCAGTGGCATAGAGTTAATTGGTTTTGAATAAAGTGGTGTAGAGTGCATTGGCGTAGTGTGCAGTGGATGAGAGTAGAGTGCAGTGGCGCAGAGTAGAGTGGAGTGGCACACAGTAGAGTGGCGCTGCGTGCAGTGGCTCTGAGTGCAGTGGCATAGAGTAGATTGTTTCGGAGTAGAATGTAGTGGTCCATGGTAGAGTACAGTAGAGTGGCAAAGAGTGCAGAGAAGATTATAGTGGCGTAGAGTATATTGGCATAGAGTGCACTGATGTAGAGTGGAGTGGAACAGAGTAGAGTGCATTGGCGTAGAGTGCAGTGCTGTAAAGTGGAGTGGAATAGAGTAGAGTGGCACAGAGTGGAGTGGTGCAGAATGCAATGGCAAAGATGTGCTGAGGTGCATAGTAGATGGTGTGGGGTAGAGTGCATTGACATAGAATAGACTGGTGTATAGTAAAGGCAATAGAGTGAAGTGGCATAGAGTGCAGTGACGCAGTCTGGAGTGGTGTAGATTGCAGTATGAATGGTGTGGTCGCACACTGCTTTTACAGAAAACACATCTTCAATTGAAATGACCATTACATTTACCTAGACATACAGTTTACTGATAAAAGTATACAGCGCACAACCGATAATGTGTCGAAATATCATCACCTAGTGTATTGATCTGTTTTGATCATATTAAATTATTTGTTTTCACCACACTTCAGAATTACCAAAAAATATGCTTAATTTTTGCTTTTTTTTAGTTATGATATATTTTGAAATATCTGTACAGTTCATTTACAGACATGTTGTCATTTACAGACATGTTACACACATGTTGTAATATAGACATGTTGTGTGCTAGAAAAAAAATAACATCGAACAGCCTCCCTCAAGCACTCCCCCATGACCCAGCATGATTGTCACATAAATCCTCTTGCTTTGAAGTCAGAGAAAGAAAAGCAAACACCAAGCTCCCTGGAAGAGACAGCCTGACATATGACCTCTATCTTTGAATGCATAGCAAATGAGACAAGGTAAGGTAAAGGCCTGTTTACAGAAATCCAATACTGGGTACTGTAAATCAGGTGTCGGTAAGGGAGGCGATGAACTCAAGCGGTACCGCCTAAAACAAAAAATGCCAGCAAATAGAAAGCAAGCAAATGGAAGTTACAAACCACAAAGCCAATGGTAATCAATGGGTGGAATGCATTCCCAGGAAAGCTTTCAGAATGTCCCCAAGATGTTGTTAGCAAACCAGACAGCTGCTCTGTCTGGTAGGCTTCGACCTAAAAATGGGAAACGGCGTGAGCATTCTTGCTGGCAGTCTTTATGACCTGGTATGGATACAGCTTGACGCATGCAAAGTCTGTTCTATTCCCTGGATTGTTTCTTTGCTTAGGAGCAACATTATTGTGTCTCATGAGCTGCTAACCACGCTACGCCTCGAGGAAGTAACATTGTGGTGGCCCATGAGTGTCAACTCACAATTTATCTCTCAGCAACCTCATAACATTGTCGCAGCCCTTTACTGTCTGGCTCACAATTCACCTTGCGGCAACATTGTTGTAGCCCATTAAATGCTGTAACAATGTTGTTTCCTTCAGTCTATTCATTTTCACTCTTACCTTCTGTGTCTAATTTACTCTAGTTACTGAGGCAGACTTGCTCAGACAACATCAGCCTAATTTTTCCAAACGTGGTTGTAGAGATTGATTTTCAATGGGGTCTTTGAACTTAGAACTTTGGCAATCGTTGGATTCCTGGCTTCCCTTCAGGACTAGACATTTGATTTGGGAATTACTTTTGATTTTAAAACCACATTATTTGTGTTCTTTTTATGATGGTTGAGTCGCTTTTCTTCATTTTATTTTTAAAGTAATTGTCACAGGAAAATTAAGGACACTCAGTGTGCATACTATGTTTATTAATTTAGGTAGAATGCAATTTGGCAAATGATAATATGTTCATCTTTGCAGCAACTGAAATTCAGAAAAATGTCTGTATTACTGTTTCTTTTTTTAGTTGATATGCTTGAATCCAACATTCCAGTACTTCTTTGGTGCCTGGAACTCACAAGTCTATTTTAAAACTAGGAATTGTGGAGGAGCATTCCTTTGAGTCACATAATCAAATCAAATCAAATCAAATCAGGGACATTTGTACAGCGCACATATCACTCGCAAGTCTCATGGCGCTTGCAGACGGCTCTGATAGAATACTCATTTAGTTGTCAAATAGCCATGACGTCAGCTTCTTGCGAAAGAAGTTATGTTCTGTGATAGTACATAGGTTTAAGGGGAGTTTGTTCCAAGAAGCAGGGGCAAGAAAGGAAAAAGACCTAGTCTAGTCCAATAGTAGAATGATATGACAATGGTTGATTACAAACTACCAAAAATGGTGGCTGGAGATAACGGTGCACACACTGTAGTATACAAAGTGTCCAAAATAGTAGTGTCAAAATATATGCAAGTGTCCAGTACTTTAGGAGGAGGAGGGGGAAGAGCCACCAATTCTTCCCATGCTGGAAGCATTCCAAATTGGGTAAATATTTTTGGAGCACTCTTTGCTGTCAATGTTGCAGCAGACATCCTCAGGCCTGATCCTGTCTCAATAAGATGTGATATGTTTTAGTTTCTCTTCAGTTTTAGTGAATCTTGCTGCGCCTGCCTAACATGTGTGCTGTTTAAGGTGCTCGTCTACAGGTGAGCCATTCTGTCTTAGAGAGAGTACTCCTGGCCAATCAAGCTATATCGTAGGGTGTGTGGCGTTCTGCATACACTGATAGCAAAAATTTAACATGTTGGGAAGAGCAAAGATGAAAAACAGATGTGGAAATAGAGAGCACACTGTTGAAACCCCAAACTCAACTTTGATTAATTAGAGTGTTAGGAGATAATTTATCTTATGATGATGGTTGACTTGTGTTGATTTGTTCTTTAGGGGTCCACTGCGTAAAAGGGAGGAAAGAAGAATCAAAACCTCAAGCATGCCTGCCACAAATTCAGAGGATGTTTCTATCCTATGCAGTGCTGCATTAGCTGTTAAATTAATCATAGGGGTTTCAGAAGTGCATAAAAAAATATGGCTTTGTGCAGCGATATTGGGATTCAAGGATTATCTTGCAGAGCATCAACTAACCACTGTTTATTAGAGTCACTAAAATCATAGCTGGTGCTTGTCACCTCATCTGTGCTTACACTCAGGTGATCATGATAAAAGAGGGAAAGGTTTACCTTTTTAACTCCTCCAGCTGTGCAAGAACATATACACTGCATTCATCTCAGAAACCGGCACAGGCTGAAACATTGATTGATTGTTCAATCGTGATGCCAAAAGGTCTGTTGCACAACATCCCTATCCCTACATCAGAGCTGAATAGACTCAGGAGGCTATAATCAAATCTTTTGCATTCAGGATGAATCTTGAGTTCAAATCCACCAAGTTCTGGTGTCCTGGAAGGTACTTCACCACCGCTGTGATCTGGTACTCCTTATAAAACTGACTGAGGTCCTTCACCATCACTGCTAATCTCCTGGATGCTGTGCTCCCCAATCGGTTGATATACCAGTCAATGGACACATTGTCCATCTTCAGAAGGATACAGCAAGACACTCTATCCTTTGTCCTTGATCAGATCATGAACAATCTTGCTGGAAGCTCCAAGCAATTGATGTGGAGATCCAGCTTGTCCTCTATCCATCTGCCACACTTAGAAATATCCTCACACCTGGATCCCCAACCCCAACAGCTCATGTTTGATTATAATTCCAAGTCCAGAATGACAATAAATATGGCCTTTCCATTCCCCCAAGTGATCCAGCCATCAATGGATCCCAATCCTTGCCTTCTACAACAAGTCCAACAACTCTGAATACATGTCATCCATCCTGAGAGGAAAGACCTTCAGTCTCTCGACCACCCTGTAGTTTAAAGGGCCCGTAAAAATAGCCTAAATACATGGCAAGAGAAGTTCTACACATCTGGCCAGCTGACTGAGAAAAAGTATGTTCCTCCTGAGGGCTTTCCTTAACTCCTTCTTGATCCCAGCCATCTTCTTCACTGGAAGGCTCAGAGTGGCCATTACAAAGTCTATTACATAATCCAGAAAGGTCATCATGCAATTTGAAATTAGATCTGACTTCTCATGATTGATCACAAACATCATATCCTGAAGCAATGCAATAGTTGTTTTCAAATTGCTCTTCAGTTATTTAGTGCATTGGTTAATCGGTAGAGTTTAGTCTAGGTAATTATCAGGGTGATATCCCGAACTTGCAAATGCTCTACCACCGGATACAGTAGCTTGGTGAAGCACAATGAGGCTAACTACAGCCTGAAAGGCAGAGCTTCAAATGTGTACACCAGTCTATTCCAACAAAACTGAAGGAGCCTCCCGTGAGGAGTAACAAATTGGGACTGTACAGTAGACATCTTACAGGTCTATGTAGAAAGACCTGGATGTTGGTAAAATTGGGATTCACGCTATCTTTGAAATGACCCAATATGATTTATTTATTTTATTTATTCATTTGAAAAGTTTTATTTAGTGCTGGCTAGACTCGGAGGTATCAGAGGGCTTTACATGAGGATAATGGTTACAAAAGAAAGTGTTACATAGTTACAGTAGTTTCTAGAGCATAACATAGCATAAAGAAAGACAGTGGTAAATAAATAACATCTGTTGGTAGCGCAAAACATAACATAGATGACAAGTCCTGAGAAGCACAGATGGTAGAAGGGGAAAAGCCAGGGGGTAGGAATACGTATCGAGTCTAGGAAGACTAGTCATTGCGAAGAGAACATCCTTGGATACGAACAAAGTAAGTCGAGCAAGACCGGAGTCTCAGAGGGGGGGTCAACAATGGGCGAATGTTCAATCTGGTGATAAAGGACGCTGACCTGTGGCAAGAAACAATCATGGGGACCTTTGGATCTGCAAAATGGAGGAATCGGGACCAGACCCCATAAACTGCGTAAACAAGATGGCGGGATTGGGGGTAGACAAAAATAAAAAACCTACCCCAAAAGCGGAGCTGAATGATGCTGGTACGTGCCTCACAAATGGCTTCACCCAAAAGCCATTGTAGAAAGGGTAATTTTAGACAGTTGGCAGAGGATTGTACCCCTTAATTCTGAAATAATTGAAGAACGTAGTATCCCTATTCTTTAGTTTCTTTACTTATTTTCATTATTACACCTCGTCACGGTGAAAAACAAACAGAGAACCAGCCACGGTGAAAAACAAACAGAGAAACAGCCAACACGTGTTTCGCCTGGTGGCCAGAAGGCCGAGGGCTTTTTCAAGGCAAGGTTCTTTAAATAGTGTTATATCGAAAACGATCATAAAAGTTAAAGCAACGTGGTCTCAGCGGTCCTTGGGAGTGAAGCCTGATCATCCAATCCCCTGGAAGAGGGATGTCTCTCAAAAGATGGATTCCCTCTATCTAGAAGTGGTGATAAACAAGCCACTGGTTACATTCTACCAAGTTTTTAATTAGAAATGCATCTTCGTCCTTTTTCTCCATGAGGAATTTATTGCTCAGGAAACCTTTATGGTGGAGAATCTGTCTATAGATGACACCTTTCCATCTCTGCCACCTCTATATATAGAAGAGCTATCTCTGACTCTAAATACTTTAGGTCTTTGGCCTTTTCGTTTCCACTAGTGTTCCATAAAACTGTATATGGAAACCCTGAATGGTCTGTGTAGGTAATTGGAGCATTAGTTGAAAGGGGTAAGAACCCACCTCAAATAATATTCAAAATCCTTGTAAGGTTAAAATACAAAAAGCACTAAATAAATCTATGCTTATCCCTTTGGTAGCTTGGCATAAAGCAGACAAGCTTTACTTTGAGTCAATTTATAAAGTATGTACGCAGTAATAAATTCAAACAGTAATAAAGTTAAATTCCCAAAGCAACTTAGAAAAATAGAGTATATTTTAATCCATTAAATGACACCTAAATGTCAAAAATCCAATAAGGAGAACGGAGATATGAATTTTTAAAGTCTGAACTAAAAATAACAAACTGTCAACCAAGGTTTTCTGGTCATGTTAGACCTGGTCAAAGTCAAAAGATAAGGCCTACCACAATGGAGCACGGGTCGGATACAGAAACCAGGGGGCAGATTTATGAGGTCCTTGCGCCACTTTTGCGTCACTTTTCCCATGTTAAAAGTGACGCAAAAGTGGCGCAAGGGGCTCATAAATCTGCCCCCAGGTTTGTCCAGATGAAAAGTGTACCTTCAAACTTTTTTCATGAGAAAAGCAGTTGACAAGTCGTCCATGGAGCAAGCTGCAAGCTGGATCTAAAGCAGGGCTTGATGATGGTGGCTTGCTGAAACACTAGGTCCCAGTGCAGTCCCCGACAAAGGCAGAATAGCTCAGAGCAAAGGAAGTCCGAAGTCTGTAACCATGAAGGCCTTCACGTTGCTGCTATGCATCAGTCCAGATGAAGCCTTTTATATTCAGACTTAAAAAAAATTCTGTTCCTGGAAGTCAGATCTGCTTAAGCAGGGCAAACCGGCAAGCTGAGGCCGACAGGATATTCAACGTTAATGGCTGTGGCTTTGAAGGTAATCCTGAACTCTGTCGGTTTGCTAGGCAGAAAGTTGGCAAAAAGATTCTAATCCCAACTTTTGCAGTGTGGGCAGGTGGAGTACATACTACCACCAGCCAAAGGTCAAAGTCCTGGGGGCATCTTTTGGGGGTTTATCACTTACTCCAACAGAGGCCAGCCGCATGATCCAAGGAGGGTCCAGTTGCTACTGGTCAGCAGGGCAGTTGTAGGGTAGGGAAAGGGCCTCTGGGAGCTTGTTGTGTCCCTGTAGTTCAAACAAAAGGTCAGCCAACTAAGCCTTGACATCACTTCTGGGATCCTGGGTTCAAGGCAATAAGGTCTTGTTTTCCTTCAGGTTCTTTAGACAGCAGAGCAGTACTTCTGATTCTCCACAGGTGCAGAAGTGTTATGAGGAGAGGTCTGCGAGGTTCTCTTTTAATGCCCAGTGCCAGCCGGTGAAGAGGGGGGGCTTTTGCCCACCCTGTAAACCAATTCTATTCAGTTCCTCAACGCCACTGGGTTTGTTGCCAGCCTGACTAGAAGGGCAAAGGGGAGGCAGGCCAAGGTGTGAGCTTCATCTGCCAATGACAAAGTATGCATCCTTCGAAGAGCAGGAAGGTGTTGGGCAAAGCCCTCTAGGCCATCATGTCAAGGAAGAAAAAACTCTTCCCACACACAAGCCCTTTGTCCACTGTCTAACAGTAGTCTACATCTCACCACAGGTAAGCCATTCAACAGTCCGGTGACACTGGACACTGGCAGATAAGCACTTGAGGCTTAGACAGAGAAATTACAACTTCCTCAAACTGCCATTTCTAAAATAGTAGCATAAAATCTGACTTTATCTTTACGTTGGATTTTAAATAACTATTAAAATTAGTAATTGAATAATTTTTCTAGCCACTTCCAAAATGAAATGAGGCAATATATGTTATAATTTAACATAGTGTTTTCCTATGGGAGAGCAAGCCTTGCTACAGATAAAAAGAACTTTTTTTTTACTGGCAGAGAATTTAAAATATGAAATATACATGTCCTACTTATTAAATACCAGGTATCCTGTCTGTGGGCATTTAGAGCCAAGCTTAGAGGGGATGTATATTTTTTAAAAAGGAACGTTTATACATGGCAAAAGATTTGTTTTGCTAGGAAAAAATGGCACTTTAAACCTGCACACGCAGGCTGTTCTTTAACACTTCAGCCAACTTTCTACCCACATCTTTTGAGCCTACTAGGATTACTGCTTTTCACACATCACCAGCAAAGATGCTACCTTTTGAACAAGATACATGGGGAAGTGCTATCTCCTGTCTCACATCAGAAATCAGCACATAATATCTCAATACTTGTTGAGGCATACCACTGTCATCTTATGACTCTACAATAATAACCTTGTAAAGTGTATTGGGAATGAAACACATGTTGACTGTTTTGTTGTTACCAGGCTGTTTGTCACTACCTGATACCTTTGGCACATATTGACAGTGCAAGGAAAAATTAAATTTCAGTGATGCTACTACCTTCAGTAATTGCGTAATGTATTGCAGCATGCAACAGCAAAATGATGACTGCAGCTTCTCCAGGATATGTTAAGAAGCTCTTTACAAAGAGCAAGACCTGGTTATTTTGCCAATGTTTGTTTTATTTTGCATTCAACACTCAATAGGAGTTCATGTCAGTGCTTAATTTGAGCTGGTGGTTGTTGTGGGGCCCACTGGCACTAACATTTGGGAACCGGCTCTTATTGTTGTGCCTCAGACATACATACCCCAGAGCAATTGAGGGAAAATGCACATAGTGGAAAGACAAAGGAGGAGAAAGATGAAAAACAATAACAGGGACAGCAGGAGCTCACAAGAGTGAGATAAAGGGGCAGGGGTGTCTGATGGAGGATTAAAGAGGCACACAGTGGATTCAAGACAACTTTCTATGTGTGCTGCAGAATGCAGCACGCATAGAAAGAGGAACAAAACAAGGAGAAATGTATAAATTTCTCTTTGTTGCGCCTCCCTACGCCTTCCCTGGGGAGGCGTAGCATTCAGACGCATTTCCAGGTTTACGATTTCTCATAAATCAGGAAATGTGTCAGGTTTCATGGGTGTTACATGGGAACACCCACAGCAACACCCATGGAACGCCCCTTTCACGCAAAGTGCTGCATGTAAAGGGGCCATATTTACAAGGACAGCGATCCTTGTCCTTGTAAATATGGGGCAGTAAAATGTGCTGAGGGTGCATCACAAAAAGTGACGTACCCGGCGGCGCAAGAGGCATGTAAATAAGCCCCATTGTTTTTTGCTCCCCATGCCATTCCAATTTAAACCCAGCCATATGCAAATCAGTCTTGACCCTGCTCCCCATGGGAACAATCAAGCTTGAACTGCCAGGCCAGGTCCTCCCTGGACCGGAAACAAGCATCCTAGGACCATTTTCAGGGTTTCACCACTCATCAGTCAGGCTAGCTTGACTCCAGTGGCATGGAGAGCACGAGACCCAAGTCTGGGCAAACCCATTCCACCAAAGGTGACAAATGCAAAAAGAACAATTGATGAACAGAATGCTGATCAATGTCAAACATTCACCCCATTGCAAAGATCTGGGCCTAAAATCATTGTTTATTTGCTCCCCATGCGATTCCAGTTTGGACCCAGCCATATGCAAATCAGTCTTGACCCTGCTCCCCCTGGGAACAGTCCAGCTGAACTGCCACGCCAAGTTCTCCCTGAACCAGAAACAAGCATCCTATGATCGGTTTCGGGGTTTCACCCGTGATCACCCAGTGGTTGAGCTTGACTCCAGTGGTATGGAGAACACGGGACCCACGTCTTGGCATACCCGTCCTACTCAGGGTGACAAATGCAAAAAGAACAATTGATGGGCAGAATGCTGATCAATGTCAAACATTCACCCCAGTACAGAGACCTGGGCTTAAATCCATCGTTTTTTGCTGCCCAAGCCATTGCGGTTTGAACCCAGCCATTTGCAAATCAGTAGTGACCCTGCTCACCACTGGAACAGTTCAGCCCGAACTACCAGGTCCTCTCTGAACCAGAAGCCAGCATCCTAAGACCCGTTTTGGGGTTTCACCCCTCATCAGCCAGGCTTCATGCCCTCTCCTGATTCTTTCTTTGTGCTTCATGCACCCTTCTTTTTTTAACAGCATGCAGATTTATTTTTTACTCATGACGCATACTAACTTCCTCACCACAACACTTGTCACTGTCACGACCTTTAGAACTGCCACCTATTGGTATTGCAAATGCTTGTTACCCAATCTATGACTAGGAAAATTCGATATATTGGCTGTTAACACGGATCATTTGGGGCATCAAAATTCTGATTTTCAGAATTCCCTAAGCTGCAATGTCTCAAGTGAAAAATAAATAAGATCTTATTCTCCTAAAATCTTGGTATACGTTTTATGTGCAATGCATTTTTCAGAGTTTTTGCTGGAAATAAGTATTAGAAGAGGGCCGGAAGGATTCATCATGTAGGCCAGCTGTACATAAGCATACATTAACTCTAGACCCACATTGATTTTTCAAGGAAGTCTTTGACGTGTTGATGGCTCTAGCACTGTCATAAATCTTTGAACTCCTCAGCAATCACTTGTAAATAGGCTCAAAACCACATGCTGTATGCGTAGAAGGCTACTTTACAACACCCATGTCAGGAACAATAGAATTCAAAGAGCTTAGCATGGCCATCAGTGTCAATTGTCAACTGTATTTGAAGACAAGAAGTAGGTCTGATCTCTAGGTTAAGGACTGTTTTGAGGACTGAGTATTGTAGATTACTGGTTAGTATTCGAGCCATTTATAGGACCTCACTGTGTAAGAAATATAATAAACTAAAACCTGGATTTCAAGGAATGACCATAGCTGGTAAGATATCAAGCCATTTTGTAACATAAAATTCAGTCTCCCTCATACAGTAAGGGCTGTGCTGAGGAAGAAGGACAAATGTGTAAGGCAGAAATGCGCTGAGGTCCATGCCCCTCACAGTGGGCGACTAGCATGTTCCACTGCACAGGCTTTCCAACATTTGCGGTGGATTGTGGCTCCTTGATGCTTCTTTAGGGACTAACTATTTGAATATTAAGATTTTTAAAAGTTACTGGCTCAGATCATCTCAATCAGGCACATATAACAGCAGCAGCCTAAAATCTATTGATGAAGCATGCATTTTTTGGCAGATATACATTTTATTGCTCTGCATTAGGCACATTCTCATAGTAAAATGGCTCTCAGTTCAGTGTTTTAAAGAGCTTACACATCAATAAAAGTTTATGTGCACAATGTAACCTTTGTGTTGCGCTATCTTTCTGGTTTTGAAGATTGCCTGGCTATAAAAGGTGACTTAATGCACAAAAATATTTGTTTTGCCTCTCATGGCCTTTGTTCAAAGCGAATGCTGGCAGCCAAATGCCAGACGTTGTCTAGCTTCCAATTTCCAGCTAAACCTAGGGGTTAATTTTAAAAAGATATAAGTACAGGATACTGAGAGGGTTGTGGGCCTATAGCTGTGCACATTTTTGCACTAAAACGAAAACACAGCACTTTGTAAAATGATATTTTTCTGTGTTTGACTATACTAGACCTGAACTAGGCTTAAACTATATCTTGGATTCTAATGCAGCCATGATGTTTGTTTTCTTTTCTCATCGCACGTAGCAAAATATGCACTGTTCTAATGTTCTGTATTGTGCACCCTCCATTTTGGGACATCCTCATTCCTCACTCCTCATCCCTCCTTTTCATCCCTATTTCCAGTTGCAGCTCCTACACTAAGGGAGAAGAGCGTCGCCCCACAGCGTTGATGCAGCAAAACGAAAGGAAAAAATAAAATGATAATAACGTAATGTGATCATCATTTTATGTTGTCCTCCTGCTGTGACAGCTGGCGTGAGGGGGTGGGGCGGGGCTGCAGAGCAGGGGAGGAGAGTTCAACACTCCTAAAGTGCGCAATGACAGTCATGCGTACTTTCCCTGTTCTCCATGCAGGCGGCATTACAGGCTGCATTGAGAACTTGCCTACCCTTCCAGTTTCTGGCTGAGCGCCGTGTCATGCAGCGTTGTGTTTGGTTGCGGGGAGCATGGGAGCCCTGGCGCTTCCTGCTTCCTGTTTCTCCAAAGAAGGAAGAGGATGCAGGAGAGGTGGCGGCAGCAGGAGTTAAGTGATTATTTAATTTTATGTTTTTTACCAGATCGCCCCGCCCGCCCCACTGCGGGTGGGAAGTAGCAGATGCGACTTACTATTTCTCATTCATTATCCCTATTTCTCATCCTTCACCCCTACTTCTCTTCTCTAGTTTTCTGACACCATTCCTACGTCTCACCCACTATCCCTACTTCTCATCCCTACTTCGTATCCATCATCCCTACTTCTCATCCCTATTTCTCACCCTTCATCCCCTCATCCCTGCTTCTCATTCTTAATTCTCATGCATCATCTCTACTTCTCATCCATTATACCTACTTCTCTTCCATCATCCCTGCTCCTCATCCCTTATGCTCACCCGTCATCCCAATTTCTCATCCATTAGCCCTACTTCTCATTCATCAGTCCTGCTTCTCACCCCTATACTCATGCATCATCCCAACTTCTCATCCATCATTCCCTCTTCTTATCCATCATCCCTAGTTCTCATCCATCATCCCTGCTTCTCATTCTTACTATGCATCGATCATCCCTACTTCTCATTCATCCTCCCTACTTCTCATCTATCATCCCTACTTCTTATCCCTCATCCCTGCTTCTCATTCCAATTTCTCATCCATCATCCCTACTTCTCATCCATCATCCCAACTTCTCATCCATCATACCTACTTCTCATCCCTGCTTCTCTTCCCTGCGTTTGGTCCCTACTTCTCATCCATCATCCCAACTTCTTATCCATCATCTCTACTTTTATTCGTCATCCCTGCATCTCATCTTTACATCTCATCTACCATCCCTACTTCTCATCCCTGCTTCTTATCCCTGCTTCTCATCCCTAGTTCTCATCAATCATCCCTAGTTCTCATCCATCATCCCTGCCTCTCAACCCTACTACGCATCGATCATCCCTACTTCTCATCGATCATCCCTACTTCTCATCCATCATCCCTACTTCTTATTCCTCATCCCTGCTTGTCATTCCTATTTCTCATCCATTATCCCTTCTTCTCATCCATCATCTCAGCTTCTCATTCATCATCCCTGCTTCTCCTCCCTACTTCTCATTCATCAACCAACTTCTTATCCCTACTTCTCATCCATCATTCTTACTTCTCATCCCTACTTCTCATCCATAATCCCTACTTCTCATCCGTCAACCCTACTTCTCATCCATCATCCCTACCTTTCATTCATCATCCCTACTTCTCATCCAATATCCTTATTTCTCATCCATCATTCTTACTTCTCATCCCTACTTCTCATCCATCATCTTTACTTCTCATCCATCACCCCTATGTCTCATACCTACTCCTACCCCTCATCCATCATTCCTACTTCTCATTCCTCATCCTTCAGTCACACAAACACACTTTCAATGTTGTGGAACATCCCTTCACACGGATTGGTTGAGGGGACTGCATTCTCTTGGTCTAGCCACTGAAGGAGGTAAACAGGTTGAAGATCATTAGAGCTACTTAAGAGCCAAAGGAGTCAGTGCATGCTTATTGTGAGACTTATGCAGATCGGTAGAAAGTATAGTGGAATCAAAGATGCCACAAAAGAAGGCATTATCAGATTTGTATCAGTGTGTCCGGAGCTTAGTTCTCATAAATAACAGAGTGTGATGTGTTGGCAGACTACAAGTATAGACAAAATACTCAAGTATGTGAAATACTGTAGTGATTGCTTTGATGCGAAGCAGAGAAAGTTGAAGGAGAAACTAATGACAGCACAGACTAAATATTTACTCTGAGGTGGGTAAGAATCAGGGTATGGATTTGGGTTTTGATTCTTGTATTGTCGATGGAGCTAAATTTAACATGCAGCGTAGGTAAAGGTTTTGTGAATAACTCTAATGGAATGAATGCTAACATTAAAAAATGTTAAGTACCCATTGCCATTGTGGGCACATTGGACACAGGAAACGAGAATGTAGACAGACTCCAGATCGAATTTAGAATGATTTTGGTCCCTAAATGCAGCCCTCTTCAAAACAGATAGGACAGAATGGGATGGTACAGTCAACAGCAACAGCCCGCCTGCCTTCTGTGTGGAACATGCAGAATCTGAGGCATTTCAATACAAAAATTCCTCTATTGCAGCAAAACACATGACAAAAATGTCTTCCAGCAAGGTCCTTTAATGATTAATAATGATTTTCCACAGTTTTCAGGAACTGCGACTAATTCTCAATTATGATGCCTCAGGGGGAGGAGGATTGCATGTTTGGAGCAGTCCTAGAGAGAACATAGTGGCTAATATGTAGATGGTGAGATGAATGACCACCCTGTATCATTTTTGATTGATACAGATGCTACCCACTCCATGGTTTGTCCAATGGAGGTCTCAAATTTACCTCTTTCGGGTAAACTATTCCATGGGGCTGGAATGAGTAATAATCAAATTGCAAATCAGGTTTCAGCAAACGTTTCTATACAATTTGTCTCAGTAGAGTACTACCACAAGTTTAAAATTTGTGACGCCAGTCCTGTAAACTTATCGTTTACACCAGTTGGTGTAGCAATTCAGAAGCAGGATGACGATTCTGAATTTAAAATAAAACCACAAATGTCACAAGTCCATCTGTTTCCAATTCGCACAAAATATGATTTGACTCACACAAACATACAGTGAAAGAGGAATACATTTTTCTCCATTCCTCTTCATGAGAATAATCAATATATGTTTCCTATTAGGTTCCTAAATAAAGTCCTCCTGTGGAGTTTTATCCTATAAGGGTATACAGAAAGCCCTAAATATTTAGCCTAGTACTAAAGAAAGATTTGGAAAGACTACTACTGCCCTGTAATTCATTTCTGTCATAATATGTTGATGACCTGTTGAGGGCATATAAAGCAAAAGAATTATGATGTAGCTTGGAGGACACAAAAATAGTATCTAGAATTCAATATATTAGTGTCAGTAATTTAACAACCATGCACAAAGTGTTCAAAGTCAATTTATTTTTTAATTAAAGTACTCAAGATTTCCAAATTCAAATTAACCCAACAAAGAGTGAAGTCCATTTATAAATAGAACCAGCAATGTGACGCTAAAATTAGCTGTAGATGTAATTGAACATTACATTTAGGGTGGTGTTCAACCACACCTGGTTTGCACTCTATAAGTAAAAGTGGTGCGGCCTAAGTATGCAGCAATGATGAGGCCTAAGTACACAGTTTCTTTCTTAACATAATTTGGTCTCTGTCCTTACTGCCCTATATTTCATGGGATTTGTCGTTAACAAAATCCACTGCTACCATTTGTAAACCTGTCCTACAGAAAAGAAGATTGTAAATTGGATACAATTTTGCTCTTGAACCATCTTGCTGACAATGGTCATAAGGTGTCCATCACAAAAATGCAGTACTGTATGAAAGAAGTTATCTTGGTCATCATATTGAAAAAGGTGTCTTAGAAATGTGTTTCCGCATCCTAAGAATACATTTACTAAATACACAAAGCGAAAAGAGGATGATTTTGGGAATGGGTGGCTGGTGTAGACAGTAAATTGAAAACTATTCGCTGATTGAAAAGCCTTTGCTGAGGCCTACTTACAGCGATGTTTTGTATCCAGTTCCATTTGATGACAAATGCATGAGTGCCTTCCTCTAGCTGAGAGATAAACTCTGTAGTGCATCCCCTCTAGGAATGTCAAATTATTAAAAATATTTCAAATTGTTCTGTCACTATAGAAAAGGATGCGCTTTATCAGACCTTCCCCCAAAAACATGGTAAAATAAAAAGATACATACTTTGCTTCTCTGCTACATTAGGTCCAATTGCTGTGGCATTACTATGGTGCCTAAAACGGTCAGCTGCAGTTTATCTTGCAATTCAGCAAAGCTAAGTGATGGTGACGTGTTACTCACTTATTGTGTTAGCCCCTCATTCAATTGAGATATTGCTGAGTTGTACACATACTCAGCATTTGAGATTGCTATTTGAGATATGGTTAGGTTTTTAAATAAATATTGTGACAATCCCCACTTTAGATCTGTTGCTGAGAATTTGTCTCCACTCTAATGTGTGTTAATGGGGCGACTCATGAGGATTCCTAGCAACCCATCAGATGTCTATAAGTGATTACATTGTACTAAATTACCTTAAATGTCGGGCTGATGCTGTACAGTCTATTGCTCATCAGGTGAATTTACTGACACCTTCCCCTAAAGAAGAACTAGCCATACCCTTTAGCCTGGGGACTGGGCACTGGTGACGAAGCTTTTTCGCAAGTCTTACCTGGAACCGAGGTGGAAGTGCCCTTATCAGATCATCCTCTTGACAAACACTGCTGTAAAGTGTAGAGGACTGCAACACTGGATCCACACACCTCACACAAATAGAGTGACTGCAGATGAAGGAGCAGTGACAACAAGAACTAATTCACAGTGTTAAGCAAGAGTTCACTGCATAGATCCATAGATCCATAGAGGGGCGAAGATCAAAAACAAGCTCTTCCACCTGAAGATCTGACTGAAAATCAAGAAACTCAGAATCAATGAGTGATGCTGAAACTTCGAGTTTCTAGAACCCCAGAGGAAAACTGTTTGCTGTGGAAGACGAGAAATTGTTCCGGAGAGAACTGAGAATCAAGTGGCAAGTGAAGATGAAGAGACAGAAGTTGTCATTAATGCACCTGAAATGAGAATGTGCAAAAAGGCGATAAGAGGCCTGAGTCTGTCAGAGGTACAAAAAGACTGTATAAGAAAGACCTAAGACCAGAGACAATGAGAGAAGAACCAGAAGTCGAAGAACACGTTTCTGATTACCTTGAAAGATCAACAAGATGGAGATTGCCTAACAGAAAGCATGCAGCTCCTGAATGTCTTATTTTGAAAAAACATGAATGATAGGGTGACGATGTGGAAGTTTATGAACTGACTGGTTGGCAGTTTATTTTTTAAGAAAAAACAACATGAATTATTGAGCAAATAAATGAAGGAGAAAATTATTCTTTTGGATTTATGATGAATTTTGTGCACTGTACTTCATAGTTACAGCCTGTTTTGTTATGTACCTTAGGTATCCAGTTGAATATATATTTGGATTTCTTTTCAGAATTTGCATCAAACAAATGTACTGAGCCTATGAACTAAACATTATTTTTAAAACAGCATTAAAGTTTTCTAATGTTGTAATTTTGTGCCTTAGAATTAGTGGTTAGATGTTTGCCTTTTTGCTGTTATAGAAGCAGTATGGCAACTAGCAAGCAAATATTCTGCTCAGAATTATGTGTAGTTTAATTAGCTTTTATAAGAATATGTCTAGTTGGCTTACTGTTGTGTTTAATTTCACTACTTGAATATGGTTCTCCCACAAATGACAGTAAGGAGGTAACAACTATAGATAATGATATAATAGACACAAAATCCTATAGGCTATTTCAAATTAAATGTTCACTCAAACTTGTCAGAACGTGTGGATATAATGGGAGTTAAAAACGTTTAGATTTCTCCCAACTTCTGTGTCATAATGTTTAACCAATTTGCAAATTCCTCTAACATATTTGTCATCTTGCAATCTTTTTGTTACCATTTTCCTGCATTAATAATTTCTAGCTTCTTATCTTAAGGACTACAACACATCCTTGGAAGCTCTTCCTGAATCTGAAGGTCTAAAATCTATTTCTAATCATTTAGTATCCATTATGCATGTTTATCTGATAACAAACAACATTTAAAATGAGTTTTTCTGTGAGTGAGTGATGCAGAGCATGAATTTATATAAGAGTATCCTGAGAAAAAGAATAAGAAGAAACTGGAAAGAGTAAAAAAAGACTGACTTGGAAGAGGAGGCAGAAGAGAAATCCAGGAATTCAAAGTTGCATCACAGACTGAGAGTGGAGCAAGAAAAGAAAGGAGCACTGTCTATGGTGCCTGAGAAATCTCAGAATGCTGGATTATTTGAACTTGTGGGTAAGAGTGAGTGTAATGTGAGTTATGTAGTTAATTCTAAGTTTCTGATTGGTGAAGAACCAATTCTTAGAGGAATTTATTATGCTTCTGGTGAGATTGCCTATTCTTAGCTTCCATTGTCTGTGTGTATATCATGTGAATGAGGTGAATGAAAGGAGTGAAATGGATCCTAGCAGATCAGAACATGGTTTTGTACCCGTGTTAATGGATGCATTTGGTATCTTTATTCCTTCTATTATAAGTGTAATTGTAATTGCATTTATATAGCACTTACTAACCCTGACGAGGCGTTGAAGAGATTTTCGGCGAGTAGCATGCTATTCTGAAACCCAAACAGGATTGGTGGTGAATTAGTATAGGGAGATATGAAATTAATTTGAGCGGTGGATATGTGAGTTTGTTATTTGGATTGAAAAAGGATAGTGGAGGGATAGAAGAGGGAAGGGTTTGCATTTATATAGTGCTTGCTACCCCTAATGAGGTGTTGAAGCTCTTTTCAGAAGGTAGCATGCTACTCCGGAACCCAAAGAGGATTAGTGGTGCATTAGTATAGGGAAATATGAAATTAATTTGAGCGGTGGACATGTGAGTCTGTTAACTGTGTTGAAAAGCATAGTGGGGAGATAGAAGAGGGAAGGGTCTAGGAGGTGTTTTAAGGAGATTATGGCAGGAGGAGGAGGTTTGGGATGAGTACATGGTGGGTGGAGGGGGAATGATCAGAGGGAAGGAGTTAGAAAGACTCTGTAGTAATCCAGTCAGATTCAAATTCAGCTTCTTAATGAGTTTATTGGAGAGTACAATAAATGTCCACAACCTTCAGCATGACAGAAAAATACTGGTCATTTTTGGAATCTTTGCTGTGATGCTGTTCTATTGCATCACAACTACATCATCCATCATCCATCATAAGATTCCAGCTGCCACACATCTCCCCCCCAAAATTACCCTAAAAGAAGAGAAAGATTGTTAACATGCAGGGAACAATGAAACACAAGTAATAGTACATCAATACTAGTAGAAGCAATAACATAAAAATAAAAACTAAGCAATACCACATAATAAAACATTTGCATGTACACTATATGAATAAGATGCACTACAATAGCATTAGACACTACTTGAATGATATATTTTACACAAATCCCCAAAGCTCAATTTCTTGCCATCATCCAATTGAGCCACTGATCCCATGACTAGAATGACTTTATGGGGCTGTGAAAACTTACTCTCACCCTTCTTCACAAAACCAGCTTTTCTCACAACTACCCAATCACCCTTATCAATGTTCAACTCCTTAACATTTTTCTGACTATCAAAGTTAACTTTGTTACGTCACTGACAATCAGAAACCCTTGAACTCATTTCTTCTCTATCAACCCACACTTCTTTTGAAGCCACATCGGAGACTCCTTAGTACCAGGCTCTCTTCCCTTCAACGCTATAAAAGGAGAAACATGACAGAATGAGGTGCGACTCTGTGAGCCCACATCATCTTCCGTAACTCCTCTTTTTACATGATAATCCATTTGCTAGAGAAAGCTGTATACACACCATTGCAATACGATTTACCCTCTCAACAAGTCCATTATCCTGTTGGCGAAACAAAGGCACCTTGTCATGTCTGATTCCAAGCCTAGCAAGAAAATTTCCCATTTCAGAAGAAACCAACTGAACACTGTTATCAGTCACAAGAACTCTAGGTACACCCTCTTCAAGAAATACTACCTCAAGACATTTTATCACGTTATCAGTAGTGACTTGACCCATTGATTTACATGTAAACCATTTACTGTGGTAGTCCGCCAACACAACCAAGAAACGATGACTGGTACCCAATTTGTCAATCAGACCTAATACATCCAACGCCAATTCATCCCATGGGCTCATAGGCAACTCCACACATCTCAAAGGAGGCTCTCTGACCCCTTTTACTTTGTCCCTATTACTGCATGCATGACAATCTCGTACTAAATATTCTACATTTCTGTCCATTCCCGGCCACCAAAAAGATTGCCTCAACCTTCTCTTTGTTAAACTCCTTCCCAAATGTCCCTCATGGACAATATTTAACAATCTTGATCTCAACAAACTAGGGGGAATTATACGATTCCTTCTTAAAATGTTATCCCCTTGCACACTAAGCTCATCTCTAACTGTCAAATATTGCTTAACCACTTCCTCACGACCATTAAAATCTTTCCAACAATTCATAATGAGCTCCATCAACACCTTATACTCTTTATCATTTTTTACTGCCTCCTTCCATTCTTCTTGTCCAACTGCAAACTCACCATCAACACTAACCACTTGGTCCTCCATAACTTGAATACATGAATCATCCTCCACTGGCATCCTAGACAGACAATCCACAATAACATTCTTGTTCCCACGAACGTACTCTACCACAAAATTGTAATCTAGCACAGATAAAAGCCACCTTGAAATACGAGGCGTTACACTTCCATATAGACCATGACCACCTTTAAAAATGGGAATAAGTGGTTTGTGATCAGTCTTCAAAACGAAAGACAAGTAATACCTAAAATGTGCCATCCCCCAGCAACAAGCGAAAGCCTCCTTTTCTATGGCTGAATAAGATCTTTCTGCTCCTTGTAACCTACGTGAAGCAAAACCAATAATTCTCTCGCCTTCCTCAGACAGCTGCATTAGAACTACCCTAAGCCCAACATTGCTTGCATCAGTAATTAACATGGATTTTCTATTGGGCTCAAAATGTCCCAAAGATGGTGCGCGGGAAAGAAATCTTTTCACACCAGTAAATGCATCTTCACATTTAGAATTCCATTCAAACACACTTCCTTTTTTAAGAAGGAGTCTCAGGGGTTCTACGAGATCGGCAGAGTTTGGGAGCATCCTCTATAGCCGTTACAATGCTACCTTTGGCTCTAATACCATTAACAGATATCTGATGACCTAAATTATGGACTTCTCTTAGTTTTAACTGACATTTTTCCTTTTTGATAGTTAATCCATAGCTAGCAATTTTTTGCAAAACTTCTACCATTAATTCGTCATGTACTTCAAATGACCTCCCCACAACCATGATGTCATCCTGAAACATAACACCCTTTCCATTCCTTTAAAAATGTTTTGCATAATTTGTTGAAATACGGCAGAGGCTGATGCCAAACCAAAAGGCATTCTGCAATACCGAAATGCTCCTAAAGGTGTTACAAAAAAGTCAAAGGACTTGAGTCAGGGTGTAGGTTTACTTGATGGAAGCTGAAGACATGTCCAGAACACTGAAGACACTGCCACTGCCCGTCATGCTTAACATTTCTCCAATATTTGGTAAAGGTTGTCTATCGACCCATATACTTTTATTTAGATCTCTCAAATCTACACATAAACAAATCTTGTTACCCTCCTTGGGGTCAAACACAATCGGAGATAACCATTCAGATGACTCAATAGGTTCTATCAAAAGACACACAATTGATAGACGGAATGCAGAACAAATCAAAACATTCACCCCCAGTCAAGAGATCTGGGTTAAATCCATCATTCTTTTGCTCACCATGCCACCCCAGTTTAGACCTGGCCATATGCAAATCAGTCTTGACCCTGTGCCTCATGGGAACAGTCCAGCCCGAACTGCCAAGCCAGGTCCTCCCTGGACTGGAAACAAGCATCCTAGGACCGGTTTTGGGGTTTCACCCCTCTTCAGCCAGGATAGCTTGATTCCAGTGGCACAGTGAGCCCAGGCCTCACGTCTGAGCATACCTGGCGCACTTAGGGCGAGAAAGCAAAAGACACACAATTGATGGACGGAATGCAGAACAAATCAAAACATTCACCCCCAGTCAAGAGATCAAGGTTAAATCCATCATTCTTTTGCTCACCATGCCACCCCAGTTTAGACCTGGCCATATGCAAATCAGTCTTGACCCTGTGCCTCATGGGAACAGTCCAGCCCGAACTGCCAAGCCAGGTCCTCCCTGGACTGGAAACAAGCATCCTAGGACCGGTTTCGGATTCTTGGAATCTTTGATGTGATGCTGTTTATTCGCATCACAGCTACATCATAAGATTCTAGCTACCACAGACTCGTTTAGGAGATCTGAATAGTAAAGGAGCTTTGAGATGATGCAAGGAGGAATAGAGGAGGGAAGAGCCTAGAATGGGTTATTTTGGGGACCATATTAGTAGAATGGAGTTTGCGATGACTCAGAGATTGGAGGCAGAGGATTTATTAAGAGAGGTAAGGGTTAGATGAAGATGTCTCCCTCACCGTGTAATTCCTACCTCATAAACCTAATGTATACTGAAGAACCTTTGTTTTGCTGCCACCTTTGCTATGATTTTGTTATACTATGCCATGTTGTCGAATCAGTTTTAATAAAAAGATTTACAAAAAAAAAAAAAGAGAGGTAAAGGTTGAGCAATAGGCAAATGCACTGGAGAGAATAGTAGAATGAGATTTGGGATGAGTCAGAGTGGATGTGCAGGATATATAGAGAGGTATAGTGTGAGATAAGATGTAGACAGGGGAAAGCAAAGGTCTGAACTGGAGCTATTCACAGCAACATTTACATAGAAACACCCAACATACTGCAAAAACAGAATCCGCATTCAAAAGCGCTATGATACACATGCGAGATATGCGCTGCACAAACACTGGCAACCCTATCATAAACACGTCTCTCAATGTCACAGTTTGCTCTCCTCCCGTGCTCTGCGGAACAAGACAGAAAGATTAGGCCACCCTGGAGCCCCCCACCTGCCTTCCAAAGCAGACGAAAAAAAACCAAGCCTGCATGGCGAAGCCACAATGGTAAACAAAAGCATCCCATTCACAAACACAAAAGCACAGCAGCAGAGAAAGGAGGCAACAGGGCACACCCATGCCTCTTTTCAGGAGCACAGAGTATGCAAAGACAGAGCACCTACCCCCCAACACCACGTGCACCTGCAATCTCGAGCCTTAGCATGGATCCATCCACTCGGCCTGGGGTATATACAGAAAAGGACCTTGGATTGACAGCACACCTGCCACTCACTCTCACACCAAAAGTGGACACATAAATCAGCCCGCAGGTGGAACATTTAACGAGTGAGTGAAGTTACAGTGAGCAGAAAACAGACTACATCACTGCTATCTATCCACCAGCAGACCAGAACTGCTTAATTAAGATAGCTTACGCGTGGACTCCATTGGCAAGCTGGTATACAACTCCCCATGTACAAAATTCAGGCATCCTCAACACAGATGCTCCACGCCTTTGCATTACAGTACTAGTAAAAGTAACACTACATTTGTGAGTTCTGACAGAGAAAAAAAGGCGTTTTGTGTGCAGCAAACACTGCCTGCACCCTCTCACCATCACTCAGCACACCATTAGAGCACAGTGAACATAAACCAGTCATGCAAAACCAAAACCCACGCGTGAGCCCTATCCAAGAGGACACTCGACATTCCGAAGGTTCCTCTGGTAGCACGTCCGTACTCCAGATAGCACAGGACTGCCCGGCCACTGAGGCCCCAATTGTGCTCCTGTCCCACAGGATCTGGTACTCCTATGACCAAGAGGCAACCACGTGTGTCAGTCTGCCCGCCCTGCTCTCAACTGGCTGGCTCTTGTGCACCGTGTTGCTCATGGTTCGGGTCCATGATCCATGACCAGCATCCCCAGCTGCTGCTCCCACAGTCCCGGCTCTAGAGCCCCAGCACCCCTTATCTCCCGGCTCGGCTGGTAGCAGCTCTTATAGTGAGCAAAGGCTTAATGATGCTAAAGGGAAAAAAACCCTTGTTGTTGACAAGACACAGGAATATATGAGTGCTGCATACAATTAAACAAGTCATTCCACCCGCACTCAGTATGTGTATTGAAGCCCAAACACCTGGTTTGTAAACTCTTCAGAATGCAGTTACACAAAAAGTAAACAAACAAATGCGGGGCTCCTGCACAAACCAGAATGCGAAACCAGATCGTTATATTTCTGGTACCCAATCCGTTAACCAGTGAGGAATGCACAAACAATGAAATTTTTTTTAAGTTGCTGTCATACAAATATAACATACGTCGCAAGCTTCAAAACCAACATGCAACTCCTTCTTCCAAGAACATCTGTCAAACGCAGCACTTTCTTTTAACCACTGCCGGGCTGTATACAGTGCCGGGTATGTGGTCTATATTTAAAGTGAAAGGCACTCTAAACAAGTGAAATCAACTGAGGAAATGGAATTGCATAAGGCAGTATGGATGATCACCAAGATTACAGTTCAAACAAGCAACAGCTTTAGTCGGTATGGCAGTTCCCATGACAAAGAGCAATACAGAGCAGGCAGAAAAAAAGAAAATTCAATTTAGTGCTCAGTCTGCACTTATCCGCAGCATGCACAAAAATGCCTAAAAGCTCCCAGTTCAGCCCTCACATACAGGACGCAAGGAAGACAGCTTTTGTTGCTGTTGCCAGCTATAAACAAGACTGAGGGGCTGATTATGTTGTCGGTCAGAAAGGCTCCAAATGGCATTCGGTTTGTCCAAATGTGTGTCGGAGCCGATGTTAGCAACCAACTCGTTCACATTTCTGACAGACCGATTACGATACAAGGTAGTCAGTCGGTCATTCCGAATCGGTTCTTTCCGGCATTCAGAGAGTCCGAGTCGGTCGAAGCTAAATCGTAGGGCTTTACAGGCCACGTTTCCGACCGACCGATTACGATGTTGGATTCCGACAGCCTTTCTGACTCAGTCTGTCTGACACGAAAAGGCTGTCAGAGACTGACTTTGTGGTCCGTAGCAGGCCCCTCTTCACCCAGAGGCCTTCGAATGGGCCCCGTGGGGGTACCCATGGGACCCCTGTTTACAACCATGCACAGTGTGGCAGGCACCATGGGGTGCCCACCACAGTGTGCACGGTTTTCCGGGACAACCACATTTTTAATTGGGAGCCTGTGTTCTCAGTCAAAACACAGGCTCCCATTGAAGTCAATGGGAGTCCGACCTAATGGTGTTCAGAGACATCCTAATCGGGTGGTTGGGCTCCCTGAACCTGAGTCAGTCGGAAAGCATTCCGAAACCGAGTCGGTGGGAATGCTTTCTGACCAACATCGTAATTGGCCCCTTAACCTGCAATGGCCAGGCGGCAGGAGGGAGCTATAAACAACACTAAACCTGCAATGCACATATGGGAGGAGTGAGGAGGGGCCATCACACGCTGTACAGTGTGATGGCCAACAAAAATGTTCTCTTAGAACAATTGCCGGGGAGGGAACTCAGCACACAAAAGAGTGACATTTACACTAAATGCACCAATAACAAGCCTGTATTTCAGAATGCCACAGAAAGCAATGAATAGAAATCGGTGGATGTGCCAAAATACCACAGAAGAGCTACAACAGGTCTTACAGACAGCGCAAGTGCTGTCGAGGCTCGACCTAACAAAGTGTGGTACTGTAATACTTAGGGGCCTATTAGGATGGCGGTCGGAAAATCTCCCCGACCACCATGGTAGCAGGAAAAGACCGCCTGCAAGGACCGCAGCATTACCGCCGGTCCAATAAGGATGCTCCACAGTCGAAATCCGACCGTGGCGGTCGGATTCTGGCGATTAACATCGCGGCGGTTGCTGCTGCCAGCAGCACCGCAGCGGTGTGAAAAGGAGCATGTCATGCATGTCACTGCATTGCATGGCAGGCACTGCACAGTGCCTGCCACCTGGTACAGGGACATGTAGGGGGGTACCATAGGTACCCCCCCAGTGCACCTACCCACACCCCCAACACATTGAGGGCCTGCAATGGGCCCCTGGAGACATTCTCCGCATGCCTTTCCATGGCGGTTCCACCACCGCGGAAAGGCTGGCTACCGCCGGCATCATAATCATGCCGGTGGAGCCTGGCCCTGCACTGGCATCAATGTAGTGGTCCAGCTCCGCCCGCTAGGCATGCGTGCTGACTGGTACCGGTGGAAAAGTGGTGGGCAGAGACTCTCACCGCCGCAGTCGTCACCGCCATGCTAATGGGACAGGAGGTTTTCAGGGTTGCGATCGCGGGCGGATGTCTGCCGCCGGTCCGGCGGTTGCCACCGCCGGCCCGGAGGCAGCCATCCGCCCGCCACCCTAATAGACCCCTTAGTGTCTTGGGGGCAGTGTAAGTGGAGTGTGGAGACAAATATTCTGCATTTCGTTGTTGTTTTCACCTTCAGTTAAGTGCATATGAAGTAGCGGTCACATACCTTAACTGAAAAATGAATGCACGTTTAACTAATTGATTTGAAATGTACTGTTAAGTTTTTAAAGCGCAGTTGGTTAATGTGATAGCCTGTGTGTGACCACACAATTAAATCCTAATTAGTGCAAAGAGGAGTGACTTGTTTATTTATAGTGCTGTGAGGTCTGAGCCTGTGACAGAAAGCACAGTGAATGTCATCATTTAAACATTTTATAAGTTGTATTACACAGTATAAAACAGGCTGCTGCAAAAATTAAGTGTTTATGATAAAAACACGTGCCTTAAAAATATACACTTTTGTAATAAGTAACCAGATTGTATCTAGTACAAACACAGCTGGCTCCTTAGCAACCATTATATTAGGGGATTAACCAATTTCACACATCGACATTTCCTTCAGGTAGCAAGCACACTGGTGAGATGGCATGTTTCTTAGATAACTCTCTATCCAACTCTCTGATTTTCTTCACAGAAGCCTCTTCAACCTTCCCTACTATGAAAACTATGAAAAGGAGCACATGGAACAAGGCCCAAGCAACAGACTGGTGGTGGGGTTTCTAGATTATTTTTTTTTTTTTAATTAGCTCAGAGTGGCAGAAAGCCTGCTGTGGACATCAAGTCTTGGAGTGACAGCATTGAGGAATGAGCAGAACACTTTGAGAATATCAAGGACCCCCTGTAAAGTGTATAGAACAATTCCTAGGACAGGGCAACAACCATTGTGAGTAACAAATTCCTAGACAATCAGGTAAGGATAAATGCCACAATAAAGGAGTTTTTTAAGACAAACAAACAGTACATTATCTAATAAAGCACAGTGTACCTTCAGTCTTAGTCTATTGATGAAAGACCACAACTTGTTTTGAGGAAGTTCCCAACAGCCAGACGAGGACGCAGAGACGCTTTTTACAGTCGTGGTCTTTCATCAATAGACTAAGACTGAAGATAAGAATCAAAATCCCTGTTTCATCGCCTAAAGATATAAATAATGATTGCACTATCTATGTCACATCCATTGACATTTTAGTCAGACGATACCTGTCTCTTTGGCCTCTTCATCGGTTTCCTCTATAAATATAAGCAGTATACTCCTGTGACGATCGGCTAATGAATACGTTATCATAAGTTACTATACATATCTTCAATAGAACTCCTTATATACAAAGGTGTTCATCTTTCAGGTATAAGAAAATTGTGTGGCTTTCCTGACGAAGGCGCTAGTGAGCCGAAACGTGCGTCGAAGATGATCTTATGCCCCAAATCTTTTAACCTTTTTATTGTGTCTTAGTGAATTGCTGATTTGTATTATTATTGTATTACTACATTGCCCTATAAATTTAGGATATGACCAGTGATATTAGATTTTAATAATTGATGTATTTTATTTTCTTCCTTATTTTATGGATGTTATTGACCTTATGTTTTCAAAAAAAGATTAGCTGTCTTTTATAATAAGGAAAAAAAGCTTTTTTTTATAATTGTGAGTTGGTACACTGTGCTTTATTAGATAATTTACTGTTTGTTTGTCTTGAAAAACTCATTTATTGTGGCATTTATCCTTACCTGATTGCCTAGTAATTTGTTACTCACAATGAATGAGCAGAGCAGACAGCCTGTTTCACAGAGCTGTAGGTATCTTTGGTTCTGTCGAAATAAAGATGTTTTACTATATTTCCTTTCTTGCATTAGGGAATAAGTGCATACTTGCTGTGCCAGTACTGGTTTGGAGCAATGGCCCAAGGGAGAGGAAAATTTAAGCAGAGGAGACACCGTGGGTTGGGCATCAGAGATGGGAGTGAAAGGGGATGGCAGAGACTGCTTTTTTCACAAGGTGGTATCTATTATTAGCGAAGCAATTGCACTGGGGACCAGGTGTCTGACGGGCCCACTGCATCACAACAATGGATGACATACTTTAACAAGCATTAAAAATGCAATAGGTCTCGCCTTTGATTAAGTTAAAGCCATTTGCTTTGCTAATAATATTGTATAGCAAAGCAAATGGCTTTAACTTAATGAAAGGCGAGACCTATTCCATTTTTAATGCTGGTTTAGACTTTGGCACTAACAGTACTATAAATCTGTTTGATGTAATTTGTTGTACCTATTTAGTCTCCTAGAATCAGACTCCTAGAACAGTGGCTCCATAATGTACTTCCAGGAATATCCTGAGAGGCTTCTTTCAGTTGTTATGACAATTTTTTCTACTGGTGACGTCAGTTTCCACGCGGATACTTTGTTTTCTCCAGCATAACACCCAGAACACGAAATTAATTAAACACACGATGCCTGGCTAACGTTATCTGTGTCACACCTTGTTACCAATATCTATAAATCCTGTTCCAGTCTAGGATTCTGAGAGGCAAAGCGCAATATTTTTCAGAATGTTCTGGAAAGCATCCACGTCCAGTGAAATGTTGCACTCCCACCAAGGCAATGTGTGATCTCTGGTACGGCAATGTCCCAGAGCCCTGGGGCGCGCAGTGTTCCTGGAGCCTACAGCTACCTTCAAACCCTGCAATGATCACACTGGGGAGGACGTGGTCTCATTCTGCGACAGTACGCAACTTCTCCTCTGCATTCAACCACCCAACCACCCCCACACACACCCAATCCGGCCCGGATCTTGAACAGGATGTAAACACCAAACACCCCTAATGCCCGACACCCGAGAAGGGCTCCTTACTCTTTAGCTTTCAAAAGCACTCTGACTGAGTCTGGGGTATGACTCAAAGCCCCTAGATAAATAGTGTAACCTGCTCCCACCTCCCTAAACGCTACATATATGTTCCTACTGCCTCTCAACAATTAGGACAATCTTTAGATAGTAAAGCACACACTCCCTCCGCTGCACAATAGAGTGGATCCCACACCTCAACACAGGGGGGAGGGGGGAGTCCTTCTACCTCCCACTCTCCTTCTTTGACAGGAAGTTAAGTACCCCCTCTGAATTCTCACCATGACAGACCGGAAGAGCCTCCAGCCTCTGGCAACAAGATGCTCAAATGTCTCCTCTTGCCCCAAGGCCCGCACGCTTACCGACTGGGCCTCAGAAGCGCCCTGTGCCTCCCCTTGGCTCTCGGGGCTCCAGGCCCTACACCTGAGCCTCAGTGGCAGCACTTCCGCCTCCACCGAGATTCACTTCCGGAGTCACAGCTCACTGTGACACCATCACACATGGATCCTGGGATTACAAACATAAACAGAGGACTGAGCGCCACCACTGGGTGATTGAACCACAGGAGGAAAGGGGAGTTGAGTTCTCGAAGAAAAGAATGACAGAGAACTTTGAAGATGCAGAGACAACGGAGTTTGCAGCGTCTCTAATTTTTTTTGCCTTTAGTTTAGGCCTCAGTGAGGCATTACTAAGTTACATTTAATCCATTTTAAAATGAGTGGGAAATTTCTCACTGACTGCGCATATGAATGAATGGAGGTGTACTTCAACCTGAGCTTCACATGCACCCCTGTACCCTTCTCCTCTATCACAGTGTTCATATCCTTAGTGTAGCTTTTCGAGTGCGAGTCCGAATAAGTGGTGGTGTGAATGAACCTGGACGTGCGCCCCCTTTACGTTTACCTTTACCTCCATGGCAGCATTCAAACAAGTCTGTAAGCGCTCGCCAGGCAGCCGCGGTTGTGACGTGGACTTTTCTCTTTTTCTGCTGTCGCACTTGGGCGGCCTCGCCTGCTTTCCTTGGAATGGAATGGAATGGAAAGGCATTTCTAAAGGGCATGGCTACTCGGAAGCATCCCAGCGCTGGTAGCGTTGCGGTTCCCACTATAAGCAGTCCTAAGGAAACAGATAAGTTTTGAGTTGCTTTCTGAAAATCGAATGGTTGGGTTGCAGGTGGATAACGGTGGGTAGATGATTCCACAGTTTTGCGGCATTGAATTCTCTTTATTATTGGGACTACTGCCAGTTGTTTATTGTCTGACCTTAAGGATCTCTTGGGGCGGTAAGGTTGGATAATGCCTCTGATAGTGGGAGGGCCTTTACCTGAGAATGCTTTATGCACAATACATAAAGCCTTAAGCTGGACTCTTTCCTGTAGGGGCAGTTTTGGACTACCTGTAATTTTTTTTATTGTGGTGAGTGGTGCTCCTAGATAAAGGGCATTAGAATAGTCCAGGCAAGATAAAATCAGAGCTTGAACCAGTAGCTTTCTAGCCGAGAAGGGTAGCAGAGGGAGGATTTTTCTTAGCATTCTAAAGATCCCAAAGCAACAGGCTGCCACCTTACCCGCTTGCTTTTTAAGATCTAGTTTTTGGTCTAGCCATACACCTAAACTCTTGATGAGGAGCTTTGGGGAGGGGGGTGTCCCCAAACAGCTAGGCCAGAAGGAATCTATATTTAGTGAGGTGGAATTGCCCAAGAGCATGAGCTCAGTTTTAGCTCCATTCAGCTTTAAATAAGAGTTGTCCATCCAGCTTGACACTTTTTCGAGGCATAGGGCTAGTTTTGAACCTGTGTTTTCCTGTTGATTGAGAGCAACAACCAACTGGGTGTCATCTGCGTAGGTGACAATTTGAATGTCGAATGGTGTAACTATGTCTGCTAACGAGCTCATATATATTAAAATAGAGTGGGGCTCAGGGAGGAGCACTGAGGAACCCCACATTTGTTTGGAGGTAATTCCTTCTTCGAAGACGACGAAAGATCTATCCTCTAAGAAGGACTGCAGCTATTTTAATGCTGTTCCTGCTACTCCTATCTTGTTCAGTCTTTGAATCAACAGCTGCTGGTTTACCGTGTCAAAAGCTGCACTGAGGTCTAACAGAATGAGTGCAGCGCAGCCTCCTTCATCTAAGATTTTCCATAGTTCCTCCACTGCTATCAATAGTGCAGTTTCTGTACCATGTTGTGGTCTAAATCCATTCTTTGAAGGATGGAGACAAGAGTTGTCTTGAAGGAAGGAAGAAAGAGTGCGATTAACATGTTTCTCAGCCAATTTCCCAATCCCTGGTAATAGAGAGATAGGGCGGTAGTTGGAGAGTACTTCAGGGTCAAGGTTAGTTTTTTTTAGGAGTTGTCTAACCATGGCCTGTTCCCATTGAGAGGGCACTATTCCAGTTGCTAAGGAAGCGTTAATCACGTTTAGAGCCACCGGGGACACTGTTTCGGTGTTCAAGTTTAGGATGTTGGGGGGGACAACGTCTGGCAGTGCTCCAGACTTGAGCTGACTGAGGAGTCCTTGGAAGGAGGGCAGGTCCAAGGGGGACAATGACCTCCAGCAGCTGGTATCCCTCTTGGGCTGTCTCATTAGGTAGCAATGGGATATAAGGGTCCTTTACTTCTGAAGTAAAAGGTTTCTTATCTTTATGGGGCCATGTGTTTGGCCCCATAAAGATAAGAAACCTTTTACTTCAGAAGGAAAGCAGGCAAGCCCGTCCAAGTGGGCCGTGCGAAAAAACCAAAAGTAAACATCACAACATGCTCTTTTCCAATAGCTGGCCACCGTTTAGAATAAACGGTGACTACAGCCAATGGAAAAGAGGGGCGGGGCTTAAAGCCCTTTACCAAAACTCCTCCAAAACATTAAATCTCACCAGCGAGACTGCGCATGTGCGCAGCCCACGCCAGCCGAGACCTAAAAATGGGGCACAGGGGCTCATTTTCCTTGCTAGCATTACAGCAGAGGGTACCTTTGCTGTAAGATGTAAGGGGGCCAAATGCAGGTGTTCATTTCTTTTCAGAAAGAGACAGATGGCCTGTTTCAAGATTGAAGTGATGATTTGGCATTGTGTGGAAGGGGTGAAAAACAGAAGAGGAGATGGCCTTAATGCAGGGCCACAGCTATCAATAATGCAGCAGCTGCAGTTCCATTATGGCCAAAGAGTGTGAGAGGCTCTTAGCACCCAATTATGAAGAATAGTGTTTTTGGTAACTTCTGTTTTTGTTTTATGCATCTGTTCCTTTAGAAGTCTTACATTTGGTGTGGATTATGAGCTGCAGGAAAGAGCCAGTGAAGTTATCTCATAATCTCTACCCACTGTGATCAGCCAGGTCCCTCCCACTCCCCCAATTTGTGGCAAAAGGTGGGGGGCTCAGAGCAACAAAACAAAGTTGAAGATCTCTCCCTCATAGAGACTAGGGTTTAAGTCAAATGCCCTGCTTCATTCCCTCCTCGATCAGAACCAGAGCCCATGTAATGTCCCTCCTTCGCCCCACTTAAGATCTCGACATTGTCCCTTTTACATACATGAAACCAAATTGAGTTATATACGCAACCTGAAAAGAAACAACTTTCAGCACTTGACTTCTAAGACGCGTTTGACGGTTAGTGGGGGCCAGACTGCATGCATCTGGCAGCAAACCCTGGTCCAAATACCTGCTCGTCCCATTTAAAAGGGCAAACAGCAGAGAGTCGCCAGAAAATAGCATGCTCTGCTGCACAGGGCAGAGTGGCAAGATCTGGGATGGAGTACAGGCAACGGCTCAACCGGTGGACACAGTGCTCTGGTGGAGACTTAACAACAAGTTTAGGGATGTTACAGGGCAAAGATACGCACATCTGGGGCAGAAAGACGTGCCGTCCGAGCGGTTCCCTGTGTGTGTTACTTATAGTGCGACATCGACCAGAGAGCAGAAAGAGACAAGCAGCTGTCTGAAGCCTACATCGCAAACCTTGATGTGTCCAGATTCTAGCTTGGCATTCTGAATGTTGTAGTCCTGTTTATCCTGTACAAATCAGAACTACATGTCCCAGAATGCACCTGGGCTGGATGAACTACTCACGCAGAAACCTGGTACAATCAAGATTGCTGTTAATTTACACTTCCATCGCCTACGGCATTTGTTTATAAACATCAATCAAGTGTGCTGGCATCGAAAGAGAAACCTGGGTCAATGACAGCACACCATCTACTGTTCTGAAATTTTATTTAGGCCAATTTCCTATCTCCGGTTCTACTGATTGGATTTTTGTTGGTTTGTTGTCAAATAATTTGATACATTTTCTCTATTTTTTCAAATTGGTGTGAGAGTTTTCTTGTGTTGTGTTTTTACTTATTACTTTTTGAAGTGCTCCATAATTACTTTACACATTGCCTCTAAGTTAAGCCTGACTGTGTGTGCCAAGGTACCAGAGGGTTAAGCACAGGTTAATTTGGGGTTTGCTTGTGAGTTCACCCTGGCACAAACTGTAATTGCTGCTTAAGTAAGGTTTAACCACCCTCCCTCAACCAGTAACCCAATTTCCAACAGTGTGGCTTTGTATGATGTGAAAATTAGAAAGTTTTCTTTAGTTGATCTTTTAGCTACTAATAGGGATAGAGCTTTAACTAAAATAAATGAGGAGCTTATGGCTGTACCTGTAATATGCAAAACCAACTAGCATTAGATATCCTTTTAGCAAAGGAGGTTGGAGTCCGTTGTGTGTTGACTGACCAACAGTATTGTACCTACATACCTCATAATAGCAAGCTTATAAATATCTACATAGGTAACAGTACTAATATTTAATGTGAGGCAAAGACTCTTAAAGAACATGGGTTGTGGGAATCAGTTGGTGTGTAGTTTAATGAGACTGTAAAGGGTGTTGCAAAGGTTGGTGAATGGTATTACAGTATTGCTGCGGGTGTTCTTAAGGAAATAATAACACATCTGTTGGACATGGCACTTCTTAGGTGTATTTCCCTAAAACCTTTTGCTTTTTGTCATCCTGGCTTTTGCTAACTCTTTTTTCATGACCTTAGGATTCTGGGCACTTTCCCAATGTACTGCAGCTGGAAAGTGCATGCACCCTTCCTACACATGCCAAGAAGGGGTGCTTACTTGATTGGTTTAGGTGTTGTACCTGTGAGTGCCCTGTATAAAGATACACAACATTCCCAGCACAAGTGTCTACACTGGCTAGTAGTAGGACACAGCACTGATTGTGCCACCCACCAGAATAGCCTGTCAAACATATCATTCTAAGGTTGGCCTTCCTTATTTATTAGCCAACCCTAAGGGGCCCTTTCAGTACCACCAGAGCAGCCCTAGGGTAAGTCCTCAGGGGTGAAGCTTGGAGTAGGTGAGTGGCAGGGTTGGTACACCTGCATGTTCACTGCCCGGGTAGGGAAGAACCCCCATGTGGGTTTTCCATACCGAGGGGATTGTCTCTCCCCATGGGACACCACAAGTGTTTTGCTGATTCTCTTGTTGTGGCCTTAAAGCCTGGGGCGCTTCCCCACTGTAAATGCAGTGTGAAGGTGCGAACACCCTTCCTTCCCATGTTAGGAAGTGGTGCTTACCTGATGTTTGTAAAACATGTCACCGGTCTGGCACCAATGATGTGCTTATACATGTGTCCAACCCGCCATTGCAGGCTGGTCTGAGCATTTGCACCAGTGATGTGCTTAAACATGTGTCCAGCCTGCCATTGCAGGCCAGTCTGCGCACTTGTGAGGAAATATGAATTTTGTGATCAGTTATGTCCCCTATCGTAGACCCCAACGGCTCCATGTGCATGCTATAAGTACATGTATGTTCCCTCCAGTTCCAGTTATGAAGACGCAAATACATGTGCGTCCACCGTCAACATGTCCTCTTTCAGATCCGCCATGAATGGGTCAGATATTCCATTCCTAAGTATGAAAGGCCACCGACTTTATGTGGTTCACTTTCCACATTTTACAGATTCAGGCGAGTAGGCCCTGAATTCTGCCATCAAGCCTTTTCCTGCTTTCTGCCTCTGAAAGCTCCAGTCCGAGCCCGCATCTGTATCCATGAACTTTGTCCTACTCCCTGCGCGGCTAACGGTGCCTGATCCAGCCTGTTGCCTGCCAAAAACTGTATTTCACCTTCAAGATTATCTGCTCCGCTCCTCATCCGATGTATTCCTGTCTAGTAGTTTAGGTAAACATTCTTCCAGCTACCGTGCAAAGGGCCAGGCCTCACTGTCCTCATGCAAGTAATTCATAGCCCCTGTTACCATGGAAGATTCCTGCCCCCTCGCATCTCATGTAGACACTTAGACGCTTGTACACGCACCAACAGTCAGTATAGAATAGATTCTGTCCGAGAGACCTTTCCTTTTGGATAATACAGTTCTTTAAACATAAGATATTAGATATGATTTGGGATTAGGTTGACATGACCCCCCAGACTTCTGTCTCCACATGTAGAGCTAAATGTCAAGTCCCCTTCACCCTCTAGTTGCACGTCAATCACACGTCATGCGGCTGCGCGCGCATCTCTGCCAAATATTTCTGCTGACATTGCAGGATTCTCTTATGGATCCGCCCATTTGTGACATCATGTATAATGACGTTTTCTAAGTTACGCCTATATGTCCGCCTTTTTTAGTTACGTATGCATATTTTATCTATCTTATCAACTGTTACGCCTCCTGCATCTGTTTCACTGTAATGCATTTCTTATAAAAATGATTACCTGTCAATAATGTATTGCCTTCCTTCCTGAACCTCCATGGTGATGGAATTTGAAGCCTGCAGTTCGAACTGTAATTCCTTTGTAGAGGAATAAAGCCTTTTAGAACCTCTAATACCACGGATTCTGCCTCTTATATTTACTGAGTTATTCTTACTATACTTTACCGCATAAAAATAGTACCGGTAATGAAATATTTACCACATAAATTGGCGCCCGAACAGGGACACTTTCTCATCTCACGCGCCGGAGGTGCGTTGCAGGCCCGGTCTCCTGCCACAGCTGAACGGACAAAAACGCGTACCTGCAGGATTTCCTGTATCTCCCTCCGGCCAAGCGGGGGTGACTGAGGCTGCGATCAACACCCAGACGAGGCGGTGAGAAGTGCGAAGTATCCCGACCAGAGCCTAGCTGAGAGAGCAAGATCCGAGGTATACAGAGGCCCACCAGGTTCCGAAGTTCCGAGTCCAGTCGAGTCGAGTCCAGTCCGGTCCAGTTTCAGTTCAGTTCCGAGGCCTTCCGTTCCGAGCTACCCGGTGAGTACCGTTGCCGGGGAGGCATTTAAACGTGCACATAGTCTGTGCCGGTCAAGACGGGTTTGGGTACACAAATCCGGTCTGCACTGTTTCAGCAGTGTATCTGTACTGTTTAGCAGTATATCTAGTATGTCTTGCATATAATTTAGTATTATCTAGTGTTAAGTATTATGTCAGTAACTAGTTTCTTATTAGTTATCATCGTTCGTTAAAACTGTTAAATGTTAAATGTTTTAAATACGTTCTACATATTGTGGTGTGAATGATTGTTCATCATTGTGTTTACTGTATTACGTGTGTTCAAGGTTAAGTAACCAGATCTAAAAATGCCGCTCTTTTCGAAATTAAGACAGATCAAAACTAGAAAAGGGGTACTCGAAGAAGCTGTTCCCATTCCACCTAGGGACACTCCAGGATACTTCATGTATCATAAACATGGCCTAGATGCCGTATTATTTCTTGATTTATGGGTGGACTACACCAAGGATTTGCCAGAGAGTCAGAGATGGCCCGCAGCGGGGACCTGGGATGCAGATTGCATCATGAGAGTAGAAGAAGAATTATGGAAAAAGAAAGCCAGACAGTCACAGAAAGATGCCATTGAATTATGGCGTAAAGAATCATATAGACGTACAGAAAAAGCGCTCAGACAGGAAGAGAAAGGTAGGGAGAATTCAAATAAAGCCCGAGAAAATCTATTAATTGAGGAAGGTACCCGAGTAAAATCAGAACAAGTAGATAGACAAAGAAACACTCTTATGAATGGTATGTATCCTCTTCTGGCCGAAGGGTTACCTAAGGCTACCCCGGAAATACTAAAAGACTTGACTCCTCCATTGCTCCCGATAAAAGCACATCCCAAAACACATCCTAAAACAGCAAAGGACGTTTTCCTTTCCTCCTGTTTAGATGACGTAGCTCCCGAGTATGCTAATACCATACCACACACACCGCATGACGATGGTGTTCAACGTCAAGATCATCCGTCTGTATCCCCGCAACAACAAACTCCTACGCCCATTCCCACAGGTCCATCCGTTTCTACTGTTTTTCCCGCATCTACAATCTCTATCTTACGTCCAACGAATCCTTTTTTGCCCAGCACCTCAGATGGTGCTACAGGAGGTACGACAGACATATTTGCCACACCGCCGCGAAATAAACAGACCCTTAGAGATTTAGCACTCCAACGTACACCCCAACTAGTGACATCCGACATGTTTAAAGAACATCTTGTGGATTGTAGATATGACCCAGTGCCAGGTAAGCAGGACAGACTGCTACTATCATCACTACGTATACGACGAGCTACATTGTATTTAATGACGATACCAGGAATGGTTGAACACCTAGACAATATATATCACTTTGTCCAAACAGGGCGAGGCCCAGAAAGTATTAACGAAGCTATGGAATACCAGAAAGTGGATGTACAAAGACAACTACTACGTTTTTTTATAAACTGCGTGATCAGGAACCAAGACAGGCCTGGGGCAGATCATGATACCATGCAAAAACTTGCCAAATGGGGTCAGAACATATCAGACGAGAAACATGATAGACAGGCGTGTATAATCGCCATGTATCGAAAGATCCGCAAGGAAGTAGAACGAATACATAAAGAAAGACGAGAAGCAGACAGAATTGAATCAGAGGGAGAGGAGGAGCAAGAATCAGAACAATTAGATACGATAGCTTACGTAGGTAGAGGAAGACCCCATAATAATACTAGAGGCTTTAATGATCCGATACGTCCGATACGTCCAGAATGTAATAGACATTTTCAAACCCCTATGTTAAATACAAGATCCCCTGAACACCTATTCCAAGCCGCTGATAAATTACTCCGAGATCGAAGGGGGTACCATATGCTCGATTCCATGGACGAACAAGAATTAGCCAGGTCAGCAGTACAATGGGCTGACAGTCCCAGTAAATACAGTGATGATGCACTGGCACACACGTTTCTGAATCTTGCCCCAGACGAACAGCGTTTAGCTAGTATATACATGATTCAACACCTCCTTATATTATATAAAAGCCAACACTCCGATCCTGGACCCTTACCTGACATATTGACAGAACTACTCACGAATAAATGGAGAGGGTCAGGTACTGATTTAATTAAAGAAATTCTAGAATTTCGAAACCAGTATATAGCTTTCGTGTGCCCAGAACACGTTCCAGTTCCCACTATGGGAAGAAAAATGTATCACATAGATAGACTGAATCCGTTACGCGAAGTACACCCAATCAGAGGTGAAGGTAATAACTTTACACGCGTGTTTGTGTACACGCCTATAACTAAAATTGAATTATTAGAAATGAAGAAAGTAGTACCCAGCCATGACAAGGATCCAGCAGGTTTCCACCGTGAGATAAAAGACATGTTACTCATGGGAGAGTATACCTACCCCGACATTATGAAAATATTAAAAGTATTAATGCCTGCCGGTATTTACGAGAAACTCAAAGAAAAGGAATGGGAGGTGGGAGACCAAAAGATAGATTGGACAGCATTAGAGAACGAAGAAAAGGCCCGAGCTGCAGGATCAGGGCTTGGGGAAAAGACTACAGCATTACCAGGATTACTAGTGCAGGTACTGCCACGTTTGTTAACTACGAAAAAGGAAGACTGGGGTGCAATCTCAGCCTGTAAACAAAAGCAAGATGAAGACACTAGTGATTTCTATTCCCGATTTGAAAAATGTTTTGGTATTAATAGTGGCATAAAAGCAAGTAGCGAGTCATATCCACATCTGTTTGTGACAAAATTAGTTGAAAATTCCCTGCCGCAAGTTAAGAATAGAGTATTGAAATTTGAGAGTACCTGGCAAGGTAACACCCCGTCACAGATGTTACAGATGTTACAATATCACCACAATAGAATTAGAGAAGAACAAGAACATGAACAAAGACGTATGAAGGATACGAAAATGAAAATGCTTGTTGCCCAGACAGTTCCAGCCGATGGTCATAAAAAAGGTGATTCCGCAGGTCCAACGAAAGGGACATGCAACTATTGTAAACAACAAGGTCATTATATACACGATTGTCCAGTCCTGAAGCATAATATTGCCACGGGTAGAACCCAGGAAAGACTACGTCCACCTAGACAGGATCAGAATCAACAACAAATCCCTCAACATGCACAACCTAGGTCAGCTCCGCAACAACTAGCTCCGCAACAGGCAGCTCCACAACAGATGGTAGCACCACCACAAGCACAGCCTATTGCTGCCACGCAAGCAACAACGCAACAGATGTATCAGTATGCACAAGCAGATTATCCCGATTATCAGCGATACACATGAAATAGCCTAGAGAGGGAAGTTGGCTTACCCCTTATTGAGGTTCCTGTAGACCAAGAGGGACCTTATGTACATAGTGAACTATTAGGGGAAGACAGAAAGTTTTTACTTGATACAGGGGCAAGCAGAACAACTATACGATGCAGTGAAGTTCCAGGGGCACCCCTCTCAGGCTCACAGAATATTTCCCTTGGATTCTCAGGAAAACCTATAATTAATGAAGTAACGCAACCCCTTCCACTTACGGTTGGTCCATTGACACGTACTACAGATTTATTGCTTACTAAATCATGTCCGGAAAACTTGTTAGTTATAAAAACATTGAAAGCTCTAGGAGCTATAATATGTTGTTCTCCGGAAGGAGTACGACTATTTCTACGTGACTTTAAAGGTCAGTATGTGTCCAGAGACATGGACCACCGGCTGCAGAGTTTACCTACACATTTATGGGCACAAGGCCCCACTGATGTTGGTTACATGAACATTACACCATATCGTGTCACACTAAAAACAGGAGTAGTACTACCACGAATGCGACAATACAAGTTACCACCAGATGCTGTTGTGGCTTTGCTGCAAATCATTGACGAGCTCATTGCACAAGGAGTGGTTGTCGAAACCGACTCCAATGTATGCAATTCCCCGATAATTCCGATTCTTAAAAGAACGGATCCAAAAGCACCACCAGTATATCGATTAGTTATTGATCTGCGCGAATTAAATAAATGTATTGTACCACAATACCCTGTGGTCCCAGATATCTCTTCATTACTAACAGCTATTGACTCAGAAGCAACGTTCTTCACTGTAATTGATCTCAAGAATGCTTTCTTTAGCGTCCCAATAGATCCGGAAAGTCAATATCTGTTCGGATTCAGTTTAAATGGACGAAGTTTTAAATTCACACGCGCACCTCAAGGATTTACAGAAAGCCCCAGCATCTATAGTCAAGCACTGAAACGAGAACTTGACAGTATCCACATGCCAGTCAACACTGCCTTGCTTCAATATGTCGATGATCTGCTGATCACCGCCCGAAGCGAACATGAATGTGAAACAGCGTCACTGACGGTTTTGAAATTTCTGGCCGACAAGGGGCACAAGGTGTCCCCTTCTAAGCTGCAATTCTGTGTCCAGCGAGTTGTTTACCTTGGGCACTCGCTGTCCAAGGAGGGAAGACAGCTTACACCCGACCGCATCCAGTTAATTGCTAACATGCCACCACCCAAGACACAAAAGGAGGTGCGGGCTTTTATAGGTCTCACTTCTTACTGTAGGCAGTGGATCCCTCAATATGCATTTCTAGCAAAACCACTCATCCAGTTGACAACACAGGAGGCAGCCACATCGACTGTTCTCCCTTGGACTCAAGAACATACACATGCCTTTGAAAGTTTAAAGAAAGCTTTATGCCAAGCACCTGTTTTAGCAACACCATGTTACAGTAAACAGTTTACACTCTTTGTTACAGAACGCGACGGTACTGCCTTGTCAGTACTCACTCAGGAACAAGCAGGATCACACAAACCATGTGCTTATTTCTCTAGTACATTAGTTCCAGTAGCTCAGGCTCTTCCTGCGTGCCTGAAATCAGTGGCAGCAACAGCTTTAGCAATCAGACAAAGCGATGCCATAGTGTTAGGACATCAATTGACAGTACAAGTACCACACGCAGTAGAGGTTCTCTTGAACCGCACACAAACACAACACTTGACTATAGCGAGACTCACCGGTTATGAATTAACATTGTTTCAGCCACACATAGAAATCAGACGTTGTAATACGTTAAATCCTGCCACGCTTTTGCCAGTAAATGGAACAGATCCATTAGCACATGATTGTATTGAAGTCATTACTATCACGACGAAACCCAGACAAGACTTGACAGATATCCCTTTATCAGATCCAGACTTGACATTGTATGTAGATGGTTCATGTATGAGAACAAGTACAGGAGAGTTAGTGGCCGCTTACGCAGTCACAACAGACACTGAAGTCATTGAAACAAATTGTATTAACACTTTGTCAGCTCAAGCAGCAGAGCTCATCGCTCTGACACAAGCCTGTATTCAAGCCAAAAATAAGAAAGTCAACATATACACAGATTCACGTTATGCATTCGGAGTCGTCCATGACTTCGGCGTACTGTGGCGAGAGAGAGGTTATTTAACTTCTCACGGTGCCCACATCCAACACGGACCCCTCATTCAAGCCCTATTAGACGCGATTCATCTACCTACTGCAATATCGATTATGAAATGCAAAGCCCACACAAAAGTTACCGATATCATTTCTCAGGGTAATGACCTAGCTGACAGAACAGCTAAACAGACTGCTCAGAATCAGACTCACACAACTGACACGACAAAGACAATAGTTCCGACACCAACACATTGCATGACAGTTAAGGATCCCGCCCTTGATGTAATTGACATACAGACACATGCTACACCAGAAGAAATAAAGAAATGGACTGAATTAGGAGGGATCCAAACGGATCAGGGATGGATGACGAAGGAAAAATCTATATGGTTTCTTCCCGACTCCATGGTTCAAGTCATCATTAACACAATACATAGTCCAGCGCACCTAGGAGAAAAAGCTATGCTAGATAGTATTCAACACATTTGGTTCAACAAACACTTGCGAGCAGCAGCCAAACAGAAAGTACGTACCTGTATGATATGTTGTCAGTTTAATCCAGGTAAAAGCATCCCCGTACAGCAGGGTGGATTTCAACCTCCCGATCATGCTTTTGAAGTCCTCCAGATGGATTATATCCAGATGGAACGATGTCGAGGATTCAAATATGTTCTCGTAGTTGTTTGTGCTCTTTCCCGTTGGACAGAAGCCTACCCGGTTTCAGATTACACTGCCCCGACTACTGCCAAACAGTTAGTTCGAGAATTCTTCCCACGATATGGTTTGCCACGTGTTGTCTACTCAGATAACGGCCAGCCATTCTCATCTGAACTAATGAAACACGTTTCACTTTTGTTAGGTTACCAATGGAAATTCCACTGTGTCCGACATCCCGAGGCAGCAGGTCTCGTGGAACGTCATAATCAAACCCTGAAAATCAGATTGTCCAAAATATGTAGAGAAAAAGGTGTCGATTGGATAGTAGCCTTACCAGTTGCGCTCTTTTACATGAGAATGGTAGCACATTCTCGAACAGGGCTATCCCCGTACGAGGTGATCTTCGGTAGACCACCAAATATGTGGGGGACGCCTATACCTCGCAAAATCACTGATGTTGACTGTAATATGCTGACAGATTACCTGGCTTCCTTGATGTCTGCACTACAATCTTGTCGTTCACAGGTAGCTGCAGCTTTTCCTGATAACACTGAGGTGAAACCCCATGACGTGGTTCCAGGTGACCTGGTTCTGGTGCGGAATTTCGACCGGAAGACCCAACTGGAGCCTAGGTGGAAATCGCCTAAACTCGTTCTACTAACAACAAGGACAGCCGTGAAGATCGAGGGACGTAAAGGGTGGTTGCACTCGAGTCATATCAAGAAATTTTATGGACTACCGTCCGATGTGAACACTAAGCCTTGCATTCCTTCACAGACTGATTCAAAGCTTCCCTTGGTTGAACCGACAAAACACGAACTCTATAAACTGAAGTTAAGGTCTAGCAAGTCAGACAATTTGATTGTTTAAGTCCTCTCCAAGGTGAATCGGTTGAATTTGTCTCTGACATGTATCCTCTAGACCGGAATAGAGAAAGAAATCGACAGATGCAGCTTAAAAAGCATGCGTATTGTAAATCACTTCGTAGTCACTGCACAGTAACATTATTAATTTTGTTTTTCTTAAGTCTTCTGATCATCATTTCTAGTATATTGCTGCATATGTATTACCCTATTTCTAAACGTGCTTACAATGTTACTGCTGAACATTCTTTTAGCGAATTACCTCAGCATGAGTTGTCTTATAGATTTGCGCTGCGCAACAACACATTCATTAGTATGTTACATCATTCCCATCAGACCAGCAATGCTACAAATTGTTGGATATGTGGCCGACTCCCTCCCTATCAGAACTATAAGGGAGTTTTGCCCCTCTTTCCATATCCGTTCACACACAATGGCTCCTGTGGAGCATGGTTTAGTTTGATTAATTCCCTAGATTCAAATTCAGTAGTTTATCAAGACAACTGGGTATGGGGAAACCTGAACCTAGTTTTGCTTAAAGTCTGCTACTCTAACAAGGAGGGACTTCCCAAAAGAACAGGAACTGATCTAGAAAATGAAGTAGATGGATTAGGTAATTTTACACTTAACCTCCTGATTCTGAATGTTGAATCCGAAGCTACACCAATCTTGCCCGCTATGTCAGTATTCCCAGTTAAAGGGGAATTATGTGTAAGAAAGAATGGTTCCATACACATGGGCCATAGTAAATGCACCACTGTAATAAAATTCAGTGATCAAGGCAAATCTACATTTAGAGCTTCCCGTCATTCCTACTTCATATGTGGCCAGACTGCATATATACGTCTACCTCTAGATTGGGATGGTACCTGTTACATAGCATTCCTTCTGCCACCTGTTTTCCTAGCTCCTCCTGATTATCACAGAAATACCCATTTAGTACACAATAGACAGCAGAGAGATCTCCCGATTGTCGATTACACTGAAACGGCATGGGAGCAATATACAGATTTCAATAAAGGTTTTTTTCCCTATATAGGAACAGTCACTAATAGTAAACTGATACGTAGATTAACTAGAACCCTTGAAGCAGTAGTGAACGAGACTACTTCCGCCTTAGGCAATTTAACAGAAGAGCAGTCTGCTATGCGGATTGTTGTGCTTCAAAATCGTCTTGTCCTTGACGTCATCCTGGCTGATAGGGGCGGAGCTTGTAGGGTCATCGGATCAAGTTGCTGTGTTTTCATACCAGAAAATTCGCCGTCAGTATATAAAGCCATAACTCGCCTTCATAAGATTATAAGCCAGATACACCAGAGTCCAGGCACCTGGACTTGGTCCGGTTGGTTCTGGAGCGTGTTGTCAGCCTGGGGATGGAGGATCCTATCCTTCCTAGGTATTGGCTTTCTCATACTATTCAGTTGCTGCTTATGTCTACAATGTGGGCCAGCGATTTGTGGTCTGTGTGCCACATCGTGTATCCCGCATCCAAGTTTTCGTTCAAGATCCCGGAAGAAGAAAGAAGAACAAATGATGCTATATGAACAGATCGATGGATTGATGAAGATCGATATCTCCTGAGGGTCCGTAGGGGACAAGGAGGGAATGAGGAAATATGAATTTTGTGATCAGTTATGTCCCCTATCGTAGACCCCAACGGCTCCATGTGCATGCTATAAGTACATGTATGTTCCCTCCAGTTCCAGTTATGAAGACGCAAATACATGTGCGTCCACCGTCAACATGTCCTCTTTCAGATCCGCCATGAATGGGTCAGATATTCCATTCCTAAGTATGAAAGGCCACCGACTTTATGTGGTTCACTTTCCACATTTTACAGATTCAGGCGAGTAGGCCCTGAATTCTGCCATCAAGCCTTTTCCTGCTTTCTGCCTCTGAAAGCTCCAGTCCGAGCCCGCATCTGTATCCATGAACTTTGTCCTACTCCCTGCGCGGCTAACGGTGCCTGATCCAGCCTGTTGCCTGCCAAAAACTGTATTTCACCTTCAAGATTATCTGCTCCGCTCCTCATCCGATGCATTCCTGTCTAGTAGTTTAGGTAAACATTCTTCCAGCTACCGTGCAAAGGGCCAGGCCTCACTGTCCTCATGCAAGTAATTCATAGCCCCTGTTACCATGGAAGATTCCTGCCCCCTCGCATCTCATGTAGACACTTAGACGCTTGTACACGCACCAACAGTCAGTATAGAATAGATTCTGTCCGAGAGACCTTTCCTTTTGGATAATACAGTTCTTTAAACATAAGATATTAGATATGATTTGGGATTAGGTTGACATGACCCCCCAGACTTCTGTCTCCACATGTAGAGCTAAATGTCAAGTCCCCTTCACCCTCTAGTTGCACGTCAATCACACGTCATGCGGCTGCACGCGCATCTCTGCCAAATATTTCTGCTGACCTTGCAGGATTCTCTTATGGATCCACCCATTTGTGACATCATGTATAATGACGTTTTCTAAGTTACGCCTATATGTCCGCCTTTTTTAGTTACGTATGCATATTTTATCTATCTTATCAACTGTTACGCCTCCTGCATCTGTTTCACTGTAATGCATTTCTTATAAAAATGATTACCTGTCAATAATGTATTGCCTTCCTTCCTGAACCTCCATGGTGATGGAATTTGAAGCCTGCAGTTCGAACTGTAATTCCTTTGTAGAGGAATAAAGCCTTTTAGAACCTCTAATACCACGGATTCTGCCTCTTATATTTACTGAGTTATTCTTACTAGACTTTACCGCATAAAAATAGTACCGGTAATGAAATATTTACCACACTTGCACCAATGATGTGCCCGAACATTCGTGTGCGCAATTGTGCTTATGCTCAGACTGGCCTTTCTAAGTCACTAGCCATTCTGAGGGGACCTTTCACTACCGCTAGAGTATCCCTAGAGTAAGTATTGAGGATGAGGAGTGAAGCAAGTGTAGGTGAAACGCAGAGAAGGTACACATGTGTGTACCCTGCCTAGGTAGTGAAGAAAACCCATGTGTGTATTCACTACCTATGAGGCTTGCATTGGAGAATGGTGGAAATTAGTTCAGACTGCAATAGTGGATTGCAGTCGAGCAGCTTCATAATGTTTCCTATCATTGGATTCATAATGACAACCCCTCTACTGTGGTAAAGGTGGTTTTGTCTTTACTAGCTTAGAAATGCCTCTCCTAGAAAGTGATCCAAAAGGCACGTGTTATACGCGCCAACCAGTTGCACTGCAAAGTAAGGGAGTTGGCCCTAACAGTAAACCAATGGTACACCAATTTTATGTACAAAGTTCATCCAAACTTTTGATGCAATCATTCAAAATCACTGTGAGGAAAGCGAGATTCCTCAGTAGTACTTTATTTTATAATTTTCAACTGTCTTCAGCGTGCCCATCCGGGCTTCAACTTGAGCATGTAGAGGTGAACAGTTCATATTCAGTAACCTCACATAGTTCCACCCAATGCATTTCGGCCTCCTTCGTCAGGGGTAACTTAAAAGAAAATGACAGAGACAAACATCTAAACCATCTGTTCAAAACCAAGATGCATTAAACACCTACGTACTTATACCGTTAAATCATCACGTGATCAATCATTACATAAACCACCCAGCATCTAAAAAACGTGCTCACCTAAACTTTCTCTTTCTTCCCCTTGCTTAGTAAAACAAGCATTGGCATAGCCAATAGGTCTCACTTTTGGGACCTTATAAGTGTTTAGCCATGCAACAGTTGCATAACTAAATACTTATAAGGTCCCAAAAGCGAGACCTATTGGCTATGCCAATGCTTGTTTCTGTTTATTACTGCTCTGTAGTAATGGCGGCGCACGGGTGCCACCATTACTACATAGAAGTAATAAACAGGAAAAAAAAAACCTGGCTTACGGAGAACATCAAAGCGGCCGTGCCCGCGCACATGCACTGTAGCTCTAGGCTACAGTGGTAGCACTTTTTTGAGCCCTCACAAAAAGTCTCGCCAGACCAGCGCATGCGCTGGGTCAGGCGAGACCTAAAAACCAACCTAAAACGAGTGTTCTAAAAAACAAACAAAGCTGTAACCATTTAAAAGATTTTTTAATAAAGTAAACCCTTTCTTATTAGTGCACACAGTCCTTGCCTTTATAAAACCGAAAACTCTTCCCACATCCCCGTTGCCGGCCTGAATCCTAATGTCAAACATCCTTTCCCATACCATGATGCTGACCAATCTACCTTAAAAGCCACGGTCGTTAACCTTATCACCTGCTCTGCCTTCTCTCTGTCTGCCATAAATGCGTGTTCTCTCATCGTTGCGTTTTCACGTAAACCTGCTGAACTCACCCACCTGAAGACTCTCTTTTTATAGCCAATCAAAACGATCTAATAGAGACCCTGTGACTCAATCCCAATTTCTACTAAAAGCCTTAAAGAGATATTATGTGACCTATAATTGTGCCCGCGCTAGAACACTACAAAACCAAGAAACTAATCATTGCCACCCGTAAATGTATGCACCCAATCTTGTTGGACTAACATTATAATACAATCAGTGTATTCCTGTAAACATAAAATCATCCATAATCCTTTCGAAATACATCCACAAATTTCAACTGAAAAAATAAAAAATAAAGTAAATGTCAAAATAAATCCATAATGAACAGGATTTAAATGTGCCTCATGACTAGACATAACAATAATCTGTATAAGGAAAGGAGTGCATTCTGCTTTAACATAATTCTCCTATAAAGTGGGCATTTCTCTGCTCTAAAACTCTTTGTGTGCCTTTCAGTTTGACTCCACCCCATGCTGAAGGCTGGGGGAGCACATATGTGCATTCCCCAGCGACAGCTATAAACATTGGGCATGCAACTGAAACAACAGACCTCTGTCATTTGAGGGCCTAGCTGGATAGATGGGAGGGAAGGGTTTTGACACTTGGCTTCTGGGGCCAGATCATGGCCCCACGGACTCACGGCAGACAAGACTGAAATTAGGGGAGACATCTGTGGTTCAAAGGGAAACTCTCTGACCCACCCCCCACTTCAAAGGCACACTACAGTATAACTACTGGTGCCATGCTGCAGCAGGGCAGAGATACACTTGTGGGGATGTGGGACCAGAGAACCTGAAACTGCATGGTGCACACTGACAGAGGAATCTGCTGTGCGCAAGGAGGATTACTGCCGTTGAAAGGGACTGTGCACCCTTCCTAAACAGTGGCTGGCTTGGGCTGACTACCTGCTGCTGTGTGGCACCCTGAAGTGTGCTCTCCAAGGGCTTATTGGCTTGCCCCCTGTTCTTTCGGAGGTCTCAGGGACATCGAAGATCTCCTACGAGGGACCCACACCATCTACTTGTAACACCTGGAGAGCAATTCCCTCTTAAGTGCCTGCATCGTCTGCTGGATAACAACTGGTAGTGCAGCGTGCAAGTGGAACTAATTGTGCCTGGAGACCAGATTCCCTTGTGCGGATCCCCAAAAGTCTTGGCCGCATCTAAGGCGTATGGCCCCTGCATCATGGGGACCTCGGCATGCATGACAGTCTTGTTGGTGGTGAGCGGATATATCGGTTGCGGGATCCAGTGTGGCCCGCTTTTTCGATTGTACCTCATCTCTCTCAAGCGACATGCCAAATGCATGCTCATTGCGTGCAGTGTTTGATTCACAGGTTGCGACCCTCGAAGGTGGGGGCATAACCATAGTAGTGCCTCATTCAACCTCGTGAGACTTTGCTAAACTTGTGCTTGTCTGTGTGATCTTAATTGCCTGGTGCGACCAGTATCAACACGCTCAGGTATTGTGCCTCATTTCCAGGGAGGTATGGAGTTTGCAACTCTTCATTGTGTGTGGCAAAAATTGTCTTGTGTGACCAATATGTGCACAAGATGTTGTGCCTCATTTCCAGAGAGGTACAGAATTTGCAACTCTTCATTGTGTGTGACCGGAACAGTCTTGTGAGACCTGTATCAATGCACACTAGATGTTGTATCCGAATTGCCTGGGTGCGACTCTGATTGATGTGTACCTGACGGGAGGCCTGCTTCTTCTGAGAGCCTCCCCTGTATCATTCTCCATTCATGGATTATTATTTTTTTAACCCTCAGCGTGGCAGACGAATTGCCCTCTCCTCATCTTGCTCCCGACGACATTGTGTTGCCAGGTAGTATTGCCCGGCTCAGATGTGGGCAGTGAGAGTGATTGACTAGGCTAAAGGAACGCTTCAGAGAGCGATCAGAAGTGGATCAAGAGACTGCGGGAACCCCCTGTGCTTTGCAGAACTGGGCTGGTGCCGGAAGGCCCTTGTGGAATTCTTTTGAGTAACTGACTATTGCCGTGAGCCTGCTTCTGCTCCACATCCCGTGAGTGAACTTTCCTGAGTGGCTGCCAAACCCCCATTTGTTAACTGCCTCCTAATTAATCCTGCTACCTACCCCCACCAGATTACCTGGGATCATGACTAAGTGTGACTTCGGCCACGTGCGGCCTAGTAGGGATGGTTATCTGGTAGAACAGTCACAGTGAGCTGGAGGGTGGAGGGAGGCGGGAGGCTTGACTCATGGGGTCTGCAGTGTGCTATCAATTAACTTGCTGGGTATCAGTTGCACCGCCTTAGGGTTCTGTGTGCATATGTGTGCGAGCGGGTTCCATACGGACCTACCTGATATCTGTTGCACTGTGTATCGTTGCAGAATTAGTGTGTGGGGGTGACAGTCTGCGGACCATCTGTGATTCACGACACTGGCTGGCAGTGTTACCGTGCACGTTTATTTCTTGCCAGAAGAACACTACGGTTGAGATTGGTTTTACCTGAGTGGCCTCGGTACACGGTGCTGCTAAAAAGTGTTATAATTCTTTGTAGGTACATATTTTTGATATCGTTGTGACCTGGGATGAACCCATAAGGCTGCTGAGGGGGTTCAAATAGGATCTGTCCCAAGTGTGCATATTTCTGATGTCATTTCAACATGGTTGGGCATAGTACGCCTAGTAATTTTTCCAAGTGTGATTTACACCCCAAAATACATGATGTTCATGTTGGGTTGATTATTGTGTGTGTTGAATTCAAACGCTATTTACATAAATCATGTGTGAAGTCTCTTTTGTGAGGCTCAGTGAACTTATCGTGAGTGAGTGCTGAGTCAATGCTTTACACATTGCCTCTGTGATAAGCCTAACTGCACAGTGCCAAGCTACCCAAGGGGGAGTGCAGGTTATACAGTGTGTGTAATCACCCACCCCTGACGCGAGTGTTAGTTTCTACCTCGCTAGGGCATCACCTCGGCCAACCAGAAAGTGCCAGTTTAAACACTCATTAATTTTTATTTCTTTATGTATAATTAGTCGTAACCTTTTCCTAAAATTTCTTTGGGAAATCTGTTCAAGAGGAGTTCAAATTGTCTGTGTGTGTGAAAGGAATCCAAAGACACACAATTGATGGACAGAATGCAGAACAAATCAAAACATTCTCCCCCAGTCAAGAGATCTGGGTTAAATCCATCATTCTTTTCCTCACCATGCCCCCCCTGTTTAGACCTGGCCATATGCAAATCAGTATTGACCCTGTGCCTCATGGGAACACTCCAGCCCGAACTGCCATGCCAGGTCCTCCCTGGACTGGAAACAAGCATCCTAGGGCCGGTTTCAGGGTGTCACCCCTCTTCAGCCAGGATAGCTTGAATCCAGTGGAACAGTGAGCCCGGGACCTACGTCTAGGCATATCCGGCGCACTTAGGGCGAGGAAGCAAAAGACACACAATTGATGGACGGAATGCAGAACAAATCAAAACATTCTCCCCCAGTTAAGAGATCTGGGTTAAATCAATCATTCTTTTGCTCATCATGCCACCCCAGTTTAGACCTGGCCATATCCTAATCAGTCTTGACCCTGTAACTCATGGGAACAGTCCAGCCCGAACTGCCAAGTCAGGTCCTCCCTGGACCGGAAAAAAGCATCAAAGGACCGGGTTCAGGGTTTCACCCCTCTTCAGCCAGGATAGCTTGAATCCAGTGGCACAGTGAGCCCGGGCCCTACGTCTAGGCATACCCGGCGCACTTAGGGTGAGGAAGCAAACGACACACAATTGATGGACGGAATGCAGAACAAATCAAAACATTCTACCCCAGTCAAGAGATCTGAGGTAAATCCATCATTCTTTTGCTCACCATGCCACCCCAGTTTAGACCTGGCCATATGCAAATCAGTCTTGACCCTGTGCCTCATGGGAACAGCCGAGCCCGAACTGCAAAGCCAGGTCCTCCCTGGACCGGAAACAATCATCCTAGGACCGGTTTTGGGGTTTCACCCCTCTTCAGCCAGGATAGCTTGAATCCAGTGGCACAGTGAGCCCGGGTCCTACGTCTAGGCATACCCGGCGGACGGAATGCAGAACAAATCAAATCATTCTCCCCTAGTCAAGAGATCTGGGTTAAATCCATCATTCTTTTGCTCACCATGCCACCCCAGTTTAGACCTGGCCATATGCAAATCAGTCTTGACCCTGTGCCTCATGGGAACAGTCCAGCCCAAACTGCCAAGCCAGGTCCTTCCTGGACCGGAAACAAGCATCCTAGGACCGGTTTCGGGGTTGCACCCCTCTTCAGCTAGGATAGCTTGAATCCAGTGGCACAGTGAGCCTGGGACCTACGTCTAGGCATACCCGGCGCCCTTAGGGCGAGAAAGCAAAAGACACACAATTCATGGACGGAATGCAGAACAAATCAAATCATTCTCCCCCAGTCAAGAGATCTGGGTTAAATCCATAATTCTTTTGCTCACCATGCCACCCCAGTTTAGACCTGGCCATATGCAAATCAGTCTTGACCCTGTGCCTCATGGGAACAGTCCAGCCCGAACTGCCAAGCCAGATCCTCCCTGGACTGGAAACAAACATCCTAGGACAGGTTTCAGAGTTTCACCCCTCTTCTGCCAGGATAGCTTGAATCCAGTGGCACAGTGAGCCCGGGACCTACGTCTAGGCATACCCGGCGCACTTAGGGCGAGAAAGCAAAAGACACACAATTGAGGGACAGAATGCAGAACAAATCAAAACATACTCTCCCAGTCAAGAGATCTGGGTTAAATCCATCATTCTTTTGCTCACCATGCCACCCCAGTTTAGACCTGGCCATATGAAAATCTGTAGTGGGGTGAATGTATGACATTGTTCTGCATTCTGTCCATCAACTGTAGTTTTTGCATTTGTCACCCTGAGTGGGACAGGTATGCCCAGACGTGGCACTGGAATCAAGCTATCCAGGCTGAACAGGGGTGAAACCCCGAAACCAGTTCGAGAATGCTTGTTTCCAGTTCAGGGAGGACCTGGCTTGCCAGTTCGGGCTGGACTGTTCCCATGAGGCAGAGGGTCAAGACTGATATGCATATGCCTGGGTTCAAACTGGTATGGCATGGTGAGCAATAAAAACGATGGATTTAGGCCCAGATCTCTGTACTGGGGTGAATGTATGACATTGTTCTGCATTCTGTCCATCAACTGTTGTTTTTGCATTTGTCACCCTGAATGGGACGGGTCTGCCCAGACGTGGGTCCGGTGCTCTCCATGCCACTGGAATCATGCTATCCTGGCTGAAGGGGGTGAAACCCTGAAACCGGTCCTAGGATGCATGTTCCAGTCCAGGGAGGACCTGGCTTGGCAGTTCGGGCTGAACTGTTCCCATGAGGCACAGGGTCAAGACTTCTTTGCATATGGCTGGGTTCAAACTGGAATGGCATGGTGAGCACACAAAAAAAAAGATAACAATGATGGATATAGGCCCAGGTCTCTGTACTGGGGTGAATGTATGACATTGTTCTGCATTCTGTCCATCAACTGTTGTTTTTGCATTAGTCACCCTGAGTGGGACGGGTATGCCCAGGCGTGGGTCCCGTGCGTTCCATGTCACTGGAATCAAGCTATCCTGGCTGAAGAGGGGTGAAACCCGAAACCGGTTCTAGGATGCTTGTTCCAGTCCAGGGAGGACCTGGCTTGGCAGTTCGGGCTGGACTGTTCCCATGAGGCAGAGGGCCAAGACTGATTTGCACATGGCTGGGTTCAAACTGGAATGACATGGTGAGCACAAAAAACGATGGGTTTAGGCCCAGGTCTCTGTACTGGGGTGAATGTATGACATTGTTCTGCATTCTGTCCATCAACTGTTGTTTTTGCATGTGTGAAGCAACATCTACAAAGATAAGGAAAAGATGGGAAGTTGAATTAGAGGAGATGGAGGACTTGAAGGCTCGTGTTTATGATGAGATGAAGTATTTTGAATAATCAAGATGAAAGAAGCCAAAGATAATAGGAAGTATGTTAAGAATACAGCTTTGGTGTATTTGACGATTAAATAATCAATGAGAGAGGGGACTAAACATTTTTACACTAAAACGAAAAGACTGCACTTTGTTAAATTATATTTTTCTGTGCTTGACTAAACCAGGTCCGAATTAGCTCTACACTATTTCTTGGATTCTAATGCAGTCATGATGTGTGTTTTCATTTGTCCTCTCATTGAACTTAGCTAAATATGCACAGGTATAATGTTCTCGATTGTCATGCCGCATGCTGCTGTTCTTGAAGAACTCCATAAGAAGCCTTGTTACATTTAAGGATCTTCCTCCCTGTGGTATGGTAGGCCAATTCATAATGTGAGACTGTCATTATTTCAGAGGAGAGGTGTGGCACAGCGGCCAGAACAGCTGACTCTGGAGTGCTGGGTGCACGGTTCAATCCCCAGCGCCAGCTCAGCATCATGTGACTTTAGGCAATAGCTCACTTAATCTCCCTGAAGGCCCCCCAGTGCATGGATACTGTTAGGGGTTGTAAGTTTGCACTTTGCAAATGTAGAATTATTATTTTGAGTGTAACTAGATTTGTAGTGACATTGGATGACAATATTTTAATAGGGGTTATATTATTATTCATTAAGTGGATGGTACTGGGATGGTGCTAAATGATGGTGTATTACATTTTGTATTCTCATTTCTCACTGCGTATAAATAATAAGTTCACCTTATGCTGACAATGCAATTTTCACTGTTTATTTTATTACATAACAGGTCCAACCGGGATGTGAGCCAAATCTTGTTTGCCCCAGCATCAAAGATTGGGCCCACACCAGTATATATCTTAATAAGGACTCGGAAATGGTTTACTCTGAGAGTTTACCTCATGTTATTCTCTTTGCTGCATTTGATTTAGCCTTATGCTAATTACCTATATTGGGCCCGATTCACAGAACTAACTTAAGAGAAAAAATCCTAAACTTACTACTTTTGGTATTAACAGAGGTTAGGATTTTGTCTTAAATTTGTCTTAAGACAAACTTAAGACAGACTTAAGACAGTCTATACCTCTTTATTGTTATGGTATATTATTAAGTGTGGAGTATCCAAATACACAGCCCAGGAGAAGGCATTCAGATCCAACGACTCTGTGCTGTCATCTTACCAGCATTGCAGCCAGCCTCAACTCACACGTCATACCTACTGTCACACACACAAGACCATAGACTATACCACACATCTTCCCCTTCACAGACATTTACCCAATACAAAGCAGAACAAACAACATATAGAACAACACACACACACACACAAAATATTGAACAAATCAAACATTTAATCACTTTGGGGCATATTATCAAGAAACACCGTTAAAATTATCGCCGCTTTAGCGGCAGAAAACTGCCGCTAAAGCGGCGATAATGGGCTTGATAATATGCCGCAGAGAATTCCCATAGAAGCCCATGTTCTGGTGTCAACATGGGTGTCTATTGGAATTCTCTGCAGCATATTATCAAGCCCATTATCGCCGCTTTAGCAGCAGTTTTCTGCCGCTAAACCGGCGATAATTTTAACGCCGTGCTTGATAATATGCCCCTAAGTCTCTTGGGTAATCTCTTAATGAGAGAACTCTTTCTGAGAATTCCAACCAGATTTCTACTTTGAGTGGGATTTCTTTTGGACTGCACATTTTCCACCAATTCTGTGTTCCAATCAACATCCCACTCACTTTAGCCACATGAGATTAATTCCACCATTGACCTTCTCAATCTGCACAGAATTCCCACACACTCCACCTGAATAGGGTCTCTAAATTTAAACACACCTTTTATCAAAAGCAAAGGACCCTTGATACGAATCCAATCAGCAACTTGCACCCCCACAGAATTCTTGCTTTTCTTCTTACTCCCCAAGACCTCCTCCACCTTAAGCCTACTGGCCTTTTCACCTACCACTCTGGCTTTTTCAGCCAACTTGCACATCAACACCCACATCAAGCACACCTGACATCCAATCTGGACACAGAGAAGACTCCACACTCCTAACTCTCATTAATTCAAATGTTATCAGTCCTGTAACCGAGTGTGGAGTAGTGTTGTACGCCCAAATTGTGTCCCTGATAGATTCAGCACAATCCACCTCGGACTTGAGCGAACTTTAAACAGAGTCCACCAACACTTGTTGAATCTTTCAATTTTACTGTTGAACTTCGGGCAATAAAAAAGAGTACGTGCATGCTTAATTCCATGTTTTTTAAACAACTCCTGCAAGAGCGCTGAAATGAATTGTACCCCATTATCAGATAAAACTTCAACCGGAATACCTTCTCTGTAAAACACTGTCAATACACTTGGAGTATTGGGTTTGGCTACTCCTTTCACCTCCACCCAGCTGGATAACTGGTAAATCATCACAATAAAATATTACATCTGCATCTGTAAAACATGAATGGCCCCAATAAATCAATAGATACTTTTTGACAAAAACTCCCAGGACTCAAAACAATCTTAGGTTCTGGAACTGAAGTGACAAGATGCTTATAACTAATGCAACACTGACCACACTCCTGTACCATCTCATACACTTCCCTGTTCATTGATGGCCACCAATATCTTGTTCTTACTCGTCTCTTGGTCTCTATCATGCCTAAATGACCAGCATATGTAGTTTCAACAATCCTTTTCCTGTAACTTACAGGTTGAATCAGTTCTGTTCCTCTGACCAAAACAACACTTTCTGTAGACATCTCATCTGTAATCTTCCAATAAAGTTGCAAAGATGACTTCAAGCGTTTTTTTTCTGCTTTACAATTCTTGGCCCCAGGAATATAAATGTATTCAAAATGTAATTCCAGTAACTTTACAGACAATTTGGCAAGTCTGACCGTAGACTTCTTTATCTTGCATCCTTTGAGGATGTCCACTAAAGGCCGATGGTCTGTTTGGGGGCAAAAAGGTCTTCCCCACAAATATGGCTTGAATTTTTCAACCCCCCCCCAGGTGCGTGCCAGCATCTCTTTTTCTGATCACAGAATACCGTGTTTCTACCTCAGCTAGTCTTTGAGAGACAAATCCAATAGTTTTCTCTTTGACTCCATAATTCTGCGACAGCACTGTTCCAATCCCATAAGCACTTCAGTCAACAGTAATAAATGTTATACGGTTGCAGTGCAGAGGGCATATACCATAAGTTGCTTTATGAGATCAGAATTTGAGAGGTTGACATATAAGTGACTAAGTGAAATCTGTATTTTATTTAAACAACTTTCTGAAACATTCTGTCAAATCATAGCAATTTCAAACAAATTTGGAGTACAGCTTGCCCATCACTAACAAAGATCTAAGTTGATCTTTATCTTCAGGATGCAAGCTTATACAATTGCCTACACCAAGCATGGCTTGGGTTTGACACACTCAGATGAAAGAATATGACCAAGGTACTCCTCCTCTTTGACTGCAAAAACTAATTTGTCTTTTCTCAAAGTAACACCTCACTCACACAAAGCATTCAACACTAGTTTTAAGGAATGATTGTGCTCCTCCAAAATCTTGGGAAACACTAAAATATTGTCTTGGAATGCCATAACATTCTTTAGCCCCTGCAAAGTTTTAGTCATAACCTTCTGAAAAACCGATGCAGCAGGGGCAAGGCCAAATGGCATCCTACAAAACTGAAAAGTACAATCAGGTGTAACAAAGCATTAAAATGAAGCTTTTAAATCCAATTTTGTATACCATCTGGCCTGACCGACTACTGTGATCAAATGTTCTATGCGTGGAAGAGAGAGATTTTCCACCCAAATGTCAGTGTTTATGCTTCTCAAATCTCTACAAAATTGTATCTCTTCAGAACTCTTCTTCACCAGAACCACTGGAGATAAACATAAAGTGGCATCTACTGGTTCAATTATGCAATTTTTCTGCATTCTTGACAAACCCTTAATCAAATCACTGAGAGGAACATTGCTTAGTTTATGCTTAATGGGTGATGTAGCGCCTAGAAGTCTGAAAATTGTAGGGGTGCGCCATATTCACCGTTAGTTGGCACCCGCATATAATCAAATGTATGCTCAGGTATTTCATGTGCAATGTATTAAGAAATGTATAACCTATATCGATTTAAATAGAAGTGTTAGTAATGTGCAATTATATTGAATGTATTTAGAGATTGCATAGAGTTCGTTGGTATAAATGCAATGTGAAGTTAAATGTGTAACGTGGTAAAACGCTCATGTAGGTTGCTTAGGACATACATGAAAGAAAGAGATAAATGTCAATAGCTTGATTTAGACGTGCTTGTGTAACTGAGTAGCGGCCGGAATTCACATATATCGTTAGAGAGAAAGGCCTGCTATTTTCTTATGTTAGCTGAGGGCAGTAGGCCGAAAGGATTTATTCTAGTAGAGGTTTTAGGCTGCAGTAAATTGTAAAGTTAAAAGATGTGAAGTATTTTACATTCCATGATCTCACCCCAGGTGCAAGGACAGTTGCTTCGTTAGTAGAGAAGTTCTTTGTTCACGAATTGAATTATGTAGTTGAAGCCAGACATGGGAGTGCTTTGGAATGTGCCAATCGTAACTTCTAGTGCGCATGGTGTCTGGGACTCATGGCCAAGCTGATGGACGATGGAACTGGACAGCGCTCGATGGAAAATTACTGAAAGAAGACCCGGCTGAAGAGGTGGACCGAAGGGCGTGTCTGGGATAGAGGCAGATCAGAGCAGATCAGATCAGGTCAGAGAAGAACAGAGCAGAGAAGGACTAGGCGAGGAGCTGGAAGGGGATTTTAGATCACGCTCTCTAAATGAGGACTTCTTAGGAAGTTTCACTCTGACACCTTTTTCTCGATTTCTAGGGTCTCAAGGGATTGCTAAGTAGGGATGACATTTAGAATAGAGCAGGGACAGAGATGGTATGGTCCACCATCCCCAATATCGACATCGGCTTGGTAGTTTTCTACCTCATGCTTTTAGAGATAGTGCTCTTGTTTATTTTAAGTCGTATGCGGATTCTTCGTAGAGTAGCATTTGTGTTAGTGCCTATGTATTTGTTGTGCCTCGTATTGAGGACCCTGTATCTGCAGATTTTTATGCTGATAATAAAAGCCCGAGAGAACAAAGATTAAGTCTCGAGTACTTGATTATGTCAAGTTGTTGACAGTATTTTCTAATCATTGTGTTTCCTCCCTCCACGCTATTGGGCAAGTAAAAAGGTCCATCCGACCAGAGTTGGTTTTCTTGAGATAATTGGTAGACAAGAATCTGGGTCCCAGCAGTTGGTAGCAGAGTCGGATGGTTACTTCCGATAGCGAGGGACGATTAGATTAGATAAGGATAAGTGACCCTTGAGACCCTTAGACGATAAGTGATGGTGAATCGTCAGATGGTGAGCAGCAGACGACGGCGGATGATGAACATTGACGGCGAGTAGCAGTGCGGCAGGAAGCAGCAGTTCCAGGAGTGAGTATGAATAAGATGAGATGTTGTAGATTGCGGTGTTGATTTGTTGTGTGATGTCTTGCGGAGTTGGTGTGTATGTTGAGTGATTGTGAGATCAGGCTGTGAGCGCGCGCAGCCCGGGAATTGTGGTGTAGAAGACACCCTAGATAGATTTTGTTGACCACTTTGAAGGAGATCGTGAGGTACCATCGATCACCTGGACCGAGATAGGGGGAGTGAATGTGTGAGTGCGTGACAACTTGACGCTGGTCGTGGGTTGTTGTATGTGGAATTGAATATTAGTAACCTCTCAGAGGCGATCTGTCTGCCCGGACGGGGACAGACGGTTGCCAGCCGAGGTCAACAATTTCGAGAGACTGTGGACGTACAGTCAGAGGCTGTGGACGGACAGCCAGAGAAGTGACTTAATTGGTTACTTCAGCGTATGAATGGGACGAATGCAAGTGTGAAACGTGCGTGTGGTGAAGGGAACTGCTGCGAACGAAGGAAGGTGACATCAGAGAGTGTCGCTCTGTGATAGGCCGGTTGGTGTGAGTCGCGCTGTTCTCGGAGGGTTTAAGAGCAAGAAGTAAACAGAGAGCGAGATTGAACTTGTTCGTCATGAAGTGGTTTAGGGTTTTGCGAGAATTGTGTAGAGGTGACAAGCATGTGGTTACTCGAGAGGGAGAAGAAGCCCCTCCCGAGGATACCCCAGCACATTACATGGCAAAGAACGTGGGATTGCATACCATAATTTGGATTGAGAATTGGCATAAGATCACACAAGGTGAAGGGGAACTAGCTTTCCCGAGTTTTTGGCTCATTTAGGCTAGCGGTGCTGTACCAGTTGAAGTCTGTGATGGCGTCCTTACGACCTTTGCCAAGGCCAACACAGTTTGAAGCACTACATGCGTGGATTAGAGCAGCGCATGATAAAGAAAGGGGAAGGAATCAGGAAAGGGTGGGAAAATCGATCAGGGCATTCCAGGATGCCAAGTGGGATGCAGCGGAGAAAAGATGGAGAGTGCAGGCAATAGAGGAAGAGAAACTGTATCCCTTATTGATCGATTCGACGGGGATAAGGCACGTGAAGGCGCAACCCGAAGATAGTGATTCTGATGATGGAGTATTGCAAAGGATCTTGGAGGAGAGATCACCTCCGTATAACCCAGAGGAGTTGGAGGATAGGTTAGAGAGAGGAGAAACCAGAAGAGTAACAATACAGCCTGAGACCCGAGTAGAAGGGATGGTCTCGTTTGGAACAGAGAGTCCAAGGAGCCAGTCCGTGGCTAGTGGGAGGATCGAGAGAGAGATGAGGTTACCGAACGCTTTAAGGGTACCGGTTACTATCGGACCTATTGTGTCAATTTATAGTCCGGAATCGGAAGACATAGAGAAGTCAGAACAGTTAGCTGAACGAATGAGAGGAGAGAGTGAGGAAAGAGAGTTAGAGGGTGCAACGGCCCGAGCTCCGAGCCTTGTAGACTGGAGTACACCATTGGCAGCGGTGTCAGATACATCTAGGAGCGAAGATGAACAGAGACCAGCGAGGCCGAGAAATCTGATGGAGTCGAAATCAGATTTAAGGTCATGGGTACCATCAGAGAGGCACCAAAACCCAAGTGCGGTCCAATCAGAGAGAGATCGGGCTAACTTTATGAGTCGTTCTGCTCCTATGCCAGCACCAGAAGGGAGTAGGGAGAAGGAACCGGAATGTGAATATGATGAGAGACATGGAGCAAGTTGTCAGGTGTTGAGAGGAGCTTTGAAAGCAGGGACGATAGACATAGTAAGGCTCAAGGCAGAGGCGGATGAGATAATATATGGAAGTATACCTCTTGAGAGGATGGTAACATTTAATCCAGTTGAACTGCTCTTTGTATCAAAAGATGTGACTCGCAAAGCACGAGTCGCACACGAGAAACTGACGGGATTGGCAAAAGAATATGAGGTGGATTTATCCAAGACTAGAGCATTGCAAGGAAGTCATAGAATGCATTGTAGCGAGCAGGAATTGGAAAAGAAAAGGGTTGTTGGTTTAAGGTCGCATACCAGAGAACTGATTATAGCTATGCGAATATGGCTGATGCTTGACAAATGGGAAGAGAAATGGTCTAGGAAAAAGAACTCTAAAGGAGCGACAGGAGGAACCCCGGGTGGAGGGTTGCCACAGGTAAAGAACTTCCCTTTGAGAGAGGTGGCGAACAGAGGATATGTGCATGTACCTTGGAGCAGGGGTGATCTGGCAGCATTTACGAATGATTTTCCCAGGCTCCGGGAGAAGCCTGCAGAGTGGTACAAGCAAGTTGAGCGCTTTGTTAAGATTTCGAAGGTATTGTGGATCGATCTGAATACCTTATTTGATATTGTGGTTCCGGGAGATCTGTGGAATGCATGCAAGGTTGCCATTGATTGGCCGGACTATGAGCCTGATAGGAACGCAATTACGAATGGTCCATCACCAGCGGTGATGAGGTTATACGACAAGGTGATTACTTGGTTGAAGTCGAAGGTTTCACCACAAGATATTTATTGGGTGAAAATAGACAGGGCAGTGCAGGAGCCTAAGGAGACGGTACATGAATTCTATGAGAGCCTTTTACAGGCTTTTAAGCAGTATAGTGGCTTGGACGAATTGGAAACGAAAGATATGGGACAGTTTGTTTCAAAGTTCGTGTTGGGGTTGAAGCCAGAGGTTAGTCTCATGATACAGCAACATTTGATCTGTTGGCAGAACAAGCCTGTTGATGAAATTTTGCGGTACGCCAGGTACTGCACAGATGAGATTGAATCGAAGCACAAGAAGCTGAAAGATAATTTGTTGCTTATACAGATGCAAGCCGCTCAGGGACAGCCGAATGGAAGACCAGTGATAAGGAGACAGGGAAATTATCAAGCAGGAAATCAGAATGTTCAGGGGCAGGGAAGGCCAAGGCCTATAGACCCTAGGACAGGCATGGATGTAGCGATATTGAAAAAGACTACCGCTTGTCATCAGTGTCACCAGGTCGGACACTGGAGACGCGAGTGTCCCCTGAACCCCTGGAACCAGGCACAGCCGGAGGGAGAAGTAGTTCAGGTCCCTGGGGCGGAACCAGTACAGACGGTTATTAGACCTAGAATGATAAAAGGGGGGACCGGTGTTCCGCAGGTGCAGGTTCCCCAGCCACCCAGGATACAGAATGTACAGCAGGGAGCTCGAACTTATTTGCAGATGCCAATGTTTGCAGTGAGCCAGGAGAATGATATAGATTTGCTGGCCCGATTGAATTCGAGCCAAGATGACGACTGCATACTTAGGGCCATCTTAGAGGTAGATCAGAGGGGACCTTTCGTGGAAGCAGAACTTGACGGGCACCCTACAACCTTCCTGGTTGATACGGGGGCTACCAGGTCAACTATAAGATCGGCAGTAGTTCCAGGGTTAACTCTTTCTGGAGAAAGTATTCAGGTTGTCGGTGTGGCAAATAAGAAGCTGGTTAGCCCACTGACAGAACCGATCCCAATCAGGATAGGAAACTTCAGGGATCGACATCAGTTCGTGGTGTGCGATTCTAGTCCGGTTTGCCTATTAGGAAGAGACTTGTTGTGCAAGCTCAACTGCACAATCTATTGTACCCCGAGGGGAGTGGAGGTATAGACACGAGATGATGATGCGACCTTTAAGGTGAGGAAAATAAAAATCTATGAGGCCTATGTGTCCCCATGTGCCCCCCCCAACGCTTATGTGCACATACATGTAACCTATGTATTTCCCCTCCATGGCCTTTCTATCATGATGCTTATGCTATAACGTGGCCTGCCATCATCCAGTCTCCCATGAGAGAAACGACAAATCTGTATTGAGGCCTACACGTTTTTCATCATGTTTTCCTGCATTTTCATGAAGCCCATGTTTATGGCTCAGCCAGAGCCGAAAAGAGGTTTCATGCCTCAGAACGCTCTGAAAGCTGCAGCTACGTATCCTTGGCCTTGCATACTTGGGCCTCAGCCAAAGGGGCCCCGACCGAGTTGCCGAGACAGTATTGAGCACGGTTATCCGCTCCTCGAGAAATACATTCCTGCCTGGAGAAGGAGGAATTTAAACATGACCCATCTGCAAAGGAGAAAGCCTAGCCTTATTATTCATTAAGTGGATGGTACTGGGATGGTGCTAAATGATGGTGTATTACATTTTGTATTCTCATTTCTCACTGCGTATAAATAATAAGTTCACCTTATGCTGACAATGCAATTTTCACTGTTTATTTTATTACATAACAGGTCCAACCGGGATGTGAGCCAAATCTTGTTTGCCCCAGCATCAAAGATTGGGCCCACACCAGTATATATCTTAATAAGGACTCGGAAATGGTTTACTCTGAGAGTTTACCTCATGTTATTCTCTTTGCTGCATTTGATTTAGCCTTATGCTAATTACCTATATTGGGCCCGATTCACAGAACTAACTTAAGAGAAAAAATCCTAAACTTACTACTTTTGGTATTAACAGAGGTTAGGATTTTGTCTTAAATTTGTCTTAAGACAAACTTAAGACAGACTTAAGACAGTCTATACCTCTTTATTGTTATGGTATATTATTAAGTGTGGAGTATCCAAATACACAGCCCAGGAGAAGGCATTCAGATCCAACGACTCTGTGCTGTCATCTTACCAGCATTGCAGCCAGCCTCAACTCACACGTCATACCTACTGTCACACACACAAGACCATAGACTATACCACACATCTTCCCCTTCACAGACATTTACCCAATACAAAGCAGAACAAACAACATATAGAACAACACACACACACACACAAAATATTGAACAAATCAAACATTTAATCACTTTGGGGCATATTATCAAGAAACACCGTTAAAATTATCGCCGCTTTAGCGGCAGAAAACTGCCGCTAAAGCGGCGATAATGGGCTTGATAATATGCCGCAGAGAATTCCCATAGAAGCCCATGTTCTGGTGTCAACATGGGTGTCTATTGGAATTCTCTGCAGCATATTATCAAGCCCATTATCGCCGCTTTAGCAGCAGTTTTCTGCCGCTAAACCGGCGATAATTTTAACGCCGTGCTTGATAATATGCCCCTAAGTCTCTTGGGTAATCTCTTAATGAGAGAACTCTTTCTGAGAATTCCAACCAGATTTCTACTTTGAGTGGGATTTCTTTTGGACTGCACATTTTCCACCAATTCTGTGTTCCAATCAACATCCCACTCACTTTAGCCACATGAGATTAATTCCACCATTGACCTTCTCAATCTGCACAGAATTCCCACACACTCCACCTGAATAGGGTCTCTAAATTTAAACACACCTTTTATCAAAAGCAAAGGACCCTTGATACGAATCCAATCAGCAACTTGCACCCCCACAGAATTCTTGCTTTTCTTCTTACTCCCCAAGACCTCCTCCACCTTAAGCCTACTGGCCTTTTCACCTACCACTCTGGCTTTTTCAGCCAACTTGCACATCAACACCCACATCAAGCACACCTGACATCCAATCTGGACACAGAGAAGACTCCACACTCCTAACTCTCATTAATTCAAATGTTATCAGTCCTGTAACCGAGTGTGGAGTAGTGTTGTACGCCCAAATTGTGTCCCTGATAGATTCAGCACAATCCACCTCGGACTTGAGCGAACTTTAAACAGAGTCCACCAACACTTGTTGAATCTTTCAATTTTACTGTTGAACTTCGGGCAATAAAAAAGAGTACGTGCATGCTTAATTCCATGTTTTTTAAACAACTCCTGCAAGAGCGCTGAAATGAATTGTACCCCATTATCAGATAAAACTTCAACCGGAATACCTTCTCTGTAAAACACTGTCAATACACTTGGAGTATTGGGTTTGGCTACTCCTTTCACCTCCACCCAGCTGGATAACTGGTAAATCATCACAATAAAATATTACATCTGCATCTGTAAAACATGAATGGCCCCAATAAATCAATAGATACTTTTTGACAAAAACTCCCAGGACTCAAAACAATCTTAGGTTCTGGAACTGAAGTGACAAGATGCTTATAACTAATGCAACACTGACCACACTCCTGTACCATCTCATACACTTCCCTGTTCATTGATGGCCACCAATATCTTGTTCTTACTCGTCTCTTGGTCTCTATCATGCCTAAATGACCAGCATATGTAGTTTCAACAATCCTTTTCCTGTAACTTACAGGTTGAATCAGTTCTGTTCCTCTGACCAAAACAACACTTTCTGTAGACATCTCATCTGTAATCTTCCAATAAAGTTGCAAAGATGACTTCAAGCGTTTTTTTTCTGCTTTACAATTCTTGGCCCCAGGAATATAAATGTATTCAAAATGTAATTCCAGTAACTTTACAGACAATTTGGCAAGTCTGACCGTAGACTTCTTTATCTTGCATCCTTTGAGGATGTCCACTAAAGGCCGATGGTCTGTTTGGGGGCAAAAAGGTCTTCCCCACAAATATGGCTTGAATTTTTCAACCCCCCCCCCCCCCCCAGGTGCGTGCCAGCATCTCTTTTTCTGATCACAGAATACCGTGTTTCTACCTCAGCTAGTCTTTGAGAGACAAATCCAATAGTTTTCTCTTTGACTCCATAATTCTGCGACAGCACTGTTCCAATCCCATAAGCACTTCAGTCAACAGTAATAAATGTTATACGGTTGCAGTGCAGAGGGCATATACCATAAGTTGCTTTATGAGATCAGAATTTGAGAGGTTGACATATAAGTGACTAAGTGAAATCTGTATTTTATTTAAACAACTTTCTGAAACATTCTGTCAAATCATAGCAATTTCAAACAAATTTGGAGTACAGCTTGCCCATCACTAACAAAGATCTAAGTTGATCTTTATCTTCAGGATGCAAGCTTATACAATTGCCTACACCAAGCATGGCTTGGGTTTGACACACTCAGATGAAAGAATATGACCAAGGTACTCCTCCTCTTTGACTGCAAAAACTAATTTGTCTTTTCTCAAAGTAACACCTCACTCACACAAAGCATTCAACACTAGTTTTAAGGAATGATTGTGCTCCTCCAAAATCTTGGGAAACACTAAAATATTGTCTTGGAATGCCATAACATTCTTTAGCCCCTGCAAAGTTTTAGTCATAACCTTCTGAAAAACCGATGCAGCAGGGGCAAGGCCAAATGGCATCCTACAAAACTGAAAAGTACAATCAGGTGTAACAAAGCATTAAAATGAAGCTTTTAAATCCAATTTTGTATACCATCTGGCCTGACCGACTACTGTGATCAAATGTTCTATGCGTGGAAGAGAGAGATTTTCCACCCAAATGTCAGTGTTTATGCTTCTCAAATCTCTACAAAATTGTATCTCTTCAGAACTCTTCTTCACCAGAACCACTGGAGATAAACATAAAGTGGCATCTACTGGTTCAATTATGCAATTTTTCTGCATTCTTGACAAACCCTTAATCAAATCACTGAGAGGAACATTGCTTAGTTTATGCTTAATGGGTGATGTAGCGCCTAGAAGTCTGAAAATTGTAGGGGTGCGCCATATTCACCGTTAGTTGGCACCCGCATATAATCAAATGTATGCTCAGGTATTTCATGTGCAATGTATTAAGAAATGTATAACCTATATCGATTTAAATAGAAGTGTTAGTAATGTGCAATTATATTGAATGTATTTAGAGATTGCATAGAGTTCGTTGGTATAAATGCAATGTGAAGTTAAATGTGTAACGTGGTAAAACGCTCATGTAGGTTGCTTAGGACATACATGAAAGAAAGAGATAAATGTCAATAGCTTGATTTAGACGTGCTTGTGTAACTGAGTAGCGGCCGGAATTCACATATATCGTTAGAGAGAAAGGCCTGCTATTTTCTTATGTTAGCTGAGGGCAGTAGGCCGAAAGGATTTATTCTAGTAGAGGTTTTAGGCTGCAGTAAATTGTAAAGTTAAAAGATGTGAAGTATTTTACATTCCATGATCTCACCCCAGGTGCAAGGACAGTTGCTTCGTTAGTAGAGAAGTTCTTTGTTCACGAATTGAATTATGTAGTTGAAGCCAGACATGGGAGTGCTTTGGAATGTGCCAATCGTAACTTCTAGTGCGCATGGTGTCTGGGACTCATGGCCAAGCTGATGGACGATGGAACTGGACAGCGCTCGATGGAAAATTACTGAAAGAAGACCCGGCTGAAGAGGTGGACCGAAGGGCGTGTCTGGGATAGAGGCAGATCAGAGCAGATCAGATCAGGTCAGAGAAGAACAGAGCAGAGAAGGACTAGGCGAGGAGCTGGAAGGGGATTTTAGATCACGCTCTCTAAATGAGGACTTCTTAGGAAGTTTCACTCTGACACCTTTTTCTCGATTTCTAGGGTCTCAAGGGATTGCTAAGTAGGGATGACATTTAGAATAGAGCAGGGACAGAGATGGTATGGTCCACCATCCCCAATATCGACATCGGCTTGGTAGTTTTCTACCTCATGCTTTTAGAGATAGTGCTCTTGTTTATTTTAAGTCGTATGCGGATTCTTCGTAGAGTAGCATTTGTGTTAGTGCCTATGTATTTGTTGTGCCTCGTATTGAGGACCCTGTATCTGCAGATTTTTATGCTGATAATAAAAGCCCGAGAGAACAAAGATTAAGTCTCGAGTACTTGATTATGTCAAGTTGTTGACAGTATTTTCTAATCATTGTGTTTCCTCCCTCCACGCTATTGGGCAAGTAAAAAGGTCCATCCGACCAGAGTTGGTTTTCTTGAGATAATTGGTAGACAAGAATCTGGGCCCCAGCAGTTGGTAGCAGAGTCGGATGGTTACTTCCGATAGCGAGGGACGATTAGATTAGATAAGGATAAGTGACCCTTGAGACCCTTAGACGATAAGTGATGGTGAATCGTCAGATGGTGAGCAGCAGACGACGGCGGATGATGAACATTGACGGCGAGTAGCAGTGCGGCAGGAAGCAGCAGTTCCAGGAGTGAGTATGAATAAGATGAGATGTTGTAGATTGCGGTGTTGATTTGTTGTGTGATGTCTTGCGGAGTTGGTGTGTATGTTGAGTGATTGTGAGATCAGGCTGTGAGCGCGCGCAGCCCGGGAATTGTGGTGTAGAAGACACCCTAGATAGATTTTGTTGACCACTTTGAAGGAGATCGTGAGGTACCATCGATCACCTGGACCGAGATAGGGGGAGTGAATGTGTGAGTGCGTGACAACTTGACGCTGGTCGTGGGTTGTTGTATGTGGAATTGAATATTAGTAACCTCTCAGAGGCGATCTGTCTGCCCGGACGGGGACAGACGGTTGCCAGCCGAGGTCAACAATTTCGAGAGACTGTGGACGTACAGTCAGAGGCTGTGGACGGACAGCCAGAGAAGTGACTTAATTGGTTACTTCAGCGTATGAATGGGACGAATGCAAGTGTGAAACGTGCGTGTGGTGAAGGGAACTGCTGCGAACGAAGGAAGGTGACATCAGAGAGTGTCGCTCTGTGATAGGCCGGTTGGTGTGAGTCGCGCTGTTCTCGGAGGGTTTAAGAGCAAGAAGTAAACAGAGAGCGAGATTGAACTTGTTCGTCATGAAGTGGTTTAGGGTTTTGCGAGAATTGTGTAGAGGTGACAAGCATGTGGTTACTCGAGAGGGAGAAGAAGCCCCTCCCGAGGATACCCCAGCACATTACATGGCAAAGAACGTGGGATTGCATACCATAATTTGGATTGAGAATTGGCATAAGATCACACAAGGTGAAGGGGAACTAGCTTTCCCGAGTTTTTGGCTCATTTAGGCTAGCGGTGCTGTACCAGTTGAAGTCTGTGATGGCGTCCTTACGACCTTTGCCAAGGCCAACACAGTTTGAAGCACTACATGCGTGGATTAGAGCAGCGCATGATAAAGAAAGGGGAAGGAATCAGGAAAGGGTGGGAAAATCGATCAGGGCATTCCAGGATGCCAAGTGGGATGCAGCGGAGAAAAGATGGAGAGTGCAGGCAATAGAGGAAGAGAAACTGTATCCCTTATTGATCGATTCGACGGGGATAAGGCACGTGAAGGCGCAACCCGAAGATAGTGATTCTGATGATGGAGTATTGCAAAGGATCTTGGAGGAGAGATCACCTCCGTATAACCCAGAGGAGTTGGAGGATAGGTTAGAGAGAGGAGAAACCAGAAGAGTAACAATACAGCCTGAGACCCGAGTAGAAGGGATGGTCTCGTTTGGAACAGAGAGTCCAAGGAGCCAGTCCGTGGCTAGTGGGAGGATCGAGAGAGAGATGAGGTTACCGAACGCTTTAAGGGTACCGGTTACTATCGGACCTATTGTGTCAATTTATAGTCCGGAATCGGAAGACATAGAGAAGTCAGAACAGTTAGCTGAACGAATGAGAGGAGAGAGTGAGGAAAGAGAGTTAGAGGGTGCAACGGCCCGAGCTCCGAGCCTTGTAGACTGGAGTACACCATTGGCAGCGGTGTCAGATACATCTAGGAGCGAAGATGAACAGAGACCAGCGAGGCCGAGAAATCTGATGGAGTCGAAATCAGATTTAAGGTCATGGGTACCATCAGAGAGGCACCAAAACCCAAGTGCGGTCCAATCAGAGAGAGATCGGGCTAACTTTATGAGTCGTTCTGCTCCTATGCCAGCACCAGAAGGGAGTAGGGAGAAGGAACCGGAATGTGAATATGATGAGAGACATGGAGCAAGTTGTCAGGTGTTGAGAGGAGCTTTGAAAGCAGGGACGATAGACATAGTAAGGCTCAAGGCAGAGGCGGATGAGATAATATATGGAAGTATACCTCTTGAGAGGATGGTAACATTTAATCCAGATGAACTGCTCTTTGTAGCAAAAGATGTGACTCGCAAAGCACGAGTCGCACACGAGAAACTGACGGGATTGGCAAAAGAATATGAGGTGGATTTATCCAAGACTAGAGCATTGCAAGGAAGTCATAGAATGCATTGTAGCGAGCAGGAATTGGAAGAGAAAAGGGTTGTTGGTTTAAGGTCGCATACCAGAGAACTGATTATAGCTATGCGAATATGGCTGATGCTTGACAAATGGGAAGAGAAATGGTCTAGGAAAAAGAACTCTAAAGGAGCGACAGGAGGAACCCCGGGTGGAGGGTTGCCACAGGTAAAGAACTTCCCTTTGAGAGAGGTGGCGAACAGAGGATATGTGCATGTACCTTGGAGCAGGGGTGATCTGGCAGCATTTACGAATGATTTTCCCAGGCTCCGGGAGAAGCCTGCAGAGTGGTACAAGCAAGTTGAGCGCTTTGTTAAGATTTCGAAGGTATTGTGGATCGATCTGAATACCTTATTTGATATTGTGGTTCCGGGAGATCTGTGGAATGCATGCAAGGTTGCCATTGATTGGCCGGACTATGAGCCTGATAGGAACGCAATTACGAATGGTCCATCACCAGCGGTGATGAGGTTATACGACAAGGTGATTACTTGGTTGAAGTCGAAGGTTTCACCACAAGATATTGATTGGGTGAAAATAGACAGGGCAGTGCAGGAGCCTAAGGAGACGGTACATGAATTCTATGAGAGCCTTTTACAGGCTTTTAAGCAGTATAGTGGCTTGGACGAATTGGAAACGAAAGATATGGGACAGTTTGTTTCAAAGTTCGTGTTGGGGTTGAAGCCAGAGGTTAGTCTCATGATACAGCAACATTTGATCTGTTGGCAGAACAAGCCTGTTGATGAAATTTTGCGGTACGCCAGGTACTGCACAGATGAGATTGAATCGAAGCACAAGAAGCTGAAAGATAATTTGTTGCTTATACAGATGCAAGCCGCTCAGGGACAGCCGAATGGAAGACCAGTGATAAGGAGACAGGGAAATTATCAAGCAGGAAATCAGAATGTTCAGGGGCAGGGAAGGCCAAGGCCTATAGACCCTAGGACAGGCATGGATGTAGCGATATTGAAAAAGACTACCGCTTGTCATCAGTGTCACCAGGTCGGACACTGGAGACGCGAGTGTCCCCTGAACCCCTGGAACCAGGCACAGCCGGAGGGAGAAGTAGTTCAGGTCCCTGGGGCGGAACCAGTACAGACGGTTATTAGACCTAGAATGATAAAAGGGGGGACCGGTGTTCCGCAGGTGCAGGTTCCCCAGCCACCCAGGATACAGAATGTACAGCAGGGAGCTCGAACTTATTTGCAGATGCCAATGTTTGCAGTGAGCCAGGAGAATGATATAGATTTGCTGGCCCGATTGAATTCGAGCCAAGATGACGACTGCATACTTAGGGCCATCTTAGAGGTAGATCAGAGGGGACCTTTCGTGGAAGCAGAACTTGACGGGCACCCTACAACCTTCCTGGTTGATACGGGGGCTACCAGGTCAACTATAAGATCGGCAGTAGTTCCAGGGTTAACTCTTTCTGGAGAAAGTATTCAGGTTGTCGGTGTGGCAAATAAGAAGCTGGTTAGCCCACTGACAGAACCGATCCCAATCAGGATAGGAAACTTCAGGGATCGACATCAGTTCGTGGTGTGCGATTCTAGTCCGGTTTGCCTATTAGGAAGAGACTTGTTGTGCAAGCTCAACTGCACAATCTATTGTACCCCGAGGGGAGTGGAGGTATAGACACGAGATGATGATGCGACCTTTAAGGTGAGGAAAATAAAAATCTATGAGGCCTATGTGTCCCCATGTGCCCCCCCCAACGCTTATGTGCACATACATGTAACCTATGTATTTCCCCTCCATGGCCTTTCTATCATGATGCTTATGCTATAACGTGGCCTGCCATCATCCAGTCTCCCATGAGAGAAACGACAAATCTGTATTGAGGCCTACACGTTTTTCATCATGTTTTCCTGCATTTTCATGAAGCCCATGTTTATGGCTCAGCCAGAGCCGAAAAGAGGTTTCATGCCTCAGAACGCTCTGAAAGCTGCAGCTACGTATCCTTGGCCTTGCATACTTGGGCCTCAGCCAAAGGGGCCCCGACCGAGTTGCCGAGACAGTATTGAGCACGGTTATCCGCTCCTCGAGAAATACATTCCTGCCTGGAGAAGGAGGAATTTAAACATGACCCATCTGCAAAGGAGAAAGCCTAGCCTTTCTGTCTCTTTTTGTGTGATTACAAAGCTCACGTCAGTGAAAAGCCCATAGCCCCCGTGCAAGACTTCAGCAGTAAACGAAGAAATAAATGCCACATCGGCTCTTGGTGATGAGCAACCTATGTCACAAATCAGTCCCTGCTCCAGACATCGGATATCAGATAATACAAGATGTGCTGGTCGTTCTGACACTGGAGGCCTCACTCACTGAAGGCCTCACTTCCAGACTTGTCCGGTTGCATAGCAACCCTCCCTACGTCAGTTACACGTCATGCTCGAGTTGAGCACAAGTAAGGCAAAGTTCCAGTACAATTCCAGCAGATCACGCAACCCCCTCCAGGTATCCACCCACACATGACAAATTACCCATTATAATCAAGTGGACGCCCACATGGACGCCCACCTTCACGCCTACTTACACGCCCACATGCTCTTATCTCATTCTCTCTTGCTCTTTTGCTTACGTACAATTGAGAGATGTATATATACTGTACTCTGTGAATAATGTTTTGAGAATATTGAGAATACTTTTGAGTCCCTTTCCAGATCCTTTGTGGTGATGGTAATATTCTCCCTTTGACTCGAGTTATTGGAATAAAGCCCTTTATGAACCTGATACCACAGACTCAGCCTCTTGCTTTATGCATGATCTTATTTATATACTAAAAATTCTGAGAGCGTAATATTTTATTTACCACATAATGGCGCCCGAACAGTTTAATCTCTTTCCCCACACACCGGAGATGAAGGTCCAGTTTTGCCCCCTTCCATAGCCGTGACGGACTTCAAGCGCGCACGTCGCGGGTCTTCCCGCCAACTCCCTCAGGCCAACGAAGGGGACAGACTGCGACCAGGCATCCATACGAGGCGGTGAGGAACGCAGATTGTCCTACCCAGAGCCCACCTGCGAGAGAGCTGTGTCCGAGGTATACAGAGGCCCACCAGATTCCGAAGTTCCGAAGTATCTAAGTCACGAGTCGAGTCCAGTCCAGTTTGGTCTAGTCCAGTCCAGACTTCCGAGGCCTTCCGTTCCGTGCTTCCCGGTGAGTACCGTTGCTGGGGACGCATCTAGACGTGCACATTAGTTTGTGCCGGTCAAGACGGGTTTGGGTACACAGACCTGGTCTGCACTGTTTCAGCAGTGTATCTGTACTGTTTAGCAGTACATCTAGTATTATGCAGTTAGCTAGTTTTATTCTAATTATCGTTGTTCATTTTAAAATGTTTTAATGTGTTTTAAATGTCGTGGTATGAGTGATTGTTCGATCTTCATTATTGTGTTTATTGTAATTATTGTGTTCAAGACCGAGTAAGAATTAAGTAGCAAGGTTCAAAATGCCGTTATTTTCAAAATTAAGACAGATAAAAACTAGAAAAGGGATACTCGAGGAAGCTGTTCCTATTCCACCTAGGGACACTACAGGGTACTTTATGTACCATAAACATGGCCTAGATGCCGTATTATATCTTGATCTATGGGTGGACTACACCAAGGATTTAGCACAGAGTCAGAGATGGCCCGCTGCTGGGACATGGGATGCAGATTGCATCATGAGAGTAGAAGAAGCATTATGGAAAAAGAAAGCCAGACAGTCACAGAAAAATGCCATTGAATTATGGCGTAAAGAATTGCATAGACGCACAGAGAAAGCGCTCAGAAAAGAAGAGAAAAGTAGGGAGGATTCAGACAAAGCCCGAGAAAACGTATTAGTTGAGGAAGGTATCCGAGTAAAAGCAGAACAAGTAGACAGACAACGAAACACTCTTATGAAAGAGAAAATGTAGACCAGCTCGGAAGGATGCCATTGAGTTTTGGCGCAAGGAGTCACATAGGAGGACAGAGTAAGTGTTTCACGAAGCAGAGAGAAGTAGACTGGAGTCTGGAAAAGCCAAGGAAAAGATGTTACAGGAGGAAGTGGAGCAGGTAAAATGAGCGCAGGCTGACAGAGAAAGAAATACTGACGTTGCTGGTATTTATCCCGTCCTTTCAGAGGACCTAGCAAGAGTGGCCCCAGTAGAAGGACCAGTTAGAGTGCCACCGCAAGTACCACGATACATATAATAATGATATAGTAGCCCAAAGGTTCTTGAGCCTCCCACCAAACGAACAGCGCATAGCTGGTGTTTTCATGGTCCAACATTTGATTACGTTGTTAAAAGGGACTTGAGAGGGGTGTAGCTAGGGTAATAGCAACACCTGTGATTTGATGACACCCCTAATGTACAAAGTGTTAACGAAAAATAATTAGTGATCCATTAAGGGTTTAGCTTGAGAAAAAGAATTGTGGGTATTTCGAATTTGCAAATTGTTCAAGAATACAGGTTTGTGTTCTTGGTGGTCCAGTGAGCCAATGTGCTGGGTCAAGTCGGTAAGATTATGACCCCCTGAGAGCAAATTGTATGTAAAAATAATTTTTCAATTGGGCGAATTATTGCAGTTTTTATGGAATTGAGTAGTCTTTTTGTCTTTGACAGCTTCAGAGTGAGGAGAAGGTGGGGGCTGTGTAGAGCAGAATGTGATACAGAAATCGGAGACAGATTCTGACCTTGTAGCCAGTGTAGGTGGGGGCCGGTGAGAGGAGCAGAACAGAGGCACTGCTTAGAAAGCTTCTCTGACATCGCATCTGTGTAATGCCTGCAGCCGGAGAGCCTTGGGGGCCAGGAGTAGGAAAAACAAAAAAAGATGGCTGGCAGCCCAGGCTCAGGCCGCGCTGAGGGGCTATTTTTAGCTTCTCTGATAAGACAGGGCAGCTGAGAAATGTAAGTCGAGAAAGATTCCCTTGTTCTATTCTGTGCAAAACCAGTGCCCCGAGGAAATGTCTATGGAGAAGATTTGTTTTATTTTTTAGCAATTGTTATATTGCTTCTGGCCAGAAAGTAAAATGTTGCTCTTGCTTGGAATTTTAAGGGCTATATGCCTATATAAAAACGATTTTCAAATTCAGACATTTTTGAATTGTGGCCACAAGCTGCCACCAGTTGCATTGGATAAATGATCCAGTGGTTACGGGTCTGTGAGGAAAGATGGGAGATGCATCTTCGACTAGGACATGAGGGTACATTGTGTACAAAGATGCATAGCTCATTTTTATAAAAAAAAGACAGGTTCGTGTGTTCTTCATTTTTGATTATTGTTGCTGATCCTGTGTGTCAGACTTGACACGGTGATTTCAGCTGCCAGCTGGTCATCATTGGGATGACCCACTATCAGTTGGGGGTGTATAGGGCAGGTAAATCAATTATTGATTATAAACCTGACAAATTAAGCAGGCCAGAATGTTCGCCTCTGAGCTGTAGGTACTGTAATTGCGCATCACTGCTCATTTATATATGTTAGTGTAATTGTCTATGCTTTCTGTGCTTGGTATACTGATGGCTTGGCATATGTATTTTATATATGTTTTGTTTTTGTGTTGTATTGACCAGTATGTTTAGCAATAATACAAGTTCTCCTGGGCGTTACAGAGATGGTCGTGACGACGTAAATCTTTGCGCTGCGCTTGGCTGGAACTTGTTCACAATTACTAAATTTCACAGACATGATATTACCTTTATCATGCTGTCAAAATAGCAGACAACACGTTATCAGTGTATGTCTAATTGGTATTGGAGATGAATAAAAGAAGAAAAAAGTTATGCAAGACTAAAATATGTATCACATGACTGCCTATCTCTTATAGAAAGGCAGCCTCGGTCATATGTTTCCAGATTGGACATTAAGGAACCATTATGATCTGTGCACTCGCATCTTAACTCTTGAAAGGCCTGTTTTAAATAAGGACTGTGTAAAGATGCGATAATTCTCCAGGCAGGCTTGTAGTCAAAGGTTTATTGACAGTTCAGCAAGACATCTACACAGCACCAACACTTCTACCGTTGATCCCTCTCTCCGTCTGGAATGAATCTACATCATCAGATGCATCACTCCATTCCATGACATGGAGAACATTCTAACCCAGATCACAACACATCCCCCTCCCAACAAACAAATAAGCAATAACAAAATCAAAACAGCACTCTGCAAGAAACACCAATTAAGCAGAGCAGGTAAAATTTAAGACAAGTGCAACACGCACTTCAGAACTTCAGCATAATGCAGCAACAGCAATTACTGCATGCAACTACATTATTGCAGCACAGTATGGTAACTGCACAAACCATGGTGACATTAATTCAACACATAGTCCTTCAACTTGACAGGCACACTCCTACACCTTGAAGAACGAGATCTAATTCCCCCCCCATTAAGAGTGCCACCTTCAACAGGATTACCCATGTCCGACAAAGCAGATCTGGGAACCTCCACATTCTGAAATTCACCTGAATACCTGACCAACCTAGACATACTCCACCAGCAGTCAGTGTCAACCCTCACCACATTCTTCCTGATCGCCACAATGGTGAAAGGACCCAGAAAACCAGATCTACCTTTGAACGTGTGCTTGGGATTCTTTACCAACACCCGATCACCAACACACCACTTCTTGAATTTCACATTCATCCTAGAGTCATAACCAGATTTATACCTCCTCTGGTGGTCAGCAACCCTGGTACGTCTTGCATCTACAGAAATACCACCACCAACGCTGGGAGGTAACCAACTCGGGTTCAATTTGGAAAACGCCTTCCTCCCCCTCAAATCCTCAAAAGGAGATTTTAGTGTGACAACATTCGGTGTAGTGCGGTGAGCCCACCAAGTCTCCCTTAAAACAACACTAAAGGGTAATTTAGACTCCAAAGCACGCTGAGCACAACTCTTAACCACTCTGTTCATCCTTTCTGCTAAACCATTAGCCTGAGGTGAGTATAGGGCTGTCTTCTGATGAATAATATTAGAATCTCTAAGAAAATTGTGCATCTCATGTGAGATAAACTGCACACCGTTATCAGTAACTAAGAACTTTGGAACCCCTTCCGAAACAAAGATGTCTTTAAGAAACTCTATCACCGTTTTCGTGTTAGCTACAGACACACACTTGGTGACCACCCACTTGGAGGTGTAATCCACCAACAAAAGAACAAACCTTTCAAAAGAAGGTAGCAGTTCAAATGGACCTACAATATCCAATCCAACTTTTGTCCATACCTTCTCAGGCACCTCCACAGGAGATAAAGGAGCTTTACTGGGAGTGTGAGACTTATCATTAGTAGCACAAGATAAGCAATCTTTAACCACCCCCTCAACCATGCGGTCCATACTGGGCCACCAGTACTTCTCTCTCACCCGAGCTTTTGTCAGACTCCTTCCTAAATGCCCTTCATGAGCAAGGTTGACAATTCTCTCCCTAAAAGCACTGGGAGGAATCACTCTATCACCTCTCATGAGATTGTCACAACAAAACGACAATTCATCCCTCACAGCCCAAAAAGGTTTCATGTCAAAACCCAACACCTTGTAATCAGGCCACCCATGATTTATCCACCCTTTAAGCAGAGCAAAGTCCCTGTCACTGCACACACCTTCTTTCCATTCTTCCGATGAAAAGGCAGACTCCGCAACCCAATACACACTCTCAACCTCACCACAATCCGAAGTCTCTCCAACCGGCAACCGAGAAAGACAATCCGCAGACTTGTTACTCAAGCCAGGAATGTAGCGAACCACAAAATTAAACTCTTGAAGTCCCTCACTCCAACGTTTGAGTCTGGGCGTAGTGTTCTCATTATGACGGCATGAGAAAACTTGAACCAAAGGACGGTGATCCGTCCGAACCAAAAAGGGAATACCCCAGAGATAAAATTTAAAGTGCTGAATTGCCCAAAATACACCCAACGCTTCTCTCTCAATACAAGAGTAATTCACCTCCGCATCTCTGAGAGCTCTAGAAGCAAATGCAATAGTTCTGTCCTCACCATCCACTACTTGGGAGAGCACAGCTCCCAGCCCTTTTAGACTGGCGTCCGTTGTCAAAACAGTTTTACAATTCACATCGAAATGTCCCAAAGTGGGCATCTTACCAATTTCAGCCTTAATAGAATCAAAAGCTTTCTGACACTCATCAGACCAAACAAATTGTGTCCCCTTCTTAAGTAAAGTTCTGATTGGCTCAGCCACACTAGCAAAACCTTGAACAAACTTCGAGGCAAACTCTGCGAGACCCAAAAACGATCTCACCTGGTCTTTATCCTGCGGAGTAGGAGCTTTCACCACGGATTCAGCTAACTCCAACTTGGGTTGAATACCCTCCCCCGATATTATATGCCCTAAATATGTCACAGAACTCAACCCCACTCGGCATTTCTCTTTTTTCACTGTGAGTCCAGCCTCCCGCAATTTTCCCAACACCGCATACAGGGTTGAGCAATGTTCGTTCCCATTCTTGCCATATATCAAAATGTCGTCTTGGAAAAACATAACATTAGGTATTTTCCCAAGCACCATCTTCATGACCCTTTGGAAGCAAGCCGCCGCCGACGCCAACCCAAAAGGCATTCGAAGAAAACGATAAGCTCCCAAAGGCGTCACAAAAGATGTGAGGTGCCTCGAGTCCTTGTGCAGCACAATTTGGTGGTAAGCCGACGACAGATCCAGCACACTGAAAACTTTAGCCCCTCTCAGGATACTAAGAGACTCTGATATGTTAGGTAGAGGTTGACGATCAACCCAAATCCACTCATTTAACCCTCTAAGGTCCACACACATCCTAACACTCGTTCCTCCATCCTTCGGAGCAAGAACCACGGGCGCAAGCCATTCTGAGGCCTCAATCTCTTCAATAATTCCCAAACCCAGTAACCTCTGCAACTCTTTTTTTAGTGGTTCAACCATCATGTTGGGCACTTTCCTAACCTTGTGTACACAAGGTATGGCCCTTTCCTTCAATATAATGTGATGCTCAAATCCTTTGAGGCAGCCTAGGGTATCTGAAAAGACCTCTGGGAATTTCTCGTAGCATTCGTCACTCACACCCCACGAATCTACCAACATAACTTGTTCTTTGGGGTCACTCGCACAAGGGTTAAGCATAATGCCAAGATCCCGTTGGTGTCTCCATCCCAGTAAGTTGTCTCCCCTTTCAGCCACATAAACTTTACCCATGGTGTGCCTATCCTTAAACTTGATCAGAGCTTGAACATAACCAAGAACATTAATCTTGGCACCGCCATAGCTAACAGGGTTGATGTCTGGCGCCAACAAGGTCCTATTCTCTAAACCTACATACTCATCCCACTGCTTATTTCCAATCATGGTAAACGGTGAACCTGAATCAGCCAACACAGTAAAATCATACTCATCAACCATGATCTTACATTCTGGCATGATTATTCTGTCAGCATCCACTTCCCCACTATCAGCTTTTACACTCAAGAGAATGGTGCGTACAATTTCAACATTCTTTTTTGAGTTACGGTTCTTATCCAGACTTTTGCACACTCTAGCATAATGTCCCTTAACACCACACTTGTTGCATACCGCCTCCCTCGCAAAACAGTGTGGATAATTCGAGAAGTGTGAGAAACTACCACACCTCAAACACTTAAATTTAGGATTAGACAGAGCAGTCTTATCACTAGAGTCACTGCCTTCAGGAAAGTGATTGTCACGCTCTCCCTTATTATGAACACCTTTAAAAGGAAGACGCCCACGTGTGTCCTTCTCAGTAGGCGCCTTAGTGTTGACAGAAGGAGTAACCTTTGCCAAGGTAGAGCAACCCTCCAAATTTTCTTCTTCTTCTTCTATGGCATGTACTTCACTCGGTTTCTGCCCTTTATCTTCTTTGTTCTTTCTAATCTCCTTTACCCATTTGGAGGTGTTCTCCATTCCCTCAACAATAGCTACAGCTTCAGTCAAAGAGGGATTTTTCGACAGAAGCTTCTCTTGAACACGAACACTGTTCGTGCATCTCACTAATTGGTCTCTTACTAGTGAATCTGACAAGTCACCGAACTCACACGTGCGAGCAAGCGTTTTCAAAGCTGCGACATAGCTCCCAACACGTTCCACAGGACCTTGTACCCTGGTAAAAAACTTGTGTCTCTCCAAGACTACGTTGATACGAGGCCCAAAATACTTTTCTAGCATAACTAAGGACATCTCATACACGTCACTTGGCGAACCGTCACCATCCCCAACAGGGATTAAATCCATACTGTCATAGGTATTTCTTCCTTCAACACCCAAGTTGTGAAGAAGAATAGCTTGCTTCCTGAAAGCAGAAAACTTTTCACCCCCAATGGCTACGATATATGAGTCAAACAAGTTTTTCCATCTTTTCCATGGTAGAATAGGATCACCTTCTTTAGAGAGGAAAGGCGGCGGCTGCGACATACTTGAAGACGAAGCTAACGCCATTTTACCTCACTTAATTAAGTCTGATCACAGATGGTGAAGTTGTTGATTCAATCAATTCTAAACAACTTATCCGCTATTGTCATGACACTGTCAATTGCAGTTCACGAGTAATATTTCAGTAGTATTTCCTCACTACTACAAATACTACAACTTCTACTGAACTCTGAACCTCTTTGTGATAGCAGTCAGAAGTATTTGTGAGTCACTTTACCTCTCTGTGCAGCCGAGAACACTTGTTCGCTAACGTGTTAGTTTTCTCCTCGCTCCGTGTAACCAAGGAGACCGAGATTATAAACAAATATGGCCGCTATGACGAGGCGCGCAGGCGCGTAGGCACGTAGAAACGTGCGTTCCAGTGCATGCGTTCCACCACACGTAACGTTGCTGGAGCTCGCGGGCAAGCTCGCGGAAACCAACGATAAACGGTAGGATCTTAATTGTTTCAGAAAGTCTTTAGAAGTCTTTTAACAAGAACCGGAACATGCCACACTCACGTACTCGAGTGGAATCTTCGTTTCTTTCGCCGTAAGGTTGAAATCCACTCGCAGTTCACGGTGCAAAACCACTCGAAATTGAAAGTGAAGGGGAATTGGTGCTTCGCTTCGTTGCCTGTCCCCAATCAGGCATAAACAACTCGTCGCCAGTGTAAAGATGCGATAATTCTCCAGGCAGGCTTGTAGTCAAAGGTTTATTGACAGTTCAGCAAGACATCTACACAGCACCAACACTTCTACCGTTGATCCCTCTCTCCGTCTGGAATGAATCTACATCATCAGATGCATCACTCCATTCCATGACATGGAGAACATTCTAACCCAGATCACAACAGACTGCCACCCCAGAGTGACAAATGAGGCTCGGTATTTAGGGTAATGAGAAAATATCTGACAGGATTTCCTTTTTAAAGTTTGCTTTAGTAAGCTCATTCTTGTAAGTGGTGGCCCCAAAAGTTGACTTGTTTTTAAATTAGGCTATTTATTGTATAGGTGGAAATTATTGCAAAATGACTGATTTCTTTAGCAGATAAATTATTAATTAACAACATTACCAACTGTTCTTAAACTTGGTTTTCCGAATATTTAGGTAATTTAGCATTCCTATTAGGGCCTCCTAGCATTAATATTGACTTCAGGTTGGTGTAGGTTCATGTAATAGGGACATTTGCATATGAGATGTCATTTGGCCAGCTTATGAGCTAACACAATGAGGTTTGTACATTAATTTGAAGGATTTCTCGCCGTTTCAAATACGCTGTGTATCTCCTATAATTTTGCTTACGCCCAGTAGCTACACACAGGGATTAATAGTGTTGACAAGACACAGGGTTTGATAGTGTTTGACAGCAGTGAAATCTGTTTCAGATTTCCTCCTGTCAAAAAGGGGGGGAAGGAGGAGAATATTGGCTTTCTGCTGGCCCCTGAGGAGGTTCGCTTCCTTCTAGCCCCTTAAGAAATTAAGCCCCTTAGAAATTAGCCCCCTTAGAAATTAAGCCGAGGAAATAGGTATGGTGCTTTCCCCTTTTTCTCATGTTTTATTGTGATCTTTCAGGGGAATTAGTTGTGGGCACCGGAACGTATTCAATTGATTTCTGGTTTTTCACAGCCCAAGACACAAAAGGAGGTACGTGCATTCATTGGCCTCACTTCATATTGCAGGCAGTGGATTCCCCAGTATGCTTACATAGCCAAGCCCCTAATACAGTTGACGACACAGGAGGCAGTTTCTACTAAAGTCCTCTCTTGGACACAAGAACACACTGTGGCATTTGAAGAATTAAAGAGAGCTTTATGTCAAGCACCAGTTTTAGAAAACCCTGATTACAACAAATCGTTTATGCTTTTTGTGACAGAGCGGGGTGGAACAGCACTATCTGTCCTAACACAAGATCATGCAGGAAAACACGAGCCCTGTGCTTATTTTTCTAGTACATTAGACCCAGTAGCACAGGCTTTGCCTGCGTGCCTAAAATCAGTTGCAGCAACGGCCTTAGCCATAAGACAAAGTGACTCGATAGTGCTGGGCCACCCTCTGACAGTACAAGTACCACACGCAGTAGAGGTTCTCTTGAACCGGACACAAACACAACACCTGACTGTAGCTAGACTGACAGGTTATGAGTTGACGCTATTTCAACCACACATTGGGCCCGATTCACAGAACTAACTTAAGACAAAATCCTAAACTTACTACTTTTGGTATTCACAGAAGTTAGGATTTTGTCTTAAGTTTGTCTTAAGGCAAACTTAAGACAAACTTAAGACAAACTTAAGACAGACTTAAGACAGACTTAAGACAGAATTAAGACAGACTTAAGACAAACTTAAGACAGACTTAAGACAGACTTAAGACAGACTTAAGTTAGGATTTTGTCTTAAGTATGTCTTAAGTTTGTCTTAAGTCTGTCTTAAGTCTGTCTTAAGTCTGTCTTAAGTCTGTCTTAAGTTTGTCTTAAGTTTGTCTTAAGTTTGTCTTAAGTCTGTCTTAAGTTTGTCTTAAGTCAAACTTAGGACAAAATCCTAACTTCTGTGAATACCAAAAGTAGTAAGTTTAGAATTTTGTCTTAAGTTAGTTCTGTGAATCGGGCCCATTGAGATCAGACGATGCAACATACTGAATCCCGTTACCCTTTTGCCCTCCAGTACAGAAAGCGTTTCACCACACGACTGTGTTGAAGTAATACATACCGTGACTAAACCAAGACAAGACTTGACAGACGTTGCACTCCCAGACCCCGACCTAACACTATAAGTTGACGGCTCATGCATGAGGACAGGGGCGGGAGAATTAGTGGCAGCATATGCAGTTACTACTGATACTGTAATAATAGAGACTAAAAGAATAGACATATTGTCAGCACAAGCAGCAGAGCTCATCGCCCTGACACAAGCGTGCATAAGAGCTAAAGCACCTGAGAGTAAACATTTACACCGATTCTGTGGCGAGAAAGAGGTTTCTTGACCTCTCATGGGGCCAAGATACAGCATGGCCCCCTTATTCAAGCCCTACTGGAAGCAATACATTTACCAACAGCCATAGCTATCCTAAAATGTAAAGCACATACTAGAGCCACAGATACCATTTCCCAAGGCAATGATCTGGCAGACCGAACAGCTAAACAGACAGCTCAGACCCCACTAGACATGACAAAATCACAGATACTATCACTGTCCAAAGCCATGACAGTTAGGGATCCTTCCAGGGATGTACAAGACATTCAGACACATGCTACTCTAGACGAATTAAAGAAATGGTCGGAACAAGGAGGGGTACTGACTGATCAGGGTTGGATGAATAAGGGCAAATCCACATGGTTTCTTCCTGATTCGATGGTACAAGTGATTATAAATACCGCACATAGTCCTGCACACTTAGGAGAGAAAGCAATGATAGATAGCTTACAGAATATATGGTTCAACAAGCACCTGCGTGCAGCAGCGAAACAAAAGGTCAGAACATGTATGATCTGTTGCCAATTCAATGGGAAATAACAAGGACCCCCTGAACAGCAAATAGTTGTATTCCTAGGACAGGGTAATGTTCATGTAGAAAAATAAATTCCTAGGCAATCTCCAATTTCATAAGTAAACATCCATCGTATTTAAATTATAGGAAAACAAGAGAAAAAGCTAAAACATACATATAGTACAGGTGTTATGAATTTTATTTCTTTATGTTGCTCACATGATCAATAAAAAATATATTTGACATACAATATAAATTTAAAAATAATGAATCAACAATAATAAAATTGCATCTACAATACAATATAAAATAGGTGGCAGCTAGTAATGAATATTTGCAAACGACGCGCGTTTCGGCGTACACAACGCCTTCATCAGGAGTAGCCACTTAGGTATCTATAATAATAAAAAACATATAATTGTAGATAAACAAATAAATAATATTTCACTTTATAACAAACACATAATACCATCCCTGTACAAATACTTTCTCGAGTTCCATTTCTTATAAATTAATATCGTGTTTGTGATAATAGAAAACTCATGTAAATTCATTTATAAACATTCATTTATAAACATTCATTTATAGACATTCCAGACCAATGATATCATAGTTATAAAATATAGTTAAAGAGAAGATGGAAAAGAAACAGAGCAGAAAATTAGAGCAAGAGAAATAATCTTACAAGGATAAACTTACTTAAAAAATAACAGATCAGTCATTTGAAAGAAATCCTTATTTGGGGTGCAGTCTATCCGGTATGAGTATTCGCTGTGGATATAACAGTTACAAAGAACAAAAATATTATTTATAATTGCGTGAGATGATAAATTGATGGTGACCATAGTGGAAACAAAAGTTCCACGTTATATTTAAATTGGCGAGATTAATTGACTAAAGATTCAGAATAATCTAATGTGACTTACTTTCACAAATCAAAGGATAAGAAAGATCATCTTTAGTGCGATCCTATTTTGATGCGATCCTATTTTGATGCGAGAATTAATAGAGAATCTAAAAATTATAACATGACATAATATTAATGTTTGTGTTAAATCCAAGTAAAAGTAATAGACTAATTTTTTAACACGGAGAACAGAAAAAGGACTACCTTCTGTGTCCCTTAGGGATCGGAGAGAAAATGATGATCCGAATAAAAGCCTTGGTTTGCGTGATAGCCTAATTTAAATAAAAACGGTTGAAGTAGGGTATCTAAAAGAAAAATAAACGAATTATTTCAAAAATGGGTTGCAAAGCTAACCTTCATTTGCTTATTGATAATAAGGAGAAAGATAAACTAACCATGGCTAAAATAGCCTTTTAGTTAAACGATATTGGTGTGATACCTCTACAGTTCTAAAAGGATTCCACGAATGGTATTTCTGGAACCTGAAAAGACACAAAAACCGAGTGTGGGCTTAATAAAGTGTCAACAAGAAGTAAGTCTAATATAGAGTTTAACTTAGGCTGAGCTAAATTTACCTTATAACGTTCTAGTCGGGCAGAAAATGGCCTCCGGCATATCGCGCAGCACAGAAGAAAACGAGATAGCAAGGGATGCAGACTTCCTCTACGAATATATACTCGTTGGTAAATCATGTGATAGATCACATGACAAGTATTAGAGGAAAGAACCTTGCTTAATGTTAAAAAGGCAGGTAAAAGCGAAGGCAGACTACACTGTTCGAATTACCAAAATTCAACAAACTTTATTGATATGCAGATATCAGCTCGACAGAGACAAGGACTCAAAATTGGTATACTGTGAGGAGTCCAAAAAAGAGTTATCATAAAAACGGTAAATGTAATTCAGTATATTTTTAACTTGTATGTATAGGGTATAAGATAGTCAATAAATTCATCAAATAATGGCATTCTCCCAGGGTATTTCATTGTTTAATCCCTTTTTAAAAGTATTGAGAGAAAAAATCCAAAAAACCTCACGTTTTCTGCGTATTTTCTCACCACCTTTGTTATTTGGGATTCTGATTTTCTCCAGAATTCTCCAACGGAGATCTTCCGGTTTGTGGTTCATCTCAATGAAATGCTTAACTAGTGGTGCGATTAGTTTCGCTGTCCTAATGGCAGAACGATGTTCAGTGATTCTGGTGTGAATAGCTCGGGAAGTTTCACCGACATATCCAAGTTGACATGGGCAAAGAATAAAATACACTGTATTCTGTGTTCTGCAGTTCCACATTTCTGTTGCTTGTACAGTGAATCCATTGTGGACAAAAGTTTCTCCACTTAAAATCGAATCACAGGATTTGCAAGAGGAACATTTAACTGTTCCTCTAATTGGCAAACTACCATCGATAGACTTCTGAATAAAAACTGGACTTGTTTTATTAAACCTAGAGTGGACAATAAGATCTTTAATGTTTTTATTACGCCTATGAGCAAATAGAGGTTTTTCCAGTTTTTGATGTTCAGGATTACTATTGAGGATATGCCAATTCGCATTGATGATTTGTTTTACTTTACCATCCAGAGTAGAATGTCTAGTAATACATACCAGTTGGGACTTCTCAGTAGCATCTTTTGCTTTGAGTAGATGGTCACGGTCATAAAATCTCGCGCGTTTGTAGGAATCCCTTACTAAACGATGAGGATATCCTCTCTCCAGAAATTTTCTTCTCATATCTACTGCTTGTCTATCAAAGTCTTTAAGGTTAGTACAGTTTCTACGAACTCTCAGGAACTGAGAGAACGGAATACTTTGCTTTTGGTTACGAGGATGAAAACTTTTAAAATGCAAAAGAGTATTCCTTGCTGTTGGTTTTATAAAAAGATCTACTTCTAACTTACCTTGTGCATGTCTTATTATAATGTCCAAAAATTCCACTTTCTCTACACTTTTCTGGGCTGTGAATCTTAAATTTTCGTCTGCAGCATTAAGCCATATTAAGAATTCAGATAAAGAGTCATCTCCATCTGTCCAGATAAAAAAGATATCATCTATATATCTGGACCAGACGGAGATAGACTCAAAAAATGGTGCAATTTCATTGTAAATGAATTTGGTTTCAAAAGCAGCCATATAAATATTGGCTATAGATGGTGCAACAGAAGCACCCATACTTACGCCTTTTATTTGTCTAAATAATGTATCACCAAATTCAAAGATGTTTTCTTTAAGTATTATATCTAGGCAATCAAGTATGAATTTTTTGGAACAAGGTATGTTGAATTCATCAATAAACCAATCTGTAGCTTTTAAAGCACCCTCTATAGGGATGTTGCTATAAAGTGACTCTATATCAAGAGTCACTAGAATATCTCTTTGGGGATTAAATCTAATGTTTTCTATTTTATTAATCATTGCTCCTGTATCTTTAATATAGGAAGTAATTTTCGAAATATAGGGACGTAGTTTAAAATCAACCAGCTTGGATAAAGGTTCAGTAATATTTCCAATTGTTGAAACTATTGGCCTGTAGGGAGGATCTGTGATGTTTTTATGGATTTTAGGTAACCCATAAATACAAGCTGTTTTATTTTTATTAAAGTTTAAAAAATCGTATTCTTTATTAGTAATTTCACCTGCAACTAAGGCATAATGGGTCAAAGTTTGAATCTTTTTAGATATCAGAGCTGAGGGATTGGATGATATTTTAGAGTAAAACTCATTATCGCTAAGCATATTAGACATTTTATTTTCATAATCCTGAGTGTTGATGACTACTATGCCGCCCCCTTTGTCACAGCTTTTTATTATCAGATCTTTATTTTGGGCTAAGGAGTGTAATGCTGAAAATTCATCTTTATCTAGGTTGTATAAAGGTTTAGGAATGAAATGGAGTGCTTGTTCCAATTTTTGAAGAACAACTAATTCAAAAGCAGCCACTTCGGGTCCTAATTGTTCAAGTGAGGGACAAAAAGTGGATGGAAGAGCAAGAGATTTAGTAGTATTCTCATCAGAATGTTGGTCCATATCATGTTCAAAAATTTTTTTTAATCTAATTTTTCTGAAAAATGCAATAATGTCCTGATATAATTCAAATTTATTAGCGTTGGTATGAGGGACATATGATAAACCTTTAGATAGTAAATTTATATAGTGACTATCTAACATGTGAGATGATAAATTGAATATGGGGATCATATCCCCTGTTTCCAATACTGTCTGTTGCGAGTTTCCAACAGATATTGGGTGTCCTGTCGTTGATGATGTTGAGGCTGGTAGTTGCCCCTGTTTTGAGATTGAAATCTCACTCTTGGTCGTCCTCTGCGTTGCCCTCGATTGCCTAAAAAAGGTTGTGGGGCGTTATGTTTTGCTGCAAAAGAATTATAGTTCTCTTCGGGTCCATAATATGCAGCACTTTCCTCTCCTTCTGATTCCGATGTGTTAGAAAAAGTCGTTACTCGTTGTTGTTTAGAACTATTTTCATCTAAGTAATGATTATGTTTGTAGAAATTTTCTCCTAGGTAGGGATAGGTGTTTTCTAGTGAATAAAATCTTTTATCTTTCAAAAGCTTATCAGTTTTACGTTTAGTTAGATAATTGGCAAAAGATTCTAGTTCTTTATTGGAGTCCTCCAATTTTTTCTTTGCCTCATCTATACTGTTCATTCTTTTGATTTTTTCTTCCAATTCTGTTTTCACTGTGGCCGCTAACTCCTTAGCAGTCTCAATTATCAATATCATCAGGTCTCTAGAACACCTATTCGCTATCATGCTCCACTTTTCTAGAAAGGGTCTATGGTGGACAAACAGTCCTGGGATATTACGAACACGGAGACCAGTTGGGATAATGCCTGTTTTTAAATATTCCAACATAAATTCCCCGTGCGCTTCCATGCGTTTTAATTTCTTTTTTAGATCTATTAGTTTCCGCATATCTTCATTACTATGCATACTTTCTTTCGAACTGTTACAGAAAGTATTACTAGTTCCTACAAGTAACGCAAAATCCTCATCTGAGAATCCAAAGGTTTTTAATTGGGCCATAATTAAAGGTTTCCAAATAAAGAGGTTTCAGAATTAGGATAAGGAAAAGGAATAAAGAAAAGGTTATGAAAAAATAGATTAGTTCAAAGAACTGAGAATGATCAGCCAAGGTAGAATGTAAAATAAAGAAACATTCAAATTATCACAAACACATCTGATGAAACAAATGCAAGATGCAAAACAAAAGCCCTACACAGTCAAGCTGTGGGTAAATCAATGGGAAATAACAAGGACCCCCTGAACAGCAAATAGTTGTATTCCTAGGACAGGGTAATGTTCATGTAGAAAAATAAATTCCTAGGCAATCTCCAATTTCATAAGTAAACATCCATCGTATTTAAATTATAGGAAAACAAGAGAAAAAGCTAAAACATACATATAGTACAGGTGTTATGAATTTTATTTCTTTATGTTGCTCACATGATCAATAAAAAATATATTTGACATACAATATAAATTTAAAAATAATGAATCAACAATAATAAAATTGCATCTACAATACAATATAAAATAGGTGGCAGCTAGTAATGAATATTTGCAAACGACGCGCGTTTCGGCGTACACAACGCCTTCATCAGGAGTAGCCACTTAGGTATCTATAATAATAAAAAACATATAATTGTAGATAAACAAATAAATAATATTTCACTTTATAACAAACACATAATACCATCCCTGTACAAATACTTTCTCGAGTTCCATTTCTTATAAATTAATATCGTGTTTGTGATAATAGAAAACTCATGTAAATTCATTTATAAACATTCATTTATAAACATTCATTTATAGACATTCCAGACCAATGATATCATAGTTATAAAATATAGTTAAAGAGAAGATGGAAAAGAAACAGAGCAGAAAATTAGAGCAAGAGAAATAATCTTACAAGGATAAACTTACTTAAAAAATAACAGATCAGTCATTTGAAAGAAATCCTTATTTGGGGTGCAGTCTATCCGGTATGAGTATTCGCTGTGGATATAACAGTTACAAAGAACAAAAATATTATTTATAATTGCGTGAGATGATAAATTGATGGTGACCATAGTGGAAACAAAAGTTCCACGTTATATTTAAATTGGCGAGATTAATTGACTAAAGATTCAGAATAATCTAATGTGACTTACTTTCACAAATCAAAGGATAAGAAAGATCATCTTTAGTGCGATCCTATTTTGATGCGATCCTATTTTGATGCGAGAATTAATAGAGAATCTAAAAATTATAACATGACATAATATTAATGTTTGTGTTAAATCCAAGTAAAAGTAATAGACTAATTTTTTAACACGGAGAACAGAAAAAGGACTACCTTCTGTGTCCCTTAGGGATCGGAGAGAAAATGATGATCCGAATAAAAGCCTTGGTTTGCGTGATAGCCTAATTTAAATAAAAACGGTTGAAGTAGGGTATCTAAAAGAAAAATAAACGAATTATTTCAAAAATGGGTTGCAAAGCTAACCTTCATTTGCTTATTGATAATAAGGAGAAAGATAAACTAACCATGGCTAAAATAGCCTTTTAGTTAAACGATATTGGTGTGATACCTCTACAGTTCTAAAAGGATTCCACGAATGGTATTTCTGGAACCTGAAAAGACACAAAAACCGAGTGTGGGCTTAATAAAGTGTCAACAAGAAGTAAGTCTAATATAGAGTTTAACTTAGGCTGAGCTAAATTTACCTTATAACGTTCTAGTCGGGCAGAAAATGGCCTCCGGCATATCGCGCAGCACAGAAGAAAACGAGATAGCAAGGGATGCAGACTTCCTCTACGAATATATACTCGTTGGTAAATCATGTGATAGATCACATGACAAGTATTAGAGGAAAGAACCTTGCTTAATGTTAAAAAGGCAGGTAAAAGCGAAGGCAGACTACACTGTTCGAATTACCAAAATTCAACAAACTTTATTGATATGCAGATATCAGCTCGACAGAGACAAGGACTCAAAATTGGTATACTGTGAGGAGTCCAAAAAAGAGTTATCATAAAAACGGTAAATGTAATTCAGTATATTTTTAACTTGTATGTATAGGGTATAAGATAGTCAATAAATTCATCAAATAATGGCATTCTCCCAGGGTATTTCATTGTTTAATCCCTTTTTAAAAGTATTGAGAGAAAAAATCCAAAAAACCTCACGTTTTCTGCGTATTTTCTCACCACCTTTGTTATTTGGGATTCTGATTTTCTCCAGAATTCTCCAACGGAGATCTTCCGGTTTGTGGTTCATCTCAATGAAATGCTTAACTAGTGGTGCGATTAGTTTCGCTGTCCTAATGGCAGAACGATGTTCAGTGATTCTGGTGTGAATAGCTCGGGAAGTTTCACCGACATTGCGAAACTCGCAACAGACAGTATTGGAAACAGGGAATATGATCCCCATATTCAATTTATCATCTCACATGTTAGATAGTCACTATATAAATTTACTATCTAAAGGTTTATCATATGTCCCTCATACCAACGCTAATAAATTTGAATTATATCAGGACATTATTGCATTTTTCAGAAAAATTAGATTAAAAAAATTTTTTGAACATGATATGGACCAACATTCTGATGAGAATACTACTAAATCTCTTGCTCTTCCATCCACTTTTTGTCCCTCACTTGAACAATTAGGACCCGAAGTGGCTGCTTTTGAATTAGTTGTTCTTCAAAAATTGGAACAAGCACTCCATTTCATTCCTAAACCTTTATACAACCTAGATAAAGATGAATTTTCAGCATTACACTCCTTAGCCCAAAATAAAGATCTGATAATAAAAAGCTGTGACAAAGGGGGCGGCATAGTAGTCATCAACACTCAGGATTATGAAAATAAAATGTCTAATATGCTTAGCGATAATGAGTTTTACTCTAAAATATCATCCAATCCCTCAGCTCTGATATCTAAAAAGATTCAAACTTTGACCCATTATGCCTTAGTTGCAGGTGAAATTACTAATAAAGAATACGATTTTTTAAACTTTAATAAAAATAAAACAGCTTGTATTTATGGGTTACCTAAAATCCATAAAAACATCACAGATCCTCCCTACAGGCCAATAGTTTCAACAATTGGAACTATTACTGAACCTTTATCCAAGCTGGTTGATTTTAAACTACGTCCCTATATTTCGAAAATTACTTCCTATATTAAAGATACAGGAGCAATGATTAATAAAATAGAAAACATTAGATTTAATCCCCAAAGAGATATTCTAGTGACTCTTGATATAGAGTCACTTTATAGCAACATCCCTATAGAGGGTGCTTTAAAAGCTACAGATTGGTTTATTGATGAATTCAACATACCTTGTTCCAAAAAATTCATACTTGATTGCCTAGATATAATACTTAAAGAAAACATCTTTGAATTTGGTGATACATTATTTAGACAAATAAAAGGCGTAAGTATGGGTGCTTCTGTTGCACCATCTATAGCCAATATTTATATGGCTGCTTTTGAAACCAAATTCATTTACAATGAAATTGCACCATTTTTTGAGTCTATCTCCGTCTGGTCCAGATATATAGATGATATCTTTTTTATCTGGACAGATGGAGATGACTCTTTATCTGAATTCTTAATATGGCTTAATGCTGCAGACGAAAATTTAAGATTCACAGCCCAGAAAAGTGTAGAGAAAGTGGAATTTTTGGACATTATAATAAGACATGCACAAGGTAAGTTAGAAGTAGATCTTTTTATAAAACCAACAGCAAGGAATACTCTTTTGCATTTTAAAAGTTTTCATCCTCGTAACCAAAAGCAAAGTATTCCGTTCTCTCAGTTCCTGAGAGTTCGTAGAAACTGTACTAACCTTAAAGACTTTGATAGACAAGCAGTAGATATGAGAAGAAAATTTCTGGAGAGAGGATATCCTCATCGTTTAGTAAGGGATTCCTACAAACGCGCGAGATTTTATGACCGTGACCATCTACTCAAAGCAAAAGATGCTACTGAGAAGTCCCAACTGGTATGTATTACTAGACATTCTACTCTGGATGGTAAAGTAAAACAAATCATCAATGCGAATTGGCATATCCTCAATAGTAATCCTGAACATCAAAAACTGGAAAAACCTCTATTTGCTCATAGGCGTAATAAAAACATTAAAGATCTTATTGTCCACTCTAGGTTTAATAAAACAAGTCCAGTTTTTATTCAGAAGTCTATCGATGGTAGTTTGCCAATTAGAGGAACAGTTAAATGTTCCTCTTGCAAATCCTGTGATTCGATTTTAAGTGGAGAAACTTTTGTCCACAATGGATTCACTGTACAAGCAACAGAAATGTGGAACTGCAGAACACAGAATACAGTGTATTTTATTCTTTGCCCATGTCAACTTGGATATGTCGGTGAAACTTCCCGAGCTATTCACACCAGAATCACTGAACATCGTTCTGCCATTAGGACAGCGAAACTAATCGCACCACTAGTTAAGCATTTCATTGAGATGAACCACAAACTGGAAGATCTCCGTTGGAGAATTCTGGAGAAAATCAGAATCCCAAATAACAAAGGTGGTGAGAAAATACGCAGAAAACGTGAGGTTTTTTGGATTTTTTCTCTCAATACTTTTAAAAAGGGATTAAACAATGAAATACCCTGGGAGAATGCCATTATTTGATGAATTTATTGACTATCTTATACCCTATACATACAAGTTAAAAATATACTGAATTACATTTACCGTTTTTATGATAACTCTTTTTTGGACTCCTCACAGTATACCAATTTTGAGTCCTTGTCTCTGTCGAGCTGATATCTGCATATCAATAAAGTTTGTTGAATTTTGGTAATTCGAACAGTGTAGTCTGCCTTCGCTTTTACCTGCCTTTTTAACATTAAGCAAGGTTCTTTCCTCTAATACTTGTCATGTGATCTATCACATGATTTACCAACGAGTATATATTCGTAGAGGAAGTCTGCATCCCTTGCTATCTCGTTTTCTTCTGTGCTGCGCGATATGCCGGAGGCCATTTTCTGCCCGACTAGAACGTTATAAGGTAAATTTAGCTCAGCCTAAGTTAAACTCTATATTAGACTTACTTCTTGTTGACACTTTATTAAGCCCACACTCGGTTTTTGTGTCTTTTCAGGTTCCAGAAATACCATTCGTGGAATCCTTTTAGAACTGTAGAGGTATCACACCAATATCGTTTAACTAAAAGGCTATTTTAGCCATGGTTAGTTTATCTTTCTCCTTATTATCAATAAGCAAATGAAGGTTAGCTTTGCAACCCATTTTTGAAATAATTCGTTTATTTTTCTTTTAGATACCCTACTTCAACCGTTTTTATTTAAATTAGGCTATCACGCAAACCAAGGCTTTTATTCGGATCATCATTTTCTCTCCGATCCCTAAGGGACACAGAAGGTAGTCCTTTTTCTGTTCTCCGTGTTAAAAAATTAGTCTATTACTTTTACTTGGATTTAACACAAACATTAATATTATGTCATGTTATAATTTTTAGATTCTCTATTAATTCTCGCATCAAAATAGGATCGCATCAAAATAGGATCGCACTAAAGATGATCTTTCTTATCCTTTGATTTGTGAAAGTAAGTCACATTAGATTATTCTGAATCTTTAGTCAATTAATCTCGCCAATTTAAATATAACGTGGAACTTTTGTTTCCACTATGGTCACCATCAATTTATCATCTCACGCAATTATAAATAATATTTTTGTTCTTTGTAACTGTTATATCCACAGCGAATACTCATACCGGATAGACTGCACCCCAAATAAGGATTTCTTTCAAATGACTGATCTGTTATTTTTTAAGTAAGTTTATCCTTGTAAGATTATTTCTCTTGCTCTAATTTTCTGCTCTGTTTCTTTTCCATCTTCTCTTTAACTATATTTTATAACTATGATATCATTGGTCTGGAATGTCTATAAATGAATGTTTATAAATGAATGTTTATAAATGAATTTACATGAGTTTTCTATTATCACAAACACGATATTAATTTATAAGAAATGGAACTCGAGAAAGTATTTGTACAGGGATGGTATTATGTGTTTGTTATAAAGTGAAATATTATTTATTTGTTTATCTACAATTATATGTTTTTTATTATTATAGATACCTAAGTGGCTACTCCTGATGAAGGCGTTGTGTACGCCGAAACGCGCGTCGTTTGCAAATATTCATTACTAGCTGCCACCTATTTTATATTGTATTGTAGATGCAATTTTATTATTGTTGATTCATTATTTTTAAATTTATATTGTATGTCAAATATATTTTTTATTGATCATGTGAGCAACATAAAGAAATAAAATTCATAACACCTGTACTATATGTATGTTTTAGCTTTTTCTCTTGTTTTCCTATAATTTAAATACGATGGATGTTTACTTATGAAATTGGAGATTGCCTAGGAATTTATTTTTCTACATGAACTGTTGCCAATTCAATCCAGGTAAAGGCATTCCGATGGAACAAGGTGGATTCCATCCACCTGACCACCCTTTTGAAGTTCTCCAAATGGATTATATCCAAATAAACAGATGTAGAGGTTACAAATATGTCCTGGTACTAATGAAGCAGGTGTCCCTTCTGTTAGGGTATACCTGGAAATTCCATTGTGTGCGACATCCTGAAGCAGCAGGCCTTGTAGAAAGACATAATCGGACATTAAAAATTTGCGCAGACAAAGGTGTAGATTGGATGGTAGCCCTGCCGGTTGCCCTCTTTTACATGCGAATGGTAGCTCATTCTAGAACAGGCTTATCTCCCTATGAAGTGGTCTTTGGTAGACCACCAAATATGTGGGGCACTCCAATGCCTAAAAGATTACTGATGTTGATAGTAACATGCTGACAGATTACCTGGCTTCCTTGATGTCTGCACTACTCTCTTGTTGTTCGCAGGTTGCTGCCGCCTTCCCTGACAACACCCAGGTCAAGGGACACTCCATCGCTGATCCGGAACTTTGATAGATCAAGCCCTCTTGAGCCGAGGTGGAAGACGCCGAAATTGGTGTTGCTAACCACAAGGACCGCCGTTAAAGTCGAGGGACGGAAAGGATGGATACATCATTGCAAACGTTACTTTGGGAATAACTGTACTTTCCAAAAGAACACTGACTGCTTGGACTTTGAGCCCCCTTTTCTAGAGGAGACTCCCCAGCAGGAGTCAAACTCAGATCTAAAAAGTCAGAACCCGTTTGATCAATTAAGTCCACTAGGTGGTGAAGCGGTTGAACATGTATTCTGGCTTGCATAAGATCTTGGACAATAACATTGATAAAAAGAGCAAGATAAAAAGCAAATACTGTAAAATATTACGTGGTAGATGTATAGTGACTGTGATTTTTCTATCTCTTCTGTGCATCACGATAATATGTATCAGCTTAATACTACATGCTATTTTTCCTCCTATTGCCTCACTCTTATACTCCTCCACTAATGATACCATAAAGCACACATTTAGTGATCTGCCATCCCATGAGCTATCATATCGACTTGCCTTACGCAACAATACCTTTATTCAGATACTGCACCATTCACATCAGACTAGCAATGCTACAGACTGCTGGGTCTGTGGCCGATTTCCCCCGTATCAGAAGGTAAAGGGAGTGTTGCCTCTTTTTCCTTTTCCGTTCTCCCATAATGGTTCTTGCGGAGCATGGTTTGCCTTAATGACATCCATCAACGGTGATGCCAAAGAATGTCAAGACAAGGAGTGTAGGGGCGAGTGGGTATGGGGTAACTTGAATAAAGTCATGAACAAAGCATGTTTCCCAGATGAAGAGGGACTTCCCCAAATGAAAGGTACAGATCTAGAAAATGAAGAGTATCTGCAAGGAAATGTGACCCTCGACTTTATAGTGTTGAATGTCAAGCCCCAACACATGTCAGGTCCGCCTTCAATTACTGTTCTGCCAGTAAAAGGGAACTTGTGTGTCAGAAAAGAAGGCTCAGTACATTTGGGGCACAGTGAGTGTGATACTATAATAGTATTCAAAGACAAAGGAAAGTCCTATTTCAGAGCATCACGACACACCTACTTTATTTGTGGCCAGACAGCCTATGTGCAACTGCCCTTAGACTGGGGTGGGACGTGCTACATATCATTTCTTTCATACCTAATAAAGGCACCATCTGTATACAAAGCAATAACAAGGCTCCACAAGATTGCCCAAAACATACATCAAGACCCAGTCACGTGGACATGGTCCGGTTGGCTCTGGGGATTAATATCGGCTTGGGGATGGAAAGTGTTGACCGTCTGTGGGTTGATACTATTAATGATATTCAGTTGTTGCCTATGTCTGCAGTGTGGCCCGGCCATTTGTGGCCTGTGTGCTACTGCATGTGTTCCACATCCCCATTTACAAAGCATTGAAAATGGAAAAATAATGCTGCAAGAACAGATCGACTGTCTCATGAAAATAGACGTTACATAGGGGGTTCACTAGGGTACAAGGAGGGAATGAGGAAAATAAAAATCTATGAGGCCTATGTGTCCCCATGTGCCCCCCCCAACGCTTATGTGCACATACATGTAACCTATGTATTTCCCCTCCATGGCCTTTCTATCATGATGCTTATGCTATAACGTGGCCTGCCATCATCCAGTCTCCCATGAGAGAAACGACAAATCTGTATTGAGGCCTACACGTTTTTCATCATGTTTTCCTGCATTTTCATGAAGCCCATGTTTATGGCTCAGCCAGAGCCGAAAAGAGGTTTCATGCCTCAGAACGCTCTGAAAGCTGCAGCTACGTATCCTTGGCCTTGCACACTTGGGCCTCAGCCAAAGGGGCCCCGACCGAGGTGCCGAGACAGTATTGAGCACGGTTATCCGCTCCTCGAGAAATACATTCCTGCCTGGAGAAGGAGGAATTTAAACATGACCCATCTGCAAAGGAGAAAGCCTAGCCTTTCTGTCTCTTTTTGTGTGATTACAAAGCTCACGTCAGTGAAAAGCCCATAGCCCCCGTGCAAGACTTCAGCAGTAAACGAAGAAATAAATGCCACATCGGCTCTTGGTGATGAGCAACCTATGTCACAAATCAGTCCCTGCTCCAGACATCGGATATCAGATAATACAAGATGTGCTGGTCGTTCTGACACTGAAGGCCTCACTCACTGAAGGCCTCACTTCCAGACTTGTCCGGTTGCATAGCAACCCTCCCCACGTCAGTTACACGTCATGCTCGAGTTGAGCACAAGTAAGGCAAAGTTCCAGTACAATTCCAGCAGATCACGCAACCCCCTCCAGGTATCCACCCACACATGACAAATTACCCCTTATCATCAAGTGGACGCCCACATGGACGCCCACCTTCACGCCTACTTACACGCCCACATGCTCTTATCTCATTCTCTCTTGCTCTTTTGCTTACGTACAATTGAGAGATGTATATATACTGTACTCTGTGAATAATGTTTTGAGAATATTGAGAATACTTTTGAGTCCCTTTCCAGATCCTTTGTGGTGATGGTAATATTCTCCCTTTGACTCGAGTTATTGGAATAAAGCCCTTTATGAACCTGATACCACAGACTCAGCCTCTTGCTTTATGCATGATCTTATTTATATACTAAAAATTCTGAGAGCGTAATATTTTATTTACCACAAAGGTTGCAAATCAGCGGGTGTGTGTGGAAATGTACCCAGCTTTGACAGTAGAGGAGCTTCCACTTGATTTGAGGGACTCAGTGTCCATCGATGTTTGGGACCTTAGTGGGGCGGAGATTGGCTTAGTTAGGGGAGTAGATCCAGTGAAAATCCAGATTAAGCCAAATGCGGAGTTCCCGAGGACACCTCAGTATAAATTATCTCCTGAGACGATTGCAGGGATTAAACCTGTGATCGAGTCCATGATTAAGCAAGGAATACTGATGGAAATCATGGGTAGCCCATGTAATTCGCCCATCATGGGACTGCAGAAACCAAGTGGGAAGTTCAGGATAGTGCAAGATTTGCGAAAAATAAACGACATAGTCGTTCCATGTTGTCCAGTGGTACCGAATCCATCTGTGATTCTATTTCAGATCCCATGTGAAGCTGAATGGTTCACAGTGATAGATTTATGCCAAGTGTTTTTCTCGATTCCCCTACATGAAGAGAGCAGATTTCTTTTTGCATTTAGGCTAGAAAATCGTGTATTAACATGGTGTCGTATCCCACAGGGGTATACAGAGAGCCCATCTATATTTAATCAGATTTTGAAGAAAAACCTCGAAGGTCTTGTGTTGCCACAGAACTCTGTGTTAGTGCAATACATTGACAACCTGCTTGTTGCGTCAGAAACGGAAGACGCCTGCAGGATTGATACAGTTGCATTGTTGAATTTCTTGGGAGAGAACGGTCATAAGGTGTCTCCGAACAAGCTGCAATACTGTTTGCCCGAGGTACAGTATTTGGGGCACCGAATTGAAAAAGGCAAAAGAAAAGTGTCTCCAGATCGCATTGATGCGATTCTGAGAATGCCAGTTCCCTCGACACAGAGGGAAGTTCGAATGTTTTTGGGAATGGTGGGCTATTGCCGCCAGTGGATCCCAAACTTTTCCTTTGAAGCGAAGCCTTTACAGCGGCTGACGCGAAAGGACGTAAGTGATCCGGTACCATGGGACGACGACTGTTTAAAATCATTTCTGAGGCTGAGAGAAGCCTTATGTAGCGCTCCTGCGTTGGGAATGCCGGATTATAACAAGGCATTTGCATTGTTCTGCTGCGAAAGGGAAGGTTGCGCATTAGCAGTGTTAAATCATGGAGGTGTCCGTAGACCAGTTGCTTATTTTTCAGCTACTTTAGATCCAGTAGCTTCTGCGTTGCCCGGATGTCTCAGATCCGTTGCTGCAACAGGTGTCAGCATCGAAAGATGTGAGAGCATTGTGATGGGTCATCCACTTACTGTACATGTGCCACATTCTGTTGAATTGTTGATGACTAGGACTAAAACGCAGCACCTCACGAACAATAGGCTGACTCGTTATGAACAAGTCATCCTTGCTGCAGATAACGTGACATTGAAGAGGTGTTCTGTTTTAAATCCCGCTACACTGTTACCTGTTCCAAATTTAGATGATGAAGATTGTGAGGACCATGATTGTCTTGATGTGACTGAACTATGCACCAAACCGAGACCTGACATTGTCGATGAACCGCTCCCAGTTTCAGATGAGATTTTCTTTGTGGACGGTTCATGTTTAAGAGACAGCGTCGGTCGACTGAGAGCAGCGTTTGCTGTATGTACCATCACAGGGGTGGTTGAAGCCGCTTGTTTAGAAGGAGTACACTCCGCACAGGTGGCTGAGCTTATTGCTTTGACTCGTGCCTGTTTGGCAGCTGATAAGATCCGTGTAACCATTTACACGGACAGCCAATACGGGTTTGGTGTGGTTCATGACTTTGGACAGCTATGGTCCCAGAGAGGGTTCATGACATCTTCAGGTTCACCCATTAGAAATGGTGACTATGTGCGAAGACTGTTGGAAGCATTGCAAAGTCCAGATGAAATTGCTGTTGTTAAATGTTCAGCACATACCAAGGGGAATGATTTTGTCTCATTGGGCAACAATTACGCCGATGAGGTTGCTAGATTTTGTGCAGAGCAAGGATGTAATTATACGGAGAGCCACATTGTGGAAACTGAAGAGAAGACAGAGTATGATCAGATGTTAGCGATGGCAGACTCATGGGAAGAACTGAAACAGCTTCAGGAAGGGGTTTCTGATCAGGAGCGAGACAGTTGGATACGAGCTGGATGTGAGAAGGGAGATGTGGATATTTGGGTTTCAAATGACGGACGAGCTGTGTTACCGGAATGTTTGTTGAATCCCATGGCGAGGTTGATACATGGTGCTGTACATCTTGGTAGAGATGCAATGATGCGAGTGTTTCGCCAAACTTGGTATAATCCGAAGTTTCGGGCGGTAGCTGAAACTGTGTGTCAGAGGTGTGTCACTTGTCAACAGATGAATGTAGGAAAGAGGACAGCTGTGACCTTGAGTCATATAGGGAGGTCAGGTGCGCCTTTCAATAGGATGCAGCTGGATTTCATTGAGATGCCGAAGTGTAATGGGTTGAGGTACATATTAGTTATAGTGTGTGTCTTTTCCAGGTGGGTGGAGGCATACCCTACACGCAGATGTGACACACTCACTGTAGCTAAGTTACTATTGAGGGAACTAATTCCGAGGTACGGTTTCCCGACCTCTTTGGAATCAGACAGAGGAACGCATTTCCACAGTGAGGTCATGAAACTGCTTTGTGCCGCCTTAAATGTAGACCAGAGATTACACTGTAGTTATAGACCAGAAGCTTCAGGGATAGTGGAACAAGTGAACGGGACTTTGAAAGCCCGAATGGCGAAGGTGTGTTCCTCGACATCTTTGAAATGGCCAGATGCACTACCCTTAGTTCTCATGAGTCTCCGTAGTGTACCTGATAGAAGGACTGGATTGTCACCCCATGAAATTCTCATGGGAAGAGCAATGCGTTTGCCAGCAATACCTGCTACTGCTTTGATAAATATCACTGATGATATGATCCTGGACTATTGTAAAGGGCTTGCTGACGTGGTCCGTTCTGTGTCTCAGCAGGTACAGACAGCAACGGTTCCAGCTGCGAGTGACCTGTGCCACGACCTGTGTCCAGGCGACTGGGTCCTGGTTCGTAAGCACGTGAGGAAGAGTTGTCTGGATGCTAGGTGGCATGGACCTTTCCAAGTGATCCTCATTACGAATACAGCAGTAAAGTGCGGAGGTTTGCCGAACTGGGTGCATGCTTCTCATACCCGTAGAGTTCCAGCACCCTTGGAAGATACAGCCCCTCTCGAGAACGAAAACCCAGCTGAGGTGGCAGAGCCATCTGAGAGGGTAAGTCAAGCTGTAGGGGTTGCTGAAGCAGCTGGTGGTGCACGGAATCAAGCTGAAAGAGAACTTGAGAGAAACCCTGAACCGGAAACAGGGGAAGAAGTAAGAGGTGCAGTGGGCAGTACCGAGTCGAATTCTGCCAGAGAAGAAAGCAGTGCACAGGGTATTGGTGAAGAGAGCAGAGGTGCCACAGAAGCAGGAAGGGTTTGGCCCGCAAGACAGAGAAGGGCAGACCTAAGATTGGCACCAAGAACAGATCTTGCTCCAGTTTCGGAGGAATCGGAAGCTGAATCAAGTGACGAAGAACAACCTCAGGGTGCACTGAGAAGATCGAAGAGAACCCGAGTGCCAAGTCAGAAGTACGCCTCACCAGAGTGGGCCTACGTTGTGACTGATGACAGGTCTACTGAGTACGGGAAGACTGAGGTCGATGACATTGGTCGGCAGTTCTCCGTTTCCAAGAGTGGAAGTGTTGCTGAGGATTCCAGGACTGGAAATCGATGGAATACTGACCATCAACATTCCGAATCCGCCATTTCTGAGCATCATTCGTGGTATGATCTTGGAAACACTGGATTTCCCGACATTTGCAGTTGTGCCAGCTCCACAAGAACTCAAAATCTTGCAGGGAGTTCTAGAGTTGTTGGGATCGGCAGTTATTTTGGACTGATTGAACTTTGTTGTAAATAATTTGAAAAAGAAGATAACCTAGGCCCGAGTGGAAGAAGAATAAAATTAGGGACCTTCCGTTGTAGAACGAAGAAAGAGTTAGGGAGGTCTACCAAGGTTCATAAAAGAAACATTGATGAGAAAGAGACTTACATCTTCAGAGACTGTGTTGACCATTGAGAACATTCCAAAGATGGCGAATCCTGGAAATACACATCGTAGAGCTAAATTAGTGATAGGCACATTGGTAGGAGTAGTAATAGCTGTTATAGTCGCAGTGGTGATGAGTTCATACATGGTGGCCCACAGGCAGGAGGGGGAGGTTCAGGGAGCATCCACACCTACTACTCCAGGGCAAAGAGGGGTCAACATGAAAGATCAGAAAACATTAAGGTTAGGGGAGAATCGTAGGTTACACATGGATTTGTCGGAAGGTGATTTTAAACTCAATGCTTATGCGAAATTGTTGTATGAGTATGTTGAGGCGATGGATGTGAAGGATTGCTACGTGTGCATGCAGTTGCCCGCTTCAGTAGATGAGGGTATCAAGTATCATCATCTACCACTGACTTATGGGATTTCTTGTAGTTTGTTACTTAGCTTATTCTATGATAGGGGACAGTTCGAGTATTTCTTTTCAAATTTTGACACAGTACTTCCCGAAGTTCCAGCCATCAAGCATTTGAATAAGTACGACTATTATAAGAAGGAGGATAGACTCCAGAAGTATTTTAGACCAACTGTGAAGTTGGATACAGCGCATGCTCATAGGCATAACCTGACATGTGCGTTGTCTGAAATGGAGAAGAAATGTATAGGCCAGGTAGAAGACAGATATAGAAAGCTGACTCAGACTCGGGATACAGGAGATAGTCCAGTAGATTGGACGGATGAGGAAAGATTGCATAAATCCAAGGGAAGCTATGGACCAATTGCATTAGATGAAGCGCAGAGAGGGAACTTGTGTATTGGACGCCCACAATCTGCTACTGAGAAGGTTTCAGTGGGACATAGTACGTGCTCCCATACCTTCACCTTGGAGGCGTCTGTTAAGGACTTTATGCTAGGTCCGGTACAAGTGATTCCGACAGTATATTATGTATGTGGGAAGAATGCTTATGTGAAATTACCTGCAAATTGGTATGGCATATGTTATTTTGCCATTATATTCCCAAAGATTTATCACACAGAGGACTTGAAGCTGTTAGAACCGAGACAACAGTCTAGAAGGCGTAGAGCTGCAAGTGTAGGTGCAGTGATTGGTGACTTGTTTGGAGTGACTATGCCTAGTATGGGCGTGGTCCTGAATGATGTGAAGATCAGAAGGTTGGCGACTGTGGTTGATGAACTGTCTATGAATTCGGCGAGGTCGTTGTTGGTGGTGAATGGAGAGATGTTGTCGATACGGAATATGGTGATGCAGAATCGCCTTGCATTAGACGTGTTATTAGCAAAAGAGGGCGGAGTCTGTAAATTACTGAAGGTCCAAGAATGCTGCACATATATTCCGGACAACAGTAAGGATTTGGGGAAGTATATAGATAACATCACCACCATCCATAAGGAAATTATGGATTTGACAGAAGAGAATGTGTGGGAAAAGATTGGACAGGGATTTGGTAGAGTGGGATCATGGTTTGCAAACCTGGGAATAGGATTTCTTGGATTTGTGTTGAAGCCCATTATTATAGCTGTGGTTTGTGTGATTTGTTTGTGGGGACTTGTGAAAGTTTGGAAGTTGTATCAAGGAGGCAAGGTTGAAAGAGCTCTTAGAGCGAATGAGCGGAGAATGGCGAAATTGCAGGATCAACAATACGAGAGTCTTAAGAGGATGGAGGGAATTCGGCAGGGCAGTGTGATGACAAGTACCGTTAAATCAGTTTCCTGAAGAAATGAAAATGTAATGGTGTGATGACAGATGTCATCAAAGGGGGGAACTGATGTAGCGCCTAGAAGTCTAAAAGTTATAGGGGTGCGCCATATTCACCGTCAGTTGGCACCCGCATATAATCAAATGTATGCTCAGGTATTTCATGTGCAATGTATTAAGAAATGTATAACCTATATCGATTTAAATAGAAGTGTTAGTAATGTGCAATTATATTGAATGTATTTAGAGATTGCATAGAGTTCGTTGGTGTAAATGCAATGTGAAGTTAAATGTGTAACGTGGTAAAACGCTCATGTAGGTTGCTTAGGACATACATGAAAGATAAATGTCAATAGCTTGATTTAGACGTGCTTGTGTAACTGAGTAGCGGCCGGAATTCACATATATCGTTAGAGAGAAAGGCCTGCTATTTTCTTATGTTAGCTGAGGGCAGTAGGCCGAAAGGATTTATTCTAGTAGAGGTTTTAGGCTGCAGTAAATTGTAAAGTTAAAAGATGTGAAGTATTTTACATTCCATGATCTCACTCCAGGTGCAAGGACAGTTGCTTCGTTAGTAGAGAAGTTCTTTGTTCACGAATTGAATTATGTAGTTGAAGCCAGACATGGGATTGCTTTGGAATGTGCCAATCGTAACTTCTAGTGCGGATGGTGTCTGGGACTCAAGGCCAAGCTGATGGACGATGGAACTGGACAGCGCTCGATGGAAAATTACTGAAAGAAGACCCGGCTGAAGAGGTGGACCGAAGGGCGTGTCTGGGATTTTGGGGTTCTGTATTAGGGAAAGCGCCCAAGGGTGGAGGCAGATCAGAGCAGATCAGATCAGGTCAGAGCAGAACAGAGCAGAGAAGGACTAGGCGAGGAGCTGGAAGGGGATTTTAGATCACGCTCTCTAAGTGAGGACTTCTTAGGAAGTTTCACTCTGACACCTTTTTCTCGATTTCTAGGGTCTCAAGGGATTGCTAAGTAGGGATTACATTTAGAATAGAGCAGGGACAGAGATGGTATGGTCCAGCATCCCCAATATCGACATCGGCTTGGTAGTTTTCTACCTCATGCTTTTAGAGATAGTGCTCTTGGTTATTTTTAGTCGTATGCGGATTCTTCGTAGAGTAGCATTTGTGTTAGTGCCTATGTATTTGTTGTGCCTCGTATTGAGGACCCTGAATCTGCAGATTTTTATGCTGATAATAAAAGCCCGAGAGAACAAAGATTAAGTCTCGAGTACTTGATTATGTCAAGTTGTTCACAGTATTTTCTAATTATTGTGTTTCCTCCCTCCACGCTATTGGGCAAGTAAAAAGGTCCATCCGACCAGAGTGGGTTTTCTTGAGATAATTGGTAGACAAGAATCTGGGCCCCAGCATAGGCACACATCCATCCTTAACCTTGATGACATATTTAAAATTCCAAATCTCACCCACCTCATCGTGAAAACTTTAGGAAGCTCAGATATCCAATGGGCATTCCCTTGGGAACCACTCCAGATGTCAATTCTTTCCTCAAGCGTAACAGGTGGCTCTTTACCAGGTTTAATAACAATGCCGAAACCAGCCTGATGGCACCAACCAAGTACATTTGTACCTTTTTTTGTTAAATAAAACTTTCCCTTGATTGTCTTATTTGAAAATCCAATAATTGCCCCTAAAATAGCCCTATAAATACATTCTGCTTTCTTCAAAAGCTGTTGTGACCACATACGGAGGTAGTACAATTTGATCTGACCATTTTACATTAAATTTAGTGGTGTCAATAAAGTTATTCTGGCCCCTGAAGCAACTAACAAAGGAACAATAACGCCATTAATGGTAAAATCCACCAATGGATTGCTGTAACACTTAGGGCCTGATTACGACTTTTGGCGGTGTGGGAGCAGGTGGCACGCCACCGCCACGTTCCTGCACCACCAAGAGTCGTAAAGTAATTTTGTGGTCTGGCGGGTGGGCGGCATGGCGGTCCAGCAGTGGTGCTGTGTAAAGGCTCATTGTGAGCCTCAAACAGCACCACTGTGGGACTCCCAGTGCACGTTCCTGCACGGGAAGGAATGCACCATGTTGTCATTCCTTCCCCTGCAGGAACTAGGGGTGCAAAACTACAGGGGGCACAGCATGTGCTCCCCTGCATGCACCCCCATGCACAGTGGCAACTTTTCTTTCCTCACCATTGGCAGTTACATGGAGGAAAGACCTTCATGTAACTGCTGGCAGTGAAGCAAGTCGTAATATGCTCGGCGGTGCCTCAGGGCAACAGCTAGCACTTTGCGGACCTCAGGCTGCCATGGGACCACCAGGGAACATGGTTCCCTGGTGGTTGCGGCATTGCAGTGGTGGTCCGACCTCCAAAGTCGTCATAGGGCGGTCGTACCGCCATCGCCGTGCCTCCATGTCCGCTAGACTCATGATCAGGCCCCTAGTGTTTAGTGCCACTTTTGCCTCCACCTCATGAACTGCCACACCAATTCTTCTGGGTTAATCTCTGCAGCTTGGAAGTCATTACCTGGATCTTGAAATTGTACAGCTTGAATGTGCATTCCTCTCAAGTTACTTCTACCAGTACCAGAATGTGTACTAGTCCTGCAAACTTTTCCAAAATGCTTGTCTGTTGCACTACCAGCCCTCCTGGGACAACTCTTAAAGGAAAACCCATGATATAATTGAAACACACTGCCAGTTCTATTGGTAGATAAGTGGATGATTCTTGCGGGGCTTGGGTAGCCTTAGGAGTAGCCATTGAACCTCTAGGAATGGAGACGGAGGCCTGACTCACTACTTCTATGCACCCCCTTAGCATCAATCATGCTGATGGCCTAGAAACATCATTGAGCGATGGTCTGGAAAGGCAGATTTGTCTGCGGAGGATACGACACCCCAGATACAGGAGGCTCCTAAATCCAGCGTGCCTGCGTCTGACAGGGACAAGACTCTGGATTCAGTACAGGGATCTTTAAAAGAGGCGGGCGTTAAGAAGATACCCCTTTTACACCAACACGTGAAAGTGGTACTACCCCTGTGGGGTGGCAATAGCGAGCGGTTTCTTCCTCTGAGTTAGCCGGAGACATTTCTTTTTCATTAACTGAAGGATCTGACTCTTCCGCGGATGGGAATCAGTCTTCAAGTGATGATGTACTGTCAGATTTGAGTTGTAGCTGCACTATGAATGAGGCAGGCACCACGCAACGCAGGAAGTCAGTCCAGAATAAGCAAAAGGGGAAACGGAGCGGGAGCCAAAGTAATTTTTAGTTTTTGTGAACACTGCATATAGTTCACAAGTGTACACAGTAAGTGATATGCGCTTTGAAGACATTACAAAAGAGCAATTTGGTATGAGCCTTATCCACTTATCGTAACCAAACAGATTTAAAGCAATAGGAGCTCACAGGAAGTACAACATTTCTTACAGCAGAAGTGCACAAACTGCAATCTCAGGCAGCTAGTAACAACTCTAATACATGCTATCCAGTGCAGTACCCATTTCACCCCCCATCCAAAAGAACCCTCCCTAAACCATACCCCAACAAAACAAGGAATGAACTTGCCGCTTTATAGACTAAACATCTCGCTGATGTACTTGCGTCCGGTGTGTGTTAGGTCTAAGAACCCCAACAAGGGGCTTTTACGGGGGGGAGGAGGGGGGACAGGGGAACAAGGGGGGAGTAAAAGGAAGGAGGGATAGATGGGGAGGGAGGGAGTAAAAAACCCAGCCGGGGAGAGGGGAGTGAAAGGGTGGCCCCCAGGTAGAGCATGAACAGTCCTGAGTCCGCCAGCTTTTAACCCACCGTACCACTCTCCCGCAGACCATTTTGTGATACCACAGGGTAGACTTCCACCACCGCCTTAAATTGTTCTACTAGGTGTGCCCAGTCCAGTGCAATCGGTCGCTTTCGCTGTCCCCTATTCTCCTCACGGTACAAAGCCTCCCTTTCAGCTGCCGCCCATCTGCCCACTTCTTCCCGCCAAGCGCCTACTCACGGCGCTAGAGTAGACTTCCAGCCTTTTGTTATCATACGTTTTGCCAATATTAGAGCCAACCCTGCAAATCTGCGTAACAACTTTGCTTTTTTAGGGAGAGGGAATAACCCTAAGAGGTAAGCCTCAATGGTGTCCCACGGTGTGAGCTCCGTCAACAACTCCAGCCATCGATAAACCTCTGACCAAAACCCCTGCAGCCGTGGACAGTACCATATCATATGTCAGAAATCAGCTTCAGGTGCCTTGCATCGCAGACACGCCGCGGACGCCGTGGGGAACATTTTTCGAATCGTTGCTGGGGCAAATTATGCTTTATACAGGAAGAACAACTGGATCGTTCATAAGCGGCAATTCCGAGAAACTCGCCGGGGATACTCTAACATTTGTGCCCATTCCCTATCTTCCAATTCCCGCCCCAAGATCAAGTCCCACTTCTGCCTAAGATGTAGCAGTGGGATATACAAATGTTCTCGCAAGCCGCAGTAAAGCCAGCACACCAAGTATCGTCCATGTTCCATAATGTGTAATGACCTCAGCAAGTGGAAAGTTGGGGGTTCTGCTCGATCCGTGTACCAATAAGTTCGAATGAAACGCACAACAGCAGCATGCGTGAGAAATAAGGTGTCAGGCACCAAATTGGCACGTGCGAACTCATCATGCTGCATCAGTTGGCCCTCGAAAAAGAAGTCCCCAACTGTCTCCACCCCCTCCTGAGTACACCCCTGTATTTGGATCATCGATAGTACCCCTCGCCTAGTAGGCAGTCCACATAGAGGGATATTCGGGACGTACGGAGATGGTAAACTAGCCATCCTTTTCGCCTGTGCCCAGTACTGCAATTGCGACATGCAACAAGTAAGGAGGATCCCGCAATTTCTGTGCACCCGGACATAGCTGCGATTGAAGAATCCCTCGCTTTAACCATTCCGAAGAGTACCCAATTTCAAATAAATTCTTACCCGACAACCAATATTCCAGCCACTGTAACTGTCCCGCTATACAATACGCCTTAAAATCAGGCGCCCCCATACCTCCTGCAGTACTGGGCAGCTGTAGCTTAGTCAGCGCCAATCGACGCCTGCCCCCCCCCCCACACCAAAGATAATAATAACGTATCAAGCAGTTTAAAACTCCAGGCCGGTAGGACCACCGGTAAGTTCACAAAGTAATAAAGGAGGCGGGGTAGCATAACCATTTTCGACAACGCCACGCGGCCCGCCACCGTCAAAGGCAGCGAAGTCCAAAAGGCAATCTGGGAGCGCAACGAGTTTATGTGGCGCGGACTACATTACCGTCTATGGTATCAGCATTTGATCTATAAATATTAATCCCCAGGTATTTAAAAGTGATAGGCTCAACTCGAAAATGCAATTCACCAAATTGTAGTATAGGAGGCGCATTTGCATTATAGAAGACGAAGGCTACCGATTTAGAAGCGTTAAGAGCCAAGCCCGATATTTCCCAAAATCTAGTAAAAACCGCAGCTATTAGGTGTTTATCATCCTCCAAGTCACGAAAGTATAACAGCATATCATCTGCGTACAAAGATACCGAGTGTACCTCCCCACGCAGTGGAATGCCATATGGGACCATAATCTGCCGCAGGTACTGTGCAAAAGGCTCAAGGGCCAACACAAATAGCATGGGGGATAAGGGGCAGCCCTGACGAGTACCCTGGGATATTGAATAAGCAGAAGAGATGGTCTTTCCCGTCTTAGCCCGCGCCGTGGGACAAGTGTACAGCAGTTTAATCCATGCGCAGTAGGACGGGGGCAGGCCAAATTTAGACAACACCGCCAGCATATACGGCCAGCTGAGAGTATCAAAAGCTTGGCGCACGTCTAACGACATGCAACCAGCAAGAGGGAAAGAATCAGCTGCCGCGTGCATCAAAGCATGAAGCCGGCGGATATTCAAAGAGGTACTGCGTTGGGGTACGAATCCACATTGGTCCGTATGGATCAAGCGTAGTAGGAGTGGAAGGAGTCGCGATGCCAAGACCTTACTGAGTATCTTATATTCTGTATTTAGAATAGAGAGTGGCCTATACAACAGAAGGTCAGTCGGTGCCTTGTCCGGTTTCAATAAGGACGTGACGATCGCCTCCCTGGTAGTAGGAGGCAGAACCCCACTCTCTAAGGATGTAGTATAGAGTTGCTGCAACATCGGGATCAATTTATCAGCAAAAGTGGAGTAAAACTCTACTGGAAGGCCGTCGGAGCCTGGTGTCTTATTGCGGGCCAGCGCCTTTATCGCCACCCGAATTTCCGCAGCAGTAATCGGAGCAGCCATCTCCTCGGCCATTGTATCAGAAACCGTAGGAAGCTGAACCTCGGACAGGAAGGAAAGCGTGGGAGCCAAGACATCTACACTTGGGGCGGCATATAAACGGGCATAATATTCCTGAAACACAGCAGTAATCTCACCCTGAGATGTAACTAATACATCATTAACTGTATTCACTGCCAGGACTGGAGTAGGACTCAACGTTGGCTGGATCAGTCTTGCCAATAGGGTACCCGCCCTATCTGCCTCAGAGTGTGTACGCTGTGTATAAGCATCAAAGTCTAACAGGCATAGGCGCTCTAACAGCTCTGCATATTTAATCCTAGCGGACTGTAGCTGCTCTGCGCCGCCTACACTCCCCTGGGCCGCCACCTCCAGGGCCTGCAACTCCCCCTCCAAATCTGTAATGTCCCTGATTGTTTCCCTCCGCGACCCTGCCAAAGTCCCCATGGCAACCCAGCGTACCGTCACTTTGAAGGCCTCCCATTCAATAGCCCTGGACGAGGCAGAACCTTCATTCTCTACAAAAAATGTGTCAATAGCTGTAGACAATGCCACCCGATATACCTGGTCTTCTAGTTGTAGAGGGTGCATCATCCACGTTGGAATTGGAGCTGGGGAGGGGCCCCAGGACAACCGCACTTCGATGGGATTATGGTCAGATATCGTCTTGCCCAGAAACTCACATTGCGTAATAGCAGAGGAGAGCTCCGGAGAGCAAAGAAAATGATCCAGACGTGTGTGTAACTTATGAGGGTAAGAATAAAAGGAATATTCCCTCATATTCGCATGCATAACTCTCCAGATGTCTAATAAACCCCAGTCCAGCGCCCAGCGCATTATTGTTATCGCCTGCGCCCTCGCTGCCGTGTTAAACAAGGGAGGATGGGAACGATCCAGGCCAACGTCAAATACTGAGTTTAAATCACCACCCAGTAACCACGGGACATGGGACCAGCCAGCCAGCGCCCGGGATACCCGCGTAAAGAATGCCTCTTGGTCTGTATTTGGTGCATAAAGGGACCCCAGCACAACCTGTCTACTATCTAATGCTCCCAATAGTAGAACAAACCGGCCCTGATCATCTACTCTGCATTCGGTAAGAGAGAAGGGGATGCCCGCCCTAACCCAAATTGCAGCCCCCCGGGAAAAGGCTGAATTTGCCGTCGCAAAAAATTGCCCACGCCATCTCCGTTGCAGCTTCGCAGTTTTAGTGGGAATTAAATGAGTTTCTTGAAAACAAATTATGTGGGCTTTACAGCGATGCAATTGCGCAGCTATTCTATGACATTTAGCTATGGAACCCATACCTCGCACATTCCACGAAACCAAGGTAGAAGAATTAACTGCAGGCATCATCAAATAGAATAAAGAGCCCCCCCGGATTCCAGCCCTGCCCGTCCAATCCCACCCGGACCCCCCGGATCCTCAGACCATGCGGCATAGATACAACAAAGTCAACAAAGTCAGTCCCAATACTGGGTCCAACGCCCAAACATCGTTCGACCAAACCATGCAAACAAAATTAGCATATTTCACTTACAACCATTGCTCCCGCCTTTGGGGGAAGGTCGCTAACACCATTAACAGTCACGTAAAACCAGTAAGGCACACATGAGAGCGCCCAAAACGTGGTCCGGGCCAGGTACCTATTCATCTGTTCCCACCTGTCACAACGGCGTTCATGTTCTATGATTCGTTGCCCAACAGGCAAAGGTGCATGCAACGAACTATACCTCTTCAGTCCGGACAGGAAAACATCAATAGGCTAAGCATATCCCACAAGGCCTAAGACATGAAACTAAGAGTCCACCGAGGCTAGCGGATCCTTGCTGAGTCAGGAGGCCGTAGAAGGAAACAATGCAATGCTACCATCAGATTCGGTGTCTGTGTTCACTCCTTCAGACGGGCTTGAGCTGATATCAGGGCGAGAGGCGCGCAAAGTGGAGGCAGCGTGTTGAGCCCGCCGCCTGCCCTCTGGTATCTGCGAATGACTCAAGGGGTCAGAGATCGAACTTTGTGTGAGAAGACCCCTCTTACGCCTTCGAGGGGGGCATCGTGACTTGGGCAGTGAGGAGTACATGCGCCTCATGGGTTGCACATCAGGGAACGTCTTGTCCAGCCACTCCCACGCACTGTCAGGGGTATCGAAAAACAGGGAACGCTGTTCATGAAGGATTTTCAGTTTTGCAGGGAACAATAAAGCAAATGACAGGCCCGCTGCTCGAGCACGTGCCTTCACCTCCATGAAGGAAAATCTTCTGCGTTGGACTGCCAAAGTGTAATCCGGAAATATTGAAACTTTAGCATTATCAATCTGTAGAGGGCCATTATCCCGTGCCGCCTGCAGTAGATGATACCGATCCCTGTAATTTAAAATCCTGGCCAGGATGGGACATGGGTTAGCGCCTGGTATTGGACGACGTGTAGGGACCCAATGCGCCCTCTCAACTGTGAAATGTGCAGACAACCCGGTGGGGGCCACAGCAGTCTTTAACCAGTTCTCAATATATTCCGTAGGCGTAGATCCTTCCATCCCCTCCGGCAAACCCACTATTCGGAGGTTGTTCCGACGTGCCCGACCTTCCGCATCATCAGCCCGCGCCTGGAGGGAATCAATCTGTTGGCGCATGTGTTGGAGCTGCTCTTCATAGGCCTGTACTTGGGGCACCATGGTGTCTCCCTTCTGTTCAGTCGTTCGAACCCTCTCCGCCAGTTTTTTATGATCATCTTTTAGCAGGTTGAGATCCACTGAGATAATGCCTAGTTGCGCTTCCAACACGGAACGGGAATCGCGAATCTCCCACAGAATCATGTCCAGCTTGTCCCCGGACATGACGGTCTCCTCAGCCCCCTCCGCCTGTTGGGACATGGTAGATGAGTGACCCGATGGTGGTGAGAGAGATCCTGCTCCCCCGGATCTTCGTGGCACCCTAGGCTTTCCCCTTCCCATAGCCAGTGGCATGGTAGGACCCGGGAACGAGTACCCAGCAGCAATTGTGTATCAGCGTCTACCACTCAGCCAGCGATGTGGTGCACCAGACAACAAGCGTCCCCCTTCAGTCAACAACCCGAGGCAGCGGTAAGGAAGTCACTCAGTTCAAGCACAGCGGCAACCCAGGCACCCTGACAGGCTATGGCAGCCGCCCTCCTGTAGGACAGTGCGCCCCCTCTAGCGCCCCAGTCCCGGATCAGAGCCACGGGCATCAATCAGGGTCACATGCAGCTCCTGTGGCATCAAGTCTGAGCAGAGCAAGCAGGCCTTTGCGCAGCAAGATATCCGCAGTGTAAGGCACCATCCACCGGTGCATGCCAGGCCCAATTCATCCCTAATCACTTCACCTCACCAGGCACCACCGCGGCAACGGGAAACAGCAGGGCTCCTGTAGTGAAATAAATGCCTCCCGTCCACTACTTCCAGCCCAAGAGGCAGGATAGGGGGGGCCCCACCAGCCAACTCACAACAGTCTGCCCCTCCGCAGCCTCAGCAGCAGTCCGGGAAGGGGCTCCAGGCACTACCCTGCACAGGGGGGGGAGAAACCCCAGCCGGCAGCCACGATGGCCACAGCGTCCATCTACAGCGCGCTCTACCAGCTCTTCTCAGCAATAATGGGGTGGAGGGGACATCCTCACAACACTCCCCTTCCATCCCCCGATCCGCGATGTCCGGTGTGCACTGCCGAGGTCCGCCAGGGAATCACCACCGTCCCGCCGCGCAATGCGTCCACTCGGGGCTTCTGCGGGGGAGCTCCTCCTTGTGTCGGTCTCAGCTGCACCAGTTCCCCCATGCAGCGCCCTTCACGTCCGGCGGCAGCAGGATCCTCCCACTCTCCGACGCCCCCTTGCAGAGCACCACCCAGGAGGAGTCAGCCCGTATGGCCGCGTCTGGGCCCAGAGCCGGGATCTCGCATGGGCGCTGCCTGCACAAGTCACCTCTCGCAGCCCCGCCAGGACACAGGAAAGCCCGCGGCTCCCAGCTTCCAGCAGGCCCAGGGAAGGCTGTAAATCACTGCCGCCAAAAGGAACGTCCTCGGAGGATCCAGACGTCCGGAAAACTCTGTCGAGGCTGCCCCGCCGACTGAGCACGTCGGCTGCTCTCCGTCTATCGTCTGGCAAGGTAAGGAGAGTCGGATATATGGTCAGATAGGAAGCCCCGGCACCGGAGTTCGTCGCTTAAGCGACCGCCATCTTGGGCTGCAGACCACGACCCCGAGCCATAGTAATTTATAATGGGGCTATTCTAGCACGAAGCTTATTTTCCCCAATGGAGATGAACCCCTTGAGAACCTGCCCAAGACAGAAACAAGCCAAGAATGGACACGGAAGGACCCTCTCTGTCTACCATTTTTCACTCAATTAAACAGTTTCAAGAAGAAGTGCAGAGTGATAATAGCCAGGTAAAATGGGCGGCCCAAAAACTTCAGGGGGGTATCAGGAAGCTGAACAAAAGTTGATCAGACATAGCTAAACATGTCACTATAATAGAAAATCGCACCAAGAGCCTTGAAGGAGTCGTCAGTGCCCTGAAAACACAAAGCATTTTCCCAGGGAGCTTGTATGACTGACGTCATGGGGAAGCTAGAGGAACAGGAGAACAGGCAGCACCGGAATAATCTCAGATTCTTGGGGATTCCCGAAGGAGTTGAAGGGGATAAACCCCAACAGTTCATGGTGAATCTTTTATAAGGGGCATTGCCCGACCATCCAAACTGGAATTGGGGCAAAGAGATACAACAGGCGCATCGATTTCCTTTCATGATTAAGAAACATCCATCAAATGAAGTGTCTCCACTTCATTTCCACCTAGAGTCATCTTAGTCTATTTTGGAAACTTTTTACTAAGACAGTTGGTTTCAGAACAAGCCGGACCAAATCCCAAAAAGTATTTGAAGGGGTGTCGTATTTTGTTAACCAGACTTTTCTCATGCAACAGTCGAGCTCAGGTGGCGCCTTCATCAAATGTTTGTTCCTTTTCAACAGATTGGGGCCAAGTCTATTTGATCAATCTGGCAAAGCTTAAACTTAATCTAAATGGCCTTTCTAACAGTTTCGCTTCAGAAATCAAGGTTCAGGAATATCTCGACAAATTTAAGTAGAAACTGAGCAATGTCAACCACCCTAGCTGACTTTAATTCTGGTGTTGCAGGCTTTCTGTCCTCAAAAAGGGGGGGGGGAAATCCAGGCTATTATGAAACCGGCCTTGTTTGGTCAAATGATTGAATGCTTTCTTTGATTGACACAATGGGGTTGGGTGGTGGGGTCACTAGTTAGGTGTACATCATCCAGGTGTGTCCTGATTGCATGTTATTTGGAGGGGTTGGGATGGATGGGTTGAGGCTGGGATGCTGGGGTAGGGAGTTGGGTATGAATAAGTAGAAGTGCTTTTTTTCTCTTCTTTTCTTTGTTAGGCTGTTTATTGTTGGCGACAAGAAGAAGTATTGTGTATATTATTCTCGGTGCGTTAGGGAGTAACCCAGATATGTAGGAATGCCAAATATGGAGAATCTTAGGATTGTCACCCTTAATGTCTGCGGATTAAATGATCTGCGGAAAAGGCAGAAAGTTTCACAGGGACTGTGACCTTTGCGAGCAGAATCAGTCTGCCTGCAATAGACACATAAAGTGGCACAGAAGGGGCTTTTAAATACAATGGGATATACCTTGATAGGGGGGACGACACAGAGTGCATGCATCTGAGGGGCAGCAATCTTAGCCCGAAGTATATCGCTTCAATGTATCCAAACCAAGGTTGACCCCCATGGGAGGTGGGTTTTAACTGAATGTAGGCCTTTATTCATGTCTTCTTTCAATCTATGCTCAGTTTATGGTGGTACCACTGATGACCCAGGGATTTTTGACTGTCTCACAAGCGAGCTGGCACACTGGCCTCTACCTATCACAATTTGCGGGGACCTAAATATTACTTTACCTTGTGATTGGGTCATAGATGGTTATCAGGTTTACACTGGTCAGAAAACCAATGTTCTGTAAGCTCTTAGAGCCCTATGTCATGGCCATGGGCTTTTCGACATATAGTCTATCCTGAGACCATTCAACTATGGCTATACGTACTATTCTATGCCACATCAGTCACATGCCCAATTAGATTATTTTTTAGTATCCGCTTCTATGATCCAGGATGTTAAAATTGAGCTTGTTCCCCTGTACATGTTGGATCATAACCCTCTAATATTAAGGGGAAAGGCCTCAGTAAGAGGGCTTCTGCCTGGTTCTTTGAGAGAGCCTTAATATATAATAAGGAATACTGTAACCACATGAAAGGGGTGGATATCCGAATTTTTGGAAAGAAGTATTGGCTCTGCAGAATTAGGGGTGGTGTGGAACGGCCTAAAGGCATGCATATGGGGTGAAACTCTTCAGTTCTCATTAAGGAAGGGCAAAGAAGACAAATGTTTGTTACAAGAAATTGGCAAGGTCTGAAGAAAAGCTTATTTGGGCAGTCCAGAAGAAGAAAGAAGTGGATACGGCTCAGTTGGAGGCCGCAACTGCTAAGGCAGCAATTGGGGAAATCTTGGCGGAGAAAGCTGACTCCAAGTGGGCCACCTCCAGGGAAAAAATGTAGTGAAGAAATTGGTCATCATCTATCCATGAGAACTAGACAACAAATTACTAATTACGGGATATGGTCGATCAGAGATCCAATGGCCAGGGTGGTAACAGAGCCGGTCAAATTTAGAAGAGCTTTCCCTCAGTACTATCGAGTATTGTATACTGAGAAAGGGGTCGGTGAAAAAAATGACCAGACAGAATGCTATTGAGAAGTATCTTGACCCTATTTTGATGACCAGACTGAGTGAGGAGGATCGTGAACTGTTAGAAGCCCCCCCCCCCCTCTTGGGAGGAGATTGTCACAGCACTGACCAGTCTGCCAGATGGGAAAGCTGCCTGTTTAGACCTTATACCGGTTGAATTTTATCAGGTCTTTATCGACCAAATGAAAGAGATTTTAAAAACCCTGCTAGAGTAACTTTTTAGCTGCACTGCTCTTCCTCAATCCTGGTCATCTTAAAAAATGATAATCTTTCTTAAAAAAGATAAACCCCTTCAGGAATTTGGCTCGTATCGCCCGATTACTTTAATTAATGGTGACTTCAAAATCTATTCTAAAATACTAGTCTCTCACCTATCGCAAGTAATTGACAGACTGGTTTCTAAATGGCAGCATGGGTTTATACCTGAAAGAGGTACTATTGATCATATAAGGAGGTCCATCACCCTGTTTGATGCAACGCAATTTACAGGAGACCCAATGGCGCTGATCCTGCTCGATGCCGAAAAGGCTTTTAATCGGGTCTCCTGGTTTTTTCTGTGGGCCATCGTGCAGAAAATGGGGATTGGGCCTGGTTGTATTCAGGCTATAAAAGTACTATACATTAAACCTACAGCCAGTGTCTTGATAAATGGGGTACTGACGGAGCAATTTCTAATATCATGGGGGACTCGCCAAGGGTGTCCTTGTTCTCCTTTGCACTTCGCAATGTATTTCGACCCGTTTATCAAGAAGCTAGAAATGCACCAGTGTATCCGCCCAATTCATAGGCATGAACACGATACTAAAATGATGACCTACGCCGATGATATAGCGCCTGTAACTCCCGATCCGGTAAGGTTAATTGAGGCGACTGAATTAGAGGCTTAATGCTTTGGGGGTGTCCCACGGTTATACTCTCAATAAAGAAAAATGCAAAAAGAACAATTGATGGACAGAAAGCAGAACAATGTCATACATTCACCCCAGTACAGAGAACGATGGATTTAACCCAGATCTATTGACTGGGGGTGAATGTTTGATTTGCTCTGCATTCCGTCCATCATCTGTGTGTCTTTTGCCAAATAAAGAAAAGACACAGATTCTTTTTTAAAGGCTAGATATCTTGGAGGGAATATTTTGGCTAATGTTGATTTGATCGTGGAAGAAAATGTAGTCCCTCTAGCCACTGAGTCAAAGAGGTCATTGCACAGGCTGAATAATTTGCACCATTCTTTAGTTGGCAGAAGTAATGTTTTAAAAATGATCGTTTTTCCAAGCATTTTATATTTTTTTAGAGCCATCCCTTTAGAATTTCAAATCAAATACTAAAGAAAATTGATAATCTCTTTGCACAGTTTATGTGGGCCTATTCTCAGCCCAGAAGATCTATTAAGTTTTTATCACTTCCTAAGGATTAAGGTGGATGGGCACTCCCCAATTTAAAGATGAACTATTGGGCAACTCATTTGCACCTTTGCCCTGTACTGTTACAAGACTGCTCCAATGATCAAATATCTGAGTTTCCTTCTCCGTTTGAACTTTTGGTTGGTACAAAAGTTTGGGGCTGCTTGTGGCGGCAACTAGAACCAGGTTATTTTAAAAGAGTGAGGTTCAAGAGCCTTATGGAAACTTACAAGGTTTTTACCGCTGTTCATAAACTTCTTGGTATTTGCAGATTGAATTATTATACTCCAACTATAAATAATGAGAACCTACCAGAGATATTTAGGGACCATTACTTGGCAACGTGGTTTAAGCCTGGAATAAATAATCAAGGAGTTTTTTTTTCCCCTGATGGGATTATATCGTTTGAGGATTTAAGAATTAATTTCGGCCCCAGCCATAAGGAGTTCTTTAAAAATGTATTAATTAGGAATTTCCTACAGGAGGGCCCACGGGATTTGGCAAATGTGAATTTATGTAGAAATTGGCTGATAGCAATTTGCCACGAATAGGGACTATTTATAATATTCTTAACAGCCTGATATCAGACGACCTGAGTAAGATCTCTGAGAAATGGCAGTTGAAATTAGGAATCACTGATAAAGCTTTTCAGCAAGCCCTCCCATATGCACAAACTGATTTACTCTCTGTAAATCTCCAAGCCCAGTTTTATGAAACTTGTTTTTTTCTATATTACACCCAAGTACAATTGCTAAATGGGGGGATGGTAAAGACACTAGGTGCCTCCGCTGCTCGGAATATTGGGTTTACTCAGTGCAGGGTCATGGGGTTAGGGGGGAGGGTGGGTGGGTAAGGCATTATGTGGAAAAATTGCACTTTGCTTGTATATGTATTTATAAAATGGTAAAAAAAATCTTTCAAAATAAAAAAGGAAAATAATGCCAGGTGCAATAACATCAGTGTACTTAATGTCTTGAAGGGCCTTGAAGGGGATAATATTAAGGACTTTGCAATAAGTTCACTTAAAGAAGGTATACCCTCTTTCGATGTTGAGGAGTTTGAAGGAAACATTCAGAGGATTCATCGAGACCCATTTAAAAAAAATCTAAATTGGAAGAATCCAAGGAAAATCTTGATTAATTTCAAGTCTTATTCTTTAAAAGAACAAATCCTGTCTGAAGGCCTAAAAGCAGGTAGCTTTACGAAAGGGGAGTGATCATTTAGGGTTCATTCTGATATTTCCAAGATCACACTAGACAGACAGTGGGAACTGGGGAAACTTATTCTAGAGTTTAAATCATTAGGAGCTACTGCTCTCGTACGATTCTCAGCCTTATTGAAAGTTATGTGGAACAACAAGATGTATAATTTTAAGGATCCTAAGAAGGCAGGATCCTTTGTTGAACAGATTAGGGTGCAGCATAAGATTTAAGGACAAAGCACTGGAGAAAGTTGAGGTCTCGATTGGGTAACAGTACATCATCCCCTGAGTATTTTTAGGGAGGGTTCCCCGGGGGGGCGGGTCCACTTTCACTCATTGAGATAGTAAGTTTAGAATCTCACTGGGTAGGATGCAGTTGGGAGAAAATCTAAAAAAAGGGAAAAGTCCTCATTCATAGGAATTTAGATTTAGGGGGTGGAGGTTTGATCTGAGTGGAAGGATGCTTTTTATAAAAAAAGTTATGTCTAGGACTTCGGGCCTTTCATACTGTGTCTCTCTTAACATCTTAACCTGGAATGTAAATGGGCTTAGAGTAGCCAGCAGAAGGAGGAGTATTTTACAATTCTTGAAACAGACTAAATATGATATTATAATGTTACAAGAGATACATTTACTGCAGGATGAATGGAAGGCTCTCCTGGCCAAGCAGAATTGGATCGCAGAGTCAATTCATACTAATCAATCATGTTGCACAAAGGGCGTGGCCCTTCTTATTAAAAAAAACTATTAAAGCTACTTTTGGGGCGTATAAGATAGATGTTGGAGAATGCTGGATTATCACTAATATTAAAATACAGAATGTTTTGTGTGCCCTTGAAGGACATTATGGGCCAAATATGGATGATACCATGCCCTTGAGCTCCCAGTATAATCAGCTTTTGAAGATCAAAGTTCCAATAATTTTGGGAGGTGATTTTAACGTTCTACTTAATCCAAGTCTTGATAAATCCACTAAAGGGAAATTCAATAGTTCACCAAAAACTTGAAGGTTTATTAAGACTGTGATGGAAGATATAGAGCTAATAGATATATGGAGGGCCCAGTCTAAGAGTGTAAGTGGTGATCAAAACTTCACTTTTCATAATAGAAGGTGTCACAGGTGTCCGATTTCTCAAAGCAGTACCCTCAAGAAGCCCACCTTCCAGCAGCTCTGACTCTTAGTATTATAAACCAGAGGATCAAAGTGGCCAGACGAGGGGAAGGGAATTAGGGAGGGTACTGCAGGAAGGGAGATCTGGAATGAAGATAATTCAACAGTTGAGTTCTGGTTCTCTACTTCAATCTCTTATTATAATATATATATATATATATTCACCCAAAAAAAATAGGTTTCAGGGACGTTATAGTTAGAAATTAGCATTTAAAAAACTTTAGAAATTCACTGCAAAAAACCACAGGTTTCAGGGACGTTATAGTTGCACATTTCACTCGTCCAAAACCAGAGAATTTCAGCTCTTATAGTTAGTAGAGCTAACTTTAACTCGCGCCCCCACAATGCACTGCTGATGACGTCACATATTACATCATTCATGACATGGCCAGTGACATATATATATATATTCCACTCCAATGTCCACCTGGGCGCTCTCAGCACTCTTGTGACGGGTGCAGACCAAATGGAGGTGGGTCCATTTAAAATTAAAGCTCCTGTCTTCATTAGAAAACGCTGCACTCACGGAGTAAGTTCCACTCTTTAATCAGCGAGGACGCGTTTCGGCGTTCTGCCTTCTTCTGCTCGCTTTTATTCAACAGTAAACAGCATATGCATGATTGTGCTTTTAAACTAGTAGATAGATTCCCATTGGGCGCAGCAGGTAAAAGGAGGGAAGGTATAGGTCTATCATGTACCAATCACATTCTCCCTCCATTGCTATTACGGGAAACCTCTTGTGAAACGCTCCGGGAGTGAAAGTGTCAATAATCAAACAGTCTAGATGGCAAATACCGCTATTCCAGATTGTACCATGGCATGGGCAATCGCAAAACAAACAGTCCATTCCTCCGTTTACTGCCACCAAATCAGTTCAAAGTACCCCATGCTGCTGCCAAGATGATTGTCTCAGGGAGCCGTTTGTCAACCAAATGGTTCCGTGATATGTAGTGCAGGGGTCGGTAAATATCCATGTCCCCACCAGTCTGTATGGCTGGCGACTGCATCGACGCTAACACCACGATTGCCTTCGTGGCAGTGCAAGGTGCCTTACAACACTCTGCTCCAATGCCCACCTGGGCGCTCGCAGCACTCTTGCGACGGGTGCAGACCAAATGGAGGTGGGTCCATTTAAAATTAAAGCTCCTGTCTTCATAAGAAAACAAGAGGTTTCCCGTGATAACAACAGAGGGAGAATGTGATTGGTACAGGATAGAACTATCCCTTCAATCCTTTTACCTGCTGCGCCCAATGGGAATCTATCTACTCATTTAAAAGCACAATCATGAATACGCTGTTTACTGTTGAATAAAAGCGAGCAGAAGAAGGCAGAACGCCGAAACGTGTCCTCGCTGATTAAAGAGTGAAACTTACCCTGTGAGTGCTGCGTTTTCTTATGAAGACAGGAGCTTTAATATATATATATATATATATATATATGGCAAGGTGTATTGAAGAATGAGTGGGTGTATGAGTGTCTGAATGGATGATTTAGTAGGGGCGTGACTGAGTGTATAAGTGAGTGATTAAACGTGTCTTATTGAATGCATAGTGTGAGAAGGTGGCCTGATATATGCTGTCTACTAGTTCTAGTGGGCAGCTTGTATCAGTCCAAGCAACCCTTTATGGTGAATAGGTTAAAGACAACTTTTATTGGAAGCTATCCTAGTGGTAGCTATGGAGAGCAGCCTTCAAGCTAAGTCTTGAAGGAATGTAAAGCAGCTTGTTTTACCAGTCTATAATCTCTTGAATGATCAAATGAAAGGACAACCACACCAGGTATATATTTAAAATATATGTATTTAAAATAAAACACACCCCTCTAGTCTCTTTATGAGACTGGAGTTCGAAGTACTTAATTTACAAGTTAGCAATTAACAGTAATAGCACAAATACACGTTTGGGTCCTAGGGGCGTACCAAACCATATGCCAAAAAAGTGGCATAAGAAGCACGACTGAACTAGACACAAGCCCTAGAACCTGTAGAATCGCTGGGACCCCAAGGAACCACTCAAGGTAGTGACACAGGGGACCCACGGGGACTGTGTGCAGTGTATAAACACAACCGCGGGTTCCTGTTAGCTTCTATGGGCAATGTCGTGGTTGGAAATTTAAAGATTAGGGACACTTAGAATCGAGTCAGAACCAAGCCCTTTTGGACTTAAGAAGTGGTAGCCCCTGCAACCGGTTTGAACTGGACTATGCACAGGGACACCAAGTGTGCCCCCAGTGCAGGACTTCAAAGCACCAGAGAGTGCTCCCGCCCAGCCCCAATACACATCTGCCTGTCTGGGGAGGTGGTTACACCTCCCTGGGAAAGGAAACCTATTGTCCAGGCCACCCCTGCCGGAGTTTCGGTCAGCAGTAGGAGGCCAGACCTGTGTCTGTGGCAGAGGCATCCATTTTGTGATGCTAGGGCTTTAGAAAGTCCTACCGGGTTAGACCAGTGTGAACATGTCTCTCCCTCTATAACGGTGGAATGCTACCCCCGCCACCAGAACTGGCAGGGGGTAGTATTCCAAAGCGTTTGACCCCAAACACAACATGTTTCCGTTCAGCCATCCCAAAGTTAGCATTTACCTCTAGGTTATAATGCACTTAAGAGTATATGGTCAGGCTGCACCACAAACAGCATGAGAGGAGGTACTCCCTACGCTGCAGAGGGGCTCTGCTCATGCAGGGGCACCCTCTCACATAAACTCCAAGCACTCTGCCTTCAGGATTGTTAAGGCCTGCCATAGGAGTGACTTATAGATTTTATATGTGTGTGCAATGGTAGTGATATAGGTAGCCTATACCACTGTAAGGGGTGCAAGCACACCCTTACCCAGGCTGCAGTAGCAGACCTGTGGTGCCATTTTGGAGTGCCTACCAGGGGTGGCATAATACATACTTCAGCCCCTGGTAGGCCTCTGAGGTACCTATGCCTTAGGTACATAGTATACCATATACTTGGGGCTTATAAGGCACTCCAGAATCCAATTAGATATGTACCTAATGTACATGCAAACCATTTTAGAGAGGAAGCAGCTAGGCTGTGGTCCTGATTAGCAGGGCCACAGCCAGACTAAGGTAAAAAAAAAAACAGTGAAACACCAGCAAAAAGTGGGGGTACCCATGTGAAGCAGATCCTACTCTCCTACAAACCCCCTCCCCAAATGCAGGGATATTAAACTAACCTTGACCAGTTGAGTCTTCATGTTCTAAGTGGAAATACCTAGAGAGTCCATCTGCATTGGCATGGTTACTCCCAGGTCTATGTTCCACTGTAAAGTCCATCCCCTGTAGGGAAATGAACCACCTAAGCAGTTTGGGGTTTTCACCCTTTATTTGTTTTAGCCATAAGAGGGGCTTACGGACTGTCTGAACAAGGAAGTGAGTACCAAACAAGTATGGCCTCAACTTCTTCAGAGCCCAAACCACAGCAAAGGCCTCCCTCTCAATGGCTGACCAACGTTTCTCTCTAGGGATCAGCCTTCTGCTTATGAAAGCTACTGGCTGATCCTGACCTTCATCATTCAATTGTGACAGTACAGCCCCTACCCCCAATTCAGATGCATCTGTTTGGACAATGAACTTGGAGTAGTCAGGACTCTGCAGAATGGGAGCAGTGCACATGGCCTGCTTCAGCTCATCAAATGCCTTTTGACAGCTAGCTGTCCACTAAACTTTTTTGGGCATCTTTTTAGAAGTTAAATCATTCAGGGGTGTCACTATTGATCCATACCCCTTGACAAATCTCCTATAGTACCCAGCCAGGCCTAAGAAGGCTCTCACCTGAGTCTGGGTAGTTGGAGCAATCCATTCCATTATGGTCTGGATTTTGCTCTGCAATGGATGAACCTGGCCTCCACCTACAAGGTGGCCCAGGTACACAACCTGATTCTGCCCTATCTGGCACTTAGTAGCCTTGATAGTTAGGCCTGCTTTTTACAGGGCCTCCAAAACATTCCTCAGGTGGACCAAGTGATCCTCCCAGGTGGAGCTAAAGACAGCAATATCATCTAGATATGCTGCACTAAAGTCTTCCAGGCCTGTAAGGACTTGATTCACCAACCTTTGGAAAGTGGCAGGTGCATTCTTCAAACCAAAGGGCATTACCACAAATTGATAGTGCCCACTAGGGGTAGAAAATGCTGTCTTTGGCTTTGCATCGTCAGCTAGTCTGATCTGCCAGTAGCCAGCTGTCAGGTCAAATGTGCTTAGAAACTTGGCTGAGGCCAAAGTATCTATTAGCTCATCTGCCTTGGGGATGGGATGGGCATCAGTCCTAGTGACTGCATTGAAACCCCTGTAGTCTACATAAAACCTAATTTCTCTCTTGCCATCTGTGGTGTGAGGTTTAGGTACCAGGACTACTGGACTAGCCCAAGGGCTAACTGAGGGTTCAATCACACCCAAATCCAACATCTTTTGGACTTTTGTCCTTATACAGTCCCTGACATGGTCAGGTTGCCTGTAGATCTTATTTTTCACAGGTAGACTGTCACCAGTGTCCACTTCATGAGCGCACCAGGTGGTCTGACTTGGAGTCAGAGTAAACATATGTCTAAACTGGCTGAGAAGGTTTCTGCAGTCAGTTTGCTGCTGGGCAGTGAGGCTGCCTGCCAAGGCTACACCATCGATTGACCCATCATCAGGGTTCTGAGAAAGCAGGTCAGGGAATGAGTCACTCTCTTCCTCCTGTCCTTCATCAGTAGCCATGAGCAAGCCCTTGTTTGCCCTGTCAACATATGGTTTAAGTCCGTTGACATGAAGTACCCTGTGGGGACTCCTAAGGGTTCCTAGGTCTACCAAGTAGGTAACCTCCCCTTTCTGTTCAACTAATGTATGGGGGACACTCCATTTGTCCTGGAGGGCTGCTGCGGCCACAGGCTCCAAAACCCACACCTTCTGTCCTGGCTGGTAAACAGTCAGTACAGCCTTTTGGTCATGCCAGGCTTTTTGCAGTTCCTGGCTAGCCTCAAGGTTTTTGTTTGCCTTTTTCATGTACTCAGCCATCCTGGAGCGGAGACCAAGTACATAGTCCACTATATCTTGCTTTGGGGGGCTTGAGAAGTAACTCCCATCCTTCCTTCGCCAAACACAATGGACCCCTGACAGGGTGACCAAACAAAAGTTCAAATGGACTGTAACCAACCCCCTTTTGAGCCACCTCCCTGTATGCAAATAAAAGGCAGGGCAAGAGTAGGTCCCATTTTCACCTAAGCTTCTCTGGGAGTCCTTAAATCATGCCCTTTAAGGTTTTGTTGAATCTTTCAACTAAACCATTGCATTGTGGGTGATAGTGTGTGGTGAACTTGTAGTTCACTCCGCACTCCTTCCACATAGCAGTCAAGTAACTAGACATGAAGTTTGCATACCTGTCAGATACTACCTCCTTAGGAAAGCCTACTCTTGAGATCACACTCAAGAGAGCTCTTGCCACCACAGGTGCTGTAGTGGTCCTTAGGGGAATTGCTTCTGGGTACATGGTCGCATGATCCACCACCACCAGTAATCTGTGCCGAGATGCTGTTTGGGGATCCATGGGACCAACAATGTCAATCCCTACCCTTTCAAAGTGCACCCCCACCACAGGTAGTGGTATCAGGGCGGCCTTTGTAGTGCCACCTGATTTGCCACTGGCTTGGCAGGTCACACAGGAGCGACAAAACTCCTTTGTGTCTTCAGACACGTGGGGCCAGTGAAAGTGAGGGACAATTCTGTCCCAAGTCTTGTTCTGGCCCAGGTGTCCTGCTAGGAAAATATCATGGGCTAGTGTCAATAGGAAACCCCCAAACTTCAGAGGTATAACCAACCTCCTGGGTGCACCAGGCCTGGGGTCTCTACTCTCTGAGTAAAGGAGTCCATCATCCCAATAAACTTTATGGGTGCCACTAGCATTCCCAGCAGCCACATCAGCAGCTTGCTTTCTGAGGGGTTCAAGAGAGAGGCAGGTTTTCTGCTCCTGGCTCAGATCAGACCTGGAAGGGCCCCCTGTCCCCAAGAACTCAACCTGGGCAGGTTCAAGCTCCTCTGGGACAGTTCCTTCTTCAGGCTCAAGATCATCTCCCTAAGGAGACTGATCAGCATTCTGACTCAGGTGGGAAGGCTCTGCCTTAACCCTACTGCTCCTCCTCCTGTGAGGCACCTGGTCCATTATTCCAGAATCCAGGGCCTGTCCAGCTTTAGACATTTTGGCCTGTGACATAGTCACAGCAAAGACATGAGCAGGGATCCCTAACATTTCTGCATGTGTCCTGAGCTGCACTTCAGCCCAAGCTAAAGTCTCTAGATCATTGCCAAGCAAGCACTGTACTGGTAGGTCTGCACTTACCACAACCTTCTTAAGGACAGCTACCCCTCCCCAGGAGATTTTAACAACTGCCAGAGAATGGTCTATTCTGACATTGCTAGCATTGGTCACTTGGTACATTTCACCAAGTATAATCTGCCCAGGATCAAGAAGATCTTTTGTCACCATTTTGACACTTGCTCCTGTGTTCCTGAATGCCCAAGCCTCTACTCCATTTATCAAAGGCTGTTGTCTGTATTTGCCCAGATTACGGGACTCACACAGGGGGACATACGCATGCCCCCATCACAGACAAGCACAGCCTGAGTTGGAACTCTGACTAGGCCAGAGTCCATATCAGAACCCAGGGTCAACCCTACTACACCCTTATCCTGAACATTGCCACCACCTATTGTAGCTGTACTAGGGGGGACAGTTGCCTTAGGGACAATGGTGGCTGGAGTAGATTCTTTTGGCCTTTTCCCTTACTTGACTGTGACTCCCTATTAGAAGAAGATTTTTGGGGCCCTTGAGAAGACTTCTAGTCTTTACCCTTGTCCCCACCCTTGTCAGAGTTCTTAGAATCCTGCTTCTTTGGGTCACCACCTTGGTTCTGTACCTTCTGCCTCACCCTGGTTCTGACCCATTTGTCTGCCTTCTTTCCCAATTCTTGGAGAGAGGTCAGATCAGAGTCTACCAGGTACTGGTGCAACAGCTGATTTTGACAGTTATTAAGAATTTGCTCCCTCATTATCAGATAGTACAATCCTATGAAGTCACACACTTTACTGCCCAATAACCAACCTTCCAGAGGCTTAGCAGCACAGTCAACAAAGTCAACCCAGTCTTGATTTTGTGTTTTTTGGGTGTCTCTGAACTTTAACCTGTATTGTTCAGTGGTTTGGCCAAACCCATCTATCAGTGCACTTTTCACGACCTGGTAATCATCAGCATCCTCTTCTCTTACAGTGAGGAGCTTATCTCTACCTTTGTCTGCAAAGGAGAGCCATAAGATTGCTGCCCACTGACCTTGAGGGACCTTCTGTACTTTACAGGCCCTCTCCAAGGCAGTTATCCATTTGTGGATGTCATCCTCACTCTGGTAGGGAGGGACAATCTTATTTAGGTTTCCATGGTCATAAGACCTCTCCCTATCTCTAGGGAAATTGCTGCCACCAAGGGACTCTAGTCCCTCCTTTTTACTAGCTCTGTAGAGCTCTAGGGCTTCCCTATCTAAGGCCATCTGCTTCTTTCTGAGGTTGAACTTGACTTGCTCATACTTCAGCAGTCTCTCTCTCCTCTACTGGGAGGTTTCCCTCCCTCTGTGAGAAGAGACAGAGGTCCCTATAGAGGAGTTAGACTGGACAGATCCCCTTGACAGAGATCTATCCCTTCTAGCCCTACTTTCAATTCTTTCTGGAGGAATAAAGGAGGGAGCATTGTTGTCATCCTCCTCAACCTCATCCAGGAGAGCTGGATTCACCAGATTCTTGTCATTGTCACCTCTCTGGTCAGCATTAGAGGTAGGGTCAGGGGAAATTCTACCCCTAGGCCCACCATCACCTGCTGCCCCACCCACACTGCCTACCCCATCAGGCCCACTCGGCCCTGAGATATCATCCAGCTTAAGTATCTTTATGAGATGCTGGGTGGTTGGGCTTTTGCCTGTCTTCAGCTTCCTAATGAAACATAAGGCCCTAAGCTGTACAAAGGAGAGATCCTCATATTTATAGGGGAGGAGCTCACTGGCTCCTGGTAGGGACCCACTGGTTCCTGGCTGACTAGACATTACTAATGTGGTGTGGTGTATTGCACTACCTACGCTAGTGTGGCCTACTAAACTCTCTTGAGTTGTAGAAAGGGTGTGCTATCCCTTAACATATAACTCTAAGTTCAGTAGAACTTACTGTAGCTAAACTTGATATTATATGTACCTTAGGTACCTTTAGTGGGTTACAGTTGATCAATTCAATTGAGATTATCTGGTAAAACAATAGCAAGCTGGAATCCCACACGCTGCACACCAATGTAAATGTATAGGTATTTATATAGCGCTGATCACCACTACGGGTATCTCAGCGCTGAAGAAACCCTTCCTGGCTTTCCATGTGAGGTGTCCACTCCTGGGCACCCCCATGGTGAGGCCAGGCATCCCAGCGCTGTTGGGGCCGTTGTGGAGATTAAGCAAGCTATTGCCCAGAGTTGCAGCGTGGGACCCATGATTAGAATAGGCACTGAGGCGAGAATATCCGGTCCGCGGAATTTATAGCCCGAGACCCTGCCACGACAGGAATCGAACCCTGATCCCGGACCAGTGCTCTGCATCGAGGTCTGCCGCTCTAACCATTGAGCCACACTTCTTCTGAGAAAGTGGCCTGATATATGCTGTCCACTAGTTCTAGTGGGCACCTTGTATCAGTCCAAACAACCCCTTATGGTGAATAGGTTAAAGACAACCTTTACTGAAAGCTATCCTAGTGGTAGCTATGGAGAGCAGCCTTCAGGCTAAGTCTTGAAGGAATGTGAAGCAGCTTGTTTTACCAGTCTATAATCTCTTGAATGATCAAATGAAAGGACAACCACACCAGGTATATATTTAAAATATATGTATTTAAGATAAAACACACCCCTCTAGTCTCTTTATGAGGCTGAAGTTCGAAGTTCTAAATTTACAAGTTAGCAATCAACAGTAATAGCACAAATACACGCGGGTTCCCATTAGCTTCTATGGGCAATGTCGTGGTTGGAAATTTAAAAGATTAGGGACACTTAGAATCGAGTCAGGACCAAACCCTTTTGGACTTAAGTAGTTCTAGGGATAGCACCCATGGGAGCACCGGAGTACTCGTGTTACCTCACCCAGGGAAGCCGGGTGCATAGGTGTTTTTTGGTGTCGGGTCGGGTCGTCGATTACAATGGAAGCTGGCGAAGAACTGCTGCTGCTGTGAAGAGGAGAAGTGTCCGAAGAGGTCCAAGCCTGGATCTAGGATGGAAGGAACCTGAAAGCAGAGGGGACAGAGTCTGGGTCACTAGCCAGTGACCGAGGGCAGGATGGACCAATGCCCACAGATGTCGGGTGCTTCAGGTGAGTTAAGTGGTGTCTTGACTCTTCAGCCACGAGGTTCAGGAGGTGTTGATGAAGTCACCGAGCCGGATTCGAGCTGTCCCACGAAGTCTGTCGAGTGCTGCGGTGTCGGCAACCAGATTGGACCCAACAAGCCTTGGCAACGGCAAGGCTTGTGGAAAGAGAAGAAGGACGTCGGTGCAGACCAGCAAGGTCTGAGGGACTCACCCAGCAAGAGAAAGCCAGGGCACATCTGGAACAACCAGGGAAGCCCAAGCAGAAGAGGAGTTGCCTTTGTGGGGACCCACTAGCCAACGGGCTAGCAATCGCGAAGGAGCCTCAGGGGTTGCACTGGAACCTGGCCCACGGGTCACTCGTGGAGTGGAGGCCAGAGATCTTTGGTGCAGTCAGTGCTCAAGGCTGGGGCTACTCAGAGCCCAAAGCAGAACTTCAAGGATAAACAGGAAGTTAATGTACCAGGGGTCACGGTTCCCCGTTACCCACGATAGCCACGGGCCTCAGCTTTGCTGTGGACTCAGGGTAGCCTCGGGTATGTCAGGAAATCCACCTCTGGTGATGCAGAGACTTTAGCATCCAGCGGGATCTTTGGAATTGCAGACTGGACAGTTGCTTCTTTGGTGCCTGCCAAGCAGGGGAGTTACTCCTTGACTCCAAGGGAGATTTCTTCCGTCTTCTACTCGAAATAGAAAGTCGAAGGTCCAGGATATATGTTGCAGAGTTTCATCCAGGGTAATCTAAAGTCGCAAGGACTGGGTTCCCATACTTATACTAAGTTTGAGGGTTGGACATACTCTAGGGACCCACCTATGAGAGGGTTTGGAAAGAGGGGTGGTTACACCCATTTCCTTTGTCCAGTTTCACACCAGAGCAGGGGCAGGTAGCCCCTGCAACCGGTTTGAACTGGACTATGCACAGGGACACCAAGTGTGCCCCCAGTGCAGGACTTCAAAGCACCAGAGAGTGCTCCCGACAAGCCCCAATACACATCTGCCTGTCTGGGGAGGTGGTTACACCTCTCTGGGACAGGAAACCTATTGTCCAGGCCTCCCCTGCCAGGGTTTCGGTCAGCAGCAGGAGGCCAGACCCGTGTCTGTGGCAGAGGCATCCATTTTGTGATGCCAGGGCTTTAGAAAGTCCTACCGGGTTAGACCAGTGTGAATATGTCTCTCCCTCTAGAACGGTGGAATGCTACCCCCGCCGCCAGAACTGGCAGGGGGGGTAGTTTTCCAAAGCGTTTGACACCGAACACGACATGTTTCCGTGCAGCCATCTCAAAGTTAGCATTTACCGCAAGGTTATAATGCACTTAAGAGTATATGGTCAGGCTGCACCACAAACAGCATCAGAGGAGGTACTCTGAATGCTGCAGAGGGTCTCTGCTCATGCAGGGGCACCCTCTCACATAATAATCAAGCACTCTGCCTTCAGGATTGTTAAGGCCTGCCATAGGAGTGACTTATAGGTTTTATATGTGTGTGCAATGGTAGTGATATAGGTAGCCTATACCACTGTAAGATGTGCAATCACACCCTTAACCTGGCTGCAGTAGCAGACCTGTGGTGCCATTTTGGAGTGCTTCCCAGGGGTGGCATAATACATGCTTCAGCCCCTGGTAGGCCTCTGAGGTACCTATGCCCTTGGTACATAGTATACCATATACTAGGGGCTTATAAGGCACTCCAGAATCCAATTAGATATTTACCTAATGTACATGCAAACCATTTTAGAGAGGAAGCAGATAGGCTGTGGTCCTGATTGGAAGGGACACAGCCAGACTAAGGTTGAAAAACAGTGAAACACCAGCAAAAAGTGGGGGTACCCATGTGAAGCAGATCTGACTCTCCTACACAAAGGTTAGTGACTAAACTGTGTACATGTCTGTATCAGTCTGTTTGTTGGTGTGTATGCGGCTCCATGGGTTGGTGAGTAGCTACATGAGTGTCTATATGGGTCATTGATTGGTTATCTGAGTAGCTGTATTGGTGCCTGAGTGTCTGTGTGGGTGGGTGGGGGGGGGGGTGACTCGGTCCATAGATGTGTGAGTGGGTGATTCACTGGGTGTATGGGTTCAAGAGTGCATCTGCGAAGGGCTGTATGGGTGGGTGAGTGTGTGTATGGGTGTGTTAATGAGTAAATGGATATCTCAGTGGTACATGTGTGAGTAACTACATATGTGAAAGGCAGTATATGTGAGTGTTGGAGTACATAAATGATTATATGTGAGAGTGAGTGATTGTGAGAGTGGCTGTATGGATGAGTGTGTGCTTGTGTCAGTGATTGTATAAGAGAGTAAGTATATGTTAGCATCTGTATGAATAAGTGAGGTGGTGTGTGTATAACTGTATAGGTGAGTAAATGGGAGTGTGATTGATTCTTTGCATGACTGACTAGGTGTGTGAGTAACTCTATGGATGAGTGGTGATGTGTGAGTGTCTGTATAGGTGTTTCAGTGCATATGATAGTGCTGTTTTGATGAGTGACTGCATGTATGAGTGACTGTATGGGTAAATGAGTGGATGTGTGTGTAGACCTAGGAATCAGTGAGTGGGTATATAGTAACTGGTATTATTGTGTCTATGGTTTCAAAAATGATAGCGTGTATTTTAGAGTGGGTGTATCAAAGGTTATATTAGGGTGTGAGGAGGTGCATCAGATTATCACATGGATGATGACATCAGTGATGTCATTTGAGATGTCATCAGTGATGTCATCAGTGATGTCACTGACCATGTCATGAATGATGTAATATATGACGTCATTAGCAGTGCATTGCGGGGCGAGAGTTATAGTTAGATCAACTGGCTATAATGGCCCAATTTCTCTGGTTTTGTATGAGTGAAATGTCCAACTAACTATAACGTCCCTGAAAGCTGTGGTTTTTTCAGTGAATTTCTAAGGTTTTTTAAATGCTAATTTCTAACTATAACGTCCCTGAAACCTATGGTTTTTTCAGTGAATTTCAAAGATTTTTTAAATTCTCATTTCTAACTATAATGTCCCTGAAACCTATGGTTTTTTCAGTGAATTTCAAAGGTTTTTTAAATGCTAATTTTGAACTATGACTACAGAGGTAGGACATGTGCAGAAAGAGGAAGAAAAGCACAGAAAGAAGCAAGAGAAATGAAGAGGCAACAGAAGTCCAGAAAGACGAAGAAAGGTGCAGAAAGAAGCAAGAGCTATGCAGAAAGAACCAACAGAGGGGCAGAAAGAGGCCTTGTTGCAAAGTCATCCTGTGCCCCAATGTTTCTGCTGACTGGTACTGGTACTGGTTGTAACTGACTCTCACTAACGAGGCCCGTAGCCAGTGCTGAAACACTGTAAGACAATTAGAATACAATGAAAACACCTACATACACTAGGGTACAGTATGGGTTGGGGTACCCCTGTGAATGGCATGACCTCCCCTGTAAGGCTATTGTACATAATAGGGCAGGACGATTAAAACTACCTGTAAGTCAGAGGTGCAGAAAGAGGCAAGAGAAGTGCAGAAAGAAGCAACAGGTGTGCAGAAAGAGGCAAGAGGGGTGCAAAAAGAGGAAAGAGGGGTGCAGACAGAGGCATGAGGTGTACAGAAAGAGGTAAGAGGGATACAGAAATTTGCAAGAGAGGCGGAGATGTGACAAAAGAAGGAAGAGAAGTGCAGAAAGAGGCAAGAGAATTACTGAATGAAGCAACAGAGGTGTAGAAAGAAGCAAGAGAAGTGCAGAAAGAGGCACACGAGGTACAAAAAGAAGCAAGAGCAGTGCAGAAAGAACCAACAGAGGTGCAAAAGGAGGCAAGAGGGGTGCAGAAAAAGGTAGGAGGGGTACACAAAGAGGCAAGAGAGGTACAGAAAGAGGCAGGAGGGGTGCAGAAAGAAGGAAGAGAAGTGCAGAAAGAAGTAACAGAGGTGCTAAAAGAGGCGCAAAGGGTGAACAAAGAGCAAGAAAAGTGCAGAAAGAGGCAACAGAGGTACAGAAAGAGGCAAGATAGGTGCAGAAACAGACAGGAAATGTGCAGAAAGAGGGAACACGAGTACAGAAAGAGGCAAGAGAGGTGCAGAAAGAGAAAAGAGGAGTGCAGAAAGAGGCAATAGATCTGCAGAAAAAAGCAACAGAGGTGCTAAAAGAGGCAAGTGAGATGCTGAAAGTAGCAGGAGATCTTCATAAAAAGCAACAGAGGTGCTGAAAGAGTCAAGTGAGGTACAGAAAGGGGAAAGAGATCTGCAGAAAAAAGCAAAAGGGGTGCTGAAAGAGGCAAGTGAGGTACAGAAAGAACCAAGAGATGTGCAGAAAGAGGCAAAAGAAGTACAGAAAGAAGCAAGAGGTGCTGAAAGAGCCAGGAGGGGTGAAGAAAAAAGCAAGAGCAGTCCAAAAAGAACCAACAGAGGTGCAAAAAGAAGCAAGAGGGGTGCATAAAAGGGTAGGAGAGGTACACAATGAGGCAAGAGAGGTACAGAAAGAGGAGGGGTGCAGATAGAAGGAAGAGAAGTGCAGAAAAAAGTAACAGAGGTGCTGAAAGTGGCGCGACAGTGCAGAAAGAGCAAGAGAAGTGCAGAAATAGGCAAGAGAGGTACAGAAAGAGGCAAGAGAGGTGCATAAACAGACAGGAAATGTGCAGAAAGAGGGAACAGGGGTGCAGAAAGAGGCAAGAGAGGTGCAGAAAAAGAAAAGAGGGGTACAGAAAGAGGCAAGCGATCTGCAGAACAAAGAAACAGAGGTGCAGAAAAAGGCAACAGAGGTGCAGAAAGATGCAAGCGCGGTGCAATAAGAGGAGAGAGAAGTGCAGAAAGAAGCAAAAGAGGTGCTAAAGGAGGCAAGAGGGATGCAGAAAGAAGGAAGAGAAGTACTGAAAGAAGCAACAGAGGTACAGAAAGAGGAAATGGTGGTGCAGAAAGAGGGAAGAGAAGTGTAGAAAGAGGCAAGAGAGTTGCGGGAAGAGGGATGCAGAAAGAGGCAAGAGGGGTGCAGAAAGAAGTAAGTGAGGTGCAGAAAGAAGCAAGAGAGGTTCAGAAAGAGGCAAGAGGGTTACAGAAAGAGGCAAGTGAAGTGCAGAAGGAGGCTAGAGAACTGAGGAAAGAGGCAAGAGAGGTGCAGAAAGAGGCATGAGAATTACTGAAAGAAGCAACAGAGGTGTAGAAAGAAGCAAGAGAAGTGCAGAAAGAGGCACGCGAGGTACAAAAAGAAGCAAGAGCAGTGCAGAAAGAACCAACAGATGTGCAAAAGGAGGCAAGAGGGGTACAGAAAAAGGTAGGAGGGGTACACAAAGAGGCAAGAGAGGTACAGAAAGAGGCAGGAGGGGTGCAGAAAGAAGGAAAAGAAGTGCAGAAAGAAGTAACAGAGGTGCTAAAAGAGGCGCAAAGGGTGAACAAAGAGCAAGAAAAGTGCAGAAAGAGGCAACAGAGGTACAGAAAGAGGCAAGATAGGTGCAGAAACAGACAGGAAATGTGCAGAAAGAGGGAACACGAGTACAGAAAGAGGCAAGAGAGGTGCAGAAAGAGAAAAGAGGAGTGCAGAAAGAGGCAATAGATCTGCAGAAAAAAGCAACAGAGGTGCTAAAAGAGGCAAGTGAGGTTCTGAAAGTAGCAGGAGATCTTCATAAAAAGCAACAGAGGTGCTGAAAGAGGCAAGTGAGGTACAGAAAGGGGAAAGAGATCTGCAGAAAAAAGCAAAAGGGGTGCTGAAAGAAGCAAGTGAGGTACAGAAAGAACCAAGAGATGTGCAGAAAGAGGCAAAAGAAGTACAGAAAGAAGCAAGAGGTGCAGAAAGAGCCAGGAGGGGTGTAGAAAAAAGCAAGAGCAGTGCAAAAAGAACCAACAGAGGTGCAAAAAGAAGCAAGAGGGGTGCATAAAAGGGTAGGAGGGGTACACAATGAGGCAAGAGAGGTACAGAAAGAGGAAGGGTGCAGATAGAAGGAAGAGGAGTGCAGAAAAAAGTAACAGAGGTGCTAAAAGTGGCGCGACTGTGCAGAAAGAGCAAGAGAAGTGCAGAAATAGGCAAGAGAGATACAGAAAGAGGCAAGAGAGGTGCAGAAACAGACAGGAAATGTGCAGAAAGAGGGAACAGGGGTGCAGAAAGAGGCAAGAGAGGTGCAGAAAAAGAAAAGAGGGGTACAGAAAGAGGCAAGCGATCTGCAGAACAAAGCAACAGAGGTGCAGAAAGAGGCAAGCGAGGTGCAGAAAGAAGCAACAGAGGTGCAGAAAGATGCAAGCGGGGTGCAATAAGAGGAGAGAGAAGTGCAGAAAGAAGCAAAAGAGGTGCTCAAGGAGGCAAGAGGGATGCAGAAAGAAGGAAGAGAAGTACTGAAAGAAGCAACAGAGGTACAGAAAGAGGAAATGGTGGTGCAGAAAGAGGGAAGAGAAGTGTAGAAAGAGGCAAGAGAGTTGCACAAAGAGGGAAGAGGGATGCAGAAAGAGGCAAGAGGGGTGCTGAAAGAAGTAAGTGAGGTGCAGAAAGAAGCAAGAGAGGTTCAGAAAGAGGCAAGAGGGTTACAGAAAGAGGCAAGTGAAGTGCAGAAGGAGGCTAGAGAACTGAGGAAAGAGGCAAGAGAGGTACAGAAAGAGGCAAGTGAGGTGCAGAAAGAAACAAGATAAGTACAGAAAGAAGCAACAGAAGTGCAGAAAGAGGGAAGAGGGGTGGAGAGAGAGGCAAGAGGGTGCAGAAAGAAGCAAGACAGGTGCAGAAAGAAACAAAATAAATGCAGAAAGAAGGAACAGAGGTGCAGAAAGAGGCAAAAGGGGTGCAGAAAGACATAAGAGGGTTACACAAAAAGGCAACAGAGTTGCAGAAAGAGGGAAGAAGGGTATAGAAAGAGGCAAGAGGGGTACAGAAAGAAGCAAATGAGGTGCAGAAAGAGGCAACAGAGGTGCAGAAAGAGGCAAGAGAGGTGCAGAAAGTAGAAGAGATTTGCAAAAAGAGGCAAGAGAAGTGCAGAAAAAGAAAGAAATGTGCAGAAAGAAGCAACAGAAATGCAGAAAGAGGCAAAAGAGGCGCAGAAAGAAGGAACAGTGGCTTGCACACCATTAGTACCAATTTAACACCCACATTTAGCATTAAGTAACAGGTGACCATTCTAGGTTTGGAAAGTGCCTTCCACCACTCTTTAACACTTGTCGCTGGATCTTTGGGAAAGTTTTAGCCATTTGAGCTAGAAACAAGGCTTTTTTTGTTCAAATCTGTAGACTAGGGAGCAGATGACGGATTATGTGGCTAATGCGGAAAATGTATAACTGTATGAAAGTCGGTGCAGCCAAACAGTTGCATCATTCCAGTGGCCCTGCTCATACCTCTGACTAGATCCCGAAGTGCTCAGCAGTGATTCCTTCTTTTTTTTGTCTCATTGAGTTCATATTTTAGCTTCTATGGAAACGAGGAAGGCTAAACCTGAGGTTACCACTCCACAACACAGACTACCATACCACATAATTACTCTCCATAAGACATAATCCCACTCTACATAATTCCTATAAAATAAATACCACTTTCTATCCACATAATTTCACTACACACAATGTACATTCACTCCGAAAAGCATTATTAAAAGACTTTTACATTTACATCGCAAATAGCTCTAACTCTCGCAAATGCGAAACCTATTACATTGCAAACACTTCTTTAACTAGTAGTCGTGTTTGCAGAGTGGTGGAGAAAGGGTAATAGACCTCCGACCAGGGCTCAGGAATTCAGCTGCTTAGGACTTACAGGAGGTGCCAGGAGGGCTTCTTGGCCCCAAAGTCCCTCAGGAGTAAATTGGACTTCATCCCCCATCCCGTAGTCTGCCTGGAGGCACGTTTGCAGAGTGGTGGAGAAAGGGGGGCATGGCCTCCGAAGATGTCTTAGCAATCCCACTGTGTGGGACTTACTGGAGGTAACAAGAGGGGTTGTTGGCCCCCAAGGACATCCTTGGGGGCCAACTACTTCTACTATTACCTCCAGTAAGTCCCACACAGCAGGATTGCTAAATTGTCGTAGCAGGCCATGCCCCCTTTCCCCACCACTCTGCAAACGCACTTCCTGGCGCGCTCTTTGATGGGGATTAAAGTTCACTTGGCTGCTGGGGGTGCTTAGGGGCCAACTAGCCTATCTAATAGCTCCAGTATATGTCCCAGATAGTGGGATTGGCACTTTCTAAGTTGTGGGATTAAGTCCCCTTGAATACTGAGGAACCCTGGGGGCCAACAAGCCCACCAGGTACCTCCAGTAAGTCCCACACACCTGGATTGCTGAGAGTGGTCCGAGGCCACGCTTCCTTTTCACACCACTCTGCAAACACAGCTCCTGGTGCACTGCTGCTCGGGGGATGAAGTCCACTTGTGTCCTGAGGTGCTCAGGACACAAGAGGACCTCATTGCCCCACCAGCAGTGCACCAAAACATTATTATTTTTTCATCCGGATTCGTGCATCAAGGCCAATTCGGCCGTTCTTTTTTTTTTTATGGATTATTGGGGCCTAGGGATCCTTGTGGGACCCCCTGAGCAGGCCTAGGGGTCAGGCTCCAGCCCCTGATTCAATCTCTTCAAAAATGGGACATTGTCGTCTATAACTATGCCGACGACTTACAGATCATTCTTCCGCTTAATTCTCCTCATGCCATCAAAACTTTTCATGCAGTCATGATTCACATTCAAGGTTGGATGAACCAGAATCAATTGAAACTTAACCCCGGGAAAACTGAGCTTCTCCTCCCGGGACTCAGCCACACTCACTGGGGCCCGCAGTTTTGGCCCCCGGAGCTAGGCTCCCCCCCAATCCCGGTGAAAGCCGTAAAGAGTCTGGGAGTGATTATTGACTCTGAACTTTCTCTCAGAGCACAGGTGGGCTCGGTAATATCTTCCTGCATGTACCAACTGCGGAAGATCCGTAAAGTCCGTCACCTTCTTCCCTCTCTTGCACTCACCCAAGTTGTCATCTCACTGGTGCTCTCCCGTTTGGACTTCTCTAACTCCATCTATCATGGCCTTCCCTCATCTCTGACACATCGTCTCCAAGTTGTCCAGAACCAAGCGGCCCGTTTAATTTCTAATACCCCTAGATGGCAGTCAGCCAAACCTCTACTCCACAGTCTTCACTGGCTCCCGATCGACCAAAGGGCAGCTTTCAAGGTGGCTTGCCTCACATTCAAAACCCTTCATTGCCCTGGTCCCGCGTTTGTAAAATCTCTTGTTCGTTCCTACCATCCTCAGCGTGATCTCCGATCTGCCCACAGCCATCTGCTAGCCACCCCCAAAATCAGAACCAAGAAATTCGGCGGTCGCCGGTTTTCCCATCTTGCCCCTGGACTTTGGAATCCCCTCCCACTCTCCATTAAATCCTCCTCCTCTCTTATGAACTTCAGGAAACTTCTTAAGACTTATCTTTTCCCTCTTCTCAGTTAGAATCCCGTTTTCTCTTGCCTCCCCCTCATTCACTCTGTCTGTCAGCGCCAGGAAGCTTCGGCGATAGTGCGCTTTACAAATCTCACCTAAGATAAGATAAGATAAGGGTGTTTCTACCCTGACCCTTTTCTTCATTTTTCACTTTTTTCCCCCTTTTTCTTGTGAATCGGTTACCGAGTCACAAGATGGCTGCCAACACTTCCTGGTTTGGAGTGTTGGCAGGCAATCAGAGTGAAGCTCGTGCTCAGGAGGAGTCGGTACTCCTCCTTGGTGCTCAGATGTATAAACTTTTATTATTTTAATTTCTCAGCAACTTCTGAACGGATTTATACCATTTAAAAAAGGTCGCTTTCTGAAACAAGAGCTACTATTTTGCCAAATTTGGTGTAATTCCGTTCAGCAGTTAGGGCAGTAGCCATGTCTAAAGTTTCCTACGGAAATTTACATGGGGAAAACGAATTTTAGGACCCCACTTTTTTCTCGGCCCCTGCTTGACGAATCACTCCAAAACTTTCAAGACAGGATCTGACCGGAGCGGGCCATTAGTTTTAAAATTTGGCGAAGATTTGTCAAACTGCACCAAAGATATTGGCAAATCAAAAAATGCTTTTCCTATGGAAACTAGGTCCTAACTATAACTACCTACTGGCGACCATATATATATATGTAATGCGATATATAAAATCAATACCTGTAAAAGGTAATCAAGAAGACCAGAAGGTCCTTCATTTAAAAGCACCAGCGGACAAGAACAGAAGAATCCCACCTGCAGTGAAGACTCCGGATGACCGTAACGAAGAAGCTCAGCCGCTCGTCGTAACCGAAGAATAATCCACAGAGAGCGGATGGGTGTGGCTGGTTTTATAGAGGTTGCGTGATGTACGGCAGCCTCGGTGCATCAAAAGGCTGCAATTCGCGAACTGGCTATACTTTAAATATTGAAAGAAAAAGAGTTTGAGCATTTAGCATTCTTTTTGTCTTTGTGCAAATAAACGAAATATAAACAGTGTGGTCATCATGTAAATAAATGAAATAAAAAGAGTTTGGACACCAAGTATTACTTTGTCTTTGGTTAATCCTACTAAAAACAAGATCATTAATGATTATTGATCCTGCATAAAAAAGTCATGTGGTAAGTTTTTTTTAGAACTCAGCGCAGCGCAGGTCATGTGACCAGTTTCCATAGAACACATCTAGAATACAGCGCTGCAGATTATGTGAACACACCTATGCCAAGTCTCTATGGAACACAGTTAGAACACAACAGAACTTAGGGGATCATGACTGTCCTCCCCATCAAAATCAGAGACACGTGACTAAGCAGGCGCTTGTGGATGCCATTTGTGAAATTGACGGACCAATTGTGGGGCATAAATGGCGTCTTTGGGTTCCCACAAATCCTCTTCAGGCCTGTAACCTTTTCATGAGATTAAATAACACACTGACCCATTTTTGTGTTTACTGTCTTTAATTTGCTTTACTTCATACTCTACCTGATCCTCCACTGGCACTGGGGGAGGCCTGGTTTGTGTTATATTTGTTGCTGGCTTAAGCAGTGAAGTATGAAACACTGGATGGATTCTCATTGTCTTTGGGAGTTGCAACTTAAATGATACTGGATTTACGCATTTGATTATTTCAAAAGGTCCTTTGAAGTGTGGATGACAGGGGTATTTTCGTTTAAATCGAAGATTCTTCATAGACAACCATACTTTATCTCCTGGCTGGTATGTGGGACCTGGCTGTCTTTTTTTGTCCGCAAATTTCTTGTATGTTACTTTTAAACGGGATACATTCCGTTGTAGAGATAGCATTATTTTTCTACTATGTTGCAGTTTGGAAGCTACGTGCAGGGCCAGATTTAGTACTGGTGGCACACTGTGTGACAATGTTTTTTGGCACCCCCACAATGACCACCTCGCCACTGATTCCCTCACTACCACCATTTGACAATGCCCCTCAAGTCTCCATAACCACTGTCTCTTAGATTCATGTAGTTTTATAGCGCCACTCATACCAGTTTAAGGTGTCAGAACACTTTACATACATTGCACGGAGACAATCATAGATGTGTAAATCAGTGTATAGGAAATGTTACATAAGACACAGGTCTAAAAGGTATAGGAGTACATGTCATCCATACTGGTAGGCAGTATAGTTTAAGAGTCCTTGGTTTGGAAAAGCATAAATTCAGAATTTAAAATGTGACACCAGTGTTGGGGGTTTTCTTTAATAATAATAATTGATTTCAACCCAAATGATCCCTTTTTGCAATATTAGCATAAGAAAAGACTGGGCAAAAAAACAGGTAGCTATAATATATTCCTTGCAGTTTGCATGCAGCTCTTTGAGGGCAATTCATAGCTCACTGCTCTGTATTAGGATTTCAACTTTTAACTGCAAGTAACAAAAGGATCCCTCTAACAAATGTGATAACCCATTGACCTATTTATAGTATGTACACTTTATGATCGGAATGGGACACATTCTTTGCAGCAGGCACTAGGATGACTAAAACCTTCCACTACCAGACAATACTCCGGTCTCTCTCCAGGAAGAACATTAATCACCTAAGTTATCTTGGCCTTTTTAATTGATGCTTGAAAATTGCTGGGAGATAGAATGTGGCATCAGGTGCTTTTAAAACAATAAACATGATGCCCCCACTCCTAGTCAGCGCCCAGTGCGGTGGCACTGATTGCCTGATTGCACCGCCCTACAGCCGGCCCTCGCCACGTGTGGAGTTTGCGTTTCAGTTTGATTAACTAATGGTAGTGCTTGTGGATTCCAACCATGAGTGGCAAAAAACTGTGACATTTTGGTGCAAGTATGCATCAAATTGTTATAAGCTAACTCAGTTTCCCACGACAAGTCCACCCAAGAAACATGTGTATGAGCTAAATAAAAACAAAGGAACTGTTTCAGTACGTTATTGACACACTCGGTTTGTCCGTCTGATTCTGGGTAGAAACTGGTAGAGAGATTACTTTTTATTTGTATGGCTGTATACCATGTTTCCCTCAGTTTGGAGGTGAATTGTGATCCTTGATCGGTAGTTATTGATCGTGGTAAGCCATGTAATCATACCACATGATATAAGAGCATGTCTACCAAAGCAGCATTCATTGGTAACCCCTCACAAGCCACAAAGTGTGCTATTTTATACAGGCGGTCCACAATTACTAGAATGATGTTTTTTTGTCTTTTGGTAAATTAGTAATGAAATGCAACGAAATATCTTCCCAAACATGTGTTGGTAAGGGAGTAAAGAACCTTTTTTAGGTGAGTGATCAGATTTAGCACTTATACAGGTATCACAGGCTTGTACATAAGCAATGACATATTTTTTTCCAGCTGCGCCACCAATACTTATGACTCACTAGGTCTAAGGTTTTTGTACAACCTGGATGACCTGCTAGGGGATGGGTGTGACACCAGAGAAGTACTTTTTTTTGTAATCTTCTTTGTGGGACATAAAGTAAACGTCCTTGAAATGAAAGTCCATCAATTATGGATCTTTTTTTATCTTGTTGTTGCCAATTAAGTCCATTGTGTATGGGCATGATCTTCCTGATTTCAGTCAAAAATTGTCCAGACATTGTTATCTCAATTATGTAGTCACAAGGTATCATGGGTCTAAACTCCTTTTGTTGGATCGGGTTTAATGATTCTTCATAACGGGAAAGCGTGTCTACTTTCTTATTTGTACTACCAGGTCTGAAGGTTATATGAAAATCAAATTCTGCAAAAAAGAGTCCATCTTAATTGCTGAGGAGTTAGAGCTTTAACACATCGTAAAAACTGCAAAATACGATGGTCTGTATACACAGTAATGGGGTGCTTCGCACCAAGCAGATAATGGCGCTATTCTTTGAATGCTAATCTTATGGCCATTAGCTCCTTTCCTGCTATGGTATAGTTCTTTTCTGCTGGTAATTTTTTTAAAAATAAAAATGCCACTGGATGAAGATGATTAGTTACTTCATCTCTTTGTGAAAGTATTGGTCCTATAGCAGTGTCTGAAGCATAAGCTTCAACAATAAAAGGCTTTGAAAGGTCCGGATGTTTGAGTACAGGAGCAGTCATAAAAGCTGTCTTTAGGGCCTGGAAGGCACTCTCCATATCAGAGGACTACTGAAATTTGTGTCCTTTCTGTAACAATCGTGTTAAGGGAGTGCCCTGGCAGAAAACTGATGAATAAATTGCCGGTAAAAATGGGCAAATCCTAAGAATCGCTGAATGTCTTTTGAAGATTTTGATTCTAGACAATTTTGAATCGCTTGTAGTTTACGATCAGCCATGGTAATGCCTTGAGGTGAAAGAATGAAACCCTAAAACTCAACGCGGTTGACGTGAAACTCACATTTGGGTAATTTGCAGTAAAGACCATGTCTTCGTAAAGTTTTTAAGAAGGTATGGAGTTCATGATCAGATTGCGAATTAGAGTAGATAAGTATCTCATCTATATAGACAATTACAAACCGATCTGGGTATTCTGGTAAAACGTAATTTACAAAGAATTGAAATGCCCCTGGGGCATTACACAGGCCCAAAGGCATTACGCAGTATTCAGATAGACCATACCAAGTTTAGAAGGCAGTCTTTCACTCGTCTCCTGAACTTACACGTACTAAGTGGTATGCTCCTCTTAGGTCTAGCTTTGTATACACTTTGGCTGTCTGAACTTGGTCGAGAAGTGCTGGGATAAAAGGTAGAAGATGCCGAAATTTTACAATGATGTTGTTTAATGCCCTATAATCGATACACCCACATAGTTCGCCATTACTCTTTGGCGCGAAAAAGAGGGGCGAGACTGACGGGGATTTAGAAGATCAAATGAATACATTTTTGAGAAATGTATACAAATAGGTGCCTAGGTGTTGATTTTCTACCACTGCAAGGCCATATATTCTACTGCATGGTATTTTAGCTCCAGGTAGCAACTCTATTTCACAATCGTAGTCACGATGTGGTGGTAGTGTTTCTGTACTTACTTAACTGAAAACGTCATGAAAAGATTTGTACTGCGGGGATAATTCGGTATCTTGTTCCGCTGCCTTGGATATGCAATGAGCTCCAGTTATAGTCTGCAGTTCTGTATCATCAACTACATTGTCTTGAGAGCTTAACTGAGAAAGACATTCCTGATGATACCAATCAGAGTACAAGGTAATGCTTTTTTTGGCCCAAACAATAGTGGGGTTATGTTCAGTGTGGCATGGCATCCCCAGAATTATTCCAAACTGGGGTGCGTCAATTAGTTCAAATTGGAGATTTTCAGTGTGTTTACTTTCTGATGTGTAACAAACCAAAGCTTTGGTAATGGTGGTATGCGTGATAAGGCCGGACGTGAGTACTGTACCATCAACAGCATGTACTGATTCGGGTTTGTCTTTCATAACGATGGAAATGTATAGTTTGGAACAGAAAGTGGTATCAATAAAATTCCCAGTGGCTCAGGAATCCACCATGACCACTACTTCCTTGTTAAAAACATCTGGTATCAAGAACAGTTTGTTTAAGGTTAGAAATGGTGCCCAGATCTGTAGAGTATTGGCTATGATTTGATATGGGGAATCAAGGAATGTACTCGCGGTATTTCCCTCTGTGTTTCTTGAGCTTTTTAGTTTTCCTATTTTTGAGAGGGTATATCCATACTTTTCTGCACTTTGGGTGGAACTGGACATTATCTAACAAAATGGCCTTTCTTTCCACAACATAGGCATACGCCCATCTTACGTCGTTTATCTATTTCTTCTTGAGTGAGTGGTTTTCATACCCCACCAATTACCATAGGTTCGCTATGGTCATTACTAGGTTGACTGATTCTGTCTCTGGGACGCACAGATTGTTTAAAGTCTATTCTCTTTTTGTCCCCTTTTCTATCTGACAGGCGATTATCTAACCGTAGAGTTAAAGCTATTAATTCTGCACAATCACGTGGTTGAGGATATATAGAAGCTATAACATCTTTTAGATCATCCTTAAGTCCTTGATAAAAGAGAGACGCTCTTTTCTCCTCCGGCCAATTTGTTTCTGAAATCAATCGATTGAATTGTATCAAGTAATGGATCAGGTCTTTGTTTCCTTGTCTGAGTTCTAGAAGTTCTCAATCAGATGACCCAGTAATTGTACGCCTATCAAAAACTCTTTCAAACTCTAACTTAAATGGCCTGCTAGTTGTAGAGCAAAGGATCAGCTGAATTAACCAGCGGTACTGCCCACATAGCTGCATCCCCACTTAGATATGAAATGAGGAAGGCCATATGGGATTGTGCATCTGGAAACGATGTTGGTTTTACCATAAAATTCTGTTGCATTTGTGTAAAAAATGTTTGGAACTTGGTGGGATCTCCTGTGAACAATTCTGGAGATTCTAAGGGCACTGTAGAAGGCACAGTTACGGAGACTGTAGGCCCTATGGGCAACCCCCAAACTGAAGAGGGTGGTGCTAAACTAACTGGGAATTGTGTTTGTATTTGAACTAGCTCATGTTGCTGTCTCTAATCGTGCTGCAGTTAGGTCTTTCTGCATGTTTCCAAGCATTTTACATACATCCTCTAATGTGGTCATCTTGGCGATACTGCTCGGGGGGAACAATATCCGTGGGTGGATCCTTCTATCACATGTGTCAGGTTCCTCAGGAGAAGTACCCTCAAGAAGCCCACCTTCCGACAGCTATGACTCTGAGTAATATACACCAGAGAATCAAAGGGGCCAGACAAGGGGAAGGGAATTAGGGAGGGTACTGCGGGGAGGGAGATCTGGAACGAAGACAATTCAACAGTTGAGTTCTGGTTTTCTACTTCAATCTCCTATTATATATTTATATATATATATACACATATATTTATATTTATATATGAAATGCAATATATACAATCAATACCTGTAAAAGGAAATCAAGGAGTCCAAAAGAAACAATATCTTGTTATCTTCAATTATTTTTATTCTTCAATTACATCCAGTAACAATTTTAGAAAGCTTCCTTAAGAGCACTCTCCTGAGTGCTGTTCGTAATGCCGCAAGTCTAGTATATATTGCGTCATTATAATAGAGTACTCCTGTCCCAGAAAGCGTTCACGATATTTTTCTAATCAATATTCTCTGTATTTATTTTTGGTCAAGAGCCCTTAGTTTATTTCATTATTAATGCTCATAATGAAATTATCTATTCATCAACTTTGGATTCTGTCTGTTAATTAAGAAATAAATGTTGTTCAAATGCGTGCTCTGCGTAAAATACCAGGAAACATCTTGATTGTCTTTTGTTTTGATATGCGTCACAATACGTTTCTGAACATGTGACACGCTTGTTTTTTCATGTGCGCATTTCCTCAATATCAAATGTGAGACACTCGAGGCAAAGCCTATGGATCTAGGAATCTTCGTCTCCTACCTGAAGATTGATGCCCCTGGGAATGGTCCTTCATCAAAAAGGACAAGCAGACAAGAACAGAAGAATCCCACCTGTAATGAACACTCTGGATGAGCGGAACAAAGAAGCTCAGCCGCTCATCGTAGCCTAGGAATAATCCACAGAGACTGGATGGGTGTGGCTGGTTTTATAGAGGTTGTGTGACGTACGGCAGCCTTGGTGCATCAAAAGCCTGCATTTCGCGAACTGGCTACACTTTAAATTATGAAAGAAAAAGAGTTTGGGCATTTAGCTTTCTTTTTTGGTCTTTGTGCAAATAAATGAAATTAAAAGAGTTTGGTCATTATGCAAGTAAATTAAATAAAAAGAGTTTGGAGATAAAGTATTACTTTGTCTTTGGTTAATCCTACTAAAAACAAGGTCATTAATGATTATTGATCCTGCATAAAAAAGTCATGTTGTAAGTTTCTTTTCGAACTCAGCGCAGTGCAGGTCATGTGACCAGTTTCTATAGAACACAGTGCTGCAGCTTATGTGACAAGTCCATTTAGAGCACAACTATACCAAGTCTCTATGGAACACAGCTAGAACACAGCAGAACCTAGGGGATCATGACAGAAGGCTTGGACATGCTTACCAAAATGAGTAAGTACCTTCTGTGAATACCAAAATGAGTAAGTGCCTTCTGTGGATACCAAAATGGTAGTAAGTTTCGGATTTTGTAGTAAGTTAGTTCTGTGAATCGGGCCTTCGGAACATATCCCCGAACATCTGTCGGACCACTCTGCGGTTCACATAAAGATAAAATTAGGAAAGGGTATAGCCACGTGCAGGTGGAAATTTGACAGGACTCTATCACTTGATTCAGTAGTAATCATCTAGCTTAGAAGTGATACACAGGAATTTTTTTAAGTTAATAATTCTTCAGCCCCGCGTTATATAATTTGGGATGCCTACAAAGTCTTTATTAGGGGGAGGGTCATAAGTCTTGCAGAAAAAAATACACAAGGAGAAAAGAGATAAGATAAAAGAATTGGGAGCTGACATTCTGAGGGCCCAGAGAGAGAGTGACCTGCACGGAGAGGAACAGGGCTGGGCCTTGTAAATTACTTGTGCAAGACAGGCGTTAACGGAGTACCTAGACGGCGTAGTAAGAAAATAGTGGGAGGCGAGTAAATTAGCTCACCATGAATATGGGGAGGGGTTCTGGAAACTTCTTGCCTGTAAGTCAAGAACTGACAGCATGAGGAACACAATTAAAGAAATGGCACCTAAGGACACTGGATTGTGTAGTTTGGAGAGCTCTGAAATAGAACTAGCATTTACGAGTTTTTTTGAGGAGCTGTACACTGATGATCTCGCAGTCTCTGAGACGCAGTTAAAAGCCTATATTAATGGGGTAGCTCTTCCATTGGCTTGATAACGATCTTGTACAGTCACTTAATCGGTACATCACCTTAGAGGAGGTTAAGGCAGCAGTTAAAAAACTCTTGCCCATCTTGGTGAAGTTGTTTGATGATTTATTTTTTAAAAACCTGCCGAGTGCAACTTCATGGGACAAAGCTGCGGTCTGTCTAATCTTAAAACCAAATAAAGACCCAAAAGTCCTACAGACCAATCTCATTGCTAAACTGCGACTATGAAATCTATGTGCAAATTTTAGCAGCTAGTCGGAGCAAGTAATTGGCTCCCTGGTCCATGAAGATCAGAAGGGCTTTATTAGGGACCGACTGCTTCATGACTTGACTCACGGCCTGATAGGGGCAATTGACCTTGCAACTCTGTATAATCTCCCTATCTCTGTCCTCACATTTAATGCTGCAAAGGCTTTCAACAGAATAAGCTGGCCCTTTTTATCACAAATGATTCACAAATTTGGCTTGGATGAGCAATTTGCTAAAGCTATCAGTGCCATATATGAGAAGCCTACCGCTAGGATACTAATTAATGGATCCCTTACCAAGTCAATCAAGATCAAGCAGGGGACAAGACAGGGGGTCCCAGTTTCTCCCCTACTCTTTGATCGACATATCGAACTTTTAGCATGTAAAATTAGGACTAACATGAAGATCCTGCCATTCAAGTGGAATGGGTGGGTGAAAAAAGTGGCACTTTATGCTGATGACATGATGGATTTTACACAAGATCTCCCCCGCTCCCTTCCAGTTCTAGAGCAAATTTTAACAGATTTCGGGGAGGTTTCTGGTTACCAAATTAACCAACAAAAAACCAAGATCATGTCTTGGAACACCCAATTAAATAACCCCCTTCAAAAACAAGAGATAAGATATTTTGGAATACAGGTTACACAGGATCTCGCTAAGATGGCCCAGTCCAACTTTGATAATAAAATGAGAGAGACAAAGGCGTTATTAAGGTCTTGGGGGTCTCTTCCAATTTCAATGATACGCCGATCCAACTTAGTGAAAATGTAAATTCTACCAAAATTCACCTACATCTTCAACACGATCCCGCTATCTTTTGTATTTGAAAGCTGTTAAAGTATTACAGGGTGAAATTACATGCTTTATCTGGTCCTGGTCCTTGAGAAAACTTCAAAGATCAAAATTGGAGGGCGGTATCGCAGGCCCTGATTTCCGCCTATACTGCTGGGTATTCTAGTAATAAAACATGTTATGTTATGTTATGTTATGTTAAACTGTTATTTCTATAGTGCACGGCTACTCCGTAGAGTGTCCCGGCGCTTTATCGAGGCAGCTCAGAAAAACAGAAAACATAAAACAGACAAAAGAAAAAACGGAGGCACCCTAAAGGTTAAAAAGCCACGTCTTGAGGCTCTTCCTAAACAAAAGGAGAGAAGAGGAGGACCGTAGGTCCAAAGGCAGAGAGTTCCACAACTGAGGGGCCCTCAAACTAAAAGAGCGACCCCCAGTGCGGGCCTTCCTCACCCGAGGAACCACCGCGAGAAACAAAGATTGCGACCGCAGAGATCTAACTGGGCGGTAGAAAGACAGTCTCCGCTGTAGATACTTTGCTCCGGCGCCAAAAAGCGCTTTATGCGCCAGGGTCAGTGCTTTAAACATAATCCGCTTCCGGATAGGTAACCAATGAAGCGATCGCACCAGACCCGAGGCTCTCGCTCGCCTATGAAGGCCAAAGATGGCCCGGGCCGCGGAGTTCTGCACAACCTGCAGCCGCTGAACCAGATATTCCGGAAGACCTACATAAAGGACGTTCGCGTAGTCCAATCTGGAGCCTATCAAGGCTTGCACAATGATCTTTCTATGCTCTTCTGTGAGCAAAGGCAGGAACTTCCGAAGCATCTTAAGAATGCCGAAGCAGGTGCCCACCAGGCCAGAAATATGAGAGCTCAGTGACAAATTATTGTCAACCTTCACTCCCAGATTCTTAGCCAGGAGCGATGCCTGGACAGGGGAATCCATACCTAATGGCCACCAGGCCTGCCAGTCAGGGTCCAGAGAGCAGCCGAAAAACAGCACCTCCGATTTACTGGAGTTTGCCTTAAGGCTGTTCCGCTGGAACCAGCAAAAGACCATCTCCAAGCAACCCCGGATGTTCTCTCCATCAAAAGCCTGATCTTTCCCACACGTGAAAAGCAGTTGAGTGTCATCAGCGTAGGATACGATCCGGGCCCCAGAGGACTCCACCAGTGCCGCCAAAGGTGTCATAAAGATGTTGAACAGAGTCGGGCTCAACACAGAACCCTGTGGAACACCGACTCCGAGTGGCGGCATCTCGGCGGAGCTCGGAGAGGCCCAGACCGTTTGTCGGCAGCCCTCGAGAAAAGCTGTAAACCAATTGAGCACCGTCCCCCTTAGACCGATGTCATAAAGTCTGGAGAGGAGCACCTCATGGGGGACGGTGTCAAAGGCCGCCGACAAATCCAGCATGACGAGCATGGCCCTTCCTCCAGAATCCAGTGTCTCCCTGATGATCTCCGACACTTCCAGAAGTGCCGTCTCCGTACTTAAATTAGGACGGAAACCGGACTGCGATGGATGGAACAAATCATTGGATTCAAGAAAGCTAGAGAGAACGCCATGAACATGCTTCTCTGTAATCTTAGCCAAGGCCGGCAGAAGGGAAATCGGCCTATAATTGGCCAGAACCTCAGAGTCCAACCCAGGCTTTTTGAGGAGGGGGAATCACCATAGCTCTTTTCCAGGGCACCGGAACCCTCCCCTCCCTCAGAGATAGATTCACCAAAGGGTTGACTAATGGATTAACCACGGCCGCCATCCTGGCCAAAAATTTGGCAGGACACGAGTCCAATGGTGAGCCCGATTTAAGGTTGGCCAGAAGAGCCAAAGAAACATCGGCCGAGACAGGAGGAAACTCAGCAAGAACCGCACCCTGCGCGGACGGGGAGGACAATCCGGCCTTCGGACTGGAACACACCTCCACAGACCTCACTGGGAAAGAGTCCTGAATAGATTTTATCTTATCCGTGAAAAATTTGGCCAGATCACAGACCCAGCGCTCCGATGGAACACTGTGGGCCACGTTGGATCTGGGCGCCGTAAACTCCCTCACCACAGTAAAGATCTCTTTACAGGAGTTGGAGGCAGTCTCAATCCTCCTGGCCAGATAGTCCTTTTTCTCCCGGAGAATATCCTGATGATAGGATTTAATCATTGTCCTATAAGCCAATCTAGCTTCCGGGTCATAGCGAAGGCGCCATGCCTCTCGGCTACCTTACACTGGGCACGAGTAGCACACAATGCCTTCGTGAACCATGGGGCTGAAACCCTCTTAGCCCTATCCCGAGGGGCCATTGCGGGGGCCAGATCGTTCAGCCTCTCCAACAGCCATCCCTGCAAGGACTCCACATCCTGCTCTAAATCCCCTGACAGAGGGCAGGGATGGTCCAACGCAGCCTGAGCCAACAGCTCAGGTGTGACTCTGTGCAGAGCCCTTTGAACAGTGCCATGCTGTCTGGGGGCGCTACTGAATGATTTTTCGCCACCCAATACACCAAATCTGGCCAACCTATGGTCGGTCCAAAGCACCGGAAGGAGCTCAACATCAACAAGGGGAACCGAGGAGAAAACCTGATCTAAAGTATGTCCCTTGTCGTGTGTGGAACCAACCAGAAACGGGACAAGACCGAGAGGAGCTGTAATATCATGCAGTTTTTTACGTCCGGATCATCGCCATCGTCCATATGAAAATTAAAATCTCCTGCCAGAAGACAGTGCTCCGTACTTAATGCCATACCAGATATGGCCCCTGAAGATCATCAAAAAAAGAGCCCACTGGTCCAGGGGCTCTATATACCAGCAGACCTTTCAGAGCTTGATGAGGGGTTATTCTGATGGTGAAGGCAAGGGATTCGGCTCCCGCAATGGTGTCCAGAGAAGCGATAGAACAAGTAGCTGACTTTTTTACTACTACCGCCACCCCTCCTCCCCTGCCTTTCACTCTGTCCTGACGAAAGATTGTATAATCAGGAGGAAATGCCGCCATAATGTCCGGATTGGACGTCTCCCCCAACCATGTTTCTGTCAGCAGGAGACAAAGTGGATTCTCTCTAACAAGGAGATCAAAGATCTCCAAGGCGTGCTTCCCTACCGATCTTGTGTTCAGCATTAAGCAGAGGTGTTTAACACGGACCTCATCTCTCCGTAAAGAAGCGGCCGGGGCATAATCAGGCGACCAGCCACAGGCAGGACACAACCGTTTACCTCTATAACGGCCCGGGAACACAGAGCGGCAAGCACAAGAGGAGCTTTGCAACGCACGTAATTCCCTCGCAGTATAGCAAACCATATTACCCACAAAACAGACTTACAGCCAGGCACTCTCGCCGCTCCGACGCCTCCGGAGCGCTGACGGACGCAGACGGGCAGGACTCTGGCAAGACTCAGGCAACCCCGCTGCGCGATCCCGCTGCGCTAAAAGGAACGGTTTTAATAGGTCCTTCAGGTGAGGTCCTCCCTGTCCCAGAAGGACGCTAAAGATGGCGCTACCAGAGCGCCACTGCCCAACCCAAAATGGCGCCCAAAATCGGAGCGCTGCTGTTCCCAACTACCAGGGAGCCCGGACCCGCTAAAAGAGCGGTGATTCTCCAATATTATATGCAGGTAAGGGGGAGTCCTATCAACCAGCAAGGAAAAAAGCACACGAAATAAAAACACTAGGTAAAGCTAAAAAGCGCTAGCAAACTGCGCGAGTGTGCTTTAAAGAGCCGGCCCTCCGGGCAAGTGTATCCAACGAGGGCGAGCACACACAAGAGCCGCCTTAAATAGGTCCTCCAGGTGAGGTCGTGTAATAATGAAGGATGTCTCGTAGACAGGCCGCTTAGAACAAGTCGTAGGTTTATTCAACAAGTTATAAAGGTCATATAAAAGCTCATTAGATCTCTTGTAGAGCCTCTGTTAAGTCCCCATGAGAGCCCCACCAGGAGCAGCCTCCCTGCTGCTCAGCCCATCTCTTCGAACTGCCAACTCCTCCAGTCCCACACACTCAACATTCTAAGTGACATCACTCATGGCTGAGCAGCAAGGGACAGAATAGTAATAAGGAAGATGCACACAACACAACAGGTTATAACACATCTCCCTTCCTTACGAAAACAAAGCATAAAGATACAAATGAATAAAATCAAGATATCACCAAAATACTAAACAGAAAATTCATTATGCAAGTAAATATACATCAAATCATCAATAATGAACCCCATCCCCCTCCCTAGGGAAAATAATTAGATGATAAACACCACCAACAAACGAACAGCAATGGGGTAAACACACCACCCCATAGGGGAAAACACCTCCCATAAACTCGGAAATAGGGAAAATAAACCTCCCTATGATACAAATCACAGAAATAGGGGAACAACGTCACCCTATAGGGGAAAAACACCTCCCTTAAACTCAGAAATAGGGAAAATAAACCTCCCTATGATACAAACCTCCCTATGCTTGTAAATTAGACGTTAAGCACATCAAATAAAGCATACATTATGCAACCCAACAATATAAAAGAGCACAGTAATAACATGTTGAGCTAAATTGTAATAGGTCATCAGGTGTGCGTGTCACCGCAGAAAGCAGAAAGGGTAACACACTCTGCTTGTTTCACAAAGTGCAATGCAGAGAAAAGCATCAGGTAGACAGGAAATCGTTCCTAATAGTGATAGGTCTCACCTCACTGATAAGTTCCATACCAGAGAGTCACGTATAAACTTCTCAGACTGCCCCAACAGGAACCGGTGGTTTCATAAAGAAAACAGTAAAAGTACCCTTCCGAAAGTTTCCATTAACAATACCCTCTGCCTCAGCCAAAATCAGCGTCCACCAAGCACATCGATGCAAGAAGGATGAATTCCCACGGCACAGCAAGATTCTCTGGCACATGCGTGCTGATGGGCAAATCTTCTTCCACTGTGCGGCGATGCGCACATCTCCGTCTCATCAACAGACCTCTGTCTCGTCCCGAGCAACTCCTCTGAGGTACCGGATCCCTTCGGAGAACAACATGGCAGCACGTCATAGACGCCGTGCAGGGTGGCTCACGGCACGTCAAGGCAGGCAAACATCCCCAAGCAGTCACAACTACGTGGATGCATTCATGTCCGATAAAAGAATCCAGCGAAGGCATCACAGCCGGGCTCGAGGCACAGCAGGTAAGATCACATGTAGAAAGTCACGCGCTGTGTACTTTTTTAAATCGCGGGAAAACAGTTGAACTGCCGATTGCCCAACTCGCTTATTTTCCAGCCAATCAATGCCCCCAACAGCTTCACCAATAACTTAAACTCATAGCATACTTAGCGGTGTTATCCACTTGATGAGGGTCAGCCAGTGAAAACGAAATTGTGCCCAAAATCAATCAGCTCACAAATAAGATCTCGTGGTGTCAAACACAGTCTCACCACAGTAACGCTTGACACAGGTGTGCCCAATACCACAACACTCCTCTTGTGTGTTAAAGGTGTGGGAAACACACGCTGCCAGTGTAAAATCATTACAGCTTTTTTTTTTACAGGACAAACGATGCACCTCAGCAAAAGAATCAAACATAAACACATTTGCCAATTCCCCAGCACACGTCGCAGCTGCGAATTCCTTTGCTTGTGTGGTGCCGATTTCCTCGTATCGCTCTCTTTCCTCTTGTCAGCATTCACCTCAACAGCCTCTCTCCACCGGCAATTTCCACAGTAACTGTTAGCTGACTAATAATAGAAGGGTATTCACAACCATCTTTCCACAACATGAAGTTTCTCTGTTAGAAAGAAACTGACACTTACATATTAGGGCGACCGATGGATAGATCACTGGTGGGGCTCTTGAGTGTCAGCTTCTAAAAGTTCACTTGTAATTTCTCTTAAGTTCCTTTTCCAGTTCCAGTTTAAAGCACTTTACACACAACTTTAGCAAGTACGCAGCTTGTAGCTCTCTAGAAGTTCCTTTTCACTTGTAAATCCATGAAGTTCAAAGTCCATAATCCATAGAAGAAGCACACACGTAGATTCTTTTCCAATCGTCGCCAGTGTAATAATGAAGGATGTCTCGTAGACAGGCCGCTTAGAACAAGTCGTAGGTTTATTCAACAAGTTATAAAGGTCATATAAAAGCTCATTAGATCTCTTGTAGAGCCTCTGTTAAGTCCCCATGAGAGCCCCACCAGGAGCAGCCTCCCTGCTGCTCAGCCCATCTCTTCGAACTGCCAACTCCTCCAGTCCCACACACTCAACATTCTAAGTGACATCACTCATGGCTGAGCAGCAAGGGACAGAATAGTAATAAGGAAGATGCACACAACACAACAGGTTATAACAGGTCGTCCCTGTCCCAGAAGGACGCTAAAGATGGCGCTACCAGAGCGCCACTGCCCAACCCAAAATGGCGCCCAAAATCGGAGCGCTGCTGTTCCCAACTACCAGGGAGCCCGGACCCGCTAAAAGAGCGGTGATTCTCCAATATTATATGCAGGTAAGGGGGGAGTCCTATCAACCAGCAAGGAAAAAAGCACACGAAATAAAAACACTAGGTAAAGCTAAAAAGCGCTAGCAAACTGCACGAGCGTGCTTTAAAGAGCCGCCCCTCCGGGCAAGTGTATCCAACGACCACTTTTGTTTAATTTGGCTTGCTTTCTTACTTATTTACAAGCTTTGACAAAAAATGTACCTTATGGCTGTGACGGGTTCCTTTTTTAAATGAGTCACCTTTAATTTTTCAAAATAGTCAAATTAAAGATTTTAAGAGCGGCTAGCGAGTTTGGTATCAGACTAGAAGAATTCTGAGGATACCCTATTATAGCGCAGGTACGCCTATTTGGAACTCCCCAGCATGCCTGCAGGACAAACTGGCATCCCCACTATCCAAAGCGGGAATAAATAAATGGGGGCAATTATTGCAGGGCAGTAAAATTGTCCCTTGGGAGACATTAAACATGGTTACGAAGCAAAATTGATCCAAGTTTAAGTTCTACCAACTTTCCAGCTGGGACCGTGGTGTAGGTAAAGATAGTAGAGGCAACGAAGAGTGGGAAAATAATTTAAAAGGGCCCCTATATCAACGTAAGGAAGTTTCCAAGTGGTACTGGATGCTAGTAAAAGGTGAGGATGCTACTCTAGCACCACCGGAGGAGTCCTGGAGGAGCGACCTGCCGACGACTGACTTAACACACCTATAGCAAGTATCAATGCTCATGCTATGGTCGGTTGTCAAAGCTGCTCCTCTTAGAAGGAATCATATTTTTACAGTTCACAGAGCTTATTGGACCCCAAAAAGATTATCAAAGCTGGGAGGTGGTGAATGCAAACTCTGCTCAAAGTGTTCAGCAAGGGATGCAGAGGATGTTCATATGTTCCAGCGGTGTCCACAGCTCCAGGTCTTCTGGCAAGATATTGGTAAGGCTATATCAGAGATCTTGGGGAAATAAATCGATGTGTGGCTTTGGTTATCTTTGGGGGTTTGCCTGCTGGGGGGGGTCATGTAAAAATAATAAAGCAACATGCTCAATTGTTATTTGTTTTAATGTTACTGGTAAGAAGGGAAATCTGCTTAAAATGGGTATGCCTTTATCACCAGACTTTTCGGGTTGGGTTAAGTCAGTTAAGAGTCAACACCTTTGATCGAGCCGGCTCCTCCAAAACAAGAGCAGCTATATGGGTGGCCTGGGAGGAGTGGGTAAGTAAACCGTAATTAATCACTTTGGATTCTATGATCAATGGTCCAATGATTAAGAAATAAGTAAAACCCTGGCAGGGAGAAGGTGGTACCCCCAGATTGTCAAAACTCCTCAGTCTGCCGGGTCTTTAAGAGGTTTGTTTTCTTAACGAGCTATGGAGACAGCTGGGGCCCACCCTCTCGAGTGATCAAGCCCTTCTTTCTTCCACCCTCCAAGACTCATTCAGAGCCTATACCTCTCAATAAAGTTACTTATTTATGAACGAGGAGAAAAAAAATCTAACAAAAACAACAACAAAGAACTAAATTACAATAGGAAGCCAACACTTTCAAAGATGTTATGTATGTGTCAGTAGACTCAGAAGGTGCCTGTGCTCTGGTGAAAAATTGATGCCTATGCATCAACAAGATTAACTCTGCCTTCAAAATAAATTTCCAGCTGTTTGAATACTGTTTAATGCTCATCTAACTCATTAGCCTCTGTTAGATCTATATCAGGTAAATTATCACAAATATTTTGCCCTTCCACCCCCAGATAATAATACAATAGATTTATCTTCAGATCACGGCAAAATTATTGTCCATCAATGGCCCCTAAGTGAGGTCTGATCTACTGTCTCCATTTCAGTAGAGGCTCACCAGGCTCCTGGAGAAAAGGTGCAGGTGGAGTGACAGATTGCATCATCTTTAACATCAATATGAAGTAAACAACCTCTAGTAATGACAATAAATACAACCACACAACCTGTAAAAAAAGATAACAGGCAGTAAAGAAAAGTCTACTGAGCCTATCGGCAAAATTCACCAAGTACTTCCTTTGCCAAGTACTTGACTTGCCCCAAAGGAGTATGTGTCACCGAATATGTAATGTTCTGTGACACGCTGCCCAAACTCGGTGTGCATGTCACTGTAAATATAGTCCGACAGGCCGATGATTTCACACGTGAGGCTTGGTGGGCGTGTCACCACGTGATAGAAAAACACGCCAAAGACAGAAAAGAAAAAGACACACAATTGATGGACGGAATGCAGAACCAATCAAAACATTCACCCCCAGTCAAGAGATCTGGGTTAAATCATCATTCTTTTGCTCACCATGCCACCCAAGTTTAGTCCTGGCCATATGCAAATCAGTCTTGACCCTGTGCCTCATGGGAACAGTCCAGCCCGAACTGCCAAGCCAGGTCCTCCCTGGACTGGAAACAAGCATCCTAGGACCGGTTTCAGTGTTTCACCCTTCTTCAGCCAGGATAGCTTGATTCCAGTGGCAGAGTGAGCCCAGGACCCATGTCTGGGCATACCTGGCACACTTAGGGCGAGAAAGCAAAAGACAGGAAAGAAGCACTGCACTGCTCACAACAGGAATGGTGTGCACATCACCATGAAGATGTGCATATGCTGCTAAATGGCCTACCAAGATGGCCGACATAGCATGAACAGACGTTCTTACGCTGCACGTTGCAAGCGTACATGAAAGGCTCTAATGTCTCTGTGTTGTGCATCAAGTGGACCAATCCTGACACACACTGAGAAGGAGCATGTCCAAGGAGATGGCACAGTACTACTGAGTATGGGGCGAGATTCAAAAGAGACAGCTCGCGCACTACCAGCTACAGCGCACTGTGAAACCACTTACACAGATACCAACCGATACCGTGCACGATGGTAGCCAAAATGCAGAAATTAGCTTGATGGTGACCACTAGACGTAGCGCTGAGACAGTCAAATCAAGCACAGGAAGCTGCCTCAAGCTCATGGCTTCATGCACTGAGACAGGCAAATCAAAGTTTTCAAAATAAAATAAAAATCCTGCAGTGCTCTAAAAGCCACCATGCGCACCGCTCAATCAATATACAGTTACCAACTGCTGGTCGATTCCTTTTTATCCTCTGACAGCCACTTTGCCTGCCACATCCAAATTCTGTAAAACACATAAACATGATCTCCTGGGTTCACATCAATACAATAAATCCTCTCTAACTCACTGTGATGAAGTGCTCACAATCCTTGAATTCTCCTTATCATCAAATGGGTCGTAGTAGAACACGACTGTAGGCTTTAATATTATTACCTCTTTATTTTTAGGTCTCGCCTAGCTATTGCGTAGCAATCGCTATGTGAGACTCTAGTAAGGGGCTCCCAAAACTGCTCCCAAAAGTGGATTGCATGGCGAGCACGCGCACAATCACGTGCATCGTGCCGCCATGCAATCCACTTTTGGGGAAGCGCTTCAGCCCACTGGCGCGTGCACTGGCGACGGGCATGCGGTTACGCGCACAATGACGAGCAGAGGCGCCATATGGCTTTCCTCTCTCGTCATGGTGCGCACATATCGCACACCACTCGCCAGCCAGCCTGCTTTCACTTTTGCACCTCAGTCTTGTTTTCTTTCCAGAGAGTCCCCTTTGGTGAAATGTAGTTTGCATAGATTTTTTAAGAAAGCATTTGTTAAAAAGGGAGGTGGTAAATGGTTTTAGAAATTGGATAATTACCAGCAGCCAATGAATGCCTTGTGGCTTTTTTGTAGGCAAATAAAACAAACCTCGCCTGGACTCCTCTGCACACATGCTCTCTCTCTCACGTGCTTGTTTGTCAGATAATACGTTGGCCCCCTGCCAAGGTGCGCGCACTGAGCAGCGACACAAAAACAAAACTCACATGAGGCTGATCTGGCGGGTGGCACTTGGAAACGTTTTCGGAGCATTGAATATCAGCCGTTCTGCTGTTGCCATGTGTTTTACAGACTCTGGATTGTGACAGTAAGGGCTCACAGATGAACACAGCAGATTCATGGTGTCAGAATTTACAGAAAGGAAAAGTGCCTAGAATACTCAAGGTTCTGGGTTGGCAATGATTATTTTTCGGAGGTTTCCTTGGAAGGCAAGTTAGTTCAGCAGCCAAGAAACAGAACCAAGAGCGGTTTCAATCCTAGCTTCTCCACTTTATTAACTTGTGTGATCTTGGTCAAAACAGAGATAAAATATCTTTCACACAGTTGTAATGCCTGGAAGAGTACTGAGAGGCTTCGAGGCGTTTTTGTTTTCAGCGTGTGCTTCATTAGAAGGTATAGTGATTTATTCTGGCACAGTGCGAAGTCCCTGCATCCTCACACAAGTCTATGGCCCAGATGTACCACTGGGCCACTTCCACCAGATCATTACATCGGAATCGTGGTTTCTCATCTGTGTTAGATGCAAATCTTCTCTTTCGCTACTTTTCTCATGTTGAAAGATATGCATACCCGTTTGGGTCAATCGTCCTGTCACAGGCACTGTACACAGCAAACACACTTTACCTCCACCTGCACCTCAAAATAAAACAAGCATTTGCAATGCAATAGGTCTCGCATTTGCGAGTGTTGGAGCTGTTGGCATTGTATACGACAATGCCTTTTAGTCATTTGTTTTGAAAACCTGCACGGGATGCAAGGCTGGCAGTAAAAGAGAGTGCCTACCTTGCTTCTCATAAGCAAGGGCTATAAGTACAAAGTGCTTGTTTACGCACAGCTTACAGTATTTGAAACACATAGATAAAAGGCATTTACATTTACAATGCCAATAGCTCAAACTCTCGTAAATGCGAGACCTATTGCATTGCAAATGCTTGTTAAGGTATATTATTAAGTATGGAGTATCCAAGCACTGAGCCCAGGAGAAGACATCCAGATCCAATGACTCCGTGGTGTCATCTCACCAGCGTTGTGTCATAAACTACTTGCTGTCATTTCTCTTCCGAAGTTGTCTCTTCCCTACTGTTCAGCCAGATTGAATATTGGAATGTGTGATGACGTCATGGAATGCTTGGGTGTTTGTTTATGTGTGGAGTATCTGTTGGTGGATGCAGGCTGAGCAGCAGGGAGGCTGCTCCTGTTGGGGCAACGCGTTATCTACTTATCTTCTCCTGATCATCTATCCTGGAACTAAGCCTGAATAAAGTTACCTTGTTTGTACACCTGGTCTATGAATCTTCCATTTGTGACACGTTGCAGCCAGCCTCAACCAGAAGTCTAGAAGACACACATCATGCCTATGGTCACATACACAAGACCACAGACTATACCACAGTTTATCATGCATTTGAACTAACTTTATCTTATTTTGCCTTCTGTATTACACTTTAAGTATTTAATAAACCTTCATTGTTTCAAATGTTTGAAGTCTCAAGTTGCTTCTTGTCTTAAAGCGCATTCAAATCACTATGTTGATTCATTTTGCTGTTAATTTGTTATATGTTGGGACACATTGCCTCGTAAGTGTTTGAGGTTAATACTGTCTCTGATACTGCGTAAGTGCTTTATCATAGATTATCTGATAAGGAAGCATCAACAGGCTCAAATTCTTTCTTAAGGTGGGGCTCTTTTTTATGCCCAATACCAAAGCTATATAATCTTAATTCCACCTCATGCCACTTTTGCCACCACATACACTTCCTAGCTCTTTCTCTCACTGTTGCCCTTTCACTATTTTCCAATCTCTCCCTTCCTTGTTCTTTCTCACTTTTTCGCCTTCCTCTTTTTTGCTCTGGCTCAAGTCAGTCAAAGTCTATCAGTGAATAATAAGGCCCGCACACATAAATAAAATCCAGCGCCCACCACCTGTGGTCATCAGCTCAAATTATTCACTGGCTCTATCTGACAAGCAGACAAGACAGGCTGACAGCCATAGACATGAAAGGCCCACATTAGGCACTGGAGGCTATCAAGACTGTCATGAAACATACAAACCTTAACTTGTCTAAGATTTGTTTCCATCACACTTAACTTGATTTATATGCTGGAAATGGGAATGTGAAAATCTGCAATGTTTTTCTAGCACAAACTTTCCGCAATTATCGTGACTGGTAAGTTTACTACCTAAATTTCTCAAAGTTTTCAGCATGTGAGTTTTTACATTACATACACCCAGTTTTGCATGAAGAAAACGTTTTTAAAGTTGACTTGCAAGAAAGTGGCACTTGCATTTTCAGCGCCAAGTAGCACTTGCAAATCACTAGCCATGGAAAACCCAGCTATCGGTGAAGACTCTTGTGCAGTTGAAACTTCGAACATCCTAAATGAAAGGCTTTGACATCAAGCTTTCCCCTTTTGCTGGAGCTTCATCAGAGTTGTAACATTTTTATTGACAGCACCCCCATTTCTACTTAACACTTTCCAAGGATTCTCCACTTCTAGCACGTTTTCAACAAAGGTTTACATCACTGGATGTTGGTAATGAGGCAATTGGAAAGGCTCCAAATGTGCATAAACTATAATTCTGTTTTAGGAATATTAAATACTCTCCAGGGATATATCCAAGTTCAAATAGGCTATAGCCAAATAATAGTTACATTTTTTTAATGTAACCATCCAATCTCCCTGGGGCAAGCTTTAGCTGTGTATTCTGTGAGGAGTAACATCCCAACTTCAGGAATTTCTGGTACCCAAGACAAAAAAGCCCCCAAGTCACCCATGAGAGGGCTAAGATTGAGTATTTGTAATGTATACAGTCTGAGGAAACACACACATATGTACAAATGGCAAATCTAAAGGCAAACAAGTAGAAATGAAAACCAGCCATCAGAAATTTGGGCGGTCGCATGAGAAAAGCCATGAAAAGTGAATAAAGATACATATCATGGTAATATTAGGTTTTAAGTAAGACTGAGGAAGGTTCGGAAATGAAGACAAAGTAAATGTTACCACCAAATGTACGATCCTTCAAGAGTTGACCAAGTATGAAATATGGACTCCACATTGTGCTATAACAATACATTGCTCATAGTGAATTCATTCTTTGCATAATTAAACCCATTACAAAATTATTCTCTTCATAAAAACCTTTTATCATAATGACATATGTAGAATAATAAACAAGTGAGTATTCGGTTACTTACTGGGGATTCCACTAATGAAGGTTTCAGTGGCTTTTAACAATTTAAAGGCCTGGTCTAAGTATTTGACAACCCTTGACAATAACTTAGGTGACGGGTTGTACAGGAAAACTTCAGCAGCAGTGCAGACTGAGCAGACATTAGGTGCAAGTAGATATGATTATAATAAATGATGACATTTGTTCGATAGACTGGGGAAGAGACAGAATATGAAATACATATTCCCTCTAGCAGCCGAAGTTAACAGAAACCCTTTGACTCTGACCACCATTTCCATCAATGGCATCAGCATCAACCTTTGATTGAGGAATTCATGCCAAATTACTTTTGAGGGGGGTGCAATGAGAAAGTCCAGTGCTTTCAGATCCCTCTAGCACACTGTAGTGGACCTAATATATATTCACTGAAAAAAATTTATATATATATGAAAAAAATGAAGGTTAAAGTGACATTATAGTTAGGTTTTCAAATAACACAAAACCAACATTTAAAAAACAAAAGAACACTAAGTTATACCAACTAATTATAACTTATTACTACTGTTTATGACCTCATGAATTACATCACTCATGACCTGTGAAATGGCATCCTTGATGCTATCAATGATGACATCTCAAATGATATCATCCATGACATTACAGACGAAATCACTGATAACACAGGAGTCATTAACACCACAGACTTACTGGGTATGCACGTGGAACCATAGCATGGAAAAGCGTATGCTTTGGAAGCAATAATTGTGCATGTTGAAAGTTATACATTGCACTGTTTACATATAAGTTTGGGGTAGAAGTAGTGCTCCAAGGTAAACAAGGTAGAGACAGAGTACACTTGATGGAGGTTGTACCGTTAATATTGAAAGTAGGTTGTGGCTTAAAGCCAAAACCTGTGAGAAAGGCTAAAGCTGCTCCTGACAATGGATTATCCACAAGTGGGTATCAGACCCTGTGCCCATGGTAAATTGTGGTATACACAAATTCTTTAGAATGAGGATATTTATAATGAATTACAAATTGTAGAATAATATACAATGTAGGGCTGCCCCACTTAGACATGGTTTATCTCACGCTGATATTGTAAGCATGGATGTAAGATTGCAAGCCACTGTGTGCATCTCAGGAACATGTGTGGTGTATTTTACTAAACTATGAAGGGTTGCCCATAGGGCCTCACTGGAGGTGTCATTTTAGTGGCAAATGTATACATGTCAGCCTCTTGAATTAAAATTGCAGGTCAAGGGAAGACTTGAAGTGGCTAATCCCATTAATTTAAATAGAAAATGATCCACAGGTGCAGCGTGCTCAATTACCTTAAGTCTACAAACCCTACAGGACAGTGCACAATGATTGTATGAAGCCATCGGTGATGGCATCAATGATGTCATTAGAGAAGTGAACAGTGATGCCATTAATAATCCCATTTAACAAACCACAAGAGCTTTGTTATGTAGGGCCAAAAGCAGTGCATGATGGGGGAGAATGTTATAGGTAGCTCAGTCAATTATAACTTGTGAATTTCATTGTTTCTTTGATTTTTTCACATTAGGTTTTGTGTTATTTCAACACCTAACTATATCATCACATTAATGTTTGTTGTTTTCTCAGGAAAATGTCTAGGGCAGAGGTATTCAAACTGTGGGGTATGCCCCCTGGGGGGCAGTGGCTACATTCCGGGGGGGGGGGGGCTCAAGTGCGTCTTTAACTAGTTGTTATTTGTAGTGAAGTGTGTGGAGCGCTTTGCTGGTGTTAACCTGGGTACAAGTTAGCACAACAGAGCATTTCCCCGGACGTCAACGGAGTGGCAGTGTGTGTGTCCTTCAGCACGGCGCCCAGGCAGGGGAGTCACAACATGCAGCAGTCCTAGAGTTGAGTGCCATTCAGAGGCACCATCCTTCTTTAAGCAACATTGCCGCCAGCCTCTAAAGAACCCCCTTTGCAAGGCCGCTCCTAAACCAAGCTGCATTACTAACAACGTGCTCTATGTCGAAGTGCTGATACAGCCTCTTGTGACGAGCGCTTGAAGGGCTCGCACTCCTGCCTGCACAATACTGGTGTGTGAGCGCCGAAACCCCGGGCATGAAGGAGACCAGCTAGGTTCACCTTCAAGGTACTGTAGACGTGGGGCAGCGCGATCTCCACCGCTGTCCCACAACCTCGTAAAGCTGCATTTCAATACTGCAGACAAGCCCCAGGGTCACTGAAAAACACTGCCAATCTCATCCTCAAGGTACTGGGGTGCAGATTTACAAGCCCCTTGCGCCACTTTTGCGTCACTTTTCCCATATTAAAAGTGACACAAAAGTGGCGCAAGGGGCTTGTAAATCTGCCCCTGGGAGTGGTAGAGGCCTGGAATGGATTGCGGTATGTCCATTACAGCTGAAGCGCTTGGTTTCCTGAGATGAAACACGAGCAGTCTTCACTGTATTGTGCAGTGCCTCATGCAGCCGACTGCATGTTCTGTGCTCTGTTCCCCTCAATTGGGATTGGATCCAGGTGGACCCAGTGTTGTTGCACTGGGTCCACCTGGATTGGGAGAAATTACCAACCAGTTCCCAGTCTCTTTGAGACCATGATGAATGAACCCCAGATTCCATGACCAAAGCAATCCTCGGGGTGAACTACTGAATTACCAGATTACCAATAATTGAATAGGAGCACCGGTACGCTGCTTCCTCTGTGTTTATGTTGACGTTGTGTGATCTAATGGTGATACGGGGATTTAGGTGTTCTCACTATTATCAAGCTGATGCATTTTCCATGCCCTAATGTATGATGCATGTCGTTTTTTGATACCATAACTGTCAGGATAACGAGTATCATGTCAGTAATTGCATGATGTGCACAGTATTTCCAATCTATGTCATTTTTTGACTTTGATAGGTATCTATATTTACAATGCAAGAGACATATTTTTATATATTCCTGTGTGGAGTCTCTCTTGTGGTGTATTTATTGTGTTACTGGTGTGAGTGTGCTGTGCAAATGCTCTACACATTGTCTCTGATGATAAGCCTGACTGCTCTGCGCCAAGCTACCAGGGGTTGAGCACAGGTTATCTTTGATGTGTAATTTACTTGCCCTGACTAGAGTGGGTTCTGCCTAGATTATGTGCAAACCAGAAACCCCATCTCTAAAACTTCTGGTCCCATTTGTCAACCTCCCTCATAGATTGTTAGAATGCCGCATGGCTTATAGGGGGTACTTTGACTGCATCTTAGATATCAATAAAGACAGATCGACACCTTTGAACAGTGGCTAAAACAATGGGATTTGAACTACACATGGAGCTTGAAACACTCTACACACTGCAAATTTCCTTTCACTCTCTTGTCCACAAAATGTATTCTCAATTAGAGAGAGATTCTTATGCTTCCCAAAGCATCACACTCAGGTAGCTTGGACCCAGCCATATGCAAATCTGTCTTGACCCTGCTTCCCATGGAAACAGTCCAGCCCAAACTGCCAGGCCAGGTCCTCCCTGGACCGGAAACAAGTATCCTGGGACCGGTTTTAAGTTATTACCCCAGCCAGCTTTAATCCAGTGTCACTGTGAGCCCAGGACCCAAATCTTGGCATACCTGCCTGGCGGAATATGAGTCGTTACAACGCGTACAATTACAATGCGTACCATTACAATGCATGTATTAGTACACGCTGTCAATTACAACGGGGTACCATTACTACGCGAATTTTTTACCACGGCTATGCCTTTACTACGCATGCCCTTACAAGGCAAAAACATGTGTGGTAAAGGCATAGTCATGGTAAACGTTTCTAAGGTGAGTGACAGTCCTCTCACTCCATTTACACTACCCAGCATGACCCCCCTACACTACCCTAAACCCTAAAACACTACCATACACTACACATACACCACAACACTGCCCTAATCCCTAAAACACTACCCCCAGCACGATCCCCTATACTACACAAACACCACAACACTACCCTAAAACACTACCCCCAGCACGACCTCCTACACTACACAAACACCACTACACTACCCTAAACCCTTAAACACTACCGCCAGCACGACCCTCCCGACCCCCAGTCCTGTCCCTACACTCAAACACTACCCAGCATGACCCCCCTACACTACCCTAAACCCTAAAACACTACCCTACACTACACAAACACAACACTACCCTAACGCCTAAAACACTACCCCAGCACGACCCCCTACACTACACGTACACCACAACACTACCCTGCACCCCTAAAACACTACCCCCAGAACGACCCCCTACCCTACACAAACACCACTACACTACCCTAAACCCTAAAACACTACTCCAGCACGACCCCCCGACCCTCAGTCCTGTTCCTACACTCATACACTACCCAGCATGACCCCCCTACACTACCCTAAACCCTAAAACACTACCCTACACTACACAAACACCACAACACTACCCTAAACACTAAAATACTACCCTCAGCACGACCCCCTATATTACACGTACACCACAACACTACTCTAAGCCCTAAAACGCCTACCCAAGCACGACCCCCTACACTACACAAACACCACTACACTACCCTGAACCCTAAAAAAAAACACCCCACGCCCAATCCCCCACCCCACGACCCCACCACACTACCCTAAATCCTTAAAAAATAAACCCCCACACCACTCTCAATCCCCCTTACCTCTCTCTCCTCGTTGTTCCTCTCTAATCCTGGGACCTTTGCCACGTCATCTCCGAGGGGCGGTGCACGTCATTGTCAGGAAACAGCCTCAGTTTCCTCACAATGATACGGATCTTTTTTTGTTTTTAGTTTGCATGTGAATACCTTTACAACGAATTTCTTTGTATAGACATGCGTTGTATTTGCACATCCGAAGTAAAAGAAAGTGTAGTAATTAATTTGCGTTGGTACAATGCATGCGTGGTAATGCATGCGTTCTAATGGTATGCAAAGGAATGACTACGAACTAATGGCTGTTTACCTACCCGGCACACTTAGGACTTATATATATATGTATATATATTACCCAGTGGTGGTCACCAGTGGGTACTTACCATTAGAATCGTGTTTCAAAAGGAAATGGCTTTTTTGTGTTGCCTGGAACTTTGGCGCCATTTGACGAATCTCCACAAAACTTTCCAAAATGTATATGTATATATATTTACTGAAAAAAACAAAGGTTAGAGTAATGTTATAGTTAGGTGAAAGGTTCAGAGACAACGTAACATTTAAAACTCTAAAAACCGCAGAATGTACCAGTTATAGTTACAGCTATCTCAAGTAAATATAACTAGGGCCCTAAAGGAAACTATAACTTGTGCCCTTGCCATGCACGGCTAATTACCCCACAGATTTTATCACTCATGACATCTTCTATGACATCATTGATAATATCACTGCAAAAATTGCAATGAAATTATTGATTAGAAAACTGTGCATGGTGGGGAATGAGTTGAAACAGCTGTGTGCCCACCTTGTTGTCTTTCTGAAAAGTGATGGTTGACAATGGTGGAGCTATCATGATGAATTTTCGATGGCAAGTTCAACTCTGAATATTTCATCTCTTCCTTGAGACTCTCCTTAGCAAATGTCAGAGCTGCCTTTTTATTTTGAAAAGCAAGAGAGGAGTCACTTTCTTTTGTCAAAACACTATGTGCTTCATTTTTTTCACCTAGGTCATCATTTTGAATTTGGGATTTCTTTATCATACTTTATTGAAATTGTTTACCAAGGACGTTAGCATTGCTGGGAGGGTAGATAACTTGTTGACAAAGGGAGCACAGTTACAAACTACGTTTATAAACATTGCCTATTCATATTGTTTTGAGTTGTTGTCCCATTACAGGAACATAAATAGCTAATGTCCTTAGCAGACTTAACTAAATATCCAGTTTGTCTGATTGGCCACATGTTGTGTAAATTTAGAACAGTTTCTGACTTTAGAACCAGACCTCGAAAATCTTTATCTTGGATTGAGATTGGTGAGTGTTAGAAATTGGGGTCTCTAGCTGGCAGTCACACCCTGCCAAGTAGGGACCCTTACTTGTAGTAAGAGTAAGGGGATTACACAGCTAAAATAATCCCTGCTCACCCCCGGGTAGCTTGGCACGAGCAGTCAGGCCTATGCCAGAGGCAATGCGTAAAGCATTTGTACAAAACACACACAGTAACAAAGTGAAAACTCTACAAATATCCACCACACCAGTTTAGAAAATAACCAATCTTTATTTGATTAAAACAAAAACAAAACAACGCAATTCCAACATACACAATTAAATATAATACTATGAAAAGGTTCAAAACAGTTCAATCAATAAGAAACTATGGATGCGTCACTTTTAAGGCAAAGTACCTGGGGGCAGATTTACAAGCCCCTTGTGACATCTTTACTACACCGTTACGTCACTTCTGTGATGCAGCCTCGTCATAAACAATGCGCCACTATTCAACATATTTATAACGTGACGCACGTAGGGAGATGCGTCACGATGTAAAGCCCTGCGCTACATTATAACTGCATCAGGGATAATGTATGCAGGGTGGGCATTCCGTCGCATGGAAGTCTTGTAAAAGTGACGCACTGTTGAGTTGATGGTCCAATGTGAACTCTCTTTCCTTAGACTCTTCACTGTCATTAGAGACCAATATGGTGAAGCACTAATACACCATGTGAAAAGAGTTTGGAGGTTTAAAGACTGCAAAAGATTGGAAACCATTTAATTACCATCGTATTACTTAGAGGATTGGAAGACTCACTGTCCCAGCTACTTCCCATAGAGCAAAATATTGACAGCTTGACAACTTGGGGAAACAGGAGGGACCAAACTCCCCAAATTCCCCCACACTACACATGAGTCTGACCCCCTATCCTTGAGGTTGGTCAGACCTAGGCGTGGGCGGGGTTCATGGAGTACCACTATGCGGAACTCCACGAACTGACCAAAAAACTCCGCAAGCAGCGGAGTGCGTTAGGTGGTGTCGTTCGTGCTGATTTTGAGACTCAAGCAGCAGCTTCCTCAGCACGAATAGATGGTTTCTCAAAGAGAGCGGTCGCAAACACTCGTGACTGTCCTCATTGAGAAATATCACTGGCAGATGGTCTAGCGTTAGTTTTTCCTCTCTTCCGCTTGCCAACTTAACGTTGAAAAGTGCAAGCGAGGAAAAAACTCTGTTCAGCAAATTTTTCGGAACTCTGTGTGCTACACAGAGCGCGGAGTGCAGAATATTCTGCAAACTCCACGAACTGAGCGGAGTTCACCGCCCAGGCCTAGTCACACCCTCATTGACCTACACTTTCCTTACTTTGTCCCTGCCTTCACTTCCACTTCTCAAGGCAATACGAAAGGCCTTCAATAAGCAGGCTGATTGACAGATGACAAACGTGCAGTGAAAAACTCTGACTTCAATGACCCTGGCAACATCTAAAGGTACCAATAAATGCAGATAAATCCTGCCTTGCTCTTCTCAACTTGCACAACGCAATCCCCAGAGATGTTGCTATCCCACTTGGCAACTCTTGCACCGTGTCAGCTACCAACAGGGATGAAAGGCTGATGAAAGTAAGAAGAATTAGCAAGAATGACAAAGAAAACATTATTACACCATTATGTGGCAGGGCGTTATGCAGGTGGAAGGATACAACGGAAATCATAATTTACAGACATATAAATCAGATAGTATTTAAAAAGAGAGTGAGCATCCATACCCTTTTAACTGTTGTCAGCATGTCTCCTTGCATATTTTTATATAATTTATATCCTCAGACTGATCTCTGGTTTTGGGGAAGCTTTCTAAAGAAAATCTTCTGCAAAACACCAGATCTACTAGGAAAATGGAACATGTTCTATGAATGATGGTTCTGAGTCACGCAAAAGGAGAATGTAATCTCCGTTTGGTCAAAAGTATTGGAGGGAGATCTCATGGGAGGGCTGTTTTCCGCTTCTTTTAGAGGCAGGTAGACTAGTTTAGCCCAGGCAACATGATGACTGAACATGAAACATGAGGGTTTTTCGTCCACACTTGTTCTTGCTACAGTTGACCCATGGTCCTCATAATAATGCAACAGAAGTGGAGGTGGTGGTGCCGCTGCGGCTACCTTCAGTGGGAATTCAAGTCTTCGCAGTGGCATGCTTATGTACATAGGATTTTAAAGTTCAGTCCCAGAGCCAATTGTGAGCACTGAGGGCCGTCCAGGCATGGGGAGTCTTTCTGGGGTTCAGGCAGGGTTGTGCCTTCTTGGTTTGTACACTGGCGTAACGAACCTTGAGGGGGCCTTCCTGCAAGGCACCTGGGGGGGGCCCCTCCGGGCTCAATCAGGAACCCTGCCACCAGAGGGCTGTGCTGAGGGGGCCCCCTGGAGCTTGGGGCACCCCGCACCGTGGGGGCTGCGGGGGCCTGTGTTACGCCCCTGGGTTCGTACATATTTGCAGTAGTCCAGCATCACCGCTCCCCGCGTTACACCCAGGAGTTGGGCAGGAGCTTTACAGTGTATCAAAGTTTAGTTTGTGTTTTTAAAAGAGGCATTTAGCTTCAACCTCTGTTGTCTGGTCTAAGCTTAGGTTTGTTTTTCATGGACAGTCACTTACAACTTTTCAGATGCACTTTCAGCCAACTGCTCTTGCATGAGTCTATAGCTTACAGTAGCTCCAGCTTCTGCAAGAGTGCCGTTGTATATGTTGTGGTGAAGAGTTGTGTGGTTTAATATTGACATTTCGTAGCAATCTTTTCAAAGCAGGCACCTTCTTTGAACCTCTAGAAGTGAAAGTACAGAGTCATGTCTCAAAAAGAAAACCTACTGGAAAACCGTGGTACTCATTATCAGTGAATCGAGCAGAGTGAACTTTGACCTCTGGGGGAGTATCCTATTAGCACATTTGGCTGAGCAAGGCACTCAGTCAATCCTAGAAAAGGTCACGGGTCACAACTTGAAAACGACCTTATACTACTATGCCTTTTACAATTAGTTATTTAGTAACCTTACAGCCGCGGTTCATGGCGAGAAGGCGTGACTGGTAATTTCTTACAATGTTTTGATAAATGTGATTTCCCAACGATTTTTAAAGAGCTTACATAATGGAGAAATGTCTTTCACAACCATTTGTGTCAAAGGCTAAAATCATTCGGTAATAAAAATAAAGAGTTAATGATAAAGAGGTCACTTTTACAATATGTAAAACAACAAGCAATCATTGAACACAGGTGTTAATAATCAAGGAACCTCAGAATTGAAAGAGAAGAGCAGAAGGGAGGGGTGTGACAGAGCAGACCAGCAGAGTGCGTGCAAAGGAGACCCAAACATGGCAATGGTCGGAAAAAGTATGCGAAATAGTGCTGGACTAAAAGGGACACAAATAATTTTAGAGACAGACTAGGAGGGCAAGGTGAACAAGCTGAAGGGGGGGCAAAGAAAGGAAAATGGACAGGAAGGGAATCAGTGCAACTGAATACGAATGAAGGAGGAGGCGGGGACCAACAGAGAAAGAGAAGCAGGATACGGCTGGAAATGTGTCAACAAGCATTGGCAATGCCAATAGATCTAGCATATGAATAAACGTGCCTTTTGTTTTATTGATGGATTTAGGCACTCAGGGCCCGATTAAGGAAGGTTAACTTAGACCTGAAGTCTAATTTTGCACCTGAAGTCTAAGGACCCGATTCACAAAGATAAATTTAGACCTGAAGTCTAAGTTTAGACTTTAGGTCTAAGCTTACCTAAGTTATGATACATGCACTCTGTCACTCATCTTTGCAGTAATGCATCCATCTCATCCATCAACTGACTCATTACTGCATTGACCCTCTAGCACAAACACAAAAAGCAAACACACAACACAAACAACATATGCCAGATAAATTAAATGAATACATGTGGAAAAAGGAAACATGCTGTTGAAACACAATGGACGTATGCTTTCAATATTGAAATTTAACATAGCCTTGGGTATCCGTTTTACAGTGATAATGTACATATTCTATTATTGATTTATAGCATAGCATTCCAGAATGGTTTCCTGGTTTAGAGGGAGTGGGCAGTGTAGGATGGGGTATACTGCAGATGAAATGAGTGACAAGGAAGAGGCCGGTTAGCCTTGCCTGAGGAGCTGTACAATCTTCTTAAGAAGAATTATTATAACAACAACAGGGGAAGCATAGAAATAGTAAATAAAAAATGAGAAAACTGAAAATTAAAGTACTGCCCAACCGGCCCTGACACTGAAGTGAACTCATTTTCATGTGGATGTGCACATGTAATCAGAATATTCCATCATTCACCGGGCAAGGGAGCCAATGACTGACACAGACTGAAACATTACCCTAATGTTCGCTGTCATGTTTGAAAGCAGAGTGTAAATGGCACTCAGACAGGCCACTGGCAAAATAGTACTGACCTATTGACTCCCTACGTATCTGTAGTGAAATATATATATGTGTATATTGTGATTGTAAAACATCATTATGGTTTTGCCTGTTTTTTAATGTCTACTAAAATCAGGGACTGTACAAAAGTGATAGCCCATACAGGGCGAAAAATTCTTATTAAGTTTTGAATTAAGTTTCTGTCTATTTGTATATATGTATACATCTATGCAGCTGATGAAATGTTTTCATTGATATGGAACTTGCATAATGATTTCTGGTGCATGTTTAAAGATGGCCGAAATTTGTTTCAATACCCATCTGTCAAGTCCCTCGTTTATGTTTTGGAACCTGGAGCTAAACGACCAATCAATGTCAAGTAATTGATTTAAATAACATTGTCTCGGGACGCCGTGTAAAATTGAAAAAGGCAGTCGCCGAAACGCGTCTTTTTTTGTTTATTTGACCCAATAAATCGGGTTACGAATTCCCCGTGAGTGCTGTACTTTTGTACTTCGTAGCGGTGAGATATCGCGTGTGTCCACCTACACGCGGAAAGCACCCGTTCGCGAGTGCAGGGACTTTGGTGGAAACCTTGCAGCAGTTTGTCTATTATCCCTGCACCGCCGTTGCCATAGAGACTTCTATCTAAACCTCTGGAGTTGCGAGCCTCTTGAAACTCCACATTGCAGCCCTGCATGTCGGAGCATGAACATAGATCGGTAATGCCAGAAGCCGACCGGGACGTCTCTTACAGCTGTCAGCGGTAACGGGCGCCGAAACTAACAACAACGGTACGCGTTCACCCATGACCGCGTACGTGTAAGAGAGGCACTGCATAAATCTAGAGGCGAGAAGAAAAGGCATAATTGCAGTTATTATAATGCGCTAAGCGCTTTCAACGATAACGGCAGAACGAGGGGAATGTTGACACAATAAAAGCAGAACAAAGCGCTTTCGATTATGTTCAGTGACGCGGCGCGCCGTGAGGCAGCGGAAGATATTTTCAAAAGAAAAGGAGGCACACAAAGGACTGATAATGGAGCTAAGATATCAGGTGGGGATGACTTGAAAATGAAGTTCCAGCAGTTGGAGCATCTCTATGAAAGAGAGACACGTAAATGGTGGGAAGCCACATCCCTCCAGCAATATATTGATGTACAGAGAATACCACGAGGGCTGAGGATATATACGGTCCCAGCCTATGAGAATCCTGACCCCAGGCTGCTTGAAGACTGGGCAGAACACACAGCCCATTCCTCCCAAGGCATGTTACGAATCCTAGTGAAATTCGCATGGAGCGATCGTGCATGAGCCTTGGAGGAAATCGGAATTCTTGAAGGTGAATTGGCCACGCATACTGATAAAAACAAAGTTGAGGAACTAACTGAAGCTATGAAAAAACGCCTCATCAAGTATGAACCAAAAATTAGACAACACAAACAAGACAAATTTGAAAGAGACGCTCATGATTATGAGCTAGGACGTGTATTAACATTTGCTAAAAAGTTTGAAGCACCACGACAACTCTTGCATGATAATAGTAATCAAAAAGTAGTGGAACAGGTGGTAACATCGGATTCTGATGTGACAGACTCTGAGCAGCCTCCCGATCGTAGGGGAGCACAGCGAGCAAGCACTGAACAGCCAGCCCCTTTTCACGAAGAGTTTCTCCTAATCAGACAAATATTGGGAAGAAGTGGCAAAGGCAAGCCCCCAGAATCAACCAGAAGAAACACACGAAGAGGAGGATGAGGAGAGGAGGCTGACACAAGTACCAGCAATGCATCGCCCTGAGTAACAAGGAGCAAAAGGGGAGAGAAACGTCCATGAATGATGCTGACAATTTAACGACTGTAAATCTTACATCAAGAATTCTTACGGCGGATGAAAAATCAGTTTTACAGCTCGGCCTATCCTTTTGTCCATCAAGAAAATTAGAATACACTCAAACAAGAATTGATCTCTTCAAATTTGCCAGGATGATCAAATTACGAAAATTCTTTAAGTTATAAGGCCCTAGAAATGTTATCAGCATCCCCTCCCAATACAGGAATGGATCTGCTCACCAGCCATGATCTTGATACAGTGACAATCCTCGAAGAATCACAAATGGAGGGTATGACTTCCACACAGGCTACTAATATGAGTCAGACTATTGCACAGAATGCGGATGGTGGGTTTACCATCCAAGAAAGCCCCAGGAGCCCTTTTAAATCAGTCTCCAAATTCATCCCTCAGATGCCTCACGATGCTATCGATCTGTTCACGGATCAAGCAATCAAAGGCATGATGCAATTCTGATATAAAGAAGACCATAAAGATGTCAATAATCTAACACAGCAACAAAGGAAAGCGATACAGAATTTACAAGGAGACCACACAATCGTCTGTAAACCCCCAGATAAAGGGGGGAACGTCGTCTTGCTGTCTTCTGAGTATTATGTTAAGGAAGCATTGAAACAACTGAACGATGGCACCAACTACAGACGTATTTCAATGAAAGAGTACTCAACAAGCATTGAAAATTATGAAAAGCTGATAAGCAAATGGAAATATAAAGGTATGTTGGACAGTAATGAACTTTCATTTCTTAACTGTAAACATCCAGTCATTCCGACTTTTTATCATCTTCCTAAGCTGCACAAGGACAGCATAAATCCACCAGGGCGTCCAATTGTGTCCTCGAAGGGATCATTAACTGAAAACATGTCCACATTTATTGATTTCTATTTGTTTAATTTTGTGATAGAACTGACCTCCTATATCCAGGACACTAAAGACTTTTTGAAGAGAATTGAGGGCATAACTTGGGAATCCGACTTTGTTATGATCACTTTAGACATTTCAAGTCTGTACACCAGTATCCAACATGATAAGGGCCTCCAAGCTATTGAATATTTTTTGAAAGGCCGTTCATTGAAGTACAGAGATCATAATTGTATGATTTTGGATTTTGTGGAATACTTTCTAACCAACAATATCTTCCTTTTTCAGGAGCAATTGTTCAGACAAATACAAGGCACGGCCATGGGCACCTGCTTCGCTCCCAGCTATGCGAATCTTTTTGTAGGCTGGTGGGAGAAGCAGGTGGCCTGGTCGGATGCCAATGAAATGTGGACCAGCAAATTGATCAGCTGCAACCGCTATATAGATGACCTCTTCAATCAGCCAATGATTTTGTTAGAAGTCTGAACGATAACGATTTGAACCTTAAGTTTAGCGGTGAAATTAGTAAAATCTCCATGAATTTTCTAGACTTAAGGTTTTTTGTCTCCAATGGAAGATTATGTACAACCCTCCATAGAAAACCGACGGCGGGTAACTCCGTCTTGCATTCCAGCAGCTGCCATATGGATAAACTTATTCAAAGTATTTCGCATGGTGAGCTGTTGAGAATCAAGAGGAATTGCACCTGAGAGTGCGATTTTCAATCAGCAGCAGTTGAAAGTACAGCTAGATTTTACACACGAGGATACTCAGAAGCCAATTTACGTAGCGCTAGATGCAAGGTAGATACCAAGGACAGAATGGAATTAATAAGTGGACCTTCTGGAATTAAACAGATGAAAGAGCAAGCCAGACTGTCCTCAAACATGGATTGCTGAATGATTACCAACTATTCTAGCAACCATAATGACCTCAGACAAATATTGAGGAAAAATTGGCATATTCTCAGATCCGATCCGGTTATAGGAGAAGATCTGACAAAAGCACCTCAATTGTCATTCAGAAACGCCAGATCTTTACAAGATCATCTGGTCACCAGCCATTATTTTCCACAAAAAAAGGATTTATGTCTAGGTCCAGTAAAAGGTTTCTACCCATGCAGGAAGTGCAAGGCGTGCAAAAATAGTGACAAGACACTAGTGTACGAGGTTCCAGGTCTAACGACCCCTAAGAAAATTGAAAAATTCATGAATTGCAATACATCACATACGGTGTACTGTTTAACCCATTGGGTGCCAGGCCTTTTCCCCCTCCTGTGCCTGGCGTTTCCTTAGCGGGTGGGTTTCATGACGAGATAGTCTCGTCATGGGCACAGCGCGACTGTGCTCCATGACGAGACTATCTCGTCATGGGCACAGAAGAGGTTAATTTGTCCATGTGGACTCAGGTATATCAGGAGCACCATACACCCCACCAAGATCAGGATCTTGGAACATTTGCGAGCCATCACCAAAAGTGATGTTAATTATCCAGTGGCCCGCCATTTTAAAAGTCACCATAGTAGTAACAGGGATCTGTTACGATAATTTTGCCTAGATCACGTACCTATGAGTATCCGAGGAGGCGATAGGCTACTCAAACTCCGCAGACTTGAGTCCCAGTATATAATTGATTTACAAACTAAAATACCTCAGGGCCTCAATAGCGGTGAGGAACTGGCTGTTCATCTATAATCAACAGAACACAAATAATAGGTTAGGAGTACATCACTGTGCACAAGGTTCTGTAATAATTGTCATCTACCTTGTATGCATTAATTATGTGGTCAATCAGGGTGTGCTGGTTATTAATCCCCCATTAACATTTCCAATTCCTTTGTAATAGCCTCTTTGTATCATGATTGTTTGGTCTCTTAATTGCCCCATGTTAGGTTGCTTTTTTGGTGGGTTTTCCTTTCTTTTCTTTCTGGCTCTATTTTTAGTTCACAAGGTTAAGTCAGGTAGAGCATGTTTTTCAAAGGATTATATGCTTTAAGAGGTGATAATAATTGTTGTAGTAGAATGAGACAGGAGACAGCCCATCTTGGGCTTCATTGTGATTGTAAAACATCATTATGGTTTTGCCTGTTTTTTAATGTCTACTTAAATCAGGGACTGTACAAAAGTGATAGCCCATACAGGGTAAAAAATTCTTATTAAGTTTTGAATTAAGTTTCTGTCTATTTGTATGTATGTATACATCTATGCAGCTGATGAAATGTTTTCATTGATATTGAACTTGCATAATGATTTCTGGTGCATGTTTAAAGATGGCCGAAATTTGTTTCAATACCCATCTGTCAAGTCCCTCATTTGTGTTTTGCAACCTGGAGCTAAACGACCAATCAATGTCAAGTAATTGATTTAAATAACATTGTCTCGGGACGCCGTGTAAAATTGAAAAAGGCAGTCGCCGAAACGCGTCTTTTTGTGTTTATTTGACCCAATAAATCGGGTTACGAATTCCCCGTGAGTGCTGTACTTTTGTACTTCGTAGTGGATATATATATATATATATATATATATATATATATATATATATATATCTATATATATATATATATTATCTACTGGCGGTCGCCAGTAGATAGTTATAGTTAGGACCGTGTTTCCATAGGAAATCCGCAACATTCTATTTGGAATAACTTTGGCGCCGGTTGACGAATCCTCGCAAAAATTTCAAAATAGGTGGGGCGCTCCGCTCCGCTCCTACCCTGAAAGTCTCGGGGTGATTCGTCAAGCGGGGGCCGAGGAAAAAGTGGGGTCCCAAAACGCATTTTCCCCATGCATTTTTGCATAGGACCTTTAGTCGAAGGTACAGCCCGAACAGCTGAACAGAATTACTTGAAATTTGGCAGAGAGGTAGTCCTCAGTTCAGGGAAGTGCCTTTTGCAGGTCTGGTGTCAATCTGTTCAGTAGTTCCTGAGAAAATAGCATTTAAAAGCATATAAATATCTATAAGCGCGCACCGTGCGCGCACCGTGCGAGCACCCTAACGTGCGCGAGAGTAATTCTGATTGGTGGTTACATGTTAGTCAACGTTCGAATCGGTCGAAATCAGGAAGTGTCGGCTGCCATTTTGTTTGTTTTCAGTGCGAGAGTGAAAAAGGAAGGTGGCGAACGTGAAAAGGGGGCAGGGTAGAGAGTTCCTGATCCCCTAGCCTTTGTCAGGGGGTCCCTGAAGGACCCCGAAGGCAGAAAAAAAAATGAATTTTTTTTTAAAAAATCGCGCGCACGGTGAAAAACCAAAAAAAAAAAAAAATTGTAATACAAAGTTTTTTTTTAATACGTAGTTTATTGTAAAATAAATATATAAAAAAAATAATAATACATAAATAAATTAGCATTTAACAAACCGTACAGATTCACTGAAAAAACCATAGGTTCCACACACGTTATAGTTAGGAATTAGCATTTAAAAAACCTTGCAAATTCACTTAAAAAACCATAGGTTTCACACGTTATAGTTAGGTGGATATTTCACTCGTAAAAAACAAATGAAATTCCCCTGTTATAGTTAGTTCAGATAACTTTTACTCGCGCGACCGCCACTCTATCACAAGGATGATGTCATCAGTGATGTCATGAGTGATGCCACTGACCATGTCATGAGTGATGTAATATGTGACGTGATGAGCAGTGTATTGCGGGCGCGCGAGTTATAGTTATCTGAACTAACTATAACGGGGGAATTTCATTGGTTTTTTACAAGTGAAATATCCACCTAACTATAACATGTGTGAAACCTATGGTTTTTTAAGTGAATATATATATATATATATATATATATATATATATATATATATATATATATATATATATATATATATATATTCCATCAGAAAACACACCAGATTTGGAGAGCCACACGCCTTGTGTCATATTTAATTCCTGCCAGCACTCGCAAGTTCAGAGATTTCTTTCTGCCAGCATATCCTGACGCATTTCGAGCGTCTGCGCGCCCTTGGTCACAGGTGTTGGCCGATGAGTGTAAGCAGCATTGCGCACCTCAAATGCCCACTTTTGTAGTCCCGCCCACCTGGGCGTGTCGGCATAGTGCAAACTGGGATTTGGAGTCTTTTCACAAGGTAAGTCTTTAAGTAAATGCAGCCGCCATCACAACATCAAAATCGATACCCCAGTGGGTTTCTGTTCCTTGTCAGGGTCGCAGTAGGGCTGTTCTAACCCTGTAACAGGAAACACAAAGAGCTCCATTTAGCATCTGTAATCACCACGCTGGACCCGCTCTTCAGTGGCGGGGCAACTCCGCGACCCCGGCAGGCCGCAATTAATTCCATCAGAAAACACAACAGATTTGGAGAGCCACACGCCTTGTGTCATATTTAATTCCTGCCAGGCAGCCCCACTGACAACACTCGCAAGTTCAGAGATTTCTTTCTGCCAGCATATCCTGACGCGTTTCGAGCGTCTGCGCGCCCTTGGTCACAGGTGTTGGCCGATGAGTGTAAGCAGCATTGCGCACCTCAAATGCCCAGTTTTGTAGTCCCGCCCACCTGGGCGTGTCGGCATAGTGCAAACTGGGATTTGGAGTCTTTTCACAAGGTAAGTCTTTAAGTAAATGCAGCCGCCATCACAACATCAAAATCGATACCCCAGTGGGTTTCTGTTCCTTGTCAGGGTCGCAGTAGGGCTGTTCTAACCCTGTAACAGGAAACACAAAGAGCTCCATTTAGCGTCTGTAATCACCACGCTGGACCCGCTCTTCAGTGGCGGGGCAACTCCGCGACCCCGGCAGGCCGCAATTAATTCCATCAGAAAACACAACAGATTTGGAGAGCCACACGCCTTGTGTCATATTTAATTCCTGCCAGTCAGCCCCACTGACAACACTCGCAAGTTCAGAGATTACTTTCTGCCAGCATATCCTGACGCATTTCGAGCGTCTGCGCGCCCTTGGTCACAGGTGTTGGCCGTTGAGCGTAAGCAGCATTGCGCACCTCAAATGCCCACTTTTGTAGTCCCGCCCACCTGGGCGTGTCGGCATAGTGCAAACTGGGATTTGGAGTCTTTTCACAAGGTAAGTCTTTAAGTAAATGCAGCTGCCATCACAACATCAAAATCGATACCCCAGTGGGTTTCTGTTCCTTGTCAGGGTCGCAGTAGGGCTGTTCTAACCCTGTAACAGGAAACACAAAAAGCTCCATTTAGAGTCTGTAATCACCACGCTGGACCCGCTCTTCAGCGGTGGGGCAACTCCGCGACCCCGGCAGGCCGCAATTAATTCCATCAGAAAACACACCAGATTTGGAGGGCCACACGCCTTGTGTCATATTTAATTCCTGTCAGGCAGCCCCACTGACAACACTCGCAAGTTCAGAGATTTCTTTCTGCCAGCATATCCTTATGCGTTTCGAGCGTCTGCGCGCCCTTGGTCACAGGTGTTGGCCGATGAGTGTAAGCAGCATTGCACACCTCAAATGCCCACTTTTGTAGTCCCGCCCACCTGGGCGTGTCGGCATAGTGCAAACTGGGATTTGGAGTCTTTTCACAAGGTAAGTCTTTAAGTAAATGCAGCCGCCATCACAACATCAAAATCGATACCCCAGTGGGTTTCTGTTCCTTGTCAGGGTCGCAGTAGGGCTGTTCTAACCCTGTAACAGGAAACACAAAAAGCTCTATTTAGCGTCTGTAATCACCACGCTGGACCCGCTCTTCAGCGGTGGGGCAACTCCGTGACCCCGGCAGGCCGCAATTAATTCCATCAGAAAACACACCAGATTTGGAGAGCCACACGCCTTGAGTCATATTTAATTCCTGCCAGGCAGCCCCACTGACAACACTCGCAAGTTCAGAGATTTCTTTCTGCCAGCATATCCTGACGCGTTTCGAGCGTCTGCGCGCCCTTGGTCACAGGTGTTGGCCGATGAGTGTAAGCAGCATTGCGCACCTCAAATGCCCACTTTTGTAGTCCCGCCCACCTGGGCGTGTCGGCATAGTGCAAACTGGGATTTGGAGTCTTTTCACAAGGTAAGTCTTTAAGTAAATGCAGCCGCCATCACAACATCAAAATCGATACCCCAGTGGGTTTCTGTTCCTTGTCAGGGTCGCAGTAGGGCTGTTCAGTGATGTCATTTGAGATGTCATCAGTGATGTCATGAGTGATGTCACTGACCATGTCATGAGTGATGTAATATGTGACGTCATCAGTAGTGGATTGCGGGCGCGCGAGTTATAGGTAGCTGAACTAACTATAACGGGGGAATTTCATTGTTTTTTTACGAGTGAAATGTCCAGCTAACTATAACATGTGTGAAACCTATGGTTTTTTCTGTGAATTTGCAAGGTTTTTTAAATGCTAATTCCTAACTATAACGTGTGTGAAACCTATGGTTTTTTAAGTGAATATATATATATACATGCATTATTGAATGGTATTTCTTCATTACAAAACCCGCAAAGACAGCTAAGTCTGTCAGGCCTTCAGAAGCGAATCTAGCAAGGATTCCAGTGCAAATCTTCTTCCTCTAGACTTTGTCAAGGGGAAAACCATAGCCAAAATCCTTCCATACCAAGGTAGTCTGTGATATTTCAAATGAAAAATACCCAATTGTAGGCTTTAACACAATGCTGAGCCACTCCATTCTTAAAGGCCTGTTTGCTTTAAAATGTGCTATGTAGTAAATAAATTCTGCCACTGCCATAACCTTTCATAATAAAAAGATTAGACCTATAGCACTTAGCACAAGTTTTCAAAGCGTATCAATCAGACATATAGCTGTTATTGTTGGCTTGTCACCATAACCAACGAGGCCTTCTGTCCCACAAGGTACCCATCATGCATACAGTCATAAAATTACAAACTCATAATAAATTAAAGGTGGGAAAGCAAAATGCTCTCTCTCCTAAGAGGGTCTAACAAGGATTCTCATTAGTGCAAATCTTCTCTGACCACATTTTGTCGAGGTGGTTAACCAATCCTAAAACCCTTGCCTACTATGGTAATCTGTTACATTCGATATAAAAAAATAATTACTGTAAACTTTAATAAAGAGTAATAAAAATTGACCCTTAAATGCCTATTGACTTTAGCACATTTGTTTCACAATCAAAATCCCAGGCATGCTTCCTTTATCATAACTTTTCATAATAAATAATCAGTCCTATAACTTTTATTTTGGCTTATCACCACAACTAACTCAAACCTACTGTGTCTGGCAAACATTTTCCTACAAGGCAACCATCAGCTATACCATATTAAAGTACAAATATTTCCGAAATTACAGTTGTCAAAACAATATAAAATCCCTCCTAATAGATAAGATAATTTTTATTGCACAATTACTTAAAATCATTGCAATCACGTTGGATAAAAATCGGAAAATACAATACATGGTTTCCGACAATATGTAAAAACATGAGCCCTTCTGTTAGACCTGGCATCATTGGCATGAGTCTCTCCTCCATTTTTTTCTGTTTGCCTCCTCTGTTTACGATGTTTTTGCTGGTTTATTGCTTTGGGCACTGTGCCACTGCTGATCAGTGCCACAGTGCAAGTGCTCCCTATGTTAAATTGTTATATTGATTGGTGTTACCATGATTGGCTTGGTTGACTTACTGTTCAGACCCTAGTCTAGTGCACTGCGTGTGCCAAGGGCGTGTAAGTTAACTGCTGCTGGTGGGCTTGCAGCACTGGTTGTGCCACCCACAGAAGCAGCGTGCAAAATGGGTCTCAGGCCTGCCACCGCGGCGCCTGCGTGCAGTCCCTGACTGCCATGTCGACTTGGTAAGGAAACCTACTTACCAGTCTCTAAACCTTCACTTTGCCACATTTCAGACACCTCTATGGTAGGCCCTAGGGCAGGGTGCATTGTTGGTAAAAGGTAGGTCATGCCCTGATGTGTGTGGCATGACCTAATAGTGAATCACAGCCATTTTCGTTTTTCACTATTGAAGGGCTACCTGCCTCCAATAGGCCAGACTGGGCAGACTGATTATTAACTCCATTATAATCTATCTGACTCAGGGAGCATGGTAGCAAGTCGAGTTTAGTATCCCTGAACTCAGAATTTAATAACACACCCTTTAGGATGGATGGTTTTTAAATTCTATGTTTGAAAATAGCACTTTTAGAAAGTGGCTATTTTCTTGTCCAACTATCTACCGGTCTCGGCTGGTTTGGTGTGTGTGTCAGGGGCTGGGTGGCTCCAGAGGTCTGAGTGAGTCAGTGTGGGGTGAATGGGGCGTTTACACGTAGAGTGAGGGAAGAGTAGCCTGCCCTGCCTGACACAATACTGGCTCCGCCTCCTGCTGGGCGACTGATAGCCCTGCTCCTGCCAGTGACAATACTGGCTCCGCCTCCTGCTGGGCGGCTGAGGACTCTGCCCTGCTCAGTGAATAGGCCAGGTGCCTCTGCCTGGCAACACCCACAACAAACCTGAGATGGTGGGAATTTCCCTGCTTGGACAAAGGGAACAAAGGAGAAAAGGGGTATAAGAGAAGGACCCCTGAACCAAGAACTCAGATCACTTCTGACAAGGAAACCTGTACCAAGGACAAGAAGCCTGCTGATCTAAGGACTTGCCTCCCCTTTCTGCCAGAGTGCTGTTTTGCTGTGGAGGAACCTGAAAGCTGCTTCTTTATTTTTGCCAAGGAACAAGGAGAGAGGAACTTGGTGTGTACTCTCTGAACACTTGCTAGGAAATCTCCAAGGGCTGGAAGAGTGCCAGTCTCCTGCTGAAGTCACAGGGCCAAAGGACTTCACCATTTGCTGAATTGCTGGAAAGTGTTGTTTCCAGTACACCAGGGAAAATCTGCAGTCTCGACGCCAGCAGCAACGCCAGTGAGCAGTGGGTATCGGCCCCGGCTCCAAGTGACCCCGTCTCGACGCCGGTATCGACGCCAGTGAGGAGTGAGTATCGGCTCTACCTCCAAGCGACCCCGTCCCGACGCCGCTGCTGATCGCATCGACTCGACGCCCTTCACGACGCCGTGAGCGCTGCTCCGGCCCGACATCCCTCGACGCCGCTGCGGATTGACCCGACTCCGAGGCACGACCTCGACGCCGATCTCGACGCCGTGGATCATCGTTTTCTTCGTTTCTCAAGGTACTGTACTTGTGGGGTCTGTTGCGACTCCAGGCTCGACGTAGCGCTCCTCGCGGTCAACGCCGAACCTTGGGAATCTTGTAGACTCGACGTCGTGTGACTCCTGTGGGGGTTACATTGTTGCCAAAGAACTGTGCTCAGAAGAATACTTTGCTAAAGAACTATTTGCCAAGAAGAAACCTTACTTGAACTATTATTTTTCCTTCCAAAGAGTATTTATTAAGACTGTGGTATATTTTTGTCGTTATTTGGTCTTGTGCTAAGCCTTATATAAAAATACTATTTTTATAATAACTTCTGTGTCGTGTCCATCTGTAGTGTATTTACTTTATTACTGTATGTGGTCATAAATGCTTAACACACTGCCTCTGAGATAAGCCTGTCTGCTCTGCCAAGCTACCAAGGGGGTAGCAGGGGTTATCTGAGTGTGTAATCCCCTTTCCCTGACTAGAGTTGGTAGGTCCCTATTTGTCAGAAGTGTATACCTCTGCCAACTAGAGACCGCCGGTTCTAACACCTTCTAATTGAGAATAATTAGGAATACCATAGTGCAAATCTATCTACATGGTTTGTTTGGGTGGCTCAACAACAAACTAAAACTATTGCCTGTTACTCTAATCTGCAAGACTCGGTGCAACAGAATACCTGCCTACAGACGTTAGCACATTGTAATGACAATCCATCCTGAAAAGCCTTTTGTCTTTAACTCATGCTTTTACCAATAAGTAGTCCAGGACTACTTACATTGTCACAATGTTTCATGATAAACAGATCAAACTATGGAATCTGGCATAACTTTTCCTGTAAACCAAAGAGTTATATAGGCATTACCATTGGCTTGACATCATACCCGACACATGCCATAAACTGTGAACCGTCATGCATACCTTTATAAAATTACATATATGTAGAAAAATACAGTCTGAAAAAGAATATACTCCTCAAAAGAGCCTAACAAGAATTATCACAGTGGAATAATTTACAGTGGGCGGCCAACACAAATACCCTGATCTACTTCAGCAATCGGTGAGATTTCTTGTAACAAGATACCTGTCTAAAATCTGCAACAGAGTGTGAAACAACCCACTGGTAAAGACCTGGGCCTATACTTATGACCCCAGTTGCACCACGCTTGCAGCACGCAATGTGGTAGATGCGCAACACAACTGAAAAATTAGATTTATGAAACCACGCAAGGTCACTTTATGTGGCCCTGAATGGCTTCAAAAATATTGAGTAAAACAACTTGGGTGCCCCCATGCAGCTCCCATGGTTTTTGACGCATTCCCAGAGTTACCGGAACTGATAAACTTGCAGCAAAAAGCTACACCTTCCTAGGAGAGGTGTAACAAGGAGAAATATCTTTCTTTATCCTCATTACTTCCTCTTTCCATGTGTGCTGCTTTCTGAAGCACACATAGATAGAGGAATATGCCTCTCAGGATTGGTTTTGTGCAGGTAGGTGCCTCTTCCTGCACAAAAACAATCCTGCAGGCAACACAGGCACCCGCATCATGGTGCTAGACAGCCAAAATGGCACCAGCACAGGGGAAAGGCAGGTATGTGCCGTATTCTATTAAATACAGCACATTCCTGCCCCTTCCATGTCACACAGTGCTGCACTGCGTGACAATTCTGAGAAATATGCCCCCTGGCATTAACACATGCTTTTCACAATAAATAAGCTAGGTGTTTTTGCATTTGCTATACCTTTTCATAATAGGAAGATCAGACCTGTGGCTTTGATAATAACGTTTTCCAGTGCATCAATAGGGCCAACAGTCTGTCACCATAACCAATTCAGGTCTTCTGCTTTTAGCATAATCTTTCTCCAACTGCAACTTTTAGACATACGGTCATAAAATTATAAATGACTACATCATCACAGCTGGCTAAGCAAATATTATGTCTCTTAACAGGACTTAAACTGGATTTACAGAGCACTCAGGTGGCAAAAAGCAAGCCTTCTATATCAACGATTTGTCACAGGGTAAACAAGACCCACTTGCCTGCTTCATCAATCTGTGAGATTACATGTAACAAAATCCCTGTCTGCAGCCTTTCATACTAAGTAATAACAATCCACCCTTAAATAGAACTTGTGTTAACATATAGATTTCAGGTCTACTGCCTTTATCGTAACATATCATAATGAACCAATCCCACTTAAAAAGTCATGATTATTGGCTGGCCACTCTAACCAACTCATTCAAAATGCATTGAGTGTACATTTTGCCACAAGCTACTAGCACTATATTCAGTAGAAGCACACAACTCAGTAGTACCCTGAAGTACATGGATAGTGCAGCTAAGAGAGCAATAACCCCAACCAAGATTCAAAGAGTTGGAGCACAGAAGAAACTTAGGGGAACAGGAACTTGAGGGCAGGAAGCACACCCCAAGAAAGGACAGAGTAGGAAAACAGATGCTAGGGAAGGAAAACAAAACTGATACAAGGATATAGACAAGTTAACCCTATAACCTTATTTCATTTATTAAAGTGCCCAAATGTAATCGACTGAATGCAAAAGAATCTAAAATTCAAATGAAAACACTCATTGGAATTGGAATTTGAAGTATCATAAGTAATGGCCTTATTTCGAGTTTGCCCATCTGTATATGCTGTAACCAACCTGATGGATATCCAGACCACTGCATTACAAGTGCCTAGGACACTTGTAATATGGCAGAAGGGACTTCCACCACATTTTGAGGAAAAATCCTATTTGCAAAACTCTACATAAGGCCCTTCTTTCTGATGCATAACATTAAAAAATAGGTCTGGACTGGGGTCAAAATGGTCCAACATACCATAACAAACTTGATCAAGTTGATTCTAAATAAAATTCCAACATGAAATCCATGCTTGGAATGACGAAATATATGGATTTGAAATATTATGATCAAGTAAAAACTTTTGCAGCGACACTATTATAATCCTTCAGTTGAGGTTTATCTTAGTTCCCACCTTCAACAGATGTGGGCTGAAACTTTAAGGGAACTCCTACTGTGGGTACTATACTATTTGCTTTCCCAACCACTTCCTTCTTAACTTCTTAAAGTGTGAAAAGTTGGTGTTTTAAATTCTTGTCTGAATTGCCCCAGAGGCCATTTGCAAACATGCAGCATTCCTACCTGACAAATAAAAAAGGGAACATGTCAACTAGCTACAATTATGTAATCTAAATTCCAAGGAAGCATGTGCTAAGACCTTTATGCATTTTGCACAATTTGTAAATGCTGCAAATTGATCTAAAAGCTCTCTACCATTATAGAAGAGTTCATAAGCTGAAAAATCATCTCTTCAGTGGTCCATATTGACGATTGGTAGTCCAAATTGTTTTTAAAATCCACACTTGTACCAATTTACTGCCTTTCTTACACACAAATGTACAAAGCAGTAGGCTCAATAAATGTCATCTTTGCAGAGCAGGAGAAGCAGAGAGAGAAGAGGGGTTCTGAGTTGCCTTTCAAGGTTGGAAGGGAAAATCTAAATTTGAGATGTAGGTTTTCCAGAGAGTACAGTCAACAGAATGTATGTTTTCTTGTTTTATTTCCTATTCTCATTTTGCCTCAATCGATGTGGGATAAAATGAGACCTTGAATGATGTTAAAGATCAACTGCCAGATGGACAGTGATTTATTTTTGGGCACGCTCTTTGAATGATAGGCAATAGATTTTGCATTGGTAATGTAAGGTCGGTTTGCAGAGCGCTTCTTGTCACATGTGAGGGTATCCAGGTGCTGAGTAGGTGCAGTGGCGTAACGAAACTTGAGGAAGCCCCCCGCAAAGTACATAGAGGGGCCCTCCTCCAGACTCACTCAGGAGCTCTCAGGCCAGGGTACTGTGCTGAGGGCACCCCCTAGAGCTCAAGGCCCCCACGCATTGTGGGGGCTGTGGGGACCTTTGTTATGCCAATGAGTAAGTGAGAGGAAGGTTGTGGTGAGGCAGGGCCTGAGTACAGGCTGTCTTGATGGTCCCACACGAAGACTAAATGAAAAGCCATGTCTTCAGCTTCTTGCAAAATTCAAAAAGTGAAGAGAAGGCCCAGATATATTGGGGGAGGCTGTTCCAGGATTTGGTGGCTTGGTAGAAGAATGATCAACTTCCTGATCAGCTTTCTGTGGATGCAGGGTGTGTGTGCGATTGAGAGTGGTGCTGATTGAAGTTGTCTGGTAGGTTGATAAAGTGAAGCAAGTGATTGAAGTATGAGGGTCTTGTGTTGTGTAGTGACTTGAATGCATGTGTGAGAAGTTTGAACTGGCAGCACTTTTGGATGGGGTGCCAGTGGAGTTCTCTGAGGAGTGGTGTGGTGTCGAATCGATGTGGGAGGTTAAGGAAAAGTCTGGTGGTGGTGTTTTAGATGGTTTGAAGTCTGTAAAGAAGATGGGTTGGGATGTCGGCGTAGAGTATGTTGCCGTAGTCCACTCTACTTGTGATTAGGGCCTTTCTGATGGTACGTCTGGTATTCAGTTGGAGTCATTTGCAGATTTTATGTATTATGCAGAGGATGTGAAAGTATGAGTAGATGATGGTGTTGACCTAGGACTTCATGGTGAGGTTGGTGTGTAGGATGAGGCCTAGGTTCTTAGTGTGTGGGTCCAAGTTCGGCAGGCCACCAGGTGAAGTCCCAAGGTGAGCTCCAATTCCTGAAGATCAGAACTCAGTCTTGTCAGTATTGAGCTTGAGGTCACACTGGTCATGCACTGTTTGAAGTTTTAGCGCTGATGGTGTAGAAACGGTGAGGTTGAAACAGGCAAGTTGCATTTCATTCATCAAGCTTACTACATGGTGAACTTCTCACCACTGTGCTGAACACATTTCATATTTGTGAGACTGGGTTTTACATATGTAGATGCCATCTAGGAGTGAATGCAGCATTCAAAATATTTTAAGCTCAATGTAAACTGCAGAAGGCATTTTAAGGTAAAGTTGCATCTCATCGGTCTATTGATAGGGACAGATGTCAGGAAATGTGAAGATTGATAAAGAACATTGATAAAGGCTCCATGTAAAAGGTTAATAACCTGTAGGTTGAAAGGGTGTCAAGAAGTGACTGATGTAAAAGGCAGCCGAGAGATCAAGAAGGAATAGGAGACAAGTATACCATTTATCTATGATAAGCAAGGAGTCACCAATTACTTGTAGTTTCAAAGTCTTCGTGCTGCAACAAAGGTGGAAGCCAGATTGGTAGGTTTAGTAGATTATTTTGGCCAATGCAACTTTGGGGCAAGCATGCTACTATTTTCTTTCTATCTTGACTAGGAACTGGAAGATGAGTGAGATGGCGATAGCTGGCAAAATTGTCTGGGCCCAAAATGATTTTTTTATTGGTGGTACTAATCTAGTTTTCAGAGCAGATGGGATGGTTCTGGGGCTGAAAGAGATATCAAGGGTGTGTAGGTAATGTGAGTTGGCAGGGAACAAAGTTTTTTGATGATTGAAGAGTGGAGAATGTTGCTGCCATAAGAAGTGACCTCAGTAGACTGAATGATGTGAATTGTCAGAGGAATTGCCTAAAGCTATGTACCAAGGCGGGATATGTGAGGTGGTGGCCCTATCAAATGTGCAACTGCTCCTCTGAAATCGGCGATGTGGCAGTGGTGCATCTCACATCTGCATCTCTGTTTTTCTGTTTCCTTTATGAGATGCTTTTTGTCCATGCACTTATCCATTGAGGCTCCCTTTGTACAACCTACCTTATGCCACCTTGTCCCTATCCTCCATTACTAGTGTTGCCACCTGTTTGAGAGGAAAATGCCAGGCATTTGTAAGTGTTTTGACTTTCTGCAGGGTTTCAGGAGCTTCAGGTTCTTCAGTTACATGTTTCATAAAATACTCTGTACTATTTTTTATAAATTTGAAAGGGGAAGTGTATTTAGAATCTGATATGATGTAATCAATGAGTGTACAATCAATTAACACATTTTGAGTAGAAGAGCATTAGAGTAAACGGTAGATAAAAAAAATAATTGGCAGGAAAGAAACTAAAAATAGAAAGAAAAATGAAAAGGGAAAAGAGCAAATATCCCATTGCTAAGACATTAGAGATAAATGTAGATTAATAACAAATTATATAAGATTATACACAACAATAATGAAGAGCCATGGAGGTTTGGGTACTTCTTCAATATGAGGATCATTTGAATTGGTACATTCTGCATAAGAGTCCAGGAAAGTTGACACAGGTAACCAAAAATGGCAAGCGATAATGGGGTGATATACGCTTTATCAAGTCTGTGGTTATAGTAAACACCATACCACCATGCTTCAAAAGATATATTGGAAGAGTCTTTCCATGATTTGGTGATCTGCTAAAGGCAACTGCAAGAAATAAATCCAATACATCAACCTTATCCGAATGAGAATACCAATCTTCTGAGATACTACCTAGAAATATATTAGTGAAGATAAAAGGGATTTGTGTGTGAAAAATAGCATTTATCTGTTTCCATACTTGTAGCCAAAATTGGTATGTAGAAGAACATTGAAATAGCATATGTTTGATGTCTGAATGAGTGTTGTTGCAGAACCAACAAGAGGAGGAAGAAGTAAGTCTTATTCTGTGTTGAGTGATAGGGGTGATCGACAGCCTGTTATAAATAAAAAATAAAGTTTGAATAGTATAAGCTGCTCTAGAGGGTTCCCTTAACTTAAGCCATAAAAGAATTGAAAAGGAGGTGTCTAAGTCACGTTCCCATTGTAATGCCACCTCTCTCCTGCCTCGATCTTCTGGATGAGTGGCTAGTTTAATATAAATTTGGGATACTGAAGGAAAGGGATGTAGTCAATTGGGGGTGGGAGTAGTAGAAATGAAGTGTGGAAGATGTTCATAAGTTGAGTGAATCACAGAAATTAATGACATATATTTAGTAGAATATGAGGGAGGAAAGGAAAATGTTGTTGAGCTTGTGCAAAAGGGAGGCAAGAATCATTATTAAAAAGTTGATTAATCCATCTGAAACCATGCTCATGCAAGGACCTGCAAACAATATTTTTATTATTGATTTTAAAATATTTATTATGCCAAATTGAGGACTGAAGGAATTGTTCTTTGATATTATCATGGGAAACAGAGAGCGTGCAATAGAGTCCTCTTTGGTTAGGGAAACAGAGGCTTGCTTGAGAAAACATGCAGTATGGTAGGTATGAAAACCATACAGATTAACACTTCCCATATGTTTGGGACTTTTAAGTTTTTAAAGGGACATGCAGAATTTTTTATTCCACAAAAAGCATGATAAAATAGAATCCTTTTTTTTTTAAAGTAAAAAATATATATAGGAATATTAGATTGATAAAAAAAAAGTAATATCGGAACTAGCATCTTCTTTAGGGTGTCTAATCGGCCCCACCAAGACAAAAACAGAGGATTCTATCTAGATGTAAGAGAAGTTAGAGTTGTGAGAATCTGTTTCATGTTGGTGGAAATTGTTTCTTTGATAGAAGCAGTGAACCAAAGACCAAGGTATTTGATTATATCTTGATTCCAATGGAAATGAGAAGAAACTAAATCCGCATGAAAACATAATTTATTTAAAAGGAGTATTTCACATATCTTCATTTAATTTATATCATGATAGAGAAGCAACATTTTTGCCTCCCTTTTAAAAGGCTGGTAAAGGAGTTTGTTGATGTGATATGAAGAGAAGAATATCATCTGCATATACTGAGAATTTTAACTGGTTATTTCCATATTGAAAATCATGAATATCTGAGTTCATTTGAAGTTTTATCAGAAGTGGCTCTAGGGGAAGAATTAACAATAGGGTGGAGAAAAGGCAGCCTTGACAAATATCTCAATGAAGTGAAAATGATGAAAAGATAAGAGCATTTACAGTGATTTGGGCCATGGGAGAAGAGTATAGCATAGAAACTAAATTTATAAATTTATAACCAAACCAAAACAAAAAATGAGTAGAAAAAATAAATGGCCAACACACTTAATCAAACACCTTTTCAGCATCTAAAGAAATTGCTGCTAAAGAGTGTCTATACCATTTGGATTTACTTAAGACATTAAAAAATAATCTAGTGTTATCAGAGATGTGGCATCCTTCAATTAAACCAGATTGTTCCTCTCCTATTAACTGAGGAAGGAAAGGGTCCAGACGAAGGGCAAGAATTTTAGCAAAACTTTTATAATCAAAATACACAAGGGATATAAGTCTGTAATTGCAGCAGTAGATTTTATGGGGGAAGGAGGATCCTTTTTTTTATTATATTAGCGGAGACACTAAAGGTAAAAGGAAGTCTAGAGAACCTTTTGGTAGTAGATGAGAATGTAGCACCAACCAACTTAGAAAAAGACGAGGAGAAATCCTGGTTGGTACCTACAATGTCTTCCATATTCTCTAAAACAGCTACGGAATTAAAGGTGTTAACTCTGGTAAGGTTTGTAGCGACCGGTCGTGTAGTAGCATGATGTTTGAGGTTCCTGGTCTTCCTTAGAAGGGGGGTCATTACATAAATCAATAAAATGGACACAACAGTAATGCACTGTAGACTGGCAAAATATGTGCAAACCATCAGTATATGAAAAATTCCAGAGTCCATTCCGATAGAAAACCAAAAACTGACAATGTCTATGAAGAGATATTTGAAGACAAAAATAAAATATTATACTCTTTCCATTTAACTTATAAAAGAGGCAATGTTTTGAGGGGAAAAAAACCAGCATATCAACATTGAAAGAAAAACACAATAGCGGGTGCAACCTTCCCATCAGCACCACCGGAGAATGTCACTGAATAAAGGCCTGAATTCTAGGCGACGCACCTTCAGTGGCAGCAGGTGAACTCCCAACGTTATTAATAGAGTTGTCAGGAAAGTGTAGCCGTGTGCGAGTTTCGGCCTGCCTACCCGTCATGACCACACTGGAGCTCACAAAATGGCAGCCATCCCGGATCAGCGTCAAGCCACACCCTCTCTCTGTTCTATTTTTAACATGCTAGATTTTATTGCATTTCTTTAATGAATAGTTTGTGCAGCACTAAATACTTTTTGAAGTGGATTTGTGTTGTATTTCTAGTTTTACGCTTTTATTTTCATAAAAGACAAAATATGAAGTTTAACTGAATGTTTCCCTCTTTTTGTTCATATTACTATAACAATTCGGATCTGGCAATAAAATTCTGACTGGATTGTAACCCTACCTACAACTCTTTCCTCCAGGTATTGTACAAAGAAAATCAATGATGGCATGCTGGTAATTCCTGTGTATGTGTACAAAGGCATGGGCCAGTCATGTATTTCAATCCAATGGAGACAGTGACACAGTAAAATGTCATAAATTAACAGACAGAACTCCCATATTTAACTGGTGGAAGCCTGTACATTACCTCAATTTCGCCACTCCTCACAGTAAAACTGAAAATCACAGCCACAACTCAGCCTTTCTGTCTTGTTTTTCACAATTATCCATTCACTAATGCATAGCTGAGCAGTTTGGTGATTGATGGCGTGGCCCTGCAAAGTGCAGGGCATGGGAAAATTAGCTCCAGCACACACACCTGTTGTGGCCCTTCTGTGTTTTTAACGCTTTCTCTGGCATATACGGAACTTGCTGACTGAATCAAGTTGCATTTCAGCGCACTATGGCTGGAGCCAACCATTTGAGACTAAATTTGTCATGTGATCCTAGTATCTCCTGTTTAACTCACATGTAATGCTTAGAACTATGGGAGAGGATACAGCCTTACGGCTAGAGCGGTCGACTTCAAAGCGTGGGAACTGGGTTTGAGTCTTGGCAACGACGCTCAACATGTTGTGATTCTGGGCAAATCAATTAATCTGCCCATGCCTAACAAAAAAAAAAGTGAATGTGTCCATTTGCAAGGAAACTGGTGCTCATGTAAAGCACTCTGATACCTGATATCTTCGGGTCTAGTTTGCGCTATTTAAACTCAGTGTATTTTTTTTTTAATTATTATTTTGTAGAGGTGTGGCGCTGCGGCCAGGGCGACTGACTCCGGAATCTGGGGATCACAGTTCGATCCCCGGCGCCGGCGGAAGATTAGCCCAGTACCATGTGACTCTGGGCAATAGCTTGCTTAATCTTAACGACGGCCCCCAGCTCCTAGAGACCCTTAAAGGTGATTGTTCGCGCTTTACAAATGTGGATTATTATTATTATATAGCACAAACTAGACCCAAAGACATTGGGTTTCAGAGCGCTTTACATGAGCACCAGTTTCGTTACACATTCATTTTTTTAAGGCACGGGGAGATTACGTGATTTGCCCAGAATCACAGGATGTTGAGTGGCATTGCCGAGACTCGAACACGGTTCCTCTGCTTCGAGGGTGACCGCTCTAGCCGTAAGACCACATCTTCTCCCCAAAGTGTAATGGTTAAACTGAAGTTATAGTGAAATGTTAAGATGAGATAAGAACATATGTTTTAAAAATGAAAGACCACTGACATTTGCCAGTTATAGTTCAAAGAATTAACAATAAATTGAACCTTCATCATGCATTGCTTATAACCTCACATATTACATCACTCATGATGTCACACAACATAATTGATGACATCCGTGATGACACCTCAAACGATATCACTGATGACATCGTCAAATGATTGTTATGGCGTGGCAAGGTTTTGTGGAATGGGATTCATTTAGCTAGATACATTTATGGCCAGTCTTCTACAGCCAATCAAATGATAATGGACATAATCTTTGGCAATGTGCAGGACACATTCCATATCTGTCAACTCACTCACATATTTCTTGATGTCACCATTGATTTACAAGTATTCACCCATCTAACAAACAAAATGCCTATTTACACTTTCATCTCGGCACACACATTTTATAGATACAATATCATCTCAAATACTTTATTTAGATCCGTCAAACAGAGCCAAAGTTATTAAGAAAACAAAAAGTGCCTTTCTCTTGGAGAGTCTAACCTAACTACATCTATACTGATGCTTTCTCCGCCGGTTTAATTATTGGGCATTTGAGGCTATTTATGACTTGTGATAAAGCTACAGATTGTATCATACCTGTACTGAGATAATGAGGGCTATGTCAGAGCATCTGGAATATCATGGCTGTAACCTGACTACAGACTCTCCCTTACTGTTACTCTGGTCGGACCTCTTGGCAGTGTCCTTTTCCATCATGAATCATTTATCCCTCTGTACATGGGGGAAACATCTATAACAATGCAGGAATTACAATGTAGTGCCTTTACAATGCAGTCACTACCATGACTGCGTCGTTACCACGAGTTCCATTAACAGCAAGTCATTACAAAGATTTGCTTTAGGAAATGCAGTGTTTAAGTCCAACACCTTCCCTACTGATACACCGACTGGAGTTGGAATAGTAATTTAAACTACTCCAAAGTCCAGCGCTTACCTAAAGCAAGTCGTTGTAATGACTTGCGTTGTAATGGAACTCGTGGTAACAACACAGTTGTGGTATTGACTGCGTTGTTAAGCCATGCCTTGTATTAGCATGTGTAGTAATAGATGCTATTCATACAGGGGCCGCCAAACCTATAGTCATGTCTAGGAAATGGTCTAAACTAGATGTCCCTTCTCTGAATGCTCAATAAGAGTGGAATGGCCGCACTGATTCTGCTTGATCTCAACCGGGCCTACAATACAGTTTTTCATTCCACTTTCCTGGAACGTTTTGAGAATCTGGGTCTCCAGGGGATAATTTATCCTGGATGTCCTTTTTTCTGAAAGATCACACTTTCCAAGTTTTCTCAGCCAGCTATATTTCTGAGCCGTGTGTTCTCACTATTGGAGTCCCTCAGGGCTCTTCTCTAACTCCATTGCTATTTAATATGTATGTCCGTCTCCTTGGGGCATGGTGGAAAATTGTGGCCTAACCTTGTTCTCATATGCAGATGACTCTCAAACCATCTTCTTTCTGTCATCTGTGCTGGACCACAATTCTGATGCCCTAAACTCTTGTTTGGGTCAAATTTCCACATGGATTAATATTAATTCGCTAAGAGTTAATGGCGATAAGACTGAGGTAATGGTCTTAGGCAAGAACCCCCAGCTCTGGGGTCCACAGCATTGGCCTGAGATCATAGGTCTCGGCCTCTAAAGCAAAGAAACCTAGGCATCTGGCTAGAAAAGAAGCTGCCGATGAAACATCAGGTTGCTAAATTTGCCTCCACTTGCTTTGAGGTGACGAAATGGCTAAAAACATAAATTGGAAGATTTCTTTCTCATCCCAAAGGACAGTTATTCAGTTCTTGATACTATCAAGACTAGATTACTTAAACATCGTCTTTCTAGGAGCAGACAATGACTCTATTAGACACCTACAAGTATTAAAGTCCAATTTGGTAGTAGTGGTGTACAATTGCACCTCTACTCCACTCCACAACCCTCTACTCAGCCCCCGCAAGGCCACTCCATGCCACTTTACTCTACTCTATGAGACACTATTGAACCCTACTCCACTATGCCACTCTACTCTACAACACTCTATGCCACTTCACTGTACAACAATCTACTCTATGCCTGTCCACTCTACTCCACTCCACTCTATGTCACTTCACTCTGTGTCACTCCACTCTATTCCACATAATCTATGCCACTACACTCTATGCCACACCATGATATTCCACTCTACTCTATGTCATGCTACTCCACTCTACGTCACGCCACTCTATGCCACTTCACTTTATTCCACCTACTCTATGACACTCCACTCTATGCAACTCCATGAAATTCCACTCCACTCTACAAAACGCCATGGCACTCCATTCTACACCACTCCATGACACGCCACTCCACTCTATACCTCTCAACTCTAGGCCCCTCCACTCTACGACACACTACTCCCTCCACAACATTCCACAATGCTCTGTGCCACTCCATTCTACTCTACTTTATTCTACTCCACCCTATGACAATCTACGCCACTCTACACCACAGCATTCTAGTCCACTGTATGCAGCCTCCTCTATACTACTCTAAGCTACTTTACTCCACTGCATTCTACTCTACGTTACTCTACTCCACTCTATGCCACTCCAAGCCACTCTACTCTACGACACTCTTCTCCGCTCTATGAGGCTCCAATCTCTGCGCCTCCACTCTACGACCTTCCACGCAACTCCGCTCAACTCTGCTTCTTCCATAACACTCCATGACACTCCATGCCACTCTACAGCACTCAACACAACTCCATCACACTTCACTCCACTCTACACTACTGCACGACACTCTACACCACTTCAGGGTACTGCACTCCACTTTACTCCGTTCTACTCTACTGTACTGTACTGTACTCTACTATACGCCACTTCATGACACTCTATGGCCAGATGTATCATTATTGGGAATAACAATTACCTAATCCCGATTCTCTGCAAATCGCAATGAGAAATTCGCTATTCCAATGTATGAAACTCATAGAGTTTTATTTATTGATTCCTAGTAGGTAGCAATTTGACCTACCTCATAAATATTAATGAGGTAGGTTGCAATTTGTGACTCATTAGGAATCGCTAAATTCACAGGGATGGTGGCCTGCTAGGGTCAGCAGACCACCATGCCTGTTATTGCTTTTAACTAAAGCAATAATTTTTTTTTAATGCAGCCCTTTTTTCTTAAAGGGAAATGGGATGTATTTTGAAAAGGAGAATTAAAAAGAGTAGGCAGTGCTCTTATAAAATGTTTTTGCGAACTTTCACAAAGGGAAAGAGCTTCCTTGGGGACCCCTTCCCATTTGGGAATTGGTTACCACATATTTGAAGCAGGTGGCAACATGTGAATGTTTAGCGACTGCTTTCCAGACGCTAAACATTCTTACATACCACTGGGATTCGGTATTAGGAAGGGACGCCCTAAACACGTCCCCTTCCTAATATCAAATTGGTATGTATTCGCAATTCCAACTGCAATTTGGTCACTTGATACCGAATCATAATTTGGGAATGATACATACAAAAATAAATTTTTCTGGTTGCAAACGGCTCGATTCTGTGAATCGGGCTGTTTGTGACCTGAAAACTGCTCGATTCATCGGGCCCTATGCCACTCCACTCTACTTCACTCTATGATAATCTACCCCACTCTACACCACAATACTCTACTCCACTGTATGCAACTCCCTCTACGCCACTCCAGACCACTTTACTCCATTCTATGCCACCACATTTTACTCTACTCCATTCTACATCACTGTGCTTCAGTCTACAACACTCTATTTGACTCTATGACACTCTACTTTATGACCCTCTACTCCACTCTACGCCCTTCCACTCTACATTCTTCCACTGTACTTCACTCCACTCTACTCTCTTCATGACGCTCCACGACACTCCGTGCTAATCTAAAACACTCTAAGCCACCTCACCACACTTCACTCTACACCACTCCATGACACTCTACACCACTCAATGGCACTCCACTCTACCCTACTCTACTCTACTCCACTCTACATCACTCCATGACACTCTACCTCACTCCATTCTATGACACACTACTCCACCCTACGACAATCTGTTCCATTCTATGCCACTACACTTTACTCCACTCTATGCAACGCCCTCTACGCCACTCCACACCACTTCACTCAACTCTATGCCACTCTAATCTACAATGCTATATTCTACTCTGCTCTACAATACTCTACAGCACTCTACTCCTATCTATGTCACACCACTCAATGACACTCTACTCCACTCTACACCCCTCTACTCTATACCCTTCCATTCTACTTCACTCCGATCTTCTCCCTCCATGACACTCTACAACACTCCGCGACACTATACAACACTCCACTCTTCCCTGCTCCTCCACTGCACTCCACTCTTCTCCCCACCACTTAATGACACTCTATGCAACTCCACCACACTCTACGCCACTACACAACACTCTACACCACTCCACACCATTCAACTCTATGACACCGCACTCCATGCCACTCTCCTTTATGCCACTAACTTTTAGTCATGCAGAACAGCAGCCACACTGGTATACAAAATGGCCAAAACACATTGGCAAAGCCAATAGATCTTGCATAGGCGAGGCCTATTGGCTTTGCCAATGCTTGATTACCTTTAAGACGCAATTCTGAACTACAAGCAGAGGTGGTGTCTCTGAAATCAGCCCGATGCTACAGAACATGATGGCTATCCGCATGTACCAATATTTAGAGCCTACACAATATAACTCTCGCCCAACATAATTCATGAACTGATATTCCTGGTGGTCCAACCTGCCAATATTTATCTGGAGAGCTGTGCGCCAGGTGAAGGGGAATGCTGGGTAAAAATCGGGGGGGAAACGGATTTTTGTGTGGTGAGCACCAAAATCCTCATTTTGTTCCCCCAACTTGTGATTGGGGTTAACTATTGCACCAGATAAATACCGTACACCTTGGAGTCAGTTGTCATTAGTGCAATCATTATTTGAAAGTAGCCAACCCGTAGAGGGCCATTGTGTTTTACCTGTTCCTGTACTTTATTTGGTATTTCTGTTTTTGTTCTTTTTTAGCCTTTATTTTGTAACACTCTGATTTTCGGCCTTCTTTTTTAAGGATGACCAAAATATTGCGGAGTCTTTACAATAGAAGCTTTGTTAGATCCGAGAATACGTAAAGGAATGTGCAAGCTTTCCTTGGATAAGACGTGTGCTCAGCTCCTGGTGCTTGGAGAAGCCTGTCAACAAATGACATTAAACTTAATGAGTCCTTACCGTGCAAAGGGCGAAAAGAACCGCATTGAACATTCTAACTTACAAATTAAATATTAACTTAGGCCCATAAAATTCAGCCGAAAGGCAAGCAGTGATTTGTTCAGGGCATTCCCTTCTAGGTTAAAAGGTTTCATTCTTGCATGTCCAAGCACAAGGCCTGGGGTCATATTAGGTCTCGCTTTCAAAATAACCTCTCAGATGACAGTGGTTCAGTCCAACTCTTCCTACTTGGTATGCACTGCATAGTCCCCTCCTGTGCTTCGATGTAAGCAATCCTACAGCAGCCCTTTAAATGGGCCGGTACTGTCCGGTACTGAGTACCAACACCTTTTCATTTTGAGAGTTAGAGTACCTGCACTTCTCAAGAGAAGCGTAATACTTTTGATTGGAGAATACCGGCACTTTTCAGAAACAAGCAGGTACTCTGGTACAGAGTACCCGTACTTTTATTTTTCCATTTCATGCACGGTCCTAAAGTTGTTACTTTCTTCCTTATATCGTAGACTGTTATGGTATCGCTGTATTCTTTGGCCTGACCGAGGCTGGACTATCAATCCTGGTTGAAGTAAATTCTTGAAGCTTAGAACTGTCTGGCCAGGGCTTGAAAAACTGTGCTCTGCGGCCTCTTGCCTGAGCACAGCAGAACACACTGTGCAGAAGGATACATGTAATGAGTCTAATTCTCATATTAAGTCAACTTAGGTGCACAAAAAGTATATCTGGTGGTACAATGTCATCCTAAAATATACAAAAACATGATGGCTGGAATGCTTGAATTAATCTCAGCCACTGGTAATCATTTGAGGCCGCATCCCAGTCCATTGCTATTTTGCACATCATGCCACCTCAGTTTGGACCCAGACATATGCAAATCAGCCTTGACCCTGCTCCAAAGGACCAGATATTAGGTAAATAGAATCAGTGGTGCCTGCTGGCAATTACGACCGGTAGGGCGGCGGGGGCAAGTGGAAGGGAGGGGAGGGGAGAGGAGAGGTTGGAGAGTAAAAAACAAAAAGAGAAACCACTCACCTGCTGCTCTGCTCTGCTCCCGCTGCCGTCCACCTTGTTACATGCGTGCCTGAAGAGGAAGGTCCCTCATGGCACAGGCTCTCTACCCAATCCAGACACTGCTCTCACATGAGAGCAGCGCCAGGATTGGTCTGAGCGGCCTCGTTTGCCGCTCAGACCATATTTATCTCTGGGGCATAGGAGATCCCCCAGGGGAGACCCCCCCAAAATTGCAGGCCTGCGTTGAGGGGGATGATTGTTTTTGTGCAGGAAGGTAAACCTTCCTGCATAAAAACAATCACAAGAGGCTTTTTCCTCTTTCTATGAAAAGGAAAAACAAGGAGAAATAAAAATATTTCTCCACGTTGTGCCTCCCAAGAAAAATATGACCTTTGAGAAGAAAAGCAAAACAGAAAGGTGGTTCTCAACCCTTCCTCTGAATGATGCTTACAGGAGTGATGTGGTGCTTGGAATTCAAAAACCTCTTACAGCATCTTTTGCTCTAGTAGGTGAAAGATAAGTCTGCCACTGAACTCCATGTTAAGCACAAGTGAATAACAACAAGCATTTGCAAAGCCAGTTGGTCTTAGCCATGTTATTCTTTATAATCCAGCGTCGCGCCATCACTTTTCCCACAAGCCACTTAAATCCTTGGTACCTAGCTCTTTCATATGAAAGAGATAGCATGTTTCCAAACATGAAGAATAAAAATAGAATGCATATTGTGAAACTAAACACATCAAATAAAGGTGCAGTATCTCAGAATGTGCAGAAACATGCAGAAAGATTCTAACTTTTCTATAATTTGTATAATTACCTAAGGAGTGAAAATAATAAACATGTTACTATAAATATCTTCTTTCTCCTTATAGCTAGAAGAGCAGAGCCAAGTTTCCTTTTCATTCTTTAAACTGCTGCTTTGATTATGAACCTGAGACCTGCCCTTCCTTTCCCCTTGGCTGCTGGCACTGGCAGCAGGTATCCGAGGACATAACTCAACTGTAATAAGTTATTACAGTTTAGTTCTGATGTCTTTTCTTTAATATTGGTGACTGGAAGTCCCCAATTATAAAGCAATTAGAGGTACGTTTTTATAGAGCGACTGCAAAATTTTATGTAATAAAACAAGATTAATTCATTCACAAACAGAATACATACAGATGTTGTTTCTTTTCCACGAGATATATGACTCTCAGTAGTTCAATTCATTATATAAGTTATGTGACTCCACAAAGTGCTCTGTGCGCAATGTGAAAAGTGATTGTTCAAAGAAAAAGTTATCATGAATATGTGCAATGTTCCATTAGTCATTGTAGTTGTTCCAGTCTGTCCATCTACAATATTTATCTGTTTAGATTGGGGAGTTGTTGGAGTCCATTAGTTATGGCGGGCCGAACAGTGTGGTAACGACAAAGGTTTCGTCAACGTTATACAATCCCTGATATCGGTAGTGACACTTAGTCATCAAACGTGGACTTCCTCAGGACGGCAAGTGGAGACACCCCAGTCTCTTGGTGTGATCGAATTAGAGCTAAGGCTCAACTCGATTGCCGCAGAGTTCAAAAAAGGCTCCAAGAGTGCTTATTTTGTAAAATAATAAGTGCCGGGGCCCTGACCAGGAGGCCACTGCAGCTTGCACCGCCCATTGCCCCATCATTGCTGCCAGAGACGGCGCCAAAACAACTCCTAGCCATCTCTCTCACCTGCCAGTGCGACAGTTCAGATTATTCCAGGTCCCCAAAGCTAAAGGAATGGCTGGGGAGGCAGGGATTAGTATTTTTTTATGTATATTTTATTAATAAAAAACGGTTGTTCTGATCATCGCTAAATTAGATGAGCAGCGCCTCCATGTGGCAATGTGTCCTATGTGTGGTGATGACAAGTAAGCGGCTGTGCCGAGCCCTGGAAACCAATTAAGCGCTGGTCCTGAGCACGGACCCCACTGGCTCAAATTAAGCACTGGGCTCAAAGCGTTTGCTCTGTGAGAAATACCATGGTCAGTTTATTTGATTCCACCCCGAGTGCGCAGAATGATTCCGCCCCGAGAGCAGAGAATGATTCCGCCCCGAGAGCAGAGAATGATTCCGCCCCGATTGTGCAGAATGATTCCGCCCCGAGTGCGCAGAATGATTCCGCCCCGATTGTGCAGAATGATTCCGCCCCGAGTGCAGAGACTTTCTCTGTTTGAACCATTGGCTGCCCAGCCCAATCGAGTAATGTGTACAAAGTCTTCTTACTATTAATTTTTCGTTGATTCTATCATCTATGTTAATTACAGCCCAGTTAATTAATTAGTTTATTAATGTTTAATCAAAATCATTCCTCGAGACAAAGGACTCTAGAGCACATCGGGCGCTCTGTGCTGTTTTCTATGCTAAAACAGAGAGCCCTTGAATTCTTGTCACGTGGCCCTAGACCCGTCCTATAAGGGGGGCTTGACTTTCTTCTTTTTCTGAGGCGCATTTCAAGGATTTAAACAGCTGGACCACCTTTAGCCGGATGTGCTAACAACTGTGGGCGCCTGGCGCCCAAGCGTAGGGCAACTGCATACTTACACATGTAGACAGTGTCAGCGAGGAACAGGTTTCAAGAGTCCTTCTTATGCCACTCACTCACGCAACGTGCGGACTGACCATGACTCCCTGAACTCGAACTACAGCCTGAATTGGAGTACTGTGGGTCTGTTTGATGTGGAGGGAGGCCTAAGAGATGCCTCTGCGGCGTCCATAGCTGAGAGGTTTATGACAGGGGTTTTAAGGCTTTCGAGATCTTCATCATAAGAAGACCCCATGGGACACTTCCTTCTCCTTCTATCCACGCCACTGGCCACAATGCGTGTTTGAGTGAAAATGAAAGTGGAGATGTATAATATACAAAAGCAAGCACCAAAAATATGATGCGTGGTTATTTCAATCTGTGATTTCAAAAAAGAAATAAAGTCAGCGTACATTATCCAGACTGAGAAGTGCAGGCACGCTCCCTCTCAAACTTAAGAAGTGCAGTTACATAGCATCTAACAGTACTGGCCCGCTCTAAGCCCTGGCAATACATGTCCTACAAGGGAATTGTGGCCCCAGATCATTGAGCAGTTATCGGTCTGTCAAAGCAGGGAGATGGAAGTTGCCAGGGGGAAGCTATCCTGGTGACAGCTTCCACTCTGCGAGTCTCAGCTAGAAATGTCTGAGGGAGGAGACAGCCGGCCAGGGGGTCACTGCATGCCCCCTCCCTCCGATGTCCACTAGCAGAAGAGTGGTACTTCAAACTCCATCTGAGTCCAATGTACTTTCGTAAGCAAGTAACTGCTTCCTCCTGGCACCAGGGTCTGAACTCTATAAATAGCGTGAGATTTGACAATCCTGGGAGAGCCCTTCGCTCTTACATCATCTGCCACAATCTCTTAAACTCTTAACCTTAAATCCTTTAGTAGGTCAGCACAATCACTTAACTCGATTAGGGCAAGAAGACGCCCACGTCAACATCTAAAACATATTATCGTTCATTAGGATTTCCTCACATCAGTGAGAATATTCCCCACTACCATCATCATCTGCTTCTCACGCTCACGCACCAGTAGAGGCAGTGAATGACAAACTTCTTAGGAAGTAATGACAATAGTGAAAAAGTTCCCTGCAACCGTCATCTGCTTCTTGTGCACCCGTAGAGGCAGTGAATGTCATCTGCTTCTCACACTCACGCACCAGTAGATGCAATGAATTTCACCTGCTTCTCACACTCACGCACCAGTAGAGGAAGTGAATGTTATCTGGGTCTCACACTCATGCACGAGTAGATGCAGTGAATGTCACCTGCTTCTCACACTCACGCACCCGTAGAGGCAGTGAATGTCATCTGCTTCTCACACTCACGCACCCGTAGAGGAAGTGAATGTAATCTTCTTCTCATATTCATGCACCAGAAGATGCAGTGAATGTCACCTGCTTCTCACACTCACGCACCTGTAGAGGAAGTGAATGTCATCTGCTTCTCACACTCACGCACCCGTAGAGGCAGTGAATGTCACCTGCTTCTCACACTCACACACCTGTAGAGCCAGTGAATGTCATCTGCTTCTCATGCACCATAGATGCAGTGAATGTCATCTGCTTCTCACACTCACGCACCAGTAGAGGCAGCGAATGTCATCTGCTTCTCAGTCTCATGCACCAGCAGAGGCAGTGAATGTCATCTGCTTCTCACACTCACGCACCAGTAGATGCAGAGAATGCCATCTGCTTCTCACACTCACGCACCAGTAGAGGCAGAGTGAATTTCATCTGCTTCTCACAATCACGCACCAGTAGAAGCAGTGAATGTCATCTGCTTCTCAGTCTCATGCACCAGCAGAGGCAGTGAATGTCATCTTCTTCTCACACTCACACACCAGTAGATGCAGTGAATGTTATCTGGTTCTCACTCTCATGCACCAGTAGAGGCAGCGAATGTCACCCGCTTCTCACACTCACACACTAGTAGAGGCAGTGAATGTCACCTGCTTCTCACACCCATGCACCAGTAGAGGCAGTGAATGTCACCTGCTTCTCACGCACCATTTGAGGCAGTGAATGTTATCTGGTTCTCACTCTCATGCACCAGTAGATGCAGTGAATGTTATCTGGTTCTCACACTCACGCACCAGTAGATGCAGTGAATGTCATCTGCTTCTCACACTCACGCACCAGTAGAGACAGTGAATGTCACCTGCTTCTCACACTCACGTGCCAGTAGAGGCAGTGAATGTCACCTGCTTCTCACTCTCACGCACCAGTAGAGACACTGAATATAATCTGCTTCTCACACACATGCACCAGTAGAGGCAGTGAATGTCATCTGCTTCTCACATTCACGCACCAGTAGAGGCAGTGAATATCATCTGCTTCTCACACTCATGCACCAATAGATGCAGTGAATGTCACCTGCTTCTCACACTCACGCACCAGTAGAGGCAGTGAATGTCACCTGCATCTCACACTCACGCACCAGTAGAGGCAGTGAATGTCATCTGCTTCTCACTCTCACACACCAGTGGAGGCAGTGAATGTCATCTGCTTTTCACCCTCAGGCATCAGTTGAGGCAGTGAATGTCAAACTCCTTCGGAGGTAGTGACATTAGTGAAAGTGAATGTCACCTACTTGTTACACTCACGCACCAGTAGAGGCAGTGAATGACGAACTCTTTAGGAAGTAGTGACACTAGTGAGAATGTTCACTGGCACCGTCATCTGCTTCTCACTCTCATGCACTAGTAGAGGTAGTGAATGACGAACTACTTAGGAAGTAGTGACACTAGTGAGAATGCTCGCTGGCACAGTCACCTTCTTCTCACATTCACCCACCAGTAGGGGCAGTAAATGACGAACTACTTAGGAAGTAGTGACACTAGTGAGAGTGTGCTCTGGTACTGTCTTCTCACTCTCACACACCAGTAGAGGCAGTGTGACAAACTCATTAGGAAGTAGTAACACTAGTGAGAATATTCCCTAGCAACATCATCTGCTTCTAAAAATCAAGCACCAGTAGAGGCAGTGAATGACAAACTCATTAGGAGGTAGTGACATCAGTGAGATTGCTTGCTGGGACCATCACCTATTTCTCACACTCACACACCAGTAGAGGCAGTGAATGACAAATCCCTTAGGAAGTAGTGACATTCGTGAGAATGTTTTCTGGTGCTGTCACCTACATTTCAGACTCGCACACCAGTAGATGCAGTGAGATTATTCCATAGCAATGTCACCTACTTGTTACACTCACACAGTGCTTAATTTGAGCCGGTGGTTTCCGGTGCTCAGCACCGGCACTCAGTTGTCAGCACAATATGACAGTCTGACACATGCTGGCAGGTTGCACCTTTTGTCTAATTTAGATATCTGCACAACACAGCTGTTTATTAATTCAATATACTTTAAAAATGACTAATACCTGCCGCCCTAGCCATGCTTCTACCTTTGGGGGCCTGGAACAGTCTAAATTATCACACCTGTGGGTGTATGATGCTTATTAGTTGTGTTGGTACTGTCATTGGCAGCGCTGGAAGGGGGTATGGGTAGCGCAGGCTGCAGTGGCCTGCTGACGTAGAGGCCTGAGCACTTATTTATTTACAAATTAGGCACTGCACTCACACACCGGTAGAGGGAGTGAATGACTAGTTCAGTAGGAAGTGGTCACATCAGTAAGAATGTTCTCTGGCACGGCCATTGCTAAATGTGTAAAATGATAAGCACTGTTGCCCATAGTTTTCTCAGAAGCCCGCAGCCAGCAGTGACCAATGCTATGATTCCCGAAAAACAAAGCTGAATAATTTGGATTTCACCTCATGTCTCTTTCTTCCTTCACCGAACACTCACTGGCCTTTGATTTCACTCTTGCAGGTTATTTTTCAACCTCTCCATTTTTTTGGGTCTGTCTCTTCCTGCTTCTTTCCTCCCTTTGTGTTTCTCTCAGTCTTGCTGTTTCCAAGTATGCTGAGAAAAAATGCTGTTTGCCAAAAATAGGTGCCGGTGGGCCCCACCGGCTCAAATTAAGCACTGCTGGCACCGTCACCTACTTCTCACACTCATGCGCCTGTAGAGTCAGTAAATGCAAAAGTGTCCCAGCTGCCAGTGCACCACTAGCATTCATGCGGGCACTCCCTCTAAATGATTACTTCCCCACACCGTAGATCGCCCTGTCTCTTTCTCACTCTCTCTTGCCGTGTCTGTCACCCTCGGTCTCTCTTTGACAAAAACTATCTCGCTTTCTCTCTCGCTTTCTGTTTCTCTGCCTCACTCTTACTCTCTTCTTATCTTTATCTCGTTCATACCCCCTTTCTCTCTCTCTCTCGCTCTCTCTGTCTTTTTATCTCTGACTGCCTCTTTCTCTGCTTGTATTCTGTCTCTCGCTCTATCCTTCTTAACTCTCGTACAAGTTTGTTCTTTCTCTTTCTCTCCCTTTCTCTCATTCTTTTTCTCTCTCTTGCAACCCTCTCTTTGTCTCTCTCCCTCTCACTGCCTCTGTCCACTTATGTCTCTTTCTCTCTACCTTCCTACAAATCGCCTTCTCTCTTACAGGCTACTCCTCACTCGCTTCCTCTCTCTCACCCTCGCTCTTTGTCTCTGCTGCATCTATCTCTACATTTCTTTCGCCCTCTTTCTCTCTTTCTCTCACGTTTCGTCTCCCTCTCTTAACTTCATTTTCTCATTGGGGCAACGTTACCATTTACCTTACAATCCTAGCCAGTGAGTTAGTGCAGTCCTGGCCCAGCCATCACCACGGCTGCATCACTGGCATCAGACAATATACAAGGAACCTTCCTCTCAAAACAAACACTAAACAGAGTCCATTACAGATTTCTTGCGGGCTGAAGTTTTTATTTGCACTCTGTTTTTTTCTGCAGCTGCCCTCCACGAGCCACCAGCGCCGAAAAGACCCGCACCTCTCTGTGGCCACAGCATGCAGAGAGGTGAGCTGGGTGCCCATCTTCCAAAACTAAAATAAAGGGACCAAAAAATACCACAAAAACTAGAAAGTGGAAGGGGAGGAGAGTTTGTCGCACACTGAGGATAAAAGATGTCTTCAAGCGCCAAAGGGACAAGGAGCTGATGACCTGATAATGCTTTCTGAGCGGGTTTGTACCAGTTTGAGTCGGAATTTAGAACCAGCTGGCAACAACACTGAAACGGTGCCTAGGGCAGAGCGGGGTGACGTGCTGGAGGCTGTCAACCACGTGACTGGCTCTAACTTTCAAAACGCAGAAAGAAACCGGTTCCCTTGTGCGGCACAGAAGAGAAGAGATGACACAGTACACTAATGACACTGTGGAGCCATTTCAATCTGCTGCAGACCTCTCGATCTGCTGAAATCCTCGAGCTTGGATTAACTTTAGAATATTACAATTCTTATTTTAGGTATTTAATATCTCGCACCTATTGGCAGGCAGTGGCGGCTGGTGACATTTGAAAGTGGTAGGGCGCAAAGGTTCGGTATGTGTGCTCTACGGCGAGGGAGCGTAGCGAGCACGGCCGACCATCACTAGAGGCACATGGTGGAGCTAAAGCATTAGGTAGCTCCTTCTCTGCCCCTTAACGCTCCTGGTGATGGAAGACTATGCTAAAGATATGGAGAGGGATAACGAAGAGTAAGGTAAAGGTGAACCATGGCAGCTGTAACAGAAAAGGCACAGCACAGTATGGGGGAGGAAGACCATGCCACAAAGTAGTTTCATTTGATAAAGCACAGAATAGTGATGAGGACCATGCTTGAGGCAGCTGTGAGGGATACAGCACAGTATTGCGTTTGATGGATATGCTAAACGCATCAGTAAGGGGTTCAGCACAGTATGGTGATTGGCCGGCCATGCTTAAGGCAGCTGTGAGGGATACTGCACAGTAGAGTGTTGAGAAATAAGACATAGCATGGCTATAAAAAATCATCCAAGAGACCTGCCAGGGCCCCACATCATAACATGGCACTAGACCTGGCTTTTGCACGAGCAACACTGTGCATGTTGGGACTTGTAGTTTAATTTGGTTTGGGCAGTTTTAAGAGGATTAAAAATTATAGCAGGCAAGGTGTTTGCAAAAACCCCACATCAGTCAAAGGGTTTTAACTAGATTCACTAACAGGGAGCACAGCAGCAGACAAAACATCACCAACAGCAAGGAACAGTGCAAGCAGATGCGGTAGTGCAAGCTTCTCTCGCTCCCTCTCACACATACAAATATACAACAGCTATAGCATATTCTTCCCAAACACATAGAACTGGAATACACACATCTATGTATGTACAATTTTGGAAAGGAAGTTTGGTCGTTTACACCATTCACCCTGAACACAGACATCTCTCACATATTTATTCACTCAAAGACTTTTCTTCTAAGTTATTCAAGGTATCTTCCAAAAAATATCATCTCACCTGTGCTGTAATTCCATGTGATTGGGCCGAATTGATAGTTTACAGAGGTCAAAACTGGCCCTCGATAGAAGCAAAACGTCACAGAAATGGGTGCCTCCTCACAGGCCAGAATCTGGGCCCAGTGCAGGCTGTGGATACAGCATGAATGGAAGGACGACACGATTAGGGGGCTATGGCAGAAACAGGAGTGTGAACTGCGTACCTGTGTGTCGATAACAAATGCTGCTCACGCCCTCTGATTGCCAGAAAGGGAAACCAAGCCCTCTGCTGTCTATGAATAAAATAGAAAACCTGATCTGGCCTTGAGAACCTCACAACTACGGAGGGTCACTGAAGTAGAGGATTTATGGTTTACCTTGCCCTTTTTAACTCTCGTCTAAGAGCAAATTAAAGGTTTCTGAGGCCGCGTGCCAATGCTAGGTAGATTTAAAAATCCATAATCAAAGAGGTGCAGAGCATCCACTTGCAAGCTGTAAAGTAGGGCTGGGTGAAATTTAGAAGGATCACTCTCCCTGAAAGGTTTCTGACCTGAGGGCTTCATGAGTCACGGAGCTTTTTACCGACATCAAGGAGTGAGGCAAAGTTCTGCGGTCTCAGAGAATTAAAGCCGACTGCATTCCAAGTTGAATGACGTACTGTCAGGGCCAACATCTAAATATACCTCTTCACCTTTGAGGCTATGGGGTTTCGCTGCTTGTGCTTCACCTGTTCCGTCCCATTCTATTGTACGCACATTGACCTAGCTAATAATAGTCATCACCATCAAACTTATAGTATTAGTAACAAAACAATAATAACAACAATGAAATATTCACTTACTCGTCTAAATGGAAGCAGGCGCGGCCGTGTTGACGGGGCGGTGAAGGGGGACGCGCGGGGAGGGGGCTGGGGGTTAATTTAATTTAATGTCATGAATAAAACTTACCAGACATCTTCTCTGGTCCCGTGTCGCATCACGTCTCCTCTGCAACGTGGTGGTGGAAGTAACTTCTCCCCGCGCTTTTCTATTGCCACAACAGGAAATACTATCTGCCAATTAGGAGACAGGATGCGACGGGAGGGTCGGGCGGCAGACCCTTGTTTACTTTGTCCAGGCATTTGATAGGGCATGGGGCGACTTTGCGCAAAACACATCACCGCCCGAGCAGGAGCCTATCTCCAGACGCCTGCACTGCACTGGGCATGCGGAGCATACCTAATGGTTTGTGAATGTGAGTGAGGGGCAATGCTCCTCTCTCACATGCGCAGACCATCTTCTGGACTCCTGCTCGCCTCTTGCCTGCGTGCGCTGTGCCTTGACATGCGCACATTCACCCGTGAAGCACAGGCCGGCCCGGAAATGTAACCAGACGAATTGTAAGCTGTCAATTCGTCTGCTTATATTCCTGTTCACCTGTGGCCCGATTCTTTTGTGGGGCGCTGCCCCGGCGCCCCTATGGACCAGCCGCCACTGTTGGCAGGTGCATAAAGCCATTTTGCAATCACAAAGGCTGCGATTGGCACAGTCACAGAGTTTGCGAGCACAACGTGGATTTGTTCTATTTACTAAATAATTGTTTGCGCCAAAAAAATCCTTTCCACTTTGTAAAACATTTTTTTTGCGATCCATTCCTAATCACAACTAGGAGGGAAAATGAATGGGGCGTCCCGTCCTAATTGTGAGTCATATTGTGAGTACCAATAGTTTTTAACAGCAATTGTGGTCTCAAACCATGAAGCAATAAAACAACTCATTGGAGATGGTAACACATTTACAAAAGGTAGGTGACCATTAGGTGTACCTTCCCCTTTGAGAATAGAGTTAGCAGCCTTGGGGCCGGTAGGCACTGGTCCCTGGACCACAGTCTGCTCAGCCCAATGTTTCTCCAAATGGTAAGCTTCTTTTTTTGAAAGCATCACTGGTTCCTTTAAGGAACATGGGCAGTGTTAAAAAAACCAGATAAATAAAGGTTCCCATTTGGGAATGCAAACGCAGGGTGGAGATCTGATGTTCCTTACAAGCCACCATCCCTGGTTTTGTAGCCAATCGGGGGAAGGAGGTGGGCAGGGGAGGTACAAATAGAGATCGAGAGATTGTGTAATGCAGTCTATCAGTACATATGTCTCATGGCAAAATTAAAAACGTTTCGCAAAAAGTCAGTGTGCATTTGTCACCGCTTCTTGTGACCTCTCTTTTAGTCCCAATGCCATATAGTTCCAAAAAATAAAAGTGCACTTCATAGGGAATATTGTCATTGTAGGAGAAGGATCTCAAACACAAGATGCTGCCCATACAAGAGAGATGATGGTTTGCATTGCAGTGGTATCCACAAAAAGTATGCTGTTCCTCAGGGCAGACAACGTGTTACGGAGGCAGGAGGAGGGGAATCCTCCTTGTTGGAACTAAAGTCCTCACACACCCAGCAACCCAGGTGTCATGCTTCATCATATGGACTTGCTCCTCATCGGGTCGGCGCTGCAATACCCGACGGGCACCCATAAAGGGGCTCTTTAGCAGAGATCTTTTATTCCTTGGCGTATGGTGCTGTGCGTGTGAGGGCTCTAAAGGCAGTGTAGATGTGGTGAAAGTGGGTGACGTTGAAAAAGGTTGGATAATCTAAATGCATTTTTATTAGGCTTATCCACCTTCCTAAAAACAAATAGAAAGGCCGCTTTCTGGCTCTATGGTCCAGTGAAGGTAGGCTCAACTCTCATGATCTGGTCGACATGTTTCATGCACTGTGGTCAATACTGATCCGTGGCATTTTATCAGGACCTAGTGTGTGCACTAACTACACTTAGTGGTGGGTGAAAAAACTACTACCTACCACACTCCATTGATGTGAGCTAAAAGTCCCGCCAATCCTAGTGGTGACCTAACTGTAGGGTAAAGCTCACTCCATTCGGTCAATGGCTCCAGACACCAGTTTCGTGGTGTCCTGTCCACAGGGGCTGAGCGCCAGTCCACCTACCGCGCGGAGCCTAAAGACCGGGAAACATTGTATTGCAGTGGCACATATTCATCCTCTGTAATAGTGTATGGATGGAAGAGAGTGTTTCTGTTAGTCATCCTATGAGGGTTCTAATACGATGTCACCCACGAAATCCAGAGTTGTGTTCTTATCATGTTTTTAATGTTGTGCCTTTGCATGTATGGAAATGAAAAGGAGCGAGAGCCAGACAGCTTGAGCCTTTGATGCTAATGTGAGGATGGAGAAGTGCGAGAAGCCCTGCTAGACACAGCTAAGGGTCCCAAGTACAGCACTTAGAGTCAGGACTCACCCCAGTAGAGGTCACCAGCAAGGACTAGTCCAGATGTCACCAAAAGTCGTCAACTGGGCACTTCAAGAAAAAGGCCTGTTGTGTTGCTGCATCCTTCTAGCCACACAGTAGGTGAGCCAACTGACCCTTGGAGTGCACTTCCCAGTTTTCGGTACAAGTGCAAGCAGATCTAGCCCTTCAGGTCTCCACACTGTTCACAGACAGTTACAGCCCTCTTCTGCTCTTCCGCAGGTTCAGAAAATGCTCTTTGGAGGTTTGGTGGAGGTGGCACATTTATTAGGTGCACTAGCCAGTGGGTTGTGATGACTCCTGACTCCTCCCTCGCCAATGGAGTAAAAGCTCCCATGGTAAGATTACCCAATTTTCCATCACTTCTTGCTTGCCCTACAGCAAACAATCCCATAGTGCACCTTGCTCCTAAAATCCAAGATGGGAGAATTATTTCTCTCTTGTACAGAGCCATTTGTATCCATCAGGGAAATTAGCTGTCGCCCCTATATCGACTTCAAACTGATTCTAGGGGTAGCTTCCCTTCTACTGGGACCAGAGCCAGGCTTGCTAGTGTGCAAGCCTAGGGAACAAAGGATTTTCAAATCTTAGGCCTTGCCTTAAACTAAACTATGAATTGGCAAGGCTCACCACTGCTCTTTTTAAGTTAATGAAGTTTCTGAAACGTTCTCAGCTGTCGTTCTTGAGCTGATAGGGATCACATGCCATATACCCAGCTCATCCTGTCATGTGGTCAAAGCCAATGTCCTGCTTTGGAACCAGTTTTCATACTTCCTTTAGATCAAGTACTGCCTTAGCAACTGCTGGTAGGCTAATGCAAATTGGCCTCCAGGAGTTTCATGCAGGGAAAATGTACCTTTCAAAAAGTTACTTTCCCTAAATATTTATTAAAAATCTAACGTCACCAATGAATTGGATGTTTAATAAATATGAAAAATCGACTTTAATTGACTATTCAAACTGTTTCCTGTCAAAAGTTACAGATTAAAGTTTATAATCTGTACTTTTATATTTTCTAGGATCCAGCAAGCCTGAGTGTGAAAACAGCTTTTGGTGCTAGTCACTATAGGAACATGCCAACTTGATTTTTGCACATGTTCCACTTTTAATTATCAGGTACCATACCTTGTGGACAACAAGTTTCCCTTAGGGGTGATGTATTTATGTTTAAAAAACAAGTTTCCTCCCTTCAAAATTGATTACTTTTACAGGTTTGTCAGGAGGTTTTAAAGCTTCTGCAGTGGGGCTACACATGGTAGGCCTGCATCCATGTTTTTCAGGCCAACCTTGGAGATAATACCATAGGTGCTGCACTCCACAGATTACATTTAACTTCCAGCTGCTGGATCCATTTTTTACATCATATTCAAGGGACTTATAAACATGTTAATATACACCAATCAGGGCTAAGCCAATTTAACCATGTTTTAAGGACACATTGCTTTACACCTGTTTAGCAAGGGTAAAGGGTGCAGCTGGCTAAGTCCTGCAAAAATAAGATTTGGAAAAAGGCAAAAAATCTGTGTTGAACATATAAGAAAGGAATATTAGCAGCATTCAGAGGTCAATCAATAGGAAGGTGCGTTATAAATCAGCCAATATATCAGCACTGAGGAACCAAAAGTAACAGAGGAGCAGCCATTATAGAACAGGCCACATTATATGCTTGAAGATTCTATCCTGGATCAACAGAGAACAGCCCATAGAAATTGGCATAATATAACCAGCAATATAATTGATGACTCTATCCTGGAATAGTCACTGTTTCACAACATTTTTTTCTTTTTTTTTTTTGGCACATATATGAGGGTATATTTGAAAAAATTATATTCAAAAGAACCCCAACACTAATTTTTAATGGCACATATATGAGGGTATATTTGAAAAAAATTATATTCAAAAGAACCCCAACACTCGTTTTTAATGGTACCACAAGTACCCCAGAATAAAGGATCAACCGGGGTAAACTTGTAGGTATTTTTACTGTATTAAAAAATCTGGTTCCCTGCTTAACCAGCTATCATCTTGTATAAGAACTCCCAAAAAAACATCTTTGGTTGAGTCCGCCCAGATAGTACCACCTTATCTGGGTGTGGAGAAAACGCCTATGATGAAGCATGTCACTATTATGTGAGTGAGGCGTCTTCTTCAATATCTTCGATATTCCACCCGAAAAAGTGAACATCGTAGAATTTTCCGGATATTACTGTAGTCCTCGGGGGCCTACAGGTAGACAACAGTTGCTTACAGTGAAAAAAAAAATGAAAAAAAAAACTGTTTCACAACAACCATGATATATGCTCTGATGAGTCTACCCAGAATGGCATACAAGCAATCCACATAATTAGCCATTATGTAATAAGCTACTATTATATGCCCTGTGTAGTCTACCAGAGCAGCGGAGGAGCCTGGGAATCCATGGTACATGCACCTTAAGAATCCATTGAAAAGGGGCAGGGTGAAATCCCTAGATAAGGTAATTATACAGGCAGCGATAATTTCAGCTCCGTTGTCCACCCAGGACTGAAAGAAGAGCAACCATGATACCATCAGCCATAGTATATGCTCTGTGGAGCCCCCCGAGGAGCATCCATTATATAACCAACCCTAATACATGCTATGAGGAGTCCACCTAGGGATGGAAGAAGAGGAACCTTCAAACCACTAACCATAGCATATGCTCAGTGAAGTCTACCAAGGAGCAACAGAGGAGCAAGCATCATACAGCGTGTTGGACTGAAAATGCTTCGGTCGACTCCTTCTAGCATTGTGCGATTTAAGTTAGCATTTGCGGCACCATTTTGTATTAACCGCCATTTTGAGTAATGATCGAAATTAATTTCTGACTCACCTCGTGTCTGCCTTATTGAAAAGCAGCTGCTAATGTGCCCTCTGTACGTGTGTTTCTTCAAGTTTGAGTTTGCTGTGCTAATGAATAGACTTGTCATATTATGACATACCTTTCCGTCTAGATAGGCTTGCTCCCACAGCTCTGAGCATTGAGGGCAGGCAGAGTAATCTTGAATGCAAGATAATGTGTACCCGGTCCCAGGATTGTAGCTCATCCTTCTTTATCTCCTTTGTTCACCAGCTACCAGACGAAAAATTCCTGTCTGGGTGTATCTTCAGGGGTATTGGAAATGTACTTTATGCCTTACCATGTTGCCTAAGGTCAGTCCCTGTGCAGCAATCCAAGGAGGCTGGTCAAACTGGACTCCACTTGAGTGTATGAGTAATAAATTACTTTGGTTTGAATTCCCCACTGTCTGACCGACCCTTCATTTGTTTGGAAGGCTTAGAGGTGGTCGCGAGTGACCCGGGTGACCCTAATCGGGTTACTTCCTTCAGTTGGTGCTCCAACAGGGACCCCATCGTGTGAGTGACCCTTCCTTGCCCATGGACGGGTGAGGAGGTTGGGGGCCATGTCGGGGATCCCTGCATGAGAGAGTCTGGTACTTGCAGGTGCCCCGTCTGTCTGACCGGGCGGTGCCTTGCCCAGTGGTCATCCCGGCTGGGGTCCTGAATGGCGAAACCCCTGGATCTGACCGTTTGGTCCGGAGAGTTGGCAGTGGAGAATAAACTCGTTTGACCTGTGTGCACCAGGTGAGTTTGCTTTGGTTCTTTGTGGCTATGGCGCCATTTTGGTGTGAATTTGGCATGGCCTGAGGACCATCTTTGGACAAAAGCTTGAATTTGTTTGAGTTCTTTGTGAACATGGTACCACTTTGGTTTGTATTTGATGAGGTCTGAGGACCAGTTTTTGCAAGATATTTGCGAATATCTGCTCGGCATAAATGGTGAACTTGTTTCCATTTAAAAGATGCCTTTTTATTTGGGCTGTTGTTGCTGTTCTACTGATGCTCGATTGCAAGAACTTCAGCCAGCGCCTCCAGAAGGCAGTCTAAATTTTGTATGTCAAGCATGGCATTAGCCCTATTATGTTTAGTACGCTATGGCACAAATATACGAATTGCAGTGGCCGATGACGGGCACTTTTGATGAACAGAAAATTAATTTCCTGGAGGAAAAATTGTTTACAAGACGAAGTAGGCAGTCGATGTATGATACAATTAGAACATGGCAAAAGGAGGGTAAGCAGAGGCAAATGAAAGCAGAAAAAGAAGCCAGGAAGGGGAGAATGTAGTCAGTGACTCAGAAAGCTATAGTGCATAATAGGGAGAACATTGAAAAAGGAATATAGTGTGCTGATAGGATGTTTCGATTACAAGTTGATAAGTCTTATGTTGCCCGAGACGAGAATGATGCTTTTGTACAGGAATTGTTGGATGCTCGACCCCCGCCACTGTATGCCCTGCAGAGGGTATACCCTGTACTTCCCCCACTGCCTCAGTCACCCGATTCTTCTGTTTCTGTTGTCTTTGCCTCTGCTACTGCTGCTCTGTCTGCTTTGGCCACAGCACCTCCTGTCCTTTCTTTGCCTTCGCCGTCTGTGGCAACCGCGTCTGTTGGTGTCCTGGCAACACCTGTTGCCTCGGCGTCCCTCTTGCCAGCTCTTACCCCTACAACACAGCCAGTAGTGACGTTATTGCCCGGTAACTCTGTTATCACTCCCACGGTTTTCCCCTATCACCCATGTCACAAAATATTGAGACGCGAGTATGTGGACCTGAGGACAAGGACTGGACAAAATTCAAGGACTGGTTAGGATGGACATTGATACGATATGATGTAGGGGAGGCTGAGAAAAAAGTGGTGGCTAATCAGGTTGCTCAGTGGGCTCATGACCCCATATACAGTGTGGAGGATGTGTGGGTTGTGATGAAAGACTATGAGACTTTTGTCCAGCAGCATGCCCTTAGGCATATGTTGGCTACTTTGATTGGGCTTTGAGAGCAGTGTTTTAATGAGGCAGTACCATAGATTATCTATGATATTAAGGATCATGTCTACATAGCTGATATGGTGCCTGGTCAGGTGTTTGGTAATGTTGTGACGTTGGTTGCCTATCGGAGTAGGCTGCATGATAAGAGCACGAAAATGGTGTCTCAGTTTCCGATGAGGGAGGTGCACCCCATTTATCACCCTGAAATACCAGAGCAAAGGGACCAGGATGATGTCGTTTTCAGACCAAGGGTAGAAGCTCTGTCCCAAGAGCAGTGGGTTTATACTCCATGGAAGAGGAGTGAAGTTTTGTCCCTTAAGACTCAGTTACCCAACCCTAGGAAAAACCCTACCGCCTATTATAAGGAATTGACTGAGGCTGCTTCGTCCACAGCGATGACGCTTGCAGATATTGAAATGTTCTTCGGTTTGCTAGTACCTGTTGATATTTGGAGGCAGGTACACGCACAGGACCATGTTGTAGAATTGTATGGTACTTGGGACCAGATTAAGGCATGGGACCAGGAGATCAAGCCTGGTGAGAAGTTTAAGGCCGAGATACTAGCTTTGCCTGTCCGAATTATTACGTATATGCACTTTTTCATCCCACCAAGAAGGGTAGACTGGGATAAGTTAACGGCATGTCGTCAGAAGAAAGATGAAAGTGTGTCAGATTTTTTTCACCCGGTTTGAAGGTGTATTTCTGGACTTTAGTGCACAGGACTTGTCGGTGGAGGGAGGTGTCTGATTGTTCATTAACAGATTTGTTACGAACCTGCTTCCAGAGATCACTCCAGAGAGGCTTCGGAGGGCACTTGGACTACCTCCTCCCCTTCTGTAATACTGAGTATGGGGCAGTACTATGAGCACAGAGAGAATGAGGAGAAAGAGAAGGTGGAGAAAAAGCATAACAAGGTGAATATGTTGTTGCAGCAGACTTCTAGGGGGAATGGTAGAGGACGTGATGGTCGGACAGGCAGCTTCCGTGTACTAGCTGGACTACTACGCCTGTAGGGCCGAATCAGTGGGCGTATTGTATAGAGGAGAGGCACTGGCGTAGAAAGTGTCCAGTGTTGTTGCAGAAAGTCAAGGCCCCTAGCGGACGAGGTTCTTGTGGATGGGGTCATGGAGCTGGTGGACAAGACAGAGCTCAGCATGCCATGGCCACACAGAATAGTATGGGTGGTAACTACTTTGATGATACCAGGGGCGGACAGTATTATCATGATGATTATGATTTGGATGAGGCAACAGGGATGTCTCACAGTTAGGACATCCAAGGGCAGAGTGAAGGACCAGTTCCGATACTTGTAGATCAGCACGGTCCTTATGTTACTGTGGATTTGCATGGCTCAGTTAAGGAATTTTGGGTGGATACGGGTGCAATGAATAGCTCTATTTCTCATTCACTGGTCCCCGGGGCAGCTCTGTCTGGCCATAGTAATGTTTCAGTAGGATTTTCTGGTGTACCGGTTGTAAGCCCCATTTCCAAACCACTCACATTGACTATAGGTCCTTTTACTGTGGATTCACCGTTTTTGTTAACATCACACTGTGGGGAACATTTAATTGGCTAAGACTTATTAAAGAAGTTACATGCAACAATGTATTGCTCCCCGAAAGGCATTTACATGACAATGGGTCAGAATGTGGTCAACTCTAAGCAGTGTTTATCCATAGATGCACCCCTCTCTGCTGAGTTTAAAAATGTACCACCCAAGTTGTGGGCCACAGGTGACACGGATGTAGGACTATTGCACATTCCCCCGGTTTTCATTAAAGTTGACAATGCCATTCTGCCTCATACTAAAATACCACAAGCGGGGGAGCGGGCTTTATTGCAGATTATACAGGATCTGATTGAGTCAGGAGTTGTTGAGGAGACAACGGCGAATGTGTGTAATAGCCCTATTCTTCCTATTCTTAAGAGGGCACCTTCAGGTTCTTCCAATGACAACCATGATGTTTATGATTTTGTGATTGACTTGCACGCAGATAACGAAATAGTGGTTCCTCAGTTTCCGATGGTCCCTGACATTACTGCCCTTCTGACTATGATTCTATCTTCTGCTAAATTCTTTTCTGTCATTGACCTGAAAAATGCATTCTTTTGTATCCTCATCCACCCCGACATCAGGCACTTGTTCAGTTTTACACTCGCTGGCAGAAGCTTTAGATTCTGTTGGGCTCCTTAGGGCTATACTGAGAGTCCTAATATATACAGCCAAGCTTTGAAAGCCCAATTGGATTCCCTTACGCTTCCCTCAGGTAACATATTGCTCCAACATGTGGATGATATCCTCATTGCTTCTGAAGCTGAAAATGGATGCATAGATAGTACAGTTCATTTGTTGTTGCATTTGGCCCACCATGGACATAAAGTGTCCCTTTCTAAATTGCAATATTGTCGACAGGAGGTCACCTACTGTTCGAAGGAGGATAGGAGATTAGCACCTGAGCGCATCGGTTCTATTGGTAAAATGCCTATCGTTAAAACTCAGAGGGCTGTGCGTGCTTTTATTGACATCACATCCTACTGTCGGCATTGGATCCCTAATTATTAGTTACTAACAAAGCACCTGCTTGCGCTAACCACTAAAGATGTGCATGAACCCCTGCCTTGGATGCCTGAATGTCAGCAGTCTTTTGAGCAATTAAAAGTTGCGCTTTGCTCTGCACCTGTGCTTGGTACGCCTGATTACATGAACCCGTTCGTGCTGTATGTACACGAGATGGCCGGTTGTGCGCTCTCTGTATTAACACAGGCCTTTGGAGGTAAGTAACAGCTGTGTGCTTATTTTTCTGCTCTTCTTGACCGTGTCGCAAGAGCACTTCCAATGCTGTCGAAGAGCGGTTGCAGCAGTGGCCATCTCTATAAGGCAATCGGCTGGGCTCGTACTTGATACTGACCTCACAGTCATGATACCTCATGCTGTGGATACACTTTTGAATAAAACAAAGACACAGCACCTCACCAGTGCACGTCTGACAGGATATGAATTGACCCTTTTTGCACCGCATGTTACAATTAAAAGATGTGCCATTCTCAACCCAGCCATGCTGCTACCCCTCCCTTCCAAGAGTGAGGAAATTGATACACACAATTGTATTTTTCGGACAGAGGAAGAAATGAAGGGACGGGTAGACTTAAATGATATACCCTTATTTGACCCACAGGGGAACTGTATGTCAATGGCTCTTGATTCAAGTTACCACATGGCACTACAACTGCAATATATGCAATCACAACACTACACACAGTAGTTGAGACATCACAAGTCCTTTATCAGTCGGCCCAAGCTGCAGAGCTCGTTGCTCTCATTCGGGCTTGTGAGTTCAGTGAGGGACTGCCTGTCAATATTTATACTGACAGCAGGTACGGTTTCGGAGTCGCCCATAATTTTGGACGGCTCTGGGCAGAGAGGGCCCTCTTATACATAGGCTTTTGTCAACCCTGACACTTCCCAAGAAGTTAGGGATAATCAAAGGTAGCTTCCACAAGGCAATAACTGATAATGTGGGTAATGGGAATGCATTAGCAGATCAGACAGCTAAGGAGACAGCCCAAACGAAGATGAAAAGGATGTTTGTATCAAGTCCAGCTAAGTGGGCGCCCGAGGTTACTATGTTTGAGTATATGTTGGCAAATGTCAAGGAGATTTAGAGCGAGGCAATGATCGAGGAGTTAGCAGTGCGGCATGAAAGCACAGCACGTTTGGATGAGGAAGGGTGTTGGACGGGTAAGTCAGGGAAACAGAGGTGGATGTTACCAGATGCATACATTCTCCCCGTAGTAACTATGGCGCACAGGCCAGCCCATATCAGTGCAAAAGGTATCTGTAAATTGTTAGATCCTGTATGGCACAATGACAATATCCCAAAGACGGCTGCCCAATATTGCATGGTATGTATGATGCACAATCCTGAGAAGGGTACCCCCGCACTACCTGGCAATTGTGCACCCCCTTCTATCCCTTTTGAGGTCCTTCAGTTAGATTATAGAGGTGGACTGAGTCAACAATTTTGAAATATGTGTTAGTGGTTGTTTGTGCATTCAGTAAATGGGTTGAGGTCTACCCCACTAAAGAAAATACAGTTCTTTCCTCGCTTCAGCTTGTCAATGGAAGCCACTTCAATGTGAGAGTCATACAGCTGGTTTGTGAGGGACTCCATATAAAACAAAGATTTCATGCTGGGAATCACACCCAGTCAGTATGTTTGGTTGAGAAGTACAAAGGTACTCTCAAACTGAAATTGGCAAAGATCACAGGGTTGGAGTGGCCAGATGCTTTACCATTAGCTCTCTTGTCTACAAGAACGCCGGCCCACTCTAGAACAGGACTGTAACCTTACGAGGTCATGTTTGGGCGCCCAGCAATTGTTTGGGGCATCCCGCGACCTCGAAGGTTCTCCGAAATTGAATATCCTCTGTTGATAGAGTATTTGTATGAGTTAACTAAAAGTCTGCGTTCTATTCACCAACAGATCCATGACGCACTTCCATCAGCATCTGAGGAGCCCGAGCATAACATTCGGCCTGGGGATTTTATTTTGACGTGTAACTTCCAAAGGAAGGGAAGTTTTGAGCTGCGGTTGAAGGGGCCAGTCCAAGTGCTCCTCGCCACCCGTACCACCATGAAGGTTGCCGGCCGAAAGAACTGGATCTACAGCCAACTCTGCCGTAAAGTGCCTCTTCTCCTGCCTTATGACCAGTGGGCCTTCAACGGCATTGGTGACTCGGAGTGGGAGCAGGTGCCCCGCTTTGTCCCCTTCTTAGATGCCCAGCTAACGTGGACCCTAACGGAGGAGGAGAATGATGCAGTGTTGAATGCTGCAGTGCCCCTTGAGGTCAGGGCCATTCAGGAGCCCCGTTTTACTGGCCCATCTGTCCTTGAGCCCTGGTCTATTGGCACATCTGTGTCTGACCCCCATGAGCCCCTTTCTCCTGACTAAACTGTGCCTGGAGGAGCTAGGTACAGTCTGCACCTCTGACAGAGGAACAGTGTGCCAAAGGAAAAGTCAGATTAGCAGGGATGGACTCGACAAGTCCGACAACAGTAGCATAGGGACAGAGGAGATTGGTGCAATGTTCCGACACTGGACAGGATAGTTTGAACGTGCTCCCCTGAAGGGGGCGGGGGGTACTTTATCCTGTATGACGTTGGATTTTCTTTAAGAGCTGGTCCGACAGCTCCCCCGCCGCTGCTCAACAGAGCCAATGTTGATGAACAATAGAAGTCTGCCAGCGAGGCTCTAACGGAAGCTGGGAACATTTGCTTTTTGCCTTTAGTTTCTTGCACTCTTCCCCCTTTGATTTCATAATGTATCTGTTTTTGGCGACCCATTATTCTGGAAGAACAGCCATTTGCAGTACCGCGTTTACAAAGGGATGAGTCTAGTTGGTCTGGCTGGTCCATAAAGAGCAAATAGTTTTTGTAGTGATAATTGTGATTTTCTTAATAACAGTACTTGGAGTAGCATGGTTCTTGGAAGATAAATAACCAGTGCATTCCCTGGTGGGTACAACGCCTGTTCCCCCCGAACACATGTTCGTTACTTTGGACCCTCACAAAGGGGAACATTGCAAAACATATGTAGAAAATGTTTTTTTGCAAATGCTGCACCAGGCCCATGGTACGTCTAATGTCACGGATTGTTGGATCTGTGGTTTACTCCCCTCAGTTACGCATAGAAGTGATATCCTGTTATCGTTGCCATTGTCATATCTGGGGAGCTGTGATTTGAACTGTTTACTATGGTATATATTCACTTTCATTCTTCTACTATGAATATGACACCCGCTGATTACCACATGGTGTTAGATTATATACGTGTCCACCAATGGTTTACTCCAGGAAAACAAGGGGTTCCTGATACATTGTCCCCAACAGCTTGCATGAATGTATATGAACAGCACAAAAATGCAACATGGCCTCAAAATGAAATGTTAGACTTCCAGGGGTTCAATGCCACCGAATAATTCAAAAGTTTCCTGAGGATGAAGTGATGCCAATACCAGTAGTCAACACAAAAACTGGTTTCTGTGTCCAGGGAGCGCTAAGCACATGATCCATTGGACAGGGGCTGCCCACTCCCACTCTTGGGATAGCAATAGATTAGAGATGACCTGCATGCTTTTTTCCTGTGGGATACTGGTATAAAGGGCCTCAAGCTGAGGTACAGCATCTTTTCTGTAGTGGGGTCATACTCCACATCCTCAAGCAAGTTTAGCATGTGCTTGGTATCCTTAATGTAGGACCTTGTTTTCAGGGGCCATAAGAATTAATCTGTGTAATGCAATATTGTCTCAAGAACGGAGCCAATGGCCGTCACTATGGGTCTTCCCAGGTGGGTGGGGGCATGGGGTTTCTTCCTTTGTGAATCTTCAGAATGGTGTAGAATTAAGGCACTTGTGGTTTCTTAGTTGTTAGGAATTCCTGTACTTTTTTTGTAATCCATTCATTGTTTGTGACGTCCCCCTAGTTAAGTTTTGATAGTTTCTAGTATACAGGTGATGGGGTCTGCCTGTAGGATTTATTTGTTTCTCCCATCTCATAGAAGGGTAAGGCATGCCTCCCTGTACTCCTCTTTTCCTTGGATGACGATGGCTCCTCCCTTGTCCGCAGGTTTGATGACAAGATGTTTCTTTTTACTGAAGGATTCTAAGGAAATTCTCTCTCTCAGACAGACCCGTCATTAAATGTCATCTAACGCCTATGTTGCTGGTGTGGAGATAATGTAACCTTTAATTATGAGTGCGTAAAGTTTTATTGTTGCCAGGGGATTTGGGCTAAGTGCACGTTATCACTATGAAAAATTGCAGTATGTGGAAAAGTCATTACACGTACAAGGGCCTGAAAGTTATGTTTGAAGTCGATTTGGTGATCGACAAACAAACAAGTTACAGGATAAGATAAACAGTTAATGTTGATTTTAACATTACAGACCAGTTAATAAATGCTATGATAATTGTTCAGCTTTATGACATAAGACTTAATATCGACATTCACTACTTTTCTAGTCATTTTGTTTTTAGCAGATAATGGAACTGATAGGAAGCGATGCAGGCAGGATTGTAATGTTGTCAAGTAGCGAAGATTTTTAACCCCTTCAGTGCCCATGACGAGATAGTCTCGTCATGGAGCACGGTTGCGCTGTGCCCATGACGAGACTATCTCGTCATGAACCCCACCCACTAGTGCAATACTTCCCAAATTTTTATATTTGTTCCGCTCCATTCCGCTGAAAATTCCTAACAATCTGTTTAAAAAACTTGAGGGCACATGCAGTAGCTTTCTATGGGGTTATAAAAAACCCAGAAGAGCAATCGAGCTACTTAAATCTCCTTATGAACAAGGAGGACTGGGTTTTCCGGATTTTAAAATGTATTTCTGGTCTTCATTTATTGTTCGTTTTCGATGCTTGTTGGGCTTGGACCAGTCAAATTCCCTATTCAAGCTTATTTTAGGTAATCAGAGGGACATGTTTTTGTATGGAATAAATGATCCAAACTACTTTAAGAGAGTTAAGTTTAAGACTCTGAGGGATATTGTGCTCATATGGAGAGATATGGCTATTAAGTGTAAGTTACCCAAAATTCATACTAAATTTCCTTTGTGGGGGAACCCACTGCTCCCTAAGATTTTTCATGATCAGGCAGGCAAATCTTGGAGTCAATATGGGATCTCATACCTGGGCGAAATTTATAATGAGAGAGGAATCATGTCATTTGAAAATTTGCGTATAAGGTATAAGCTACCGGTAAATTTTTTTTACAAGTATTTGCAAATAAGAGACTATTTAACTACAACTCTCGCTCCAACTGAGTTTACACAGTCAAATGTTTGGGATTGTATATATGGTACAAAGACCAAGTCCTTAATAGGTATGATGTATATTCATCTATCTAGCTTTAAACCTGATGGTAGCGTAAAATTAGCTGAACGCTGGAGTCAAACGTTGGGTATAGCGGTCTCCCCTAGTATGATCAAACAAGCACTAGTTAATGTAAAGGATTCGGTGCACTCTGTCAACTTGCAACTCCAGCAATTACGTATTACTTGTATGCTATACTACACACCGGCTAGAATTGCAAAATGGGATTCAGGTAGTATGATGGGAGATAAAAAATATTGCCCTAAATGCGGATTATACGCTGCCGACTTGTTGCATATGTTTATCTCATGCCCTTCACTGACGGCTTATTGGCAGAAAATTGAACAGCTACTTCAGTTAAAACTCGGCCTGAATCAACCATTGACTGGTCTTGAGATTATGCTGGGTTGTAAAGAAAATAATCTAGGTTTAGCATGTATCTTCTCAATTTTAATGGCGGCTGCTAGACTAGCTATTGCTAGGGCTTGGATTTCTCCCACACCTCCTCAGGTTGAGGATTTTTGGTCGATAATTAAGGAAACTTATGGCTTGGAGGCTGCCTTAGCAAATACAAGGGGACTTCGCTCCTTGGTTAAATTAGAAGCACTTTGGCGACCAATGTCTTTTTGATTAATCTATTATATATTTTATATTGAATGTGTGGTTATGTAATTTGCGATGTAAATGCTCCTGTGTGTCTTTATGATTATATTGCTTTATATCATTTGGCGATCATCTCAATTTGCGATTATATGGTCCTTTCTGATTACCTGCTTACTTTATTATCGCTGCCTTCCTTCTTCATATGTTATGTCATGTCATATGCTATTCACTTCATTGCCTTCTTGAATTTACTATACTGTTGATGTATACTACTATATATGCTTTTGTTTTACTGTATTTTGATTTGTGCCTACTGTGATGATGAAAATAAAAATATTTAAAAAAAAAAAAAAAAGAAACACTTCATTTTAAATTACGGTGTAAAATAAAAAGAAACACATGGCAAACCTCTTCAGTTGCCTGGGCATATACAAGTAGGAAGCTACAGAGGACTGGTCTCAACTTTATACACATAAGCTATCAATCATATATCATCAGGCTACCATCAGAAACAATGGGCCCGGTGCAGCATTCACAATCTCAACCGTCCCAAACAAAAGGACCCATTAGACAAGGAACCTATTGCAGGCTGAGTCCACAGTACTTGAGTACGAAATCTAGAAGATGAGACACTGAGAAATCAGAAACAAAACCACAGGACCAGAGAGCACAGGTCTTGGGACGCGGAAAGAAGTAAAACACAGGAGACAATGCTGACAGATAACCGTTGGACCACGTTTGGAATATTCAAAATTTACGGTTTAGTTAGACACAATTACAACAGAGCAGCCAACCACACACATAAAGCAGACAGGCTTAACCTAGAGGCAGTTTTAAATATGTATGTAGTACTAAGACAGTAATATGTTCAAATGCTCAATAATAAAAATCCCAAACCAAAACAGAATAGAGTAAAATATAATAAACAAAATGCCATCAAAGTGACAAAATCCTAATAAGGGGAAATGCAGATAAGAATTTTTCAAGTTTAAATTAGGAAAAAAAGTGTGAATGATAGTCAATGGTTGTGTTAGACCCGGGAGCTAGGCACAACTAACACTGACCCCAATGGAGCACAGCTCGGATACACCAACCAGGTTCATCCTGGTCAAAGATTTCACCTTTTGAATTTAATCTTTTAAGTCCCAATCCACCAAATGAATACACTTCTAAAGCCCCCAAGACCTCAAAGGAAGCACATTAGGATTCACACGGTTTTAGACAGATGCCAACAGTAGGGCCCACTACAGGTCCAGTTGCCCCTTTTCAGAGGGGCAGAAGGGAAAAAAGCCACCTGTGTCCCTGTTGCTTGAACAGGGTGCCAGCCAATTGATCCTTGGAGTCCACCTCTTTTTCTTGGGCACAAGAGGGAGCAGGTCCAGTCCTTCAGGGCTCCTTTCAGGTCACAGAGAGCAGTCCCTGTCCTCATCTGTTCTTCCTCTGATCTAGAAAGTGTTCTGAAGTTGGTTCTTAGAAGTGCCACAGTTATGGCTGGCAGGAGCTAGTGGGTAGGAATGATTTTTGAGCATACCCTAATCAATGGGGTATAAGTTCCAAAGGTCAACCCTACCCACTTTGTGTATTTTCAAGATGGTGAAAGTCTTCTGCCACACTAAACTTGGGCTCTGAGGGCTGGGGGCTTGGGTGGGGAGTGTACTATGGTAATCCTGATGTCCTGCCACATTTTCAACCAAAATCCAGTCTGAAGAAGCCACTGGACCCTCAATAAGCCCAGAGACCATCTGGTTGAATAAAGCAGTGTTTTCCAGCAAAGATACAGTAGATACATAAGAATAGTTTTGGCTTCCTCTTTCTCTTCTTTTCAAGTGCACTCCCGGTGTTATATGAAAAATGCAGAGACAGAAGTCTGGCGGGACAAAGAAGGTCCTCCAGCAATCAGATAGTGGATATACAAGAATTATCTTGGCATCCTATACTCTGAATTTCAAGTATGGCTCAAAGTGTTATATATAAAACCCAGTAGACCTGTCAGACAGGCATTGACACTCATGCAGGATTTGACACTGTAATGGTAAAACATATGCTCACAGCCCTCCAAGTGGCATATTCTAGTAGGTTCAGAGGAGTCCTCTTTGCCCATTCAGGTCAGCCCATTGTTTGCCCTGAGAAGCATTTCACACCTTTTTCACACCAATTCAAATGCTAATTATTAGCTGACAGAAATGGGAGAGCAAATGCTAATTTAGCCTCCAGGAATTCAGGCTGAAGATAGGTAACTTTCTGACAGTTACTGTTCTTTAATGTTTATTAAAATCCAACTTCACCACTGAATCATTTTTAATAACTATTAAAAATAATTGTTTAGTTATTTTTCCTGGTACTCCCATTCGTGAGATAAAGTATTAGGATTTTAATATGTGCTCTAGCTTTCTACATAAGAAGACAGCAAGGCCTTCCATAGGGAAAAGTAGCTCTTGAGGGCTAGTCAATGTAAGGTCTAGGGATGATTTATTAATATTTAAAAGAGGTTTTGACATTACAAATGGTTTATTTTGACAAGTTGAATTGCAGTTTTTCCGCTGCTACAGTCAGGCTACGCTGATAGGCCTGAAGTCATGATTGAACTGCCATAATAGCAAATGGCACAATAGGTTCCTCAGTCCACAAGTTGGATTTAACTTCAAGGCCATGGTACATCTTTTACCACATACTAGGGATCTATAGGTACGTTAAATGTACCCATTGGGAATATGCCAATTCAAAGGAGAAGCAGGGGCTTCTAACCATCGGTTAACAGGGTTAAAGTGCACAGAGTTCTAATGGCAGCAAAAATATAGGCTTCAGCAAAAGGTGAAAAATGTGTGGTAACCATGCAAAAAAGGAAGATTTCCTACAGTGATGCATTGAGCGATCATACTGAGATCCCTGCTGATTGACAGAATTGATGAGCCCGAGATTTGTCTAAGATTTAGCAGGATCTTGTGCTGTTAGCAGGAAGAATGTGGTCTTGTGTACATGAAAACATGCTTTAGAAAGTCTGATGGTAGAAACTGAAAAAAGGATGATACTGTAGAGCCATGCTGAGCTCCCATCCTCACCTTTTACATGGATGACTTAACACAAGGTGACCACTGCTAGAAAATTGGTTTCTCGTTGTCATAGGTATGCACCCTGTCCAAGCTGGAACCACAGTCCTAGTCAGGGTAAGTACAAACATGCACTAAATTAACCTGTGCCCACCCTCTTATAGCATGGCACAGTGCAGTTAGGCTTAACTTTGGAGGTAATGTGCAAAGTATTTGTGCAATATCACAAACAGTAAAACAGTGAAAAGACCACACAAAAAGATTGCACACCAAGTTATACAAATAGCTCCTAATTTAATAAAGAAAACAAGCCCAAAAGGACAAAAATCCAATGAGTAGAAGTGGAGATATACATTTTGAAAGAATAAATGGAAAAAATATCGCTTAGAAGCATAAGTGCATATGGGGATATCTGGTCACGCTGGACTGGGACAAAATCAAAAGTTCAGGTCGACCGCGATGGAGCACAGGCTGGATACAGGGACCACACAAGGCCCACTGAACAAAAGTACCTTGATCATTGTCATAACACGAAGTTGCAGGGTGCAGTTGATTGAAGTGTCAGTGTTTTCCAAGCAACACTGGCGATGTGCTGGTTCCAAAGATAAATCGCCGGTTCCGACATGTGAAGGTTACGAAGCTGATGCGTTGGGTTTCTCTACGGGGATGCGTCGATTGTCTCTCTGAAGTGGCGGCGATACTGGGGTTCCAATGGCGATGCGCTGGTTCAGAGTGCAATGTGAAGGTTCCACTCCCGCAACAGCAGCGATGCAACAATTCTGCTCTCGCAGCAGAGGATGCATTGATTCCACTGCGGCAAACACCTGGTTCCACTCCCAATGGGCCAGGCAAAGGAGCAGGATGGAAGGCCTTGATTCCCTGGGAGACAACCATCTATCGAGTGAGGAGACGCTGTGGAGAGCTTGTGCTGGCTGCCGTTCTCTTGCCGTTTTCGTGATTTCTATAGCCTGCCTGCCATATCACTGATCCTTGCGGTACCCGCTGCGCGGGTCCCGCATCGCTTACCTTGTTGGGACTGAGGCTACATCAGACTAGAGCAGCAGGGCTGTGAGCGCCAAGGCTGGGACTCCATTTCCCAGGAGTCCCTGCGTTTGGTATCACCTGCACCTGGACGCTCTCCCTGTTTGCCCCGCCTCCGACCACCGACTGAAGAATGCAGGCTTGCACTAGTAACATTGGGAGACAACCATCTATCGAGTGAGGAGACGCTGTGGAGAGCTTGTGCTGGCTGCCGTTCTCTTGCCGTTTTCGTGATTTCTATAGCCTGCCTGCCATATCACTGATCCTTGCGGTACCCGCTGCGCGGGTCCCGCATCGCTTACCTTGTTGGGACTGAGGCTACATCAGACTAGAGCAGCAGGGCTGTGAGCGCCAGGGCTGGGACTCCATTTCCCAGGAGTCCCTGCGTTTGGTATCACCTGCACCTGGACACTCTCCCTGTTTGCCCCGCCTCCGACCACCGACTGAAGAGTGCAGGCTTGCACTAGTAACATTGGGAGACAACCATCTATCGAGTGAGGAGACGCTGTGGAGAGCTTGTGCTGGCTGCCGTTCTCTTGCCGTTTTCGTGATTTCTATAGCCTGCCTGCCATATCACTGATCCTTGCGGTACCCGCTGCGCGGGTCCCGCATTGCTTACCTTGTTGGGACTGAGGCTACATCAGACTAGAGCAGCAGGGCTGTGAGCGCCAGGGCTGGGACTCTATTTCCCAGGAGTCCCTGCGTTTGGTATCACCTGCACCTGGACGCTCTCCCTGTTTGCCCCGCCTCCAACCACCTATTTCCTTTATCTGGAACTGCTGCTGACGCTGCGCGGGAGCGCGCGGGAGTGCGCCGGGAGAAGCCCGGGACAAGGGCGGGACAGTCTGCGACAGTCCGCGACTGGCAGAGACTGGACTGGGCAATTTATGCTGCCCATTTATTTTGGTAAAACGTTATTTTTGTATTTCTAAGGGTAATCGTGTCCATAGTGTATTGTGGTGCATTATGTCTAATCCAAAGCTTCCTACTGCCATAAATACTATGGATAACTATCTGGTGCAGGTAGTAGCTAAAATCAACACCGAGAGGAGAGCCTCTCTGGGGTTGGATGTATCCCCGGAACTTGCATTGATGGATTTCCCCTCAGCTGATATACCTGATTTAGCTAGTAGCAGTAATAATGTGATACTATATGAATCTGCTGAAAGCACCAACTTGATCCAGCCTAGTTGTGCTGCTGTGGCAAGTAATAGTGAGGAGGAGACTGAATTGTATACAATAGGGGAAAAAGCCCCAGTGGTTGTTCCACGTATGACAAGAAGAGTAGGAAAGGGTCAGCCTACTCGTGGAGGCCTACGCTCAAGTCGGAAAAAGCCGGCTTCCCCACCTAATAAAGCAGCTGGGGTTGAGGAAGAGGGGTCGACTGATGATATTTGTATGGCCCTATCCAACGCTCAGTTTAAGAAGCTGTTGGGTATGATTGACTCGAAAATTGGTGGCATCGTTAAACCCCTGGTTGGCAGGATAGAACAGTTAACTGCAGAAGTGAACAGGCTGGGGGATCTCTTGGACAAAACTTTAGTTAAAGTATGGAGTCTACCTGACGAAATTGTAACTAGAGTGGAGACTAAAAAGGGTACAGGTAGTCCGGATGATGGAGGAGCAGTGACTGCTTTGCCTAGCCAGCCGGTGGTTCCACAGCTAGCCACAGGGGTGGCTGTTTCAGGGGATGCTGTCCCTCAAGGTGAATTTATGGCTGTGAACACAGCAAAGGGTTCGGCTGAGCTCATTGTTGAGGCTTCCCCTCTGGTACTTGTGTTAGCCAACGTCCCCATATTGTTTCCAGGTCAGGAAGAGTCTACTCCTTCTCTGTTGTCTAAGGCTCTATACTGGCTGTCTAACAACATGGTGATAACTTCCTGGGGCAAGCAACAGCTGGCAGCAGAATTAGTTATGGCAAGGAGGGTGGAGTGGATTGGAAGCAGCCCTAAAAGATTTCAGGGTGATTGTGTAGTTTTAAATTTTTCAAACCCTGAAGTATTAATCGATATTCTTCCGAATCTGTTACCGCCACAGCGAAGAACTGCTGATATTATCCCTCTGACCCTAGACTTTTTCTATCACCGGAGAGGGAGGGGCCCCAACCCGTCTATGCTGCGGACGAAATGGAGCATGGTGTCAAAACTGGGGAGAAGGGGGTCACAATCTGCCGAATGCGGCTTTAACACAGGAAGAAGGGTTGTACATTCTGAAGAGTGGGGAATACATTTAGAAAATAGGTTCTCGGCTCTTTCAAACTTAGACGAATGCGACTGACTTCTTGGGGCCGAAAGTATTGTTCTATCTGAGTCAAATGATCAGGGTAGAAGCAGTCCATCTACATTTCAGGGTATCGATTGTGGAAATAAGTTATCTCCTTGTAAGGCTATCTGTAATAGGGGCCAGCCTAGTGCTGTGGATTTAGCTATGGGTAACCTTGGCACTCCTAATTTTATCCTTAATACGTTAGTGGGTACTATGACGGGGGCACCAAACTTAATCTCTTGGAACTTGGCAGGTTTTCACTCTAAAATTGAGTGTGGGGATTGGCTTGGTTTTGTTACCTCATTTGATGTATGTTTATTCCAAGACACCTGGGCATGTGAACCTGTTTTTGTCTTGGGGTACTTACATTTTTCTGTACCAGCTATAAAAGGACCAAGAGGGAGACCAATGGGGGGTCTTACCATCTGGGTTCGACAGTCCCTCAAATTTTCTATTAAATGTATGGTGACTAATTCTAAAGATATCCAGTTAATTAGGATAACTAATGATACTTCAGGTTCTCTTGATGTTTACAACGTGTATGCTAGAACCACCAAGGGTGGACAATCAGGAGTGTTAAATGCCCTGGGCGACCTCCTTGACATTAATTCACAAGGCAAGAATATTGTTATAGCAGGTGATCTTAACCGGACCTTTGAGCCCTTAGAGACTGGCGAGGCTTTTCTTGGAGCTGAAGAGGATTCACTTTGGGGTATCCCTGCTTTAGAACTGAAGCCAGTCACACGTTGGACTGAGGACATAATAGGCCTGAATGCTATGTGTCTCGAAAAGGGACTAAGAGCCTTAAGTGGTAGAACAAGATCAGATATAAAAGGGTCTATGACTTTTGATAATGGGAGACACAAAAGTAGAATAGATTACGTAATTTGTAGCATGAATCTATGGTCGTCTGTATGTGACATGGAGGTTGTTGAGAGATCTGAGAGTGATCATCACCCTCTGTGTGTGGTGCATAAATGGTGGACAGCTTTGAAAGATTTGAATTGCTCTAACGTCCTTGCCCCTCCTCTTGTCATTCCTGGCAATGATTTGCGCAGGTTAAGATGGGCTACTGCGGAGGCCAACCAACAGGTGATTGACACTATTAACCAAGAAACTGATAAATCTATTATGGCCATGGAATTGATTAGTGCTCCTCTTGGCTTGGTTGAGGTGGTTAAGATCCACGATTCTCTCTTTGGTCAAATAAAAAGACATTTCCTGAAACCGGTTGCACGCAAAGGGGCAAGAGTATGCAAAAATGCAAAATGGTATAACGCCAATTGCAGAGCCGCCCGGCTCGCTTTGGGCCGTGTAATCAAAAAGAGGGATCCAGTGGCTATCTCCCTAGCCAGGAAGGACTATAAAGTCTGTATAGTAAATGCCAAAAAAGCTTGGGACGAGCAGCATTGGTTAAATCTGAAAAGAGCTAGTGACAATAGGGATTCCAGATTGTTCTGGAATATTGTTATGTGGGGTTGTGAGAAAGCAGCGGACCCCCCAAATAACAATGTCCCCCAAGAAGACTGGGTGAAATTTTTCAGCTCTCAATACGCCAGTAATAATCAGATAGCTTGTGAGGATAGTATTGCCTGGTCTTTTTCTCAAGAGAATCTCTTCACCTATAAGGAGACAATGTCTGCCCTCAACACAGTAAAAAGAGGGCTTGCCCCTGGTTTAGATGGTGTCCCTGCGGACATCTTTGTAAACGATAAGGTGCAATGGTGTAAATATATTCATTTATTGATTAACTCCATCGCAAAAGGTGCTGAGGTTCCGGCATCCTGGCGGGGTGCTGTGATCATCCCAGTGTTTAAAAAGGGCGATAGAGCTCAGCCAGGTAATTACAGGCCAATAAGCCTCATTGACACCGTGCAAAAAATAGTTGACCGCGTTGTTGTAAACAGGCTCCTTGACTGGGCAGAGGAGAATAATATATTGTCTCCCTTCCAAGCAGGGTTCCGAAGAGCGACGAGTACTGTAGACCAGGTCTTTCGCTTTCAATTACTGCAATGGAGGACTGTGGTGCTGGGAGAAGGCAGCCTATATGCGGCATTTGTCGATTTACGGGCTGCCTTCGACCTGGTGCCACGGGCCAAACTGTGGCCAGTTTTACATAGCATAGGGGTTCCACCGGAGCTATTATCGCTGATAATGCGGCTCCACGAGCAAACTTTTGCGAAAATTCAGTGGGGTGGATACGGGATGGTCACTGCGGACTTTTCCGTTGAGCGTGGAGTGCGTCAAGGATGTTCAATGGCTCCGACCTTGTTCACTCTATTTATTAATGGTGTAGTCTCCCGCATGTTATCAGTGTCAGTGGATGCTCCTTCACTTGCAGATTTAAAAATTCCCATTTTAATGTTTGCGGACGACACGCTTATTTTATCAAAAACACCTAGTGGTTTACAGCGTGCTCTGACTATTTTTGATACATTTTGTGGCGAACATGGCCTAGAGGTGAATGTCACTAAAACCAAATTAATGTTTTTTAAGCCGCATCGTAATTTTAAACCAAAAATTGTCATGAATGGCCGGTCCCTAGAGGTGGTGAAATCATTTATGTATCTGGGCATACAAGTTGCAGATAATAATAGGTGGTGCGAGCACATAGACATCGCTACATTGCGACACAAGCAATTATCTGGTGCCATTAGTTTGGAACATAGGAAGTCTTTGACTAAACCTATTAAGCCAGTACTGAAGGTTTACGAAGCGAAGGCAATTGGTTCCGCTCTTTATGGTGCGGAGATGTGGGGGTTCGAAAAATTGAGTTCCCTACAAATCTCCGAGAACATGTTTCTACGTTCCATTACAGGTACCCCGAAAAGCAGCCCATTGTTGCCTTTAAGGTATGACCTTGGTAGGAAACAAATCACGGACCTAGCTAGACTCCGCCCAATATTGTACTGGCGAAGGCTCTGGACAACTCCAGAGCTTTCTCATTATGCGGAAGGGTTTATTGATGTTATTAAGGCTGACCGTTTCCATAAGATCGGATGGCTTAAATCATTAAAAGCATCATTGATTGAGCTTGGGCTAACCTCATTATGGGCAGACCCAGCTGGTGTAACCTTTCCTGCTAAATCTGTCATAAAAAATATATTTTGGGAATATGTTGTGCATAGGAGTCTGAGTAAAGCTAGTACTGGGTCCCTGACTGCTGGCTTTCTGGAAGTCAAATTATATCCCTCTTTGGAACCCTATTGGGACATTATTACAAAGCCGGGAGACAGAAAGCTCCTTTTTCAGTTGAGAGTGGGAGCTCTTCCCATAAGGTCCTTCACATCAAAATGGGTAGAAGGGGGGTGTGACTCCTGTCCGGTATGCGGGCAGGGGAAAGAAACTCTTGGCCATTTTCTGTTCGTCTGTCAGGCTTATTGTGAACCAAGACGTGTTTGGTTATCACCTATGTGCAGGAATCTTGGGACTACCTGCAGCTCTGTTGCCCTGCGTATTATATGCACAAGCCCAGTTACTTGGATATTAATTGCCACCGCTAAATATATGGGATGGGCATGGACGATCAGGCAGAGACTGCTAGTTATTTAACTATTCTCTGTTTGAAAATGTTTCCCATGGATATTATCATTAATTAATTTTAGATAATTAGTTTTATATGTTGGCTAAATTTTTAAGATGTATCTGTAGTTTATCATATTTTTTGTTAAACAGGTATTATGGGAAATTGTCTGCAAATGAATGTATCGTAGTTGATTTAATATTGTATTATTTGATTTGAATCGATTGTATTTCAACTGCATTTTAACTATGAGTGTTTGTCCTGCTTTTATGAGTAATCACTCGAATAAAGCATTATTTGACTTGACTTTGACTTAGAACAAGAGGCTCGTCTACTAGCCCTTGGAGTCACTCTAGGTTTAGTGATGGAGGTCCAGTTTTCACCCAGTCAGAGAGAGCAGCAGGCAGCAGGGCAACACAGCAAGGCAGCAGTCTTCCAGAGCCGCAGCCCAGCAGAGTGGCAGTCCATGAGCACAGCAGTTCGTCTTCCTGACAAAGTCGGCTCAGGTCCAGAAGTGTACTGAGTTAGTAGGGTCAGAGGTCCAGTACTTATACCCAGTTGTGCCTCTGAAGTGTGGGTGACTTTAAAAAATGGTTTTGAAGTGCGCAGATGTCATTTATTCCTGCCCTGGTTCCAGACTCACTACAGGTGGGTATGCATTCCTGTGTGTGTGGACAGGACACAGCCTATTCAGGTGTAAGTGTGAGGTTATGCCCAGCTCCTCCCTCACCATCTTCCCAGGAAGCTGCATTAAGACACACTGAGGCTTCCTTTGTGTGTGACTGTCTAGAGGAATAATCAAAGTAAGCTGTCACCCAGCTCAGCCAAGCCAGTGATCAGAGACAGATAGCAGACCCCAAATAGCTAAGAGCAGGAAACACCTAACTTTCTAAAGGTGGCATTTTCAGAATAGTAATAATAAATCCAACTTTACCATTAAAGAGGATTTATCATTACCATCCCATATCTACCTTCTCTTTATTATGAATTACAGTTTATGGAATGTAATCGGGAATACCCAATTTTAACCTATAAGGGGGTAGGCCTCTCAGTAGTGAAACACAAATTTATGAGCTTTCACTACCAAGATTTGTACAACTTAGAAGAAAGTCTTACCTTTTATGGTTACATACCTCCCTGTCCTAGGGGCTGCCTAGGGCTTATCTTAGGGGATATTCATATGTACTAGAAAGGGGATTTTTAAGGCTTGTCAAAGGGTTTGAAATGCCAAGTCGACATGGAATATAAACTGCACACACAGGCTCTGCAGTGGTAGGTCAGATACATGTTTATGGGCTAATTGAGTAGGTGGCACAAGCAGTGCTGCAGTCCCACTTAAAGCATTTAATTTACAGGCCCTGGGCACATGTAGTGCACTGTACTAGGGAATTATAAGTTAAATAAATGTGCCAATTGTGGATACATTAATTACACCATATTTAAGGGAGACAGCTGATGCACTTTAGCACTTGTTAGCAGTGGTAAAGTGCTCAGAGTCCTAAGCCAACAAAAAGAAATCAGCAAAATAATTTGGCAAGCAGGCACAAATGTTGTGGAAGACCACACTAAGACTGTCATATCTAATACATGTCTCCCCCCAGCTGAAAGTAGTGAGAGCTACCCAACCTCCTGGGAGTTCTCTTCACGGAGGCGAAAGAACCTGGAGAGATCATCAGCATTGGCATGGTCTACCCCAGGTCAGTGTTCCACTGTAAAGTCCATTCCCTGTAGGGAGATGGACCACCTCAATAATTTCGAATTCTAACCTCTCATTTCCATTAGCCACCGGAGGGGCCTGTTTTTTGTCTGAATCTAGAAGTGAGTCCCAAACAGTACTGGTCTAGTCTTCTTTCATGTTCAGACCACAGCAAAGGCCTCCCTTTCAATAGCACTTCACCTCTGTTCCCTGGGAAATAACCTCCTAGAGATCAAAGTTACAGGTTGGTCTAGGTCCTCTTCATTCAATTGCGATAAAATCACCAATATGCCATTCTGTGAGGCATCAGTTTACACAATGAATTCTCTAGAAATTCAAGGGGCTTGATCATTGGGGCTGTTGGCATGGCCTGCTTTAGGGAGTCAAATGCGTTTTGGCATGCCTCTGTCCAAATTACATTCCTGGGCTGCTTTTGCAAAGTCAGCTCAGTCAAGGGGGCAACAATGGTGCCATATCCCTTTGAAAAACCTCATGTAGTACCCTGTGAGGCCTAAAAAGGCCTTCTCTTCAGTTTGGGTTTTGGGGGCTCCCAGGCCAGTCTCTATCTTGGTGTGTAGGGACTGCACATTACCCCTGCACCACCGACACCTGCCTTATCTGGCATTTACTGGTTTTGATAGTCAGGTCTACCTTTTGCAGGGCCTGAAGCACTTCCTGCATGTGATATAGGTGGTCCTTCCAAGACAGCTATGTCATCCAAGTAATCTGCACTGATAGCCTCCATCCCAGTCAAGACCTCGTACACCAGCCTCTGGAAGGTGGAAGGGGCATTCTTTAATTCAAAGTGATGGAGGTCCAGTCTTTACCCAGTCAGAGAGAGCAGGGCAACACAACAAGGTAGCAGTCTTCCAGAGCAGCATTCCAGCAGGGTGGCAGTCCTTGAACACAGCATTCTTCCTGGCATAGTGGGTTCAGGTCCAGAAGTGTACTGAGTAAGTAGGATCAGAGGACCAGTACTTATACCCAGCTGAGCCTCTGTAGTGGTGGTGACTTCAAAGAACAGTCATTGAAGTGCACAGATGCACTTTCTTCCTGCCCTGGCTCCAGACTCACTTCAGGGGGGTATGTAGCTCTTTATGTGTGGACAGGACACAGCCTATTCTGGTGTAAGTGCAAGGGTGTACCCAGCTCCTCCTCCTGTCCTCACAGAAAGATGCATGAAGTCACAATCAGGCTTCCTTTGTTTCTGGCTATCTACAGCGAATATACAAATTAAGCTGTAACCCAGCTCAGCCAGTGATCAGAGACAGCCAGCAGACACCAAATGGCTAAGAGCCGGAAAAATGCCTAACTTTCTAAGAGTAGCATTTTCAGCATAGTAATAACGCATCCAACTTTACCAATAAAGAGGGTTTATCATTTCTATTCCATAGGGTCTAAAAGTGATATATCTACATTCTCTCAATTAGGAATTACAGCTTATTAAATGTAATAAGGAATCCTCAATGTTACTCTACGAGAGGGTAGGTCTCTCGGTAATGAAAAACGAATGTGGGAGTTTTTCCACTACCAGGACATGTAAAACTTAAAAATAAATGTCCTACCTTTTGATTACAAAGCACCCATCCTTATGGGCTACCGTAGGCCTACCTTAGGTGTGACTTATATGTAATAAAAAGGGCAGCTTTAGGCTTGGCAAGGGGTGTTAAATGCCAAGTCAACATGGCAGTGTAAACTGCACACACAGGCTCTGCCATGACAGGCTTGAGACATGTTTATGGGCTACTTGAGTGGGTGGCACAAGAAGTGCTGCAGTGTCACTAGTAGCATTTAATTTACAGGCCCCGGGCACATGTTGTGCACAGTACTTGGGACTTGGGTATATTGAATGTGTCAATTTTAGATACACTAATTTCACCCGGTTTAAGGGAAAAGGCACATGCACTTTAGCACTGGTTAGCTGTGATAAATGATCAGAGTCCTAAGCCAACATAAAGAAATAAGCAAAAATATGAGGCAAGCATTAAGGCTGTCAGGCCTAACAACCACTTGCAGCAAATGAATAAGAATGAGGCAATCAACTTAAGAACAGTGCCCCTAATGCCCTAGTCAGCAATGAGATGATGCTCAATTGTGTCAAATGTGGTCCACTGACCCAAACAAAATATTGCCTTGTAACACTGCCATCCACCTCCAAGTGCAAATTATCTGTGGTGAACGCTATTAGCATCATTGTGCATGGTCCAGCATGTTGAAGGATTTGCTCTCCATATACATAACAATTAGCAGTGAGCACTGCTCAAGAAGGCTGGCAAGAATGTGAGCAGCAAGACGTAACAGATATTAGAAGGAACTGATGATCTAATGATTAATCTTCAGCTGTGTTTTAGAACGTTATGATTTCTAACAGCTCTGAGTCCATGTGTAGAGTAAGGCACCTAAAACTTGTGGATTACAGGTATCCAAAAGGGAACTAGAACAGGGACTAGATGCCAGCAGTGAAAACGGTGAGGCTGTTCTATTAGAGGAACATCTAAGAATATTGACAGGCAAGAGGATGACAGATTAAGAGAGGGCAAGTATCTGGGTGGACACATTTCTTTTGTTCTCTGTATTTAAAACTTGGGTAAAGACCTCTCTTTTAAATATTAATGTTACCCCTATGTAGGCCATGTAGTCCACAAGACAAGTTGCATGGTATTTAAAAGTGGGACATGTACTAATGTAATATTTCCATGTCCAGACAGTGACAGACCCCCAAAAGCTAGTTCCACTGAGGTACAGACTAATACATTCATTTTGCTTACTCTGGTTTGGGACAAGCTAGAGAAATGGTTCAACCGCTAGTTTTAATATTTATGACATTAGATTTATTTTAGTAAATACTTAGGAAAGGTTCCTGAAGCTCTTGGAGGCTAATTGTACATTTCTGGTCTTTGGAAGAACAGAATGAGCACTGCACCAACTGTTTGAGACCTGCATGTCGACTTGAAGGGCTGGACATTGTCCCAGTTATTCCCAAGACAAAGAAGTAGATTCTAAGGGTCAGTTGACTTTCCTCCTGGGTGGCTACAGGGACAAAACAAGTTGCAAAAGGCCTATTGAGTGAAGAGCCCACCTGACCAGTTGCACCAGGACATGGGCCTGACCCTGGTGTTATTATCTGCTGTTGTAAGTGCTGGCCCCCTAAGTGCTATCCCTGAGGTCCTGAGACCCTTGGCTGTGTCCTACTGGATTGACAATAATATCTCAAAAGTTGGGAGTTAGAATGATTTTGTTCTTCCAGACCTTCAGATGACTGGGAACAGCCACCTGAGTCAATCCACTGAATGCGGGGCCTCAGCAGGCAACGTTTTCAAGTTGATCCCACTCAGAGCTTTTTGCTGCTCAAAAAACTTTTGGTGGTTCCCTTGCATCCGTGCGGCCACAACACTGCCCTAAAATTATATGTAACCAGTCCTGATGATGGCCTAGATTTCTACAGGCTGAAACGCCGTCGACTCCAACAGCGTTATTTTTGGCACCCTCATGTCACGGGCATACGATTTATTGTTCTTCGTAATTTTTCAACATTGATTGTTCGGATGCCCTGATTTTACAAGACTTATTGTACCACTGTATTCCCTGTTGCGCCCTGTTTCACCGCTGTATATATCACTTCATGTGTCACTTGCGCCGTCATAACTCTCACGAGCACTTGTGCACAGTATTTTATTGGTTACATTTCCAGTAATGTTACACAGTGCTTCTTATCCATGTGACTTGTACATATGATGTTTAATATGTCCAACATGTTTTAAGCATTCCAAATACAAATACTTCAACTCATTTCTGTCTCCCTGTGTCTCTCCCCACGTTGATTTACTCCTTAAACAAATTTTATATTTATTTTTGTTTTCCATATTTGTTCCTTACAATGAAACCCACATTGAGACATTGTTGTTTGATATAACAAAAATTTTATCAGTAGACTCTGATGGCAAGTTTTTCCGACTTTGATGCAGCTTTCCTATATTCAACCTGCAGCCTTTCCCCGCTGGAGGATTCTGAGCTCCAAAAAAGAGACTAAGTCGGAATGACAAAATCCTGAACGGGGAAAGGCACGAAAAGTATCCGGCCGATGAGAGGGCTTCTCTTTGTGCGAAGTTTGAACTTTTACCACTCATAGTTTGTGTCACACATTATACTGAACTCCATTATCTGTAGCACAGTTTCCCTAATACAACACGTTATGCTGATCTCTATGACCTGCAGCACAGCCTCCCTGGTGCGACATATTATGTTTATTATTACTTATACATGTGCCACTCTTCTGATGCACAGGTCACTGAACATATTGTCACAATCTTGTTTTTCAGGTAAAGTGAATCTTGCTGAGGCCTAACCTGCCCGGGGGCCTGATTTAAGTATAGGCTGCCAGCAGTGCAAACCTTTGCCTCACCCTTGTCATAGCAAATGATTTACTAATGAGAGACACACGACACCCAAATCATTAATATTAATAGGCTGGGAATCAACAGTGCATGCCATTTCGCACAAACGTGAATTTAATGATGAGGGCCTGCAGTAAACAGCAAAACAATGATGCAGTTGCGTACCCAATGTTACTTGCATTGCTACCCCACCAGTTAATGGGGTCAGAGGTTACAACGCTCCACAAAGTGGCACGTGACTGCTAAAGGATCCGGAACCCCCCAAGCCGTGCCAGACCCTCCCTCAAAGCCCCACGAGTCAATAACAGACAACAACTGCTTTGGAAAGAGGGCCATGATTATTACATAAGGAAACACAAACATGACATTATAACATTCATTCACATCATTATTTTAAAAATGTATAGCAGTATACATCTGAAAATTAGAAGAAAAAACATATTTAACATTTTTATATTTACATAGGTGGCAACTTTTTACAATCTGACAGCTAAATTCAATGAAGTCATACAATTCTAATGGAGCCACACATTTGTTACCCATCCATTATTAAGTCAACCTTCATCCCAGGGAGAACCACACAGGTGTACTCAATCTGTGTACCTGAGAGGCTGTCTATAGTCCTCTGATCCTTGTCCGCAACCCCAGGGACCACCCCTCCAACACCAGGCTGTTTGCGGGGCTGGAGCCCAATGCCTTGCTCTGACTAACTGTGTATCCTTGCCCTAAGCCGGAGTGAACATTGTCTTTTGGGATTCAGCTTGCTGTCTCCCCCTTCAGTGCTGTCATAAGAAGTGGGTTGGAGGACTCCCCTCGCTGTTATATAGTGATCTTGGGGTTCACTTTTCCACCACAAGGCAAGCAGGGCCAACCGGTCCTTCACCTTCCCCACTAAAGAACACATTTCCAAGTAAAACCCTAGATTCCATTGATAAATAAGTCAGTGCCTAAGTCTGACAAGTGATCCCTATCTCTGTGAAATATCTGGTCCTCCCTGAGCAACTTTTGTGGTATGTTCCAAAGCCGACCCAGACCCGGGCACAGCTTGGCCCTCTCAGCATTAAGGTGCCTGACTGACATGCTCAGTGCCCTTGATCTAACGTCAGGACCCCAACTGAAGGCTAGGGATCATGTGTGACTAAGCTATCATCTCGCCAAGAAAGGTCTTACCCAACCAGGCAAACTCACCTGAAAGAGCCTCCCTGACTGCCCTATGCCCCACCTTAACCATATCATTACGGCCAACGTGTATAATGATCAGGTCTGGGAACTGCAGTCCAACGTGACCCCTTATCTTTTCCACCAGCTGGCGAAACTGAGCAATCCAGAGGCCCCCCAACTCCACAGAATCGGAAGATGACATCATTCAAACTTGCAGGTCTTAGCTTACCATGTGGCTGAAAATGTTAAGTGGTCCACAGCACAAAGGCTGGCCCAGCACCCATACCACTTTGGAAGGCATTCTATTGAAAGAGAGAAATCAGTGTGAGAAAAGCAACATCACACAGCAAATAAGGTGCAACTACAGGTAATCAGAGTAACCCAACGGGCAAATCCCAAGACTGCTATGGGTGCTGTGCAACACACTGAGAACTGATACCTCGAGAGGCACTCTCGAGTAGCATGGACAAACAGGGCGGGGGATTGCACATTCAGTTGAACAGAAATGTATGCCCTCATGAGTGTAACTGGGCAAATAGCGTATCCCAGGACTGCCCTAAGCTCTACCAAAGCACCCTTCCCTGAAGGGTCGGTCTTGGATCTCCCGAGCTTCAGAGTAAGTCTGTCTATATGTAATTGGGTGTTCACCGATTGTAGACTGCCCAATAAATCATGTTTTTGACGTCCCAACTAACTCGCCTACAGTAAAGGCCTCATTAAAGGAGACAGAGAATGGAGATTGGCCAGCATAGCTCCCAAGATCTAAGCATCCAGCGGTCTCCTACCATCCTTAACTGCACACTCAAGGCTGGCCGACGGCCCGACGCACCCTATTTAGGCCCCTTGTCTGTGTCTGTGGGAGCGGAAGTGATGCGCTAACCACACGCTGCCTGCGACCTGGAAGGAGTCACACTCCGCTCCTCTCTTCCAGCCAGTGAACTAAAATGGCTAGAGGAGCGGGTCCGGCCTTTCAAGTCCTTGGGCCCTAATGCCACAATCCCGGTGAGGTGTGGCGCTCTGCCAAAGGGACATCAGGGGAAGCATAAAGCCATCCATGGAATCACTAGATGCTCCCTTTGATGACAGAAGCATGCCCAGGTCAAACAGGATTACTTTAGAAGCCATCCCAGAGTCATTGGATGATCATCCACCTACTTTAGAAGTAATTTTCACATCATCAGACATCATCAAGCTCTTGAAGTAATCAGCAATGCTTAGATACCTGTGCTCGATGATTTGAGGATGACTTCAAAATGAGTGTTTGATGACTTCACAAGGTGTGACTATTCCTGATGACTTGAGGATGACTTGAAAATGAGTAACTGATGACTTCACAAGATGCTCTTGACGATTTAAGGATGATTTCAAAACTGGTATCTGATTACTTCACAAGGATCATTTGCATTTGAAAAGCTGAAATTGTTCCTAAATGTTTGCTGATTATTTTAAGAGCAAGTTTGCCAATTTTGTTTCAGTTTTGTTTTAAAGTCTAACCGGTTAGGTGTTTTCTGATATCTGCTGATTATTGCACAATGACGTCATGTAATATCTAATGATATGTTAATTAAGTCACAGGTTAATATTAGTACTGGCTTTTGTTAACTATAAATCATTCTTATTTATTATAAATGATAGAACAAACAATTCAAACCTTAAAATGTTTAACATTTAATATGTCTCATGAGGCCCATCAGCCTTTCTTTTGTTAAAGTCTCATCTTGGTTGGGGACTATCGGGATTCTAACACATAGATGCCAATGGAATGGAGGAAAACAAGGGCACTCAGATTAGCAATTCACAAGTGCTTAAGAAAACATATAATTTGGATACAGGTTTTTGATTTATTTCAACCCATTTATGTAAGAGTAACACATGTACTATACAAATGACCGCATCATCTGTATGATGGTTACAAGATGTAGGATTCCCACACCATCCATACAGGTAGGCATTATATGTTTAGAGAATTTGGTCTGACAAAAAAGAAAGTCGGAATTTAAAATGTAACACAGTCGTTGGTGTTGATTCAGTAATAAGACTTTAATAACAGAAACCCTTTTTCGCAACCTTGGAATAACAAAAGCCAGACATGCTGCAAGCATAGTTCAGTGGACCTCCTGCCAATATCCTTCTTGAAGGCAACATAAGTTGAACCCGCGGTAGTGGGACCCCCTATTTGCACAGGCTACATCTAATGGCTCACAGATTCTGGTAACTGGGAAAACACTCTTGCTGCTTTGAACTTTTGTCATTTATCCTGATCATTAGAGGGGCAGCGATTAAAGACACAATGCTGTCAAACTATGTGGTCAATGTGTGGCAGAGATTAAAACACCAAATTCACCCATCTCTTGAGGATAAAAGGCAGGTTTTTCTAAAATAATATTGAAACTCTGGGACTGATGTTCTGAATCTAATTTGCCCCTTCACTCTTACAGTTGAGAAAGGGATATTTTCTTTCTTCACCTTCCATCTGATCAATGGCCCAAGTTCAAACGTGAACCAGAAGCATCAGCAAAGCAGTGTTAAAACCTCTCATAAGGCACCGTTTATGATGGAGGGGAATCCAGTGATTTATGAAGGCAGCTAATCTAAAAGAAAATCTAAAGTAACTTAACTGTAGAAAGTGTACTAATATAGTCTTTTGTTATCTTTTCAGAATGTTATGAAATCTCCGTGCAAGCTGGCTACCTCTCAACAACCAATCTACGAGAAGGGCTCTTGCCATAATGATCTGCAATTGCAAAAGAGGACAAAATACTCTGAATCTGGCATCACACCTCAGAGTTACTTGTTTTGTTGACATTTTTAAATACTCTTTCCCTACTTTTAATGTTATCCTGTTTAATATCCTATCTCTGTTTGAGGTCATGTAAGTGCTTTGCCTAAATAAAAGCAAACAGTGGCAAGTAATTGCAGATCCATTTATTTCAACCAATACTTTGTTCGGTGTATTGCCACAGGTCACCACATCAAAACTTAGAGTGACGTTGTTTAGCTCAAATGAAGACCTCTCACAGTGAGTATGGGGAAAGGTCATAAGTTGCAAGGCTGCTACTCAATGCAAATAGTATTCTTGCCAACACCAACGTTCCTCACAATTTCATTTTATATCATTTTTCACCTTGTTTAAAGAAGGATCATGTTTTAAACCCATACAGTTTTCTTTTTTACAGGGACACCATGTTTAACTCAAGTATTTAAATTCAAATTTATTTTTAAATTAGACTTGAGTGATCCAGGATGAAGGAAAGGTCATTTAGAAAATGTGCTTGCATCACATACTATTCAATAAATTATCCATCCTAAATCTGTATTTAAACATGTAGGAGTGATCCACAAGCATCGAGAACATTTCATTAAACCATTCTGAAGTAATCCCCATTTGTAATAGCCAAGAGTACCCACCCAGTGGATACTCTTGGATGTTAAGATTTGGGATTACTTCTAAATGATTCCACTGAGTACTCTTGGTTGTTATGCAGGAATGAGGGAATGTACCGTAGTGTTTTCCCCATCCCCTCGTGTACATTAACTCAAATCTCCAGCCCCTAAATGTATCCAGATCATTATGAAGTGGTTTATACTGTTATAAAATAATCCTGGTGTAATCCACACTCCTTCTGAAGTTGTCATAAAATCATACTACAGTAATGCACACTAATTCTGAAGATGTTAGCAAATCATCCAGTAGTTATCCACAGTAATCCTGATGTTATCCTGAAATCATCCTGGAGTGATTCACCGCAAAACTACTGTGAATTTCGAGGTTTTGAGCCACAAATTTTGCATTGTTTGGCCACAAAACTTGCCACCCAAAGCCGCAAAATCCTGGGGGGTCTGATTAGCCTTAGAGTATTTCTGTCCAGACACAGAAAAAGCTCAAACTAGCCCTGCACCTGTTGAATGTGACTTTGCAAACAGGTCTCCTCTTCTTAGCAGCCAAAAGTACAAAGGTTAAGTAAACTGGAGTGTTTTCATTAAAATAGGAAATGCATTTCTGTGCACGCCCAGAATGCACACACCCTTCCACAGATCACATGAAGCAGTTTTATTTCATTGAATGGCACCAGTGAACCCTTTCCCCTCACCCCTGGCAGCGCTTTGAAGCCACGTGTCCTGGCATCGGCGGAAAGCAGCTTTGACCTTCTTTCACGAGGCACAGGACAATATTGAGTGCTTTCCCAGTGTACCCAACGAGCAGGGTAATGGACACGCTGCCGCCATTAACTGCCGGGTCATAAACTTGTGTTCCTTTAGTAAACACGCAGCTGCCAATAAACACCACTCTTCAGGCAGACGTCTGGTTCAGGTGCAGAGGAGCACGCAGATTTTGATTTCCCTCGTGTGACCTCCTTCCCGCGTTCATAATCCCCGGTGCCCTGTTGTTCTACTTTCGAGCATCAATGGTGCAGCAACGAGCACCTCTGTGGGAAAGTTCCTTTGCTAGTTCTGCTGGTGTTGCTGCATTCTTGAGGGCTGTTTTGAAGGTGTGCAAAGAGGTGCCAGCCTTAAAGCCCAGAGCCCAGGGGGAGAACATTCCATTGTGAGGGATGAGGAGGGGGCGGAGATGCCTGGAGGGAAAACAATCTGGCGGTGGCACAGACACGGCGACTGCGGTGGAGGCGTCGGGCAGCCCCTCCACGGTCTTTATTTGAGGGCAAATAACTGTACATAAGGGTGCAGGAGGTTAGTTGCGCCCAATGCTTAATTTGAGCCGGGGGTTTCCGGTGCTCGTAACCGCATCTAATTGTCAACATCAGCACTTATGGCGGTCTGCTACACGGTAAGCTGCTTGTCTCGTTTACCGATGTGCACAAGAACAGTTGTTTATTAACCGAATATACATTAAAATAGTAATACCTGCTTGCCAAGCCATTCTCAAGGCTCTGGGGAACTGGAATACTCCCCATTGTCATACTTGTAGGAGTCTGATAGTTAGTAGTTGTGTTGGTGCTGTCACAGGTCGCACTGGCATGGGCAATGGGTGGTGCAAGCTGCAGTGGCCTCCTGGCTCTTGCTGTTTCACAAATTAAGCACTGGGTGCGCCCTAATGTGTTGCTTTTCAGCCCACAGCAGGGTTTGTGTACAGGTTCAAAGGGGCAGGTGCTGGCTGCCTCTAACCGTAGCACCGCTTTCAGCACATTTCACCACAGGGAAGGGAGCTTACTTGAGTTCTTCACGTAGGCTGCAGGTGCCACAAGCAGGAAGCTGCCCTCGCTCAAATAGTCCATGCCTGGGGTATTTTCCCTACCACTATAATTGGCAGTTTGTGCGTCGAGACCAGGTCTCCTGTTTATGTGTGGTTGTGGGAATCTGATAATACTGCCCTTCAGTGGAGAATGCTACAGATAGTGTGTACACAGCACTTGTCTGGACAGCAGCTGGGGGTGTATGGTGGTTTTAATGCCTGATTGGAAATGGCTGTGTGTGGGTGTTAGAACGGTAAGTTACCTGAATGGCCCACTTTGTTTCTTTTTGTGTTTTTTCTTCAGTGATCTTACAATTTCCTAATGCTTCCTTTAAGCAGATGAGACCAATTCTGAAACTCAATATTTTTTCTTTCAGCATTTCAGGGTTCCAAATGTTATTCTAAATTCATCTTTAATATTTTGGGTATCTATATCTGTCTCTCCTGTTTGCTTCCTTTTCTTCATTGGCTGATTTCTTCAGAAGTGTCAAAGCTACCCATAAATGTGATGTCTTTTTGCCCTACTCTTTTGTTGTGGTCCTTCCACAAAAACATTCACATTAGTATGTTCAGTTTCCCCTCCCAGTCTGAAACATTAGAATAGTTCTACTTAGGAACTACAAGGACTATCACTCAATTTCCCCAAGGAGCTGTACATCAGGATAATGAACAAAAATGTTACCCTTTGCTACATTTCTCAGGGAGTCATCCATTAAGATAATGAAATCACATTTTGCTCTTTGCTGGTTTTCACAAGGAGCCACCCATCAGTGTCACAAAATCTGCTCTGCGTTTGTTATTCCAGAAAGAGACATCCATTAGAAGTGATACCTCAATATTCATTTACTTTGCTTCAGTAAAATACTCAGTTGATTTACATCCGATATAAACTGTTCCTTGTTCTTTGAAATGACTGTACTAAATTATTGATTAGAAATAGAATTAGAATTATAAACCAAATTATGTTGGCAAATGTGTTTTCATATTACATTTATTAACCATTGCAATCAATGTAATCAGGACCACAAAGACCATTTCAGGGTTAGTGCATCTGACTATCATCATTCCAACCCGAGCCATGGACTCTGATACCACACTGTCTCAAATTTATAGCAACTAAGCATTGCCATGCGGTCAATAAGGTCTGAGACTAAGATTCTGCAAGTAAATTAAAAATGATTAAACAAGAAATAGGTTAGTTACTACAACCAGACAAGAAAGATGCTAGCCAGGTACCACTACCTATAGAACACTAGGTGAAGGACCAATAAGCCTTGCTGCCTCCTTCTCAGTGTCTGTGAACCTGAAGGTCAGTGTGGTGCTCAATAAATCCACCTTCAGGCTCCACCAAATCTCAATTCTGTGGTAGCAAAGGACATTAATGTGGCCAGATGTGGTAAAGGATTTTGAGACGGTAATAACGTGGAGGAAATACCTAATAGGAAAAGACAGATTGTTTACTAATTTCCTAATACAGTCCCAGTCCCCACTAGTCCTTATTATCAATTTAAGCAATCACCTGCAAATCGAAAATATGTCTGTCTTCCTCTAAATCTGTATCTCAAAGCTGAGGTACTATGATTGTGATGCAACTGAATACACAGAAATGGGCAATTACTTTCTAATGTTGGTCAAGAGATATTTGAAATGCTACGTTGTCATGTCATTCATCAACGGGTACACCCCAAAAAAGAATGCTCCTTTTTCAGCATCTGCAGCATGACAGTGGTTTCCTTCACCCAGCCAGAAACCCAACTACAGAGGAACAAGCAGACCTGAAGTAATAACTTTTCAACACTTCTTGTCCTTAGTTTTTTTCGCCCTAGTCACAATACATCCTGCCTATTAAAGGTTTGCGCTCCCTTACGCAATGTGGAGTTACTTTCCCTCCATCCACTCTTTCAAGGCTCGACATTCCAATTGACCAAGTCACAGTTAGCCTGCTTAGCAGGAAAAATCATGTGAAACAAATGTATCTGATGTTCAGCTCTCCAGTTCAAGATTTTCCAAACTCACACATTATGTCTTTTAAATGTAGTTTCAAGCAAACGTCTTCAAAGCCCAATCCTACAACCTTTATGTACACATAACACATTCCAGATTAGCACATCATTGCTCCTACCCAGAGTTCTGCCCAGACTCAAAAAGTCTTCAGAATCTGTAAATGTCTTGGGAACCCAACAGCAGATTCAAGCAGATCAACATCTTGCCAAGAATCCTGAGAATAATGCATGCCAAGGCCAGGATGGGGCTGCTTGTTACAGTGATGCCCTTCCCAAGATGGCTGACATGCTTCGACTTATGGAACATGTAGTACCTTGTGACAAACAAAGAATGTCTGTGCTTAAAGTGCGCAAAACCGCAAACACTCAGAGGGCAGGGCAAAGACATCAAAGAAGCTACAGTCCTGCAAGCCGTGGAGGTGCACCGCCAATTCGAGACACTCATATTAAAAAATTTAAGTATAACCTGCATTCATACTCTCAAGTTGTGCTCATAAAACCCTTAGCCCTGCCTGAAAGGTTTAGTTAAAACCCAATTAAATTTGCATTGTTCCTTATTGAGTGTCAATTGAATTTTCTACGTAAACCTATGACATTTCGAGATGATCATATCAGTATTCTTTGTCTTATATCACTTGGGTGGGAATGCTGCCAAATGGAGTATTCTTTTAGCAGAAAATAGCAGTCATTTATTTTTGTTGCTTTCTTCAACTGAATGTGAACGTTGTTTGATAGGAAATCAAATGTCCTTTCCTCAGATAATGAGTTGCAGAATTTAAAACACGGCCATTAATATCTGATAACCTACATAAAAACTTTGACTCATCTAGTAGTTGAGACAGGGTGGCCTCAAGAAAAAAGAGCAACTTAGTTTTATCAAGGTTTACCAAAGTGAATTAAAACATATACTGGCACAGGTAGTCATGTATTTGATGAAGTGTGAAAACCTTATAGGTTTGGTGGTATAGTTAGATCACTGATTGACTGGGTATTGCTCAGAGCAAAATATGACTGAGCCTAAGGTGTTTGTACTATGCCCTAAAATAGAAGTGAATAGAAATTCTGAAGTCCCTGGGCCCAGGGTAAGGTAGCACAAAAAAGCGCTCTCTAGAGAAGAAAAGGAAAGAACACATATGCAAAATATGGGTATGTATTGTGATAAATCTGGGTACATTGTGAAAGACTATCAAGATAAACATGAACTTCTTCAGAATCAAGTAGTGGTAATGTAGGAGCCAAACTCCAATAATCTCATGAACCCCAATATCGAATGATCCCCATCATTTACATTAGGCTGTTCTGCTCAACTAGACGTCTCGTTGATCTGGCAGCAAGAGAGTACCCTCTCCATTAATACACTAACCTAGCAGAGTAAAATTATAACTAGTAATTGGAACAACTCAAAAACTGAGTTCTAAATCAAAATTAAGTTTAAATTATTTGATACAGAATCATCAAAATGAGCATTACAAAGAAATGTGCATATTCTGCCATGAAGGCTCAGATACACAATACAGAATCATGAATCATAACAGAAACCCTAGTCAGTCAATCTAAATTCTAAGTGTCAAACTCATCAGGAGTACTGTTAGAATCCTAAGTAAGGAACATCTCAAAATAATCAGACAGAGTTTCAGGTGGAAAATGGAAAGTTGCCCAGATCCTTCAGAACTGGGGTTTTTTATACATAATTTATGGATATTGATAAATAAAACTGCAAACCCAGCATAGCATGATCATGGTTATGTTGCACTGGCAAATCAGAAACATTTTCGTAAGTTTGTAAATCTCTTCACACTAACCCATTTCTTAAGGTAAGAGAAATCTTCTTCTTGCTTCCTCGGCAACTGCACTCTGGAGATGCACAATTCAATGTGAAACATTTCCTTTACAATAGCTCATAGAATTAGGTTCTTCTAGATGCCTACATCAGAACTAACAGCAGCAATGCTTCAAAATGATACATTGGGTACATGATGAAAAGTTTCATTCACAATACATGCGTTCTAACACTTCTGCACATTGACGTAATTGCTCCCCATGTTCTGCAGGGACTGTAGGGAGAGAAGACTTGCAGCAGGTAACCATTAAGTCTTCAGTTCCTCACATGACAGCTCTGTTGAAAAGTAGTTTTCCAGATAATTGGGAAAAGATTGTTTAAGGACTTTTAGATTCGGGGGCTTGAGGAAACTAAATGGACATTGTATTTACCTCAATTTGTGCAGATGCCAATGATCAATAAAAAGTTGTTGTCAAAGGCAGGTCAGTGGATGGTTCAACTTTTATCTTTAGGCCTGCATGCTTTCAAATGCATATGTTTCTCTTAATATGATTTGGGGGTCATTGTGAAAAGATTTGTTTTGATTTGATTGATTCCCCTCAATTTATTTTGGGCATGCTCTGGATGACACTTCATAATCGTCACATTGATTGGGCAGCAAGGACATTACAACTAAATTCTGATTATTATATCAATCATTCTTTACCAGGCAGTAGTTTACATCATAGTCATCTTTCAAATACATTTGCAGAAATTATAGCATCTCATATCCTTGGTTGTGTAACTACTTTACCTGACTGCTATAAAAGTTGCCATGCATTTGGATAACAAAGAAGCAAACATATTACCCTCACATAAGGACTATAGAACATGGAGCCGCTATAGCCTTTAGATGAGTAAATGCGTTCACAAAACCTGAGACATAACATCATAACCAATAGCTAGATGGAAATGTAGCTAACAAGTTCATTAGACTATCACAGTCATCAATGTCTTCATCATTATATTTACTGCCTAAGAGGGCAGGTATTGAACATACAGTGTACAGAATCACAGTAAAGAATAGCTATCCCTTCCCTTTGTTCTTTTAACCCAGATTAAACATGCTACCGAAACATCTTCAACGAGTTTGATCTCAGAGGAGCTTACCATTTATTCAAAGTCTGAGAGGGCAGTGAGTGCAAAATTGCATTCAGCACCAAGTTTGGATGATTTGAATACCATAAGCAATTGGTGAAGTATATTCATACCAACAATCTCCTGGATGTCACCCAATTCAATTTTTGTGTTGGGTATAGTATAGAAACTGCCCTTATTAAAGCTACTGAGGAGATCAGGATGTCGCTTGATCAGGGGGAAGAGCTGCCCTGATCCTGCGCGATCTGCCAGCAGCCTTTGATACCGTGAATCACGGGTTGCTGATGGAGCGCTTGGGCAGGATTGGGGTGACTGGAACAGCCTGGGAGCTCTTCAACTCTTTTTTCACCGGCCGTGTGCAATCAGTACGACTTAGTGACTTTTTTCACCCTGTTGCTCTCTCCCTTGCGGAGTCCCCCAGGGATCCTCACTTAGCCCGACACTCTTTAACATATATGTTACCCCCTTGGTGGAACTGTTGTGGTAATGTGGCTTTGCCATGACGTCTTATGTCGATGACACGCAAATTGTCGTCTCATTGGCTATGGAGGACAAGGGTGTCGCTGCTAGATTCTGTGACTGCATGAAGGCAGTTACTTTATGGATGGCTAAGATCTGCCTCAAACTCAACTCTGGTACGACGGAGGTCTTGCTGTTTGGGGCCCAGCCTTCCTTTTGGTCCCCTGAATGATGGCCGTCTGAACTAAGTTCACTTCCTTCTCCTGTCAGTTCTCGGAAGAATCTGGGAGTCTCCTAAATGATAAACTATCCTACATTGATCAGGTCAATGCAGTAACCTCGGCCGCCTTCTTTACTTTTAAGATGATGAAGAAGATCCTTCCCTTTATTCTGGCCCAGCTGCAGAAAACGGTGGTCACTTCGCTGGTTCTGTTGAAGATCAATTACTGTAACTGGTTGTATTTGAAAGGGCAGCTGCATGTTCTTAATGCGCTGCAAGACCCCTCGGAAAGTCTAATGAATAATGCTCCAGAAATAATCTGACAGTCCACACCTACATGTATAAAAGCAGTGCAAAGATCCCTAGTATCAGACCCCATTCCCTGGACCAAAAAGCATGCAGGGCTACTGGGACCTAAAGTGGTGGTTAGACATTTGCCACGGGAGTCCTGCTATGTCTGCCAAACTATGGCTCTGCAAACTGGGCCAAATACAACATTTTCAGCACATGAATCACAGGGAAGTAAGGTCGACCATGGAGGTAGTGTGGGGGCACTAGCCCATATCTGAACAATCAACCAACAGACACAATAACTTTAATGTCCAGCCAAGTACTTGTCTTTTGGACAAAAAAAGTACTTATTACACACACTCAATGCTGCACAATTTAACCCACCATGCAGGATGGCACCCTATTTACACTTTTCCTGTGGGCGCGCCACTTATAAATCCATCTCCATGCTTTCTCTCACCTAGGTAACCATAGCTGGATCTGTCACCCATCTGAACTATGGTGAAGCATGAACAAGGTTCAGGTGCAGATTACATTTCCCTACAGATAAAATGGACAATAAGTCACTGTTTACTCAAGTCTTATCCTCCGTGTCATAATAGGCAGGAAATCAGTCTTTAATCCATTGTGCTTCCTTTAGTGCAAAATCAATGGCTTTGTACCACTCCAAACAGTGGCCCTTGGTGATCGTGAGAGGCTTCAGCAGCGCCCACTGTGGACGTGAGGTGCTGTTCACGTCCTCTTCATGTGTAGCTGCCCTGGACAATCTGGCATCACTGTGGGAGTGTTCCTGGCAGCCATAGCCTGCATCTCAACTGATGAGGGTCCTTGACACAGCAGTTGCAGCCTGACCTTGACTGATGGGCACTTCAAGGCAGTTGCCGCCCACTCACAGTCAGGCAGTTGAACCCTGGACCCTGACCTGACTTTTTAACTCCGCAGCCTAATTCCTTACTTTTTAGAAGTTTTAGGCTGTTTATTGCCTAGGTCTATTGCTTCTCTCATAATTGTGCTCTATTTCCCGGGACAAAAGCACCAAGATGCCTTACTGGTATTAGTATGCTTTACAAAACCCCCTAACATTACATAACATAACCAATACACACATCAAGGTAGATGCAGCCCAAGCTTGGCCACAAAATACAACAAAACAGATGCATCCGGGATCTGGGCTGATACAAACAGAAGTCAGATGAAACCCGACCTGGACAAATACGGCAAGGTTATCCCAGCCCACTTAAAATGTGTGGAGATATATCTAATTTGGCAGCTTTCGCAGGGAACCACAAAGAACTGTGAGACTCTCTAGAGTAAGGTTTTCTCCTGGCTTTGCTCTCTCAGAAGTCTGCTTTCTCTAGATGTTCTGGGTCAGAAAAATGTGGGGCTTCTCCTCCTGGACACTTTCTCCTCTTGATTGGCCAAGCAGGCTCCTTCTGTCTCTCACCGGACTGGCTTCAAGGCGCTAGGCATACCTCAACAAAAACGTGCAGACCTCAGGTGATGTCTCCTCACCTCTACAGATTGGCTATCAGGCAGACACCAGCCCTTGCCACATAGCAGCCCTTCAAGTACTTTATGGAGCACTCTTGTCCTTGGCCGTGAAGCTCTTGGAACACTGTGATATATGCTGTTAGTCTCCTCTCTCAGGCCCCATTCCAGTTTCCTTAAATCTACGTTTACCCTGCATGTTGTTAGTGTACGTTTAGCTGTAAATGCAGAGAGTGTAAAGCTATCATTACTCCCAATGAATCTGGATTGCAAAATTAGAACATCTTGACAGCTAGTCCCATTTTATTCCCAGGAAGAGTAGGTGGCTCTCCGCAAGTATGTGGTGTCCCACTTGTAAGCACAATGCTCCAAGCCCAAAACTCCTGAAATTACATCCTTTTGATACTCAACATATTCGATATTGGTTTCTTACTCATACAGACATTCTTTGAACCCATGATTATCCATAAAAAAACTTGATTTCATTAGCCTTGATATCTAGAATTCTACTGATGCCTATATGCTGGAAAAAGTAGCTGTGAAGGATAGGAAGCTTGATGCTGACGTGGGCCAGCATTATCACTGGCTCTTCCTACACATTTCTCAATAAGAACGAGTGACAGGTCAGATCCTTTGACTGGGGGAGTTAGAATAATTTACAAGCATTTCTTGACTATTCCTGGGAAGTTTATCGTCTATGCGGACATCACACTGTGAGGCCCGGGTCAACCTTTAGTCTAAAGTTCATTGAACATCCACACAATGATTGGACATCTTTTTGATCCAAACTGGTTTATATAATAATTCCTCTCCTATTGTAAGGCAATCAAACCCCTCTTGCAAAGAATTTTATAATTTGGTTTAAGGATCGAGCTGATAACGACGACGTGGCCTGCAGCCTATGACCTGTTCTTTGAGGGAATTTGCTCGAATCCAATATAAAGCTCAAATCGTGAGCTGGCTCGTTTGCACATCATTTGCACAGAGAGGATACACATATAGGCTTTTGATTTGACACACCACTCCACAATAAAATGTCATTAACCATTCCAAATTTCCCTAATGACCTCTATTTATTTGTGGAATATTACAGCGCCACCCAAACTAGAACTGTCAATATAATTGTTCCTTCTGGTTAAAGAAAAACATCAAGACCCTGAAACAAGTAATACATTGTTGCTCTTAGGCTGATATAAGAGCGAATGATTAAATATTACCACTCCTAGAAAAACAACCCCAGTAAAAAGAACTAAAACAAAAAATAAAGCTTCACTCTGAGTGCAAAGCTTGTGGGTAATCAAGGTGTGGATGAGGCAATTAATTCTTCAAGCAATTCAGAGATTTTTCACCAACTGCATCAATAAAATGTAGTATAAAAGGACACGATTCGTCAATGGTGTAACAAAACATAAACATAATTGAGAAAGATTGTGATATTGAAATAAAACTTTTCCTCCTCGGCTGTTGCCAGTGATCTATGCCCAGCTTTTTTCAACTCATTATTGAACAATAAAAGACTGATTATTGGGTGGTAGTGGGAACCTCTCATTTCCGAGGGTGTGCTAAATGTTGAGGACAATTCAGTTTGGAATTTACTCCACCATTGGACTGTCTGGAGTTAGTTTATGTTACACTTGTTAGTATATTGCATTTTTGCTGTTGGTATGGCCTCATAGTGCTGTTGACTGAAGTACCTTTCCAAGATTCCCAAAGTGTGTTTTTTCCAGTATCACTGTTTCCATGTGACTCCTCGTGTCTTACGTTTCACAACATATCCTTGTGCCTTCATGTATGTCACGTTTCACTGTGTCTCCATGAGTCTGTGCCTCCTCGTGTCTCACATGTGTCAAGTGTCGCCTAATGACCATAGCTCCTCTGTCAGGCTCTCACTTTGTTCCACTCGGTGTACACAGAATAGGCATTTGCAACAATGTGGTGATATTGTTGGTAATAGTGTGGTAATATTGTAATATTGCTGCTTTACGCTGTGAAAGCTGCAGTTTGTATTTTCCCTGCTGCAAATGGGCAGGAGGTTCAAATGGAGACAGAAGCTAAGGATCCTTCAGCCAGTGGGAGCAGCAATGTTGCAGTTTCACAACCACCACCAGGGGGAGAGAAGCCTCAGAGGCTGTGCCAACGCCGGTGAGGCCCGTAGATAGTGAAGACGGATGCTATCACCAAGATGTGTAGGATGTCTACTCTAAACCCAGTGCCCTAGCTATTTTAAAGCCAGTGCAGTCTTCCCTACCCAATGTGTCCAAGAGTTCCAGTGTCATTCAGCCCACAACTTGCAGCACTCCACAAAATGTTGCCTGCTTGCTTGGCCAATTTGGATAGGTGCACACATAAGTACATGCTGAGGCTCAGAAGTGATTGAGAATCAACATGTGTGTGCCTTCCAAAGGGCAGAGCCTCACTGCACAGCAGTTTGTCTGCCTCCAGAGCTGATGGTGGCGCCTTCATTAGGAAAATCAACATTCACCTCACTCTACATGGACCAAAGGATGCAGGAGGTGAGCGGATAGGACATTTGCCAATTATTTGCACCTATATCCTTACTGCTCACTTCTACAAGTGTCTGTTAGGTACTCTGAGATGCAAGAATGCCAATGGAGTGCATTTGGGCACTCCTGAAAGTTGAGAGGTCTGTCTGCACTTTTTCCTGAACTCTGATTTGTGAAAAGATACTGCCTTTTGTAACTTTATTGGAAGAAAAGTCGATCTTCCTTGTCAATCTATCAAAGATCCAGCCTAATTCACATACCCTAGCCCTTAGTTTCAACGCACGTTTTCAGTACAGCATAAGCTGCAATCAGCTGGGTCCAAGCAGTCTCCAGTTGCTAGATCCCCCTTCATCGTGAGCCTCTTGCCCGGCTATTTGCTTATAAGCTGTGGCTAAGGTGGTTACTAAGACAGACGTAAGCCTCCAATCCTCATATTCTTCTCCTTCTTTCTGCCTTCATAGACTGCTTGTTCCAGATCAGAGAAGGATGCCGGAGTTTGAAGAAACCAAGTGGAGATCCCCTTCTCTCTTCTTTATGCCCTTAAGCAATATAGAAGAGTTTTAGTGCATCTATGTTGTAATTGCTACTACTTTTATGAAGAAATAACATTATGGACTCAATTGACAAAAACGTGATACCTCGAAGAACTCCAGGGCAATGTAACGTGAGAGTGGTGAATGCAGAGGAAGTTAACCCCAGTAGTACCTGGAGCAGAGTAGTACCTGGAGCAGACACATGCAAATGGGCCTCCAGTTGTAGTCTTTTTTTGAAGAAAAAAAAAGGATGTGGTCTAATGGCTACAGCAGTCAATCTCAAATCTTGGGAACCGGGTTCGAGTCTCGGCAATGATGCTCAACATCCTGTAATTCTGGGCAAATCACTTAATCACCCCGTGCCTAACAAAATGAATGTGTCCTTGTGTAACGCAACTGGCGCTCTTGTGAAGCACTCTGATACCTGATACCTTCGGATTAAGTTTGCACTATATAAAACTACGAAAAAGAAAAAACGAAATACCTGAAGATAGAAAATGGACTTTTAAGATCCTGTGAAAAGAAGCAGGCATTTTTTATGGCTCAGTTATTTTTGGTAAAAAGATTTGCAATTAAACCACGCCTAAATGGCGAGGCTGGATGGCCTTCAATTGCCTCAAGTTAAACGCCGGGAAATCTGAGGTCATCATGTTTGGGAACAACCCTAATATTTGGACTCCTGATATGTGGCCGGAAGCCCTAGGAAAGCTACCTGAACCCACAGGGAAAGCAAAAAATGTGGGTGTTATTGTGGACCAAAATCTTGATTTTGGGGATCAAGTCAGTGGAGTTGTCTCATCCTTTTTCCATATCCTTAGGACATTAAGAAAAATGAAACAATTTTTGCCAGGAGATGGATTCAGAATAGCAGTCTCTGCCCTAATTCTGTCGCGTTTGGACTACTGCAACAGCCTGTACCTGAATTTGAAGAAAAAACATGGATACAGGCTGCAGTTGGTTCAAAACGCGGCAGCAAGACTGCTGACAGGAACCCCCACATACACTTCTGTACGAGAGGGTCTCAGGCAACTCCACTGGCTGCCTATAACAAGACGTGCGCAATTCAAAGCTCTATGCACGGTTTTTAAAGCATTGACGGGCAGTGGTCCAGAGTTTTTAAGTAAGTATTTTATGTGGTATGTTCCGAGTAGAGCCCTTCGCTCAGCCGAAGGCAGACTGGTGGTGGTCCTGCGAATAAAAAAGGCTAGATGGGGAGGATACACTTTTGCATTCTGTGCAGCAAAAACCTGGAACAGCCTGCCGGGTCATCTTAGAAATGCCTCGGAGCTCCTCTCGTTTAGAAAGAGACTCAAGACCTGGCTATTTATGGAATAGATCCCGCTTTTCTTTTCAGGAGTCAGTAGATAGCGCCAGGACATCCTTGGGCATCAGTGCGCTTTCTAAGCTTCTAAATAATAATAATAATAATAATAATAATAATACATCCAGCATCCAGCGGGTTGATAAGCAAAGACATCTTGACAAGACAGCCCTCTGTCTCCAGCATTAAAGCATATGCAGGTATTTTACTAGATTCTTAGAAAAGACATCAAGAGCCAGCCAGATTTTGAATAATTTTGACTGAGTGAATTCATAGAAATTGATTTATAGAGTCAGTCCAATTAAAAATATTTATGTTCAAAGCATCAAGAGAGGATATCCATCTGGAGTTTGTCAGGTACATTCCCCTTCTTTCTTCTGATACTGGATTTTACATTGTTGGGTGTAGGAAATTGGGTTACGGGTTGAGGCGGATAAAATCCTATTCAAGCAGAAACCACAATTTATGTCAGGGTGAAGTCACAAGCAACCCCTAATTAACCGGTGCTTAGGTAGCTTGGCACAGAAGCAGTTAGGCTTCACTTCAATGCAATGTGTAAAGTATGTATGCAGGGCTTCAAACAGTAACAAATAGTGGCGGCTGGTGCTGTTTCAAAGTGGTTGGGGGTGTAAAAGTTGGGAATCTGTGTAATTTCTGCTACCTCATTCTTTGCGTAGTTCCACAGGGCTCGGGAGGGGGTGGGACTGAGAATAATGGATAGATGTCATGCACTAACGAGACATTCCTTAGTAAAGTTGCGCCTCCTCTGTTTTGTGGTTTTGCTTCTTCAATAGCAGGCTGATGAGACCCGGCTTTACTAAAGAATGTTTGCATTGTTGTTGGCCTGGCTTCCACTTTCTCTGGAATATTATGTATGCATCAGGCATTCTTGGCCCTTAATCTGCCAATGCTCACACTTATTTCCTGAAATTATTCAGCATGGCTCTTGGCTGTGGGCAAGAAAAATCATAAATCTGACCGTATTTATTCAATATCGGCATTTCATTGTCTACAACGAGCATTAATTTCAGGAAAAACGTGTGCTACCATGATAATAGATTAATGTCCATGGCTGCCTGATGTAAATATAAAATACTGCGGGAAGTGGAAGCCAGACCAACAACACTGCAAGCATTACTCAAAAAAAAACTGAGCCTCGATGATATGTCTAATGTCTAGGAAAAGACACGAAAAACATGGTGACGAAAATCAGTTTTTAGTCAGCATGTTTTATCATTTCTTAATAGTAAGGCGCCGCCGGAAACTGTGTGCATTTTCAAACCATTCAACAACCTGCACTAGGGCCTTGCATCTAACTGTTACAACTCACCAATTATTTAAATACACATGTGTGACAGGCCAGTGACAGCCAATACTACGTCATGATTATCCCACTGCACGGTAAGGTAATTGCTTTTATGAATGGAAACACAACATAATCAAACCTTCCTGCATTGATGTAACATTTGAAAAAGACCCACATGCCATATAATGAAATGGCTCACACTTCCGGTTCATAAAAAACACAATTTATGTATTTCCTATTTGACACGGTGTTACTGACGGTATGCCATACGATAAAGGGTTCAATGGGGCCTATAAATATCAGAGAACAAATTAAAGTGACGTCTTTACACGTTCATCCCATGTTGGAGATGTTGAAAAGACCGTTTTATGCTATTTAACACGATTGCATAGACACACGGAGGATTAGGCCGTCAGCAAAATGTACTCGTCAGTTAATGACATTGGAGCATAAATAGAACCGAACCCCTCAACTCTGAGCAGCCAGTTTTTATTTTGTTTAAATATTCTCTGTTTTTTTTCGTGAACCCTCAGAAAATACCTTGAAAATATGTATTTCTGGCAGCAGGATGCCCGGATTCACAGCAGGACTGAAGGAAGGCTTTCGCTCTAGGGCCACAATCATGTGCAGCAGCACAATCTTCACTTGTCTATGCTTCTGCTCCCTCGGGCGCTGGGCATGTTGGGAAGAGAGCAAGGACAGATAGAAAATGGCCAATCACTGCTAGGCTTCGAAATAAAACCATATATTGATTGGCTATTGTTCTGAAAACCTCCTGCCCCGCACTGCCTCATATGCAGGGGGACAGGAGAGACCTACTTGCGTCTCCTGCTCATGAGCCAATCCTGATGCTGCTCACTTGCTGGTTTTGTTATTAGACCTGCATGTGTGCACCATCATGATTGGCTGAGGCCAATCACTGCTAGGCTTCAAAATAAAACCATACATTGATTGGCTATTGTTCTGAAAACCTCCTACCCCGCACTGCCTCATATGCACGGGGACAGGAGAGACCTACTTGCGTCTCCTGCTCATGAGCCAATCCAGATGCTGCTCACTTGCTGGTTTTGTTATTAGACTTGCATGAGTGCAGCATCATGATTGACTAAGGCAGGAAAATCATACCCTCCTTAGGAGACTTGGGGTTTGCGGCTGTGGTCCCCCAGTCTCACTAAAGTTGCTCAAGTAGGGAGAGTACTCAAGTGCGCAAGTCTGGCTGGACACAGAGAGGCACCTGTCCAACCATAAATGAGCACTTCAAATCAAACTTGCTTTCCTTTGCAGCCTGCTGTAAGCCCACCCTTACGGAATGACACTATTTCCCCCAAAAAGAGCACAGTGGCGGTGAACCAGAAATAAAAATACAGATTTTAATGGATTAATACATGAGCAATAGATGAAGTGGATCAACACCCCAGCGCTCTAATAGATGGTCCGCCCCTGGTAATAAAGTGAAAACACAAACAAGAAAAGTCGCACAGAGGTGGTTTAGAGAAGCTGAATGGTGCGATGCGGGGTACGACGTTGGGGATGCATTTGGGGATGCGTCGCACAGTGGTGGTTCAGATGGGGAACTGTGAGGAGATGCATCGTTCTGCCCAAAAGACCACCGCTGGGTTGGCAGAGCACCTTTCGGCCCAGTTCTAAAGGTCTAGGACAAGACTCACAGCAAGCACAGTCCAGGTGCTGGGATCAAGGTGGTCCGAGCCTTTTCTGTCCCTGAGGCGCTGATCAGGAGGCCAGCCAAGTAGCCCTTGGAGTCATGAAGGTGGTCCTGGATTCAAAGGTGGTCCTGGGTTAAAGAAGCAAGTATAATCCATCTCACTCTTCCACAGGCCAGAGGTGAACTGAAACATTGGGTCTGAGCGTCAAATATTTATACTTGGTGTAATCTTTGGAGTAGGAGAAGGTTCTGGAGATGTCCACCCCAAAAGTTGTTTGGAAAGTCCTGCCTCCCTGCCCTGCCACCAGTTTGTCTGGGGGCACAAAAGACTAGTGTACAACCCTTTGTGAGTGTTCTCAGGCAGAGTTGTTGTGATATGCAAGTGTGGTAGGTGACAGCACCCCCATGAAGTCAGATAAAGCCATCCTGACAACATCTATTTCACCTTTGTCTTACTGTCTGTGAGTAATACACAAAGACCAAGTCATGTGGCCCAGGATGCAGGCTGCAGGCACCTAATAGTTAGGACAAGAAAATGTCAGAATTATGACTTAAAATCAGTCTTTACCATTAGAGAGGGTTTTAAATTACAGTTCTTTAGACACCAAACTCGACCTGCTCCAAATTGGAAGTTATCATTTATTAAATGTAAGAAGTCAACCCAATGTTATGCTACAGGAGAGGTAGGCCTTGCAGTAGTGAAAAATGAAGTTAAGTGTTTTTCAGGACATGTAAAACTTAAAAGTACATGTCAGATTTTTTAAATATACTGCTCCCTGCCCTATAGGCTGTTTAAGGCCTACACTAGGGGTGACTTATATGTATGATATATATTTTTCCAATGTTATTCTTTCTTTATATGATTAATAAAAAACATAAGAAAATTATTCTGCCAACTAACAACATTAGAAAGTAACTTACATGTTAAAATATAGATATTTTAAAATATTGGCAACAAAACATGTAAATCAGAGAATATAATATGTATTCTGACATGCCCCTCACTAAAAAGTAGGTGGGCCCCCAAAGTGTGTGAAGGGATTGAGGTGCTGTTGAATGTTGCTATGGCTTAAGATAGAATGACATTTCAGGTTACTGTAATTTCTAGCTACTCTTGCCTTTAAATTGATCATTGTATCTCAATTCAAATAAAAACTGGTGTGTTAGTGCTGCAGAGGCCCTCAGGGACTCGTTGGAGTGTTGTTAGATTCCCCAAAAGTGTGTAAAGCGCTGTCTTGACTGATTCCTCACAAATCAAAGTCACATTTCATGGGCCTAGCTGATTAGAAGTTGACCCACTGATGTGCCAAAAAAGTTATAGAATACTGTCTGGTCTGTGGCGCAAAAACTTGCAGAATGGAAGTTAAACCCCTCAATGTGCTGCAGAGCATGGAGTGCTGTCTAGGCTTGCTGATTTGCTGATCTTGGGAACATTTCAAAACACGTTCAATTAACGCCACCAGGAGTGCACAAGTTAAATAACATTCTGTGTGAATGGCTACTCTGCAGGTCACGGACACATTACACTAGCTTTGCTAAAACTATGCTAAAACCCCCAGAGTGCATGCAGTAGATAAATCACTGTCTAGACTGCTGCTTCGTGGATCACAAACACGAGCCTCACTGAAGCAAAATAGCAGATAGATCTCTGTCTAGACTGCTGCATTTCTAACTACAAACACGGGCCTCACTAAGACAGAGCAAAAGGGTTGAATATATGTATGAATATATTATAAAGGAAGGCTTGGGCCTGACATAAGGTTTATCTTCCCGGGTTGAAATGGCAGTTTAAAACTGCACACACAGGCTGCAATGGCAGGCCTGAGACATCTTTAAAAGGCTACTTAAGTGAGTGGCTCAATTAGTACAGCAGCCCACTGGTAGCATATAATTTACAGGCCCTGGGCACATGCCGTACCACTTGAGAAGGGACTTTTAAGTACATTAACCATACCAATTGGGTATAAAGCAATTCTACAGTGTTTTAAGGAATGAGCACTAGCACTTTAGAACTGGTTAGCAGTGCTAAAGTGCACAGAGCCCTACAGCCAACAAAAACGAGATAAGCAACAATGGAGGAGTAAGGCAAAAAAGTTTGGGAGAAGTCCACCTTAAGGATGACAAGTCTAACTTTGTACGTCAATGCATTCTTCTTATACCTTTTAATATGAACTTCATTGTATTGGTGATCTGTTTGAATGTTGTGCTTTATTTACCACTATCCATTTAATTTCTTAAGGGAGCTAGGCTTAGTCACTAACTAAAATACTCAGACATGGTGATTTTAGAAGGCACTGTCCTTTTTCAAAGCCTGATTTAGAGTATTTTGGACTTATTTAGGATATACCATGTAGTGGAAATTACTGTGATGTTCGATATATCCTCCATATTAAGATCTGTTCCTGCAATGATGTTAATTTTTACCCAACAGTTAACACCAGCAAAATACAGGCTTTAATGGTTCAGAGAGCATACCTGCAAATGAGAAAAATATTCGTAATAGGATGAGCACACATTCTCCTTATTACAAGCAGAAAAAATGTATTCCAGGCTACTTGTTTCATTACCTTCACGCTGTAATAAAAATAATTTGAACCAGCTATTAATAGGAAGATATAGCAGCACAATTGGACAATAAGGTCAGTTGATGTTAGAAAATTGTGGGGCATCTTAACAAGCTCCTTGTGCCGCCGGTGCATCACTTTTTTTGGCGCATGTTGGTGCAGTGTATTTGCAAGACCATGTAAAGTCACACTGCATGGCTTTCGTGGCCTTATAATCACGGCCTCTTTTCACGCCGAGTCAGCGATGCGGAGAGTGCAAGGTGTTTTTTTTTTTTTAGGCCGAGCATCAGCATGCATGCGCTGCCTGCAAGACCTGTTGTAATCTAAATAATAACACCTTTTCCAACTTCCTACTTACCATTGGTTAACTCCACTATTGATCTTCCTTGCTGCCTCCTAACTCGTTGAAATTGCAACTTCCCTGCGAGGCTTCGGCACACCGGCTAATTACAGTTTCCTTACGATGTCCCTCTTCAGACTTTGTGTGGGAGAACTCTTTTCTTTAATTGATGCTTTCTGCTTGTATTTACTGCTGCAGCTGTTGTGCTGGCTACAGAACTCCTTAAAACTGGTCCGCACTGTAATCTTGGCTTCACTTTATTGTTTTCTGCTGCCGTTCATGGCTGTGCTACATAGTGGCAGCCATTAACTGTGCCATTACAGAAGAATGTGCCCGCCTTCCAGGGCGCTGGTTGTGTGCCCAAATAGTTATGGTGTAACCTTTTTTTTAGGTGGCAAGTTACATAGTGTCATTACCAGTAACATCAGCGTTATAGTAATGAGCTTTTTGCAAATGTGCCTCTTTTTTTTTTGTTGAAGTTTCAAAACAACTTTATTGATGATCTGCACAGTACATCAGCGTAATGACAATCATCCATGATATTGCTGAATTATTACGGCAGTAACTTACACCTTCCCGTGCAGATCCTCTATATATAAACAACCCCCTCCCCCTCATCCCCACTTGTATAACAGTTCACCCACCGGTCATAGGATAACACAAAAGTACAGTCCATTCAGAGCAACACAGTCCTTATAAATTCAGGTCCTCCAAACAACCTCACAATGTGGGTCATCCCTGTATAAATGACAGCTGTCAGATGTCTGTGACCACCCGCGCCTAGAGCAAACACAAGGCATGCCCCCCCGCACGCCACATATGCCTCACCAGCCTTGTAGAGACTCAGCACTGCAGCTCCCCAAGGACTTATCCCTCATCTGGGAGGATCACAATTGTGCACCTCTTTTAGGTCATAGAATGTTTGGAAGTATGAGGCATTGATTATAACAATTTTACATGGCAAGAGGTAAAAACTGCAGAAATAGTACATGTGCGTCCTTTTTATATTACTTTTTATGAGTTTATAAATCAAACAAAACCTATCATATTGCCAGTCTTTCCAGTGTTCTTTCAAAGAGGTGGCCGCATTAGTAAAGTAGTGGCCATGTCAATAAAGGACTGCAGAAATAGGCTTGTTTTTTTAAAAACTCGGCAATCATCTTAGAAGTGGGGCTGAAACCTTGAATACGAAGTAAAATTATTGTAGTAACTGAGCATCTACTTTTTCTGACTATGTTTTGGACATTTAGTGAGCATTTACAATTGAACAAAAATAGTTTTGCATTTTGATGTTTTGTAATATACACACACATCACTCAGGCAGTACTAACGTTTATTCCATTGAAACGCAACATTAACAAATTCATATTCGATGCACATATTTGGTTTAGATTGATTGCTTTCAAAGCGCAATTGCTCTTAATGAATTCAGCTAATTATTTTACTTTATGATGAAACAAATGGATTGCTTGGGCCTTATAGAGATCTCGCAATATTTTGAAATCGTCATGCCTCTCCCAGAGTGCTCCACTCTCTCTTCCTGCGCGGCTTGAGGTGGGTGAGACATGTCATCTAGAGGTGAGAGAAGGAATCTAAGTGCAATCCGCGGGGAATCTTCGTTACCCTGCCTGGAAAGCCTCCGGTTTTGTTCTTCCAGAGAAGAAGATCATTCTCCCAGCCAGGAATCTCCATGTTCCTAACTCGGTTGGATTTTGAAGCATAACAGGGTTATCTATGGCTGTCTCTATTAAGGTGGCTTTGGTGCCCATGCTTTACTGTATAATGAGACACTAGGCATTGATAGAGCAGCAGTGTGTGCCCTTTCCGTACATACGACTGTCTGTTTTACACCGGCTGGGATTTTTTCATGGGTCACTTGGCCACTGGTTGCAAATACCTTTCTATCCCTTCTCTGCTGAGATGGCTCGAGGATTGGACCCTAAACTCTCTGCTCATTACCTGTGCTTGTAGTGATTGCACTAGTCATTGTTAACAAAAGTAATTTGAAAGTCCGGTTGTGACTGATTTGTGTTTGGCTGTGTAATTATCAGCTTTAAAAAAAGCACTTCTTTGTACATGTTTAGGTGCCTATGTATGTGCCTGCATTGCTAAATGTTCCTTATATCTGAACTGACTAGAAGGCTGGTAGTGATAACTAGTCTTAGCCAGTGTATTTTTTTCTTCTATCTTTTCTTGTACCTGACATTGATGGACAGTTACACAATGAATTTTGCAATGCAATAGGTCTGCATTTTAGAAACTTTTACCAATTGGTATTGTAAATGAAAATGTCTTTTATTTGTTGTTTTTCAAATACATAAATAAAAGGCATTGCCATTTATAATGCCCATAGCTAAAAATCTCGCAATTGCGAGACCTATTGTATTGCAAATTCTTGTTTTTATTTAAGTTTTCCCCATCATCATCTGTCGACTCCCCTTCCACCCCACCCTACTGCTCTTACCAGCACGGGCTATGCCTGATATTGCTGTAAATATGATGCATACCTCCTCTGCTTTGAAAGTGACAGAGTGCATAGCAGCCAAATGGCTTGCGGTGCCACATTGCATTACTTTCTTTAAATAAGGCCAGAAATGTCTACATTTTGCCCCTCATTTTTAAAGGGAAACCATCACCTGTACTGGGTTACACTCTTCAAGTACGCCCCCTTTACATTTGCAGGTTAGTTAGTCTTTAGCCCAAAATAAAGCTTTTCCCTGAATGCAATTTGTAAGCTCTCGTCTGAGGAATGCATGTAGTCGAAAGTATATATAATGTATTGTTTTTTTCTTATTATTATTCCTCCTCTACTGGATTTCCAAAAACTTAAGCACTCAATGCTGACATCTGTATGTGACTTTCAGGTCCTAACTTTGAAACCAGTCAGTGGGGACACAGCTTGTCATCCTACCAAGGTCAATACATTGAGCACCCGAAACACCGTGGTGACCTGCGCCATAAACATAGAGGCTATGTTAAGTGATTTCCACTTGCATTGTTTTTAGACACAATCACACTGCAGCTGCTCCTGACCCAAGCAGCCATAATCCTTCTTAATCATTAAACCAGTGGTGTTCTATTAATTATATCTGGTACTGTACTAAAGTCCTAAGGGTCAGTTCTGCAAGGGAACAATTCTCTAGCGAGCTGCCAAAGTAAGATTGGCGACAGATGATAAACTAATCCTGCCTACTGAAGCTTTGGAATTGTATGTAATGTGTGGCAGTAACGGGCTGAAGAGTAGGCAGACACACCAGACTGATAGTCAGAGGGACTGTTTTAAGTGGGGTGGGGCCAGAGAAGGAGGTGGATGCCTTGCCTCTGCATCACCCCAGGGCCAGTCTGAAAACCAAAATCAGCCCTGGCAAAGAATCAGCTTCAAACCGGCACAACCTTGCTCACTTTGCCATTGGATTCAAGCTAGCCTGGCTGATGACGGCTGATTAGCCAGAAACCGGTCCCAGGATGCTTGTTTCCGGTCCAGGGAAGACATGGCTTGGCAGTTCGGGCTGGACTGTTCCCATGAGGCACAGGGTCAGACTGATTTAAATACGGGCATGTCTGCACTGGGGTGGCAGAGTGAGCTAAAGAATGATGATGGAATAAACCCAAATCAGTTGACTCAGGGTGAGTGCTTGCAATGTTCAACACTCTGTCCATCATCCCCTTTGGTTTTACAACTAGAATAAGGCCATGGTGGCACGGTTATGTCATGGTACCCACCCTGCTCTGAAAGCAGCTTCACCTGGCAGCCTACTGGGGAAATGCCAGAGTAGTCCAGTGGCCATGTTGGCTTATTCCTTACCATGTAACAATGAGTGCCTAACTTTCCTAGTTTTTGTGGGTAGAGTGATTTAGTCATTTTTTAACAGATTACTTAGCTCAGGTTTTTGGCTGCAGGTGCTGTGGCAGTTCTTTGCATTCTGGTGGTAACCTGTCTCCAGGCTGTTCTATTGTTTTACATTCTGTTTGGTTCCAATCCATCCTGGAGAAAATAGTCCACATTCCTTTGCAGTTGACTACAGCCATCCTACTTTTCTACTGTTGTTGGATGTGGTGCACCGGCACTGTCGGTTCCATATCATTGAAAGTAGCTTGCAATGAGGGATGTTCCCAAGTGTCAAATGAGTTGTGGTTTATTTTCTCTGAGGGATGATTGGTGCAGTTTTATTTTAAATTTCCCGGCAGATGAAAATCTAGAAATAGTACTTTAAGCTTGCTTCTTTACTGGGTTCCGAGGCTTCTGAGAATACACCCCAGGGCTCTTTAATCCATTACTAGACCCTCCCTTCCCATTTATCTAACGTTTGCAATATCCTTCATGTTTGATGAGGAAAAATAAGTTCTGGTCTCCAAATGAGAGCCAGTGGACCTCTCTGGCAACCACACATTCAAATTAGGCACTGAGAGGCTTGGTTGTCTTACGTGTGGGCAATATTTGATCCCAATTATCTTCTGGCCTGTACCTGGAATAGGTTATCTCTATTTCTTCTTGGCCGCTCTTGAGTTGAGGGCTCTTTTCATATGTGTCACCTGCAGACAGCGCATGTGCTGTTGCTGCAAGGGGCATTGTTTACTAAAAAGGGGTTGGAGCCTGCCCAGTGCTTACAATTCATTCACTGGTTTCATTGTCACTCTTCTTTGCTGCCTCCTAATTGGCCAGTGTATGCCAGCTTTACTTCCTTTTGTTTCGCGTGGAGCATTGAACAACTACTGATTGATTTAGCTTGATTAGTGTCCTTCTGCTGTCCATCCATTGCTCGTGCTATTCAGGTACTATTTTCTTTCTTTGCTTCCACTCACAACCCTCATACATTATCTGTGTTACTTCAACCCCTCCCACCTCCATGGGTTCCATATTGTTTTTTCCTTTTCTCACCACGTGTTCCTGTTATTTCTTCCCTTCGCATCAGCCCAGTGTTCCTGTTGCTTCTTCCCCTCCCACCCCATCCTCCTGTTGCTTCTTCGCTTTCAAACCCCACCTCTGTTGGCAGTGTTGCTTCATCATTCCCACCTGCACCCTTCGGTTGTCTTTGTTGCCTTCCCCCACTGTCTGTCTGTGCGCTCCCTTCCTTGGCAATTCCCTCGCTCCTATTGTCTGTCAAGAACTTACCACCCGCCAGAAGAAAAAAAAGCTTCATAACACACCCGCGAGGGGCCGCATCTTAGTGATTTTTTTCTAACTTTACTTTTTGCCAAGCCGCGCACCAATTTGCTGTACAACATGGCGTAACAATCTTCGCAAAGTCAATATCTCTCACATAGGCGAGACCTATTGGGTTTGCCAATGCTTGTCTTCTGGGCTACGACTTGGCTGAGTTGTGCTTTCTTAAGGGCTGCCTCCTGGCCATGCTTTGAATCTGATTCTGTTTTTCTACACCAGGCTTTCAGCAGACCATGTCCTTTTCTTTATTTTGTGCTGCGTTATTTTCTTCTGGTCCACAATTGAGGCAGTTTCTCTTCTCTTCTTCTGGTCTGTGTTTGGAGCTGTCTTTTATTCTGAAATGTTTTTGGGTTCATTCTATGGCAGCCATGGTGGGAGTTAGTGAAGAGCCGTGGGTGCAAGTGATGTGAGAAGAAGTCTCTTGTTAACTTAGACTGTCATATTGTACGTGGTGGCCAGCCTAATAGGTCATGTAGACTTTGGTGATGCTAAATGTGTGGTAAATAAATGCTGTTTGTAGGGTTGGCCAGGTGGTATGTGGGCCTCGTAGTACATTTTTAGGTTGAGCCTGGACAGTGCATGCGCTGCGAGGCATGCTGTATTCGAGTATAGAAGCCCCGCACACTCTTCGCCCATATTTGTCATTGGGTTCTGTCAATGTCCTTCGTAAATGCTGGCTTCTAATTCGTTAATAGGCTTGTTAGTCCCTCCTTAGTACTGCCTTGTCTTCATTTGTAATCTCCCATGTGGACTGGCCCTGAACACTAATGTTGTTACACCTTATGTCTTATTTAGTCTGTAAGCACTATTTTCTTTAATGAGTTTCTTCTACTGCAGGCATAACATGCTTTCCTATAACATTAAGGGCGCCATGCGCGCTTTCACTTTCCAAGCAGCCCGGGACAATGGCGGCCACTTATTTGAAATGAAATAGGTCTCGCATTTACAAGAGTTTGAAGTATTGGCATTGTGAATGACAATGCCTTTTTTTATGTGTTAATTATCAAAACCGATAAATAAAAGGCATTGTCATTTACAATGCCAATAGCTTAAACTCTTGCAAATGTGAGACCTAATGCATTGCAAATGCTTGTTTGGTCTTGTACTGCAGGAGACTTATATAACGCTTTCTACCCTATGTGGTGTGCATAAGTGTTTGCCTCCATGGGTTGCACGCTACACCATGAAGGGTGTGTGGTTGGAAGAATGTGGTCTTTGTTTTGATTATATGTGGAAAGTTTTTCCATGTCATGCATAATGACCACCAGGGTGTGGTTACTGTGCAATGGGACTCAGCATGCAGCAGTGTGGTGGAAGATAAAGTGTGAGAGAAAGACATGCAGTTTATGATTTACAGTATGCTGGTAGCTTTGAACAGCTCTCCACATGTAGTCCCTTCCACTGCGGTCTGAATTGTTTCCTCAGTCGCCCGGCTGAGGTCATTAGAGGTGGTGCTGAGTAGTTTTATTGAGGAGCTTAGGGAATGAAGAACATGTGGCTCATCTATAGCCTGGCAGTCCTGTACCTTGTTGTGTGTTCTCGCTCTTGTTTACAGTCAATCACAAGACATGATGTCATGAAACATGATGGGGAGAAAATTTGGCCAGTGCAACTGACTATGAGGGGTCTGAAGAGACTGGTTTCAAGGTCTCTTCTGACAGTTCTGATGAATCTCATGTCACATGCAGCATTTATGTCTTTTCTCTTCCAGCAGGTAGTGTAAAGAATGTGACATAGGTCTGTAGTCATGGAAATCGTTGTGGTGAGTGTCCACTGGTGCTCTGAATCAGTCTGCCGGTTCAATACTGCTGAAACAGTGCCCTTGAATGAGGACATATTTTTTTCTGTTAAGACAGGGCAGGCAGCAAATTTTGCCTGTTTAACAAGAGAATCGTGCTTTTTTTTCTACCTTAATGGGCAATGATGCATGGCTTGGGTGCAGAGATGGAATGGCTGTTTGACAGTGGGATATGAGTCTTTTATAGGCCTCATGGTGGAGTTTGATCTTGTCGACAGTGCTGAGTACGATGGTTGCTAGATGCCCTTGCAGAGTTGAAGGCCTGCAGTTGAGGCCTTGAAAAGGGTAGATGCTGAACTGAGGGACATTTTGTTAGTCAGGGTGCAGGCCTAATGTGCCGACATTGATTACTTCAGGTAGCCACGTGATGCACTAGGTTGTGTGCTCCGTGCAAGGTTTGAGGTGGACAAATGGCTTTCCTCCCCAGATTTGAGGAGAACTGGGAAGGTGGTGCATTATGTAATAGCAACTATTATAGGCTTACGGGAAGTCTTCTGAGGGGTTACCTGATCACACCTCTCAAATGTAGGGAGTTTGAGAATAATTTAATGTTTGAACTCATTTTAAAAATCTTAAATAATAGAAATTCCCCTATGGAGCTATGATTGATTTCCATCTATAATGGCACAAATTAAACAAAAGTTGACGAATCCTACGCCGGAGAGTTTTTAGTGGTCAAGAATGATTCAAGTTCCACTGAATTGGATAAGCTAATTTTCATCCATGAATTAGCTCAAAGAACGACCCCCATTTGGATCTGCTCCAAGTTGTCTTGAGCACCAAAGGACATTTATCACAGCTCCTGCTAGAGACAGCTTTAGCTCTCTGACAGAGCTCATACAAGACATACAGAGAAGGGCTGTGAGCTCAGGCCTTCTTAGCTATTGGCTCTTGTGTCATCATCACCTTAATTGATCACCTTTGCTTGATGAGCGTGGGACGGATGATTTTACTCACGTTAGAAAAGGTGTTTTAATAGTTTCCGACAGGGCAGTAAATTGCAACAGAGCCAATGTAGATCCCATCTCACCTGGTTCACATGCGGTCGGGCATGGATGCACTTTTCGGCTCCCACCACTGTATTCAGCAAGACCTGCATTTTCTGGATATTAGCTTTAGCTGTACCTACCTATAGGACATTAAAGTATCTGTCTTGGACTTCACCACCATCAAGGAAATATTATTATTCATATCTTTTCAATGGCTTACAATGATTTACTGGTAATTCCCCAGTAAAGTGCACTGTGTGTGCAAAGTGTGTGCACAGGGCCTGTAAATAAAATGCTATGAACATGTCTCAGACCTGCCACTGCAGTGTCTGCAAGTGCAGTTTTAAACTGCCATGTCGACCTGACAAGTACACCCACTTGCCAGACCCAACCCATCCCTTTTATTACATGTAAGGCACCCCTAGGGTAGGCCTTAGGTAGCCCCATAGGCAGGGTGCAGTGTATGTGAAAGGTAGGATATTTACTGGTGTGTTTTACATGTCCTAATAGTGAAATACTGCCAATTTAATTTTTCACTACTGCATGGACTAGCTCTCCCATTGGTTATCATTGGAGTTGGATTTTAACATCTTACAAGATACATTTTCAATTGGGAAGAGCTAAGGATTTGGAGTTCGGGCTCTCTGAGCTCAGAATTCTTTTGTGAAGGTGGTATTTAAATTGTGTGCTTCAAAATGTCACTTAAAGAAAGTGGGCATTTTCTTTCTTTATCATACTGTGCCTCTACCCGATTATGGAATCAACATCTGGTTTAGACTGACAGCTGGGTGTTTTTGTGGATTTCACTCTAGACAGTCACACAAAGGCAGCTGAGGTGTGCCCTGCATATCCTGATTTCCCATCATCAGGCTGAATCGCCATCCTGAGCTATAGGGGTAGGAGGAGTTGTCACTGGCACCTAAATAAGGCTGTCTCTGGCTCTTCACAATGCTGTCTCAATCCCCTTGTAGTATGTCTGGAGCCAAAGCAGGACAAGGCAGGATCTGTGCACTATAAAGACTTTCCTTTGAAGTATCCCTTCTTCAAAAGCCAAATGGGGGATAAGTATTGGACCTGTAACCCCAGACTTTTAGCACACTTCTGGAGCGGGGGGAGACTCTACCAAGAGGAAGAGCTGGAGAGCTGTCAGGAGGAGTACTTCCCCATTTGCTGTGTTGCTTTGCTATGTTGGCCTGCAGTGGCTGCTTCTGCCTTGGAGAGGACAAAGACTGGACTTTGCTGTTTTGTATCCTGCTTGAGAAGATTCCCCAAGGACGTATGAGTGCTTGCCTCCTGTTAAGAAGTCTCAGGGCCATGAAAGGCTTCAACTGCAGCATCTCTGAACTCCACTGCTTGGAGTTCTGACCTGCCACGTGGTGCCAATTCCAGTTCTGGGCCCTAGGATGTGGTTCTGTGGCTTCAAGACTTGAAAATCCATGCATCCCTTTCTTCATCTCATTGTTTGGACAGGCATAATAATTACTGTTGTTGTTTCTGTACTGTAACTCACATGCGAATATCACTGAGTATATAATGTGCTGATACTGGCATATATTTTAATGTAATTTGTGCCATACCAATATATGTTTTTTATCTTGGATGTCCTTGTACTAAGAAAACTAATAAAATATGTTAAAAATAAAATCCACGCATTCCCTTTCCGGCACCATTTTTCCTGCCGCAAGCTTGCTGTGCGGCTAAAAAAACACAATGCATCGCCACGGCGCAAGTTCATAACACCGTTTACACGACGTCCGAGACCCCCACTCTGACTCCGACGCAGGCCCTGCTGTGCGCCTGAAAGGATCGATGCAGCACCTGTCCGCGGCTGGAAGAATCAACATAGTGCCTGTTTCCTCACCGCCGCATTGACCGCAGCTCGTGCGTATTTCCACGCATCGCACATGTGCACCAAGTTTCCACCGCATTGCCCTTCAGAAAGGTATCACCTCAGGAAAATAGACGCATTGCTTCTCCTCGCAGTAAGGAATTGATGCAACACTTCTCCTGCATGCAGTAGAACTGATGCCTCCATTCGCCTCAACTCAAGAACCAATATATTGCTGTGTTTTGCGATGCGTTCCATCTTTTACGGCTGTTTTTTGTCCTAGATTTGTGCTGAAATCAAGGCATCCATAGAGTTTTGTAGACAGAATTGCTTAAATATTTGAAAAGTAATATTTTGAGTTATGTATGTTGGGTTTTTGTTGCTTTGGTCTTGTTTGGTTTAGATAAAGATTGTTTATTTTTCTATACTGGTGTGGTGTCCATTTGTAGTGTATTCACTGTGCTGTTGTGTGTTTATGTACAAATGCTTCATAATTGCCTCTGAGATAGGCCCGACTGCTCGTGCTAATCTACCAAGAGCGTGAGCAGGGGTTATCTTGGGTATGTAGCTCCTTTACCATGACTAGAAGGGAGGGTCCCTACTTGGACAGGGTGCATATCAATGCCAACAGGTTCCCACTGTCAAAAGAGGAGCTTTGCTTATTCTTTAGTACGAATTTTGGAATGGAACCAGGACTAAAATGTTTACTGCAAATAAAGGTACGTAGTGAACCTTCTTGTTTATTTCAGAGAAAATGTATCCTCTTCAGCTGTCTCACGATCATCTGCATTCATCTTGCAAGAGAACGTATTGCACTGAATATTAAAAATAATGAAAGAGTGACTTATGCACATCTTAATTAAAGCAGTTGTTTAACTGCTCAATATTTAAAGTTGTGTTTTAATCATTTAAATTGCACTCCAACCTCTGCCAGGAAAATGTTAATCTATGGCTGCTTGTCCTTGTGCCACCCCAGGCATTTAGCTTTTCAAAAGAGCACTGAAGCTTGAAACTTAGAGCCATTTCGCTTGGTGCTGTGTTATGGTAAGTGGGTTTTCTGCACACTGCTGGAACCAGCGTGTGAGTTGGAGCAGCATCAAATATTGGCCAGATGGAAGGCCCTGTTCAAGATAGGGTGTTATGTACCTACTGAGCTGAGTGCGCTGTCCCACTGAGTTTGTACTCAATATCCCATTTGCCTCCGCTCTTGTCTTGGGAGCCTAGTGAAGCAGTAATGGCTAGAAGGAAGGAAAAAGGGGCACCTCCCAGTCTGGAGATTGCAAACGCCCCACTCTTCCACTGATGAAATACCTCAACAATATAAGCAAGACACAGTAGGAGGTGCCCACACTACATGAGGTAGGTTGCAGATGCACTGCCTGGGTCATGTCGTCTAAAGCTGTATAGATACCGAATATTAAATAAGTGGGTCCAGACTACTGCTCCTATAGTATTTAACATCCCAACGACTTCCGCTCTATCTTTCGAAACAGAGCCATACTCTGACCAGGACGAAAGCGCGAGAGTGAAGAGCAGGCAATGACAGGCTGAGGTGAGTGAATGAGGTAAATTGGAGAGCAGACCAGCACGCAACGGCGGTAGCAAGAGGGAGAAGGATCAACATGAGAAGTGAGTGTAAGATTGATGGGATAAACTGGGAGTGAGGGAGTGATGACAACAGCAACATGTGGTAGCAACTTCAGTCACAAATAAGAATTGCGTAATGCACCATCACCAAAACATAATGGGAACACAATGAGTTCAGAATGCTGCTTCAAGCATCCTCACTAAGACTCCAAGCTACATTACTCTAGACCTGCGTAACTTACACCGGCTGCCAATCAAACAAATAATCTCTTTTACAGATATAGTAGTAGTATACAAAACTCTCCACTATCAGTAGCCTGAAATCTTGGCAGCAAAACTGGTGTGGTATCATTAATCGCGCTCACTCCCCTCTGATTTTCAGTTATTGCAGTCAATTCCTGGAACGAGAATGATCAGTAAGGGTGATAGAGACTTTTTAATCCAAGAAGCTTTAGTAGTAGTAGCGCTCTAGAAGTTCTACACCTTCCATAAGATGATGTGGGCTTGATAAGTGAATGGCCCATTCAAGCAATGGCAAACCATGAAAACGTCATGCCAGGCAGAGCCTGGTCTCTCTGGACACTTCTTGTACTTTATGAAGCATTGATAACATTATGACTCCCTGGTGCATAAAGATGAGACCTAAAATTAACAGCAGGCCTGCAGGATCTAAAATCATTAAGCCTCCTGGTAGGTCTACTAAATTTCTTCCTAATTTCTAAGTGAAATTAAACAGGTTCACGTCACCAACCTGCATCAAATTCAAAACCCAGTGTGCTATATACAAAGTCTTGAGTATCTCTTCAATGACCTCTCCTCCACCAAATTCTCCCACATATCCGACAGCTTTAACCAAGTGATTCTGAAACTATCCCAATCCAACAATGAGAAAACAAGCCTTCCTATCATTGACACTCCCCCTGTACTTCCCTCCCCAGACACTCGAGAAGGGATCCCCCGCGACAAACATTCATGAATGCTGAATCCATTTCTTTTCAACACATCTAACAATCACTGAACCGTCCCCCTTTAAATACCTCAAAGTTTTATATGTCTTGTCTGTAGGGTAAATCTGCAAATAATGCTAATAAATGTACTCTCTAAGTATGGTATCCCCCATGCTTTTAGAAACCTCTTTTTATGGCAAATAATGTCACTCTCTATGAAAAACTGTTTGATACCAAAAGGACTTAGGTCTGCTATATAAACATGCAATCAAAGTAAAAGAAAATAAGAAACAAATACCTAGATGATATCAGGGAAACTGAGTAGGCTGCCTTGAGGATGTGCTACAGGTGAAGTGGATGGTGTTTAAAGGCTAGAAACACATATGTAGCCCCCTCTGAATCCATAAAGCCTCATTATGACATTTGTTCATTACTTGTTGTCTGTATACGGAATTTGAAACAGGCTTTGTTTTAGTGGGATCTTGTGAAAGGAAACATTACAGTATTTTAAGTGGCATAAAAGTACGAAGATCTGTTCAGAGGTGATGGATTTCAATGTGATGAAATATGCAGGTCTAAATCTCACACAAGAGGGTCTCAAAGGTGCATAAATAACCTAAGTTCAAACGTACTGCTCTAAACTTAAATCTCAAACTCACACTATGTACGGGGGTAAAAACATGGAAACATGTATAAGTGGTGTGGTGTCCTGATTGTGTTCGGAATAGAACCCTCACTCACCCTAGGGGGTGACATGCTTCATCATAGGCTCCCCTCCGAAACCTGGGACCGCAAGGTTCCCAGTGTGGGCTACGACTTTCCCGCAGGAAAGGAGCAGGGATGTTCTATAGTGCATGTAGTACTACTACCTAAAGGGGCAGAGTGCTAGGGAAAAGTGGATAAAACTATCTCATTAGTGGCGGACAAACTTTTTTCAAATGCCCGATGGATAGGAGTAAAAACACAGTGGAATAGGGATAGGGATATGGATATTCCCCTATCACGTGGTCAAAGTTTCAACCATGTATGACTGTAAAGTTCAGGCATTCATCAGGACCAAGGATGTACGTCACTCTGCTATGTGTTGTGTGTGCAAAATTCAATAATAACAATCATATGATTAGGCCATACAGTCAGCTGACGAGCTGTACTTGTAGTACCAGCATCTTCAGTAGGACAGGTGGCACTGTAGAAAACACCCAAAGAAAAATGTAATAAAAATGTACATTAATGCCTCAAATTCAGTGTGCAACACCAGTGTCTACCATCACCACTGCAAAACGTGTGTTGTGTGCTCATAAAGCATGTATCTTTGCCTTACCCTAATTATGTAGGCAAGGTCCGACTCAACCGTCAGCAGACTCTCTCAACAAGTAGAACTCTGGGTAGACATACACAGACAAAATAAATTGTATCTGAAAATGCAATCAGAATAAGGACATATCAGCCCCTCTAACTTATCATGTAACCCTACCCATACCTCAAAGCTCAGGTAAAAGGCGTAATCGAAGGTAAGTGTTAGAACTGGGGGTCTCTAGTTGGCAGAGGTAGATACCTTTGACCAAATAGGGACCCTTGCTTCTAAGTCAGGGAAAGGTGGTAGAAGTCACTTAATTCAAGTTGATGATAATTGCGACACAGTTCTCACAAAAGTACCTGGATAAATAACACAAAGCAAACAAAAGGTTTGCAGGGGTGGAGATGCGTCGGTTCCTTGCTTCGGGGGAGACGATGAGTCGCGCCTCAATGCTTCTGCAGAGTAGGGGATGCGTCATGGTCCTTACCGGAGCCGCAACAGGCCCTAAGACACGTTTCTCCTGTGATGCGATGGCGACCTCTGCAGCGGCGACACGCTTCTCCGGTGATGCGTCGGTGAACAGCTTTGACAAAGGCACGCTTCTCTGGTGATGCGGCGGTGACCTCTGCGGCGGCGACACGCTTCTCCGGCGATGCGACGGCAACAGCTGCGACTGTCACATGCTTCTTCTCGTTGAGTAGCGCTTCCAGCTCCCAGCGACACGTAGGTTTCTGCAGACAGAATACCCAGCAAGGAAATTCAGAGGGGAGCTGGTGGTGAAGTCTATTGTCCCTGAGACTTCAACAGGAGGCAAGGACAAGTTCAAGCCCTTGGGGTAATATTCTGCAAGATGATAAAAGTTATTTGAAAGTTCCTTCCCCTCTCCTTGGCACTGAAGACACCACTGTAGGCCAACACGGCAACACAGCACACTGGCAGGGGGGCAGTCCAACTGCTACAGCTTCCTTGGTTCTTCTCCTTGGCAGAGGTTTGTCTTGTTGTTCCAGAAGTGATCTAAAGTCTTGGGGTCTGGGCCCCCATATTTATACTACTAAATCCTTTGTCCTCTGAAGGCAGAGGGGCCTGTGCCTAGTCAAGCCAGTTCTGTGCAGTCCTGGAGCACTTTGTTTATAGGACTCCTTCTTTCCTTTGACTTGGTGGGCCAGGGTCCTCAGACACACCACAGGGGGAGGAGCCAGCATTGTGGAAGGCAGGCGCAACCTTATTCAGACCTAGGTGCTACTCCCCACACCACTCTACATGCAGATATGTCTATTCAGCCCTGTGCTGACTCACCCTGTCTCATGGAATCCCCCAGCCCCTGTCACTCCCAAAACCAGACACCCAATACACAAGCTAGCAGAGGCAGGCTGGATGGTTTGGTAAGAAAATACTTACTTTCTAAAAGTGGTATTTTCAAACACAGAATGTTAAAACCAACTTCCCTAAAAGATGTATTTTATCATTCTGAGTTCAGGCATTCTAAACTCGAATTTCTACCATGTTCCCTGGGTCAGTTAGGATTATAAGGTGTCATAATCAAACTGCCCATTCTGGCCTATGGGGACTGGTAGCCTTGCAATAGTGAAAAATAAAAATGGCTGTAATTCACAATTAGGAGATGCCCGCACACCAGGACATGTCCTACCTTATACTTACAAAGCACCCTGCCCTTGGGCCTACCTTAGGGGTGTCTGATATGAAGAAAAGGGAAGGTTTAGGGACTGGTAAGTGGGCGCACTTACCAAGTCAGTATGGCAGTATAAGACTGCACCCAGGCTGCAATGGCAGGCCTGAGACACATTTTACAGGGTGCTTCTGTGGGTGGCACAATCAGTGCTGCAAGCCCACCAGCAGTATTTGATTTACAGGCCATGGGCACACATGGTGCACTATACTAAGGTCTGACAAGTAAATCAAATAAACCAATCATGGAGTCACTAATCAATATATCAATTTAACATAGGGAGCACTTGCACTGTGGCACTGAATAGCAGTGGCAGTGTCCAAAGCATATAAACCAGCAAACAGATCAAAAACAGAGGAGGCAATCAGTAAATAAAAATGGAAGGGAGACTCACGACAATGGTACCAGGTCTAACAGTAAGTCACAGCAGTGCCAGAGCAAAGCAGTCTGAAATGCATGGGTAGTTTCACAGATTGCAGTCACAGGGATCCTGATGCTTGGATTCTTCATGGGCTTAAGCTCAAGCTCCATCCCAACCAGTAGTTCTCCACCCCGGACACAACGGTGACTCTCCTCAGATATCCTCTGGATTTCTTCCACTTTTGGAGTTTCCTTTATCTCGCCATGTTGATGGCTGTTGTTGTCATGGTGCTTTGGCAGTGCTTGGGGCTATACCTTATATGGGAATTCTCTTTGGGATGTTATGTGAATTTGTGTAGTGCACTATAACCCGCTACGGTATCCTGAAGCTGAGCAGGTGTGTGTGTGTAATAAGCCCAGTCTATGGTAGATTTAATAATTGAAAAGTCAGGCCTTAAGCTTCCTCTCGAATTCAAGAAGAGAGGAGGAGTCTCTGATGTGGAGTAGGAGGCCATTTCAAAGTTTAGGAGCAATGTAAGAGAATGCCTTTCCTCCTGATCTGGTAAATGTATGTATGGGATGTGTGCAAGCTGGAGTCCTGTGAAGTGGAGGTGTGTGTGTGGTTGGTGGAAGGAGATGAGACTGTTCAGGTAGGTGGGTCCTGAATTGTGTAGTGCCTTGAATGTGTTTATTAGGAGATTGAAATTAGAGCATTTGTGTATTGGGAGTCAGTGGAGCACCCTGAGGTGTAGTGTGATGTGAATTCTGTGTGGGAGGTTCAGTACAAGTCTGGCTGCCGAGTTCTGAATGGTTTGTAGTATTCTAGTGAGTTGTTTGGTGATCCAGGAGTAGAGGGTGTCCCTGTAGTCCAGTTCAACATGTTTAGGATTAGAGCAAGTTTTTCTAGTGTTCTTTGGGAGGCATTTGAAGACAATTCTCAGCATATTCGGGGTGTAGAAGCAGGATGCAGTGAGGTCATGGACTTGTGCTGTCAAGTCCAGTTTGTTGTTGATGATCGCTCTGAGGTTCCTGGTGTGGGTGCTGGGTATGAATTGGTGTCCCATGGTGAGGTGTTCTGTCCAAAGATCACTACTTCTGTCTTGTCAGTGTTGAGCTTGAGACAGTTGGCTTTCCTCCAATTAGCAACTTCAGTCATGCTGGTGGTGAACTACGAGGGAGACAAGTCCAGGCCTTGAGCAGTGAGTCAGCTCTCACACTTGAAGGTCAGCCAATGAGAAGCAGTCCCAAGGCTCCTTGGACCTCCGAGGCAGAGCCACAGGTAAGTGTGTGTTTTATTAACATTAATGTTTGGTGCCTGCGTGCGTGTATGTATGAATGTTTGGTAATGAGTGTTGTGAATGTATTTGTTTGTGTGTGTGCGCATGTGTGAATGTATGGCTGTGAGTGTGTATGTGTATATGTGCCTGTGTCCATATTATTATGCGAGTCACCTGCAATGGCTGTCCTACTGGACAGCTGGTCACAACTTACAAGAGATAGACTACACTGTGCGTGATGTTGACCTGGGTACTCTACACACATTACTACTACCACAATGTAAAATTCCCCCAAACCTGCCACCCCTGCTGCATAAGGCACTTTTGTGCTGGAAGGCAGGGAACATCCCACAAGCAGGAAACCCACTTTTTATTGGTGGGCTTACAAAGCGCAGGATAGGGGCCTGGTTAGATGAAGGAGTTGACATAGTAGGGGACTTATTTAACAATGGAATTTTAATGGACCACGAGAACTTTGTGCGGGAAACAGGTGTGCCAGATCAGTTGTACCTGATACATGCCGCACTATTACAATACGTCAGGAAGCATTGGGCCCCCCCAGAGAAACAAACCCCAACTCAAGAACTGGTTAAGACCCTATGTTACATGGGGAGGGGACAACACCTTATCAAATGGTTATATATATGAATACGAGCACACGCTGCGGTAGAACTTACAGACTTACGAGCCACATGGGTGGAGGATATTGGACGGGAGCTCTCAGACAAGGAATGGGCTGGAATTCTTCAGTACCCCAAAAAAGTGACTTGAAACACAAAGTTTAAATTCATACAAAGTATGGTACTCCATAAAGCCTATCTCGCACCACGGTGACTGCAGTGGATGTTCCCAAATGCGCAACATCATTGCCCACGTTGCCAGTTGACTTAACCAGCATGCTATGGGCATGCCCCTGCTTTAAAAATGTTTGGGAGTCTATTCGGCTTCACATATTGACAGTCAAACAGATACACGTGGGGGACACGGTAGAGGAGTGTCTCCTAGGTCTAAGTAAACGTTCGACCAAACAGAAGGTACAGCTCAGATTCATGGACCTCACCCTAATTATAGCCAAACGGTCCATAACTATGCGACGGAAGTCAACGAAACCCCCTTCTGGATACACCTGACAAAGTGAAATGCTCCTTTGGGGCAGGGCTGAGAGCGCTGCGTTACGACGGAAGGAGGCCAGGGGATTATGGAAAAACCTGATATCCATGGATTGGGATATTATGCTAGAAGCTCTCAAAGGTGTAGACTTGAATCCCATAACTAGCACCTCGAACGCGCAACAGTCCATAACATAGTTGCAACACACAGACATACAGTTAACGACAGGTTAAATAAACCGCCACAATCATTAAAGTTATAGATCATGGATTGTTTGAATAGCACGCAAGAATACACGCATAAACAGTAGAAGTTGCTAGAATTAGAGTGGGAGGTGGGAGGAGGGACAGGTGGGGTATGTTGGCTTATAGCTTTGTTAAACATTTTCAGATTGCTTAATAGAGAAATAGTACTAGACAGATACACGAAGAACGATGTCCATGATGTTGACGCTATTGAAGATTATGGATTGTACCCCAATACTGAAAACTAAGACACGTATCATTAACGCATGATTCCATTGCATGGGTAGTCATGCTGACTGTTTAATGGAAAATAATAAAGTTTGTTTTAAAAAAAATGTGCTGTGTCCCGTCCGCCCCCTCCCTCCTAAACTTGCCGCCTGCCACTGCTCCAACCCCACTTGAGCAACTCTTTCAAGGTCATTATTCCTTTGGAAAACAGTTGTGGGCCCTGTGCATGGTGGGAAAGGAAAGAACAAACATGAGATACTAAAATTTGCTATTACAAGATCTCACACTTGCCAGAAATTACCGCGGGCCCCTTGCATCACTCAAAAAAATACTGCGTAGAAAAATATTTTTCTGCCCTTTTGGATCGTCTGTATCCACATGTCTATTTAAAATAAATAAATGATGGAAATTACCCTGGCAACCTTCCAACACCCCTAGGGAATGAAAAGGGTACAAAAACAAAAAAGTAAACGTAAAATGAGATGGAGAGGATTTATAGGAGTAACTTCCTCTGTTTCAATAAAAATAGAAAACGGCTTGCGGAAAGGGTTATTGTGAGGGTAGATGAAACACGTTTACTTACTGAATTGGGAGAAGGAAAGAGAAGAGGTGGTAATGTTTGTGTCAGTTATACATCTGGTAAAATTGATTGAATTAACCAAAAAAAAATTGCAAACTTAATGAAACTTGCTTAGATTCTCTATAATTCCATGAAATTTTTGGCAGCAGTCTTCCATACATTTTAAAGTTTTTTCTCCAAATATTGCTTCTTAAAAAAAAAAAAAGAACTCAGCTTTATCAAGCTTGTAAACTTTTTCTATGATTTCATGACAGAAGTTTAAGCGAAGTAAGGTAATTTCTTACTGCTAACTCTAAAGCAAACATTGAATTGTGGCCATGAAATGTCAATGTATAAACCACAGAAATGTGCATCGAGGAGGAATAGCAGCGTTTCTGTAACTTTAGAGCTAGTACTAAAAAGTGCTTGAGTCAGTCAATCGAATTTTTTTTGCCTCCGTGATTGATGCGCCTCAATACTGTGATTAACTGCCTGAAAAAAACAATAGCGCCATTTAGTGCAGTATTATACCTCTACTTGTACTTTGTACTCTTTTGTAACATGCACACGTCACCTTTCCTTTTGTAACGTATCGTTTGCTACCTCTTGTATTTTGTTTGCTTTTGATACATGCACAACGGCCACCACTGCCTCATGTAACGTAACTTATGTTTAGTGTTTTGAGTGTCTGCCATTTATTGCAATTTATTTACCTCTACGTGTACTTTGTATGCTCTTGTAACCTGCACACGTCACTTTTTCCTTTTGTAACGTATCGTTTGCTACCTCTTGTATTTTATTTGCTCTTGATACTTACACAATTGTCACTATTGCCTCATGTAATGTAACGTTTGTTTTTGTAACATGCTTACTTGTAATTTTTCTCCTTATGTATCATTACTTTGCCTATTGTGAAGCACTCTGACACCTACGGGTATAGTCCGCGCTAAAGAAAAACGCATTAAATAAAATAAAATAAATAAATAAATTAGGGAAGACAACATAAATAACATAACCATATCTCATATGTGCCAACGGGCTTGAGTCAGGCGTGTCTCCCGATTTTTTTAAGCCGAAATACTTTATTTGAGCCGACTCCCGACTAAAATTATTTCTGCTTCAATGCAAGTCAATAGGGAAGATACATTCGCCTGAATTGTTTTCGAAATCTCCCTCTATCTAGAGGCCGGCCGACGTTTTTGTTTACTCTATGACGCATACACGGCTGTGCTAAGATTGGTGGAGAGGGGAACTTGGCTGCTTTGCAGGAAGCTTGTCTGCAGCGCGCCACTCAGAAGAAACACAAACACATCCAGACGGAAAGATTATCCTTGTAATGCTGCCAAGGTCGAAGGAACCTTGGATTAACCACAGCATCTGTTCCAAGTGCTGACCTGGCAGGCTGTTATTGTTGTGGACATTCTGGTATATTTTAGGCATTCTGTACGTCACACTTTGTTGTCATTCATCTATATTTATTTATTTCTTTAATTCAGACGTAATAACCGTGGACGTGTGTGGAGCTCTCCATGCTACATAATTAATGGCGGTAGTCTGCATCATTGAAACAGAATGAAATGCAGCTGTAATAAAACACATTTCTAAAAGCACACAAATACACACTGCAACGCAAACCAATGCTAAATGTCTCCCCACACCCCCTCCTCCACACTATGCTTGAGATGTCCTATGCACAGGGTCACTGGAAAAATGCCGCAGACAGAGGGAGAGAAATAACTAAACATTTAGGAAGTGTGAATGGACCTGCTCATTTACATGGAAATATACATGAGTATATTTTCATTTGAGGAAAAGACATTTTCAACCAAGAAGTATGTCAGAGATGCTGTGTCTGGCACAGGTACACAGGTGTAATCAGGAAACCTGTTAAGAATTCTCCAAAGTTGTACATAAACTGCCTGTTCATAAACGTAGCGATGCAGATTCATGATGATGTGTGTGAATCTGGTTCTGTTTGCCCAACAGAACATTCGCAAGGGGCATTCCACTACCGACTACTATCTGAATAAAAGTGTAATTTGAAACTAACTGATATCAATATCTAGTTGCAGCGAGCATCTGAAATTGCAATCAGATCATGTCTGACTCAGTTTCAAAAATGTTATCTCTCCTAAAATGAACTTTGATATTTTAAAGGTCGTGATTCACAAAATGTCTTGAGTTATGCCCTCAGCTGGAGCTTCTGACTGTAGAAAATGTGAATTAATTTTTTTTGCAACCGTAGGTTTAGGGCTAAGGGGAAGAAAGAGGGAGTTTCCGGAGGAGATATCCTTGATCTAGCCATGCGAAACAGCTCATAGGACCATTCCTACAATGAAAACACTCCTAAATAGTTTTTAAATATGATTCGATTGCATTTGCTTCCCAGGAGAGAACGGAAAGGGACTACACCTTAGATAAATTTGTGTTTACAGCAGAACTAAACTCTACCAGGAAAAATAGTTAAATGAAAAAAACGCAAGCAAAAACAGTTAAAACTGGTATAGCACATTTAGACAAATAAGTAAACTGAAATAGCGCTTAGAAGCAATTAGCGCCAAATTGGGATATCTGGTTGTGCATCATCAGGGCAACCACAAGAGTTCAGGCCGAACGTGATGAAGTGCGGGTCGGAAAAACTGAGCCACGTAAGTCCGCTGAACAAAAGCACTTTGATCCTGTTTGCGTTGAGAAAGATGCATCGTGCAGCCGAAGCAATGTTTCGGCTCCAATCCCAAATCAGAGGGAAATGCGTTGATTTTCCCTAAGCAAAGGCGGCGGTGCATCGGTCCCGCGGGCGATGCGCTGATTCCAAAGGCGATGCATCGGTTTTAATCCTGTAGCAGAGGATGTGTTGATTCTGATGGAGATGCACTGGTTCAGAAGTTGATGCGCTGGGTCTGCTCCATGCAGAGGGGAGGATGCGCCGGTTCCAATCCACCCAATGACGAAGATGTGCTGGTTGTGATGCGGATGCATCAGTTGGCTGAAGAAGCACCTTAGGCCTCACTTCCAAAGGTCCAGGATTTGGGTGGCATCACTTGGCTGGGCAGACTCACAGATGGCAGAGTCCAGGTGCAGATGCAGGTAGTTGGAAGTCTTTTATGTCCCTGAGACTTCAATCAGGTGGTGAGCCAGCAAGCCCTTGGGGGTCACTCTGGGTTCATGTGATGCCGGTCCAGTCCTTCTCACCAAGGCGGGGAACAGCAGGCAGCAGGGCAGCACAGCAAGGCAGGAGTCCAGCAAAGCAGCAGTCCAGCCGAGTGGCAGTCCTTCAGCAGCAGAGAGTTCTTCTTCCTGGTCCAAAAGTGTACTAAAGTGTTGGTATCAGAGGTCCTGTAATTATACCCAGTTGTACCTTTGAAGTGGGGGAGACGTCCAGGGTCGGACTGAGAACGCAGACCAGCCCTGGCAATAATTCGGACCAGGCCTGTGGCGGGGGGATAGAGGGGATGCTGGTGGGAAACACTTATGTTGCTTTTATTACAGGGGGCCAATATTACAGCACTGCTGCAAACCCGGCGCCCAGTAACAAAAACAGCCCCCACCGTATCAGAACTGGCCCCCAGCCTTCCGGCCCACTGGAAAAATGCCCGGTGCCCTCTACGGCCAGTTCGGCTCTGGAGGCTTCAAAGAAAGATCTTTGAAGTGCACAGAGGTCCTCCCTCACAACCTATTAAGGTGTAAGTGTGAGGCTGTGTCCAGCTCCTCTCCCCCGTCCTGCCTATGATGACCCATCAGGATGTGGATGGTCCATTATTCACACCTAAGCTCCTTTTGTGTGTGACTGTCTGGAGGGAATGCACAAAGCCCAGCTGTCACCCACCCCTAACGTCTATTCAGAGACAGGCAGCAGGCACGGAATGGCTAAAGGAAGAAAATGCCATCTTTCTAAATGCGGTTTGCAACTTAAAATCTGACTTCACCATAAGTTGTGATTTTAAATTGTGAGTCCAGAGACACCCAACTTGGAAAGCCTATCCCTCCACAATTGGGAATTACACTTTAAGGTGTAATAAGGTAATCCCAAGGAGTTCTTTACTACCAGACATGTAAAACTTAAAAGTACATGTCCTGCCTTTTAAAAACATTTCTGGTCCTTGCTGCTCAGCCAGTATGAATGTGCTGTATGGAATGTTTGAGTGCATAATGATGCAATGTAATGCTTGGGTGCCTGTGAGGTTGAGAGTGTCAGTCGGAGTAGGGGCTGAGCAGCAGGGAGGCTGCTTCTGGTGGGGCTATCCCAAGGACCTATCTATGAATATACTTATCTGCATCTAAGATTAATAAAACTTCGTCTATAACTTACACCCCGGTTACCGGACCTTTCATTATAGCACTTATATGTGTAAAAATGGAAGGTTTAGACCTGGCAAGAAGATATCTTGCCAGGTCGAATTGGCAGTGTAAACGTCACAGACAGGTTATGCAATGGCAGGCCTGAACAATAGTTAAAGGGCTACTTAAGTGGGTGGTACAATGGGTGCTGCAGGCTAGTAAGTAACATTTAATTTACATGACCAGGCACATGTTGTGCACACTATTAGGGACCTATAAGTAAATTAAATATACCAATTGGGGATGAGCCAATATCACCAAGTTTAGAGGAGAGAGCACAAGCATTTTAGCACTGGTTAGCAGTGATAATGTGCTCAGATTTCTAAGAGTTCAAAAACGAAGGGCCTCATTTACAATATTTTGACGTAGGGCAGCACCGCAAGCCTTCCTGCTGCGTTGCCCTACATCAAAAGAAAAGGGCAAGAATCTGCTATATCTTTCAACTATGGCGCGTTGCTGCCCGTTCTCCCTGCTCTGGTGAACAAATAGCTTCCATGCATCAATGGAGGCACCCTTGCGCCATGGTGCAAGGGTGTCTGCATTTTAGGGGTGATTGTTTTTGCGCAGGATGGGACTCCTACCTGCACAAAAACAATCAATGGAGGCATTTTCCTCTTCTATACGTGCTGCAGAAACCAGCACCCATATTAAGGAGAAAAACGAGGAGAAATTCTGGTATTTCTTTTTCTTGTGCCTCCCCTACTCTATCCCTGGGGAGGCGTAGGTTTTTGACACATTGCCAGGTTTACAAAATCTCGTAAATCCAGAAATGTGTTAAATATCATGGGTGTTACTTGGGAACACCCACCATAACGTCCATGGCACGTCTCCCTATTGAAAGGTGAGGCAACGCAGCGACTTGCGCGCAGCAACAGCGACATGGTCTACAAGACCATGAAAAGCCACACAGGGTGGCTTTACGTGGCCTTGTAGATATGGCCCTGCAGTTTGCTCTGCCAGACCGTCACTGAGCAAGGGCCTTGTAAAGGAGGCCCTAGTCAGAAAAAGTGGAGGAGGAAGACAAAACGTTTGAGGGTGAGACTGCAGAGAGGGCCATTTTCCAACCCTCATTACAAAAGATTGTTTGACTATGTTCACAGAAATCTTTTGTGTGTGTAGATTTCTATAACTACTGCCTGAGATCCCAAGAATATCTTACAATTCAGAAATCTATGCAAGTGAAAGGAACTGTATATTTATTAATTTTATACAACTTTATGATTGGGCCACATCCCAGCAATTGTATAACACAGAAAAAACTGCTAGCTGTTCTATTGGGATTTTCACATAGGGACTCAAATGTTGTGTCCAAAATGTTCATAACATAAGTGAATTGCTCTTGAGCCTAGTATTGCATGCATACAGTAGATGTGCTACCTCCATCTTGCTTGATCAGAAAATTCTTAGCAGTTAAAGGATTATTTCTAAACTCCACATCTCTTCATGAGGCCCGAACTGTAGCTACCCAGGCACTTGGCATTTTCCTGGAGAGCTGGCAGGGTGAAGCCACGTTTAACAGCAGGTGGGGATCCACATTGTTGCTGGGGACAGGCCAGATGTGTTTCGTGCCTGCAGTAATTTGGCACTTTCAAATGAAACAAAGCAAAAAAAGGTTTTGAAGCCTTCTTCAAAACCATTTGTCTTTGATTTGGGGGGTTCCTGTAAGCTGTAGTGTCCCGACTGCTAGAACTGAGGTTTCTGATTGTCAGAGTATGCACCCTGTACAAGCAGGAAGAACCACTCTAGTCAGGGTAAGCGAAATACACACTAAAAGATAACCTGTGCTCACCCTCTGGTTGCTTGGCACATAGCAGTCAGGCTTTTCTAAAGAGGCAATGTGTAAATTATTTGTGCCAGACACAATAACAGAAATGAAAACACCACAAAAATACTCCACACAGGGTTAGAAAAAGAGATTATATTTTTATGAGTGCAATAAGACCAAAATGACAAAAATTCAATAAGTAGAACCAGAGTTATTAATTTTTAAAGAATAAACAAAAAAGTAATACTTAGACGCAAATAGTGCTTTAGTGTTACTTGAGGTCACGCTGGACTGAGGTAAATCCAAAGTTCAGGCTGACTGTGATGGAGGGCAGTCTGGCTACAGGACTAATGCATGTCCCGCTGACAAAGTACCTTAGATGGAGCAAGCGTTGATGTCGAAGCTTCGATGCATCTCTTCCGATCCGTGCAGGCGATGAAAGCTTGATTGATGATCCCCTTTACGATGCAGGCACAGGTCTGTCGTAGCCGTGTTGTCCATCGACGTCGATCCGTGCAGTCTGTCAAAGCAATGTCGTCGACCAGCACCTGCATCAGCATCAATAGGCAATGCGTCAGTTCCATCGTTGTAAAGTCTTCATTTCGTTGATTTTGATAGTTCTGTATGGCAGAAGTTACCTTTTAAGGGCCCGGTACTAGAATGGCACTGCTGGGCAGGCAGGACGCACAGATGGCAGAGTCCAGGTGCTGTTGCAGGGTTGGAGGAAATCTTTGGTGGGTCCGAGTCTTCCGAAGATGGAGCAAGCCAGCAAGCCCTTAGAAAACTCTGGGTTCAAGTGAGATGGGTCCAGTCCTTGTCCTCAGCAGGGCAGAGAGCAGGCAGCAGGGCAGCACAGCAGAGCAGAAACCAATTTTTTTCAGAGCATCAGTCAAGCAACGTGGCAATTCTTGTAGCACAGCAGTCTTTTCTCCTGGCAAAGTTCTTCACAGGTCCAGTAGTTTACTCTCTTGTTATGGTCAGAGGCTCAGTACTTATATCCAGTTGTGCCTTTGAAGTAAGGGTGACTTCAAATAACTGTTTTTGAAGTGCACACAGGTCCTTTCATCTCAGGCCTGTCTCCAGACTAGCATTAGAGGTAACCAGCCCTTTGTGTGGGAAACAGGACACTGCCTATTCAGATGGAAGTGTCAGCTCCCCTGTCTCATCCAGCCCAGACAGAGCTATCAGAATGCAGATGAGTTCTCTGTCACACCTACCCTTCCTGTGTTTGTGGCTGTCTAGAGGGAATGCACAAAGTGTAGCTGTCACCCTTCCCCGAACGAAATGGAGACAGGCTGCAGGCACACAGTGCGATAAGAGCAGAGAACCGACCACTTTCTAAAAGTGGCATTTTTAAAATAGTACTGTTAAGTCCAAATTTAACATTAAAGAGGATTTATCATTACCATTCCAAAGATATAAATCATGATGCAGCTACTCTTTTCTGATCAGGAATTACAGCTTTAAAGTGTATTAAGGGATTCCCAATGCTAGCCTATGAGAATTTAGCTGTTTGGCACTACGGGACATGTAAAACTTAAAAGTACATGTCCTACCTTTTACTTACACAGCACCCTGCCCTATGGGTTACCTATTGCCTACCTTAGGGGTGACATATGCACAATAAAAGCAGAGTTTAAGGTTTGGCAAGTAGTTCTAAATGCCACGTCACAGTGGCAGCAAACTGCACACACAGGCCCTCCAAAGGCCAGCCTGAGACAGGATTTTAAAGGATATTTGTGTGGGTGTTACACTCAGTGCTGCAGGCCAACTAGCAGCATTTAATTTACAGGACCTATGTATATGGTATACCACTTTATAAAGGACTTGCAAGTAAATTAAATATGCCATACAGGTGTAAACCAATTATACCACATGCACTTTAGCACTGGTTTGCAGTGGTAAAGTGCTCAGAGTCATAAAGCCAACAAAAATAAGGTCATAGCAAGAGTAGGAGGAAGGGAAAACATTTGGGGGTGACCCTTCAGAGAGGGCCATTGTCCAACAATGACAAGTAGGGCTTTGGGGGGCAGGAGGAGTGGTCTACTATTGGTTAGATTAGAGTTGAGTACATACATGAAAAGACTCTTCAAAATTCAAATCAGTGTTTTTCTTTATATGATGATCCTTTCATTGCATTTCAGTTTAATGTATTACATTATTCAGTTTGTAGGTAATTGGGTTACGGGCTGGGGAAAGCCCTACTCAAGCAGCAACCACAACTCCTGTCAGGGTGAAGTAACAAGCAACCCCTAATTAACCTGGGCTGAATGTTCTGGTAACTTGGCACAAAAGCAGTCAGGCTTAACTTGGAGGTAAAGTGTAAAGTATTTACTTAGCACTTCAAACAGTAATAAAGTGAAAAGACAACAGAAGACCAATCCCACAACAGTTTAAAAGAATAAGGTGAAATTAAATATATTGTTTGAGTATAAAATATAAAATGACAAAAATGCCATCAATAGAATCAGAGATATGCAATTTTAACCTCTTCAGTGCCCATGACGAGATAGTCTCGTCATGGAGCACGGTTGCGCTGTGCCCATGACGAGACTATCTCGTCATGAACCCCACCCACTAGTGCAACGCCCGGCACAGGAGGCGGAAAGGGCGTGGCACTGAAGGGGTTAAAGATTTAAGTAGACATAGTGCTTAAAAGCACAAAGCACTGCGGTTATCTGGTTGAGCGGGACTGGGACAAAGTCACAAGTTCAGGCTGACTGTGAGGGAGTGTGGGGGACCAAGTTAGGCCTGCTGAACAAAGTACCTTAAATCCTAGTTTGGGAGAGTTGTGATGTTCCTCCTTGAGGATGCGTCATGCAGCAGCGGTTCTGATGAACAGTAGGCTGCAAAGCAAGGTCCTGCGTTGAAGTAGTGTTGGCAGCAGCTATTGCAGGGAGCTGCGGGACTGCGATGATAGGTACTGCGTCGATGATACGTTGCACAGTGGCGGTTCCGAGAAGTTGCGGGGCTGCAATGCAGGCCCTACTTCGAAGATGCATTGTGCACCGGCGGTTCTGAAGAAATGCAGGATCCTGTATCGGGGATGTGTTGTGCAATAGCAGTTCCAATACGGACCTGTGGGGAGATACATTTTGCTGCTTCAGTTCTGCCCACAGGATCACAGTTGGGTTAACAGAACACCATCAGGCCCACTTCCAAGGGTCCAGGACTGGAGTGGTACAACTTCAAGGCAAGAATCACATCAGGTATAGAGTTCAAGGTGGTTGTAGACTTTTCTGTCCGAGAGGCTCTGATCTCGTGGACAGCAAACTAGCCCTTGTATTCACTCTGGTGGGCCTAGGTTCAAGATGAAAGTCCAGTCCTATTCACTCAGGCAGCAAGGCAGAAGGAAAATGTAGTAGTAGAATCTCTTGCAGCAGAGCAGCACAGCAGTCCTTTTGAGACTTCCACAGCCCCTATGTGTACTCAATAGTTGGGTCTGAGGGATTAATATTTATTCTTGGTGCCAGTTTCAAAGTAGATAATGGTCTGGCGGTTTCCACCCCTAAAAATGTAAGGAATGTTTTTCCTTCCTACCCTGGGTCCAGCTTGGCTGGGAGCACAAAACACTTGTGTGAAACCCTCTGCGAGTGTGCTGAGGCAGAGTGATGTGTGGGTGTGGTAGGTGACGGCTACTCCCCCCTGTCTAGTTAGGGAGGGCTCATCGTTCAAACGCCTAGTCCCCCTTTGTCTCACTGTCTGGGAGTAATACACAAATGCCAACTGCCAGCTACACCTAGTCATGTGGCCCAAGATACAGGCTGCTGGCACCAAAGGTTAGGACAAGTCAATGCCAACATTCCAAACGTGTTATTTTCAGAATTGTGACTTAAAATCTGGCTGTACCATTGAAGAGGGTTTTAATTAAATTTCTTTAGATACCAAATTTGTTATTCCTACCTGCTCCCAATTGAAGGTTATCACTTATTAAATGTAATAAGGTAACCCAATGTTATTTTATGGGATGTTTAAAGGACTACTTCAATGGGTCTCACAATCAGAGCTGCAGGACCACCAGCAGCATGTCAAATCAATCTTTATTCGGGAGCCAAAAAGGCAACCATAAAAGTACATAGAAAAACAGTTGACAAGAGCTTCAAGGTTTTCAGCGTAAAAGAAGCAGACATATTAAAACCAAAGAAAATATTTAAAAAGTAATTTAACAAGTCACAAATTCTGCCTATGTCTCACTACCAATTTCAAAAAAATAACTGTTTGTTTAGCAAACAACTCGGTGTCCAGTAGTTGCAAGACAAGGAAGGCGGGACGACATCTGCGTAAACCCCAAATTTTAAAAATCGGGGTTAACCACTGCTTTCTCAAGTCGTTGTAAAAATTACAAAACATTACTGTATGCATTGTGGATTGAGAAGAACTCATATCGCAGGGACATGGTTGAAGATGTCTTTCCCAAGATTTAGAAATAGGAAAGGTAACCGAATGGTGAAAAACATTCAGTCTAAGCCTTGTTAAAAGAGATTTCTCATAATCAGTAATGTTAAAAGTCAGGTAGGGCTGAATTGAAAGAGTCGTTTGGGTCAGTAAGGAGTATTGAACTGTGGGTTTGTGGGCTTCGCTAGTTAACCTCAGGGATTCAAGCTGAGCGAGGCACAACTTTTTAAATTGCTTCCTAGGAATTTCAGCAATTTTCGAGGGGGAAAGATAATACTGGATCATGCCCAGATCACCTAAGAATCTCTTTACATAAGCAATCCATCTGACCTTATGTACTCTATCCAAGGCCATACAGTCTTTTATGAACCCTTGGGTAAAGGTAGTGTCTATAGAGGTCCAAATGCGGTGCCATAGTAACAAAGGTTGGATCCTTATTAGATCTGCTACAAAGGGCAATCCTACTTCTAAATGGCATACATAGGTTGAGGTAGACCGCGGGACTGCAAGAAGAAATCTTAGGAATCTGTTTTCCACCCTTTGGACCTCGTCAATCATAGCGTAGCCCCACACACCCGCCCCATAAATTACGCTACCGATGCATTTTGCCTTGTAAATTTCCAGGAGTTCAACAGTGGGTCATCTACCTAATTTGCTCGCGAAATTGACCAAAGCGGCAGCAGCATGTAATTTAGAGGCCCTGGGTAGTACCCCATTACTTACAGGTAAATTAAATATGCCAATTGAGTGTAAGCCAATATTACCATAGCACTGGTTAGCAGTGGTAAAGTGTGCAGAGTCCTGAGGACCAAAAAAAAGAGGTTCATACAACAGGAGGGTAAAGGCAAAACGTGTGGGGGAATGACCCTTCAGAGAGGCTAAGTCCAAAACCATCGAATTGAGTGGCATTTGTTAGCAGTGACATATTCTAATCATAAACTTAAAAACATTCATGCCTCCACCACCACACTGATGACGATGCTATTAGTGAACCAACAGGATAACTGTCTCTTGTCCCCTATGCATGTCCTAGGGTATTACTATAGATAAAGTAACATTATAGTTGCTTGCTTTCGTGCAGTGCACACACTGAATTGATGTATTTCGAGGTGTTCTCATGTGATGATGAAGGAAAAGAAGGCACTGAAAAAAATAATTGTCTAGCATCACACAATGTGGTCTATTAGAAGCTGGAATTGATGCAAGGTTTTGTGCAATTTAGCCTCAACATCGTTATCTTATTTTCGGTCCCATTTTAGACTAATGCGTAATGTTTTCTGTTTAATTACCTGTGGCACTAAACCAGCGCACTGTGTTAAATTTACCCAGGCAAGGATTGGCAGTGTCAGTGTTTGGAAAAGGTAATGTTTTTAAGCAGAAGCCAAAATACACACAAGAGCGAAAGCCATTGGTCCATGCAATGAGATCATTAGCTTCAGATAGCTAAATGTCTTGATTCTTTGTCATCCATTCTTGAATCAATGTATCTACCCACTCCTCACCCTCCAATTAGTCATTCATTGAGCCATGCAGCCCTGTCTCCAATCTCCATTCAGCTATTCAATGATTGGACAATGTTTGGTATAAAAGTGTTTTAAAACACACCATATTTGCATTTCTTTCAGACATTTCTTAGGAAACGAATCACACCTAATCCTGCATTGTAGTGGCCAGGCTCTCTCGTTGCACTTGCTCTCTACGTGCAGTATGGGAACTGATCAGACAGAATTTGCTGGGCTGGTACTGGCTACCAGTACAGCCTTGCTCTTCTTCCATTTGTCAGATCAAAAAAACAATATACATTTTTAATTCTCCCTTCGCTTCTATGCAGCAAAGCAAAGATAAAAAACATTCTATTTTATAGCCACGTTGAGGCAATTTCCTGGGAAATTCTTCCTTGTTAATGAGAATCAAGCAGAATTAAGGCACTGTGTACACAGTGTCATAAATAATAGGATTTGTTAGACTGGAAACCAGCAAGGAAGCAGTGACCTCTCCCTATCCAAGCTGAAAATTAATGATTACGGTCTGTTTTCATGCGGGTAAGACTAACATTTTAACAAAGTACAGTGCTTTTAATGATTGCCAGAGTCTAAAGTAAAACAATGGTGCTTGCAAACAAAAAAGAACAGAATGTCCACTCTTTACCCCAAGAGCACACACAGACTCCTGAGGCTTTTTTTATTTCATTTTTTATAAAATTCTATTGTTTGAGAACTGCTGCTGCCTGATTCAGGTATATTTAAAAGAGCATAGTTACATTAATGTCCAAAAATATACAACTGAAGATGACCATCACACGCCATTAAATTAGCCGACTATGATTTCTTTACAAACATGACAATTAACGTCTTTATTTAACAGGACTCTAAATAGGGTTACATACCATATGGATGACATCTTCACAGAAGCAGGAGATCTAATCAATACAACTTTTCACAGTTTACAATGTATTAGTATTTATTTATTTACGTGTTTATTTATACATTTGTATGTTTTTAAAAAGCGCTGTGAGTTACCTTTTGATTTCCTTATAGCGATTGACGGCCTCGCAAATGTACAGTGTGATGAATAACACAAAAGAAATTAGACTACAATTAGGTCGGCGAAAAGCCCATGTCTTTATAGTGTTTGATCAAAGTAGAGTTGAAAGTGTGAGCAGACAAACAAGATGATCCAGTTAGGAAAGGGTAGGAGACACCAAAGGGTAAGTATGGCAAGAGCATGGGTCAGAGGAGTTAGTTTGTTTGGGGAGTTCATGAGGAGGTTAGAGATGAAGGAATTAAACAATGCCACCAGGTGAACTACTTGCTACAACAAAGAGGAACGAAAGTCAATTTATTACTATGAGGATTTCTAATAAAATCTTTCTCCAAGTTTTTAAAATAGGGTAGATTAATGAGCAGGCACTATAGTCTTTTTTATGGTAAACTTTTGAGAGGTTTTCTAATAGGGTATAATACGATTGTCAAGTAGATACTATTGTAAAATTGATCTGTACAAATATGTGGCCACTTTTTTTTTCGCAGTTAATTCTTTGCCCATATTTTTGTATGAAAGTTTTCTACTTGTATGGTCATTTTTAATGTAACTAATTTAGAAGGGGATAATGATGAATAATAATATGAGGACATTTTCATGTGGCTGTAGCTCTCAGTGGGTATTGGATGGTCATAATTATTTATCCTTCAAACATACGCATTGATGTTTGGGCATAACAGATCATGCAGACGGAAAATTAATGTGACATATGTGGATGACAGGTGAAAAGTTTGTCCACTGGGAAGGACCGGACATTTGAAGGAAGTCTGGTATACCATTTTATGATATGTCAATTCAGTCACTTGGCTAGATTTGGGGATCTGCATATATGCTAAAAAACATGTGTGAAACATATGTAAACATATTTAATTTTATATGCATTGGATCTTTAATATTATACGTATCATACGGCTGTACGTTCAGCACTAAGCATTGAAAATTAATTGTTTTTATGTATCATGCAATGCCAACATTTCCATATCACATGAATTAATTTTAATAAATGTCAAAATTGCATATTTAATTCAGAAATATGAATTGTGGTTTGATCAATTAAGTTTGAAAAACCTCATTTGAATGCAAAAGAGTAATGATATAGTCTTTTCACCATGTCTATATGCTGCAAACCAACTTTCACTATTTTTGAGCGAATTTGCTACCATTCACTGTTTAATGAGGCTTTGATAAAGACTGTAAGTTCGAAACGCGTTAGCTATCGCAATAAACTTAACGGTGAACAGATCCTTGGAGTGCCAGCGTCTTCTTTGTAGTTGATTTCCCACAAGGAGTTTTCTTTTTATAACTAATTCACTTTACAGTATCTTGTATTTTTTTGTTTTCGAATTTCATAAAGCACTGCTTACCACATTGCAGTAATCTCAGAGTGTCTAGGATGTAAGGATATATGACAAATGGAATGCATAGTAGTCCTGGAGATGGAGGAACCAGTCAATAAGCCTGTTGAGCGAGTGAGGTCAACAGGCAAGAACTTACATACTTGAATGCTGAAATAGCGGTTTAAAAGCCGCATTTGTGTGTCCGATGACCTTGTAGCACATCCGAGCATGTTTGTTCTATTTGAAATGCATTTACATACAACTAAACAATATATTTTCCACTACGTGGTTGCTGTGGATGTAACAAAGAAATACTTTTTTCTAGTATTTTTTACCATTAAAAGTAGATATCAGACTTTGGGCTTATTTGTGTTCTTTGCAGATGGGTTACTCCATCACAAACATGACGGATATCCCGTCCGCCAAATTTCCAGTTCCATAGGATATAAAGAGATTATAATTTGGGGGACCGGATGTGTGTCACGTTTGTGAGGAAGTAACTCGACAAGCCAAGATTGTGATCAGGGCTATTCTAAATGTTACATTCGTAGAAACTGGCCAGAAGATAGTTGTACACAAAACATTTATTCATGTATTTATTTAGAGTTTTATGTAGTGCAAACATGACTCACAAGGGTATAAGAGCGCTTTACACATGAACAGGATGCAAGAGGTAAGCAAAGCGGACAATGATAAGCAATAATAAATTAAGGTACATGTAGTAGTGGTACGAGAACGGGGTGAGGATCTACATCAAGACCCAAATAAAGAAACTTAAAGATACATAAAAAGCTAAGGTGCAGTGCAACAAAGCGCAAGTATATCCCGTGTGAATTGTCAAAGTCGATGCGACAAGGACCTGTGAACTAGAGCAGGTATTTGTTCAACAATAACAGTTTTACATGTGCTTTGAAAGGAGTCAATAATGGATAAACTCAAATTTCAGGAGGAAGGGAATTCCAAGCTCCTGGGGCTGCACCAGAGAAAGTCCGGTCTTAGGTTTTCTTCTTCCTAAATTTCTGTGGTTTCAGATGTAAAGATGCATTGCTTCTTGAGGATCTAGCTCCACCAGATAGCTCCAGTTTTTGTGCAATATACTTTGGGGCGTTGGCATGTAGGGCTTTGTGTCTCCTGCAAGCAATTTTTTGTTGAGTTCTTGCCACAAGGGGGATCCAGTTTAGAGATTTCACATCCGGTGTGAATGGTTGTAGTGTTTGGATCCGGTAATGAGCCTTGCAGCTGAATTAAGTGAAGCCCTGCGGGGGGTTAACTTTGATCTCAGAAGTGCGGAAAAGGATGCATTTCAATAGTCCAGCCTGGAGATATCTAGAGCTTGAACCACTGACTTGATATCCTCAAAGGGGAGGAGGGGTTTAATTTTTCTTAGGATGCCCATTTGGAAGTTAGCTACTCTGGTGGCTGTGCTGATGTGTTCCTGCATGTTCAAATTCTTTTCAATTGTTATTCCGAGTGATTTTGTGGAGTCAATGACCTGTGAGATGCAATTGAGGGCTGTTAGATGTTTCAACCACTTCACAATGTCGAGTGAATGTTTGGGGGATGAAATTAAGAGGAAAGTTTTGAGAGTTAGTTTGAGGTGGTTGCATGTCAGCCAATTCTAATTTTTTTGTAAAGTTTCTTTAAGAGACCTTATATCTTCAGGAGAGGACATTTTAAGGTAAAGTTGGGTGTCATCCACATACACATGATACTTGATGTTAGATGCTTTCAGAATTTCAGTTAACGGTTCCATGAACAGGTTGAAGAGAGTGTGCGATATCGAGGAACCTGCGGAACACCTAGTGTGACCAGCGTGGGGTTGGAGAGGGAGTGGTTAATCTTTGTTCTTTGGAATCTATTGTGAAGGAAAGAGGCAAACCAGTCTAGGACAGTTCCAGAAAGTCTCATTCTGCGTTCCAATAACTCAAGGAGGCTGTCATGCTGGACCGTATTGAATGCTGATAAGGGGTTGAGGAGGGTTAGAAGGCAGGATTCATTATGATCAAGCATTTGCAGCACGTCATCAACTGTGTGAGTAATGGCCGATTCAGTGCTTTGGCCCTGACCGAAGACAGATTGGTATTGGTCTAGGAGCTGGAATTGATCAATGTGATTGCATAGTTGAGTGTGGACACATTTCTCGAGGAGCTTTGAAAGCATCAGGATGTTGGAGATAGGGCAGAAATGATTTGTTAGTGTGATCCGCTGTGGGTTTCTTGAGAATGGGGTTATCTGTCCAGCTTTGCAGCCGTCTGGTATAGAACCTTGCAGTAATGATGCATGTATTATTTTGGGCCAGAACGGAAGAAGAGAGGTTTTAATCTCCTTCAGGAGTTTTGCAGGGAGCGGGTCACTGAAGTGGTTTGAAAATTTCTGTGTTGATAGGATTTTTAGAATGGTAGTTTCCTCAACCGATTTGAATGAACTCCACGAGGCATTATTTTTGGGGGTGACGACTGGATGATCCAACTCCAAGGGTGGGCAGGGCTGATGTGTAAAAGCACTGGAAGGAGAGTCATTTCAGAACGTAAGTCTCTTTCAATATTTCCTGTCTGTCCAAGGAAGGAGGAAGTAGGTTCTTCGCAGTTAGGTAACCTTCGGTTTTCATGATGTTGACAGCTTCACTTATTTGTTTTATTCTTCTACTAAGGAAATTAAATCTTTCACTGTGCTTGGCAATTAAACCTTTGCATTAGCACCTCTTTACATTTTCCTGCAGAGTTGAATGGCCGTATACAAGAAATCATTGTGATAGAATGTGGGACAGGCAAAAGTCGTTGAACCACTTTAAACTTAATGACTTATTTCAGTTTGACAAAACAGTGAAATAAAACTAAGGCTGTTGTAGCAAATAGCTGAATAAAGAATGGGTTATGTGAATGTGAAGTCAGTAATTCTTGGGTTATGTGAATGTGAAGTCAGTAATTCTTTTTCAACATTGTCAACAATGAAAACAGCAGACCACACAATAGCATGTGAAACATTTAAACTCATGGGCTAGACACTGGTCAAGTCTCACGACCGGCAAAACTAAATGGCACACAAAAGTGCCATATTTTATATCCATAAAAGATATGAAAGAAACGTGTCTTGTAAGCCTCACTCATTAAATATTCACTAAGGTGGCCCTAAAACATTGTGCCTAGGAATACACAGCAACCTTGAAGAGGTACATACACAGATGGACACTCACATGGGCACTAATTCCTAGATTTGGATATCCATGCAAAAAAAGGACATCCTTGTGTGCATGTGTATTTTAACAGTTTTCACCTAAGACAAAACAGGTAGATGCAGCTGAAATCCCTTAGCAGACAATGGTTGAGTAGGACTGTATGCTGTCAGTTCTAAAGTATCTCACTTCCCAGCATGGGAGCTGCGGCATGATAGGTGCATATGCTTCTTGGAAGTAGGGAAATAAATATGCACATTTCTATTTTAAGAACCATCTTATACCTCGTCCCCGCATGGGAGAAAGGTGGGTCTCTGTCTGCGCCACATAGTGTTTGTTAGGCCTTGAACGTACCAAAGTCCCTCATAAATGTCAAAGCGATGCTAAATAGTCATCCGGCATATGCCAAATGTGCAGACCATTGCATTGGGTTATTTTCCTTTATTCTTAATTCAGAAAAAAAGCAAAGGAGTCCTTGATGCATTGCATGTAGAAAGGTTTGGAGTGCATTACAATATTAATATAACATCACCATCCATTCTCCTCACTTTATCAGAGTCAGTGTGATAGATTTCAGATTCAGAAATTAGGGCTATGTCTGTGCCTTTTGATGCCATGTATGTCAGCATTTGTTTGCCTTTCATATAGTGTGTTAGGCTGTTTATGTTAAATGAAATCACCACAAGATCCATGAGGATTGTGTTAGATCCCATTTGTCACTCCATCTCAACGGAGAGAACAAATATGGCTGCAGTCTCCTTCTAGGTAGACCTTAATACACAGCTACCTATGTGAGATGAGCTGTTATGCAAACGACATCCTAAAGAAGGATATAACCCATTGTTTATACAGGTATCTAAACCTTCTCATCTCCTGCCACCACACTGGGAGAACAAAAACAACACTGGACCGCTGATTTATATAGAGAACACCAAACATGACTACTGTGTCATTCGATAGGTAAAATCTAGGGGATGACTCCATAGGAGACCATAGATGAACCAGCAGCTATGCAACCTAACATTCAAGGTGAAAGACCCCAATGCCAAAGACATGTATTGTAACCCATGACAGAAAGAAAAAAAGTACCCAAGGGCTTCAGTTAACATGGCTGAGCTATAGCCAGCCTCATCGTGACTAGCCACTCATCAATCTAACAAAACAGTAAGCCGATGATTTCAAGAAAAACTTTGACATATATCTCTCTTTGTCGCTTCATGAATGTGGTGGCTTCTCCTTGTTTGCCTAGTGTCTTGTGAAGGATTTCAGTAAATCAATCTTATCACTCAAGATCCCTTTGGACTCTTCTTTCTCATCAGGGGTGGGCGATGGTCTTTCTTTGCACTGGTTATTTGGGCGGGAAATGTTCATTACAGGAGCCTCCAGGGTCTTAAGAAATTGCTATAGTTCCTCCAGTTCATAATATTCCATGTTACGCCCAGATTTGATATTACATTTCTTGAGTTGAGAAGTACTAGTAATCTCCTGCATTTCACACCAGTCTCTTGTTAGAATGTTGCCAAGATGAAAATCGTGTGGTTTTGCTACAGAAGCAGCCCATTGTGCTTATTGGCTGATGAGATGGCCTGCTACACTGGACAAAACAGGTTATAATAGGCCTTGGCACTTCTGACTTCTGAGGGCATTAGGGAACAAATTGTATGGATCCTTGAAATTCCAAAGGTTGGGAAAACTCAGACTGCACCAGTTCGGCGAGAAGCTCTGCCATGATGTTTACCAGCTCTGTTTGCTCTAACTCCTCTGGAATGCCCATGAAGTGGTCATTGTTCCATCTGCTTCTGCCATCCTGGTCCACCATCTTCTTTTGGGCGTCCACTGAACATTAATGGTTCTCTTTAAATCTGTTAATTTGCTAAATATTGCAAAGGTATCACAATGTTTTAGGAGCAATAACAGAGACAATCCTTCATGTTAACAAATGAAACCATCATATCCAGCTGACAAAAGGTATAAATAAACTGTAGATGATTTTAGGACTATGAGACGTGTATAGTGCACATAAACTAATCAGTCTCACTGAAAAAAAGTGATGTCCATACGTCAGTTTGGTGAAGGGGTGCATGCACTCTTCGCTAAAGTCGTTAGGTAGGTAGATGCTTGTAAAACGATAATTACCAATACCAGCTTGTACTAAGTTTATACATATTGCAAAATGTTTGTGTACCTTGGTTTGGCTTTCAGCCAACATAAAAAGTTCTGTAACTAAATAATGTGCAATAACATGCAGAAGGAATGCATTTAAAAGATTTACAACACAAATAAATGAATTTGTTATATTTTAGATGCATATAAAGATGGTATTATTTGTCAAGTTGTAGGTAGGATAGAATATGAAGTGTACTAAGTGAAACATGAATGGTAACCTTTAAATACAGTTAACTGTCATAGTTAGAATTACTTATAATTTTCTAGGAACAGCTCAAGGATGTGCTAAAAATGCATCTAAAACATCAAGAGCCATTACCACCACAATGCTTCAGGAAAACTGTCTCTAAAAGGCGAAAGGCGCATTTCCGCAAAGTATTTTGGAGTATGTGCAGTAGTACTCCTGTGATACTATTTACATACTCTGACAACCCCAGGGCCCAGGTAACCACATGCGTGATAGACAGTGCCGCACTCTACAAATGCTGATTGATTGATTGATTTGTGAATTGGCCTCAAAATACCTAAAATGGGAATATTGGAGGATTCGACATATGAATAAGTACACATCGCACTCTTTGCACTTTTAACATTAGGTGGTTGGAAGTTTCAGGGTTGATTCACAAAAGCATGTGGGAGTATGTAAAACAGCACTTCTGTAGTACTTCCCCATGCTCACACATGCTGTGTGAATCAATCTCAAACATTGCAGATGCACTCATGTTTTAAAAATGCTTACAGCCTCTTGGGATTGGTACTAAAGGTGCAATAATGCTGGCACACTCGTAAACAGTGGAATAGTAGTGTCTTATTTTAGTTCATGTTTGGCTCTATGCTTCCTGCCACCTAGGTTTACCATTCAACCCGCTGTAGGAGGAGTTAGTGGCTCAGCCGAGTTCAAGTTTGCAAGACGCAATGTAATTGTATTTGTAACTGTATTTATATAGCGCCTACTACCCATGCAGTGATCTTCAAGTCACGAATTCGAATCTTCTCCAGTCCACTCAGGCTTCCATTCTTCCAAGGTCAGTAGGTTGAGTAGTAATACATTAGGTAATAGCAACACCAGGTGTTTACAATGCTTAGAAAGCGCTATGCAAACTGTCCTCTTTTCGATTGTTAAGACCCTGCTTTCGAAGGAAGGCCTCTCCTGTCAACAGGATATGCTATAATTGCCCCCAGCTTTCCTGCAGTTGACCTCCTGACCTGTGCAAGCAGATGCGAGAGGATGTTGCAATCTGTTTGCTATGGCAAGCAAGGGGCAAGCAATGTCTATGATTGGCAGAAAGTGGAGTGCGCAAAGCAGGGTTTTACATCTTGTTACTCCATTGTAAAACACAATATTCCAGATTTTTAGGCATTTTATTGCATAACCTGGAAATAGTGGGCTCCAATAGTACAATGCATTGGCTCTGAAAGCCACAGGTGGCAGACAGAGACTGAGGGAGGCAAGGGGGAAGAGTTGCACGCTATTTGTAACCCACAGTGAAGCGTTGATTTACATCTTTGGGTCCAATGAATGTGCAAAGGAAGACAAATGCAAAACCATGTACATTTACGCAATACGTCTCAAAGCAGGTTTTAGACACAAGATTCAGACTTGAAAAGAAAAAAAATTATTCAAAGAGAGAAAATTTAAATTAAAAGAGCACCTGGAGTGCGAGATTAGAAACCTAGCAAGGGTTTGAGTTTGTTTGGCTTTATTTATTCTATTGGTGCACAAAATGAGGATACTCAACTATAATTATGTTTGTGGAGCAAAATTAGCCATGTAATGGCGAGCTTTTAGATAGAAAAAACATTTGAAGGAGACCTAAGAACTGGGCAGATACATTAATGTTGGAGACAAGCGAGGGCCGTGATAATGGCAGTGGCGGCTGGCTTGTACCGTGGGCGGAGTGCACAAAAATAAAATCACTTACCTTGGCTGCGCGACTTCCTCCTCCCTCTGGAGTCTTCGAGGAAGCTCCCGATGCAGGAAACTGCACTACCAAATTCTGGCGGTGCTCTCACAGAATGAAAGCAGCGGCAGGATTGGATAGAGCACGCTCTCTCAGTGCTCCTAAGAGCACTTGAGGCCTGCTCTTTCTCTAACCCAGCTGTCTAAAACAGCTAGGTTAGAGAACTTTAAAATACGCATGTCATGGCTGGCCGTCTCAGACAGCCAGCTAAAGGGACATGAACATTTTAAAGCGACAGCTCCCGGCTGCTGCCACTAGGCAGCGCTGGCCCCGCCCGTCCTAACAGTTAGTTCAGGGTGTGTTGCTGAAAAATAAAATAGTAATAAATCAACTTTATTACCATTTTACTTTTAGGCTCACTGGCTTGTGGAGCAACACTCCTCCGCTCAAATGGAGGAACCGCCCCAAGATAACGGGCATCGCAACTTTCCATTAGTCCTTTTGGAATTGCAAATCCCTCCTGGAATTAAATTATCTACACCATTAACATATAATCCAATGAGTGCTGATTTTCAAATTTCTTTGGGAATAACCACATAATTTACATTAGAAACAACTCTCATTCCACATCTAAATCCATCATCAAGACCTCTATTTTTCAAGCTTAACATTAGCTTTGAGCTGAGTGTATTTATTCACGAACTCACTCACTTTCAGAACACGCGAGGAAACAAAAGAGTAATATCTCTAAAACAAATCCCTTGTTAGCACTGCTGTCCCTTCTGGAGACTATAGTATTTCCAGCTGTTTAGAATAGAAAACCAAGCTAAGCTGGGGTGAGAAGAGGTCACAGTCTGGATGAGGGCTCCAACTGGGTTCTCACACAGCCCAATCTGACTTATATTTGGTAATTTAATATACTGATGTATATGCAAGCAATACCTGCTCACTCATGGCATCTTGACTCATTGAACAAATACTTCTTCAGAGAATAATATACAGGGTACAAATGTAAAAAAAAACACTAAAACAACATCACAGTTAGGAACCACTACAGTTGAAAATTGAAATATGTAAAGAGTAAAATGACAAAAAATAAAAAACTTGAATCTATGGATCATCAGTTATTGCAAAAAAGGAACAACGTTTTGTAGGAAACACAATGAAAGTCAAACTCAATGTTAGGCTTTGGGGTGCAGCAGACCAGGACATAGGCACCCTCTGTGGCTGATGCTCATTAAGGGCAGTCTGATACAAGGAGACGGCTGATCATTGTCAAAGATTATGGAGGACTAGGACATAGGCACCCTCACTGGGAGACATGCAATAGTGCTGGTGGAGGAAGAGGTTCTTGGTCAGTCATCCAGGTGTATTGTTCTATCTTTGTCCCTAAAACATTTCTAGAGATTGAAAATCTTCTTTCATGTAAGTCTGGAAGCTGCATCTGAGCAGGATAACACAAAGCTTTATACTACTGCTTTAGCCTTGAATGCTGTAGTCAAAAGCTTCAGTGGAACAACCTGTTAAAATGCAGCCAGGGAGGTTGTGTTTGTTTTGGGAAAGCTTGGAAATTAGTGTTGATCTTGCAGAGAGGAAGTATTTCTAAGTTCTAATTTTTTTAGGATGTTTTGTAGGCCTGGGTGGAGTTCGCCGACATCTGCTATGTGGAACTCCTCGAAGTGCTGAAAGAACTCCGCCACACTCTGTAGAGTTCCGCAAGTGGCAGAGTGAGGTAGATCACGCTGATTTTTAGCGCCGGAAGTTTGTCCCACGCTTTAAAATCAGTGCTACTGGCACCAGGTGAGGCGCAAGAGGGCGCTGCTTCTTTCTGCCGCTCGAGTAGATGTTCTACTTGAGTGGCAGCTTCTACAACGCAAGCGGTGGGTTTCTAAAAGTGAGCGGTATCGACCTACTGCGACCTCTCGTGTTGAGAAATCTCACCGGGAGGTGGTCTACAGTACGATTTTCCTCGTTCGTGTTCACCCACTTAACGTACGCGAGTTGCGAGAGAGGTAAAACTCAGTTAAATGGCGTTTTTTGGAACTTTGCGCTCTATACGGAATCAGTGTCATAACAAAATTTGAGGGTGCCACCCTATAAAGTACACGAAGAGGGGCCCCCTCCAAACTCACTCAGGATCTCTCAGGCCAGAGTATTGTCATGATGTGGCCCCCTGGAGCTCGGGCCCATCTGCACTGCAGGAGACGCGGGGCCTTTGTTACACTACTGCAGAGGTCTCTGGCCTTTGGCAGAGCACCAGTTCCATGTCAATCATTTGCAGATTTGCGCAATCTGGCTGGGTCTGAAAGCGTTTCTTATGACCATCGGGTGAAGCCAGTGCAGGTCCTCATAGACAATATGACCGCCATGTGTTATTGCAACATGCTAAAAGAATTGGGGTCCTGGATTCTGTGCCAGGAGGCTTTGCACGTTTGGCGATGGCTGGACTAGCACCAGATCTTTCTTTGCACCAATAACCTGAAAAGGTCCCTGAATGCCAGAACTGAGCAGATGTTGGCTGGCCTACCATGAACGCCATCTCCCTCTGGAGGTGGAAATAGGCACCATCGAACGGGTGGGTTGTAAGGGGATGACAGCACTGGCTAGATCTGTTTTCCACCATCGAGAACACATCATGTTAGGATATGTGAGGTATGTCTTCAAGAACACCATAAAATGAAAAACAAATACACACTGAAAAGCACAAAGCCTTATGTTCTAGGAAGATGTGTCCCTTTATCCCTGACACTTTTAGAATGGAATCACCTGATCACAGTTAGTGACTGACGTCACATACGGCCCAAACAGTACACAGTGCATGGAGAGAACATGTGGCAGATAGGGTTGGCGTCTTTCTCAGTAAAAAATATAGTACCCATTTGTATTAATTCAGCTGTTTATTCTGGCAAGGGTCAAGTGCTGCTCGGTTAAAAAGAATTTCGCAGTATTATTGTGCACCATGGCAATTATCCATCTGTTTGCTTCAATAAACATTTATAAATTAGTTAGACTGCTTTCGATTTTTTTGTAACCTTTTTTCTCCATGTGATTGTTGTTTTAGGTTTATATTTCAAATGGAAAATACCTCCTTTCACTAGTTTTCCCTTTTTTTATTGGCATAGAAACAAAACACGGCCAGGTGAGAACCCTAGCGAGGAGAGTGTGTTGAGTAAAATAGAGGTGTCAGATACCTAGGTCTCTTTGTGGGTGCCCCTGCAGTGAGTTTGGTGTCCCGCCTGAGTGACTGCACTTCCGAGTGAATTCCAAGAGGCAGTATGCTTTTCGCTGTGACATGCCTCTCTAAAGGCTGGCTGCATACGCACTCTGCATGTCAGAATTTCTTATGGGCCCAGGTCAGTCATATTGTAGGCAGGCCTTTCGCAAGAGGAGTACCTGTTTCAAAGTTTACAAATATTTAATGTAGGGGAAGAGAAACCCCAGTCCCCGTTACTGGCACCGTTAGCTGTCTCATCATAAAGATGGAAGTCTGGTTTCTATAATATATAAATAAATATGTGGCATCACGAGTATGGGGTTGGGCTACTAAAAAGCGCGAGGCCTGGAGAAGAATGACCCGCTTGTCCTAGTCCTCTCACCCCATTCTGGCAGGCCCGCGTGCGCACGTGCTTCTACCTACCTGACTGCCATTGAAAGGGCGTGGCTGCTGCCTCCCTGCAACATGAAAACAATGCCACCACACTTGTGATCCACGTGAGGCAGCAGGCTGTCAGCAGCGCTAGTCTGTCTCCAGAAAAAAACTCCCACCCCGCTTGTCCTTGGTCACAGGCACCTCTTTAACCCAGCCATTTAAACACTGGAATGGGCAAGAGGAGAAAAACCGAAAATGGTGACATCGTGACCATGAAACATTAGTGTTCAAAATATTTTATTGAATTTTGTTCAAATACAACTAAAAAGATAGACAGCACATAAAATATTATGATTAAGCAATAATACCTGAATAACATTGTATATCGTAAGCAAAATCATAGAAAAAATTATCTTAGGTAATGAGAAAATAACATAATCAAAAAATACCAAAAGGGAGGATAGAAGGAGGGGGAGGGAAGGTACAAATATACCAAGTGACGAAGAAAATGCAAACAGAGCTACTATATGCCATTATAAAACTGATCATATTAAGTACAAATCGGAATTAAAAATATTCATACAGCATTAAATGGATAAATATTCATCAACAGGTAACCAACAAGATTGATAAGAGAAAAAATTATGAGTGATCCCCTTCATAGATAATTGAGCACCTCTTCTGGAAAGAATAACCCATGACCACCAAGCATTAACAGAAAATACAGAGACATCTTTCCAACAAAAAGTAATGGATTTTAAAGCAGCCGAAATAAGAAAATTAAAAAGTTTACTCTCTAAATCATGTATGTTTTGTGGAAGAATGGCAGATTTACAGATTATTAACTGATAGGAAAGATCAAGTTGAAATTTAAAAATCTTCTTAATGATATCCCAGACTTCAGACCAAAATTTAAAAACCAAAGGACAATCAAAAAGCATGTGTTGTAATGAGCCAGGGTGTGATTTACAATGCCAACAATCAGGAGAGGGGAGAAGTTTAGCTTGGAACAAACGTGATGGAGTCCATATACGATTATAAAGGATATAAGAATTAGTTTGGTAGATTGAAACAGGCAACCACACAGATATACTATTAAGCCAAATATCTTTCCATGTGTCAGTGGACAAGGAAAGTGAAAGTTCATTATTCCAAAAAGTGGAAATCATCTCTATATTGCTACCTAGAGTATCAGATATTTTTTTATATAAAATAGACACCCCATGAGATGATTTTGAAACTGTTTGAATATAAATTGCTAAGTCAACTGTAACAGTAGAGGGGATGGCATTAGGAAAGGAGTCTAAAATTTAATTGCACAAATATTGATACTTAATAAGATCAGATTTAAATAAACCAAAACTTTCAAAAGAAATAAACGTATTATTAGAATAGACATCTTTAACATAAAAAATGCCAGCCTTAATCCATGAAAACCAGAGATTAACATTCCTATTCAATTTAATAACATTACTATACCATAAAGATAATTCAACAGTGTTATTCATGGGAAAAAGAAAAATTAGGTCAAGATCATTAAATAACATTTTAGTGGATTTAATAATAACTGACTTTTGAATAAATGGGGCATTATTATGCATGGACACCAAAGTAGGTAAAGGAAATGGATTCGTAATTGATTTCTCAATACGGAGCCACGTAGGAGAATTATTTAAAAAGGAGCAATTAAACCATAATGAACTTTGTTTTAAGATAAAAGCTATATGATAAAGAAAAAAGTCCGGGATAACAAATCCAGCATTACGTTTAGGAACTTTTAATTTTTCATACGCAATACGAGGAGGTTCGTTGTTCCATAAAAACTTTGACAAAAGTTTATCAACATCTTTATAAAACTTTAATGGAAACTGAGTAGGAACCATGGCAAAGGTATAGAATATTTTAGGAGCTATAGTCATTTTAAGAGAATCCATCCTACCCCACCATGAAAGATGTAATTCTGACCATTTAGACGTTTTGTCTTTAATATAGTTTAGGATGAAATCACAATTTAGATTGATTGTCGATTTTATGGAAGAGGAAAATAAAATTCCAAGATATTTTATCTTATTCTTTTGCCAAATAATTTCCTGCATGGGGAGCATATCAGGAATGCAATAAACATTTAAGGGGAAAAATTCAGTTTTATTAGTATTTAAAGTGTATCCAGAAACTGCAGAATACCTTGTAATAATATCCATTAATGAGGGAAAAGAAGATATAGGGTCACTAACAAATAAAAGCACATCATCCGCATAGGCAAGGGTTTTAACAGTAACATCCTTAATAGTGATTCCTTTAATATGGTCACAATTTCTGATTAGGTTAAGAAAAGGTTCAATGCCAATTAAAAATAAGAGGGGAGAAAGAGGACAACCTTGTCTTGTACCTCTAAAAAGTGAAAATTGAGTTGAAATTTGGCCATTAATAAATAGACGAGCAGTAGGGGCAAAATATGAAGCTGAAATCATACGAATAAAGGTATCTCCAAAATTAAATGAGGACAACGTATGGAATAAAAATTGCCAATGAAGTTTATCGAATGCTTTTTCAGCATCTAAGGCTAAAATTCCAGATGGCATCGATAACGTGGGACTTTGTTCAATAATATGTAGCAAAGTTCTCGTATTATTAGCAGAGTATCTATTCTTCATAAAACCAGATTGGTCAGGGTGTATAATAGAATCTAATATGGGGCCCAATCTAGTAGCAAGAATTTTAGCATATAATTTACAGTCTTGGTTAATTAAAGATATGGGACGATAATTAGACACTCTGGTGGGATCTTTATCTGGTTTTGGAAGTACTATAATTAAAGCTTCTGTAAAAGAACCAGAAGTAGTTCCAGTGGATCCAAAAAACGTAAAATGTTGATGCAAAAATGGTAAAAGGTGTGACTGAAATTCTTTGTAGAATTCCGCAGGGATCCCATCAGGACCCGGAGATTTGTTCTTTTTAAGAGATTTTATAGCTGATAGGATTTCATCTTTGGTAATAGGTGCATCAAGTCTAGTTTAATTAGATTGTGAAATCTTGGGTAATTTACATGATTTTAAAAAGGAGTCTAATAAGGAAACCTCCAGAAAATCTGGTTTATTATATAATGCCGAGTAGAAATTCATAAATTCATTAACAATTTCATTGTGAGAGAGAGCAATATTACCATGAGGACCAAGAATTGAGTTGATTTGAGTTTTATCTTTTTTTATGCGCAAATAATTAGCTAATAGTTTACCGGATCTATTGGCATTAAAACTAAATCTAGCTTTAGCATTAGAAATTTGAATACCTGCCCTTTTACTAAGGATTGAATTAAATTCATAGCGCAATTTTTGTAGTTTAAATTTATATTGAGGATTGTTGGATGTAATAAAAAGTTGTTCAAATTTCGCAATTTGTTTATGTAAGTTTTTCACAGTAGCATGAAAGGTTTTATTTTCATGGGCCATAATAGATATTGTGACGCCCCTAATATAAGCTTTGAAAGCATCCCATCTATTTATCATAGAAGTAGACCCTTCAGGATTAAGTATAAAATATTCTTGAGTAGCAGCTAAAAGTTTGGGCTTGTTATACTCATTCAAAATTACACCAGTGTTCATTCGCCATCTAGATTGTTTAGTAAAAGTTGACTCCAAGTTCAAAACCAAAGAAATCATCGCATGGTCTGAAATATCAATGTTACCAATATGAGGAGCAGTTATTGAACCAATTAGGTGCCTGGAAGCCAATAAACAATCAATTCTAGAATGGGAATTATGAGGGTTTGAAAAGAATGTGTAACATTTTTCTGTAGGAAAATGTAACCTCCAAATGTCAACTAATTTAGTGGTTTGAATAAATGATTTGAAAGCAAAATATACCTTAGAAGGGCGAAACTTGGTAAGAGATGATCTATCTAACAAGGGGTCAAAGATGACATTAAAATCACCTCCGACAATTAAAGGAACATTACCAATCTTTAGAACCTCTGTTGTAAGATTAGACCAAAAAATATGATCATCTGCGGTAGGACCATAAACATTTAATAAATATAGAACTGAGTCATGAACTTTAATTTTAACGAGTATATATCTACCATCCTTATCAGATGATTTACTCAAAATTTGACAGTGTAATTTTTTTGCAAAGAGAATAGCTACACCATTTTTTTTACCATTGGCAGGAGAAGAGACAATAGCATCTACCCATTTTTTCTGCATATAATCTAACATTTTATCATCTATATGAGTCTCTTGTATAAAACAAACATCAGCTTTGCAACAACCAAGGTAATCTAAAATTTTTGTACGTTTAACTGGATGGCACAATCCTTTAACATTTAATGAAATTACTTTAATATCATGGATATTAGCCATAACAGAAGAAAAGAGAAAGGAATACAAGAAGTGAAGGATAAAAGAGGATCAAGAAAATGAGAAACAGGTAGCTCCATAGACAGAAGAAGGAAAGGAAAAAATGAAAAAACATAGAAAAAATGACAAACAGAAGACATAAATGTGAAATGTGAAACGCACACACGTTGTACAAGCATGACCGAAACCGCTGGAGCCCAATAAAGAGAAACTTCATAACTGTGTCAGAAGAAAAAACATAACTGGCAAAAATCAAGTAGCAGAGTCATTGGTATCCATAGAGTGCAGAGACTGCTGATCCAAAAAATGCTTCAAATCTTCTGGACGTTGAAAAGATTTCGAAAAATTATCCTTCCAAATGCGCATCGTCGATGGATCAAAAAGACTATATTTATAGCCTAAACTGCGAAGTTGCGGGCGAAGAGCCGTGAATTCTTTGCGAATTGAAACAGTTTCTTTGGCATAGTCTTGATGAATAAATATTTTATTCCCATTAACCATTGAAGAAGGGATTTCTCTAGCTGCTTTTCTGATTAAAACCAAATGGTGGTGTCGAAGAACTTTGAAAATCATTTGTCGTGGTTTTGTATGTTGAGGATTCCTGTGTGAGGGAGTCCTGTGGGCTTTATCAATTTCAAACTTTTCGGAGAATTTAATTTGTAGAAGACCAGGTAATAAATTCTCCAAATATAATCTACAGTTATCCCCCTCAACATTTTCAGGAAGATTAAATATGCGTAAATTATATTGTCTGTTACGATTCTCCAAATCCAATAATGTTGAGCACATAGGAGAAATTTTTGCCACCAGTGGGGTAAATGAGTCAAGTTTGACCTTATTATCGTTTATTTTGATGGAATTATCTGATATTTTCATTGAAAGGCTGGCTATATCTTTACGCACATTTTTTACTTCAGAGGCAATGGTATCTGTATTGACTCGAAGTGCCTGAATTTCCTCTAATATTAAAGACAGCGAAGGTTCAGAAGACTCCACTACTTTTGATTTAGCAGGAGGAGGTGAAATTTGCTGCCTCCATTTATTAACAGAACTCTTATTCTCCATTTTAAAGTAAAAAGAGTCAAAAATATAAATGCAGACACAAAATGACGAAGGAGGAAATGAGAGCTTTGGAAAACACCAAGGAATGACTGGTGCAGCAGCTAAAATGGGCTAGGGGAGTGGTTAGGCCCAAGCCAGGCCCTTTCCTAGAAGCTTGCTCCGCCCCCTTGACTGAAAGCCTGGCTGTACCTGAAAGCTGTGCAGGGAGCAGGAACCAGGCAGCGAAAAAACCCACTTCCGCCGTGCAGAAACGCTTGAATTTGCTCCACAGTGCAGGTGAGAGCTTTATAACCACAGCGACCTCCTCCAGGGCAGTTTTCTGACAGGAATCGGCGTTTAAATCGGCAAAAACGGGCCGAAAACGCGCGTAGACTTTCACGCGGCGGCCATCTTGGATCGCGCGCTCGCCCGTCTCCCGACCATGAAACATTAAAGAGATCATAAAAGTTAACTTTCAGAAGCCCTTAAAATGGCTGCATACAAAGCCCAGCCAGTCTGCCCGTGAGCTCTACAAATGGAAATGCTTATGATACGGTGTAAATTATTCAGAGGACATTCTGCCCCCACCCCCGCTGCAATGTACATTGAGGGGCACCACTCCGGATTTAATCCGGAGCGCTCCCGCCAGAGTACTGTGCTGAGGGGGCCCCCTGCACCGCGGGGGACGCGGGGGCCTGTGTTACGCCCCTGCACGGAGCGCTCAGTGGGAAAAAGTCCACAAACTTAGTGAGTAGAGCAGAAGTGTACTCCCAGGCCTAATGTTTTGTCGATTCTTTCATGATACTGCAAAAGTTTCTAAACTCTCACGAACATCTTTTTGGACACTTCACATGGCCAAGACACAGGAAGACACTTGACCATCCAGTTCAGTTTCTCAGCAAAATATCCAGTTCCAACTGTTTCTTTATATTGCTGTATTGCTCATGCAGCTCTCGAGTCAGCAATGATGTCCGCATTCCCCAGACATAAGGGAGATGTTTTACAAGGGCAGGTTAAAGATTCGTCAAGTAGCAAATAGTATACTGTTCTTCTTCCAGGTAGGCTCAACTTCCTGTATCTCAAACATCTGCACTTTTCAGCTCCAGAAGAGAAGTTCCACAAACTATCCCTGGGGGGCTATCATGAGTCTTGTACCATCAGACCTAGAAAATATTTCTGGTTTCAGGGATTGAAAAGTCTATGTAAGCAACAGTATCTTTTTCTTGACAACCTTTACCAAGCTTGAATTTTAACAAATAGCATAAAAGAATTCCACCCATATTTGGGTAAATTGGCGCATACAGGGCCATCATTTAATTTCTAGTCAGTCATGAATGAATATTTTTTAGTTTTTTAGGACTTTGGAATAAGATATTTGTATTGTTATCACAATAAAGAATGATTTATAAGTGGGACAATGTAGTGCTTCTACACATCCATCTTTAAATGTGACATATACAAGAGCAAAAATCACTGCATATGCCAATTTACCCACCTATTGATGGATTTATTATCACTAGGTGGGTTAAAATTAACACATATAATTTTGAGAAGGGTGTTGTAAGAAAGTGGGTTATTAGATGGGACGGATATGGGTCCTTCATAAATAATAAGCCTGTAACCTTCTTTCTACTGGGAATGAAGTCCCCCTTTGTAGCACTTGACTCTCTCATAATAGTGAGCAGAGCTGTCCAAGCCCAATTCAAGGGAGATGGTGTGGACTAGAACCGCAGTCTGCAGGCGGGCAACAAACAACACCCAATACATCATTGTCCAGTATATGCTTTTTTACTTATACAAAGAAAAAGTACCTTATTACTCACACTACCCAATACTACACATTAATTTATAAAACATACACGATGCCAGGTGAAAATACCTATGGTGACACCCTCATGACAGTTCACACCCCCAGTGAGCCCTGAACTCTATAACATCAATAATCCTCACATAAAATAGAAACAATACAATGGGGTGTAGATATGAAAAGGCATGCCTACTTTCTTTTTCAGGGGGGCACCAAATTAATAAATACAGTAATATGTCATGATAAGCCAACATAATACCTTTAACATCACTAAGGATGACATCCTCTTACAATGGTATATATCAATACCAATAAAGATTAACTGCATGGAGAAAATTGTTTTTTGCTCTTAGTGGCGAAATCTTGGGGAACCTAATTTTTCTGCTGCCCCAACTCACACAGGACCGGTCTCCTGTCTGAATACTTAGCACTTCTCTTAGGCCTGGGGCATTCCTCAGCAATACCCCCAGGACTCAAAGGCAAACAGCCCTCCCAGGCTTCCTTCGAGGTCCCCCAGCCTCCTTTGACCACTTGCAGAGCACCAGGATCAGAGCAAGTCAGGGGCCCAATCCTTCTGGAGATCAAACTGGTCCACCCCAGCAGGTCCATTCCGCTACTATCAACTGGAGGGTGTAGTCGGGCCAGCGACACTAGCCCTGGAGAAACAAGTACTAGACCCTGCATGTTGTTTTACTCTGCGGAATTCTGTGGAGTTACAAAAAAACGGTGAGATTCTGCAGAATTTTGTCTGTGACTTTTTTGTACTTTGTTTTTCGTTTTCCTTTCCTGGCCTGTCCTCTCTGACTGTCCTCCTGTTTCTTTTCTTCCAGTTGACATTTCCTAACCCAGACCCAGTCCAACTCACACCCGACTCAGTCCCAATATGGCAGGAGCAGGCAACGTCACCCGAATCCCCTGTGTGTAACGCAGACAGCAGGGGTGCAAGCCTGTACCATCTTCAGTGCAGTGGAGGTGGCTACACTAATCTTTTATTTGCCGTAAATACGACTAAATTAAAAGCCAAACACTCCATAATTACCAGTGTTTCTACACCACTCCTTTTGAGCTTCACAGTACAGTTGTTTTTATTCCACTCCCCATATTCTTTTAGCTCCATGTCCATGGTGATCATGTTACCAGCACCCTCTACCTACCACTAGGTCAAAAGTATACATTTCTTTCAGTAACTTTGAATAAGCAGCATCCTAGCTTCAAACTAAACTGTAGCAGATGTGGGTGACTAGTTGCTATTTTAGGCACATCCCTAACAGCATAATCCTTTTTTTATTTTTTCAAAATCAATCACAGATGTAATTACTATTTTCTCTAAATCACTACCATTCAGTCAAATATGTTCTTTAATATTCAACTTGCTATCCTGCATTTTAGACCCCTTTCATCTTCACAACTGTGTCATTCTACTGCAGCCTTCTCCTCTGTGCTACTCCTCCTTCCCTCCAAAATGGTCATAGTGCAGATTATTGGTCATATTGCAGTGTGTTAAGCATTGTGGATTCCAAACCAAAAGCACACATTCAAAACATAATAGCATCAAGTTTTCCTCAACCAAACCCTTTTATGTAAAACAACAAAACATTTAATACAGTAGGCGAATAACTGGCTATATGGGTATCTAAGAGAGTGTGGGAGTGGCTATATAGATCAATGAGTAGGCATGTCAATAGTTTTGATGTTGTGTGAGTGGGTGTAGAAGAGCTGTATGGGTCTCTAACTGGGCGTGTGAGTAGTGGTATGGGTCACTGAGTGAGTGTGTGAATGGGTGAGTGAGTAGGTGTTCGGCGGTGTGAGTAGGTGTGCCAATGACTGTGTGAGTGGTAATATGGGTATATGAGTCACTGTGTGAGTGGTTGAATGGGTGTGCACGTGGGTGTGCAATGGTTCTATGGGTGTGAGTAACTGTGGGTATATGAGTGGGGGTGTATCTGGTTGTATGGGTTTGGTAATAGGCATGTGAGTAACTGTGTGGGTGTGTGAGTGGGTGTGTGAGAATCTCTATGGGTGTATAAGTGGGTGTGTGAGTGCTTCTCTCAGTGTATCAGTAGCTGTGTGAGTATTTGTGTGAGTGTGTGAGTAATTGGTATTGGTATAAGATTTGGTGTGTGAGTGTCAGTGTGGGTCTGTGAGAGGGTGTGTGAGTGTCTGTGTGGGTCTGTCAGTGGGTGTGTGAGTGTCTGAGTAGGTCTTTGAGTGGGTCTAAGAGTGTGTATCACTCTATGAATGGTTGTGAGAATGCCTGCATAGGTCTGTGAGTGGGTGCGTGGCTGCCTCTGCAAATCTGTTAATGGATGTGAGAGTACCTGTGTGGGCATCTGAGTGGGTCTGAAAGATTTTTTTTAATTCCAAAGTGCATAACGATTTGCGGATCCATCTTGGATTTACACGGGAGCGCACATTGAGCCTCGTGGGGGATCTACGGATTCCTAAAAATGGGAAACATTTGTTATCTCAATTTTTGACGCTCCATAGGTGCCTCTGACACTCCTCTGACACACCAATGGGGTCAGGGTACCTCTAACTTGACTCCTTTAATTATTTTGGAGATCCATTTTAAGACGCTGAGACCTTTTCCTGATACTTAAAATGATTGTTTCAACCTCCTGGTCAGGTTATGATCAGCCAATCAAGTCATTGCTGGTGGCGTGTCACTTTGTGGTTCCACCGCAGGGAGGATCTGTGTCCCTAGATATACAATTTTGTTTTTTCTTTAATAACTCTGCAACTACTAACAGATTTACACCTATCACAAAAAGGTATTTTTCTGGACCAAGCCCTACCTCTCTTGCCAAATTTGGTGTAATTCTGTCCAGTATTTCGGGCTGTAATCGTGTTTAAAATCCCTATGGGAAATTGCATTGGAAATGCACATTTTTTCACCTCCCCTTCTTCTCGATTGTGTGCTTTGCATGTATATATATATATAGCTATGTATTGTATCTATATTATGTATTTAAATGTTTATATAATATATAGATAAATGTTTTTCCAGCAATAGTTGTGGCCACATGTGCCCTCTGGTGCAAACCGCAAAGCCAAAAAGGAAATGTTATTTATTTTGTACCATGTTCATGCAAGAGGGTTTTAAATCTTAGTGTATACCACTTACTTAGTGCACTTTAAGCATCAGAGAGTGCTTGCAGTTGCGTTCACTGTCAATGTTCCAAAAGTAGTGCGGGCCTGATGTAATAATATTACACCAGGGTTTATCAGTACAGTACTGAGTGCAGCAGTGCAGCAAGAGACCTTGCAGCAAGATAATGTGCTACTGCGTCAAAGGGAGAGGGCAGTAATTTGACATTTATTAATAGGAATGTTTCATTCCTGTTTTCCCCCTGCACTGCCACACCAACTGCTGCCTAGCGTGCCAATGCAGGCACCCTTCTGCCATGAGGGATCATGGGTGCCACGTTACATGGCACAGCACCTGGATTGTTTCGTGCAGGAAGGGACACCTCCCAACACAAAAACAAATCCTTAGAGACAAGGGAAACATAAACCCTTGATAGAGTAGTGGTGCATGGTGCCAGCCTGACGGGGAGGATGTAGGAACGTAGGAGGGGAGTGGAAGTCAAGTGAATGATACTGCCAGCATTCTGTTCCAGTGTGAGCTAGGCGGGTGCTTGAATCCGCTGATTTAAGGCACTATTGTCAGTTCATCATGTCACTCACTCCTACAATGGTAGTACATCAGGGGAGCTGCATAACTTGCATTTTTCTCTATGGCTTTATGTAGTTCATAGTCCCAATCTCCCAGATGTGCACTGTGCAAAGGGGGACTGACTTGACTCATCAATAGAGGGTGGAGAAGCAAAGATCATTCTTTGGAATGCATGAATATTTCAAAATGTTTTTGCTTGAGGTTTAGGATTAGAAAAGGAGTAGGCTATCTGATTTAGAGAGTACAATGCTGTGCCTGTTTGTGTACAGAGTACCATCTATCATTGTTTTTTAGCTTCTTTTTTAAGCACCCAAGGCCAAGAAGGCACCCAGCGGCACCGCAGCCATAGTACCAAAAAATCAAATTCTGAGAACTCTGAGTAGCAGCCGTTCAAACACCTTGCTTTTAAAGTCTTCCATGATGTTTGCATTTGTATGGTATTTCTCCATGGCAAACATCACTACTGTTGCATGCTACGAATGCCCTTAAAACTTTCTTCAGTGCTGAGCCCTGAAGATAGCTGATGCCTCACCCCCCAAAAGAGATCCAATGTGCAGTGATACTCATGTAATCAGTTGTTTGGCAACTGGTCCACATTTCTGTTATCAGGTGGATAGTGTGAACAGTACTCTGCTGCAAAGCTTGCCAAGCAATTGCAGCACATCATGATGGAGCGCTGGAGCAGCAACTCTGGCAATATAGGTCTCACTGGGAACCTTCTATTTAGGGCAAATGTGCGCTACAAATTCAAAAAATTCCACTCCTTCCCAAATAGAAAAAGGGATGAGGTGTAGCGTTAACATTGTAGCCAGCTTCCCATTGGACAAATGTGCCATTGGGTGGTTGCATTTGTAGGGCCCCTCCTGCCTTACATTTTTTTCTTTTATGGTGCCACTGACACAGGCAACTTCCAGAGAGAACTAGGAGGTGGTAAACTCAATCTGTGTCTTGGGGGAATTACTGTATGTGGTGGTGCCTGCTTTTGAATGTTGTACCATTTGGAGGTTGTTGATGCTTGCACACTACAGGGGATAGGGCTGCTTTGTGTAAAGTTGTCATCCTCTTATTCCTCATCACCTCCTTCTATCATCATAATTGAAGCTGTTCCCCTATATCATCACCATCACCACCACCAGTTACCTTCTAAGGTGCTTCTTCCACCGGAGTGTGTGATGTTTTTTCATATAGGACGTTTGGCCATAGCGTGAACCAGTCTTACCTCAACGTACATTTGTGTGGCAAATGTAGCATATTGCAATGTTATCCTCCTGCTTGCTAATCATAAAGAAGTCCCAAACTGAGGAGGAGAATGTTTTTAGCATGCCACTGCCAATGCCTGAAGAACTGGAGGTAGGTGAGTGTGTCGTTTGTCTCTCTGCAGCGGTTACTTTGACTGAGGTAGTGGTGGATGCTGGTCTCAGTTGTGCCTACAAATATGGAAGCTGGCGGCGGTGGGGGTTGAACCAGTGCCACATCCCTCTGAGCAGGTTGAATAGGAGGGGTAATCTCAGTGTCCTATTAGCCGCCTTCTATATTGCAAATCACTGGCTGGTCCTCATCACTGTCACTTTCCATAATTCGAAGGCTTTCAGGAACTTTCCTTTTCCCTTGTCTCTCGTGGTGTGTCTCTGGCTCAGCTGGGGTCCATTACATGTCCAGATCATCAGAAGGAGGGCATTGAGAAGATGGTGGCATACCCTTTCTTTTTCTTGCTGGAGATCGGGAAGTCAGTGGTTCAAGAGCTACATCTTGCTCAGCATGAGGCTAAACTGCCTGTTCTCCTCCTATTTCAGGAAGAACTTTTGCTGGCTGTGACTCCTGTTGTCCACTTTGCTTAGTTTCCTACAATGATTGGGTACTGTGCGGCTGAGACAAATCCAGTTGAGACTCACCGCACATCGCCATGATAGAAGTGGTTGCCTCGCTGAGAGACATGCCCTTGGGCTTAGGCTGGGGTGGTGCTGTTGAGACAGGAGTGCTGCCCCCAGCTTGCTGCTTAGAGGACAGTGCAGTGGGCACACCACGTTTCCTGTGGGGGCAATCTGCTTCTTCTTCTCCTCACTTGCCACTTTCTTGACAGGAACACTTTCTTTGGGGCCATCTTCAGGTTCTGTCAGTTGGCACGTAGCTGCACAAGCGGAAGCAGGCAGAGGAGAACTCAGGTGGTGTGGTGACACTTTATGCCGGCTTACTGTCTGGCAGTACTAATGGGTGATTCAGTGGAACGTGGCCTTTTTGCTGTTTGAATTATTAATGCAGACAATAGCGAGGTTATCCCAAATAATTAACAATAGTGTATCCATTTCAATCCAAACCATATTTCAATTAGGATAACAACAACGCACAGAGTGAAACATTTGTTTTATGTGCCTCTAAGAAAAATTGATTAATCCGTAAAAAATGAATGCTGATGTGCGCCTGTGGTCTAAGAGACCATTGGCAGGCTGGGGGTTGCAGAGAAGAATGGAATAATCCTTAACAAAAGTGAATTCTGATGTGCGTCTATGGCCTAAGAGACCTATGGCAGGCAGGGGGTGCAGTGAAAAATTTAATAATCCTAAACAAAGTGCATGCTGGTGTGCGCCTGTGGCCTAAGAGACCTATGGCAGGCTGGTGGTTGCAGAGAAAAACTGAATAATCCTTAAAGAAGTAACTGCTGGTGTGCAACCTTTGGCCTAGGAGACCTATGGCAGGCATGGGGTGCAGGGTAAAATGACATAATCCTTAATAAAAGTTCATTCAGGTGGGCGTCTATGGCCTACGAGACCTATGGCAGGCAGGGAGTGCAGCGATAAATGTAATAATCCTTAACAAAGTGAATGCTGGTGTGTGCCTATGGCCTAAGAACACTATGACATGCATGGAATGCAGGGCAAAATGACATAATCCTAAAAAATGTGAATGCTGGTGTGTACCTATGGCCTAAGAGAACTATAGAAGGCAGGGGGTGCAGGGATAATTTGAATAATAAAAAACAAATGTTAATGCTGGTGTGCACCAATGGCCTAAAACACATACAGCAGGCTGGGAGTGCAGGAACAATGGAATAATCCTTAAAAAAGTGAATGCTGGTGTGTGCCTATGGCCTAAGAGACCCATGGCAGGCAGGAGGTGCAGGGATAATCGAATAATCCTTAAAAAGTGAATGCTGGTATGAGCCTATGGCCTAGGAGACCAATGGCAGGCAGGAGGTGCAGGGGGGAATTTAATAATCTTTATAAAATGAATGCTGGTGTGCACCTATGGCAGGCAGGGGCTGCAGGGGAAAATGACATAATCCTTAAAAAATTGAATGCTGGTGTGTGCCCATGGCAGGCTGGGGATGCAGGGAAAAATTGAAAAATCCTAACAAAAAGTGAATGCTGATGTGCATCTTTGGCCTAATAGTCCTATAACAGATAGGGGGTGCAGGGGAAAATGACATAACCATTAAAAGAAGTGAATACTGGTGCACGCCTATGGCCTAAGAGACCAATGGCAGGCCGGGAATGCAGAGAAAAATTGAATAATCCTTAAAAAAGTTAATGCTGGTAGGCGTTTATGACCTAAGAGACCTAGGGCAGGTAGAGGGTGCAGGGGAAAATCAAACAATATAAAAAAGTAATTGCTGATGTCTCACCAGGGACCATGAGAAATACTTTGGGAGGCGAGACCTATGGCAAAAGAACACTGTCTGGCTACACAAAATGGCCACCAGCCACATGTTTAAAAAACAACAAGCAAGAAGGCATGGACAACAAAGAACACATGCAGACCTATGGCAAAAGCACACCGGCTGGCTACACAAAATGGCTGCATGCCACATTTTCAAACAAAAAAAAAGCAAGGAGGCATGGAGAGCAGAGAACACATGCAGGCCTATGGACACTGACTACACATAATTGCTGCAGGCCATACAGCATTGAGAACAAAGACAAAATGGTGGCCAAAGGTAAACACACACTCACACACACTGGCAGGACACTGGCAGGACAAAGGAGGCATAGCAAACAAGAAGAAAACACTGCAAGTCATCTATATACATAACACACACCCTCTCAAGGAATCAAACATTATTATCCCACTAAAATAATATTTTTGCGGGAACAAAAACGTAAAATACAAAAAAAACACATTTTGCATTTAATCCAATGCCATCCCTGGCCTAAATCATAGATGTTTTAAAACAAAGTATACCACAGACAGTTGTTTCATGTACCCAATACCTAGTCCTGGCTGGATGGCCCATGGGCAGATTAGACCACATGGTAAAATGAATGAATAGTGCAAATTACACAAACATGGAGAAAATGTACTTAACTGCAAAACCTTTTTCCCTAAGCTAACAAATTTAATGCAAAAAAATAGGCCCCTAAGCAACTCCAGGCCACCCACTACAACCACAATCAAATAAAAAAATTGAATAAAAGGTACAAATATATATACTAGTGCATGCTGTCTATCAAACATCACCCTTATTCAAACTGCTTTTACTACGTTGTTGTGATGTCACAAAAAAAAGTCCTTAAAATCCAAAGGTATATATGCAGCAGGAATTGCAGACAAAGAGAGTGATCTGTTTTTTTACCTCGAAATGCAAATGAAAAGTGACCATGGGATGGACAAATCACTGAGAGGAGCCTACTGGACAGGAAGAAGAACTTGGAGTCTCTTTGGCGGCACTTCCAGTTGAGAAAAAAAGTACAACACAATAAACCTACCTGAACCGTCTGTTTGAGTAGAATACTCACTTGAAGAGGAATTTTTGAGTTGATTTAGCTGCTTCTTTAGCTGCTTGCTTCTTGAGCAGAAAATCTATTCAAGGTGCAGCCCTGATGACTTGTGCCCGCCGGCGTCACGAAATGGCACCGGAAGGCTCCATGGTGAATGGAAATTGCACCAGGGGGAAGCAAATATCACTCACAAGTGTGCGTTGTGGAGCCTTTTATTGTCCATGTTAACATTGTGAGGTGCGAACGGAAGAATTCTGCCACGCGTAAATTGGTGGAATTTGTCAGGAACTCCGCATTACAAACATAACGTGGAGCTACCAAATTTCTCCAATTCTACAAGTGGAATTATATTTCCACCAAGGCCTAATTTTAATTTACACGAATGATTAAAAGTCTGCATTGCACAGGTGGAGTGCCCAATGCTGGATGGCGAGCCCTCTGGTGACTCATGCCATGCTGTGGTATGCTTCATCACATGCTTACCTCCTGTGACAAACAATGGATATGACACCTATTAAAAAATATCACAAACCCCAGTGATTTGCAGATTGAGTTACATCTTTTATAATTGATCCAGAGATTCCAGTCTATTGCTTGAAAACCCCTCTGTAATAGAGACCAATGAAGGCAGACAGGATTCATGCAGAACAGCATGCAGAGTGGTTGTCTTGTGCCAGACTCGTTTCCAAACATTTCTTTCCCTGAGAATGGTCATGCAGGGATTTTTATACTAAACCATTCTGTTATTCCAGACATCATCAGAGCAAATCAGAATGGTTCCTGCACTTTCTCTGCCCAAATTTTATAACAGTGTCATGTAGTGTCAATTTTAGATCCCAGAGTCATTTGTACTACAGAAACACCAAAATGACAGAACTCCATTTACCTTCTGCCCACCACTTCCTCTCCCCAAATTCCTCCAACAGCCGGTTCAGCTATACATCAATTTCGACAACTTCACTTTCATCTGCTCCTCCATATCTACAACCCAATGCAAATCCCGATTTTCATTGAATTGTACCCTAATGTAATGCAAGGCAGGGCAATGCACTGTCTTGTTTTTGTTTGCATCAAGGGGGGTGTTCTGTGGGTGGTGCATAGGTGTTCCATTGCAACCACCCATGGGTTTTTATGCAAATTGCTATTTACAAAGAATTGTAGGCAAGGATTTGCTCTAAAGTCCTGAGAGAGATGAGAATTATTTCCATTTTTACACGTTTTTTTCCTTTTTGCATGTGTGTTCCATTCTACAGCACATATACAAAGACGAACGTTCTTTAAAGCAGAGCTTTTGTACAGGAAGTAAGCAGCTATGGCCCATCCAAATGAATTAACGGTTCCTGCCCTTTCACCTTTTGGCCACCATAAAGAGTGTCTGTCAGGCTGAGCAAAGATTGGCCTAAAAGACACTCTTTATTTTCAGATCCGACAGCCAGGAGTTAGACATGCGCCAAATGCGCAGGCTCCTAGCTGTCTGAGCTGAACTTTGCTCTGCTGAAGAAGTCACAGCTCCTGTGGGCGTGACCTCTTCAGTCTGGCAAAACACCTCTGGACCCTCCCCTTGTAATGAGGAGGAGCGCCACTGATTGCCTTGGGCCTGAGTGCTTCAGTTCTAAGCCCTGAAGTGCCCAGGGCTGAGTGTCAATCACTTACACCTTTGCACTGAGGGGGGTCAGAAGTCTCACTGACCACATTCCACTTTGTGACGAGTGAGGGAAGGCTGCAGTCCCAACCCTCCTGTGATCTCTGTGGCAGAGCGGCGCAGGTAAGTATGATTATATTTTTTATCTTTGGTGTGTGCTTGCATTAATATTTGGGAGTGAGTGCTGTGAATGGATGTGCGTGTGTCCATGCGTGTGTGAATGCATGTTTATGTGTGCGTTTGTGCCCCCGCCGCCCCCTTACTGCTAAAAGTACAGGTCACCACTGTAAGGATGCCTTCGGACACAAAAACTATGTTGACCACAGAGAAGACACCCATGCATTATGGGGTGAACCAAAGAAAAGACAACTAATAACTCAACATTGTAACATAAGTTCAAATCTTTTCTGGCAATCGAAACAAAAGACAAAAAACAAATCAGCAAACTATGAAGCGTAAGTCACATAAACAGGCCCACTGGGGAGGCATGAATAAACCGATAACAGATGGAACCATTTAATACAGGGTGAATGCGCAAGTTATAAATGTAAATATATTAAAATGACATACATAACAATCTAAAAAGTGTAGAATATATGCAAACATTAAGATAGACATGTGATTCATCCTCAATGAGGTACAAATCATACAATTATCAATGCTCTTCCATGAAAATGAAACAAAAATAATTTTAAAAAAATAGATAGCCTGTATGAACTGATCTTGGTATGGATACAATAAAGAACCGACCATTGAATTAAAGGCCTTGGAAACAGGTGTTGAGAAAACAACACCTCCTTGATATCCGAACATCAAAGTAAAACCTTTAACTATAAATCCCAAAATGCAATGTCAGACTATCATGCATTGCGAATGTAGCCTTACAAAATCAATACTGCTACTTTTTATATTCTGCACAGTGACACACACTTTAAAGCTTTGAACAACACTCATGAAGGGAGACACAAACCTAAAATGAAGAAGATAATAAGGGTGGGCAGAGCACTCAGAGTTGCACTACGTGGAATTCCGCGGAGTTGCATAAAACTCAGTGGAATTACACAGAGTTTTGCTCCGCCCCACTCCTGTCCCCTTTTAGCTTTCGATTCACTTTTAGAAACAGGGGCTTTCAGGGATTCAGGGCCAGACTGGCTACCGGGCGTTTTTTGCTGGGGTGACAGGGTAGGGTCCAGGTTCACTGCTGAAGGGCTGATTTTGTTGCTGGGAGCTGCCAGCGCTGCTAAATAAACAATGAAAAACAAATAGCACGCTTTTTTAAACATTTGTTTTGCATTGTTTATTAAGGAAAGCCCGGTAGCCAGTCCGGCCCTGTCAATTACATCATTTGAGATGTTATCGCTTGTGTCATAAATGATGCCATAGAACATGTCATGAGAAATATAATTTGTGAGAACATAAACAGTTCATGGCAGGGAGCAAGTTATAGTTAGGTCTGCTTTTTTAAATTAAAATTGGGGGAGGCAGCATTGCCCCCCTCCCCGAGCCTTGTTAGGCCCTGGGGAACACAACCCCAGGCCGTTTCTTTTAATTAAAGTGGAGGAGGTACATGACCCCCCCTCCTTGCGCCTTTTCTGGCCCCGGGGACCCCATCCCCAAGGGCCCACAATAATAAAGGTGGGTGCCTGTGTGCCTGCCCAGGGTACACACCATACATTCGTTGGGGGACCGCCAGAGTAGCCCTCATGGCCCCAGCCGACTCTTGCATGCAGTGGGAGCTAGCATTGCACGGGTCAACACAGAGCAGCTGCTTATGCTGCTGCCTGTGAGAAGGAGCAATATTTTGATCTGATTCCCTGCCTGCATTAGAGCTGGCAGGGAAACAGATCAAAAGGCTGCTCCCAGATGGCTGGATAATTTTTAAAGCTCCCGCCCGCTGGGAGCAGCCTTGGTTTTGATTAAAAAATCTTCCTGCCAGGCGGGTGCAAACAGAGGTTTCCCTGGTATGGGCAGGAAAACCGATACGGTCCAATATAAAATATATATTACACAGTGGGGTCACCACTGGGTAGATATAGTAAGATCTGCATTTCCATAGGAAAATCATTTTTTGACAGGCTTATAATATTGGCGCTGTTTGAAGAATTTTCAATAAAATTTCCAAGAAAAATGTCTCATCCACCTCAGCTTCTTCCTGGAAAGTTTCAGGGTGATCTGTCAAAGAGTAGTTAATTAAAAAGGGGAAGTCCAAAACATGTGTTCTGCATTCCTTTTTCCATGTGAAAAATGAACAGTGATATCGCAAAAACTGCTGAACGGATTGACACTAAAATTGGCAGAAAGCTAGATTTTGGTTCAGAAAGTGAGCTGTTTGTGATTTGATGTAACTCCATTCAGTAGTTTTTTAGACATGAAGGATAAAAAACTTCGTATATTTCATGCCACAGAGCATCTGTGGAGCAGACAGTTCTTAAGAGGAGATTTGATTTGCTGCCACCACATCAACAAAGATGTGACGGCAGTGATTTTAGGACTCTAGGACTGGGTTCCAAGTCCTGGAAATAGTTATAACAAAAGATATAAGGGGGCACAGTAGGGATACCCTGCCCCCCTAGACTTGGTGGGTGGATCATTTGCAGTTTGAATATTTAATTATTTTATTTGTAATTTAGTTGTAGACTGCTAGGTTTGTAGGGGGCTTGACTGGGAAGTAACATAAGTAATAATTAATTAAAAATCAATCATTAATTGTTAATTGATTATTTGATTGATTGACATTTTGTAAATAATGAAATATTTATTTTGTAAGTTATATTTTAGGCATGAGCTGCTAGGTTTGTAGGGGTATATAGTGGGAACATAATTATTTAATAATTGAATAACAATTATTTAATCATTGATAATTTTATTGAATAGCAATTATGTAAATTGATTGATGTTATTTATCAAATTTATTTATTATTATATTTATTAAAATATACATATATGTCAATTAATCATTTTTATATTAAAAGTGTAATAATTTTTTATACATTCATGGTGTTATATATATCATGGTGCCGATTCCGATCCTCTAAATCCCGGGTACGAATGGTCGCACAGAGCGTTTTCTCCATATGACTCGTACCCGGGCATTCCACCGTACAAACCAGCAAGTATGATTCGTACAGAAATACCATTTCCGTACGAATCGTAAAAAACACCGTACGGCTAAAAAATACATACAATTCTGATCCTGGACAGCGCGTACGCGACGTCCGCACGGAGTCAGGCAGCATTTTACGGACCAGCAAGTACGATTCGTATCTACAGCACTCCGCACGGCTATATTTTTACGGGAGCCAAAAAGTGCCGGCAAAGCTAAGTAAGCTGCGATGCACGAGGAAAAGGGGGCTGGCTACACGACGTACACGCCATCACCCACATCGTACGTGTCGATCCGGAGCACAGAAGAAGAGTACGAAGTAAGTGCTATCCACCCTGTCATTATGACACGTGTCTTATCGTATCAACACCGGCACACCGGTTTCTAGCTGGTTCCATCCCTATCGGCTTATATGTCACTGCCTTGCCCTTTTCATTTTTCGCAGCTGCCTTCTCTGGTTCTCGGCGAAGCTGACGAGGTCTTTCCTGGAAAGAGGGAGGGTAGGAATTGTGGAACTTTTTTACGGGGATCTTTTATACGGTGTGCTTTTCTTGTACGACCATATCGACACTGTACTCACCACTGTAGTCCTCTTTACTAGGTAAGAGCACAACGTATCACCAATCCACACCATGCGTGATTAACGATATACGGACACCCTTTTCGTGTGTATGTACACCATTGACCCGCGGTGTTTTGTCTGTAAGGAGCATTTTTATTGCTCAGCTCAGCACTCGACATAGTACCCATATCTGAGTCTAACGCATGCCAGGTACATTCTTGCTCCCCCCTTCCATGAGTATGCATATGTCCAGTTAAGTTCCCACAACTTAGGGACACGGGACACGCTAAGACGACGTGTCCCTTATTTATCTACTCTACAGTATCTCCTATATTTAGGACTCATGGGTTTATAGGGTGTCTCTTTCCCGATTCCCATTTGATATACCTCACTCTCTTGGTCCTGATGAAGCGCTCCTAGATCCATTAGGGACTATTTATGGCGCGAAACATGTCGACCCCTTGACACACTGATACGATTCACCACACGGGTGAGAGAAGAGGGATTATATTTGTTTCATTTTCCCCTCTCACACAGGCAACTGAGATTGCTTCTCCATCCCCGTGATATATTTTAACCAGACCCCTAGGACATCCTGAATAAATTGCGAGTGTCCTTGGGCTCTTTTTAGACTTCACTCACTACCACCACCACCACTTAGTCCCACACACCCCCATGCACAAATGCGGCAAACTCCTTAAAGATCTCCGACAAAGAGCCCCGTGAAACGGGCCCGTGAGGGACTGCAGCGCCACCCCCACGAGGAGCACCAGCCGAATGATGATGCTATACACCTGTTAGGGTGTGTGAGGGCACTTCTAGATCCACACAGGAGTACCTTCACTCTTTCTCGGCACACTCAAACCCACTTGGAGACACTTCACATTTGTCCACAGCCCTATTGGCTGTCTGACTCCCCTTCTCTTTTATTCATAAGGAACTGTGACCATCTTACTGCTATCGTAATTAATTTGGGAGCCCTGGTAAAGGACCTTTTCAAACAGCTCCTCGTCCCCCCCTCTTATGTTGATATTATAAATTCCTATGGGAAACATTATGGGGAAAACATTTTTGGGACTCCCCTTTGTCTCGGCCTCTGCTTGATGGAACCCACTTAAACTTTCCAGGACGACGCTAAGGTGGATGAACCTCTATTTTGTAAAGTTTTGTGAGGGTTCGTGAAAAAACACCAAAGTTATTATTAAAAATAAAATCTATTTCCAATAAAAACCTGGCATTAACTGTAACTATAGAGTGGCAACTGCACTGTATTATCTATCTATCTATCTATCTATCTATCTATCTATCTATCTATCTATCTATCTATCTATCTATCTATCTATCTATCTATCTATCTATCTATCTATCTATCTATCTATCTATCTATCTATCTATCTATCTATCTATCTATCTATCTATCTATATTTTACTCTAGTGTATGTATTAGTAATTCACACAATGCAATGTTTAATCATAATGATTATTATAAAAATGTATAATAAAGTAATATTAAAATAATAAACATGTCTGTGATTTTTTCTTTTAACATAGTTGTTAATATTGCAATTTGTGGGATGAAAATTTTTAAAAGAATGCCTCAGTCATTTAAAAAAAATAAAAGCAACATGCTTCTTGTAGCCCACAGAATGCAATCATAAAAACAACCACAAGAGGTCCTTGCACTCCAGCTGAAAAGCATAGAGCTCCAACCAGGAGTGGTTTAAAATATTCTGGTGTCATAGTTTTAATAATCCAGGAGGTTTAGTGTTTTTTTTATGTTGCTGGGTGCTGCTTCACTTCCTGCACCCCCCAAGAACATTTAAAAAATACTTGGTGGTGGCACCACCAGGCTTAAAAAATGAATAAACAAAAAAGCCCTCGCAGGACATTTTGGAGCACTCCATGGTGATGCTCATTTATTATTCACTTTGTCGTCCCTTTGCCCACCTGGGATGGCATTTTTTTTAAAAAGTACTGAGGAGAGGGGTGCACAGCCCCTGTCCCAAAGCCATTATGGCCCCAGGGACCCCATCCCTCGGTGCCCTTCATTTTTAAAAAAAGGTCAGAGGGCGCATAGGCAGCCTCCCCGACTCAACGTGGGCCCCAGTGATCCCATCCCGGGCCTGTTTTATAACTTATGGGGAGGTGGTGCATGGCCCCCATCCAGTAGCCTTCCTTGAGCCCTGGGGACCACACCCCCCAGTACCTATTGTATAAATTAGGTGGAGGGGATGTGGGGTCTCCTTCCCTGAGCCTTTGCAGCCTCATGGACCCCATCCCTAGAGCCAGAAGTGGATGCCCACCCAGAACACCTACAAATCACTAGTTGGAGCCTGTGAGGTGAGCTCCAGGGCTTTACGGCCCCAGGCTGCTACCCGCATGCTTGCTCCCTCCTGGCACTAGCAAGCATAGTTTTCCTGCCTGTGCTCTTGCATTTTCAATTATCCTGCCAGCTGGGAGCAGTCTTATGTTTCCCTGCCTGAGGGCATAGAAACTAAGCCTGGGCAGTAAACTCCTCTCTGCTTGCGAAGTTTGCAGAGCTTTTCCCACTCCGCACTCTGTGTAGAACGTGGAGTTTTGAATAATTCCACGTATCTGAGTTTTTCCTCTCTCGCAGCTAGCCAATGTTAGGTTGGTGAGCTAGGAAAATCCAATGCTAGACCACCTCCCGGTGAGATTTCTCAACACGGGCTGTTGCTATAGGTTGCTTCTGCTCACATTTGGAAACCTGCTGCTCATGTTGAACAAGCTGCTGCTCTAGTAGAACATCTACTCGAGCAGCAGAAAGAAGCTGGGCCCATTTACGCTGCAACTGGTACCTGATTTTACAGCACTGAACAAATGCCAGGAGATAAAAATCTGTGCAACTTACCTCACTCCGCCACTTGTGAAATGCCGCCGATCGCGGCAGAGTTTTTTTGCTACTTCGTGGAGTGCCGCATAATGGAACCCCGACCGTGTCTAGGGAAACCACTGTTTCCCCGGGTGGGCTCCCTGGGACACAGTGTTTGAGCCGGCACTGTGGTATGGAGGCCTAAAAAGGTTCAGGGAGGAGGGCAATGCAGCCCCTCCCCTTTTGTAAAACTTTTGACCCTGGGGGATGAGGTCCCTGGGTCCTATTAAGTCTTGAGGATGGGGGCCGCAAGCCCCTCCCCTTATTTTATAGAATAACCTCAGGGTATGGGATCCCCAGGAACTACTTGAGGCTTGGGAAGGTGCATGTGCGATGTGGGGTTTAGCCTATCATTCTACAATTTCTCATTTAATAATGGCTACCTTTAACTGTAGTTAAACTTTCAACTCTTGATGTGTGTAAGATGAATTTCTGGTTAGGGCTTCTGGGAACTTAATTATACAACATAAAGCAGTATTGTGTTATCTTGTTGATTACAATAATAACATTCATTAAATTATCGATACCTTATACACCACAAGCACATCATAAACATTATAAACATCTTGATCTTTAAGGATCCTATCCGTTAACTTCATGTAATACAGATCCAAATGCACTAAGAACAATAGTTCAGAAAACCCTCACCTTATCAATTGAAATATTCTCTGAATGTAAATGATCAAAGTCACTTCCTTAATATGACTGAACCCTTAGAATTAATCTCTGAACATAGTGATGGATTTGTGAATGTGATGCATTGTAGGAAATAACTCTCCTCAGGTTGTCGTGGGTTTCAACTAATAAAATTTCTGGGGAAATATCTATTCATCTTGATTGCTTATCAAAGACACTGTAGACAATAAGGAAATTTATACTCAAGATCAAAGATGGCCTTTGCTATTCCTGAATGACATGAGAGTTGAGGAATTATGGGCAATGTAGTTCGTGGTCAGTGACATCGTGTATCACAAACTCCAAAAATGGAAAACCTTTTCTGAAATAGTGCTAACATTCCTTTGAATAGCTCCAGCCTTTTTTTCCATTGACTTGAACTAATATGAGTGCCCTCAAAGTATGATGACTATGTTCCTCCAGAGTGCAGAGGTAAGCTAGTTTATGACACTGTTACCAGGAAGTAATAACATTATATCCTCTGTTTATGCTCCAAAAGTGGACAATTCAGTTTGCTTTACAACGTTATTACAAAGCTTAATATCAGTCAAAGGGTAAGTTACCACTGATGGTGTAATATTCCATTTATTCAAAAACAATGGCTATTCCAATTATCTATATTTGTTTTAAGTTAGCTCATTAAACATATCTGGAGGCACAAGCATGAACAAACAAGGCAGCATGCATTTTACTCATATAACAATCACCAATACTCCAGAATTGATTATTTGGATGTGAGTAGATCTCTCTTAAACAGTACAACAGCAGTAAGACATGGCTATTTAGTATGGTGTGATTACGCACATATCACTTTAGAAATTGAGTTGGGAGTCAAAAACAACTATACATTTGGATAAACCTTTAACAAAAGCTTATGTGTTAGACAGACTTCAAGAAATTGCTAAAGTAAAATAAAAAAGAGTATTTCCAGATAAACAGAAACACTGCTAATATTGGTCTGGTCTTGTGCAAATACAATAAACTATGGTAACAGCCAGCTATAGAATAGCAAGCAGAAAGTGAAATACGGAGTGAGGAATATTCGCTAATCTAGAAGCCATACCGAGAAATAGCAAGACTGATCAATGCTCACAGCATAGCAGTCAGGACATGGGCAAGAAGGAAAGGAAAATACAGGAAAAGTAAATGATATGCTCAAAATAAAATAAAGGCAGCTCTATATTCTACTTGCAAATAAAACTGTGAGAAACCTTATGGAGTACAGAAAATGCATGACTTCACCTTGGTCCAAATCATGAAAGTTCTAGGCTCCATTTTGAAGTAATTTAAAGACTTGTGTAGGATATTATTCAATTAAGATCTATGTCCATGCTGAGTAGTACTATCTAATCACTTCAAAACCACTGAGTTGAATGAACTGTAAGAAGATCTGAGTAGGTCATTATATCTGTAAAAACAGAGAAAATGAGAGTGAATACATTGATTAGGACTACATTTACAATGATGTCTTTGGGATGTTACTTAACAATGAAACATTAAATAGTTTCTCAAGTCCAACTGCAGAGAAGACATTCCCAAGCACTTTTAAGAGCTTGAGAGCTGCAATTTAGACTATATTAAGCATGATGACTTGACCGTGCCAACACACGATTACATAGACATCTCAGTCATCAAAATCCATAGTCTAGACATTCGTAAGCCTGATGACGTGACAGTGTCAACATGCCGTAACGTAGCCATGCGCATGTACATTTTTGATGGTGTGAATGGTTGCTACTGAGCTGTTTAAAAAACTGCCACAAACAATTGAGCACCTGGATACAAAGCAGAGACAAGTGGACTTTGACTAGGCAGAAGGACAGAGAACACATTTAACCAAAGTATACACAAATCTGTTTTGCTACGTTGGGGGGCACTTTCTTCTTCTTCACTTACATTGTTCAGCCCTAATGATGCTAACTCTCTCTGGAAGCCATTCCATTCAAGCGCTGTTCGGCGCTACTCATAATAACATAATAATCTAAGCTTTTATAATTAGGCAAATGACACACAACCCTGATCGTTAGTAATACTATAGCCTGCCCACCTGTAACACAATAGAGCTAACCTGTGACAGCCCAATTCTCAGTGACATGAAGATTCAAGATCTGCCATGTAGAGGGATTGTACACTATCCTGCTTGGCTGTGATCATATTTTTGGCAACTCCAGGGTCTGTCCAACTGTATTTCATATCAGTATTAATTGCCACTAACCGTGGCAAACTAACTTACTACTTAGCTAGGTGAACATTAGAGTTACCATAATGAGGCACATATGGACAACTGTGCTTGTATGAGTATGGTGATATATTTGGTGGCAGTAGAACAAAAATATAGTTAATCACAAATTGAAAATGAAATTAATTGTGTTTTGTGTGATTTTGCCATAGGATATTAAAGCTTTCAAAAAGAAAAACAAAAGTGTGTTTTCACTATTTTCACTAAATTATTACACAAGTAGATTATTTTGATTAGATTGTAGCACAGAGAAGGTTGTATGTTTAATTGTCCTGAAGAAAGCCTCTGGATTATTCTTTCTTCAGACTAGGGCTGAAACATGTGGGTCAAACAGGACAGTGAGGAAGGAGTCATATTCACTACCTAACTCTCCCAATCCTTTAGTTTTTAACCTTCCATGAAGTGAGATTTGACAAAGTAGCAGTTGGAAATTGACATCTTTTGTGTGGTACTACCCCAGATTTTTGCCCACGGTTGCTGAAACCTGTTTTTACTGGTCACAGAACTCTGCGCACTTCAACCCTGCATACCAGTGGAAAAGTGTTCTCCTTTTTAAATATGTTAAAATTGTCATACCTAGCATATTTAATTTGCTTAGAAATCCCTAGCATATGGTACTACCTGTACCCAGGCCCTGTAAATTAAATACTACTATTGGGCTGCAGGGCTCATTGTGCCACCAGCTGCAGTAGCCCGGTAAAGCATGTGTCCAGGCTTGTCACTACAGCCTGACTGTGCAGATGTTCAACTGTAAATTGGACCTGTTAAAATCATCCTCTTGGCAGGTCTAAGGCTTTCTTTTTAATATCTATAAGTTGCCTTAAGGGAGGCCTTATTGCCCAATAAGGCAGGGTGTATGGTATTTAAAAGGAGAAACTGTAGATATTAATGTTGTATGCACTCTGCAGGGAAAAACCTAAAAAGTTGTTTTTCACTGTGCCAAGGCTAGCTTTTGCATACGAAAACATGGGGTTACATTATAATAACTTATAAAGCTTAATTTATAGTTTGGGTAAAGCTCGAAAAATGATTTGAGGACTCATTTTAACAGTGTTTTAAAATCCAACGTAATGGTAAAGTCAAATTTTATATTATTATCAAGGAAAAGACACTTTTAGAAATTGGTCTTTCTACTGCCTAAAACCAAAGGTTATTTCTGGCAGTATCAAATGTCATAGGACTGCTGATGCTTCCCCTGTGGAGAGATGCGGATTACTCCCAGACAGTGGGCAAAGAACTTTGGGTGTGTAAAGGTGTTTTTTGTCCTTGGGCAGGATGGTCTGGGACTGTGCCTAGTCTCTCCTGAGCTTTAATGGATGCCTATCCTCACACTGCTAGATGTAGATCACACTTGGGCCTGCTTCCCTTTTGTCTTACTAGTCAGGCTCACTCCAAACCCAGTGGGCGTTGGGAAGGTACCCAAAGCCGGTTTAAGGAAAGAACCAAGGATTGCCCTTCACCAATAAGCTGGCACTGGGCATAAAAGTGGTGGACCCTCCTCAGAAAAATCCTGGAATCTGTGAAGGATCAGAAAACGGTCTGCCCTGCTGTCTGTATCCTGAAGGAAAACTGGAACAGCCTGATTTGAACCCAGAACCCCAGACGTGACTCCAAGGGTCAATTGGCTAACCTCTTGTGTGAGCTACAGGCACACAACATGCTTTCAGAAGCCTTTTCTCTGCAACAGCACAGCTGACCAGTTCCTTACCCCCAAGTGGTGCCCCCCCAGGTCCTGAACTATTGGCTGGGGTTAGAGTGTACTCTTTCTGTCCAAAATGCAGGATATGGGACTTCAAAACTTTTTGCCAACTTTTCCTCTGAAGAACCATTTTCAAACAATAAACAGACAGTTCCATATCGGTGACAGCCATGTTATACTCTTCTATATGGATAAGCAATATGGTCCTGTACATTGTATTTGGTTAACATTATAGTGTCACAGCATAGGATTCTACATTTAATTCCGAAATTGAATCCCCCTCCCGCTCCTCGCAGAAGCAAAGTATATAGTCTCTGAAGGGTACTCCCACCCTCTAAGCAGTTGCAATTCTGCACCCACGTCATACAATCTTTCTGTCCAATCCCAGCCTCCAACCCCCTCTCCCTCCCACCCATCATCAGTCAGATTATAAGGGCACATCAGGGTGTTCGGGGTCATCAGAGGCATCTTTATCAGGGTTTCTCAAACAGTCCATCAGTACTTTCCAGGCCATGGCCCTGTCCACAGAGCCACAACCTCTCTTTACTTCCTGTAGTAGAACTGGCCCATCATAGCTCGCCAATGTCAGCAAAGTCTCCCTCCAAATGGGCACCTGGGGCCTGGTAGATGCCTTCCATTTCATAGTAATGGACCGTTTTGCTAATACTGGTACTAGGTCAACAAATCTATTAGTGACCCGATATTTAGCAGGGCGGTGGAAGTTCCCTAGTAGACAGACCAGTGGGGTACATGGGAGGGTCCTATCTGTCACATCATTAATATATGCCAATACTCCCTCCCAAAACCCCAGCAGTTCTGGACATGCCCAGACCATATGGGGGTACAAAAGGGGGTGGTGATGGACGGAGCATCAGAACCAATCAAACACTCACACCCAGTCAACAGATCTGGGTTTGATCCATCACCGTTCTTTAGCCCACTCTGCCACCCCAGTTCAGACATGGCCATATGCAAATCAGTCTGACCCTGTGCCTCATGGGAACAGTCCAGCCCGAACTGCCAAGCCATGCCTTCCCTGGACTGGAAACAAGCTTCCTAGGACCGGTTTCTGGCATTTCAGCCGTCTTCAGCCAGGCTTGCTTGAATCCAGTTTCAAAGTGAGCAAATGACTCACGTCTGAGCATACCCTGCCAACTTATGGCGAACAAAGCGGTACAAAAGGGGGTGGTGATGGACGGAGCATCAGAACCAATCAAACACTCACACCCAATCAACAGATCTGGGTTTGATCCATCACCGTTCTTTAGCCCACTCTGCCACCCCAGTTCAGACATGGCCATATGCAAATCAGTCTGACCCTGTGCCTCATGGGAACAGTCCAGCCCGAACTGCCAAGCCATGTCTTCCCTGGACCGGAAACAAGCTTCCTAGGACCGGTTTCTGGCATTTCAGCCGTCTTCAGCCAGGCTTGCTTGAATCCAGTGGCAAAGTGAGCAAGGGACTCACGTCTGAGCATACCCTGCCAGCTTATGGCGAACATAGCGGTACAAAAGGGGGTGGTGATGGACGGAGCATCAGAACCAATCAAACACTCACACCCAGTCAACAGATCTGGGTTTGATCCATCACCGTTCTTTAGCCCACTCTGCCACCCCAGTTCAGACATGGCCATATGCAAATCAGTCTGACCCTGTGCTTCATGGGAACAGTCCAGCCCGAACTGCCAAGCCATGCCTTCCCAGGACTGAAAACAAGCTTCCTAGGACCGGTTTCTGGCATTTCAGCCGTCTTCAGCCAGTCTTGCTTGAATCCAGTTTCAAAGTGAGCAAGTGACTCACGTCTGAGCATACCCTGCCAACTTATGGCGAACAAAGCGGTACAAAAGGGGGTGGTGATGGACGGAGCATCAGAACCAATCAAACACTCACACCCAGTCAACAGATCTGGGTTTGATCCATCACCGTTCTTTAGCCCACTCTGCCACCCCAGTTCAGACATGGCCATATGCAAATCAGTCTGACCCTGTGCCTCATGGGAACAGTCCAGCCCGAACTGCCAAGCCATGCCATGCCATGGAAGGGGATGTGGTCAGCTCTGTACAGGTGTAAGCTTTTTTCCAAACCAGCAGTTCACCTAACAGTGCGCCCTGTCCCAAGCTGAACGCCATGTGCCCTTTTGTTTTTTCTTGATTGTTTACCGACCAGTTAATTATATCCTTAATAAAATCAATGGTTTAAGTCACCGATTGTGTTATAATGCCGAACAGCTTTTATAACTCGGTTATGTAAAACAAGTTAAATATATACCAGATAAGCGGGGAAAGGAGTCAGCAATCTCATTAAAGATTAGCCAGTTTGACCCTGTTTTAATGAGGAGGGGAGCAGGGGCACTTATTTGGAAAGTTTGCAAACATCATAGAATGTTCACGGGTGACTGAAATTTACCTCGACTGTTTATTTTGACACTTTGTTTCAAACAGGTTTTTTTAATTTGCCAGCAAAAATGTTGCACCTGTTCCAAGCTGACTCAACATCACATGACATCTGCTAATAAAAAAACTAAAACATGACTTGCACCTGTAAAGGAATGTATTCAAGCCAAAACTCCATGCTGCAAGTACAGTGTGCTTTATTTTTAAATACTGGAAATGTTTGAAAGGTGCACTACACGTTTGTTGTCTCTGGTCCATTCACTGAATGTTAGTTTACACAAACACGTGCCATAACTTACTTTTGGAGGCAGTTATGCAATGTAAAAATGGTTTTAAAGGTATGTTGTGGGTGTGCTTGCAGGTGAGAGTGTGTTTATGTGAGAATGGGTATGCCTATGTATGTCTGTATGCGTAAGCTTATGTGTGTGAAAGTGAGAGTGACAGGTAGTGAGTGAGACTGTGTGAGTTTGAAGCCCAGGTTTACTATTCTGCTACACAAAGGGATGCTTCAATGCTGCAACAAGGTTCCTGCACTGCCTTGTATCAAAGAGAGAGAGAGACAATGTGCTTCAGTTTTCCACTCCTTGTGGCAGACATGCACCAATACTCACACACTTGAGCCATAGTGCGAGGCTGTGTTTGTTCTCTGAAGCATGGGTTTTGTACTTGAAGGGGTTCCTTCCAGCATAACTATCCTTTACGGTTTTTCCCACTTTGTATTTGTGCTGTTCAATGCAGCACACATACAAAGTTGAAAAAACAAGGAGAAATGAAAACATTTCTCCTCATTATGCCTTTGGTGCTAATTCCTGTCCACTAGTGTTTGTAAATAAGGATTTGCATCAAAACCATGCGTGGTTGCATAGAAAGCCCCATGCACCATACATAGAATGCTCCCTTGAGAAAATAATACAAAGCAGTGCATAGCACAACTTTGCGTTACTTTGGGATACTATGCAATGCAAATCTTGATTTGTGTTCGATAGTAAATCCCACCTTAACACTTTGTGCTGGGTTTGCATCACTGGGCCTAAGTATCTGTAAGTATGAGTGAGTGAGAATGAGAGAGATTAAGAGTAAAAACATGTGAGTGAGTGAGGACAAATAAGAATGAGTATAAGGGGGTGTAAGAACGTGAGAGTGAATGTGAGTGAGACACTGAGTATGAGTGAGTGATTGTGAGCAAAAATGTGATGTTATCAAGTTTTTTGTGTGCCTTGGCAAACTGAAGGTAATTATTCTCTTACATACACACCCAGGGCAAAATACTGGTGCTGGCATATTTTTTGCAATTCTTAGTATGACAGTTTCCTGTGACAAAATACTTTCACACTGAGGTCAATTCTTTACATAAAGGGCACCAACAGTAAAATACTGGTACTGGCATACTAGAGGTAATTAGTGCCAGAAAGGGCACCTGTGCACACATTCTAGCAGCCTTGATGACATATTTGGCATGTAGTCAATTGTGGCACAATGAAGGTAATTCTTTTCATATAGGTCAACAACCCAGCAAGTGGGATGGGGGTTACCATGACAAAACGCTGGTCCTGACATAATTAGGCCATTTGTGACATAAAGGTCAACTATAGCATTTGGACGGTGTAAGAAATTGGGTTGTTGGTTAACTGGGGTGTGAGCCCTGGTCAAGCAGCAACCACAACCATTGTAAAGTGAGGCACAGGCAACCCTAAATTAACATGTGTTCCATCCTCTGAAATCTTGGCACACAGTAGTGAGGTTTAACTTAGAGGCAATGTTTGAAATATTTGTGTAACAATTCAAACAATATTAAACAGAAATAAAATACATAAAAAGGATTCCACACCAGGTTGTGAAGATCTGGTCGCACCAGACCGGGACAAAGTCACAAGTTCTGGCTGACCGCGATGGAGCACAGGTCGGCTATAGGGACCCACTTAGGCTTGCTGAGCAGAGAACCTTAAATTCTGGTTTGTGGAACATTGCGAGAATCCGCGTTGAAGATGCATCGTGCAGCCGAAGTGATGTGTTGGTTTTGAGATTTTACAAGGCTGCAGTATGAGGTCCTGCGTCATCATCGAAGATCCCATTGACGAGGGCTTGCACTGCGGAGTCCAGCATCGGGAAATGCATCGGTTCCAAGGAGATGCGAGGCTGCAATGTGGAGTAAGGCATCGTCATCCAGGCACCCGTCGACAGGAGATGTGAGGCCCTGCACCTAGGATAAGTCGTGCAGCAGTGATTCCAAACGAGGTTACGGGCTGCGGCGCTTATGTAGCTCTCAGCAATGGATCTAATTCATGCAGCAGTGGCGATGCATCAGTTGTGCTCAGGGTTGTGCCACACAACAGAGGAGATGAATTGGTTCCGCTGGATCCACAGAGACAGACAAGCACTATAGGCCCACTTCCAAGGGTCCAGGACTGGGGTAGCAGCACTTGGCAGGGTAGACTCACAGGGCCTGAATCACAAAGGTAAACTAACACTTTTGTGTAGGTGTTCAATTGTTTGCTATTCACAACAGATTTAGAGTAGTATCTTTATGCGTGTGGAGTTTCCCACATAATTGTACGTGCAGAGACTCAGCACGTGTTGATTCTACTCGTAATCCCTTTGTGAATAGCAAACAATCGTAAAATTACACAAAACTGTACATTTACCTTTGTAAATCAGGCCCACAGATGGTAGAATCTAGGTGCAGAGGCAAGGTTGTTGCAAGCATGTTATGCCCCTGAGGCTTCAGATCAGGAAGCCAGTCAACTATCCTTTGGAGTCACTCTGGGGTTCTGGGTTCATGAAATACAGGTCCAGTCCTTACCCAGACAGAGGGCAGCAGGCAGCAGGTCAGCAGGTCAGCACAGCAGGGCAGATGTTTCTTCAGGTCAGCAGTCCAGTAGAGTGGCAGTCCTTTCAAAACCACAACAGTCTTTTTTCTGGCAGAGTATCCACAGGTCCAGATGTGCACTGAAGAGTTGGTGTCTGAAGTTCATTATTCATACACAGTTGTCCCTTTGAAGCTGTGAGAAACTTCTAGAGGCAGGCATTTGAAATGCACAGGTGCCTTGCCTTCCTGGCCCTGACTCCAGACTAACTATAGGATGTATGCAGCTGTTTGTGTGGAGGCGGCAAACATCTTATTCAAAAGTAAATGAGGCCTGCCTAGCTCCACACTCCTATCTTGTCAATGATTGTCCATCCAAGTACACCTACGCTTCTTTTTGTGTGTCACTGTCTAGGAGGAATACACAAAGCACAACTGGCAACTACACCTACTCGTGTAACTCAGGCACCAAATGGCTAAGGCAGGAAAATGTAAACTTTCTGAAAGTGGCATTTTTAAAATTGCAGTTGAAAATCTGACTTCACCACGAGTTAGGATTCTATGTCAGGATTGGAGGTTCCGATTATACTTCTCATTTCCTTGCTTTTTATTCAGCAGCCAATCAAAACACTTTATAAAAAGCTACAAATCCCATGAGCACCCAGTGCTACATAACAACCATGGAGTGTATCATATAAAGGTCTGAACTTTCTCTTTCTTTGCTGCTCCACAGCCAGTTAAGTGCCTTTTACATTTACTATTCTCAATTTGTAGTAAGGTTGGCTTATGATCGCTATAGTTAACGTGTTGAGTAGCGCGATATTTGTGCCTGTATCGATCTTGGCTATAACGCTGTGCGAGTGATAGCACGTGCTGCGCATTCAGTGACTCTAGGTTTTCAGTACTTTGGGGTTTGTGTGAGCGCTGCGGCGAGGATTTGCTGGCATCGCGCTACTCTGCTCTTACCTTCGTTGCCACTTTCAGGTTAATTTCTCGATCTGGAGTGCTTCGGCCTCTCCTGCAGGGCGCGACGCGCCCCTAGCAGCTGCCTGTGAGAGGGAGTGAAGGGGCGAGGACTGCGCGGCGCTCGATTGCGCAGTCCACTTTCTATTTTTACGGGCGGCCGACTCCGCGCATGTGCGGCGGCCATTTTAGGCTTTATTTCACTGCAAGTGCCGTTCGGATCAAAACGAAGCGGGAATAAGCTCCGATTTGAATTACAAAGTGCCCGTTTGAAGCCCTGTTTTACGCCCGCTGCTAGCTGACTGCAGAGGTCTGTATAATCTGTCCATAGGCTTTGCCTACAGAGGTTATTGGCAAGCTCCCTCCACTTATATCAAGGTTGTGTCATCTGGCTTGACTGGAGTTATACCTCTCCCCCTTGAGTGTCCAGATTCTGTTTTTTGATTGAGGATTACTCCTCCTTTGAGTGGCTTAGTTCTTGCCAGATACAAGTGTCTTATAGTCTAACATGGCAGAATTCATGTACGAAGAAGAGTACTATGATGGGGCTGAACCTGCAGGTTCTTTGGAACAAGATATAGTGGAAACTCTGGACGCTGGGGTCCAAAAATCTGTGAATACTGCTTTAGTCAAAGCTATCGCCCCCTGAAAGAGGCACCTTAACAAATATGCGTTACAAGAGGGTTGGATTCCTGCTCCGGCTAACCCTCCTAAACCTACCACCATGCAGGTAGTTAATCCACGTAAGGAGGACTTTGCCTGGCTGGCTGACTCATTAGCCAAAACTCAAGAATCTCCCATGGTGAGCAAATAACAATGGATTTAGGCCCAGATCTCTGTACTGGGGTGAATGTATGACATTGTTCTGCATTCTGTCCATCAACTGTTGTTTTTGCATTTGTCACCAACCATGCCAGCAGAGCGCCAGCTCTGTCGCCCTCATTGTGCATTTGCACATGCCCTAAAATTATAGCGTGGAAGATCAGCCAGCCCCTCCGCATATGTCGTTTTGCTTCCACCACTTGGGCAGGTGTGGCAGTATTTGTGTCAGCCGCACGAGTAAGCACGGCAAACGCTTGTTCCGTTTTGCAAATGCGGCGCTCCAGGACACGGTTTACCCCTGTGATGTGTTGGATGCAGGTGCCCCTAATGACCACTTTGAATGCGTTACATTCCGTGGCTCGAGTGGTAGATCTCCCGAAAATAGTGGGTACCGGAGTCGGGGCGGGCGCCATGTAATAGTCATCGTGTGGACATCATGATCGGACAGGACCCTTCCTAGATAGTCGGTCTGTAGAATGATGGGAAGGATGGAGGGGAAACACAGGAAGCTGTCTAGTTGGACTTTAAGATCATGTGGTATAGAATGAAACAAATAGAGCGGCGCAGTCGGGTTCTGAGAGTGCCAGGCATCTGTTAGGGACCAGTGGGCTGCCCAAGCCGAAAAACGCTTGGCTTGGATGACTAATGGAGATGTTGGGTGTGGGGGATAAGACCTGTCCAATGATAAGTTTTGCACGCAGTTATAATCCCCTCCGAGGATCCAGGGTGCTTGAGTGTAGGAGCACAGCGGCTGTGAGAGAGCATCCCAAAATTTGCTCTGGTCTACGTTAGGTGAATATATACTCCCCAATACCACCGGCTGGCCATCGAGGAGCCCCACAAGATGGCATAGCGCCCGCCAGGATCAAGCGTTCTAGTCTGTTACTGGAAAGGATCCCCGGGCGGGTCCAAATAAGAGTTCCATGAGCGGAAGCTGAGCATGTGGTAGTGCAAAGAACATAATTACATACACATTCATTATATACAATCAAATTTATAATAAATAATTTTGTAATTATTTTATTAATAAATAAAATAAATTACAAAACATAGCAACACACCAGTTAACATACAACTAAAAAAACACATTACAAAAAAATTATAATTAACCCATAAAATGATATCACATACAACTATATTTTCTGAAAAGATATTTTATACAATGAACTTAAAAAGATATTCTTACTGTTGAAATTCCTGTCAATGATATGTTCAACATTGCAATATTCTTCACACAATATTTATGCATCCTAATACTTTTGTCCAAACACCCTTTTTTCCATACCCAACTATAACATCACTATAATTAGGGAGCAGTTAAGGAACTGAGGGGCATATGTATCAAACGATTTTTTAATCGCAAACGCTGCGATTCGCAAAATAACAGCGTTTGCGATTAAAAAATCGCTAATCGGGATGTATGAGCCAATATCTCATCGCAAAATTAAGGAATTGCTAATTTAGCGATTTCTTTATTTTGCGTAAGCATTTAAGAAATCGCAAAATGCGATTTCTTAAATGATATGTAACACGCACCCAAGCTGTGTGAATTATCCTTAAGAAATTGCAAATTACCACCAACTTCTAGTTGGTGGTAATTTGCGATTTCCTTTCAAAATGCACTTTTTTGAATTTTACAAAGTGCCACGTGGCGCACATACATGCCCTTAGGCCATGTATGTGCGCCATATGCGCACACATGTTCATTTCAGGGGTGCATCAGGGTGTCATCATGACACCCTTGCACCTTTGAAATTATTCTCAAAATGCGATTAGCAAATTGCGAATCGCAATTTGAGAATTACTTCACATTCATTCCTATGGGTCTCCTGGCCCATAGGAATGAATGGGAAGGTATTCCTTAATTGCGATTTGGCAATTTGCTAATCGCAATTAAGGAATTTTAAGAAATCGCAAAAGTTTTGCGAACTTTTAATACATCCCGTTTTGCAATTCTCAAATAGCGATTCTTTAAAAATCGCTATTTGAGAATCGCAAATGGAGATGTTGAGACATATGCCCCTGAGACGATGAGTAATAAGTGTGGAATGGGTATGGTGCATGTATAAAGATGTCTCTTTCTTCAACTTTTTTTACCATCTTTAAGAGTATATTATGCTTGGAATTACTATAAACTCACAACTCCCCTCACATTTTAAACCTCTGGTTTCATACCTGAATTAACGTCTCAATTTTCATTTACTTTAGCATGCTTTTCAGGAATTCTTTAAATTCAACAATTTGTATTCCAGCAAAATGGCATTCAGGAGTGCCTCAAATTTGGCTTGAATATAAAATGTGAGTGCTCCAAGTGTTCATTAGAACTCTGTGGTGACGCTACAGTTGATTACTAGGGAGTTAACTGACAGACTGTTGCTAGTGTTGTAAATGCATGTTTGACTCTGCATGTTAGCATGTTTTACTGAAATCGTCAAGGAAGATATTTGAGAACTCATAGAAAATGGGAACTCAGTTTAGCCTTCTAGGGGACTAACCATAATTTCTATGACAAAAAGAAATCCATCATGTCTTCATTTACTGTAGTATTCTCTAAAGGAAATGCTTTCAGTTTTACAGCTTTGCTTCCATCAAGATGGCATTCAGCTGTGCCACACTATAGTCATGAATACAGGATGTTAGCACTGTAGTTGTCATTATAATACTGCGGTGGTGCTGAAATAGGACACTGGGGAACCAACTGACAGTCTGCTTCTGTTGTTAGAAGTACATGTTTTACTCAGAATCCCATTTTATTCATTTTATTTAAACATGGCTGAGGAAGATATTGTGAATCTACATAAGTTTAGTATCCCCTTTACATGAATGTTTAGTCAGCCTACTTATCATCTCAGTTGCTAAACATCTCCCTAAGTTTATAATTCTGACATGTTGGGAGACATATATATATATCCAATTCCAAACTTCAATACCGTACGCTCTCAGGAAGATGCAGACAAAGCACAATTTAGATGTCCAAGTTTAATTCACACAACGCGTTTCGGCGACAGCCTTGATCACGTGTGAAAGTGCACAATACAAAACAGTCACTGATAAAGTTTTTTTACCACGACCCGGCAGTAAACAGAAATAAACATAGGACAATGTCCTCAATCCGCTCAACTGTCTGTATATATCCCACTTCAAATCCTGGACTGACAATCGCTCATCAGGTCCACCAGGCACGGACCTCTTAATACCTCCAAAAGAATTTAAACAACTACGATGCTGTGAGTTTGCAGTGCCATAATTTTATTGCAAGAAATTGCTCCAAGTCTGTTCAGGCAAAATGTCCGCCATAACACGTTTCGCTCGGCTCACGCGAGCTTGATCACATATATATATATAATTGAAAAAAGAAAAGTTAAAGTGATGTTATATTTAGGTTAGGTGATAAGCCCACAATATATGTTAAAAAAAACACAAAACTTCTCTGACCAATACGATGTCTAAAGTGACATTAAAGTTAGGTGTTAGAATAATATACGAGTCAATGTTAAATAAAATAAAAAACACTGAAACATACCAGTTATAATTTGATGAACTAATTATTACTTGTGCCCCCATCAGGCACTATCTATGACCTCACATATTTCATCACCCATGACATGTTAAATGACATCATTGAAGGCACCACTAAGGACAACTCAACTTTATTTGCCAGCCAAACTCTGCTTCCGATCTGCATCATGACTTGGGCTCGATGCCTAGGCCCAGGCAAGGTCCTACGCCAAACCCTCCTCGAACATCAAACTTCTACTGCACACAATCATCAGCCATACCTAGGACTTGTTTGAGACAGGGCCAGCCTGTGGACAGGGTCTCTACCCACCCCTTAACAAGCAGCCAACCCCCAATTTGCTCACATTTTGGACATACACAGTGAATATTGCCTGCAATGTCTGGTGTCTGGTGTCACACCAAACCCTCCATCCTACATACAATAGGGGTTGGGTAGCAGGCTTGCACTTTTACCTGCAGTCAGTGCTTAATTTGTCAAATATTAAGTCCAGGTGCACAGATTTTAGTAGAAGGCCACACCCACTTCCCCGGCTCCACCTACCTCTTCCACTGGCCCCACCCTCTTACTCAATTAATCACAGACACGTTAATATTACTCGGGCAGTCCAGCAATCAGAATTGTATGGCAGGTCATTTACATAAAAACAAGCGCGGGCAACAAATGAGAAGTGCACTTTTCGGGGCACGTGCCTCAACCATTTAACAACATTCTTGCTTCGCACTTCAGTACTAACTCATGTTAAAAATAAATAATTGCTTACTTTGCCTTTTGTTTTTAATTAGAGGCCTGTTGCTGCGTGAGTCAACGAGACACACGCTGCTTGCTTCTTGAGTCAATTCGACTGACTATCAATGCTGCAGCTGTGCAGTACACCGGTGTGGGTAAAAAGTGGGGAAACTGGTTTGATCTGCATTGGTCCGACTTCTTGAGTGAAAAGACGATTCAACACCAAGGAGGAATGAACGGGGCGGCCTGCTCCCATTCCCTAACAGAGGAGCTCTAATCTCCCCTGGGGTTGCAGGGCATCAAAGATGCGGATTCCAGTTTTTGTGTTAATCCATGTTAATACATTTTGAAATCTTGGTGGCCTGAGCTTCCCGCCTCTTGCCTCGCTCTGACAAGCTACCTTAATCAACCCCAAGCCTACATTTGGTTGACCCATAGCCACAGGCTAGTCAGGCAGTTAACACGTTCCTCTCTACTTAGAAGTGGACCGTACTTGCATCTTCTGCGCTAACTGGTCATACGTTTTTATTTGGTGAGCAAGACCTGCAGCATACATAAGGTCTATCGGAGATGAATGATATCTCTAAGCTTTCTTAATCCAAATTGGACATAGCAAAGTGCCCATCCAAAAACTGCTCCAAACTTATTGTCATATATTGATTGTTATGTTATTGGCCTTCATCTAGCCCGCTCCTGTTGATGCAAAACCTAATCCTTTTGTGACAAACAAATCCTTTTGTGACAAAACAAATCTATGTGGAAAGCAAATTTAAACACTGCCATGAAAGTTAAATTGTGAAAAACGCCCAAATAAATTTTAATAAACAACAAAAAAGACATGACAAAAATAAATCAATGATGAGCAAAACACAGATTTGTAGCAAGAACGCATGATTTAGTGGCAAAAACATTTTGCTCCCTGACTCACTTGGTTTTGTGACAAATATATTTTGGTCTGTATCCAAAACGAAAACTCTTTTGTCATAAAATGAACATGCAACCTGAAAATCAGAATATGGAAAATATTTCAGCCAAAATATTACGGCGAATTGACAATTTGTGGGAGCTAGGGCCCTATTTACAAATCATTTCTCCTCGACCAATGATCGGACATCGTAGATTTATACTCTTGTGAGGCACCAAAACCTATGCCATAAACTCCCTACTAGATCATGTCTGAATAAGGCCTGGGTAGTACTGACATACATACACTCTGTGCTGTGATTCTGCTTATCGCAATCAGCCAGAGACCAGCTCTGGAGCAATGCTGCACATGTGTAGGGAGGCTGCAGATGGTACAAAACTGCAAACCAAATGTGGGAACTAAAATCATGACCTTTTTGGGGAAACCTAAATGATATAAAATATAAAATAAAAAAACCTTAGTATATTAAGGATACAGAAATAACACCAAAAGCATACATTGGCACTCTCGTGAAAGAATGCTTTTTACATACACCCAGTGATGCGTGCGCTCTACGTGTTTGACGCTGTACAGGGCAGGACAGTAATCAACTCTTGTCTGTGCAACTGGCATCATTCTTTTTACTCAGGGAGCCCGGCAATCGGGTTTGTATGGCAGGCCATTTACATAAAGACAACGTGCAGCAAATGAGAGGTGCGCTTTTTCGTGCACGTACCTCAGCCATTAAAACAACATACTTGCTTCACACTAAAGCACTACTAGCACATGTTAAAATGAAATAATTACTTACTTTGCTTTATGTTTTAATGAGAGGCCTGCTGCTGCTCAAGTCATAGCAACACACGCTGCTTGCTTTTTGAGATGACTCGATTCATTCGACTGATTAGTGCTGCCGCAGCTGCGCAGTATGGTATGGTGGGCAAAAAGTGGGGACACTGGGCTAATCTGCATTGGTCCCACTCATTGAGAGGAAAGACGATTTAGCACAAAAGAGGAACAGACGGGGCGGGCTAATCGATTTTTCAATTGTCATTGATAGATACAAGGACTGGTACAACTGTGTTCCTACCAAAAAACATGTCTATGTGGGATAGTATGTGGTCGGAGCTTGTCGCAGCTCATCTTTTCTCAAACGGCCGTGCCCTCCACGGTGCCGGCTGCCTGTCACCGGTCCTGTGGCTGTGCGCCACACTGCATGGCCCAGTGTTCACTTGCAGGGCCAAAAGCCTGAGGTGGGAGGAGGCCCAGAGTCATTTTTACCATTAACGGATTGGCTGCTAGGCCTGAGACTGCCTGCGCTGAGGCTGGCCTGCATCTGAGAGAAGCAGGCACGGGGAATTTTTGCCAATTGGAAACATGCCTGGGCCTAGGATGGCTTGTCCTTGGATGGCCCGCTGATTGCGAGTGGGGCTGCGTGGGCCCTCGCCTACTACCCCGGCGCGGCGCCACCTGCTCTGCGGTTGGGCCCTCTAGTCTGGCCCCGCTTACTGCACTAGGACATTGCCACCCCCAGGGATTCTTAGCTGCACAACAATGGGCCGTGCTCCTGCTCACCATCACTGCTACCCACATGCATTGCAGGTCCAGTGTGGTAGATAATATATACGTGTATATTCATTGAAAAAAACAACGGTTAGAGGGAAGTTAAAGTTAGGCTGAAATTTCACTTGTACAAAACCAGAGAAATTCAGCAGTTAGTTAGCTGACCTAACTATAACTCGCGCCCCAGCAGTGCACTACTTACGACCTCAAATATTACATCACTCATGACATGTTCAGTGACATTACTGATGACATCACTGATGACTTCTCAAATAACATCACCGATGACATCATCCAGTGACTGTGGGTGTTCTTAAAATGTTTATGCATGTTAAACAAATATACCAAGGTGTAGTGATGAATCCGTGGGTGCATGAGTGAATGTATCGATGATTCAGTAGGTGTGTGACTGACTATAAAAGTGAATGATTAGGTGTCTTAGTGAATGTATGGGTCACTGACTAGGCTGTCTGAAAGTCTGTATCAGTCTGTCAGATGGTGTCTAAGTGGCTGAATGGGTTGGTAAGTGGGTCGATGAGTGGGTGTATGGGCGAGTGATTGGTTATCTGAGTACCTCTATGGGTGTATGAGTGTCTGTGTGGGTGGGTGAGAGGGTGTGTGAGTGCCTGCATAGATGAGTGAGTGGGTGAGTCAGTGGGTGTATGGGTTAGTGAGTATGTAAGAGAAGCGCTGTATAGGTGTCTGAGTGTGTGTATGGCTGTGTCAGTGAGTGAATGGAGGTGTCAGTAGTATATGGGTAAGTGGATATGTGAAAGGCAGTATAGGTGAGTGTTCGAGTATATGAGTGACTGTATGTGTGAGAGAGGGATTGTGATAGTGGCTGTAAGGGTTAGTTAGTAAGTATGTGAGTGGGCTGTATTGGTGAGTCATTATGTGTTAGTATCTGTGTGAATAAGTGAGTGGGTGTGTGTATAACTGTATAGGTGAGTAAATGGCTGTACGATTGACTCTATAGGTGAGTGAGTAGGTCTATGAGTGACTGACGGTGTATGTGTGGATGCATCAGTGGCTGTATTTGTGAGTGAGCTGGTGTATGAGTGGCTGTATGGGTAACTGAGTTGATGTGTGTGTAGACCTATGAAACAGTGAGTGGGTATGTAGGTACAGGTATGGGTGTCACAATGGTTTTGAGAATGGTAGTGTGGAAGTTTGAGTGGGTAAATGAAAGCTTATATTGGGGGTGAGTGGGTGTGTCAGAGATTCTGTGGATGATGTCATCAGTGATGTCATCAGTGATGTCATTTGAGATGTCATCAGTGATGTCACTGACCATGTCATGAGTGATGTAATATGTGAGGTGATAAGCAGTGCATTGCGGGGCATGAGTTATAGTTAGCTCAGCTAAATAAAACTACTGAATTTCTCTGGCATTTACTGTGGAGAATCTGTGATCAGCAAATGTATTTCATATACTGAATAATAAACTTAAAGACATTTTTTTAAATGAGGTTTAAGGCTAAATATTTAGTAAGATATTGTTTTAACTTTTCTTTCTGTGATTAATTTAGGAAAAAAACCTTAATATATATATATATATTTTCATTCAAAGTGCCCTGCAGCATCGGGATGGCACACGACGGCGCTCTGCCATGCGGCTATTCAATGCAGCTTGCCTTCTTGCTCTGTTTTCAAATTAATGCTGCCAACGCGTTTCAGGGTATTCAAACCCCTTCTTCCTGGGCTTTAAAAAGGACAGCTGAAGCTCGCAGTTCTCAATTTCTGGCTTCTTATTTATTGGTATTTCCGCCACAGAGGGCGTGTGCTCAGTGCGATATTTATTAGAATGCACGATGGGACATGAAGTCCTAGCGAGTATTAATACACCTTTAGGTAAGTTCAGATGTCCTTTTTACATTTAAAAGTCTCATTATTTCCTATAGTAGGTTGCAAAGCAATTCGGCATGCTTAATTAGCATATAGAACGTCGTGCTGAAAGTCCTGAGCAGTGCAGAACCAAAGCCTCACCAAGCTGGTTTTTCCTTCCTTTCCCAGCTGACGATGGTGCTCTATCCCCACGGTCAGGCTGCCGTGTCTCATATTTTCATTCAAAGTGCCCTGCAGCATCGGGATGGCACACGACGGCGCTCTGCCATGCGGCTATTCAATGCAGCTTGCCTTCTTGCTCTGTTTTCAAATTAATGCTGCCAACGCGTTTCAGGGTATTCAAACCCCTTCTTCCTGGGCTTTAAAAAGGACAGCTGAAGCTCGCAGTTCTCAATTTCCGGCTTCTTATTTATTGGTATTTCCGCCACAGAGGGCGTGTGCTCAGTGCGATATTTATTAGAATGCACGATGGGACATGAAGTCCTAGCGAGTATTAATACACCTTTAGGTAAGTTCAGATGTCCTTTTTACATTTAAAAGTCTCATTATTTCCTATAGTAGGTTGCAAAGCAATTCGGCATGCTTAATTAGCATATAGAACGTCGTGCTGAAAGTCCTGAGCAGTGCAGAACCAAAGCCTCACCAAGCTGGTTTTTCCTTCCTTTCCCAGCTGACGATGGTGCTCTATCCCCACGGTCAGGCTGCCGTGTCTCATATTTTCATTCAAAGTGCCCTGCAGCATCGGGATGGCACACGACGGCGCTCTGCCATGCGGCTATTCAATGCAGCTTGCCTTCTTGCTCTGTTTTCAAATTAATGCTGCCAACGCGTTTCAGGGTATTCAAACCCCTTCTTCCTGGGCTTTAAAAAGGACAGCTGAAGCTCGCAGTTCTCAATTTCCGGCTTCTTATTTATTGGTATTTCCGCCACAGAGGGCGTGTGCTCAGTGCGATATTTATTAGAATGCACGATGGGACATGAAGTCCTAGCGAGTATTAATACACCTTTAGGTAAGTTCAGATGTCCTTTTTACATTTAAAAGTCTCATTATTTCCTATAGTAGGTTGCAAAGCAATTCGGCATGCTTAATTAGCATATAGAACGTCGTGCTGAAAGTCCTGAGCAGTGCAGAACCAAAGCCTCACCAAGCTGGTTTTTCCTTCCTTTCCCAGCTGACGATGGTGCTCTATCCCCACGGTCAGGCTGCCGTGTCTCATATTTTCATTCAAAGTGCCCTGCAGCATCGGGATGGCACACGACGGCGCTCTGCCATGCGGCTATTCAATGCAGCTTGCCTTCTTGCTCTGTTTTCAAATTAATACTGCCAACGCGTTTCAGGGTATTCAAACCCCTTCTTCCTGGGCTTTAAAAAGGATAGCTGTAGCTCGCAGTTCTCAATTTCCGGCTTCTTATTTATTGGTATTTCCGCCACAGAGGGCGTGTGCTCAGTGCGATATTTATTAGAATGCACGATGGGACATGAAGTCCTAGCGAGTATTAATACACCTTTAGGTAAGTTCAGATGTCCTTTTTACATTTAAAAGTCTCATTATTTCCTATAGTAGGTTGCAAAGCAATTCGGCATGCTTAATTAGCATATAGAACGTCGTGCTGAAAGTCCTGAGCAGTGCAGAACCAAAGCCTCACCAAGCTGGTTTTTCCTTCCTTTCCCAGCTGACGATGGTGCTCTATCCCCACGGTCAGGCTGCCGTGTCTCATATTTTCATTCAAAGTGCCCTGCAGCATCGGGATGGCACACGACGGCGCTCTGCCATGCGGCTATTCAATGCAGCTTGCCTTCTTGCTCTGTTTTCAAATTAATGCTGCCAACGCGTTTCAGGGTATTCAAACCCCTTCTTCCTGGGCTTTAAAAAGGACAGCTGAAGCTCGCAGTTCTCAATTTCCGGCTTCTTATTTATTGGTATTTCCGCCACAGAGGGCGTGTGCTCAGTGCGATATTTATTAGAATGCACGATGGGACATGAAGTCCTAGCGAGTATTAATACACCTTTAGGTAAGTTCAGATGTCCTTTTTACATTTAAAAGTCTCATTATTTCCTATAGTAGGTTGCAAAGCAATTCGGCATGCTTAATTAGCATATAGAACGTCGTGCTGAAAGTCCTGAGCAGTGCAGAACCAAAGCCTCACCAAGCTGGTTTTTCCTTCCTTTCCCAGCTGACGATGGTGCTCTATCCCCACGGTCAGGCTGCCGTGTCTCATATTTTCATTCAAAGTGCCCTGCAGCATCGGGATGGCACACGACGGCGCTCTGCCATGCGGCTATTCAATGCAGCTTGCCTTCTTGCTCTGTTTTCAAATTCATGCTGCCAACGCGTTTCAGGGTATTCAAACCCCTTCTTCCTGGGCTTTAAAAAGGACAGCTGAAGCTCGCAGTTCTCAATTTCCGGCTTCTTATTTATTGGTATTTCCGCCACAGAGGGCGTGTGCTCAGTGCGATATTTATTAGAATGCACGATGGGACATGAAGTCCTAGCGAGTATTAATACACCTTTAGGTAAGTTCAGATGTCCTTTTTACATTTAAAAGTCTCATTATTTCCTATAGTAGGTTGCAAAGCAATTCGGCATGCTTAATTAGCATATAGAACGTCGTGCTGAAAGTCCTGAGCAGTGCAGAACCAAAGCCTCACCAAGCTGGTTTTTCCTTCCTTTCCCAGCTGACGATGGTGCTCTATCCCCACGGTCAGGCTGCCGTGTCTCATATTTTCATTCAAAGTGCCCTGCAGCATCGGGATGGCACACGACGGCGCTCTGCCATGCGGCTATTCAATGCAGCTTGCCTTCTTGCTCTGTTTTCAAATTAATGCTGCCAACGCGTTTCAGGGTATTCAAACCCCTTCTTCCTGGGCTTTAAAAAGGACAGCTGAAGCTCGCAGTTCTCAATTTCCGGCTTCTTATTTATTGGTATTTCCGCCACAGAGGGCGTGTGCTCAGTGCGATATTTATTAGAATGCACGATGGGACATGAAGTCCTAGCGAGTATTAATACACCTTTAGGTAAGTTCAGATGTCCTTTTTACATTTAAAAGTCTCATTATTTCCTATAGTAGGTTGCAAAGCAATTCGGCATGCTTAATTAGCATATAGAACGTCGTGCTGAAAGTCCTGAGCAGTGCAGAACCAAAGCCTCACCAAGCTGGTTTTTCCTTCCTTTCCCAGCTGACGATGGTGCTCTATCCCCACGGTCAGGCTGCCGTGTCTCATATTTTCATTCAAAGTGCCCTGCAGCATCGGGATGGCACACGACGGCGCTCTGCCATGCGGCTATTCAATGCAGCTTGCCTTCTTGCTCTGTTTTCAAATTAATGCTGCCAACGCGTTTCAGGGTATTCAAACCCCTTCTTCCTGGGCTTTAAAAAGGACAGCTGAAGCTCGCAGTTCTCAATTTCCGGCTTCTTATTTATTGGTATTTCCGCCACAGAGGGCGTGTGCTCAGTGCGATATTTATTAGAATGCACGATGGGACATGAAGTCCTAGCGAGTATTAATACACCTTTAGGTAAGTTCAGATGTCCTTTTTACATTTAAAAGTCTCATTATTTCCTATAGTAGGTTGCAAAGCAATTCGGCATGCTTAATTAGCATATAGAACGTCGTGCTGAAAGTCCTGAGCAGTGCAGAACCAAAGCCTCACCAAGCTGGTTTTTCCTTCCTTTCCCAGCTGACGATGGTGCTCTATCCCCACGGTCAGGCTGCCGTGTCTCATATTTTCATTCAAAGTGCCCTGCAGCATCGGGATGGCACACGACGGCGCTCTGCCATGCGGCTATTCAATGCAGCTTGCCTTCTTGCTCTGTTTTCAAATTAATGCTGCCAACGCGTTTCAGGGTATTCAAACCCCTTCTTCCTGGGCTTTAAAAAGGACAGCTGAAGCTCGCAGTTCTCAATTTCCGGCTTCTTATTTATTGGTATTTCCGCCACAGAGGGCGTGTGCTCAGTGCGATATTTATTAGAATGCACGATGGGACATGAAGTCCTAGCGAGTATTAATACACCTTTAGGTAAGTTCAGATGTCCTTTTTACATTTAAAAGTCTCATTATTTCCTATAGTAGGTTGCAAAGCAATTCGGCATGCTTAATTAGCATATAGAACGTCGTGCTGAAAGTCCTGAGCAGTGCAGAACCAAAGCCTCACCAAGCTGGTTTTTCCTTCCTTTCCCAGCTGACGATGGTGCTCTATCCCCACGGTCAGGCTGCCGTGTCTCATATTTTCATTCAAAGTGCCCTGCAGCATCGGGATGGCACACGACGGCGCTCTGCCATGCGGCTATTCAATGCAGCTTGCCTTCTTGCTCTGTTTTCAAATTAATGCTGCCAACGCGTTTCAGGGTATTCAAACCCCTTCTTCCTGGGCTTTAAAAAGGACAGCTGAAGCTCGCAGTTCTCAATTTCCGGCTTCTTATTTATTGGTATTTCCGCCACAGAGGGCGTGTGCTCAGTGCGATATTTATTAGAATGCACGATGGGACATGAAGTCCTAGCGAGTATTAATACACCTTTAGGTAAGTTCAGATGTCCTTTTTACATTTAAAAGTCTCATTATTTCCTATAGTAGGTTGCAAAGCAATTCGGCATGCTTAATTAGCATATAGAACGTCGTGCTGAAAGTCCTGAGCAGTGCAGAACCAAAGCCTCACCAAGCTGGTTTTTCCTTCCTTTCCCAGCTGACGATGGTGCTCTATCCCCACGGTCAGGCTGCCGTGTCTCATATTTTCATTCAAAGTGCCCTGCAGCATCGGGATGGCACACGACGGCGCTCTGCCATGCGGCTATTCAATGCAGCTTGCCTTCTTGCTCTGTTTTCAAATTAATGCTGCCAACGCGTTTCAGGGTATTCAAACCCCTTCTTCCTGGGCTTTAAAAAGGACAGCTGAAGCTCGCAGTTCTCAATTTCCGGCTTCTTATTTATTGGTATTTCCGCCACAGAGGGCGTGTGCTCAGTGCGATATTTATTAGAATGCACGATGGGACATGAAGTCCTAGCGAGTATTAATACACCTTTAGGTAAGTTCAGATGTCCTTTTTACATTTAAAAGTCTCATTATTTCCTATAGTAGGTTGCAAAGCAATTCGGCATGCTTAATTAGCATATAGAACGTCGTGCTGAAAGTCCTGAGCAGTGCAGAACCAAAGCCTCACCAAGCTGGTTTTTCCTTCCTTTCCCAGCTGACGATGGTGCTCTATCCCCACGGTCAGGCTGCCGTGTCTCATATTTTCATTCAAAGTGCCCTGCAGCATCGGGATGGCACACGACGGCGCTCTGCCATGCGGCTATTCAATGCAGCTTGCCTTCTTGCTCTGTTTTCAAATTAATGCTGCCAACGCGTTTCAGGGTATTCAAACCCCTTCTTCCTGGGCTTTAAAAAGGACAGCTGAAGCTCGCAGTTCTCAATTTCCGGCTTCTTATTTATTGGTATTTCCGCCACAGAGGGCGTGTGCTCAGTGCGATATTTATTAGAATGCACGATGGGACATGAAGTCCTAGCGAGTATTAATACACCTTTAGGTAAGTTCAGATGTCCTTTTTACATTTAAAAGTCTCATTATTTCCTATAGTAGGTTGCAAAGCAATTCGGCATGCTTAATTAGCATATAGAACGTCGTGCTGAAAGTCCTGAGCAGTGCAGAACCAAAGCCTCACCAAGCTGGTTTTTCCTTCCTTTCCCAGCTGACGATGGTGCTCTATCCCCACGGTCAGGCTGCCGTGTCTCATATTGCCGTGGGGATAGAGCACCATCGTCAGCTGGGAAAGGAAGGAAAAACCAGCTTGGTGAGGCTTTGGTTCTGCACTGCTCAGGACTTTCAGCACGACGTTCTATATGCTAATTAAGCATGCCGAATTGCTTTGCAACCTACTATAGGAAATAATGAGACTTTTAAATGTAAAAAGGACATCTGAACTTACCTAAAGGTGTATTAATACTCGCTAGGACTTCATGTCCCATCGTGCATTCTAATAAATATCGCACTGAGCACACGCCCTCTGTGGCGGAAATACCAATAAATAAGAAGCCGGAAATTGAGAACTGCGAGCTTCAGCTGTCCTTTTTAAAGCCCAGGAAGAAGGGGTTTGAATACCCTGAAACGCGTTGGCAGCATTAATTTGAAAACAGAGCAAGAAGGCAAGCTGCATTGAATAGCCGCATGGCAGAGCGCCGTCGTGTGCCATCCCGATGCTGCAGGGCACTTTGAATGAAAATATGAGACACGGCAGCCTGACCGTGGGGATAGAGCACCATCGTCAGCTGGGAAAGGAAGGAAAAACCAGCTTGGTGAGGCTTTGGTTCTGCACTGCTCAGGACTTTCAGCACGACGTTCTATATGCTAATTAAGCATGCCGAATTGCTTTGCAACCTACTATAGGAAATAATGAGACTTTTAAATGTAAAAAGGACATCTGAACTTACCTAAAGGTGTATTAATACTCGCTAGGACTTCATGTCCCATCGTGCATTCTAATAAATATCGCACTGAGCACACGCCCTCTGTGGCGGAAATACCAATAAATAAGAAGCCGGAAATTGAGAACTGCGAGCTTCAGCTGTCCTTTTTAAAGCCCAGGAAGAAGGGGTTTGAATACCCTGAAACGCGTTGGCAGCATTAATTTGAAAACAGAGCAAGAAGGCAAGCTGCATTGAATAGCCGCATGGCAGAGCGCCGTCGTGTGCCATCCCGATGCTGCAGGGCACTTTGAATGAAAATATGAGACACGGCAGCCTGACCGTGGGGATAGAGCACCATCGTCAGCTGGGAAAGGAAGGAAAAACCAGCTTGGTGAGGCTTTGGTTCTGCACTGCTCAGGACTTTCAGCACGACGTTCTATATGCTAATTAAGCATGCCGAATTGCTTTGCAACCTACTATAGGAAATAATGAGACTTTTAAATGTAAAAAGGACATCTGAACTTACCTAAAGGTGTATTAATACTCGCTAGGACTTCATGTCCCAATCGTGCATTCTAATAAATATCGCACTGAGCACACGCCCTCTGTGGCGGAAATACCAATAAATAAGAAGCCGGAAATTGAGAACTGCGAGCTTCAGCTGTCCTTTTTAAAGCCCAGGAAGAAGGGGTTTGAATACCCTGAAACGCGTTGGCAGCATTAATTTGAAAACAGAGCAAGAAGGCAAGCTGCATTGAATAGCCGCATGGCAGAGCGCCGTCGTGTGCCATCCCGATGCTGCAGGGCACTTTGAATGAAAATATGAGACACGGCAGCCTGACCGTGGGGATAGAGCACCATCGTCAGCTGGGAAAGGAAGGAAAAACCAGCTTGGTGAGGCTTTGGTTCTGCACTGCTCAGGACTTTCAGCACGACGTTCTATATGCTAATTAAGCATGCCGAATTGCTTTGCAACCTACTATAGGAAATAATGAGACTTTTAAATGTAAAAAGGACATCTGAACTTACCTAAAGGTGTATTAATACTCGCTAGGACTTCATGTCCCATCGTGCATTCTAATAAATATCGCACTGAGCACACGCCCTCTGTGGCGGAAATACCAATAAATAAGAAGCCGGAAATTGAGAACTGCGAGCTTCAGCTGTCCTTTTTAAAGCCCAGGAAGAAGGGGTTTGAATACCCTGAAACGCGTTGGCAGCATTAATTTGAAAACAGAGCAAGAAGGCAAGCTGCATTGAATAGCCGCATGGCAGAGCGCCGTCGTGTGCCATCCCGATGCTGCAGGGCACTTTGAATGAAAATATGAGACACGGCAGCCTGACCGTGGGGATAGAGCACCATCGTCAGCTGGGAAAGGAAGGAAAAACCAGCTTGGTGAGGCTTTGGTTCTGCACTGCTCAGGACTTTCAGCACGACGTTCTATATGCTAATTAAGCATGCCGAATTGCTTTGCAACCTACTATAGGAAACAATGAGACTTTTAAATGTAAAAAGGACATCTGAACTTACCTAAAGGTGTATTAATACTCGCTAGGACTTCATGTCCCATCGTGCATTCTAATAAATATCGCACTGAGCACACGCCCTCTGTGGCGGAAATACCAATAAATAAGAAGCCGGAAATTGAGAACTGCGAGCTTCAGCTGTCCTTTTTAAAGCCCAGGAAGAAGGGGTTTGAATACCCTGAAACGCGTTGGCAGCATTAATTTGAAAACAGAGCAAGAAGGCAAGCTGCATTGAATAGCCGCATGGCAGAGCGCCGTCGTGTGCCATCCCGATGCTGCAGGGCACTTTGAATGAAAATATGAGACACGGCAGCCTGACCGTGGGGATAGAGCACCATCGTCAGCTGGGAAAGGAAGGAAAAACCAGCTTGGTGAGGCTTTGGTTCTGCACTGCTCAGGACTTTCAGCACGACGTTCTATATGCTAATTAAGCATGCCGAATTGCTTTGCAACCTACTATAGGAAATAATGAGACTTTTAAATGTAAAAAGGACATCTGAACTTACCTAAAGGTGTATTAATACTCGCTAGGACTTCATGTCCCATCGTGCATTCTAATAAATATCGCACTGAGCACACGCCCTCTGTGGCGGAAATACCAATAAATAAGAAGCCGGAAATTGAGAACTGCGAGCTTCAGCTGTCCCTTTTAAAGCCCAGGAAGAAGGGGTTTGAATACCCTGAAACGCGTTGGCAGCATTAATTTGAAAACAGAGCAAGAAGGCAAGCTGCATTGAATAGCCGCATGGCAGAGCGCCGTCGTGTGCCATCCCGATGCTGCAGGGCACTTTGAATGAAAATATGAGACACGGCAGCCTGACCGTGGGGATAGAGCACCATCGTCAGCTGGGAAAGGAAGGAAAAACCAGCTTGGTGAGGCTTTGGTTCTGCACTGCTCAGGACTTTCAGCACGACGTTCTATATGCTAATTAAGCATGCCGAATTGCTTTGCAACCTACTATAGGAAATAATGAGACTTTTAAATGTAAAAAGGACATCTGAACTTACCTAAAGGTGTATTAATACTCGCTAGGACTTCATGTCCCATCGTGCATTCTAATAAATATCGCACTGAGCACACGCCCTCTGTGGCGGAAATACCAATAAATAAGAAGCCGGAAATTGAGAACTGCGAGCTTCAGCTGTCCTTTTTAAAGCCCAGGAAGAAGGGGTTTGAATACCCTGAAACGCGTTGGCAGCATTAATTTGAAAACAGAGCAAGAAGGCAAGCTGCATTGAATAGCCGCATGGCAGAGCGCCGTCGTGTGCCATCCCGATGCTGCAGGGCACTTTGAATGAAAATATGAGACACGGCAGCCTGACCGTGGGGATAGAGCACCATCGTCAGCTGGGAAAGGAAGGAAAAACCAGCTTGGTGAGGCTTTGGTTCTGCACTGCTCAGGACTTTCAGCACGACGTTCTATATGCTAATTAAGCATGCCGAATTGCTTTGCAACCTACTATAGGAAATAATGAGACTTTTAAATGTAAAAAGGACATCTGAACTTACCTAAAGGTGTATTAATACTCGCTAGGACTTCATGTCCCATCGTGCATTCTAATAAATATCGCACTGAGCACACGCCCTCTGTGGCGGAAATACCAATAAATAAGAAGCCGGAAATTGAGAACTGCGAGCTTCAGCTGTCCTTTTTAAAGCCCAGGAAGAAGGGGTTTGAATACCCTGAAACGCGTTGGCAGCATTAATTTGAAAACAGAGCAAGAAGGCAAGCTGCATTGAATAGCCGCATGGCAGAGCGCCGTCGTGTGCCATCCCGATGCTGCAGGGCACTTTGAATGAAAATATGAGACACGGCAGCCTGACCGTGGGGATAGAGCACCATCGTCAGCTGGGAAAGGAAGGAAAAACCAGCTTGGTGAGGCTTTGGTTCTGCACTGCTCAGGACTTTCAGCACGACGTTCTATATGCTAATTAAGCATGCCGAATTGCTTTGCAACCTACTATAGGAAATAATGAGACTTTTAAATGTAAAAAGGACATCTGAACTTACCTAAAGGTGTATTAATACTCGCTAGGACTTCATGTCCCATCGTGCATTCTAATAAATATCGCACTGAGCACACGCCCTCTGTGGCGGAAATACCAATAAATAAGAAGCCGGAAATTGAGAACTGCGAGCTTCAGCTGTCCTTTTTAAAGCCCAGGAAGAAGGGGTTTGAATACCCTGAAACGCGTTGGCAGCATTAATTTGAAAACAGAGCAAGAAGGCAAGCTGCATTGAATAGCCGCATGGCAGAGCGCCGTCGTGTGCCATCCCGATGCTGCAGGGCACTTTGAATGAAAATATGAGACACGGCAGCCTGACCGTGGGGATAGAGCACCATCGTCAGCTGGGAAAGGAAGGAAAAACCAGCTTGGTGAGGCTTTGGTTCTGCACTGCTCAGGACTTTCAGCACGACGTTCTATATGCTAATTAAGCATGCCGAATTGCTTTGCAACCTACTATAGGAAATAATGAGACTTTTAAATGTAAAAAGGACATCTGAACTTACCTAAAGGTGTATTAATACTCGCTAGGACTTCATGTCCCATCGTGCATTCTAATAAATATCGCACTGAGCACACGCCCTCTGTGGCGGAAATACCAATAAATAAGAAGCCGGAAATTGAGAACTGCGAGCTACAGCTATCCTTTTTAAAGCCCAGGAAGAAGGGGTTTGAATACCCTGAAACGCGTTGGCAGCATTAATTTGAAAACAGAGCAAGAAGGCAAGCTGCATTGAATAGCCGCATGGCAGAGCGCCGTCGTGTGCCATCCCGATGCTGCAGGGCACTTTGAATGAAAATATGAGACACGGCAGCCTGACCGTGGGGATAGAGCACCATCGTCAGCTGGGAAAGGAAGGAAAAACCAGCTTGGTGAGGCTTTGGTTCTGCACTGCTCAGGACTTTCAGCACGACGTTCTATATGCTAATTAAGCATGCCGAATTGCTTTGCAACCTACTATAGGAAATAATGAGACTTTTAAATGTAAAAAGGACATCTGAACTTACCTAAAGGTGTATTAATACTCGCTAGGACTTCATGTCCCATCGTGCATTCTAATAAATATCGCACTGAGCACACGCCCTCTGTGGCGGAAATACCAATAAATAAGAAGCCGGAAATTGAGAACTGCGAGCTTCAGCTGTCCTTTTTAAAGCCCAGGAAGAAGGGGTTTGAATACCCTGAAACGCGTTGGCAGCATTAATTTGAAAACAGAGCAAGAAGGCAAGCTGCATTGAATAGCCGCATGGCAGAGCGCCGTCGTGTGCCATCCCGATGCTGCAGGGCACTTTGAATGAAAATATGAGACACGGCAGCCTGACCGTGGGGATAGAGCACCATCGTCAGCTGGGAAAGGAAGGAAAAACCAGCTTGGTGAGGCTTTGGTTCTGCACTGCTCAGGACTTTCAGCACGACGTTCTATATGCTAATTAAGCATGCCGAATTGCTTTGCAACCTACTATAGGAAATAATGAGACTTTTAAATGTAAAAAGGACATCTGAACTTACCTAAAGGTGTATTAATACTCGCTAGGACTTCATGTCCCATCGTGCATTCTAATAAATATCGCACTGAGCACACGCCCTCTGTGGCGGAAATACCAATAAATAAGAAGCCGGAAATTGAGAACTGCGAGCTTCAGCTGTCCTTTTTAAAGCCCAGGAAGAAGGGGTTTGAATACCCTGAAACGCGTTGGCAGCATTAATTTGAAAACAGAGCAAGAAGGCAAGCTGCATTGAATAGCCGCATGGCAGAGCGCCGTCGTGTGCCATCCCGATGCTGCAGGGCACTTTGAATGAAAATATGAGACACGGCAGCCTGACCGTGGGGATAGAGCACCATCGTCAGCTGGGAAAGGAAGGAAAAACCAGCTTGGTGAGGCTTTGGTTCTGCACTGCTCAGGACTTTCAGCACGACGTTCTATATGCTAATTAAGCATGCCGAATTGCTTTGCAACCTACTATAGGAAATAATGAGACTTTTAAATGTAAAAAGGACATCTGAACTTACCTAAAGGTGTATTAATACTCGCTAGGACTTCATGTCCCATCGTGCATTCTAATAAATATCGCACTGAGCACACGCCCTCTGTGGCGGAAATACCAATAAATAAGAAGCCGGAAATTGAGAACTGCGAGCTTCAGCTGTCCTTTTTAAAGCCCAGGAAGAAGGGGTTTGAATACCCTGAAACGCGTTGGCAGCATTAATTTGAAAACAGAGCAAGAAGGCAAGCTGCATTGAATAGCCGCATGGCAGAGCGCCGTCGTGTGCCATCCCGATGCTGCAGGGCACTTTGAATGAAAATATGAGACACGGCAGCCTGACCGTGGGGATAGAGCACCATCGTCAGCTGGGAAAGGAAGGAAAAACCAGCTTGGTGAGGCTTTGGTTCTGCACTGCTCAGGACTTTCAGCACGACGTTCTATATGCTAATTAAGCATGCCGAATTGCTTTGCAACCTACTATAGGAAATAATGAGACTTTTAAATGTAAAAAGGACATCTGAACTTACCTAAAGGTGTATTAATACTCGCTAGGACTTCATGTCCCATCGTGCATTCTAATAAATATCGCACTGAGCACACGCCCTCTGTGGCGGAAATACCAATAAATAAGAAGCCGGAAATTGAGAACTGCGAGCTTCAGCTGTCCTTTTTAAAGCCCAGGAAGAAGGGGTTTGAATACCCTGAAACGCGTTGGCAGCATTAATTTGAAAACAGAGCAAGAAGGCAAGCTGCATTGAATAGCCGCATGGCAGAGCGCCGTCGTGTGCCATCCCGATGCTGCAGGGCACTTTGAATGAAAATATGAGACACGGCAGCCTGACCGTGGGGATAGAGCACCATCGTCAGCTGGGAAAGGAAGGAAAAACCAGCTTGGTGAGGCTTTGGTTCTGCACTGCTCAGGACTTTCAGCACGACGTTCTATATGCTAATTAAGCATGCCGAATTGCTTTGCAACCTACTATAGGAAATAATGAGACTTTTAAATGTAAAAAGGACATCTGAACTTACCTAAAGGTGTATTAATACTCGCTAGGACTTCATGTCCCATCGTGCATTCTAATAAATATCGCACTGAGCACACGCCCTCTGTGGCGGAAATACCAATAAATAAGAAGCCGGAAATTGAGAACTGCGAGCTTCAGCTGTCCTTTTTAAAGCCCAGGAAGAAGGGGTTTGAATACCCTGAAACGCGTTGGCAGCATTAATTTGAAAACAGAGCAAGAAGGCAAGCTGCATTGAATAGCCGCATGGCAGAGCGCCGTCGTGTGCCATCCCGATGCTGCAGGGCACTTTGAATGAAAATATGAGACACGGCAGCCTGACCGTGGGGATAGAGCACCATCGTCAGCTGGGAAAGGAAGGAAAAACCAGCTTGGTGAGGCTTTGGTTCTGCACTGCTCAGGACTTTCAGCACGACGTTCTATATGCTAATTAAGCATGCCGAATTGCTTTGCAACCTACTATAGGAAATAATGAGACTTTTAAATGTAAAAAGGACATCTGAACTTACCTAAAGGTGTATTAATACTCGCTAGGACTTCATGTCCCATCGTGCATTCTAATAAATATCGCACTGAGCACACGCCCTCTGTGGCGGAAATACCAATAAATAAGAAGCCGGAAATTGAGAACTGCGAGCTTCAGCTGTCCTTTTTAAAGCCCAGGAAGAAGGGGTTTGAATACCCTGAAACGCGTTGGCAGCATTAATTTGAAAACAGAGCAAGAAGGCAAGCTGCATTGAATAGCCGCATGGCAGAGCGCCGTCGTGTGCCATCCCGATGCTGCAGGGCACTTTGAATGAAAATATGAGACACGGCAGCCTGACCGTGGGGATAGAGCACCATCGTCAGCTGGGAAAGGAAGGAAAAACCAGCTTGGTGAGGCTTTGGTTCTGCACTGCTCAGGACTTTCAGCACGACGTTCTATATGCTAATTAAGCATGCCGAATTGCTTTGCAACCTACTATAGGAAATAATGAGACTTTTAAATGTAAAAAGGACATCTGAACTTACCTAAAGGTGTATTAATACTCGCTAGGACTTCATGTCCCATCGTGCATTCTAATAAATATCGCACTGAGCACACGCCCTCTGTGGCGGAAATACCAATAAATAAGAAGCCGGAAATTGAGAACTGCGAGCTTCAGCTGTCCTTTTTAAAGCCCAGGAAGAAGGGGTTTGAATACCCTGAAACGCGTTGGCAGCATTAATTTGAAAACAGAGCAAGAAGGCAAGCTGCATTGAATAGCCGCATGGCAGAGCGCCGTCGTGTGCCATCCCGATGCTGCAGGGCACTTTGAATGAAAATATATATATATATATATATATATATATATGTATTCATTTTCCGATTGCTCCTTCTGTCTCCCCACGCCCCAGGCAGGCAGGTCGTTCGGTGTCGGCGGAGCGCGCCGACTTCGAAATTATCAATTATAGCAAATATAACGACCACCACCGGGCTTTCATTCACCAGATCTAATTTAATAGGTAACGCGTTTCGCCTGACACAGCAGGCTTGATCACACACGGAGTCGTGGGATGAATACACGTATATACTCTCAGGGAAACACAGTAGAAAACGGACAACATAGAGAACTGTTATCAACCAAGTGTGTTACTGTGGCGGCCATTTTGAGCTAGTCAAAAGTATACATGAAAGATATCTACAGTCTAGTGCTCTATATGGTCTAATACATGTAATTTCTAGTTTTTGAACTATTGTAATCATAGTTTCAAACAGTTGTTTCCTCTTTTTATACATGTTAATATCATTTGTACAACGTACCTAAAGAACGAAATATTCTGTATACAGTCTAGTGCTGTATTCAATATATGCACACAATGTGAATCAATCATACAGCTTAATGAGCTGATTTCAAATTGTGAATTCATAGTTGTAAACATTTGTTATACATGCTTTCTTTATATAACAGCTAAAAAGAAAAATTCTCCTCTATTCCGTCTAGAGCTGTAACCTGTATGTAATTTCCTCACTCTTCGTGAAGCATAGTGCTTCTATAAGTCATGTACCTGAGGTAAAATTCTTGTGTGCATAGTGGTACGTATAAACTTTATAAGTTTCTGATACAGTATCATTATTATAGTCCGATAATCAAACAGTTTCCTCACGCAACGTGACCTACTCTATCCCTGCTCCACCCAAAAAGATCCACACCCAATTCCACAAATTAAAATTCTGTGCTACCTTTCCCTTATATAATCTATACACTACAGCAAAGAACTAAGACATATCATTAGGAATATGAAGGTTCTCTTATCTGTCAAGTGATTCAATATTCTTCTGGAAGAAAAGGGTAGGGGTGAGTTGCGATTCCCTTCCGGAGTCGTCCCCTTCCTTTCTTCCTAAAATAAAACAAATTACAAATATATTAGATACACTTATTCAATTAAAATTCTGCTCAAATACCTCTTAGTACACAGATATACAGATCAAAAAAGATATACAGAGCACAGCATCCAATGAATCTTATTCTCGTAAATGCACACTAAGTTCCTCATCTTGATTCAATCCTCCTGGGTTTTTGCTTTGTAGGTTAATGATATGCCAAGACTCCCTCTGTCTGAGTTGTAATTCTCTATTACCACCCCTTCTGTTGTACTCTATCTGTTCTATAGCGAAGAAGGATAGCAGTGAGTTGTTGGATAGATGGTACTTAGCAAAGTGTCTTGCCACAGGGTAATGTGGATCTTTGTTCTTGATAGCTCGCATATGTTCCAACACCCTCTTTTTAACTGCCAGAGTGGTACTTCCCACATATCTTAGGTGGCAAGGACATTCGAGGATATAAATAACAAATGAAGTTCCACATGTAAGGAATTGATCAATATTCCTTTCACCTATCGGTGTACTGTATTTTTTCCGCATGTGACTGCTGCGGCATGCTCTACAGTGGCCACATGGAAAAAACCCCTTTGATTTGAGTCGTGTGTTTTTTTGGGGTTTAGAAATATCCCCTTTCATCAGAATATCTTTCAGATTTCTGCTTTTCCTGTAGGTGATGAGTGGGCGTGTGGGTAAGTCTTTGGCCAAACTGGGTTCCGTCTTTAATGTGTTCCAGTTTTTATTCAGAATTTTGGCAATATTTTTAGACTCTGCGTTAAATGTGAGGATAACCCTAGGTTGGTTAGTTGTTTCTTTCTCTTCCTCAAGTTTTTCTAGCAGAGTTGTTTCCCTCGCGATGTTTTTCACTTTTTCGACCGCTCTATCTAGCACCCACTTGGGATATCCCCTTTCTTTGAATCTCTCAAGCATTGTATTTTGTTCAATACAGAAATCTTCCATGCTACTGCAGTTTCTTCTTGCCCTGAGCAGTTCTCCAAATGGAATGCTCCATTTTAAAGTGTCTGGATGGCTGCTCAGGGCATGAAGAAGACTGTTCCCTGCTGTTTCTTTTCTGTGCAGTTTGGTGCAGATTTTGTTCTGGCGGATTTCCACCGTGACATCTAGAAATTCTATGGCTACCTTACTGATATTATATGTAAGTTTCAGGTTATAATCATTGACATTTAGGTTGTTTATAAATGCAATTGCTGATTGTTCATCCCCCTTCCATATAATAAAAAGGTCGTCAATGTACCTAAGCCATTTGATTATTTTTTCTCCTGACTCAGTTTGGGTAATTTTACTCTGTACCTCTTCTTCCCACACCCCAAGAAAAAGATTGGCAAAACTTGGGGCAAAACAAGTCCCCATAGCAGTACCGAGAACTTGTTTGAACATTTGATCGTTGAATAAAAAGATGTTGTGTGTTAGACAGAATTTTATCATTTCTAGTATTGTCATTGTGTGGTCCAAAAAGCAAATTTTTCTTCTTTTCAAATAATGGAAACAACATTTAGCCCCAATTCATGGTCAATTATGGAGTAGAGTGAATTTACATCCATTGTGATTAGTTGATAATCTTCCTCCCACACGATATCATTTATTTTGCCAAGAAAATCCTTGGTATCTTTGGTATATGACGGAAGAGTTACCACGTACTCCCGTAGGAAATAGTCTACATATTTAGAAATGTTTTCTGAAACGCAGCCAATAGATGACACTATAGGTCTCCCTGGCGGTGAAGTGGCATTTTTGTGGATTTTAGGCAATAGGTAGAAACTAGGTAACTTTGGGTAGTCTTTTTTCAAGTAACAGAATTCTTCCCATTGTATAAGGCCTTGGTCTTTCCATGCTGTTAGCATTGCCCAGATTTTTATTATACTGTCATTGTATTCTTCCATATTGCTAACCACATAATATTTTTCATCATTTAACTGTTTAAGTGCTTCATTAATGTACAGACTGCGATCCCATAAGACGATGTTGCCGCCTTTATCCGCTGGACGGATTATTATATTGTCGTCTTCTGCTAATGATTTCACAAAATCCCATTGGTTTTTAGTGAAGTTCCTTTTAGGTTGTTTGTAAGAGGGTTTCTTAGTTTTCATGCGAAAAGTAACTAGATCTTTCATTACTGTTTCGTGGAAAGCATCTATGTTGTCGTGTGGTGTCGTGGGATAAAAAATTGATTTGGGTTTAAATCCTGTTTTTGCTGGACAATCCGTAACAATTTCTTCTTCTACATTAGTCCTACATTCGGGGTCATCATATAGGTCCACTAACGTTGTTAGTGTGTTAAAATCTCCTATATTGGTATAAGGTGTATCTTCCATTTCCATATAGCTATTGTCATTTTCATTAGGCGGTCTTACATATCTGTTGTTGTGCCATTTTTTTAGCTTAAGCTTGCGTATAAATTTAAAAATATCAATTCTGGTTTCTGGGTAATTGAAGTTACCTGTAGGACAAAATGAGAGACCCAAACATAGTGTTCTTTTTTCTTCCATGTTAAGTGGTCTATATGATAAGTTTACAATAGTTTTGTTTACCATTGCGTCATCCATTATTTCTGTTGTGTTTGACCACTCTTCTTGTTTCCCATTGGTCTGTATCCACGTCCTCGCCCTCTTCTTGATTCTCTGTCGGATTCGCTGTCTTCTTCGCCAGTTTCTTCCCTGTTTCTTCCTCTTCCTCTTGCTTGGAGTCCTCGACCTCTCCCTCTCCCTCTCATTTTCGGTGGTTGTACTGTTCTCGGAATCTGCCTCCCTGTTCTCATGAGGCGATATTCCTCTAAAAAAAAAAAAAATATATATATATATATATATATATATATATATATATATATATATATATTCACTGAAAAAACCATAGGTTTCACACACGTTATAGTTAGGAATTAGCATTTAAAAAACCTTGCAAATTCACTGAAAAAACCATAGGTTTCACACATGTTATAGTTAGCGGAAATTTTACTGATAAAAAAACAGTGAAATTCCCCCGTTATAGTTAGCGCAGGCAACTATAACTCACGCGACTGCAATCCTCTGCTGATGCTAATACTGTATTTAGACACTTATTTGCCCATGTCTTCTTCCATACATTTTTAGCTATACATATATTACAAATATATTTTTTTCATAAAGACACATATGTCATCAGCAGAAGATTGCAGTCGCGTGAGTTATAGTTGCCTGCGCTAACTATAACGGGGGAATTTCACTGGTTTTTTATCAGTAAAATTTCCGCTAACTATAACATGTGTGAAACCTATGGTTTTTTCAGTGAATTTGCAAGGTTTTTTAAATGCTAATTCCTAACTATAACGTGTGTGAAACCTATGGTTTTTTCAGTGAATTAGTACGGTTTTTTAAATGCTAAGTTTTTTTCCCTTATAATAAGCCCTGTACATTTGGTGGCCTTCGGCCACCAAAAGCACAGGGGGTGGGGTAAGTGTGGATAGTGTTTTTTGCCCTTAACATAAGCCCTGTGCTTTTGGTGGCCTTCGGCCACCAAAAGCACAGGGGGTGGGGTAAGTGTGGATAGTGTTTTTTTTATTTTTATTTTTTTACCGTACGCTTACGGTAAGCGTACGGTAAGCGTACCCCGCGAAATTGCCGAAAAAAAAATAAAACCGTTTTTGCACTTGGGGGATGTTTGGGGACTCCCTCAACATGACTATGTGGGAGGGAGTTGTCAAAACAGCCCCTTTACATGTTTTTGGGCTTGATATTTTAAAAATCACTCTCAGTGCGAGAGACAAAATGGCGGCCGCCGCTTCCTGGTTTCGGGCGATTCGAATGTTTACTAAGATCTAAGAGCCAATCAGAATCGCGCTCGCGCACGCCACCGTACGCTTACCGTAAGCGTACGGTAAGCGTACCGTAAGCTGGCTCAGATATATATATTGATTTAAAGGCTATTTTCTCAGAATCTACTGAACAGATTTACACCAAACCTACAAAAGGCACTTCCTTGACCTAGGGACTACCTCTCTGCCAAATTTTGAGTAATTCTGTTCAGCCGTTCGGGCTGTAGCTCGTTCTAAAGGTCCTATGGAAAAATGCATGGGAAAAACGCGTTTTGGGACCCCCCTTTTATCTCAGCCCCCGCTTGACGGATCCCCCCGAGACTTTCAGGGTAGGAGCGGAGCGTAGCGCCCCACCTATTTTGAAAAATTTGCGAGGATTCGTCGACCGGCGCCAAAGTTATTCAAAATAGAATGTTGAGGTTTTCCTATGGAAACGTGGTCCTAACTATAACTACCTACTGGCTATCGCCAGTAGGTAATATATGCCAGAACCCCTCCACATCGCAGAAGGAAGCGACCACATGAGGAATCCAGGTAAACGCTTTAATAGACAGCAGTTAGGGCATAATGCATTTCGGCTGAATAGCCTTCATCGGATGCCTGCTGCTCAGCATAGTCACAACCACGCCTCCGCTTTTGAATGTTCCTGCAGTGCCCTCGTGATCAAAGGCAGGCACCTCCCCCATCCATGTGATCATCCACCAGCGGCAGCACGGTAGGTACTGCAACTCCCAGGATGCAACATACCCGGGTGGGTGGTACGTGGAGGAATCAGAAAATTACAATCCATGTGACGGTGTCATGCAGGGCAAGGCGCATTGTACCAGGCAAATAAAGTCTTTAGGCTTCCCTGGGTCCCCGCATACGTTACAGCCTTCAAGACAAAAAGTCCCGCATGCCAAGAGTTGAATACAGTGAAACAACATCTGTCGTGAAGTCACGATCTGCCAAGGCAGCGGCCATTGCCAGACTGATGCTTTCAGGTGGGCTGGTGTAGATCCACAACCATGGAGAAAAAGAAACTGCAACCGCAGATGCCAGAATTACCTCCAGCCAGCTTGTGTAACGGGGCCACTTAACACGCCTCTGGTAGACGTGATAATACGCCAGAACCCCTCCACATCGCAGAAGGAAGCGACCACACGAGGAATCCAGGTAAACGCTTTAATAGACAGCAGTTAGGGAATAATATATATTATATATATATATATATGGCAGGACTTATTTAACGCGGTGGGTGGCAGCCTCCTCTAATATTTTGGCACTGAAGAAGGCCGGTTAGGCCGAAATGCATTTGCCGCAGTTGATATTAAAGCGCTTTCAAGATTCCCCTGTGTGGCCTCTGCTCTGTTCGCAAGGAGGAGGTTCTGTTGATTTGACACGCGCCAGCCAGGGACGCGTTTCAGAGGCCCCCGCTGTGCAAAGGGCGAAGACAATACTGGTGTCTGCTACGGCAGTTTCGTTGGATTCTCCAAGGTATTGGTTGGTCTAAGCCCGCCTCCAGGTCCGGGAGAAGAAGAAGCGGTGTATCGGGGTCATTGACTCCGTGCCTGGGCATTCCTGCCCCCGCCTATACTATTCCTTTCCTTGGAGGCTGCAGCGGTTTTGGGACCCGAGGAGGCGCTTTGAGATGAACTTTAGAGGACAGTGGTTCCCACTGATACCGCAATCCTGCCTACCGCTGATCATTTGGTCACATAGTCCCCACGCATCACCTACCTCAACAACAGTGCATCTTGGGACATGCAGTTCACCAGCACTCCGTGAACTCCGTTTGGGTGAGCTTCCATCTGACGGGGGAGGAGCGTGTTTCCACCAATGGAGACATGGCAGGACTTATTTAACGCGGTGGGTGGCAGCCTCCTCTATTATTTTGGCACTGAAGAAGGCCGGTTAGGCCGAAATGCATTTGCCGCAGTTGATATTAAAGCGCTTTCAAGATTCCCCTGTGTGGCATCTGCTCTTTTCGCAAGGAGGAGGTTCTGTTGATTTGACACGCGCCAGCCAGGGACGCGTTTCAGAGGCCCCCGCTGTGCAAAGGGCGAAGACAATACTGGTGTCTGCTACGGCAGTTTCGTTGGATTCTCCAAGGTATTGGTTGGTCTAAGCCCGCCTCCAGGTCCGGGAGAAGAAGAAGCGGTGTATCGGGGTCATTGACTCCGTGCCTGGGCATTCCTGCCCCCGCCTACACTATTCCTTTCCTTGGAGGCTGCAGCGGTTTTGGGACCCGAGGAGGCGCTTTGAGATGAACTTTAGAGGACAGTGGTTCCCACTGATACCGCAATCCTGCCTACCGCTGATCATTTGGTCACATAGTCCCCACGCATCACCTACCTCAACAACAGTGCATCTTGGGACATGCAGTTCACCAGCACTCCGTGAACTCCGTTTGGGTGAGCTTCCATCTGACGGGGGAGGAGCGTGTTTCCACCAATGGAGACATGGCAGGACTTATTTAACGCGGTGGGTGGCAGCCTCCTCTATTATTTTGGCACTGAAGAAGGCCGGTTAGGCCGAAATGCATTTGCCGCAGTTGATATTAAAGCGCTTTCAAGATTCCCCTGTGTGGCCTCTGCTCTTTTCGCAAGGAGGAGGTTCTGTTGATATATATATATATATATATATATATATATATATATATATATATATATATATATATGCTTGCTCAAAGGTTGCCCTTGTGGTGGGAAGCACTCCAAAGCTGTTTATAGTACAAAGACTTTTAATGGTATAAGGGGAAAGGTGTCACCAAAAGCGTAGGCAGTTCAACGGCGTCCTTCCCGCCTGACGCGTTTCCAGGTAAAATTCTCTTCTTCAGAGGCGTGGACGTGGGTGAAAGTTCTGTGCCTTCAGGACTCCTCCTTTAATGCAGGTAAGCCCGCCCTTCATGGGCAGTTCCGATAGAACAGAGCAGGGATTGCTGGGCCACGTAGTCCTGATGGATTGTTTCTTTAATCGCCGCACAGGTGATTAGCTGCCGCAAAGTTCCAAGCCCTCAGATGGGCCTTGATGCACACGTCTCCCCTCTAGATCCATACAGCGTCCCCAACACGAAGATTGGCCCCCCAATTCCGGGGTGGTGCACTCCCGACGGCTGGGCCGCCACCAAAAATGCTTGCTCAAAGGTTGCCCTTGTGGTGGGAAGCACTCCAACGCTTTTGGTGACACCTTTCCCCTTATACCATTAAAAGTCTTTGTACTATAAACAGCGTTGGAGTGCTTCCCACCACAAGGGCAACCTTTGAGCAAGCATATATATATATATATATATATATATATATAATTGCTGTGCCTACTAAGGCTAAGAAAAGCAACAATCAATAAGACATTGAAACTACTACAGAAAATTACTAATACTCACCATCAAGGACCACAAATCCTACAATGCCTTTCCAAACACTGCACTAGGCCCCGCCCACTAATGGCGCGCATAAAATGAAACTGAGGTGAGCCATCAATGTTTTAACTCTGCCCAAGAAGAAGAGGCGTGTGATGCCTCGAAACGCGTCGGCAACTTCAGAGAAAATGTTCAGCAATGAGGAGCGAGCTGCAACGAGGTGACAATGGACCGCGAGGTCGGAAACGTGGTCGAGTGCTCCTTTCAATAGCTTCAGGGCATTTGGAGAAAAAAATTACTGTCACGGCAGCCTGGCCGTGGAAAGCTGCACCATTCGTTAATACGAAGGCTGTGGAGCGAAAAGGATCGACTCCGCACAGCACCACGTTTTCATGCACAATAGCTGGCCCCTAATTGCTGTGCCTACTAAGGCTAAGAAAAGCAACAATCAATAAGACATTGAAACTACTACAGAAAATTACTAATACTCACCATCAAGGACCACAAATCCTACAATGCCTTTCCAAACACTGCACTAGGCCCCGCCCACTAATGGCGCGCATAAAATGAAACTGAGGTGAGCCATCAATGTTTTAACTCTGCCCAAGAAGAAGAGGCGTGTGATGCCTCGAAACGCGTCGGCAACTTCAGAGAAAATGTTCAGCAATGAGGAGCGAGCTGCAACGAGGTGACAATGGACCGCGAGGTCGGAAACGTGGTCGAGTGCTCCTTTCAATAGCTTCAGGGCATTTGGAGAAAAAAATTACTGTCACGGCAGCCTGGCCGTGGAAAGCTGCACCATTCGTTAATACGAAGGCTGTGGAGCGAAAAGGATCGACTCCGCACAGCACCACGTTTTCATGCACAATAGCTGGCCCCTAATTGCTGTGCCTACTAAGGCTAAGAAAAGCAACAATCAATAAGACATTGAAACTACTACAGAAAATTACTAATACTCACCATCAAGGACCACAAATCCTACAATGCCTTTCCAAACACTGCACTAGGCCCCGCCCACTAATGGCGCGCATAAAATGAAACTGAGGTGAGCCATCAATGTTTTAACTCTGCCCAAGAAGAAGAGGCGTGTGATGCCTCGAAACGCGTCGGCAACTTCAGAGAAAATGTTCAGCAATGAGGAGCGAGCTGCAACGAGGTGACAATGGACCGCGAGGTCGGAAACGTGGTCGAGTGCTCCTTTCAATAGCTTCAGGGCATTTGGAGAAAAAAATTACTGTCACGGCAGCCTGGCCGTGGAAAGCTGCACCATTCGTTAATACGAAGGCTGTGGAGCGAAAAGGATCGACTCCGCACAGCACCACGTTTTCATGCACAATAGCTGGCCCCTAATTGCTGTGCCTACTAAGGCTAAGAAAAGCAACAATCAATAAGACATTGAAACTACTACAGAAAATTACTAATACTCACCATCAAGGACCACAAATCCTACAATGCCTTTCCAAACACTGCACTAGGCCCCGCCCACTAATGGCGCGCATAAAATGAAACTGAGGTGAGCCATCAATGTTTTAACTCTGCCCAAGAAGAAGAGGCGTGTGATGCCTCGAAACGCGTCGGCAACTTCAGAGAAAATGTTCAGCAATGAGGAGCGAGCTGCAACGAGGTGACAATGGACCGCGAGGTCGGAAACGTGGTCGAGTGCTCCTTTCAATAGCTTCAGGGCATTTGGAGAAAAAAAAAAAAATATATATATATATATATATATATATTTGCGACTGCCGACGTTGTCGTGGTGACATTGGCAGTCGCAAAGAGTGTGTGGCTTGTACCAAGTGTAAAACATATATATAGACACATTCCATTCTACAGTATATTTAATAGTAGAGCTTTATTAGTGTACTTTTCAAATTCAAAATTTTGTTATGAATTTCCAGAAAACTTGTCTTAAAAGACTTTTTTCTGTTTTCATGGTGACACTGGGCATCGCGATGAGATCGATTGCCACGGTCACTGCGAATACATCGCAAAATGACAAAATAACTGCAGACATTCAATAGCCACCACCACATTCGAAACTTAGAACTGCAAAATGGATTATAACCAATACACTAAACACATTAAAATCTAAATGACTGGATAATAGCATGTACAACTCCCTTAATATCTCTATACCACAGTGCATAACTTTTTCAGTGGAATCTATAACGATATGTATCGCTGTATCACTGAGTCTCTTATTCACTGTATAAGTATTTCAGGAGATCTGTGCGACGGTGCATCAGTGTTTCAAAACTTCTGTAACAAAATGTGTGACTGCCTCAGTAAATCTATGAGTGGGTGCATCAGTGTCACAATGGGTCTGTGAATGGTTGTGTAAGTCTCTCACTCAATCTGCCGTAGGTGCATGAGGGCCTCTGTGCATTTGTAAGTAAGTATAGGACTGTCTGACTGGATCTGTTAGTGGTTACATGAGTGTCTAAATGGGTGTCTGAGTGGGTGCATGAGTGTCTGAGAGGGTCTGTGAGTGTGTGCATAAGTCTTTTAGTGGGTCTATGACTGGCAGTGTCAGTGTCTGAGTGGTTTTGTCAGTGAGTGCGACTGAGTGGGTACATGAGTCTCTGAATGTATAACTAACTGGGTGCATATGTCTCTGAGTGGGTCTATGAATGGCTATGTGAGTCACTGTATGGGCGTTTGAGTGTCTGAGTGGGTCCATGAGTTGATGTATGAGTGCCTGAGTGGATCTGTGAGTGGGTGTATGATTGTCTCAATAAGTCTGTGAGTGAGAGCATAACTCTCTGAGCGGGTGAGTAAATGAGTGTCTGAGTGGGTCTGTGACTGGGAGGGAGAGAGTCTGGGTGGCTCTGTGAGTGGATGCATAAGCCTTGACTGGGTCAGTGAGTGAGTGGGTGCGTGTATATCTGAGTGAGTTTCTGAGTGGGTGTGTGAGTTTCTGAGTGAATGAGTCCATAAGTCTCTGAGATGGTCTGTGACTGAGTGTATGAGTGACTGTGTGGGTGTGTGAATGGGTGTATGAGTATATCTGTGAGTGGGTGTATGAGTGTCTCACTGGGTCTGTGAGGACATACATAAGTGTGTAAATGGGTCTGTAAGTGGGTGTGTGAGTCTCTGAGTGGGTCTGTACATGGGTGCATGGCTCTGCGAGTGAGTATGTAAGTGGGTTTATGAGTATCTGAGTGGGTCTGTGAGTGGGTGCATGAGTGCCCAGGTGGATCTGTGAGCATGTGTGTCTCTAAGTGGGCATGAGTCTATGAGTAAATCTCTAAGTAGGTGCATGTGTCTGTGAGTGGGTCTGTACATGAGTCATCACACTCCGAGTAAGTCTGTAAGTGGGTACATGAGAACCTGAATGGGTATGTGAGTGGGTGCATGAGTATATGAGTGGGTATGTGACTGAATGTATAAGTGTGTGAGTGGGTATGTGAATGGGTGTATAAGTGTCTGAGTGATCTTGCGAGTGCATACATAAGTGTGTGACAGTGACTGGCAAGTGTGTATAAATATATATTTTTTATAGATATTTTCACCAATATTTGCGAAGACATCGCAATAGTTGAAATGTCCCGGTGATGGTACAAATAAATCAATTTTGAACACATATCGTGTGTCATAACACACCCATATCTCAAACATTGGGTCAGAGTATCTCCACCCTTACTCCTTATGTGGACTTTTGCACATATTTTCAGCCCCGGGAACCGTTCCCAGACTATAAAATGGTGGCCAAAACTTTCTGTTCTGGTTGGGTCCAGCCAATCAGAGCATTCCAATTGGAGCATGCATCCGTGATTAATGGCGAAACCACTATGAAATATCCACGGCCAGAGATATATCTATAATTTTTGGCCTAAATTTCTCAAACACTACAGGGCGGATTTGCACCAAATAACAAAAGGATAATCTGTGTTACAACATCTACCTTTCTGCCAAATTTGGTGAAGTTTCGTCCAGCGGTTCAGACTGTAGGTTCGACAATGCGCTCAGATGGGAATTATCATTACAAATGCCCCCTTTTTTCGTACCCCTATTTCTCGGTCCCCACTGCCTGTATCACCCCCCACACTTTCCAAGACAACCAGAACCTACTTTGACACTTTCATGAACGTTGGTCAAATGATGACAAAGTTATAGACAAGCCCAAAAATACTTCTCCATTGGAAACGATTTCCTAACTATAACTACTTACTGGCGACCGTTAGTAGGTAATATATAGATGTAGATATAATTGCCTTTGTCAACATAGTCCGTGCCATTTTGCCATTTTATAGTCATGTGTCAAATGTCACTGTTGCTCAGATATGAATTAACCTTGAAAAAATAAGACGCAAGAGGTGTTTGGCAAAACAGGAATGGCCTAGTATTGGTGCACACTTATTCAAGTGGTGCCCCTGCACTAATCCAGACAACCCGTTTGGTGATTTTAGTGGTGTTTGGTAACCATAGAAAGCTCTCAAAGTGGTAGCTGTCTTGAGCAGCCTTCAGGCTTATTTTAGAGGAGTGTAAAGCAGCTTGTCTTACTAACTTTAATCAATAGTGCAAGTTAAATAAAAAAAGAACCACATAGTGTTAATATAAAAGTAAGTCTATTTATTACACAACACAATCACTAACACATTGGTGTATCTCCTACTCGGCGATATCATCACAATACACAGGAATATCTTGGAATAATTAGGTAAGTAGCACAAACAGAGACTGGTCTCCAGGGGGAGACCAAACCATCTATTAATAAAGTGGAATGCAAACTGCAAAGGAGCACAAGACTTGGACCTGAAGACTCACACGGCCTGGGGACACAATAAACAGTGGAAGGCTGTGTGCAGAGTGGAAACACAGAAGAGTGCTCAGTATAAACCAATTAAGAAGTGGCGGTTGCAGTTTTAAAGAAGAACTCTTAGGAAGACAGAAGGTTGGAGAGCCACCCCACCCATGGATGCCCCAGGAACCAGGTTATCTGCACCAAGGAAGCTGGATGCATAGGGGTAAAGTGACGTTGGAACCTGCCATAGACGACAATGGGACACTTCAAAGAAATGCCTCTGGAGAAGACTGTGAAGGAGTCCAGTGGAATACAAGGGGATAGAGTCTATGCCACTCGGAGGTGACCTGGAGGTAAGGATGCATATTGCCCACCAATGTCAAGAGGCTCAGAAGAAACAACAGTGGCCTTGCAATGCTGAGAAAGACCAGGAACTGTGCACAAGCTATCCCATGTCACATGTCGGTGTCTAGGTGGTCATGTCAAGGGGGAGCACCAACAAGCCTTGGTAGCTGCAAGAGGCTTGGAGAAAGAAAAGGAGCAAACTTGGGACCAGCAAGGTCCAAGAGACTCACCAAAGGTAGGAGAGTCATAGCAGGCCCTGAGTAAGCAGGTGAGCCCACTGAAGCAAAGGAAGACCCTCGAGAGGACCACATGCTGGAGGCACAGGAGTAACAAGAGGACCTCACGCAGCTCACCAAAGTCGGAGGCCCACGATGCAGGAGACGCAGGGAGGACGCTGTTCTTCAGAAAGTGAGGTGCTTGAGACTGGAGCTTCTTGTAGCTCGAAGATCTCTGGAGTGCAGAGCCAACAAGCCTTGGTAAAGGTAAGTCAACATGGTGCACAGGGGTTCAGTGCTAGCAGGCCAAGTTGCTGTGCCTTGGGATGTCCATTGGACGTCAGGGGCAGCAGACAAGAAAGCTTCATTGGGGGGCCTGCAGATGCAGGGGAATAACTCCTTCACTCCAAGGGAGATTTCTTCTGGTTTCCTTGATGCCTACAGGTTGTTTGGAGAACCTGAACCACAGACGATGGGTGTTTGCTTTGTTCGCCCTGAGTTGGCAGGGTATGCCCAGATGTGGGTCCCTTGCTCACTTTGCCGCTGCATTCAAGCTAGCCTGGCTGATGAGGGCTGTTAGCTCGAAACTGATCCCAGAATGCATATTTATGGTCCAGAATGCTTGGCAGTTCGGGCTGGACTGTTCCCATGAGGCACAGGGTCAAGACTAATTTGCATATAGCTGTGTCTGAACTGGGGTGGCAAAGTCAGCTAAAGAACGTTGATGGATTCAACCCAGATCTTTGACTGGGGGTGAGTGTCTGAAAGGTTTCAGAGTTCTGCCCATCATCTCCTTGTGTTTGCTTTGTTCTCCCTAAATTGGCAGGGTATGCCCAGACATGGGTCCCTTGCTCACTTTGCAACTGGATTCAAGATAGCCTGACTGATGAGGGCTGTTAGCCTGAAATTGGTCCCAGAATGCCTGTTTCCGGTCCAGGGAAGACATGGCTTGGCAGTTCGGGCTGGACTGTTCCCATGAGGCACTGGGTTAAGACTGATTTGCATATAGCTGTGTCTGAACTGGGGTGAGCTAAAGAACGATGATGGATTCAACCCAGATCTGTGACTGGGGGTGAGCGCTCTGTCCATCATCGCTTTGTGTTTGCTAAGTCTACATGGTGCACAGAAGTTCGGTCCCAGCAGCCCCGACAAGGGATACTGTTCTCTAAATTGCATAGAAGACAGGTCAGGCCTCTATGGAGCCTCAGAACAACCACCTGTGTTGCTGGCCCTTGGGATGTCGGTAGGATGTCAGGAGTAGCAGAACGGTCAGCTTCGTTGCGGTGCCTATAGATGCAGGGGAGTGACTTTCTTTGGGTGTCCTTGATACCCAAAGGTCTTTTGGAGAACCTGGATGATGCACAGACACAGAAGTCTTGAAGAACATCGAAACCAGGAGTAGCAGGAGTCTTCCTTGGTGCCGTCTTGGTTCCAATCGAAGTAAAATAAAATCCAAAAGTCCAGACGATTGAAGAGCGATGTAGTTAAAGGGTTGAGTCTGGTCCCATGACGAATCTGAGGCCCGCCCACAGGGGAACCCTCAAATACCCTAAGGAAAGGGTGGAGATGATCAGGAGACTGGACAGGGGATACTCCACTGTCCTTTGTCCAGTTTCATGCCAGAGCTGGAACCAAGGGTTCTTGAACTGGCTCAAACTGGAGTATGCAAGGGGGGCACCATCTGTGGCTTCAAAGTAGTCTGGTGGCAAGGGCAAGCACCCCAGCCCTGACTGGGAGGTGGTCACACTTGAGCAGCAGAAGGTAGAACAATAGGTTTCCTGTCACAGTGAAGTGTGGCCATTCCAATGTTGGAAGTTAGATAACATGTACTCAGCAGCAGGAAAACAGAATCATATCTGTGGTCAGCAGCAGCACTAGCTTGCTTGCAGACCCTAAAAGACTGTTACCGGGCGTAAAAGGGGGTCCCCTAAGGGGGCCCCAGTACATGTTATCAAACTTTCAACATTGGAATAGGCATTCCCACACTTGAAAGGACCTGCAAGGACGCTACGCTGTATTAAGGGGGAAAAAGTGATTATAGACAACAATTGTCCCTAGTCATAAGAAGAATAAAGTTAATGATAAATAAGGACCCAATCAGTACTTATCAAAAGGGAGACTTATCCAGCCGGACAGAGGTCATGAATTTTACTAATATACAGAAATAACCAAAATTTTTAAGAAGGTTGATAAAGTGGGACACAAGCCTGCGTCCAGTACATACTTTAGGTCATAGAGGCAAAAAGGTTCAGGCATGAATACATAGTTTGCTTATAGGTATCATCAATAATTGAAAAAACAAACATTTTAAACAACACCCTCATGTGTCAAAATCATGTTTTTAACATTTCGGGTATTTGTGAGTGTCGACGGCGTTTCGATCCTATTAAACAAATGCAAGGATCATCATCAGGACAAGGAACAATAATGCCTGTGCGATAAACCTGAATAACCGCAGCCGCGGTAGATTCAGAAACGGTGTTTGAATTAAAAGCGGAAGGACGTAGCCGAGGGCTAAGTCTGTGAATTGTTCTAAGTTGGCTCGGGTTACCAAGGATCCATGGACCTGGGATAAGGTTCCGAAGTGATAGGATTACTGGACCGACCGGCAATGCGGGAGCAGGATACCAGCAATGGGGTTGCTGGTATCCTGCTCCCGCATTGCCGGTCGGTCCAGTAATCCTATCACTTCGGAACCTTATCCCAGGTCCACGGATCCTTGGTAACCCGAGCCAACTTAGAACAATTCACAGACTTAGCCCTCGGCTACGTCCTTCCGCTTTTAATTCAAACACCGTTTCTGAATCTACCGCGGCTGCGGTTATTCAGGTTTATCGCACAGGCATTATTGTTCCTTGTCCTGATGATGATCCTTGCATTTGTTTAATAGGATCGAAACGCCGTCGACACTCACAAATACCCGAAATGTTAAAAACATGATTTTGACACATGAGGGTGTTGTTTAAAATGTTTGTTTTTTCAATTATTGATGATACCTATAAGCAAACTATGTATTCATGCCTGAACCTTTTTGCCTCTATGACCTAAAGTATGTACTGGACGCAGGCTTGTGTCCCACTTTATCAACCTTCTTAAAAATTTTGGTTATTTCTGTATATTAGTAAAATTCATGACCTCTGTCCGGCTGGATAAGTCTCCCTTTTGATAAGTACTGATTGGGTCCTTATTTATCATTAACTTTATTCTTCTTATGACTAGGGACAATTGTTGTCTATAATCACTTAATCCCCAAGGTCCCTAGCTGATCTTTTTGGGTGCTCTTGTTGTTACTAAATATAATATGTATTAAGGGGGAAGGCTGTTGAATCCCTTACCTTCGGGACTACGAGGACCACGGTGCTCAGCGTGGAGCGGGAAGTCCGGCAGGGCTGTGTCTTGGCACCGACCCTGTTCTCACTCTTCGTGAACGGGGTTGCCGAGTTCCTCGCCCAGGTCCCCTCGGACGCGCCGGCCATGGTTGGCACTCGAGTCCCAGTCCTCATGTTCGCGGACGATACGCTGCTGATTTCCAAAACTCCGAGTGGCCTGCAGCTTACCCTCTGACGCTTTGAAGAGTTCTGCTTGATGCGTGGCCTGGAAATAAATGTCTCCAAGACCAAGTTCATGGTTCTTAACGGTCCAAACCCGTGTAGATCCTACAAACCCTTTAATGATGTAATCTCCATGAATGGTTCGCCCTTAGAGCAGGTCAATGCAGTCACCTATTTAGGAGTCACGTTGCAGAAGACCATGCATTGGAAAAGCCAGTTAGATCTATCTATCTTGAAGTACCAACAACAGACGGGCTCCCTTTTAAAAAGATTTAAAACCTCGAAAACGCAGCCAATTGGCCCACTCCTTGAAATTTACTCGATGAAGGTCCGCAGCTCATCTTTATACGGATCTGAGCTATGGGGGTATGGCAACAATCCGAAACGCTTGAATGCTATGGAGAGTGAGTTTATACGGAAAGTAGTCAGTGTGCCCCAGAGTACCCCTCTGTTATCTCTTTTTTGGGATCTTGGTCTAAAGACCCTGCAAGATACCGCTAACTTGCGGCCATTGTTGTACTGGCGCAGGGTCTGGTCAACTGAGGAGCTCAAACACTATGCCCTGGGCCTAAAAGAAATAATGGAAAAAGATATGTTTCATAAAATAGACTGGCTGAGGTCTATCAAATCATTACTCTATAGACTAGGATTGAGTAATTTATGGGATGACCCCCAAAATGCGGTCTTTCCCTCTAAAGACATCATGAAAGCTAAGTACTGGGAAATGATCACTATGGAATTAGTTTCCCATGGGAGTACATCGCATTTAACAGCCAGATTTTTAGAATTTAAGGCCTATCCTAGACAGGAACTATTCTGGGGCTTGATCGAAATACCAACTGATCGTAAACTTTATTTTCAGTTTAGGATAGGTACTCTCCCTATTCGTTCATTTACATCCAAATGGGCTAAAGGGTCCGAGGATAAATGCCCCAAATGTAGGGATATGTCTGAATCATTGAGTCATTTTTTGTTCTTTTGTCCCCTTTATGAGCTTCCACGCAAAAAATGGGTAATACCCGTTTGTCAGCTCATAGGCACTAGAAAGCACGAGGAGGCATTAAGAATTTTGTGTACAGATCCAAGCCCGACTATTGCAATAGCAATGGCAAAATTCATAAAGTGGGCTTGGATAATACGGTCCAGACAGTTCCTTACGAAAGTACCCAACGGATAGACATTCAAATGTAGCTATTCAATTTTTACAATTACTTGTTTATTTATCCACTAATACTCATACATAAGATTCCTAGACTAGGATACCTTTCCGTCTTGATAGATTTATGTTAAGGAACACTAAACACTGTTGCCTAAAAATGGAATGTTTTTAATCGTCTGTATGTATAGGTCCTAATATTTTTTAATATTGTCTAACCTAAATGGAGATTAGTGTAACTAACTGCCTTGTATCATGTAGAAAATCAGGTTTTGTTTTAATTCATGTTGATGTAAATAGATGATATTTGTTACTTTTATGACTTAATTGTCGAAATAAAGTTTTTGAACTTGAACTTGAATAGGCATTGGGGTATGATTCTAACATGTTTGATGCCAAACATGATCAGGTTCGATGCAGGCCTTATATAGTTAAACATATCGTAATAACTGATGTCCACTATATGTCTTAAAATAGCTGACCACACTTACAACGCCTGGCGAATCGACTTGAGGGTTTGTAGGGATGTCCTGCTCATGCAGGTGCACCCTCACACTTGTAACCAAGCACACTGCCCTCAGGAATGAAAGCCTGCCATTGGGGTGACTTATAGGTATTACGTGCAGTGACATAAAATATAAGAAAACAATAACTGCACCAACTCACACAGGCTGCAAAGGCAGGCCTGTAGTCATAGTATCAGTGGACTCCCATGGGTGGCATCATACATGCTGCAGCCTATAGGAGACCCCTGGTGAACCTATGCCATGGAACCTTACCACCATATACTAGAGACTTATAAGGGTACGCCAGTAGTCAATTGTGGATGTATCAAAGTACATACCATGCCAATTTAGGGGAGAAAGCACAGATGCTGGGGACCTGATTGGCAGAATCCCAGCAGACTAAGTCAAAACACACTGACACCAGGCAAAAAGTTGGGGTTTGCATATAGCTGTGTCTGAACTGGGGTGGCAAAGTGAGCTAAAGAATGATGATGGATTCAACCCAGATCTGTGACTGGGGGTGAGTGTCGGAAAAGTTTCAGCACTCCGCCCATCATCTCCTTGTGTTTGCTTTGTGCACCCTAAGTTGGAAGGGTATGCCCAGACGTGAGTCCCTTGCTCACTTTGCAACTGGATTCAAGCTAGCCTGGCTCATGAGGGCCGTGGGTTACCATGAAAGCAGATCCTAATTTCCTACACAACCCCTCCCCCAAACGTAAAGACATGATACTACCCTTGCCCAGTTGATTCCAGATTTTCCTAAGTGGAACTATCTGGAAAGTCTGTCTGCGTTAGCACGGCTACTCCCAGGTATTTGTTCCACTGAAAAGTTCATCCCCTGTAGGGAAATAGACCACTAAAAAAGTTTGGGCTTTTTACCCTTCATCTGTTTAAGCCATAGGAGGAGCTTATGGTCTGTCTGAACAATGAAGTGAGTGCCAAACAGGTATGGCCTAAACGTCTTCAAAGCCCAGACCACAGCAAAGGCCTTCCTCAATGACTATTCTTATGAAAGCTACTGGTTGATCCTGGCACTCTGCATAAAGTTGTGACAAAACTGCACCTATTCCTACATCAGGCGCATCTGTCTGGACAATGAAGGGTTTGGATAAGTCAGGACTTTGCAGAATTGGAGCAGAGCACATAGCTTGCTTCAGATCATCAAATACTTTCTGACAGCTAACTGTCTACTGAATTTTCTTAGGCATTCTTTTGAAGGTGAGATCATTAAGGTGAAGAACCAAGACCTTAGGGGCCTGGCGGCGCAGGGTACGCCTTAATCTCCTGAGTTCACCTGCTTTGTCGAACAGAGACACGGGACACTCCGTTATGTGTAGAAGATAGGGTTTATTAGCTGCAGCTAAGTACAGTTGTCCCAGAAGTACACTCGGTATGTTCTTAGAAGACTGCCACTTTACTTCGTGGCGCACAATCCTTTATAACATACATATATGCACAAAGAACACTCCCAATGCATACAGGGTCAACCAATGAGAAGAATGTGAAAACAAGATATTAAGTAACTCAAATAGGCCCCTCTCCCAACTGTGTTTGTCACCCTTCCCCACAAGTTAATCAGTGGTAGAGTTTATAAGTCGACTTGCAGGTGGCAGGACACATTTGTATGGCCTAGAGGACAGTTGTAAAATGAGAGAATACGAGTAAAGAATAACGAAAGCCAGAGGATAAGATAAAGTCAGGAAAGAATGGTGCGAACCAACAGATAGTTGAAACAGGGATCAGTCAGACCAGACGAGGATTAGTGGAGTCGGCCGGACCCTGACACCAGCTATAAACAGAGGCAGGAGGTTATTTGACACGTTGCAGTAGGATGAGGAAAAACAACTCTTTGTTCACCGTGCCGCCTGAGTGAGGGCAACACAAAATGGCAGAAAGACACAAAATGGTGGCTAAATACGAACGAGATCGGAAACTGAATTACCTCAGACCCTCCTTTTGCCATTACTCAGGCAAGACACACAGACTCATTTTAATCTTAGTCGACATCAATGGCCATGCGGTCATCAAGCTGTTGTTGCAACATCATTTTAATGCTCTCCGTCTTCTGTGGCACAGGCCTTGGGACACACATAGTGGCACAAAGACCACAGATGGCGGGGCCACAGGAAAAAATGATGGCCAAAATCACTCCAAGGAATGTTAATACCTTCCATCCCCATTTGGACAGTAATCCCCAAAACCATTCCAACGAAGACCAATCTCCTTCGTCCTGATGAATCGACTCGGAGATCACATGTAATTTGGAGATGGCTTGGTATACCGTAGGGGCGTCGTCAGGTATATAAATGCAACAGCTAGATCCGATCAATTTACAAACTCCACCACGATCTGCAAGAATAACATCCAAAGCAATCCGGTTCTGCAATGCCATGAGACGATCCGCCTGAAGTTCAGCTGTGAGATTGCTAAAGGCTCCCACAGGGACATCTATGGTAGTCTCAACAACACGAACCAATTGTCTCATGTTTCTACAGTTGGTCATTGGGCCCCGAAAAGGAAGAAACCCTTTAAGGAAATCACCTCCCTCTTGTCCTGCCGTGTCTTTAGAATCAATAATCCCTCTGCCATATCGGTTTCTGTGATGTCCCGAAGGAGCAGTATATGTAGGGGGGAGAAGAAAGGCTATATAGCATGTTCCTGAAAAATCTGTCGGTAGCCACGTGTAGGCTCTATCGTGGCAGACAAAATACGTGCCCTGGGATGGTGAATTCTGAGATGTGTGAATGTACGTATGGGAACAAACACTCTTTCCTTGTCCAGTGTCAGTAGTCTGGCCATTTATTTGTAAACAAAAGTTACCTTGATGAGGCACAGTCCAAATTGGTGGAGATTTTCCCTGTTTACTCCTATCTGTAAGGCTAGTGGCGTAACGAGTCACGTTCCAAGCATCGTATGCCCGTTTCTCATCAACAGGAATCTTACCATTCTCCACAATTCTAGCCATAGCCGCTATTCCTTTTATCAGAGAACTATGACTAAAATCTTCCACTACCATATGAACCAGCTGGACGTCTAAATCGGTTCTGATATGCATTTGAAAACATTACAAAATAGGCCCAAGCGGAACCTTCATAGGAAAATGGAAGGGCTAAATATGGCATCCCTTTTTCGGTGGTATGAGGCATAAGTCCACACACCCAACAGTCGGTTGTGTTGACAACCAATTGGTGTTGGTGCAATAACTGGACAAATGAATTGTTAAAATATTCTGTTCTCCTGATTAGTTCATGTTGGGGAAGCGTATATAATTGGTGTGGGGAGATAGTAGAATGAAAAGGCAAAGAAATAGAAGTAGGAACAGATTTGTGCTGCATAACATGAACAATCCAACCTATACAAGCCAATAAGATACTAGAAAACATAAGAACACACAATGTTATGCCACATTGACTGTACACTAATTTACAATATCTCTTTTTCATCTCTTCCTTCTTGTTTGACATCGATCCTCTAAAATTGTTGCTCACGGCAAACTTCCTTACTCACTTGGCTGTGATTATTAGCCGTCCTATGACACTGCAAGTCCTGGGGGCCTAGCCACTATACAGGTCACGAACCAAGACTCCTACCGTGACCCTGCAACCTGGACAGATGATACATGTCATAAAAGAGATGAAAATTTCAGGTGTCCTTGACCAGTCTAGGCCTTCAATTATATTGAGTTCTGTTCAGTACAGTTTGGTCCTGAAATAGTGTCTGTGGATCTGTAGTGTTCAATCGAAGATGTGGCGGTACTGCTTCTTGTAAAACGTCGTCATCTTTTTTTTCAGACCGAGCTCCATCTAGGTGTGCACTACTGAAAGGTACAAACCGAGGGACCCTTTCGCCTTCAAAATCACCTACACCCTTACGGACCCACTGGTCAAAAGGCAAAAGGGCAAGGGCACCTTTTTTGCAGTGCACGCCATGGATCCAGTTCTTTTTCCCTTCGACCTTCACTGCTGTATGCGTGACTAGAAGAACCTGTCGAGGCGCCCTCCAACGAGGCTCCAAATTCCTTGTCCTCTGAAAAATTTTCACACAGACCCAGTCTCCCGGTTGGATAGAATGACCTGGTAGTGTGGAGGCCTCTGGTAAAGCGTCTCGAACCTGTTGGTGGAGAACACGTAATTTAGTGGTGAGGTCATGCAAATAATCAATCAGCATTGGATACTGTATGTCAGAATACTTTTTAGGGCGAGGGACTCCCCAAACATTAGCCGGGCGCCCAAAAACAACCTCGTATGGGCGAGTCCCAAACGAGAATGTACAGCTGTTCTAGTGGATAGGAGAGCCAAAGGTAAAGCATCGGGCCAGGCAAGTCCCGTGCTAGCCTGTACCTTTGCAAGCTTGAGAGTGCCGTTATAGCACTCTACCAAACCCGCTGATTGGGGATGGTTAGCCGCATGGAATTTTTGGACGATACCAAGACCGGCACACACCTTTTTCATAATTTGGCCCACAAATTCACTTCCATTGCCACTCCAGACAATGCGCGGCAAACCAAACCTAGGGAAGAACTCTTTCAGAAGAACTTTGGCAGTGGACAAAGCAGTGTTGTCTTTCAGGGGATAGGCCTCTATCCATCTGGAGAAGGCATGTTGGGGTAGCAAAATGACCTGCTGGAGTTGGGGTTCCCTTTCCTGGATTATGCATCAAGCAAACGATACAATGCTTCACTAAATTATCTGCACATTTTGGAATCCCTTCGTTCAGCCACACTGGAGCCAGAAGCTTACATATTCCTTTCGCACTGATGTGGGCTGGACCATGTGCCATAGCAACTACAGGCAGTACATAGGCATCTGGTAACAGCCAACGCTGATGTTCTGACAATTCTATCCAACATCCCATCGAGTCTAACATTCCTGTACTCTCTTTCCACTTACTCAACTCTTTCTCTGTAGCCTCTCCTTGAATCGATCTCACACTTTCTATTGTATCCTCACACATTCCTTTTTCCTTGACCCAATTTGCAGGGCCCGCAACATACATGCGACTCATAGCATCTCTGGCTGTTTCTTTCGCTACCTCAGCCGCAAAAGCATTCCCACGACCAACATCATCAGTAATCCTCTTATGCGCACTACACTTTATGATTGCTATCTGGGTAGGCAAAGCAAGTGACTCATGAAGATCAGTTACTAACTGACCATGCTGTATTTTGGTACCGTGGGAGGTATAGAATCCTCTTTCCTTCCACAAACGACCAAAGCTATGTGCCACACCAAACGCATACTGGCTGTCGGTATATACATTCACTCTCTTCCCCTTAGATAACACACATGCTCTGGTCAAAGCTATCAGTTCAGCTGCCTGAGCTGAATTATGTCTGATGCGTGCTGTCTCCACAATTGTATGCAAGGTGGTAACAGCGTAAGCTGAAGTTGTTTCACCATTAGGGAGTTTAAAACAAGAGCCATCCACCCATAGGATCCCATCCGGGTCCATTAGTGGTGTATCTTTCAAATCAATCCTACCTTTTGTCTCCTCCTCAGTACGGAGAAAACAATCATGTTGTTCCTGAATACCTTTCTCTTCTGGAAGAGGTAACAATGTGGCTGGATTTAAAGTGTTACATCGTTTGATGTGCATGTGACTAGCCAAGAGCGTCAGTTCATACCCAGACAAGCGAGCGCTTGTAAGATGCTGCGGTTTTGTCCTATTTAGCAAGGTATCCACTGCATGTGGTACCATGACAATAAGAGTGTTATCAAGCACCACTCCAGCAGATTGACGAATAGAAATTGCTGCTGCTGCTGTAGCTTTAAGACAACTAGGCAATGCCTTGGCTACTGGATCTAATGTAGCCGAAAAGTAGGCACATGGCCGCTGCTTGTCTCCAAATCGTTGTGTTAAGACTGACAACGCACAACCCTCTCTTTCATGGACATAGAGCGTGAAGGGCTTACTGTAATCCGGAGTACCCAAAACAGGAGCAGACCACAGAGCAGCACGTAAATCAGAAAAACTCTTCTGACATTCATCAGTCCAAGGAAGGGGTTGGGGTGTGTCTTTCAAAGTGAGTGCCAACAAAGGTTTAGCCAACAAAGAAAAATTTGGAATTCACTGTCTACAATAAGAGGCAATGCCCAGAAAGGCACGCACTTCTCTTTGTGTGGATGGCACAGACATTTGTGCAATTGCTTGAATACGTTCTGGGGTCAGTCGCCTTCCCTCCTTCGCCAAGAGATGGAGTGAATAATAGAACTTCTCATCGCACCAGTATCTAAAAGAAATGGCTCTGAAACACCCACTGTAGTGACATTAACATAAGGCCCATTCTGATCTACTGGAATCGATACTACTCCCTTACTTTGTCTATGGCTGTCCTAGCTAGCGTGAAGACTGTCATTCTCACCTTCAACATAGTAATCATCATTGTAATACTGTGTAGACTGAGTATTTTGTTTATCAAAGTAGTTCATAGAATGTGGAGGTGGAGGGGAACGCTGTGTCTGGGGCGACATACCTCGACCTCTACCCCTGGGCGCTAACTGGGAACCACCACGACCTCGTTGAGTAGATAGTCCTCCATTACGCTGTAATAAAACCGGGCAGCTATTCTTAAAATGACCATCCTCCCTACAATAGGCGCATTGGTTGGGACCTAACAAAGGCCGCGGAATATAGGGCTCAGGATTTTGAAACACCCTCTGAAACTGGGGAGGCTGTTGAAACTGGCGCTGAGCAGAGCGAGGAGGATAAGCTTGTTGCAGAAGAACCTTCGTTTTTAATTCTTTAGTCTTTTTCTCTTGCTTGTCTTTTTCCTCTTTGTCCCTGTTTTCGTAGTATTGAGCAGTAGCCAATATCTGAGCCGAAGAAGAAACAGCCCATGAACTTTCAGAGTCTTTTAACTTATGTGACAACTCGGGGAGCAAATTGAATACGAATTTATCTACAAATAATCGCTGTCCACCCTCCGTAGTCATATCCTGACCACTGTGATCAATAAACGTCTCCTCAAAACGAGTGAAGAAATCGGAGACACTCTCATCTTTCTTCTGTTTACACGCGGCTAATTTATCCCAATTAACTCGTAAGGCGGGCATCATTGTTTTCATTAAAGTAATAATCCTACCAGGGAGTTCTGTGATCAAAACATCAGGCTTAGCACCACCCACTTGTGCTCTATCCGAGGCAGTTATAGCATCCCATGTACCACCCAATTCTTGAACGTGATCCTCTCTACGAATCCGAGCCCATAATGCTTGTGAGACTACATTTCCCATCAGCATGTCAATATCCGCTAAGTTCATAATACAGGCGTCAACAGTCTGAGACAATTCTTTATAGTAACCAGCAGGGTTTTTACGGGGATCCGGTAAAGATTGCTTGAGGGCCAAAACATCAGATCTCTTCCAGGGCACATGTACCCATATACGCTGGAAGTGAGCGTGAATAGCTGGATTATTACCTGCTTGCGCAACCTCTTCCCTCCATATCGGAGGAACCTCTATCATTTGGTAATGTTTCAATGTCTGCCGAATAGCAGGATCAGAATCAAGAAAAGTTTGTGAATAAAATAACGACCTAAAAGTAACAAGTGTCCTTACGGCGTCCTCAACCTTAGAACCCACAATGAGTCCTTTATCGAAATTAGCCTGAACATCCAACAAACCCTGGGGAAGTAAACCCAAATCCATATCCTCCCATTCTTTAGCGAGAGTGTCACACATAACATTAAATACATATCTCTGCGTGGGCGCCTCCCACTGATGAAAGGTGGTCATGATATCTTTCACACTATACTGGGGACCCTTCTCGATCCATTTGCGAGTGAGAGAGTCCAATACCACCCGTTCGTCGGAACCTGGAAGTTGACTACGAGACTGTCTTCGAGAAAAAGCCGGAGACATGTTCAGAGTCTCAAAGAAAGGGGACAAGAAACCAGATATTCGTTTGCGCACAGTAGGAGAATTAGCCATTAGGACAGGGGACAAGGTATTAGGCGATACAGGAGAGGAACTGACAGTTATAAGGGGAGCCGAAGGCAAAGAAGATTGAGGTTCAGGAGATGGAGACAAAGGAATCGGTGGCACGAGAGGTGGGGGTGGCAATACCGGAAGAGGCAATTGTGGAAGAACCGGAACAGGTGGGGGGACAACAGGTAGCTGAACAGGTTGTAACAACGGGGGTGCATTAGCACCTTGTACATAGGGTGGAGGCAATCTCAATAGGTGAGACATCAAAGGGTCTTCCTCCAGATCCTTACTTTTATCAGAAGGGGAATTAGGCAACACCGTATAGCATCTATCTATTGCCATACGATGCTGTCTCTCTGAAATTTCCGTTGCATTATCAATCTCATTATCTTTAAACTGCTGGGCAGCCTGTATAATCGTCATATTTTGTGCTTTCTTATCTCGTTTTGCCTGCTTAATCTCTTTCTGTTTGGCTTCCTTACGCCAAAGGCGAAAAGAGTCAAACATTGCCGGCCGGGCTTGTCTTTTGAACAATATCGCTTCCAAATTGTCTAATATGTCAGGCTCAAAACTACCATTTAGTGGCCACTGTAGAACGCCATCGTTCTTCGTGTGTCGGATCCATGCCTTATTAAAGGCGATGGGGCCGACACCATGTTTTGAATAAAGCTCATAGGTGGGAGTTTCAACCGGAGGAATCGGACAAGAGTCCTCCAGCCAGGAATCCCTCTTACAACCAAAGCAACAGAACTTCCTAAACTTATTCAGACCAGGCATCGTTATTTCACTGGACTGTTTACAAACATCAAGGGGTTAAATCAAATACTATAGCACAAACTTACTCACCCCTCGGTTTCGGCTTTTGCAATAGCCGAATCAAAGACCCAAATCAAAACAAAAATAGTGGGAGCTACCCACCAATACTTAACTAAGTGTCTTCTTACGCCAACAGAGGCCCATCTAATGTCTCGCGATACCAAACATCATCAAAGGGACCAAAGCAGGGCGGCAGTCAGGGCAGCAGTCATCAGCAGCCGTCAGAAAGGAAAAAACCGCACTGCAAAAGACCTTCGGACCACTTCAATATACAGGGGTCGCTTGACGTGGTTCGCGATTCCTTCAGAATTTTCCTGCGGGGCTCCTCACGATCCTCGGGCAAGAACTACTACCTCTGAAGCCGCCCCACATTGGGTGCCAATTGAAGAGCCAAGACTTTAGGGGCCTGGCGGCGCAGGGTACGCCTTAATCTCCTGAGTTCACCTGCTTTGTGGAACAGAGACACGGGACACTCCGTTAGGCGTAGAAGATAGGGTTTATTAGCTGCAGCTAAGTACAGTTGTCCCAGAAGTACACTCGGTATGTTCTTAGGAGACTGCCACTTTACTTCGTGGTGCACAATCTTTTATAACATCCATATTCACAAAGAACACTCCCAATGCATACAGGGTCAACCAATGAGAAGAATGTGAAAACAAGATATTAAGTAACTCAAATAAGCCCCTCTCCCAACTGTGTTTGTCACCCTTCCCCACAAGTTAATCAGTGGTAGTGTTTATAAGTCGGCTTGCAGGTGGTAGGACACATTTGTATGGCCTAGAGGACAGTTGTGAAATGAGAGAATAGGAGTAAAGAATAGCGAAGGCCAGAGGATAAGATAAAGTCAGGAAAAAATGGTGCGAACCAACAGATAGTTGAAACAGGGATCAGTCAGACCAGACGAGGATTAGTGGAGTCGGCCGGACCCTGACACCAGCTATAAACAGAGGCAGGAGGTTATTTGACACGTTGCAGTAGGATGAGGAAAAACAACTCTTCGTTCACCGTGCCGCCTGAGTAAGGGCAACACAAAATGGCAGACAGACACAAAATGGCGGCTAAATACGAACGAGATCGGAAACTGAATTACCTCAAAGGGTTTCACTATGGATCCATAACCCTTAACGAATCTTCTGCAGTACCCAGTCAAGCCCAAGAAAGCTTTGACCTGAGTCTGGGTAGTGGGGATAATCCAGTCCACAATGGTCCAAATGTTGCTCTCCAGTGGTTTAACCTGGCCTCCACCTACCAGGTGGCCCTAAGTACACAACCCTACTCTGCCCTATCTGGTACTTTGTAGCCTTGATAGTGAGGCCTGCCTTTCACAGGGCCTCAAGGACATTTCGGAGGTGGACCAGGTGATCCTCCAAGGTGGAGCTAAAGACAGCTACATCATCTAGATATGCTGTATTATAGCATTCCTGACCTGTTAGGAAATTGTTCACCAGTCTCCGAATTGTGACAGGTGCATTCTTCAAACCAAAAGGCATCACAATAAATTGATAATGCCCACTGGGGGGTTGAAAATGCTGTTTCGGGGTTGGCATCCTCAGAGAGTCTGATTTGCCAATAACCAGCAGTCAGGCCAAATGTACTGAGATACTTTGCATTGGCCAGAGTATCAATGAGCTCATCTGCCCTTGGAATTGGATGGGCATCAGTCCTTGTGACTGCATTGAGACCTCTATAGTCATCACAAAACCTCATCTATATCTTACCATTCTGGGTGGGAGGTTTTGGTATTAGGACTACAAAACTAGCCCAAGGGCTATCTGAAAGCTCGATGACACCCAACTCCAGCATCTTTTGGATCTCTGTCCTTATGCAGTCTTTGACATAGTGAGGCTGTCTGTAAATTTAGCTTTCGTGGTCAGACTGTCACCTGTAGCCACTTCATGGGTACACCAGGGGGTTTGACTAGGTGTCAGAGAAAAGAGACTGGGAAACTGATTGAGAACCTGTCTACAGTCAGCTTGCTGTGGACCAGTGAGGCTGTCTGATACATCAACAGGGTCCAGTGTGAGGAGATCAGAGAGAGGATCACTCTCTTCTTCCAGTCCTTCATCAGTGGCCATGAGCAAGCTCATGTCAGCCCTGTCCACAAAAGGTTTTAGGCGGTTCACATGAAGTACCCTGTGGGGACATCTGGGAGTACCAAGGTCAACCAAGTACATTACCTCACCTTTTCTTTTCCAGTAAGTGTGGGGGCCACTCCACTTGGCTTGGAGAGCTGCTGGGGCCACAGGCTTCTGGCTATCCTGAAGGTTTTTGCTGCCCTTCTTTATGTACTCAGTCATACAAGAATGTAGGCCCAGTACAAAGTCAACTAAGTCCTGTTCAGGACGCTTGACAGGTTGCTCCCATCCTTCTCTAACCAAACATATTGGACCCCTAACTGGATGTCCTAACAGACATTTAAATGGGCTGTAGCCCATCCCCTTCTAGGGAACCTCTCTGTTGGCAAAGAGAAGGCAGGGTAGTAAGAAATCCCATTTTCACCTCAGCTTTTCTGGGAGTTCCATGATCATAGCTTTAAGGGTTTTGTTGAACCTTTCCACAAGATCATTGCCCTGTGGATGGTAGGGTGTGATAAACCTATAGTTAACACTGCACTCTTCCCACATAGCAGTGACGTAGATATACACAAAGTTAGTACCTCTGTCTGACAAGACCTCCTTAGGGAATCCCACTCTGGAAAATATTCCCAGGAAGGCCCTGGCCACAACATGGGCTGTAGTGGTCCTAATGGGAATAGTCTCTGGGTACCTAGTGGCATAGTCCAGTACCTCTAAGATACAACTGTGTCCAGATGCTGTTGGAGGGTTTGAGGGACCTACAATGTCTATCCCAACCCTCTCAAAGGGAACCCCAACCACTGGTAGTGGGATTAAAGGGGCCTTTGTAGTGCCATCTGACTTACCACTGGCTTGGCAGGTGATACATGAATGACAAAACTCATTGGTGTCTTCAGACATGTGGGGTAAGTGACAGTGAATGAAAAGCCTGCCCCAAGTTTTGTTTTTCCCAGGATGTCCTGCAAAGGGAATGCTGTGTGCTAGGATAAATAGTAAACCCCTGAATTTCTGAGGTATGACCAACCTCCTGGTTGAGCATACCTAGGCTAGGCTTGGGGTCACTAATTTCAGAAAACAGGAGCCCATCTTCACAAAAAATCCTTTGGGACCCACTGGCATTCCCTGCTTCCTCAGCAGCAGCTTGCTGTCTGAGCTGTTCAAGAGAGGGGCAAGCCTTCTGCTCCAGACTCAGGTCTTCACTGGAAGGTCCCACTGCCCCCAGTAGCTCTGCCTTGTCAGGCTCAAGCTCCTCCGCAACAGTTTTTTCACAGGTACTGAAATGACCTCCCTGAGGTGACTGATTCTCGCTGGGAGTCTGAGAGGGAGATAAATCCTTATCCTTCCAGCTCCTTCTCTTGGAAGCTGATTGGTCCATTCTTTCAGGATCCAAAGCTCTCTCAGGACTTAACTGTTTGGCCTGAGCCTTAGTGACAGCAAAGCCACTGGCTGAAATTCCCATACTTTCTGCATGCGTCCTGAACTCCACTTCAAACCAGGCTGAAGTTTCCAAATCATTACCCAGTAGACAGTCCACATGTAGGTCTGGGGATAACAGAACTCTCTTTGGGCCAGTTACCCCTCCCCAGCTGAGATTTACAACTGCCATGGAATAATCTGTCCTGACATTGCTAGCATTAGTAACTTGGTCAATTTGTCCAAGTAGGATTTGTTCAGGACACACAAGTTTCTCTGTCGCCATAGTGACATTGACCCCATCGGCTACAGCTTCCTGACCATTGAGGAGAGGCTGTTGTCTGTATTTGCCCAATTTAGTGGGACTTATAAATAGGGTGGCAAGCTTCATGCCATCATCACAGACTAACACAGTCTGAGTGAGGGTCCTGACTAGGCCAGAACCCACAGCAGTAACCAAGGTTAACCCAACAAATCTCTTGGGGGCACTACTTCTACATGCGCTATTGCTAGGAGCATTATGAGTGTTATGAGTAGTAGTAGTTGTAGTGTCAGTGCTAGACTTAGATTAATTGGCATTATTTGTCCTATGGCCTTGTTCTCTACACAAATAGTACCAAGGTTTCTTGTTAGAGAGAAAGGATTGGGACCCACCCCCCAGAGGACATTTTTGGGGACCTTCAAAAGACTCTTTCTTGTATTTAGCTTTCTCCCCATCTTTCTCTTGGGCCTTAGAAAAATCTTGCTTCTTCTGGTCACCACCACCATGAGACTTCTGTTTCACCCTGGCACTAACCCATTTGTCTGCCTTCTTTCCCAATTCTTGGGGAGAAGTCAGATCTGAGTATACTAGGCACTGGTGCAGCTGCTGATTTTGACAGTTAAGGATTTGCTCCCTCAATAATAAATTGTACAGTCCTACACAATGATGCACATACTTCCTTGAAGCCTGCCTCCGAGAGCCTTAATAGCACTGTCAACAAAATCTACCCAGTCTTCAGTGTGTGCCTTATGTGTGTCCCTAAACGTAACCCTGTTTTACTCAGTGGTTACACCAAACCCATCTATGAGGGCACTCGTCAGGACTCTGTAATTGTCTGCATCTTCTTCCTTTACAGTCAAGAGCTTGTCTCTACCTTTGTTAGCAAAGGAGAGCCACAGGATAGCTTCCCAATGCCCCTGAGGAACCTTTTGAACTTCTATATAGAAAGGGGTTCCCCCTAGAGGTAATTTGTAAGTCAGAGAGCAAGGGGGAAAAAGACAAAAAAAATAGAAAAAACTCCCACATGACCTGTATTCCTTCTCTGTCGGCTCGCTAGAGCTCTTTGGGCTGCCCATTACTAAATATTTTAAGTCATGAAGATTTATACAAAGTTAAAAACATATTTGTGAAACCACAAGAAATTAAATATTACAAATAAACAGTTCTTCAACATTGTAATACATCAGATGTTTTTCCTATCGCAATACAACACATTTGAAAACAATATATATGTTTTAAAACATAATGTGCCCCCCATAACCAACCACACAAAACCATTCTAACCTCATATGCAAACACACTATTATCTCATACATGACCTACCCAACCATAATTACATACACCAATGATAATCACAGAGAGAACCCTTCAAGAAATATCTGTAATGGTGTTGTGTGGTGGGATTTCACAACAAACAGGTCAATGCACTTTTCGGTGGAATTTCTACTTTATATCCACCTTCATTAGGACCACCCATTTGTCTGTTTGTAGGTGAGTGGTAGGAGGAATCATTAAGTTTTCTGGTGCTTTCTTTGGAGAGCCTCTGAAGGCTCGCAGAGATTTAAAGATGAGGCCCATATATCCAGCCTTAGGCAAGGGTTCAATTTAGGTATTTCTTTAGCAGATTCATCCAATGAGTGGCAAAAGTACAGACTCAGTGAAAGCTATGATGTTGCCAATGGTATTCTTACAGTCAAGAAGCTCTACACAGGACGACAAGTGCTCAGGCTGCCGCCTTGTTTCCTGGATATGGCCGTTTTAATTTTAGAGCTTCACTGCATATTACGCCGTGTCCGTGTGCAATTGCATCTCGCATCAGGGGCCGTATTATGCATTGTGATTGTTTGCGCCGGCGCACCTTTTAAAAGTTGTGCAGGGTACAAACAATCACAATGCGCCCTATTATGTTGTGTGCTCTGCCCTCAGGGCAGCTGCGAACTCGTGCTGCCCTGGGGGCAGTGCATTCATAAGAAAAACACGGAGCAGCCACTCTGTGTTTTCACTGTGCAGGTGGCACCCGCCTGCACTTTCAAAGGGGATTAGAGATCCCCTTGCAGGTGGGTGCAGTCAGTGACAGCTTGGGGACACAATGAACACCCAGCAACCCGACAGAGGCTGTGTGCAGAGTGGAAACACAGAAGTGTACTCAATGGAAGTCGTGGTTGCAGTGTTAAAGAAGAACGACACTGAAGAAATCCTTTAGAAGAAAGTTGGAGAGCCACTGCACTCGTGGATGCCCCAGGAACCAGGTTACCTGCACCAGGGAAGCCAGGTGCATAGGGGTGAAGTGACTTCGAAACCTGCCGTAGAAAACAATGGACGACTTCGAAGAAGATGCCTCTGGAGAAGACTGTGAAGGAGTCCAGTGGAATTCTGGGTTGGATTTTTGAAGTGAAGAACTTGCAAGCAGAGGGGACAGAGTCTATGCCACTCGGAGGTGACCATGGGGCACGGAAGCACATTGCCTAACGATGTCAAGAGGTTCAGAAAAGATAATGGTGACCTTGTGGCTGCATCTGTGAGGGCCAGGCGATCCTGAGGAAGACTAGGAGAAGTGCATGAGCAGTCACACGTTGGAAGTCATTGTCTAGGTGGTGGGTGTTCAGTGGGAACACCAACAAGCCTTGGTAGATGCAACTGCCATGGAGATCAAAAAGGAGCAAATGTTGGGACCAGCAAAGTCCAAGGGACTCGCCAAAGGCAGGAGAGTCAGAGCAGGCCCTGAGCAAGCAGCAGAGCCCCCTGAAGCACAGGAAACCCCTTGAGAGGTCCACAGGCTGGAGGCACAGGAGCCGCAAGAGGACCTCAAGCAGCTCACTAAAGTCAGAGGCCCACAATGCAGGAGATGCAGTGAGGACTCTTTTCTTCAAGGAATGAGGTGCTGGAGGCTGGAGATTCTTGTGGCCCAGAGATCTCTAGAGTGCAGAGCCAAAAAGCCTTGCCAACGGTAAGTCAACATGGTGCACAGGGGTTCAGTCCCAGCAGCCCAGACGAGGGATACTGTCCTCCAAATTGTAGGAAAGACAGGTCAGGTCTCTAGGGAGCCACAGAACCACTGCCTGTGTTTCTGAGCCTTGGGATGTCCATAGAATGTCAGGAGCAGCAGACCAGTAAGCTTCATTGTGGTGCATGCAGATGCAGGGGAGTAACTCCTTCACACCAAGGGAGATTTCTTCTGGTTTCCATGATGCCCACAGGTGTTTTGGAGAACCTGAACCACAGACAATGCAGAAGACTTAAAGAACAGCGAGTCCAGGAGCAGCAGGAGTCTTCCTTGGTGCATCCCCGGTTCCAGTCAAATTCCAATGAAGTCCAAGTGTCCAGGCGATAGAACAGCGACGTAGTTTCAGGGTTGAGTCTGGTCCCACAACCAATCTGAGGACCCACCCACAAGGGAGCCCTTGAATAACAGAAAGGGTTTGGACGACTCGGGGGTCCCTCCCAAGGGAAGGGGCTGGACAGAGGGGAGGATACTTCCATGTCCGTTGTCCAATTTCTTGCCAGAGTGGGAACCAACGGTTCCCGGAGTGGGTCAAACTGCAGTAGGCAAGGAGGGCACCATATGTCCTCTTCAATGTAGTCTGGTGGCGCTGGCAAGCGCCCTCACCCGGGCCCAAATCACTAAGTCCAGTCTGGGAGGTGAACACACCTCCCTGCAACAGGAAACCTGTTGTTCTACCATCCCCTGCTCAAGCCTGCCTCAGCAGCAGGTGGGCAGAATCGTGTCTGAGATCGGCAGCGGCACTAGCTTGCTTGCAAACATTGAAAGGCTGTAACTGGGAGTACAGGGGTGTCCCCTTAGGGACCTCCCAGTCCATGGGATTGATAGAGATCAGGGTATCTAATATATGCCCACTACCACGGATAGAGTAATCACACAGTTACACGCACATACATTCATCATACGCTAGGGCCCATTTCACTAACATACGCTCAAATACTCTACCATCAATAAACCTGTGGAAAGAAAACACCTAAACACCCTGCATCAATATCAGGTCGATCAGATCTGGTTTTGTGACTGTCCTAATCAATAACATAATCTACACAACATATACAATAATGATCAAAAATATAAACCCAATAATTGACAAGAAAGAAAATTCAACACCATGTTTAAAATTATATTGCTTTATCTAAAATTAGTCAAAGTAAAATCAATCAAAATAAATCATTTCTCATAGTTACCTATTCTAACTAAGTGTCAGAACGGGTCAGGACAAGTCTCTTGGTAAAGTCTCTCAAGACGAAGTCCTCAGCATCAATCCTCAGCAACGCAATCTCACGCGGCAAAAGTAAAATGGCAAGTGGCAAAGCCCTCCCTAGGCTAACAATTTTTATAGTAAAAATTACAATGGAAACACACATTAAGTTTGCAAAATACACTGAATCACTGAGCAAAGCGAGAAGGAAAGGATGCAACATTGCAACATTTGTGAACCTCCGCTCAGGAAAAATACACATAGCGAAGACTACGGAACAGGAACCAAGAAAATAAAACATGTATCACATTTAATCCGGCTTCTCCTCGGCCATCGAGCCACAGTTCAGAGTTTTCCCTCTAAGGCTCCTTTGTTTTTCAAGATTGCCAAGGACACTTTCACTTCTCTTGGAGAACTCCCAAAAACTGCTGCTGTCCTCATGGAAAGTTTCATTCAAGGACCATGGTCAGTCAACTTCAAGACCATTTCCAGCAGGGGTCTCCCTCGTCACGTCTTTCACATATTCACTCGAGGCCAGGCTTCAAAATTCAGCCATCTTAATACAGGCCTCCATAGGCCACAATAGACCATCTTTAATTAAAGAGACAAAATAAACGTTACTACAGCATAATGATTAAACAGTGTTAACCCCACTAATACCCTTATGTGTATGCATTTATCTAGCTTTTGCAACATAAAAAAGCATTAATTCAGACAGCGTTTTGTGCTCAAAATAAACAGCACACAGCAACGTTTAAACATGAAAACTTGCACATTATTTTAGAAAACAGAAACAGCACACGCATGCTAACCCTCGTGTAACTTTCTCTTATGTTAAGACAAACGGATTGATTAATAAAAAACACACTTGCACAAGACAAATAATTAATTTGTTATTTATTAATAATTAATAAAACGCATAGACATACTAGAGCTTCAAAAGCCCCTGAATTTTCTAAATGAAAACTCTGCTCCAGCAATCCCCCCTTTGGTGATTTTATCACCAAATAAACCCCAAAAAAAAAAAAAAATTTGTGAATATTTAGTCCCATTTTAGGAGAAATCAGAAATGTCTTTTCCCCTTACACAACATTAAACACCAGTCACTCTTTCATCATCTCTCTTTGTCTCTAAGTAAACACTCTCCCTCAATTCTTCTAGTTCAATTTCTTGAGGTTCTCTTTTCAACTTCTTATTTTTCTTTTCTTTATTCAATTTCTTTTTCCCTCCCCTGTTTTTACAACACACACACACCAATCTTATTATTAATAAAGCCACAATTATACAAGACAAGGGAAACAATATTCTACCTATAATTGTACTACCTATTTTTGCAATAAAATCCTTAACAGCTATCATTTTATTAGCTATTTTAGTCCACAAACTCCCAGCTTCAAGTGGTACTAATTCTTCATGCAAATCAGTAATATTTTTGATATAGACCTTTAGGTCTTTACTTTCGTCAGGAATGTAAGTGCAACAATGTTGAACTTTCAATATTCCACAGACTTCACCCTCCTTGGCCAATAGAATATCAAGGGCAAGTCGATTTTGCATAGACATGGCACGTACGGCACTTAATTCCGTATTCACCAAAAGAAACCCTCCTGCGGTATTCGTCGATAAGCGATCAACCACTGTGGACAGTTTCCGAATTCCATAAGCATTTAAAGAAATTCCCACTGCTGGAATCAAAACCCCAAAAATATCACCCACAATTTCAGACCAAGTTTCTCTCTTAAAACGTGTTAATAAGTTAATATCTTCTACATCTCTTATTTTATCTGTATGAAAAATCTTAGGAAAAACCAGGCCCACATAACACGTGCCATACCAATGGTCAGGCAACTTGTAATAAGCCTTGTTCCCACAAACATAGTACACTCCTGGAAAAATCGTATCTTCTCCACCTCTGAAACCCCAACCTGTCGCAATGAAGTATGTACCATGGCACTCACTAGTTCCCACAAAATATGTATCATATTGGGATTTCCTTCTGGTAATACAAAGTTTACCCTTCTGTGGCGCATCTAGAGCTAAAGTTGGACTAGCCCCATTTCTCAACTCTTTTCCCATCTCAATGTCCCAAATTGTCTCACTCACTTCATATTTTCCCCCTTTCTCATGCATGTTCACTCTCCTTTCTTCTACCATATCCAGGAAAGCTCTCTCCTCTTCTTTCAAACTGCAAGTTAAATTATTCTTAAAAATGTAATCTAATGTTAATCCTTTTTCTTCAATAAAAATTTCACCAAAAGTGTTAGCCTCTTTAGCTGGATTCAGCTCTTTGTTCATTGGCAAGTGCCCAAAAATACTATCTCTGTTAGACATCTTATAATCTATTTTCCCTAACAAATAAAAAACACTACTTAAAATACTACAGGAAATACCATATGTAGCTGGTAAATGGTGATAAGTAACACCCTCTGAGACGGATGCAGGTAATTGCATACAGACGTAGCAATCCCTTACTTCCATTGTCTTCACATATTCATATAACATTTTAGAAAAAACATTACTAGAAAAATTATTAATTGACCTATCTTTGTGTATGTAACTACTACTTCTAATTGGAACTACTTTTTGTGAATTCTTCTCTACATTTGTCACATTTTCTATATTCATTCCAAACTCTACTCTAAAAGTAACTAATAAAATTAAAACACCCCATAGAAGCATTAATAATCCAGTACAACAGCAGCACATTCTACACCACCTCTTAAAGAAGGCACATCTATTTCTATTATCCTCTATGTTAGCCATTTTAGTTTAACCTCTACTACTCCACTACTGTTTGAACTTCTTCAATTCTTCAGCAATTCTTCAGCTTTCAGTTTATCCAAATGATCTCTTCGTTCACTTGATCCAAGTGAATCCTTCTTTCACTCAGTTTGGATACTTGTCATTCTTTACTTCAATTTCTTCAACATCAAATTGTATCAGATCTCCAACGTCAAGATCCTCAGTACTCGACTCTTCTCCAATGTCAGTCAAGAGTACTTTCAGAATTTCACCAGTATCTTCCTCAACCACTTCTCTCAAGACCACTTCCGGATTATCTCGAGTCACTGTTTCTTCTTTTCCTCCTTCAGACAGTGCCACATAAGACCATTCCGGTGATCTGTACTTTTGGTTGGGTCTTCTTACTCTATTTATTTCCACTGGTTCGTTTGATTCCTTTGATTCTTCTCCTTCAGCTTTTGAACTTTGACTCGAAACGTCATTCACTTGTTCAGCTTTCGATGAATTTGCTCTTATTACTCTGTATCTGTCAAGAATTCCTGTCATACAAGGGAAACACGCCCTTATGTAAACAGGAGAGCTGTTACATAACTCAAGGGAAACACGCCCTTACGTAAACAGGAGAGCTGTTACATAACTCAAGGGAAACACGCCCTTATGTAAACAGGAGAGCTGTTACATAACTCAAGGAAAACACGCCCTATAAAGGGAGGAACCGGGAGGTACAAGGCTGTCGGATATTGTGTTTACACCGACGTACCTGCTTCGTGAAGAGCAGTGTTCCGGAGTGGTGCTCCAGTAAGGCAAGAACGGAGGTAGGTCGAGTCGTTACTCCCTGGGCCGTGTCTTGCCCCATCGTCACCTGTGAAGGACCCGGAAGCTCTACCGGTCAACCATTGAGCTTCGCTTTTTGACTCGGCTGAGTCCAAGCGCAGTGGCGCTTTTGCTGGTTGGAGTCGTAACTCCCAGCCCGACCAGAGACACAGGGACTGCCAGCTGTAACGCACACCAGGAGGTGTTTGCCGCGTTACAGACTCGGAAGTCCACAGGATCGATCGAGCGGCTGCTCTCGGTTCAGTCTTCTTGCTTGTGATTGGGGTATCGGTGACACATCACCAGGAGGTGACTCCGCGTCCCGGTGCAGTCTGAGGAAGAGGTTGAGCGGCTGCTCCCTTCAGGTAGAGACCCCGGCTGGGTGTTTCCCTGACTCCTCGATTCTCCCCAACACTCTTCGTGCCCCTCACAGCCTACCGATTGGCATTGTCGGCCATTTCATTTCTGCCCTCTGTTGGCATACGCCGGGATCGGCGTATATGCAGAGGACGGTTAGGACCATCCGTGCTGTGGGCTGGTAACGTACTTAGCCTGGAGGATTCCAGTGACTATAACTTTTGTTTGTTCTTTGTATTTTATTTGCCTTCATTAAAAGAACTAACCCTTCACAAGTGGTTGCGTCCTCATTGTCGTGTCTGTTAAACGATCCTGAGACGTTCAGGGCGTTACAAAATATCCGACCTTAATAACACTAACTGTCTCCCGGTCGATAACAGACATGGCAACACTTGATGATGTGCTGGCTGCTTTAGCGGCCATGCAAGTTGAAGTGGCTGCCTCTAGGCAAGAAACAGCCGATGTAAAAGCCAGACTGGATGCTATCCAATTGGACCCGCTCACGCCCAGCACCTCCCTCACGAACCAGACCCCTGCGGTAGTAGTGGAAATGCCGGTAGCCATCCCCTTGGCAACACCAGAGAGGTACAGTGGGGATCCTAACACAGTGCAGGTATTCCTCACACAAGTGGCGCTACATTTATCATGCAAACCAAAGGCGTTCCCCACGAGTCAGGCTCGTGTGGCTTTCCTTATATCCTATTTGGCTGGAAACGCGGCACAATGGGCCGTACCTCTGGTGAGCAGGGACGACCCCCTCTTATGAGATTGGGGTGCTTTTCGCGAGGAATTCCTGAAGGTATTCGACAGAAGGGCTGACTCGTACACGGCGGACCGTGAAATGCTTGAGTTGAGACAGGGATCCAACGACCTGGTGCAGTATCTCAACGCGTTCCGAAGGCTGGTTGCGGAAACCAAGTGGCCTGTTGCTAAACAGACGGCGCTCTTCCATCAAGGGCTGTGCGATGAGCTCAAGGACGCCGTGGCTCATATTGACCCTCAACCCAAGACATGTGAGGGCCTTATCAACCTGGTATTACGGCTGGAACATAGGCTAAGTGAAAGAAAGGGGGATCATGGGAGAAAAGGAAAATCCCTTCCATACTATGTGACGGTGGGAAGTCCTGAAACTTCCACCGCATCCAAGGGAGAACCCATGGACATCAGCGCAATACGAGCGAGCCTCACAGCCACGGAGAAAGAGTCACGCCGTAAACAAGGATTGTGCCTATATTGTGGCAAAAAAGGCCACTACGTACGTGAATGCCCTGCCAAACCGAAGACGTCACGTTATCGGGCCAACCGGTCGGTAACAGCCGTGGTGGACATACCGGCGGAAAACTAGAGGACTCCAAGACCAGAGAAGGGGCATCTCGGAGTCACTCATCCATCCCTTCACTTTCCAACTCGGTCACTAAGGGACAACGACACCTGTTTATCACGGTGCACGTGGGAGTGCATGACCAGTGGATACCCGTTGTGGCCATGGTGGATTCAGGGGCCACTGGCATGTTTATGGACCACAACGAGGCATGCAGGCTAGGGCTAGTGCTTCTTCCCAAAGCAGTACCCGAAGACGTCTATGCGGTAGACGGAAGGCGATTGGTGACGGGGCCCATCGGACAGCACACGGGGGTCCTTCCGATGAGATATGGGAGGAACCATTTGGAACAAATCGATTTTAACATCATCCGAGCGCCCCAATATGGCGTCATATTGGGATTGCCGTGGCTACAGAAACACAACCCCTTTGTGGATTGGCCAACACATCGCATCGAAATGACGTCACCGTATTGCATCCTGCATTGTGGAATAAGAACGGAATCCCTTGACGCAGATGAGAGCGGGAGTCAGACGGTGGCTACAGCGGCAGAAAAAGATGTGGCTCTCCCCCAGGCTTATCACAGTTTTGAGGATGTATTTGATGAGGTGAAGGCGGAAGTGCTACCACCACATAGACAGTTTGACTGCCAGATCGACCTGGTGCCAGGGGCCAGCGTTCCCAGCGGCAGGCTGTATGCCCTGACGGAGCCTGAAAACGTGCATCTCCGGGGGTACCTGGATAAACTCCTCAGGCTAGGATTCATCCGCCCGTCCAAGTCTCTGGCCGCCTCGCCACTCTTCTTCATCCCGAAGGCTAATGGGGAGCTGAGAGCCTGTGTGGACTTTAGGGCATTGAATGCGATAACCATAAAAAATCGGTACCCCTTGCCTCTCATCAGTGTACTTCTGGAACAGGTCAAGAAAGCTCGTATCTACACCAAGTTGGATTTGAAAGGGGCATACCATCTGGTGCGCATGAGGGACGGAGACGAGTGGAAGACCGCCTTTAAGACCAGGTTCGGCCTTTTTGAGTACCTCGTCATGCCGTTCGGTCTGTGCAACGCCCCGGCAGCCTTTCAGTACTTTTTGAATGAGGTATTCAGAGAGGAGTTGGATATCTACGTGGTCGTATATATCGACGACATCCTCATCTATTCGTCCAGTGTGGAGGAGCACGTACACCACGTCAAAGCTGTGCTCCAAAAGCTGAGGGAAAACATGCTGTTTTGTAAACTCAGCAAGTGTGACTTCCACGTCACATCCGTGGAATTCCTCGGAGTGATGCTGAGTCCAGAGGGACAGGAGATGGCAGAACGAAAGATCAAGGCGGTGAAAGAATGGCCGGTGCCCCAAAGCGTGAAGGACGTCCAAAGTTTCATTGGCTTCGCCAACTTTTACAGGCGGTTTATAGATGGATTTTCAGGAGTGGTGGCCCCAATCACACAGCTGCTGAGGAAGTCCAAGGAGTTTGTCTGGTCCCCTGAAGCGAACAAAGCCTTTGAGGCCCTGAAAAGCGCCTTTGGTAAGGCGCCGGTGTTGGCTCACCCCGATCCGGATCTCCCCTACGTGGTGGAAGCGGACGCGTCGGATGTGGCGCTGGGGGCTATCTTGTCCCAACGCAACCACGACACAGGGGTGCTTCATCCCGTTGCGTACATGTCCCGCAAACTCAACGACGCCGAACGCAACTACCATATTGCGGAGAAGGAGCTTCTCGCAATCAAGGACGCCTTCACCGAATGGAGGCATTGGTTGATGGGGGCAAGACATGTGGTATCGGTGTACACGGACCATCGGAACCTACAGTTCATGACGGCCACTAGACACCTTTCTCCCAGGCAGCTGCGGTGGATGATCTTCTTTGCGGGGTTCAACTTCCGCATCACATATCGGCCGGGGACTGAAAACCGGAAGGCGGACGCCCTGTCCCGTCAATCTGCAGTTAAGGAACCATTGCCTGCAACCGAGCGTTCCATCATTTCCCCGAGGATGGTATTGGGGGTTATCCAACCGGATACTTTCCTGAGGGGAATAAAGAGAGGGATCAGGTCATTCGCATGGCGGAGGTGGCTCCTCAGTCACAGAGAATGGCAGCTGAAGGACGGGATACCCCTGAAGGGCAGGTGCCTATTGATACCCACGCCTAGGCTAAGGAAACAAGCATTCATCTGGTGCCATGACTCTCCATGCGCAGGTCATTTGGGCTTTGAAAAAACGGTGGCTAGCATGGGACGGCATTTCTGGTGGCCAACCATGAGAGTGGATGTCAGGAGGTGGGGACAGGAGTGTCCTACGTGTGCTACCATGAAGGCCGACCATGGCCGAACCCAAGGGCTCTTACATCCACTTCCGACCCCGGATAGACCATGGGATAGCATATCACTGGACTTCGTGGTGGGCCTACCGGTAGACCAGGGGATGACGGCAATACTGGTGGTGGTGGATTACTTGACGAAAATGGGGCACTTCATCCCCTGCAAGAGAGTCCCTACGGCCGGGGAATTGACGTCACTACTCCTAAAGAATGTGGTACGACTGCATGGATTACCTGGGGTGATCGTGTCGGACAGGGGGTCGCAGTTTACTGCGCAATTCTGGAAGACTTGGTGCACTGCGCTGCATGTTAAGACCGCCCTGTCCACCAGCTACCACCCTCAAACGGACGGCCAAACCGAGCGCCTGAACCAAACGCTCAAACAGTATCTGCGATGTTTTGTGGACCAGGGCAGGGAAGAATGGGTCGACTTGCTATGGGTTGCAGAGATAGCCTATAACAACGCCACTCACAGCTCCACACAGTCATCTCCGTTCTATAGCAACTATGGCCAACATCCCAGGTTCTTGCCATTTCTACATCCGTTCAGAGAGGACAGGATTCCCGCCACAGCGGACAGGGTGGCACACATAAAAGACACGTTGATGCGCTCAAGGGCTGTCCTAATAGAGGCCAAGAGAAGATACAAGGCTGCGGCAGATAGGAAGAGAAGGCCCGGGCCACTGTACCGCACTGGAGACTATGCCTGGATATCCACAAGAAACATGAGGTTTCGAAAGAACAGTGTGTTCCATCCCAAGTACATGGGCCCCTATCGAATTACCAAGTGTATGGGTCCCGTGAACGTGAAGGTGTGCTTGCCCCAGTCATTGCGGATACACCCTGTCTTTCATGTATCATTGCTCAAACCAGCACCCTCCAAGCCGTCTGGGACACCTAGGCCGGTATGCGTGGAGTCGGAGGTGGAGTATGAAGTGTCGGGCATACGGGCGTCCAAATGGCGCAGGGGGAAGCTGTGGTACCTGGTTGCGTGGAAAGGCTATGGCCCGGAGGAGCATTCATGGGAACCGGCTGAAGGGGTTCATGCTCCGCGCTTGGTCTCCTTGTTCCATCGGCGTTTTCCTGCCAGCACTGGACCCGTGGGGAGCCGCTGAGAGGGAGGATGTACTGTCAAGAATTCCTGTCATACAAGGGAAACACGCCCTTATGTAAACAGGAGAGCTGTTACATAACTCAAGGGAAACACGCCCTTATGTAAACAGGAGAGCTGTTACATAACTCAAGGGAAACACGCCCTTATGTAAACAGGAGAGCTGTTACATAACTCAAGGAAAACACGCCCTATAAAGGGAGGAACCGGGAGGTACAAGGCTGTCGGATATTGTGTTTACACCGACGTACCTGCTTCGTGAAGAGCAGTGTTCCGGAGTGGTGCTCCAGTAAGGCAAGAACGGAGGTAGGTCGAGTCGTTACTCCCTGGGCCGTGTCTTGCCCCATCGTCACCTGTGAAGGACCCGGAAGCTCTACCGGTCAACCATTGAGCTTCGCTTTTTGACTCGGCTGAGTCCAAGCGCAGTGGCGCTTTTGCTGGTTGGAGTCGTAACTCCCAGCCCGACCAGAGACACAGGGACTGCCAGCTGTAACGCACACCAGGAGGTGTTTGCCGCGTTACAGACTCGGAAGTCCACAGGATCGATCGAGCGGCTGCTCTCGGTTCAGTCTTCTTGCTTGTGATTGGGGTATCGGTGACGCATCACCAGGAGGTGACTCCGCGTCCCGGTGCAGTCTGAGGAAGAGGTTGAGCGGCTGCTCCCTTCAGGTAGAGACCCCGGCTGGGTGTTTCCCTGACTCCTCGATTCTCCCCAACACTCTTCGTGCCCCTCACAGCCTACCGATTGGCATTGTCGGCCATTTCATTTCTGCCCTCTGTTGGCATACGCCGGGATCGGCGTATATGCAGAGGACGGTTAGGACCATCCGTGCTGTGGGCTGGTAACGTACTTAGCCTGGAGGATTCCAGTGACTATAACTTTTGTTTGTTCTTTGTATTTTATTTGCCTTCATTAAAAGAACTAACCCTTCACAAGTGGTTGCGTCCTCATTGTCGTGTCTGTTAAACGATCCTGAGACGTTCAGGGCGTTACAGTATCTCAGCCTCTTAACTCTGTTGTTAGGCCAACGATCTCCTCTTAACACCTTTCTCGGCTTTATTTCTTTATTACTTCTTTCTCCAATCCAAGTTCTCTTTCTCAGAACTCGACCCTCTGTTTGTTCATCCTCATCATCTGTTTCAAGTGCCTCTTGTTTCCGTTTTCCAGCAGCTTTCTTCTTCTCCACAGATTTTTTCACCACTGTTTGAGACTTCCCTACTCCTGTCCCTCCTCGGGTCTCCGACACGCAATCTTCTTGCTGTCTACTTGTCCCTTCACCTAGCTCCTCAAGAATGTTCCCTACACCTCCTCGGGGGTCTTCCGCAATCTGTCCCTCTCTATCTTCTTCTGACCCTACTTCTTCAAGTATAATCTCAAGTGGTTCTTCAATCTCCTCCTCTTCTGATTCAGGAGTAGTCTCTGTGTGATTTCTTTTTTCTTTTCTTTTTCCTTCACTGCTGTTTGAAACTTCAGGCTCTCTTACAGAATCTGATCTTCTCTCTGATACTCGCAGTGATTCTCTTGAAGCTCTCTCTGCTTCTTTTCTCACTGATTCCGTATCATCAGTATCTTCATCATCACTGGAATCTGACTCTTCAAAATACTCTCTACCAGTCCCTTCTTTCGGATTTGGAACTCTCAGAGTATGACTTGCATGTACCCAGTGCTTCACTCCAGCACACTTTACTGCAGTCGTCGTAGTCAGAATAACTTGTCTCGGCCTTCCCCACCTTGGAATCAAGCAATTTCTTCTTCTGTGCACCTTAATCCTCACCCAGTCTCCTGGACTCAGATCATGGGCTTGCTTCTTCTCAAGTGTGGTAGCTTCTTCTCCAACCTGGTGAAACACAGAATGAACTGCGTCAGCCAGGCCTTTACAGTTATCCAAAATCATGTCATCAGTTATTGTCACCAACTTATTGACAGGCACGAATGCATGGCGCATAGCACGTCCCATGATTATCTCATGTGGACTCAAACCAGTAGTTCTATCTGGAGTAGATCTCATTGTCATCAGAACTAGAGGCAAAACATCTGGCCATTTCATACCAGTGGCTAAGCACATCTTTCCAATCCTATTCTTGATCGTGCCATTAATCTGCTCAACCACACCAGAAGCCTCCGGTCGGTATGCACAATGTAGCTTCTGCTGTATTTTCAATGCTTCACAAATCAAACCCATGAGCTCATTTTGAAAGTGTCTACCTCTATCAGACTCAACCGTAACTGGAAACCCGTACCTAGGAATCAACTCCCTCAACAGTAACTTTGCCACTGTTAATCTATCATTTCTTCTTGTCGGGTAAGCTTCCACCCACCTTGAAAACAAACAGACTACCACTAGAACATACCTCAGTCTGTTCACTTGGGGCATCTCAATGAAATCAATCTGCATTCTTGTAAAAGGACCTCCTTCTCTGCCTATTGTTCCCAGACTCACCACTGTCTTTTTCCCAGTGTTAAATTGCTGACAAACTAAACACCTCTGACAGATGCTCTCTGCAATTGTCCTGAACTTTGCATTGTACCAGGTTTGTTTAAACGACCTAACCATCGCGTCTCTCCCCAAATGTCCCTGGCCATGATACATCCTTGCCATTGACGACAAGATGGAGTTAGGCATCACTGGTCTGCCATCTCTGTAGACCCAAACATGGTCTGTTTCCCTTGGAGCACATCCTGCCTTAATCCAATCTTGTTTCTCTTCATCTCCTGCCTCATCTTGTAACTGTTTCACTTCATCCCAGGTCTCTAGGACATTAGTAAACATCACAGAAAGAAAAGACATTTCCCCTTCTCTGTCCCTGTTAATGGACTGATTTGTCTTGGCACAGTACTGCGCAACATCATTGGCGTACCTGTTTCCAATCGTTATAAAATCCTCCCCTTGACCATGGGCAGCACACTTTACAACTGCTAACTCCTTAGGCAGCTGTATTGCCTCAAGCAATTTACCAATCATTTCAGCATTCTTTATTGGAGTTCCACTCGATGTCAAGAAACCTCTTTGTAGCCAAAGTTGGCCAAAATCATGCACCACTCCAAATCCATACTGACTATCAGTCAACACAGTCGTCCTCAAATCTTTCCCAATCTCACAAGCTTTTGTCAATGCTATTAATTCAGCAACTTGCGCAGATTTCACTCCTTTCAATGGTGATGCTTCCATGACCTCTGAAACTTTGCACACCGCATATGCTGCACATAGCACACCATCATCATTCCTCAAGCATGATCCATCCACAAACAACACATGGTCATTCTCAGGTAAGGGAATATCCCTTATGTCTGGTCTTGGTTTTGTACAGTACTCAAGCACATCCAAACAATCATCTTCCATCTTTATACCCACATTTTCAATATCCGGCAAAAGTGTCGCTGGATTCACATTCACACATCTCTCAAGAGTCACATTTGATGCTCCCAGAATCACTTTTTCGTACTTAGTCAACCGACTATGTGACATGTACTGAGTTCTGCTTCTTGTCAAAAGAATTGCCACATTGTGAGGTACGCATACCCTTACAGGATATCCCATTATGATTCCCTCACTCTGTTCCAGACTCCTGCATGTTGCAGCCACAGATTTCAGACAACCTGGTAAACCCACAGCTACAGGGTCAAGTGTTGATGAGAAGTACGCAATAGGCCTTCTCAATTGTCCATGCTTCTGGATTAACACTGAAAGTGCACATCCATTTCTCTCACTGCAGTACAGCTCGAATTCTTTTTCATAGTCAGGCATACCCAAAGCTGGAGCCTCACACATTTTACTTTTGAGCTCTTCAAATGCTGCCAATTGTTCTGCATCCAGATCTAATGGATCTGTCATTTCACTTTTTGTCAGCTTAATCAGTGGCTTTGCTATCAGGGAAAAATTAATTATCCATTGACGACAATAACCCACCATACCCAGGAACATTCTCACTTCTCTCTGGGTTTTTGGAGCTTTCATTTCTTTGATTATTCTAATCCTGTCAGTAGTCACTTTTCTCAGACCTTTTTCAATATTGTGTCCAAGATAATGCACCTCTTTCTTGCAAAATTGCAATTTGGCTGGAGATACCTTTAACCCTCCATCTGCCAGATGATTCAGTAAAGCTATGGTATCCACTTCACAAGCTTCACGTGTCTTTGATGCCACCAATAGGTCATCAATATATTGTACTAGCACTGAACTCTCAGGCATGATCAGACTTTCCAACGATCTTTTCAATAACTGATTGAATATCGAAGGACTCTCCGTATACCCCTGTGGGATACGACACCATGCTAAAATACGCTGGCCAAACCTAAATGCAAAAATCGGCTGGCTGTCATGATGCAATGGAATTGAAAAGAACGCATGACACAAATCAATCACTGTATACCACTCAGCATCATGTGGAATTTGATACAGAATCACTGATGGATTTGGCACAATAGGACAACATGCCACCACAATTTGATTAACTTTTCTCAGATCTTGCACGATCCTAAATTTGCCATTGGGCTTTTTCAGTCCCATTATCGGTGAATCACACGGACTACTCAGTAGTTCTCTCAAAACTCCTTGCTGAATCATTTTCTCAATTATAGGAGTTATCCCTTCAATTATTTCTGGTGTCATTTTGTACTGAGGAATGTTAGGATATGTAATTCCCTCTTTCACTGCAATTTTCACTGGATCTACATTATTCATCAATCCCACATCCTCTCCTGTAAAATCCCAAACTGCTCTTTTCACTGTGTCTCTCAGCTCTTGAGGCAAATCCTCCGGATTAAACACAGCAAATGCACCAATTAACTCACCTTCTCTATTTTCTAGAGTCATTCGGTAGAAAACATCATCATCTGGTGTCTCAAAAGCTATTCCATCTGGTGTACAAAAAATTGTGCAGTTCATCTTACACAATAAGTCCCTACCTAACAGGTTCACTGGACTCGTGTCACAGACAATAAATCTGTGCATGTCTGAAAATTTCCCTATCTGTACTCTTACTGGTTCAGTAAGACGTGTTCTGATTTGTGTATTGGCTACACCAACTACTTGGATTGCTTCATCCGAGAGAGGAAGATTTCTAACATCTGTTGACCTGACAGTTGATCTTGTCGCACCTGTGTCTACCAAAAAAGTAACACTCTCCTCATTTATTTTCCCATCCACAAATGGTCCTGCCTGGTCTATTTCTAGAGTTGCACCAAGTATGCACTCTTCCTCCTCTCTTCGGCACCGTCAATAATCACCCTCAGACTCACTCCCTTCACTCTTTAACAAGTACTGCTGTACTTTGTTAGAACGTCTTGGTTTGTTTACCTGCTCATCATTGTAGAATCCTGAATCCTGATTATACTTTTGTACCCCTCTATTCTGCGGCAAGGGCGGTTTTGGCTCTTGACTCTGCTGTCTCACAACTTTCTGTTGTTGCTGTTGATTATTCCCTTCATTCTGGTTCTGCACCTGTTGATTTAAAGGTTTACTCTCATTACTCACTAATGGTGGATTAGGACATTCAGATCTCCAATGTCCCAGTTGGCCACAGTTGTGACAAGGGAACTTTTTCTTCGCTTCCTCAAGACTTCCTTTCCCTTTTCCTGCATATCTGGGTCTATTTCCTGCATTATTTCCTGGATTATTCGCCTGTTCCACTAACTGTGCTTCCTGTCTTTCTGCAACTTTCACTTGTGCCCACATTGCTTTCTCTTTCAGCTTTCTTTGTTTTGCTTCAATTTCATCACTGAAGTATTTTGCATGTCTCAGAATCTCATCTACTTTTTTACTCTGCCAATCCACTGTGTGCTCACGAATTCTTTCACCAATTTCAGGTCTTAAACCATATACAAATCTGTATACAAAGTGACTCAAATCTTTATCACCCAGGTGTTCGTCTCCACTGAATTGTTTAAAAGCCAGTATCAGCCTCTCGTAAAAAGCATGAACTGATTCTTTTGCTTCCTGTTGTGTTCGATCTATCTTAACCCAGTCTGTCTCTTTTGGAGGAACTTTACTCTTCAGGTATACCATCACCTGATCATACTTCCTCATTACTTCTGGATCTGGTGCCCCTGTTCTTGGATCTCTTGGATACTCCTCAGTAGGCCAACTCACAACTATTTTACACTCAGTCCACAAGTCTGCTGGAACAATGATATCAAACAGACTATTCAGGTCAACCCACAGCACTTTTGACAATTTCACAAACCTATCTACCTGCCTATACCACTCGACGGGCTTTTCTCTCAATCGAGGGAAATCATTCGTAAATGATAAAATATCCTGTCTGGTCCATGGAACATGTACATATCCTCCTCCAGGTATTTCTCTCATAGGATAATTATCCACTGGTTTCTCTTTTTCTCTCACTGGAAATGCCGAATAAGTTGTTCTATCTACAGATTCCTCTCTTTTCTTATACCACCTATCCTTCCACTTTTCAACATCACCCCATCTTCGCAATAATGCCACCATTTCTTTAATCTGTCCTATTCTACCAGAAGCATTCAAATTTTCAATGTCCTTCTCTGTAAAATCCATCCTGTAAGTTCTCTGTAAAGCTTTCACTTTATCAATGTCAACTCCTTGTTCATTTGCTATTGCTCTTAGCCTGTCATGTGTATTCCTTGCTCTCCAGGTAACACTTTTACACATAAACAATAGCTCACCATCATGATGACTCTTCAGGATTTCTGTTGGAACTGTTCCTGTCACAAGCTCTTCTAATTCTATACGTAACCTAGCCACATCAATAACTTGTGAATCCTTATCCTTTTTCTGAAGAACCTTCATCCAATCATTCAAATCATCAACTGTTATTTCAGCAGTTTTTCTCACTGGAACCACTCTTTTCTGCGGTTCTAAAATTGGCATCCCTGAACAACCAGGTTCACTAGTATCCAATAGTTCACTACATGTGTCATGTCTTGTTTGTCTCAGGTCACTTCTTTCTGCTCTTTTATCTGAATCTCCTGAAGGACCAACTGAATTTGTCAGATTATTCCCAACATATGGAATCACTAGTCCATTCTCACCTGCTCTCTGTTTGTCAAACACAGGCATAACTGGACCTATTGTTACAGGCACCGTAACAGCTTCCAGATTCTTCGTTAACTCCCTAATTTTCTCAGTCAGTTCTGTTGTCGTTTTTGCTAATTTTCTGGCATTTTCCTCACTACTTCGATTCTCTCTCTCCCTGAAAGAACTACTACTTCTTGATTCAGGTGTCACTTTTTCTTTCTCAATAATACAGACTGTATCTCTTATCGGAGAAACAACTGGTGTACTCTCATCTGGTTCTGGTCTATATGGAGGTGGTCTCTTGTAAATCATGTCATTTAAGACCTCATCATCATACTCATTAACTCCAACTGCTCCTTCTTCAATTGTTCTCATAGGATATAATCCCTCTGACATATTAACATCTCGCCATCTTTTCATCCGATCATGATGTGTTTCACGATCATGTCTCCTCCCAAACACATTCCTGTAATACCCTCCAGATCTTTGCTTTTCTCGCTCATGAACTTCCTCTTCCCATTCCACTAAAGCCTCGAACTGCGTAGGTCTCGGCTTCGGGTCCAGACGTACCATCTTTTCCCGTAAATTTCTCAACACGGCCAAATTAAATGAACCATGTTCTGGAAATGCTAAAACACCATCTTCTTTAGTATACCTAACCCAATTCTGCAACCATATACAGGTATGTAATCCATATTTCACAACCATGAAGGATGCAGGTGTTTTCGCTGGAGGTAGCAACTCACCCTCTCTCGTTTTAACCTCTTTATCCTTGGTAAACCACTTTTTAACTTTCCCAAAGAATGTTTTTTTCTTTTTCTCCTCTTGATAATACATTTTAGCGCTTACCAAAACTCTCTACTCTCTCCGTATTATAAATATACAATATGAGCTTCTCAACCAATAGCAGCGCGACTCACACTAACGCACCAATCCTGGAGCGTCTACGTCACTAAACAGCTCTTCCAATCCCTGCGCGACTCACACTAACGCACCAATCCTAGCGCGAACCCTATTCTGACCCACTATCCAATCAGAGCGTGGACTTTCTGACGTCAACAGTCGCTGCAGTTTGTCTCCTGTCTTCTGTCACTCGTCTACCCCTCCTTTACAAAATCTTTCAGTAGACTTCGTGTCAAGATTTCTACAAAATCTATTAGTTACAACATCAAAACATCTCCATTGTCTGCTTCGCTAACCACAGAATAGTAAAAGAGAGTCTATTTCATAAGAAACCTTTCATTGACACAGTAGCACTTCTTCTACTCTGCCCTACTAACATACATTCATTAACTGTTTCCTCTAGGACTTGTCCAAAGAGTCTTACAATCAACTAAATGTACAAACTTTCACGCACATTCATGCAAGAAAAATATAGTACATGCACACAGAATCCTGTTCTCGGGAAGCAGCACACAATCTGTCCCACTACAGAATTATAACATACATTAACTAAGCAACCTTGCCCAGTTCCTCAAACAAGCTCAGAGAATACCTATTACTCCTCCCGCGATAAGCTTTAACGGAAATCCTTACGGATCCCTGGGACTTAAAACCAGAGTTTCAAAGATAACCTTCACTACGATACACACTCCTTACATACCAGAAATATCTAATAGTAACATACGAGGATGTCACTGATTCCGAACCCAGACAATGTGAACGCGCAACTTCAATTGTCACACGTTATTCCTTACAATCCCGTCTTTCCCGAGAGCAGCATATACTTCCCTCTGCCCTACTACGGAACTGCTACAACAGCTTCCAAGTTCCAGAAGCACTACATATAACTCAACATGACGACTTTAACATATAATATTAGTACATATACCAATATTGACAAAATAAAATCAATAATCAATAAGCCAATGTACAAGCAATCTTATCAGATCAAGACAACCATCAAAACCATCCTCTGCTACCAGGAAATTGATAGAGATCAGGGTATCTAAAATATGCCCACTACCACGGATAGAGTAATCACACAGTTACACGCACATACATTCATCATACGCTAGGGCCCATTTCACTAACATACGCTCAAATACTCTACCATCAATAAACCTGTGGAAAGAAAACACCTAAACACCCTGCATCAATATCAGGTCGATCAGATCTGGTTTTGTGACTGTCCTAATCAATAACATAATCTACACAACATATACAATAATGATCAAAAATATAAACCCAATAATTGACAAGAAAGAAAATTCAACACCATGTTTAAAATTATATTGCTTTATCTAAAATTAGTCAAAGTAAAATCAATCAAAATAAATCATTTCTCATAGTTACCTATTCTAACTAAGTGTCAGAACGGGTCAGGACAAGTCTCTTGGTAAAGTCTCTCAAGACGAAGTCCTCAGCATCAATCCTCAGCAACGCAATCTCACGCGGCAAAAGTAAAATGGCAAGTGGCAAAGCCCTCCCTAGGCTAACAATTTTTATAGTAAAAATTACAATGGAAACACACATTAAGTTTGCAAAATACACTGAATCACTGAGCAAAGCGAGAAGGAAAGGATGCAACATTGCAACATTTGTGAACCTCCGCTCAGGAAAAATACACATAGCGAAGACTACGGAACAGGAACCAAGAAAATAAAACATGTATCACATTTAATCCGGCTTCTCCTCGGCCATCGAGCCACAGTTCAGAGTTTTCCCTCTAAGGCTCCTTTGTTTTTCAAGATTGCCAAGGACACTTTCACTTCTCTTGGAGAACTCCCAAAAACTGCTGCTGTCCTCATGGAAAGTTTCATTCAAGGACCATGGTCAGTCAACTTCAAGACCATTTCCAGCAGGGGTCTCCCTCGTCACGTCTTTCCCATATTCACTCGAGGCCAGGCTTCAAAATTCAGCCATCTTAATACAGGCCTCCATAGGCCACAATAGACCATCTTTAATTAAAGAGACAAAATAAACGTTACTACAGCATAATGATTAAACAGTGTTAACCCCACTAATACCCTTATGTGTATGCATTTATCTAGCTTTTGCAACATAAAAAAGCATTAATTCAGACAGCGTTTTGTGCTCAAAATAAACAGCACACAGCAACGTTTAAACATGAAAACTTGCACATTATTTTAGAAAACAGAAACAGCACACGCATGCTAATCCTCGTGTAACTTTCTCTTATGTTAAGACAAACGGATTGATTAATAAAAAACACACTTGCACAAGACAAATAATTAATTTGTTATTTATTAATAATTAATAAAACGCATAGACATACTAGAGCTTCAAAAGCCCCTGAATTTTCTAAATGAAAACTCTGCTCCAGCAGGATCATGCTTCCAACAGTGGAATCGGTGTTGGGGTATGATTCCAACATGTTTGATAACAAACATGACCTGGTTTGGTGTAGCCATTATATAGTTAGACATGTTGTAATGACTGATGTCCACTATATGTCTTACCGCACTTACAAAGCCTGGAGAATCAACTCAGGTGTTTGTAGGGGTGTCCTGCTCAAGCAGGGACATCCTCACACTTGTAACAAAGCACCCTGCCATCAGGATTGAAAAGCTGCCATAGGGATGATATAGGTTTTGAGTGCAGTGACCTCAGATATATGGAAGATTATATCTGACTTGAGAGGTGCAAGCACCAACTCACACAGGCTGCAATGGCAGGCCTGTAGTTACAGTTTAAGTCAGAGGTCTTCAAACTTTTGGATGCCGAGATCCCCCTGTCAACATTTTGAGGCGTAAGGACCCCCTCCTGACAAAAATGTCTAAACCTGTTGACTAAATTGCGTGGGATGAAAATGTAAATGAGGTTATGTGATGCCGCGTATTTTGGGATAGCATTGCTTCATTATTTTGATATTTGTTACGCACAGTAACGCTGAGGAAAGATTTCACCCAATCAGTACCCATTTATAACCAAAATACAGCAATTATCATCAGAAAGATTTCAAGTCATCCTTTGTGAAGGGCCTTCCACTCTGCAGCAATACGTGCTGCCACATTAGAAGCTCACCTGGCCCTGACCGGAAGAAGCAGGGGTCCCTTAAAACCCTGGCGGTTTTGTGTAGAGTTAAGCCGTTTACCCATGCAGCTTTCCTCTCACCCCCTCCCTTCCATCCCTCTCTCCTCTCCTAACCCCGGATCCCTCTCTCACTTTGCAGGTCATTTTCTTTCACCCCTTTTTACAACTTCTGAACTCTCCCCATTCAACCTCTCACTTCACCTTTAATCACCTCTTGCCATTCTGTCCTTTCACTGCCCTCATCTCTAACAGTCTCTCACATTTATCTCATGGCCTCTCTGGCCCTGTCACCTCCCGTGCCCCTCAGCACTTGTCATTCACCTCGTCTCTTCATTCAAATTTTTGTTTATTTGTATCTTACACCTCTCCAGTCCCCCCATTCCTCTTTCACATCTCCCCTTTGTTCTAACAGGAGCCCTCACCTTTGGATCACACTCACTTCTTGCGTGTCCACACTTCTCTTCGGCAATTCACATTTCTCCTCATCCCTGACCTCTTCAATCAAATTCTCTCACTCCCTTGCTGTCCTCTCTCATTTTGGGTGCGGATGCAAGTTCAGAATGGGATGAATGAATGTATGATTACTGATGGGCTTGTTTGAGTGAGTTGCATATTGAGTAGTGAGGGGGACAGGTGAGTGAAGTGTCACATGAGTGCAGGATGAGTAGTGTACTCGTGTGACTGCAGGTTGAGGTATAGTGTGAGCAGGACAAGTGCATTTTGAGTGCAGAGTGATCACTGTGAGTGCAAGGTGAGCGGGTGAATGGTACAAGTGCATGGTGATCAGTGTGAGTGCATTGTGATCACTGTGAGTGCAAGGTGAGCGTGACAATAAAGGGCGAGAATGAGGAATGAGTTGTCTGAATGCAGGGTGCATTCCCAGACCCATGAAGTAACTCAGCATGTTATTGCCGGGGCGTAGACTTTAAGATCTAAGTTAAACTATTGCGGCATTAATCGGGGATCGAGGGTGAAGGAAATGAATAATGTGCTGATCCTGCAACAAACTTCCAGTCCTATGGTTAGGGTTACCAGCAGATTATTTTGATGGCCCAGTCGGTACAAAAAAAAGCAGTCACCTAAAGTGGTATTTTCAGCACTTATCTGTGCATACTTCCCAGGGCCGGCTTTAGTGCTGGTGGTGCCCTGTGCGACAATGTTTGTTGGTGCCCCCCCAATGACCACCCCCAACACGGATTCTCTCACTAGCACCCTTTAACAGTGACCAAGTCTCCATAACCCCACACTCTCAGATGCATTGAATTAGTTATATAGTGCCACTCATACCAGTGTAGGGTGTCCGAGCACTTTGCATCACACACACATTACACAGAGACAATCAATCATAAGTGTGTAAATCAGTGTATAGGAAATGTTACATAAGCCAAAGGACTAAAAGTGTAGGAGTCACATGTCATCCATACTGGTAGGCAGTATAGTTCAAGAGTGCTTGGTGTGGAGAGGCACAAACTCAGAGTCGAAAAAGAAACAGCATAGTTGGGAGTTTCCTTTAATAATAAGAATTGATTTCTAGCCAAATTAACCCTTTTTGCAACATTAATCAATGGTCTAATAAGGTATTCTTTGTAGTGTGCATGCAGTTCTAGGATGAAAGTTAATAGCTCACTATTCTATATTAGTACTTTAAGTTATAAATTGCAAGTAACAAAAGGATGTCTCTTTTGAAAGCAGTAACCTGCTCATCTCTTCACATCATACGCACTCTGTAATCTACTTGGTACACGTTCTTTGCAGCAGGCATATTAACCCTCTGCACTAACTTCACCGAAGTCAAAACCTCAACTATACAAAATGCTGATCTCTCTCCAGGAAGATAATTAATCACATGAGTTATCTTGACATTTATGTGAGGCCTGGCAATGGCCGGGGAAAGAAACGCTGCAGCAGGTGCTTCAAAAGCACAATAAACTTTCACACACGGCGCCCCCAGGAAGCCAACTTTGTATTTTTTTTCCATGAAATGCATTCTCACACTACGGCAGTGAATGTAAAATCCAAATGTAAGGAATAGGCACAGTGGGGACCCAGGGGGTACTGGAACCAGCAAAAAAACCTAAGCCTCTGTAACCAGTTTACAAAGGCATGTTAAATGCAAATGGTCTTTAAAGACCTGTGAAAAAAACACGGGGGTGCCGGAGATAGGAATCCAGACACTGCCCAGCTGAGCCCCCAGCAGCTCAAGTTTCACTGCAGCAGCCCGGGCTGAGACACAGGAGGGGGGAAGGGGGGGGGGGGCTGAAGCCCTTGGGCCTGGGCAGAAGTGTGACTGGGAAGGCCCGACCCCCTTTGCATCACTCCACGGCCCCCCTGGGGGTCGCGCCCCACAGTTTGAAGACCCCTGGTTTAAGTGGACTCCCATGGATGGCATAATACATGCTTCAGCCAATGGGAGACCCCTGGTGTACCTATGCCATGGGTACCTTAGTACTATATAATAGGAACTTATAAGGGTACACCAGTAGTCAATTGTGGAGGTACCAAAGTACTTATCATGCCAGTTTAAGGGAGAAAGCACAGATGATGGGGTCTTGATAGGCAGGATCCCAGCAGACTAAGTAAAAAACACACTGACACCAGGCAAAACGTGGGGGTGACTATGAAAGCAGATCCTATTTTCCTACAAAGAACAAGATGGTTGCACGTTTGTCAACATATTTCTGACTCGGTATTGATTGGGAGGTCATCTTGGGTGAATTTGACAGCAATGATACAAGTTTGTTATTACATGTCCAAATAACATGACGGTCACTGATATCATATTTACCGACATTCTCATTATTATGCGTACAATTATCATAGCGTACATCAACATTGTTTTTACTGGTATTGACATTGTTATGTGTGCATAGTTTATGTGTACATCGACATTGCATTTATTGGTATAGCCGTTGCTATGCATGCATATATCATGGTATACAGTGGAATCGCATCCACCAATATGCACATCACTACGGACATTAAAGTGAAAAATATGCATGTGTCAAAATGTACAAGTACAATCATCATACAACATCCAGCTGTCACAGTACATATTCTTAAATTCAGCATACCTTCGTGTTACATGGCTGCGCAAACAGTTCACACTGATCGGCAGACCGCCCACAAAAAATAACGATATGAATGGATTCACGTGTAACGCATTATGTGCATTGGTGCCCAAGAAGGCTCATACATAGGACAGTATGTGGCACTTGTGTGTATTGTAGCTTTCAATTGTGCAAATTGCACAAATTATCTACTGGCGGTCGCCAGTAGATAGTTATAGTTAGGACCGAGTTCCCATAGGAAATCTGAAAATTCTATTTTGAATAACTTTGGCGCCGGTTGACTTATCTTCGTGAAATTTTCATAACTAATGGGGCGCTCCGCTCAGCTCCTACCCTGAAAGTCTCGGGGTGATTCGTAAAGCGGGGGCTGAGAAAAAAGGGGGGTCCCAAAACGCGTTTTCCCCATGCATTTTCCCATAGGACCTTTTGTCGAAGGTACAGCCCCAACGGCTGAACAGAATTACTTGAAATTTGGCAAAGAGGTAGTCCTCAGGTCAGGCATGTGCCTTTTGCATGTATGGTGTAAATCCGTTCAGTAGTTCCTGAGAAAATCAAAAGTAAAATCACATATATATCTGGGCGGGGCCTAACCACACATCTCATCGTGAGATCTGATTGGCTGTCAGCACTTCATCCAAGAACTGTTGGCAGCCATCTTGGGACCAATATACATGATAGCACCTCATTAAAAAGCATTGCAGTTAATAGAAGGTTTTAAGACTTTAGTTACATTATAAATCATTTGTTGATGGTACCATACTCATTTTAGGAATTGTGGTGTGTTCTAAGGTGATTTTACCATGTGAAAAAGCCTTCTGCTGTGATATCATGAATCATGTTTGAGAGAAAACTATTTTCTCATGCTTTTCCCACAGAGGTTTTGAAGGTGATCTATAAGCTAAACTGAGAGCATATTTTCTGTAAATTCACATTATCTTTCTCAGTCATGTGAAAATGAAGTCTGACATTCTCAGTAAAACATGTACATCCAACAAGGGCAGAGACTGTCAGTTGATTCCTTTGTGTTCTACTGCAGCTTCCCAGAGTGTTCTAAAGAACAACTAGAGCGCTAACAGTCCTACTTATGACAAACGTATAGCACACCTGAAGCCATCTTGGTTGGCATAAAGTGGTAACTCTTAAAACATTTAATTTAAAAAGGAACAAAATGAGGGGGTTCATTTTGCTATAGAAAGTATGATTAGTGCTGCAGAAAGAAAAATTAGGGCACATTTTGAGTGACTTCTCAAATCCTCTTCTATTTCATTAAAAAATTCTGACATGCAGACTGAAACATGCACTTTCAATACCAGCAGCAGACTTCCCTGATGAGCAGTAGGGGTGGGCGGAATTTGCGAAATTAACTTTCGCAAATTATCGCGAAAATGTTTAAAATGATCGCAAACAAGCGGAAATATCGCGAAGATGCGGAAGTTTTTTTCCGGCATGTTCGCGAGATTTTCTGCATGGTTGCGGGTCGCCAACTTACCCATGTGGTTGCTTGCGGGCGCGGCCATCTTGTTTTGAGTTGTCTCGCGGTGCATGATCGCGAGAAGAAAGACGTGATCGCGCGACGCATGACGTCACTGCGGGCGCGAACTGTCGCGAGACAGCGCAAATGGCTAAAAACAATACAACATCTCATGGAGAACGCGACCGGATCAAGAAAACTTGTCAGCGAACGCAGGGATTCAGGTAAGGCGATCGCGCGCGCGCGAGAATGTATTATTTTACAGTGCGAGCAAGAAACAAATTATCGCCAAGCTGCGGAAACCGGAATTTTGACATTTTCGCGCTCTCCGCGGAACGCGAAAATGTCAAATTATCGCAATTTCCGCGAACGGAATGAAATTTTCGCCCAGGCCTAGTGAGCAGTAGCTTTACTACAGTGATCTAATAAGCAACTAGAGTGCTAACATTCTGAATTTATGGCAAATGTGTGACACATCTGAATGCCTTCTTGATGGAATCAAAGTAAAAAACTGAAAGTATTTCCTACTGAGGAGACTAACGGGCTCAAACGGGCCCGCCCTTGGCCCGGGCTTCGCCCAGCGCGCGTCCCGCGATGTGTGACCTGTGAAATGAATTTACTTCCTACCACCATTTACACAGGTGCAACGAGTGATGAATCCCGCTGGGCCCCCTGGGCAATGTAGTCCTCGCAGGTAGGTGGGAGGGTCAGCAGCAAAGTCTCAGGGTACGAAGCGGCTCCCGCGCAGCGGGAGCGGCGAGCTGTTTTTAAATGCCTTGAGACCCTGGACACAGGTGCAACGAGTGATGAGTCCCGCTGGGCCCCCTGGGCAATGTAGTCCTCGCAGGTAGGTGGGAAGGTCAGCAGCAAAGTCTCAGGGTACGAAGCGGCTCCCGCGCAGCGGGAGCGGCGAGCTGTTTTTAAATGCCTTGAGACCCTGGACACAGGTGCAACGAGTGATGAGTCCCGCTGGGCCCCCTGGGCAATTTAGTCCTCGCAGGTAGGTGGGAAGGTCAGCAGCAAAGTCTCAGGGTACGAAGCGGCTCAAGTATAGCCCAATGACAGAATGTCCCAGAGTGTTCTAACGAACAACTAGAGCGCTAACAGTCTTACTTATGACAAAAGTATGGCACACCTGAAGCCATCTTGATTGGAATAAAGTGATAACACTTAAAAAATTGAATTTACAAAGGAACACAATGAGGGGGTTCATTTTGCCATAGACATTATGATTAGTGCTGTAGAAAGAAAAATTAGGGCACATTTTGACTTCTCAAATCCTCTTCTATTTCATAAAAAAATTCTGACATGCAGACTGAAACATGCACTTTGAATACCAGCAGCAGACTTCCCTGGTGAGCAGTAGCTTTACTACAGTGATCTAATGAGCAACTAGAGTGCTAACATTCAGAATTTGTAGCAAATGTGTGACACATCTGAATGCCTTCTTGATGGAACCAAAGTAAAAAACTGAAAGTATTTCCTACTGAGGAGACTGCAGGAAATTAGGAAACTTCATAACAAATAAATCTCCCAAGATGGCCACCAGAGACAAAAGAGCCCAAATGTAGCCCAAATATCACCCAGATGTAGCCCAAGTATTGCCCAATGACAGAATGTCCCAGAGTGTTCTTAAGAACAACTAGAGCGTTTACTGTCTTACTTATGACAAAAGTATGGCACACCTGAAGCCATCTTGATTGGAAAAAACTGGTAACACTTAAAACATTTAATTTAAAAAGGAACACAATGAGGGGGTTCATTTTGCCATAGAAATTATGATTAGTGCTGAAGAAAGAAAAATTAGGGCACATTTTGAGTGACTTCTCAAATCCTCTTCTATTTCATTAAAAACTTCTGATATGCAGACTGAAACATGCACTTTTAATACCAGCAGCAGACTTCCGTGGTGAGCAGTAGCTTTACTACAGTGATCTAATGAGCAACTAGAGTGCTAACATTCAGAATTTATGGCAAATGTGTGACATATCTGAATACCTTCTTGATGGAATCAAAGTAAACAATTGAAAGCATTTCCTACTGAGGAGACTGCAGTAAATGAGGAAATTAGGAAACTTCATAACAAATAAATCTCCCAAGATGGCCACCGGAGACAAAAGAGCCCAAATGCAGCACAAATATCACCCAGATGTAGCCCACATGTAGCCCAATGACAGAAGTGTGCAAAACACTTATTTTTTGAGTATTTGCCGTTTTATATAGTGCAGACTTGTCAGGTATTGGAGTGCTTTACATGAGCATTGGTTGCATCACACAAGACCAAATTCATTTTGGTTGTAGACATGGGGAGATTAAGTGATTTGACCAGAATCACAGAATGTTGAGCTGAAGCAGAAACTCCAACCTGGTTCTCCAGTTGCAAAGTCTGCAGCTCTGGAAGTAACACCACATCCTCTCCCCTAGGTGCAACATTTAATCAAGTGGTCAACTGGATAAAAAAACATAAAGAATACAAATAATGTAAAAGTTCTTTGTCGCTATTTGAAAACTCAGAAAATATGTCCTCATTTTAGTTTTTTAGAGCACTAACCATAATTTTGATGCAAATAAGACCCTATCATATATGTAATTTCTAAAGGAAATACTCTAGGTATTACAGTTTTGATTACATCAAGATGACGTCAGGCGTTCCACACTTTTGTAATAAATATAGAATGTTACCAATCTAGTTGTTCATTGGGATACTGTTGAGAGGCAGAGGCCAGGGGCACGGACTCTGAAAATTGAAGGCAGGTAGGAGAGTGCAGATGCAACAATTTGACCACACTGGGCAGGCAGGAAGGGCAGTGGCAGCACAACAGACTATGGAGGGCAGTGGAAAGGGGGGCAGGGGCAACAAACCAACAATACAGGACTGGCAAGAGAGGCTGTGGCAATATAATACACCATTGTGGGCAGAAGGAAGAGGCAGTGGTAGTACAACCATACATGCCAACAGACCCGTTTCAGCCAGGAAACGTCCAATGTTTTTAAGCTCAAATGGGCTTTATTTGATCTCTCTCCTGTCTACAATCTCCTCTTTTTCAATGTAACTCAAAGAGGAAATTCAATTCCCCAGTTTTTTTTCAAAATCTCCCTCTTACCAAGTTCAAAATGTTCGCAAGTATGGTACATTGGATCATGGTAGGCAGGAGGAATTGGGGTAGGGACATGGACTCGGATAACAGAGGACAGGAGGGACATGGAGAGGTGCACCAAACTGACCCTACAGGGCAGGCATCAGGGTTTGCAGCAGCACAATACACCACACAGCGCATGCGGGACAGGAGTGCAGCACAACAATCCATAGAAAGCAATAGGGAGGGGACAGGACTATGCACATGGACAACAGAGAACAGAGGGGAAAGAGGCAATGGTAGCTAGCTGACCATAATGGGCAGACAGGAGAGAAAGCTGCAGCATAACAGACCATAAAGGGCAGGAGGGATGGATCAGGGGCATTACAATGGAACAGACAAGCCAGGAGGGAGGCAATAGGGGTCTGCACATGGAAACAGAGGGCTGGGGGCAAGGGGGCAAGGCAGGAGCAGCAAGATGACCACGGAGGTCCGGCAGGTTGGGCACTAGAAGCAAAACACACCATGGAGAGCAACAATGAGACTATGATGGCATATACACAGACCATGGAGGGAAGGTGGGAGGGGGTCAGGGGCAGCTAGATGACCACACAGGGAAGGTGGGAGGGGCCATGGCAGCACAGAAGACCATGCATGGCAAGCGGGAGGGTTAGTGGCAGCACAATGGCTATGATGGGTAAGAAGGAGGGTGCAGGGGCATGCACAAAGGACCATGGAGGATAGAAGGGAGGGTCAGGACCTGGGCACAGACAAGAGAGTTCAGGGGAAGGGGCTTCACAACAGACCGCGTGGACAGGCAAGAGGAGCAGTTGCAGCACAACAGACCAGGGAGGGCAGAAGGGTGTGGCAGTAAAATGGACCATGGAGGACAGGAGGAAGGGGATAGGGGCATGGCATGTGGACAGGCAGGGTGGAGGTGGCAGGGACAGGTTACAGTCATCTGACAATGCTAGGCAGGTGGGAGGGGAGTGGCAGCTCAACAGAACACCCAGAGTAGATAGGAGTGGCAGGTCCATGGAACATGGCGGGCAAAAAGGATGGATCAGGGGCATGCACAAAGACATCGGAGGGCAGGGGGAAGGAGAATAGGGGCAGCAAGCAAAGCACAGAGGCTAATCAGGAGGTCAATGATGGGCCATAGAATTGGGCAATGGAGGGCAGGAGGAGTGGACTGGTACATCATGCTAAATGGAGGGCAGTGGCAGTGCTCCAGCGCGGGGTGCAAAATCCCTCCCTACCGTTGCAGACCAAAAGATCTCACACACGCACACTATCCATACATTCGCTGGTGGGGCCCATAACACCAACACACACTCACCATCAGTCCGTACGAGAGGCGATTATCCTTCCAAGTGCTGGATAATGAGGCAGGAAGATACCACTTTACCCTAATGAGCAACAAACCTACAAACCCTTCTTATACTCATAAGGCCCTAGATTCTACATTTGGTATTCCCCTCATGACCGGGATGGATCTGTTAGTTGTAGATTTAAGTGAATTTCTAATACTCTAATTAACCTTTTCATTAACACATTTCAATGAATAAACAACGCAACTCATTTCTGTAGATGTTCAAATCCAAATTTATATTAATATTGCAGATTAAATCATTCATTTGATCAAGTTGCCATTCATATTTACCTATTCAGGCTAAAGTCGTCCTCTATGTCAAATCTGGCAATCTCGCAAAACTATGCCCATCAATTTAGCAGGTGAAGTTCATCAGGATTTTGGGCATTAATTCAGTCCATCAAAGATTCAGGCTAATAGCTGTCCTGCAGTGTCACCGTCCTCTTCGTCAGCATATCATCAGGAAATCGAAGGAGCGACCCTCCAACCTCTCTATTCTATGGGTTTTATAATAATTTCAATAGCAAAATGTAACAATATTGAGTTTTAAACTGTTCTGATTGGCTGATCAGGGGTCAACCTCTCCGTTCCCATAAGGTTTAGTCCATGTTGTCAGCATACTTGCTGGTTCCGGTTCTTTAATAAAGCCTTTTGTCTGTAGCGCTGGCACCTTTCCCAGTGGCCTTGATAAGTACAGCTTGCCTGGGGTCAAGACAGGGCCATTGTTGCTCATCTTTTAGCGCAGGCGCACTTCACCCAAGCCTGGTTCAGCGTCGGCAGTTGGGTTAGGCACCAAAGGCAGCCATCATTTGATAGGCCAGAATAGTCAACTTAAGCAAAGAAACACAAAAACGTAATTAATACATAGAAATGACTAATTAAATGTTATTCCCTCGCTAATACCCATATGTGCGTGTATTTATCTAGCCAAAAGCAACACTCAATGTGGTTTATACTTACTAAATAAAGCACGAATCACAATTTCATCACCAAAGCGACATATATCATGCAATGTTCTAATTATCTATCATTAATATGCGTACGAAATTTAGTTCACGTCATTAATTAGGCCATGCAGATGCAAATCCCACGTGTATTTCGGTCATTAATAAGGGTGATTAGTTATTTCCACATCACTCCAAACCATTAGTACGATTATGATTAATTAATTAATCTAATTAATAAAACGACATGCAAAATCGGATGGGTATACAAAATAGAATCGGGCAATGGAGGGCAGGAGGAGTGGACTGGTACATCATGCTAAATGGAGGGCAGTGGCAGCACATCAGACCATGCATGGCAGGAGGGAGGAGGCTAGTCCATGGATTCAGACAACAGAGGATAGGGAGGTGGTGGATGGGGCAGCAAGCTAACTGTTCAGAGAAGGTGGGTATTAGGAACTTTATTGCTTTTAAAATGTTTGTCTGTGCAAACTACTTAAAATATGAACAAGTATGCAGCATAATCTCACTTTTATTCAGGAAGAAGAGGACTTTTGTGACTGTGAATCCGGGCTCACTTGGCAGAAACACCGCCTGACCCTCCACCCCCCATCGCAAAATGTAATGACCGTGAAAAGGGTAGGTGGACGCAGTGTTATATAGAACATAGTCCTGAGAGCACGATTGAAAATGAAAACTAGATATAGTATATGGTATAAACTATGCACCAAAAAGTGTGATATAAGATGAACCGGGGCGTGAAATATAATATGCAATACATTGTGCGCAATGACAGATTCATTGGAGAGCGCGAGATAGCACAGGCACTAGCGCGTGCTATGCGATATGCGCCTTGGAGTGTAATATGCACAGGGCAGTGTTGTGTAACCTAACGAGTCTCTAAAGTTGTAATATAAAATATGTGCTGGGGAGTGTAACGTTGCATATGCACTGTGACAAAGATATGGATCCCAGATTGTAATATGTATGGCATAGCGCTGTGCGTTATAACATAGGCATCGAGGAAGGCACGTTAGATGGGGCAATATAACCCGTGCGAAGGCAAGTGTGGCATGACATATTCACGGGGTGGTGTTACAGTGCACATGGGCTAGAGAGTGTCATAGCATACGCACTAGCTGGTGGAATACAACACAGAGGTGTGAGGCACTCGGCGGGCACTGGTGGGTGTAACATAGCATTGGGCTCAGCCAGGAGCACGCTGTGATTCTCAAGTGAGGTTCGTCTCCTTTCCAGAGAGTAAAATAAAAAGTATTACACATGCGGCGATGGATGTGTGTTTTATTAACCGTGAGGGGGATTTCTTGCATAGTTTGGTCGAATTTTTGTCGATTCCCCTTTGAATGGCTTGGTGTGCGTGTATATTAAATGTGCCTGTCAATAGCTACCCATGTTTGTATAAATAAACGACAAGGGTGTCTACTTGGAGAGTACCCACCGGCGGGGGTGCCGAGATTAGGCACGGTAGGGCGTTAGACACGTCAGAGCTTCACTAGCGGTGTAAATACATTCCATGTGGATTCATTCTATGCATAGTCGCCTTTTAATGAATATCACGCAAATCGTCATGGTGATAGGTACATACGGTTTGTCCAGCATGTCCTAGGTGTTTCTATAAATATATATTTTTTTAAAATAATAAAAAACAAAGGCCGGCCCCAGGGGGATGGGGTCCCCGGGGCCATAAGTGGCCTGAGAAGGGGGGCAACGCAGCCCCCTCCTAAAGATTTTTTTTTTAAAAAAGGTCATGACCCGGGGGTTGGGGTCCCCGGGGCCGATTAAGGCCTTGAGAGGGCCAAATTTATTTTTTTCAACAATAAAAATTAGGGTGCAGGCCCTGGGGGATGGGGTCCCCAGGGCCAGTAAATTAGAAAAAGAAGGGGGCCACACAGCCCTCCTTCTTAAAAAAATGTAATAAATAAAAGACCGGCATCGCGCCGGAGGCCACGCCCCCTCCTTGCAGCACTCTGCAAACGCGCCCCCTGGCCAGTTGTAAGTTGGGGAATTAATTCCCCTTCAATACTGAGGGTCCCTGAGGGCCAACTAGCCCAACAGGTATCTCCAGTATGCGCCAGGGAGCTGCGTTGCAGACAGGTGTTCTGAGGCCACGCCCCTTTTTACACCTCTATGCAACGCAGCTCTGTGGCGCTTACTGGAGGTACCTAGTGGGCTAGTTTGACCCTAGGGACCCTTAGGATTCAAGGGGACTTAATCTCTCAACTTAGAACGGCCACAGGGCACATTTACACAGTGGTAAAGGGAGGGGATGGGGCCTGAGGTGACGTGTGCAAACACGCCCTGTGGCGCGTTTTAAGTTGGGGAAATAATTCCCTTTCAATCCTGAGGGACCCTGGGGGCCAACTAGGGTGACCAACTGGCATTGGTGCAAATTCAGGACGGTGAGTGTAAAAATTCAGGACAAAGGGTCAAAATTCAGGACACAAATTCAGGACAGGAGGTCAAAATTCAAGACAAAACTTCAGGACAATAGGGACATTTTACAGAAATCAGAGGAGGTCGCGCAATAGTATACAAGTAAGCCCAGCCATAGCCAAACATATTCAACCATTTGCAAACCTATCCATCATGTATCCTTCCATCTATCATTTCATTCATCCATCCCTTCATCCATCCTTTCACTCATCCATCCAGCCATTTACCCTTTCACCCATCCAGCCATCCTTTAACTTACTCATCCATCCACCCAGTCACTCATCCTTCCACCCATCCACCCTTTCAGTCATCCATCCATCCTCCCTTTCTCTCTCCATCGACCCTTTCACTTAGCCATCCTTCCTTCCATCCATCTACTCATGAATTCATCCATTGACCCCATCACTCATCCATCCTTTCTCTCATCCATCTATCCTTTCACTCCTCTATTCATCCTTTTGTCCATATACCCTCCCTTTCACTCACTCATCCATCCTTACATCCACCCTTTCACTCATCCGTCCATCCATTCACCCTTGCACTTATCAATCAATCCAGCCATCATTTCACTCATCCATCCACTCATTCATCATCCACCTTTTCACTCATCCATCCTTTCACTCATTCATCCACCCTTTTACCCATCCAGCTACCCTTCCACCCAGCTATTTATATTTTCTCTCATCCATCCTTCCACTCACTCATCAATCCACTCATCCTCTCTCATTATCCATCTATTCAGTCTTTCATTCATCCATTCACCCTTTCACTAATTCATCCAGCCATCCACCCATCCCTTCACTTACTCACTCGCCCACCTTTTCATATTAATTTTGAGCTGAGCCTTTTCGAGAAGAGGCCCATCAAAAAATTCACCCTCGCTGCAGGAGCCATTCCAGGACTGGGACAGAAGCCACCCAGGGCGGAGACAGGATTCACCACAGGGGGGGAAGAGGAGCCATCGGGGGAGGGGGTGGGGTGGGAGCCATCACAGGAGGGGGAACAGGATCCAACAGGGTGGGCACAGGGGTGGGTTTACAGTATTCTAGTATCATCTTGGTCTCTGCCAGGGTGGGGTAGGGCTTCTCACCCCCTCCTGGACAAGACAACGAGAAGACAGGCTCTCTTTCCAAAATGTTAGTTTTGCCACCCCCCACTGTGATGTACAGTACTTAAAGGAGATACTCCAAGAGAACTGATTTAACTGATTGTCCTCCATACTTTGTTAATCAGTGTGGGTGCGATTGTACCATTTCTTTATTTTATTACATTATAGACTGCATGTTTGATTAAGAACCGAGGTTTGCTTAGAATTTAGTTACAGTAATTAAGCTCTGTGCAGAGAACCACGTGCTGCCTCGGGGTAATCAGGGCCGGTTCTAGGATGTTTGGAGCCCAGGGCATGCTGCTGGGTATCTGAGCTTTGGTACTGCATCGGCGCCTGTTACACCCCACCTCAACAGCATCGGAGTCAAGAAGGGAGGTGGGTGGAAACAACGGAACATCGGCTTTAGGGTGGCGCGACCGGTGCCCGGTTAAAATTACGGACAAATGGCGTCCGTTAAAGAATCATTCACGGACAACGGACAGACGGCCGAAATTACGGACTGTCCGTGAAATTTACGGGCGGTTGGTCACCCTAGGGCCAACTAGCCCACCAGGTGCTTCCAGTAAGCGCCACTGCTCTGCGTTGCAGAGAGGTGGTGCAGGCCGTGCCCCTTTTTACACCTCTCTGCAATGGCGCTTACTGGACGTACCTAGTGGGCTATTTTGCCCCTAGGGATCCTCAGGATTCAAGGGGACTTAATCTCCCAACTTAAAAAAACAGCCACAGGGCGTGTTTACACAGTGGGGAAGGGAGGGGACGGGGCCTGAGGTGACGTGTGCAAACACGCCCTATGGCGCGTTTTAAGTTGGGGAAATAATTCCCCTTCAATCCTGAGGGCCCCTGGGGGCTAACTAGACCACCAGGTGCTTCCAGTAAGCGCCACTGAGCTGCGTTGCAGAGAGGTGGTCCAGGCCGTGCCACTTTTTACACCTCTCTGCAAGGCAGCTCTGTGGCGCTTACTGGTGGTACCTAGTGGTCTAGTTGGACCCTAGGGACCCTCAGGATTCAAGGGGACTTAATCTCCCAACTGGGCTATTACAGCACACAGGAGAGAGAGTAACACCGAGCGTGGACGGGAGGGAGGGAGTTTAACGGGGGAGAAGCACATGAGAGCTTGCAACACTAGGGAGACATCAACAAAGAGCATGGAGGATGTCGGTCTTGTGGGGGAAAACCATACATCAGAGAGCGCTGGACAACACATGCACTCACTCATGGAGTGCTTAAGTAAAAAATTTAAAGTAGTTCTATAACAATGGATATTGGAAGGGTAGAACCCAACCAATCACAGAGATGGTAAAGATGCAGTGCTTCGGGTAGGAGAAATTTGAGATATGATGAGGTATTGTGGAAGACGAGACACAGCTGTTGTAATGGTTGAAGGAGATCTTTATTGGAGACGCCACAGTCTACATAAACACTCTCTTCGCTCCGCTCAGAGGTCCTCACCTCAGAACATTTTAAAGAGCATCCAAAGGGAAGGTTCCATTATACTACTCAAGGCGGGGAGAGTGGAAGAGAGAGAATGGAAGATACCACAACAAGCACGAGATGAACAAGCTGGGGCAAGGAAAGCCATCAAATAGGAAGCAAGCAAACATGAGTGATATTAAAATCAATCAATGGGCAGGCAGTAAGCCCCAAAGGTATTTTGCAACCAGTCAGCCTACACTGTTTGGACTGGCAAGAGAGGCTGTGGCAATATAATACACCATTGTGGGCAGAAGGAAGAGGCAGTGGTAGTACAACCATACATGCCAACAGACCCGTTTCAGCCAGGAAACGTCCAATGTTTTTAAGCTCAAATGGGCTTTATTTGATCTCTCTCCTGTCTACAATCTCCTCTTTTTCAATGTAACTCAAAGAGGAAATTCAATACCCCAGTTTTTTTTCAAAATCTCCCTCTTACCAAGTTCAAAATGTTCGCAAGTATGGTACATTGGATCATGGTAGGCAGGAGGAATTGGGGTAGGGACATGGACTCGGATAACAGAGGACAGGAGGGACATGGAGAGGTGCACCAAACTGACCCTACAGGGCAGGCATCAGGGTTTGCAGCAGCACAATACACCACACAGCGCATGCGGGACAGGAGTGCAGCACAACAATCCATAGAAAGCAATAGGGAGGGGACAGGACTATGCACATGGACAACAGAGAACAGAGGGGAAAGAGGCAATGGTAGCTAGCTGACCATAATGGGCAGACAGGAGAGAAAGCTGCAGCATAACAGACCATAAAGGGCAGGAGGGATGGATCAGGGGCATTACAATGGAACAGACAAGCCAGGAGGGAGGCAATAGGGGTCTGCACATGGAAACAGAGGGCTGGGGGCAAGGGGGCAAGGCAGGAGCAGCAAGATGACCACGGAGGTCAGGCAGGTTGGGCACTAGAAGCAAAACACACCATGGAGAGCAACAATGAGACTATGATGGCATATACACAGACCATGGAGGGAAGGTGGGAGGGGGTCAGGGGCAGCTAGATGACCACACAGGGAAGGTGGGAGGGGCCATGGCAGCACAGAAGACCATGCATGGCAAGCGGGAGGGTTAGTGGCAGCACAATGGCTATGATGGGTAAGAAGGAGGGTGCAGGGGCATGCACAAAGGACCATGGAGGATAGAAGGGAGGGTCAGGACCTGGGCACAGACAAGAGAGTTCAGGGGAAGGGGCTTCACAACAGACCGCGTGGGCAGGCAAGAGGAGCAGTTGCAGCACAACAGACCAGGGAGGGCAGAAGGGTGTGGCAGTAAAATGGACCATGGAGGACAGGAGGAAGGGGATAGGGGCATGGCATGTGGACAGGCAGGGTGGAGGTGGCAGGGACAGGTTACAGTCATCTGACAATGCTAGGCAGGTGGGAGGGGAGTGGCAGCTCAACAGAACACCCAGAGTAGATAGGAGTGGCAGGTCCATGGAACATGGCGGGCAAAAAGGATGGATCAGGGGCATGCACAAAGACATCGGAGGGCAGGGGGAAGGAGAATAGGGGCAGCAAGCAAAGCACAGAGGCTAATCAGGAGGTCAATGATGGGCCATAGAATTGGGCAATGGAGGGCAGGAGGAGTGGACTGGTACATCATGCTAAATGGAGGGCAGTTGCAGTGCTCCAGCGCGGGGTGCAAAATCCCTCCCTACCGTTGCAGACCAAAAGATCTCACACACGCACACTATCCATACATTCGCTGGTGGGGCCCATAACACCAACACACACTCACCATCAGTCCGTACGAGAGGCGATTATCCTTCCAAGTGCTGGATAATGAGGCAGGAAGATACCACTTTACCCTAATGAGCAACAAACCTACAAACCCTTCTTATACTCATAAGGCCCTAGATTCTACATTTGGTATTCCCCTCATGACCGGGATGGATCTGTTAGTTGTAGATTTAAGTGAATTTCTAATACTCTAATTAACCTTTTCATTAACACATTTCAATGAATAAACAACGCAACTCATTTCTGTAGATGTTCAAATCCAAATTTATATTAATATTGCAGATTAAATCATTCATTTGATCAAGTTGCCATTCATATTTACCTATTCAGGCTAAAGTCGTCCTCTATGTCAAATCTGGCAATCTCGCAAAACTATGCCCATCAATTTAGCAGGTGAAGTTCATCAGGATTTTGGGCATTAATTCAGTCCATCAAAGATTCAGGCTAATAGCTGTCCTGCAGTGTCACCGTCCTCTTCGTCAGCATATCATCAGGAAATCGAAGGAGCGACCCTCCAACCTCTCTATTCTATGGGTTTTATAATAATTTCAATAGCAAAATGTAACAATATTGAGTTTTAAACTGTTCTGATTGGCTGATCAGGGGTCAACCTCTCCGTTCCCATAAGGTTTAGTCCATGTTGTCAGCATACTTGCTGGTTCCGGTTCTTTAATAAAGCCTTTTGTCTGTAGCGCTGGCACCTTTCCCAGTGGCCTTGATAAGTACAGCTTGCCTGGGGTCAAGACAGGGCCATTGTTGCTCATCTTTTAGCGCAGGCGCACTTCACCCAAGCCTGGTTCAGCGTCGGCAGTTGGGTTAGGCACCAAAGGCAGCCATCATTTGATAGGCCAGAATAGTCAACTTAAGCAAAGAAACACAAAAACGTAATTAATACATAGAAATGACTAATTAAATGTTATTCCCTCGCTAATACCCATATGTGCGTGTATTTATCTAGCCAAAAGCAACACTCAATGTGGTTTATACTTACTAAATAAAGCACGAATCACAATTTCATCACCAAAGCGACATATATCATGCAATGTTCTAATTATCTATCATTAATATGCGTACGAAATTTAGTTCACGTCATTAATTAGGCCATGCAGATGCAAATCCCACGTGTATTTCGGTCATTAATAAGGGTGATTAGTTATTTCCACATCACTCCAAACCATTAGTACGATTATGATTAATTAATTAATCTAATTAATAAAACGACATGCAAAATCGGATGGGTATACAAAATAGAATCGGGCAATGGAGGGCAGGAGGAGTGGACTGGTACATCATGCTAAATGGAGGGCAGTGGCAGCACATCAGACCATGCATGGCAGGAGGGAGGAGGCTAGTCCATGGATTCAGACAACAGAGGATAGGGAGGTGGTGGATGGGGCAGCAAGCTAACTGTTCAGAGAAGGTGGGTATTAGGAACTTTATTGCTTTTAAAATGTTTGTCTGTGCAAACTACTTAAAATATGAACAAGTATGCAGCATAATCTCACTTTTATTCAGGAAGAAGAGGACTTTTGTGACTGTGAATCCGGGCTCACTTGGCAGAAACACCGCCTGACCCTCCACCCCCCATCGCAAAATGTAATGACCGTGAAAAGGGTAGGTGGACGCAGTGTTATATAGAACATAGTCCTGAGAGCACGATTGAAAATGAAAACTAGATATAGTATATGGTATAAACTATGCACCAAAAAGTGTGATATAAGATGAACCGGGGCGTGAAATATAATATGCAATACATTGTGCGCAATGACAGATTCATTGGAGAGCGCGAGATAGCACAGGCACTAGCGCGTGCTATGCGATATGCGCCTTGGAGTGTAATATGCACAGGGCAGTGTTGTGTAACCTAACGAGTCTCTAAAGTTGTAATATAAAATATGTGCTGGGGAGTGTAACGTTGCATATGCACTGTGACAAAGATATGGATCCCAGATTGTAATATGTATGGCATAGCGCTGTGCGTTATAACATAGGCATCGAGGAAGGCACGTTAGATGGGGCAATATAACCCGTGCGAAGGCAAGTGTGGCATGACATATTCACGGGGTGGTGTTACAGTGCACATGGGCTAGAGAGTGTCATAGCATACGCACTAGCTGGTGGAATACAACACAGAGGTGTGAGGCACTCGGCGGGCACTGGTGGGTGTAACATAGCATTGGGCTCAGCCAGGAGCACGCTGTGATTCTCAAGTGAGGTTCGTCTCCTTTCCAGAGAGTAAAATAAAAAGTATTACACATGCGGCGATGGATGTGTGTTTTATTAACCGTGAGGGGGATTTCTTGCATAGTTTGGTCGAATTTTTGTCGATTCCCCTTTGAATGGCTTGGTGTGCGTGTATATTAAATGTGCCTGTCAATAGCTACCCATGTTTGTATAAATAAACGACAAGGGTGTCTACTTGGAGAGTACCCACCGGCGGGGGTGCCGAGATTAGGCACGGTAGGGCGTTAGACACGTCAGAGCTTCACTAGCGGTGTAAATACATTCCATGTGGATTCATTCTATGCATAGTCGCCTTTTAATGAATATCACGCAAATCGTCATGGTGATAGGTACATACGGTTTGTCCAGCATGTCCTAGGTGTTTCTATAAATATATATTTTTTTAAAATAATAAAAAACAAAGGCCGGCCCCAGGGGGATGGGGTCCCCGGGGCCATAAGTGGCCTGAGAAGGGGGGCAACGCAGCCCCCTCCTAAAGATTTTTTTTTTAAAAAAGGTCATGACCCGGGGGTTGGGGTCCCCGGGGCCGATTAAGGCCTTGAGAGGGCCAAATTTATTTTTTTCAACAATAAAAATTAGGGTGCAGGCCCTGGGGGATGGGGTCCCCAGGGCCAGTAAATTAGAAAAAGAAGGGGGCCACACAGCCCTCCTTCTTAAAAAAATGTAATAAATAAAAGACCGGCATCGCGCCGGAGGCCACGCCCCCTCCTTGCAGCACTCTGCAAACGCGCCCCCTGGCCAGTTGTAAGTTGGGGAATTAATTCCCCTTCAATACTGAGGGTCCCTGAGGGCCAACTAGCCCAACAGGTATCTCCAGTATGCGCCAGGGAGCTGCGTTGCAGACAGGTGTTCTGAGGCCACGCCCCTTTTTACACCTCTATGCAACGCAGCTCTGTGGCGCTTACTGGAGGTACCTAGTGGGCTAGTTTGACCCTAGGGACCCTTAGGATTCAAGGGGACTTAATCTCTCAACTTAGAACGGCCACAGGGCACATTTACACAGTGGTAAAGGGAGGGGATGGGGCCTGAGGTGACGTGTGCAAACACGCCCTGTGGCGCGTTTTAAGTTGGGGAAATAATTCCCTTTCAATCCTGAGGGACCCTGGGGGCCAACTAGGGTGACCAACTGGCATTGGTGCAAATTCAGGACGGTGAGTGTAAAAATTCAGGACAAAGGGTCAAAATTCAGGACACAAATTCAGGACAGGAGGTCAAAATTCAAGACAAAACTTCAGGACAATAGGGACATTTTACAGAAATCAGAGGAGGTCGCGCAATAGTATACAAGTAAGCCCAGCCATAGCCAAACATATTCAACCATTTGCAAACCTATCCATCATGTATCCTTCCATCTATCATTTCATTCATCCATCCCTTCATCCATCCTTTCACTCATCCATCCAGCCATTTACCCTTTCACCCATCCAGCCATCCTTTAACTTACTCATCCATCCACCCAGTCACTCATCCTTCCACCCATCCACCCTTTCAGTCATCCATCCATCCTCCCTTTCTCTCTCCATCGACCCTTTCACTTAGCCATCCTTCCTTCCATCCATCTACTCATGAATTCATCCATTGACCCCATCACTCATCCATCCTTTCTCTCATCCATCTATCCTTTCACTCCTCTATTCATCCTTTTGTCCATATACCCTCCCTTTCACTCACTCATCCATCCTTACATCCACCCTTTCACTCATCCGTCCATCCATTCACCCTTGCACTTATCAATCAATCCAGCCATCATTTCACTCATCCATCCACTCATTCATCATCCACCTTTTCACTCATCCATCCTTTCACTCATTCATCCACCCTTTTACCCATCCAGCTACCCTTCCACCCAGCTATTTATATTTTCTCTCATCCATCCTTCCACTCACTCATCAATCCACTCATCCTCTCTCATTATCCATCTATTCAGTCTTTCATTCATCCATTCACCCTTTCACTAATTCATCCAGCCATCCACCCATCCCTTCACTTACTCACTCGCCCACCTTTTCATATTAATTTTGAGCTGAGCCTTTTCGAGAAGAGGCCCATCAAAAAATTCACCCTCGCTGCAGGAGCCATTCCAGGACTGGGACAGAAGCCACCCAGGGCGGAGACAGGATTCACCACAGGGGGGGAAGAGGAGCCATCGGGGGAGGGGGTGGGGTGGGAGCCATCACAGGAGGGGGAACAGGATCCAACAGGGTGGGCACAGGGGTGGGTTTACAGTATTCTAGTATCATCTTGGTCTCTGCCAGGGTGGGGTAGGGCTTCTCACCCCCTCCTGGACAAGACAACGAGAAGACAGGCTCTCTTTCCAAAATGTTAGTTTTGCCACCCCCCACTGTGATGTACAGTACTTAAAGGAGATACTCCAAGAGAACTGATTTAACTGATTGTCCTCCATACTTTGTTAATCAGTGTGGGTGCGATTGTACCATTTCTTTATTTTATTACATTATAGACTGCATGTTTGATTAAGAACCGAGGTTTGCTTAGAATTTAGTTACAGTAATTAAGCTCTGTGCAGAGAACCACGTGCTGCCTCGGGGTAATCAGGGCCGGTTCTAGGATGTTTGGGGCCCTGGGCAGAAAGGGAATGTGTTAAGCCCCTCTAATTTGCCGATACATTTCGCATTCAGGGCTGTTTGCATCTGAATAGACGCCCCTGCTCCTGAAGCTGCTGCCCCTCCCTCTCAGTCACCTTCAAGCACCTCTTAACAGCTCATCAAGGGCTGAAGGTGTGAGGGTTGCCATCCCGCTGTGCCTCTCCAATGCTGCTGGGTATCTGAGCTTTGGTACTGCATCGGCGCCTGTTACACCCCACCTCAACAGCATCGGAGTCAAGAAGGGAGGTGGGTGGAAACAACGGAACATCGGCTTTAGGGTGGCGCGACCGGTGCCCGGTTAAAATTACGGACAAATGGCGTCCGTTAAAGAATCATTCACGGACAACGGACAGACGGCCGAAATTACGGACTGTCCGTGAAATTTACGGGCGGTTGGTCACCCTAGGGCCAACTAGCCCACCAGGTGCTTCCAGTAAGCGCCACTGCTCTGCGTTGCAGAGAGGTGGTGCAGGCCGTGCCCCTTTTTACACCTCTCTGCAATGGCGCTTACTGGACGTACCTAGTGGGCTATTTTGCCCCTAGGGATCCTCAGGATTCAAGGGGACTTAATCTCCCAACTTAAAAAAACAGCCACAGGGCGTGTTTACACAGTGGGGAAGGGAGGGGACGGGGCCTGAGGTGACGTGTGCAAACACGCCCTATGGCGCGTTTTAAGTTGGGGAAATAATTCCCCTTCAATCCTGAGGGCCCCTGGGGGCTAACTAGACCACCAGGTGCTTCCAGTAAGCGCCACTGAGCTGCGTTGCAGAGAGGTGGTCCAGGCCGTGCCACTTTTTACACCTCTCTGCAAGGCAGCTCTGTGGCGCTTACTGGTGGTACCTAGTGGTCTAGTTGGACCCTAGGGACCCTCAGGATTCAAGGGGACTTAATCTCCCAACTGGGCTATTACAGCACACAGGAGAGAGAGTAACACCGAGCGTGGACGGGAGGGAGGGAGTTTAACGGGGGAGAAGCACATGAGAGCTTGCAACACTAGGGAGACATCAACAAAGAGCATGGAGGATGTCGGTCTTGTGGGGGAAAACCATACATCAGAGAGCGCTGGACAACACATGCACTCACTCATGGAGTGCTTAAGTAAAAAATTTAAAGTAGTTCTATAACAATGGATATTGGAAGGGTAGAACCCAACCAATCACAGAGATGGTAAAGATGCAGTGCTTCGGGTAGGAGAAATTTGAGATATGATGAGGTATTGTGGAAGACGAGACACAGCTGTTGTAATGGTTGAAGGAGATCTTTATTGGAGACGCCACAGTCTACATAAACACTCTCTTCGCTCCGCTCAGAGGTCCTCACCTCAGAACATTTTAAAGAGCATCCAAAGGGAAGGTTCCATTATACTACTCAAGGCGGGGAGAGTGGAAGAGAGAGAATGGAAGATACCACAACAAGCACGAGATGAACAAGCTGGGGCAAGGAAAGCCATCAAATAGGAAGCAAGCAAACATGAGTGATATTAAAATCAATCAATGGGCAGGCAGTAAGCCCCAAAGGTATTTTGCAACCAGTCAGCCTACACTGTTTGCTGGCCTCGACCAAAAGATGAGGATCAAGTCAGGTGTTTAAGAGAATAATACTATTGAGGTAAATGGGAAATGAACATTGTTTTGGGTGGTGATATGGGTTTGAAAATCAGGTGTTACCATTAAGGACAATTAAGGCATCTTTTTTGTTATGCAGGCGAATAGAAGAATTTAGATGGGTGATACAGAAAAAATGCAGGTGAGTTTAAAGGCATAAGCCTGGTTCCTTTGATACAAAATAAATTCTGGTCGAGGCCAGCAAACAGTGTAGGATGACTGGTTGCAAAATACCTTTGGGGCTTACTGACTGCCCATTGATTGATTTTAATTTCGCTCATGTTTGCTTGCTTCCTATTTGATCAGGTGTTACCATTAAGGACTATTAAGGCATCTTGGTTGTTAGGCAGGCGAATAGAAGTATTAAGATGGGTGACACCGAACAAATGCAGGTGAGTTGAAAGACATAAGCCTGGTTCCTTTGTTACAAAATAAATTCTGACATGCTCATTGTATTAATTGCATCACTGTGCCTTGGAGAGGCAGGGTAAGAGCAGTGTTTAATCCCATCAAACTGTAGGAGTACACCACCTCTCACTTTTTCTGCAGGTTCACAAACCCTGGTTGTGCAGACCTATGTACTGCGCTGTAATTGGCAATTGCTGTTATAGTGCTGCACAGCCGGGTCCTGAAAATGAATGTGCTATTTATTATAAATGTCAGTGTTACTTTAGCATGGAGCTGGTCTTCGAAATACTAGCGTGCTCCCCCACATGCGCATAGGAATTACTGCGCTCTACAGTTATGTTCCTGCAGAAATAGCGTTCCCTGAGCTACACATTTCTATTTCTGTTCTATTCGGTATGCAGTACTAACTGATTTAAATATTCTGTCCTGCACTAGTGCAATGTAGAGCCTGCTCTTTGTATTTTCTGAGCAGTATAAAGACTGCCACAATTCGGACAGAAATGCAGAGGGGGTGCCTATTAATGGGCAGAGTACCGTCAACCCGCCTGCTGTGAATGCATCAGGTAAACACAGATAAATTATTAAAATAGTCATTCACCATTTTATTATATTGTCTGTCTGTGTGCCGCCGGCCGCGCTAGCGCGAGTGTGCTGACGGGGGCAGGGCACATTCTGGCAGATTGCAGGATGACCTCTGCAGGTGGGTGCTCAGTGCGCTGTCAATTCAATTCAATTCATTTGTAAAGCGCACAGCTAACTCCGTAGAGGTGTCCCGGCTCTGGCGACCAATCCAAAATAGATGAGGAGAAGTGAACGAATTACTTGCCCAGTTTTGAGATTGCTTCTATAAACAAATTCCGAAAGAATGCAGTGGAGACTAGGTGGCAGAGAGTTCCATAATTTAGAAGCCAAGAAAGTAAAGGAAGGACTGCCTCATTATACTAATGCTGCCTACAGCCGGCCAATCTGACATGCGCACTTCAGAGCCAGCAATCCCAGCACTGTGAAACAGCCAGGAGATTGCTGGCACAGGCCTCCAGCATCAAAATGAGCGCTGAGTGACCCCGCTCCAACCAATCAGGATTGGTTGGATTGGCACTGGGCAGGAAGTCAACCACTTTTCCTGCTCGTCAATTAGTTAGGTTTGTTTTCTCAATGCTCTTCCTGTCTTCAGGGAACAGTCCCTGCGGACGTTCCTTACGTTAGTTGTGCCGTCACCATCACCTATCATTGGACAGTCAGTTCTTCTTTACCTACCGCGGGCGGTAACTGCTTTAGCGTGCTTCTTACCGAGCTATCACTGCCTCTTCGTGTCTGTGCCTTTTTGCAGGTCCCTGTGACATTCATGTCAGCCTTCTGCCTGGCCTCTCCAGTTTTAGGCTCTTATTGCCTGTTGACGTTTGCTTCTAATTGTAACGTAAGTGGTCCTATGTTTCTAGCGTCTCCCGATGTAGGTAAGTGGTTTTTTTTCAGCTGATTACACAAATTAATGGGTGCACTATTTACCGCAAATTTCGATTCAGATACTTCGAATTGGGTACTAAAACGCCACTAAGGTTATTCCCTATTTTGATGAGAGCGAACATCACATATTTGCAATTTTCTCTCACCGTTTGCACCAGGTTTTTACTTATCGTAAATCCGCGGTACAAACATTAGCAATTTGTGCCCCTCTATGTGTCTGCCTGTAGGGTACTGAGGCTTCGTATTAGCCGAAATGAAACCAGCATCTATTTGGTGTTGAATACGCGCGTCATATCAATAGGAGAAGCTCTACACCTAAAGACGGGATTGCAGAATGTCCCCTACTTGTGTTTTGTATTATTTATGCAGCAAACTTTGCAAGGACATAGTTGCTGTTAACACGAGTCCTCGTGGCATGTATGCATTAGCCGTAAGCCCCGAGATCTTTGCCTCACTAACTTCATATGTCACTAGCCGACACTGCAAAGCAGAATGGATACGTCACAGCACGTCTATCAAGAGATAATTTTCCTTTGAACGATTACACTGCACTGCGTTTTACAAATAAATACGAATAAATTGTGAAAGACAGTCTGCCTTTCACAATGTATTCAGGTGAATTCAAGCCTCTGCTTAGTCCCACTGAGTGACTCGTATTTCCTCATGCACAGGTCCCCGTGAGCAACGTGGACTACGTGCTGCGCCGTGGCACGCGCGGACTGCACTTTTCACTCACATGGGAAACAGCGGAATGGGCGTGACGAGCTGGCCGAGGATAATAACCGTGATGAATCAGCTTCTCGTCATGTCCTACGACTCTCCGGCGATGCAAGATTGCACTCGTAAGGAAACTTCCGCCGGACGTGGGATCTTGGCGTGTAAAGACGGCGAGTTAGTGCACTGCAGTAACTGAGCTGCATGCTTGTTGTGAGACTAAATCCCTTGCGTGCCTTAGTTTGTGAGGCATGTTGTTAATCGCACTGAAGCTACATGGAAAATACGTGATAAAGGTGTTTCACTATTAGTGCTCGAGTACACGGTGGGCATTGGGCAAAGATGTTTTTAATATGATCGATCTGTTTTCACTGGGGATCATGCTGTTCCTTTACAGCTGGTGCTGGTTCTATTTACCACCGGTAGTGTCGTATTTGGGCCTCAGGCCCACTTGCTGGTGAAAGTAAGGGACGCAGACACAAGTGGTATGGTTAGATAACTGTCCCAGAGCACGTGCGCTCGGCCCCTTTTATTGCCAGGGTCACCTGACAGGTGACACCTGTGGTGGGTGGGTGAAACCCATTCTGCAACAAATGTCAATACGCGAATGTCACCTAGCCTTATTGGCATTACAAATGCTGGACTCTCCCGCAACATGTTTTAATATTGCTATGTTCTTAAAATTTTGTATAAGGCACAGAACAAATCTTTAAATCTTAATACCTAGACGCTATGATTGCTGGCTGTATGCGAACCAATTCCAAAAAACTACGTTCTAAAATCATATTTTAAATGACTTTGTATATGAACTCTGTTATTAATTAAGATTCCTTTATACCTGACATGCTTTGTTATCTCTGTGATTACCTGTCTCTACTTACAAAGAAAATGGATTGTCAGATTTCTGAATGTAATATCAGTATAGAAATGTTTTAAATTTGCTGTATTTGTTGTATTTGTATTTTGCTTTTATGGATGTGCCTTGCTTCCGAATAAAGCTTTTATTGAATTGAATTGAATTATCACCGGTAGTGTCGTATTTGGGCCTCAGGCCCACATGCTGGTGAAAGTAAGGGACGCAGACACCAGGGTGCCAATTACGATCCGGTAAAAAAATTCCCCGTACGACTCGTATCCGGTCTTTTTACCGTACAAATCGTACAAGTGCCGTACAAACTGCCAATTACGATTCGCATGGGAAAAAGACCATACGAATCGCATTGGGAATCATTCCCCACACGTCCTCGGGTCGGAAAAAGTGTCCGACACGTCCTCGGACGAATCACCGTACAAATGTGAAAAGTGAAGTCCGACCGCGGAATCACGATCCATCCCGTGCGTCAAAAGTTACAACCGTATGGAAAAAACACCGTCCGCACCGAACACCCATAGCAACCATGGAGACATGTGCCCGCATATGCGCCGACCCCCCCCAGCCCCCGTACGTACATGTCGAACCCCCCCGTGTATGTACACCCGTGTACGTGTCGTACCCCCGTGTATGTACACCCGTGTACGTGTCGTACTCCTCCGTGTATGTACACCCCTGTACGTGTCGTACCCCCGTGTATGTACACCCCTGTACGTGTCGTACCCCCGTGTATGTACACCCGTGTACGTGTCGCACCCCCACCCGTGTATGTACACCCCTGTACGTGTCGTACCCCCCGTGTATGTACACCCCTGTACGTGTCGTACCCCCACCCGTGTATGTACACCCGTGTACGTGTCGCACCCCCACCCGTGTATGTACACCCCTGTATGTGTCGTACCCCTCCGTGTATGTACACCCCTGTACGTGTCGTACCCCCCCTGTATGTACACCCGTGTACATTAGAGTCGTACCCCCACCCGTGTATGTACACCCGTGTACATTGGAGTCGTACCCCCACCCGTGTATGTACACCCGTGTACGTCAGAGTCGTACCCCCACCACAACCTCCTAAGTACGGAGCGCACCCCAGGCCCCAACATCACAACCGCATGTACGAGTCGTACCAAGCCACACACAAGGACAGCACTGTACAACAAAATGGCCCATGTACACCCCGTACACACGCTAAAAACGCACGTACACAACCAGGACAAACCAAAACAACACAAGAATACACCATTCGAATGGCACAAAGCCACTAAACATGTCCAACAACCACTAAAACAACACATTCACTGACCTGCAACTGCCAAAAACAAACAGAGGCCCAAAACACCACCACTCCTTATAACACACCCACCCAAACTTCAAACACAGCCACACCCACCAATGGACCAATAAAAAGGGCCCACACACACAAACCATGAGCCTTTGCAACAGACTCACTGCTGCCAGACCCCACAGACAACCTACAGCACCAAACTAGAAGCTTTACCACACCTTACACTTGCACACCTTCACACAACCACCTTCACAAACACCCCCTCATCACATTCACACACACACCTGCACAACCACACCCACACACCCACAACCATCCACACCCCCCCCTCCACACCCACACCCCTCACCATGCCCACTAACAAGAATCCAAAGTTCAGTAACCGAGAGTTGGAGGTCCTTGTCGATGAAATCCTCAGAGTCGAGCCACACCTCTTTGGAACATTGGTCAGACAGACCAGCATGTCAGCAAAAACAGCCATGTGGCAGACCATCGTCGATGCTGTGAATGCTGTTGCGGACACCAGAAGGAACAAGCAGGAATGCCAAGCCAGGTGGTACGATCTGCGGAGGAGGGTCCGAGCCAAGATGACGGATGAACACAACCAAGCCAACGTCACTGGAGGAGGGCCGTCCCGCAGACCCGTACACTACCATCCCTGGGAGGAGAGGGTGATGGCCATACTGCCGGTGGAGGCAGTCGAAGGATTAGGAGGACTCCGAGACCCGGGTGAGTACACAAACAACGCACCTCACATGGGGGGAACGTCATCCACAACCAAACTCACAAACAGGCACGCTACCACCCCAAGCTATCGCATGACTCAACCACACTCCATGAACACGCACATGCCACTGGCGCCACCATGCCCCATGCACCCAGCTGGACAATGTCAAGTCACAGGCCACAGAAGACACCAACACATGACACGGTAACCCGGATGGCGGGAGGGTGGGCCCAAAAAATCACATAGTGCAACTCAGAAGCAGACAACAATGCCCTCTGCCCATATGGCCTAGGTCACAGCCAGACAAACAGTGTGTCCCCACACAGGAAAGACTCGCCAGCAAATGGCGGACGCCTTGCATTAACACATGGGGGTGAAGGCACTGTTTTGCACATGACAGCAGCTAATGAACAGCCAACACTGTGAAAGAGTGGCAGCACACACCACCACAGCAGCAGCGCAGACACAGACACTACACCCAATGGGTGCCTGGAGATCAGAAACAAACTCACATCAACAAGCCAAGGGCCATTCAAAGATCTGCTAACAGTGTGTGCCCAGGAAGCTGGGCTGAGGTGACAGAGGGTGACACACAGAGGGAGGGAGAGGGGGACAGAGAGGGAGGGAGACACAGGAAGACGGACAGAGGGAGGAGGCTGACACACAGGGAGGGAGAGGGGGACAGAGAGGGAGGGAGACACAGGAAGACGGACAGAGGGAGGAGGCCGACACACAGAGGGAGGGAGAGGGGGACAGAGAGGGAGGGAGACACAGGAAGACGGACAGAGGGAGGAGGCTGACACACAGAGGGAGGGAGAGGGGGACAGAGAGGGAGGGAGAGGGGGACAGAGAGGGAGGGAGACACAGGAAGACGGACAGAGGGAGGAGGCTGACACACAGAGGGAGGGAGAGGGGGACAGAGAGGGAGGCAGAGGGGGACAGAGAGGGAGGGAGACACAGGAAGACAGACAGAGGGAGGAGGCTGACACACAGAGGGAGGGAGAGGGGGACAGAGAGGGAAGGAGAGGGGGACAGAGAGGGAGGGAGACACAGGAAGACGGACAGAGGGAGGAGGCTGACACACAGAGGGAGGGAGAGGGGGACAGAGAGGGAGGGAGAGGGGGACAGAGAGGGAGGGAGACACAGGAAGACGGACAGAGGGAGGAGGCTGACACACAGAGGGAGGGAGAGGGGGACAGAGAGGGAGGGAGACACAGGAAGACGGACAGAGGGAGGAGGCTGACACACAGAGGGAGGGAGAGGGGGACAGAGAGGGAGGGAGACACAGGGAGAGCAAATCAGCCATGTGAAGTGTGGGAATGTCTGATCGTCAGCAGGTGGACTGCGCGCATGTAGACAAGGGTGGCCAGTGCCAGCACCCCCCCTCTCCTCCATGGCAAAACACAGGGCCATGTCACAACCTGTGCACGAGCACAACGACAGCTACCTGCATCATATAAGTGTGTGGAACAACTTCATGTGCCCACGTACAGTGCAACACGGAAGGCGCCAATGCACGGCTCGCCACACCTGCCCACTCCACTGCTGACTGCAGTCACACTTGACGCAGCAAGTAAGACTGTGCCACACATAGTTAAAGGCGCCAAAGCTGTGCCTAAGGGACACACCCATGCACAAGTGCACTGTGAGTGGAATGCAAGACAGATCCAAATTCCCAGAGGAAATGTTCCAACTTTGAAACTGATGAAACATGGATGTTGCATGGAACAAAATTAACATTGTCTCTCTCACACACAGGTCAACCTCGTGGTTCACCCCCCAACACTGGGGGGGAAGACTCACAGGACCCGGCTCTGCGGGAGGCCGATCCCACCGGCAGCGACGACTCTCACCACTCTGTGGACGACCCCGACCAACCTGGCCCCTCTGGTGTCCGACGACCTGCAGCACCTGCGTCAGGTACAACGGGGCCAACCACCACCTCCACTCCTGCCACATCCCACGAGACACCCAGGATCCCTGCCCCACCACCACAAAGCAGCCAGGCTGGCCAGGAGGGACACGGTGTCCCGGGCACCCAGGAGGAGGCAGGCGACCCCTCAGGGGTCCCGGAGACCCGATGTGCCCACAAGGGCAGGCCAGGTGCAAGTGGGCAGGGGTGGTGGGAGTGGAGGACGGCGGAGGCGCCAGCCTGACCAGTTGGCTGGGGAACCGGTATATTCCCATGTCCGAAACATCCTGGACACATACCAGCAGGACACCACGGGCATGGCCCAGGTTGTGTCCGTCCTCGAGGGGATCAAGACCCAGCAGGCCCAGCACCATGCGGAGCTACATGCCTGTCTACTGCAACACCAACGGAGGATGGAGGACGGACAGGCTGAGCTCGTGACGGTGTACACGGGAATTCACAGTACACTCCGTCGGATGGCCGACAACATGGGCAACCCTCCCTGTGCCAGAAGGCGTAGAACTTCACCACCCACAGGGAGGGATCAGGAGGAGGAGGCGGAAACATCCGATGGAGCATCCCAAACATCGTCACGGCCTGCTTCTGAGGGTCCCCGCAGGAGGGCGGGTCGTCCACGGAAAAGACCGTGAGGGTCGGCGCTACAGCACCATCTCCCAGGACACCTGGCCTGGCACCTGGCCCACTGGAGCAACAGCAGCACAGCATCAAAAGACATTCTCTGCTACATGGCCTTGCTGGTCACTGTCTGACCAATGTTGACAAAGACTGTGGCATGGACTCTGAGGATTTCAAATGGCAAGGACACCAACTCCCCTACTGAACTTTGGATTCCAAACACCCGGAAAGCCCCTCATGTCATACCCCCCCACTAAAATAAAAAGTCACACCATGAAGAGAAGATGCCTGCTGGTTGCATTATTACCTTACATGTGTCTTGTAAAGTCTAAACATGCCTGAGTTCTCTTTTGACCTCAACCATCCACACCCTGGGGCCTGAGTCTGGCACAGGACACACGGGTCACAGTGTATTAGGCAATACAGACATGGAGCACCATACACACCCGTGATGGGCCCAACCAGCTGAGGGGGTGGCCGCACAACCGTGCCGACAGACTTATTGAGTACAGCAACAGTCATGCGCAGAGGTCAGGGATCATGTCCAGTGTCCTGGGGGGCACCCAGGTATGTGTAGACAGGTGGCAGAACCATGTCCTGCAAGCTTGAGTCCGGTGGATGCAGATAATGGGGGCCTGGCCAACGTTGGATGCATGGGGATGGCACATGTCACAATACCCACACAGTCATGGACATCATGCACAATACACAGTCTCATCCCACACACACAGCTTGCATCTTGCTACTCGACACATAGACACATAGCCACTATCAGGGAAAACCATGCCAGACATGCTGGATGCACCGTGGCAACACACCAGCATTGACTGAGAAGAGGCACCTTGGAGGCATAGGGACACCTTTATTAGTCATGTATTCGGGATTGCAGAGGCAACTTGAAGTACACATGAACAGTACATGTGGAGTAACATGTGGGTCCAACACTGGCACCCCCCTTCTGCAGCACAAATGCGTGATAGCCATGGAACTGGCACACAAGTGTCGGCTAACAGCTAAACACCCCCAGCTGCTCACGGAGAGCCTGCCATACACCATTGATCCGCTGATGTGGAAGTCCCACAGCATGTCAAGCCAATGCAAACCGTATGTGTCCGAGGGCAGTGTTACACACATTGATGCCATCATCACAATCCACTATCCCATCACTGATGACTGTCAACAAGTCTGACCATCTATTCAGGTGTACACAGCTGCATGTCATGTGTACCATGGTGATGCAACATGTCTGCAGAGGAACAAAACATCGACAGGGGCAGTGTGCATACATCGTGAACAACTGTCACACCCAATACACCCCTGATGCATCCCTTACCCTAAGGAGACTTCCAAACGTGTCCGTGCCTGTAACGCTGAGTCAGCACACGATGACGTGTCCATGAGGAATAGCAGTGCCACAACAATGCAAGCAGCAGACGGCATGCGCAAGTACCTGGGGAAGAGAGACACACAAGAAGTCAGCCACAAAAAGCACAGCCACTTGCATGTGCATTTACTCGACACATGTATGGATGACAACATGCTAGGTCACAATTATGACTGGGGAAATACAACCATCACTGGCACCATCACTCCAGTGACACACCCACACACACCTCTGACTCACGTGCCATACATGCAGGTGGAGACACACATCACAACACATGCCACACGGGGACCAATGCGTGCACACTCAGACACTGGTACTCACCACTAAGCAAAGAAGTCGCGTATAAGACCAAGTCCGGATGTCCTCTTGCGGCTCCACATCCTCCACATCACTAGCCCCATTGCCAAGCCCTTCGTCCTCCACGGGTGGATGGTCCTCGTCATCTTGATCCAGGATGAGTGGCACAGCTTTCTCAACTGCCATGTTGTGCAGCATGCAGCAGACCATGAAGATTTTGCAGACCTTCGCCGGGGCATATGGGAGTGCGCCGCCGGTCTTGTGTAGGCACCTGAATCGGCTCTTCAGGAGGCCAAACGTCCTCTCTATCACTCGCCTTGTCCGGCCATGGGCGGTGTTGTAGCGGAGCTGGGCCGGCGTGATGGGGTTGCGGAGAGGTATGATCAGGCATGGCATGTTGGGATAGCCAGCGTCCCCTACATGGAAAGCACATGGACATCGTTAGAACAGGAGAAGCGGTTGTGCTGGAAGTCTACGCAAAATACAGGACAGACAGACTGTACCCACCAACAACACATGCTCGTTCGTTGCGCAGCTGCGTCATCATTTCAGGCACCCTGCTACGCCTCATGATGTAGGCATCGTGTGCTGATCCTGGAAAACAAGCACAGACATGTGAAATCACCATGTTGGACAGACACACCACAAGGGCATTGATGGAGTGGTAGTGCTTGCGATTCGGGTACGCTACCTCCTGTGCCTGTGGTGGTACCAAAGCAACATGTGTCCCATCTATGGACCCAATGACATGGGGCATCCCTCCCAGGGCATAGAATCCACGCTTGACCCCAGTCAACATCTCAGGGGTAGGAAAATGGATGAAGTCATCCAGGTGAATCAACATGGCCTCTAAGAAATCATGCAGCACACGGCAGAACATGCTCTGGGACATGCCACCAACATGAGCTATGGTATTTTGAAAGGTACCCGTGGCTAGAAAATGTAGGGCTGCCATTACCTTCAGCTTGGGTGTCAGTGCCGTAGGATACCTGTGCAGCGGTTGCAGGTGTGGTGTCAGTCTCGCCGTCAAATCCAGAATCAACCGTTGGGGGAAGCGGTAGCACCGGATACAGTCATTCTCCCGCATGGCAGCCAAGTCCGGAATTGGTCGGGGAAGAGGCGGCGCTCTGCAGTAATTTGGAAATGACAAGGAAGAGTGAGTGCACCACAACAACAATTAATTTGTACTGAGCACATGTTAATCTGTCTATACACATTTGCTACATACGGAGTCAGGTATGTGCCACATGCCCTGGACACGTATGGCTGGCAGGTGACACTCCTACCAAGACCCAGCTACACACGGAGATTGAGAACCTCCACATGCCATGGCATGGGATTAGCTGTGTCCCAGTGCAAGTGAACAGCCAGACGCAAGACAGGAGTGACATACATCCACACATCAGCAGAAGTAGGATGTCGATTTCAGAGACTGGTAGCGGAACACTAGAGCCACAGGTCACATGACATTACACTAGGACAGCCCACACACCTTGCCATGAAGGTGTACATGTGATGACTCACCACACATTCATAGAGAGGATGCAGACATGTCCTTGTTACGCTACTCCGTGTCCCATGCATACATACGCACCTCACATCCGATACCACATGTGGCATGGTGTGCGGAACAGTGTGCAATGTCAATCTACACACAGACACATGTTGGTTGCTGCAACAGCTGCAGCTTTTGAGGGTGCTCCAACATCAACCTAATGGGAACCCCCCACACATACATGACATAGTCACATCGTGCACCGTGGGTAGTGACAAGTCAGGTGTGGTAACCCCTGTACCGGGCATCAGGGGACACTTCCGTGTGTTGGTGTCCGTGCCATGCCAGTGTCGCTCATCCCAAGTGTGCAGTACGACATGCACACATGTCAAAGGAGTCAAGGGCATGCCTGGCACACATTGCACCGTCACACATTACATCTGTACACATCTCATCATACATCTGGTGCCTTCTCGACTCAGGAATCATGTGCCACATCACAGACTGTCACACCTGTGCCCCACACATGTAGTACTGCCCAGACAATGCCTTGATGTCCATCCATGGACAAGTATGTCAGCCCTATTCCTTCCTGTGTGCTGCCTGTCACCACTGTGATGTGTGAAAACCACCGTACTGCTGCTAAGATGGCCTGTGTACGTTCCCATATCACTATGGGAGTGCTGCCGTATGTGTACCCATAGTGATGGTGAGCGTACAGGCATGTGTACGGTCAGTAAGTATGCATACGCAAGAACACCCATAGTGGTACGGCCCGTACACGCGTGTGTACGTTCACTATCACCATGGGTGTCCTTGCGTATGCGTACTCGTAGTGGTACGGCCCGTACACACGCCTGTACGTTCACTATCACTACGAGTACGCATACGCGGGGACACCCATGGTGATAGTGAACGTACACATGCGGGTACGGGCCGTACCACTATGGGTGTTCTCGCGTATGCGTACTCGTGGTGATAGTGAACGTACAGGCGTGTGTACGGTCCCTACCACTATGGGTGTTCTCGCGTATGCGTACTCGTAGTGATAGTGAACGTACAGGCGTGTGTACGGGCCGTACCACTACGAGTACTCATACGCGAGGACACCCATAGTGATAGTGAACGTGCGCATGCGTGTACGGGCCGTACCACTATGGGTGTTCTCGCGTATGCGTACTCGTAGTGATAGTGAACGTACAGGCGTGTGTACGGGCCGTACCACTACGAGTACTCATACGCGAGGACACCCATAGTGATAGTGAACGTACGCACGTGTGTACGGGCCGTACCACTATGGGTGTTCTCGCGCATGCGTACTCGTAGTGATAGTGAACGTACAGGCGTGTGTACGGGCCGTACCACTACGAGTACTCATACGCGAGGACACCCATAGTGATAGTGAACGTACGCATGCGTGTACGGGCCGTTGCTATGCATTTGGGGTGCCCTAGGGGCCCGGAACGCACCGTACCTGTGGGTGAAGCTCAATTGTACATAGGGGACACATGAGGGACAAGTATTTAGGCCTACATGCATGCTGGTTGTTATGGAGACCAAGTTTCAAGTTTGAATTTGTTCTGGAAGGTGCACAGCAGAAGTCAGTTGGAATGAATCTACTTTGTTGCAATGTGTTTGTGGGGTTGACATCATGCTGAAGAAAAAAACACAATAAGAACCCACTGACTGTGCTAGGTTTGAAGGGATTGGAGGAAACATAGGATGCAAAGGTGAGTGACCAATCACTCTGTACTCCTGTGCATGAAACAGGCCAGCAAGGCAGATATAAGGCAGCCAGGTCCCATGAGGGAGCACTTGCCTGCACATATTTCGATTCTACCACACTGCTGCTGCTCCTGATTCCCTGGAACCATGTCAAGGTCTGTGGAGAGGTCACAGCCATTCACCCTGGAGGAGAACCTGGCATTGCTGGATGTGATCCTCCCACAGTACCCCCTGCTGTATGGGCGACCAGGGTATCAGGTGAGTGCAGAGCTACTAGCACAGACTGTGTCCCTTTTTTTGTGACTGTGACTTCTGCCATTGTGTCCAGGTGTGACACACATGCTATGTACTGTAGGGGGGGTCCCGGGGGGGGGGAATGCCTGATGTCTCCCAGCAGTACCCAGAGACAGGAGGGGTGTGTGCAGAGTCCTCCCAGCAGTGCCCAGAGACAGGAGGGGTGGGTGCCTATCACTCCCAGCAGTGCCCAGAGACAGGAGGGGTGTGTGCAGAGTCCTCCCAGCAGTGCCCAGAGACAGGAGGGGTGGGTGCCTATCACTCCCAGCAGTGCCCAGAGACAGGAGGGGTGGGTGCCTATCACTCGCAGCAGTGCCCAGAGACAGGAGGGGTGGGTGCCTATCACTCCCAGCAGTGCCCAGAGACAGGAGGGGTGTGTGCAGAGTCCTCCCAGAAGTGCCCAGAGACAGGAGGGGTGGGTGCCTATCACTCCCAGCAGTGCCCAGAGACAGGAGGGGTGGGTGCCTATCACTCCCAGCAGTGCCCAGAGACAGGAGGGGTGTGTGCAGAGTCCTCCCAGCAGTGCCCAGAGTCAGGAGGGGTGTGTGCAGAGTCCTCCCAGCAGTGCCCAGACACAGGAGGGGTGGGTGCCTATCACTCCCAGCAGTGCCCAGAGTCAGGAGGGGTGTGTGCAGAGTCCTCCCAGCAGTGCCCAGAGTCAGGAGGGGTGGGTGCCTATCACTCCCAGCAAGCAGTGCCCAGAGACAGGAGGGGTGTGTGCAGAGTCCTCCCAGCAGTGCCCAGAGACAGGAGGGATGTGTGCAGAGTCCCCCAGCAGTGCCCAGAGTCAGCAGGGGTGGGTGCCTATCACTCCCAGCAGTGCCCAGAGACAGGAGGGGTGTGTGCAGAGTCCTCCCAGCAGTGTCCAGAGACAGGAGGGGTGGGTGCCTATCACTTCCAGCAGTGCCCAGAGACAGGAGGGGTGGGTGCCTATCACTCCCAGCAGTGCCCAGAGACAGGAGGGGTGTGTGCAGAGTCCTCCCAGCAGTGCCCAGAGTCAGGAGGGGTGTGTGCAGAGTCCTCCCAGCAGTGCCCAGACACAGGAGGGGTGGGTGCCTATGACTCCCAGCAGTGCCCAGAGTCAGGAGGGGTGTGTGCAGAGTCCTCCCAGCAGTGCCCAGAGTCAGGAGGGGTGGGTGCCTATCACTCCCAGCAGTGCCCAGAGACAGGAGGGGTGTGTGCAGAGTCCTCCCAGCAGTGCCCAGAGACAGGAGGGGTGTGTGCAGAGTCCCCCAGCAGTGCCCAGAGTCAGGAGGGGTGGGTGCCTATCACTCCCAGCAGTGCCCAGGTACAGGAGGGGTGTGTGCAGAGTCCTCCCAGCAGTGCCCAGAGACAGGAGGGGTGGGTGCCTATCACCCCCAGCAGTGCCCAGAGACAGGAGGGGTGGGTGCCTATCACTCCCAGCAGTGCCCAGAGACAGGAGGGGTGGGTGTGATGCACAGTGTGAGCCTTGATAATTGATTGTGTCTTTGCCCTCATTCCACCTGTGTACTTTCACTGGCACGTACAGCTTTTGCCCTTCCCCAGAGGAGTATGTCCCTATGGCAAAGGTGCAATGCGTTGGCTGCATGACAGGCCTTGTTGTAACCAGCTAATTTGTTCTCATATGTGTCTCTGTGACATGTTGCAGGTGTATTGATGTAGTGTCACTTGTTCATCCTCACAGGTAGGCGCCTCTGCCAAGTAGCAGATCTGGCTGACCGCCGTCAGTGCCGTGAGGAGTGCGGATGGTCGGAAGCGGCGCCTGTCCCAGGTGAGGAAACGCTGGCAGGATATCCGGTGCTGGACGCGGAGGATCGCACGGGTCCTGCTGGGGACTCACCTGAGAGCCATAAGAACCGCGGGCGCCGCCGTCTCTCCCACATCCACAAGCGTGTGCTGGCAGTGGTCTTTCCAGACTTGGACAGGTGCTTACAGGAGATGCAGCAGCAGGAAGGGGGTAGGTACATGTGTGTTTGTTGTGTTTCACCAGCATTTGTAAGTCCACTGTTCCATGGATGCACTGCCAGGGTTTAATGGTGCTGTGCAGATCCTGTTACCCACAGTATTGCAGTGCTCTCCTGCCTCCCTTCCCCTCCTTGCAATGTGTTCCCTGGTCTGTGTGGAGTCACTCCGTCACAAGGTTATGTAGCCTGGCACCTTCTTCACGTGTACAATGCCTGCAGCATCATGTGTGGGGGTGGTGTGTAACAGGTTTTGGGACCTTGCCTGTGCCCTGTCCAGTTCTGGTCTTGTGGGTTCCATGTCAGTTGGCACTAATGCTGAGTCCAGACATGGGAGTTAGTCTCTCAAGTGTGAGGCCTTACAGCACGCATGTCCTATGTGGTGGCCTGTGACATGATGTGCATGAGTGTGCGGGACGCATAGTGCGGGGATGGTAGCGTGTGTTGCAGTCATTCCCATTCAGGAGCATGGAGTTGTGTGGCCACTACTGTCCCCAGGGGCATGTTTTCCTAGGTATCATGTGTGTAATCAAATATGTTGACAATCTCTGTCTCTACAGCATAGGTTGTGCTCTGTGCCATTGTCCCCTGGCCAAATGTATTTTGACGTGAAATGTAGTACAAGTGTCCACTGTACAGACTGACCTGATTTTCCTTGTTCATACTCACGGTGGACATTGCCTGTGTGTCGTGTTACAATCATCTGATGATGCCCATTTGTACATGAATAGTTGGACAGGCGCACCTTGGGTATTTTGTGTGCAACCTTGATTTGTTGCATCCCATGTGTATTTCACCCAGACTAAGGGATGTAAGTGCTTCCTGTGTCTCCAAATAATAGTCTCATGTAGGGGGTGGGTGGTGCGGGCATGGCCTTCATGTCACAACCTGATATCTCCTTGCTAGGACTGGCCAGTGTGTGATGTTTGTCTGGACATGCACTCAAGGTGCAGTGGGCCAGTCATGGTGGGCATGTTTTCAGTATAACCTATGCTGCATGTGCCTCTTGTTCCTGGATATGGTCCCTGCTCATCCCTATTTCCTGCCACGCTGTGTGGTGCAGATGCAGTGCTGGATTGTCCCCAGGGCCTTGCTCCTCAGTCAAAATTCCATTCCATCTCATTTGCTATTGTGTCATGCTCTCCATAGTTTTTCGGTGGAATGGTGGGTCAAACAACTGTGTCTTGCATGCCCTACCTTGTTTTGTAGATGTAACTCTTCTTTTGTTTCAGGCTATGCACTGTGACCTATGTAGATTGGACTCATGTGACATATGTATACAGGTGTATGATTAATTTCTGTCTCTTCACCCTGCCCACAGCATCGTCGGGGGACACGGAGGGAGACATGGGCACAGACGGAGCAGAGGGACCGAGCACCAGTGCCAGCGGTGACATCGGGGCTGGCACATCAAGTGGGACTGAGGCGGAGGAGAGTGAAGCCGGGGACCTGTCGACTGGCACAACAGAGTATGAAGCTGACGGGTCCGAGGATGATCTCTCCGAGTGGGCGGCGGCTGCACCAGCAGCTGACAGCGGCACTACATCTCGCCCCACCCCCTCCATTGCCATCAGCCGCCTCCCACTTGCTTGTGTCCCTTCCCAACGTGCCCGGTCACCACATGTCTCCTTCCTGCCAGGCACCACACCCCCTGCCCCTGTCTCCACTGCTGCCGCCAATGCCGAGTCTGTGGACATCCAGCGGCAGTTGCAGGTTGGTCAGGCTGAGATCCTTAATGTCCTCCATGGCCACAGCCAAGTGCTGCACAACATGGAGGCATACTTGGAGGGCATTCATTCATCGCAGGCTGACCAACGCAGCTTGCTGAGGTCGATAGACTCGACACTGACTGCAGCAGTGGGTCTCCTGCAGCGCTACGTCCCACCTCCTACCCCTGCCCCATCCACACTTCCCACTCCCATGCCTGTCCCACGTACACCCAGACGTCAGCATGCACCCACCACAACACACACAGGCACCACACCAGCAGGGAAGGTCCACCGCACACCTCCTGACACGCACACACAGGGTGAAGTAGGCACACCCACTGGGTCGGGGGGCAAACGTGTGACACGCAGCCAGAGTGGGAGTCCGCATTCCACCCAATCCACTCCCTCCAAATCCCCTCCCCTCAGCTCTCCTGGCCACATCTCTCCCAAAGACTCCTTCATGGCCGCTCTGTCCCTGAGCCCCACAGTGACCCCACCACGCAAGCGGTCAAGGAAGTCCTCGGTCAGGGTGGTTGATTCCCCCCCCTGTCTACACCCTCCCCCAGTGGCGCTGCGACCCATCCCTCTGACCCCCCCTCCTTGGGGCCTGTGGTTCCTTCGGGTGCAGGGGATTCCCTGGAGGACCTTGCTAAGGTGTGCAGTGAAATCCTGGCCTCTGGCTTTGGCCCTGCCCCACCCCCTGTGGTGGAGTCCTCCATCCCTGCACCCACGACGCCTACCCTTCACCCTCCTGTCCCTGCGGTGCCTGTTTCTTCCCCCCCACATGATGCCCTCACCCCTGTGGAAGACGACGGAATGTAACTGTGCAGGCAAGCTAGGGGACACGCATCCCACTGTGTCCCCCATCCAGCTGTGACTTCTGGACTGCCCTATGGGCTTTGTAAATATTAAACTTTCTACGAACAAACAATTTTTGATAATGCTGATTAAAGCCATTTTTGTTTCCTTTGAACACTACTGCTTTACTGATATTGCTGTTGGTGGGGCTGCTACATGATTTTGGGTGGTGCTCATGTGTTGGGTGTGTGGGAAATGTAGTAGTGTGCTGGTCATAGGGGGGACCCTGGGATCTGTGTGCCATCACACGGTGTTAGCTAGGTTTCTGTGTTCATGTAAGCAGTTGCTGCATGGTGAAATTGTCCAAAGGTGTATTCCTTCCTCTGTGTACCCTGACATCTTCCCTGCAGGGTGTTCCCAATATTTAGCGCTGAGCTGTGTGTACATTAGCTGGGTGTGTGACGGACACCTTCTACTTTGCACATGCATGCTGAGCGATGTCTCCACCTGCATCATTCGTGGCATTCTTGGTAGTCATTGTACTTGTGTATGTGGACTATTGACATGACTTCATGTGTACATGTTTTCTTTTCTGCGCTATGCATGCGTATACTCCCAGCCTCGCACACATGTGGTACATGTACTATAGGGTCTTTGTGCACCTGACTGAAATTTGTGGGCATGGTATCTGTGGCTACTCCACCCTTTGCGTTCCATGGGCACTGCTGTGAGTATTAGGCACACACCCCTCTTGTGACTGGGCACTGCTGGGTGGACTCTGCACACACCCCTCCTGTGTCTGGGCACTGCTGGGGGGACTCTACACCCACCCCTCCTGTGTCTGGGCACTGCTGGGAGTGATAGACACCCACCCCTCCTGTCTCTGGGCACTGCTGGGAGGACTCTGCACACACCCCTCCTGTCTCTGGGCACTGCTGGGAGTGATAGGCACCCACCCCTCCTGACTCTGGGCACTGTTGGGGGACTCTGCACACACCCCTCCTGTCTCTGGGCACTGCTGGGAGGACTCTGCACACACCCCTCCTGTCTCTGGGCACTGCTGGGAGTGATAGGCACCCACCCCTCCTGACTCTGGGCACTGCTGGGAGGACTCTGCACACACCCCTCCTGTGTCTGGGCACTGCTGGGAGTGATAGGCACCCACCCCTCCTGTCTCTGGGCACTGCTGGGAGGACTCTGCACACACCCCTCCTGTCTCTGGGCACTGCTGGGAGTGATAGGCACCCACCCCTCCTGACTCTGGGCACTGCTGGGGGACTCTGCACACATCCCTCCTGTCTCTGGGCACTGCTGGGAGGACTCTGCACACACCCCTCCTGTCTCTGGGCACTGCTGGGAGTGATAGGCACCCACCCCTCCTGACTCTGGGCACTGCTGGGAGGACTCTGCACACACCCCTCCTGACTCTGGGCACTGCTGGGAGTGATAGGCACCCACCCCTCCTGTCTCTGCGCACTGCTGGGAGGCCTCTGCACACACCCCTCCTGACTCTAGGCACTGCTGGGAGGCCTCTGCACCCACCCCTCCTGACTCTGGGCACTGCTGGGAGTGATAGGCACCCACCCCTCCTGACTCTGGGCACTGCTGGGAGGACTCTGCACACACCCCTCCTGACTCTGGGCACAGCTGGGAGTGATAGGCACCCACCCCTCCTGACTCTGGGCACTGCTGGGAGGCCTCTGCACACACCCCTCCTGACTCTGGGCACTGCTGGGAGGACTCTGCACACACCCCTCCTGTCTCTGGGCACTGCTGGGAGGACTCTGCACACACCCCTCCTGCCTCTGGGCACTGCTGGGAGTGATAGGCACACACCCCTCCTGTCTCTGGGCGTTGCTGGGAGGACTCTGCACACACCCCTCCTGCCTCTGGGCACTGCTGAGAGTGATAGGCACACACCCCTCCTGACTCTGAGCACTGCTGGGAGGACTCTGCACACACCCCTCCTGCCTCTGGGCACTGCTGGGAGTGATAGGCACCCACCCCTCCTGTCTCTGGGCACTGCTGGAAGTGATAGGCACCCACCCCTCCTGTCTCTGGACACTGCTGGGAGGACTCTGCACACACCCCTCCTGTCTCTGGGCACTGCTGGGAGTGATAGGCACCCACCCCTGCTGACTCTGGGCACTGCTGGGGGACTCTGCACACATCCCTCCTGTCTCTGGGCACTGCTGGGAGGACTCTGCACACACCCCTCCTGTCTCTGGGCACTGCTGGGAGTGATAGGCACCCACCCCTCCTGACTCTGGGCACTGCTGGGAGGACTCTGCACACACCCCTCCTGTGTCTGGGCACTGCTGGGAGTGATAGGCACCCACCCCTCCTGTCTCTGGGCACTGCTGGGAGGACTCTGCACACACCCCTCCTGTCTCTGGGCACTGCTGGGAGTGATAGGCACCCACCCCTCCTGACTCTGGGCACTGCTGGGGGACTCTGCACACATCCCTCCTGTCTCTGGGCACTGCTGGGAGGACTCTGCACACACCCCTCCTGTCTCTGGGCACTGCTGGGAGTGATAGGCACCCACCCCTCCTGACTCTGGGCACTGCTGGGAGGACTCTGCACACACCCCTCCTGACTCTGGGCACTGCTGGGAGTGATAGGCACCCACCCCTCCTGTCTCTGCGCACTGCTGGGAGGCCTCTGCACACACCCCTCCTGACTCTAGGCACTGCTGGGAGGCCTCTGCACCCACCCCTCCTGACTCTGGGCACTGCTGGGAGTGATAGGCACCCACCCCTCCTGACTCTGGGCACTGCTGGGAGGACTCTGCACACACCCCTCCTGACTCTGGGCACAGCTGGGAGTGATAGGCACCCACCCCTCCTGACTCTGGGCACTGCTGGGAGGCCTCTGCACACACCCCTCCTGACTCTGGGCACTGCTGGGAGGACTCTGCACACACCCCTCCTGTCTCTGGGCACTGCTGGGAGGACTCTGCACACACCCCTCCTGCCTCTGGGCACTGCTGGGAGTGATAGGCACACACCCCTCCTGTCTCTGGGCGTTGCTGGGAGGACTCTGCACACACCCCTCCTGCCTCTGGGCACTGCTGAGAGTGATAGGCACACACCCCTCCTGACTCTGAGCACTGCTGGGAGGACTCTGCACACACCCCTCCTGCCTCTGGGCACTGCTGGGAGTGATACGCACACACCCCTCCTGTGTCTGGGCACTGCTGGGAGTGATAGGCACACACCCCTCCTGACTGGGCACTGCTGGGAGGACTCTGCACACACCCCTCCTGCCTCTGGGCACTGCTGGGAGTGATAGGCACACACCCCTCCTGACTCTGGGCACTGCTGGGAGTGATTGGCACACACCCCTCCTATTTCACAATATGTACGCTTAGTCCATACACGTGTGTGGGTTCGCTCCATGGGGGTACGGGTCGTACTTACACTGTTGGGGTGGGGGTACGCTCCATACATACGCGGGTGAGGGTACGGGTCGTACTTACACAGTTGGGGTGGGGGTTACGCTCCATACAACCGTGGGTGAGGGTACGGGTCGTACTTACACTGTTGGGGTGGGGGTACGCTCCATACGTCCGCGGGTGAGGGTACGGGTCGTACTTACACTGTTGGGGTGGGGGTTACGCTCCATACGTCCGTGGGTGAGGGTACGGGTCGTACTTACACTGTTGGGGTGGAGGTACACTCCATACGTACGCGGGTGGGGGTACGGGTCGTACTTACACTGTTGAGGTGGGGTTACGCTCCATACGTCCGCGGGTGAGGGTACGGGTCGTACTTACACTGTTGGGGTGGAGGTACGCTCCATACGTACGCGGGTGGGGGTACGGGTCGTACTTACACTGTTGGGGTGGGGGTACGCTCCATACGTCCGCGGGTGAGGGTACGGGTCGTACTTACACTGTTGGGGTGGGGGTACGCTCCATACGTCCGCGGGTGAGGGTACGGGTCATACTTACACTGTTGGGGTGGAGGTACGCTCCATACGTACGCGGGTGGGGGTATGGGTCGTACTTACACTGTTGGGGTGGGGGTACGCTCCATATGTCCGTGGGTGAGGGTACGGGTCGTACTTACACTGTTGGGGTGGGGGTTACGCTCCATACGTCCGCGGGTGAGGGTACAGGTCGTACTTACACTGTTGAGGTGGAGGTATGCTCCATACGTACGCGGGTGGGGGTACGGGTCGTACTTACACTGTTGGGGTGGGGGTACGCTCCATGCATACGGTGGTGGTGGTACGGTCCGTACATATCCGTCCCCACGCTATGTGATGCTTGTGCGACCCGTACCCAGGCCTTTGCCACGTGGGTACAGCCGTCCCACCATTGTTGGGGTGACGTAGGTGTGGGCGTGGTACGACTCGTACCCACGCTCTTAAGGCATGGGTACGGGACGTACCTGTATAGTTGTGTTGCCGGTTCGCATCGTCAGGCACTTCCTTTGTGGCGGACGCAGGCTTTGCTGGACACGCCCCCACCCCCTCGTGGTGACCAGGGCATGGGGGTCAGGTATGTCCAGGGCATGTGTGCTGTGTGACATTGGTGGTGGTTTCCTGGGCTGCCCCCCCCTTTCCCCCCCTTTCCCCCCCTCCCTTAGTTGTTCTGACCTTCTGCGGCGTCTGCGTCGGAACCTGTAGAGGAGGTCGACTGCTATGAGGGCCGGGATGACACGTAGGTTCGGGTCCATGTCTGTCCGTCGCGTACAGGTACTCCTTGTTCGCGTCGTCCTGATTTCCCGGCAGTTTTTGGCAGCTGGAAAATATTCACCGTGCGGGATGACGTCGGTGCGAATCGTAATTCCTGGTTCGTGAATAGCAGGCTGCGTGCGTCCTGACGTCACGTCGGCGCTTTCCCGGATCGCATTTGTATGTTTATTTTGGTCGGTCGGGGTTTTGTACGATTCGTACGGAAATAGTGTTTCCGTGCGAATCGTAATTCCATGTTTGTACATTTTGACGACCGGGTACGCGTCGGACGGAGAATTTGCTCCGTCCGACGCTTCGTACCCGGTTTTTACAGGATCGTGATCGGCACCAAGTTGTATGGTTAGATAACTGGCCCAGAGCACGTGCGCTCGGCCCCTTTTATTGCCAGGGTCACCTGACAGGTGACACCTGTGGTGGGTGGGTGTTCAGTGTGTGTTACAGCATGCTGGAACATTAGACTGCGGATCGGAGGATCACTACACACCTCCCAAACTTTAATAAAGGTCAAAACTCAAAAAGTCCAAACCTGTGGGAGAGAACACAAATTACAAACAAAAATATAAGTCAGTGATAATGACTTCCACGTAGTCTCTTCGCTGATGGTCAACTGCCGGCGATAGCATTCTTGCAGCCGGGACCACTCTGTCTCTTTGGCACGATGTCCAGGTGCTCTATGGACGTGCTCGTTCGGACTTGCACCGTGGAAGTGTGCTTTACAGTCTCCTTCTTCCTGTACTGCCGTCAGTGAAAAGTGTAGATGGAATGATGGTGGACCATTGGTGTTTTACTTTCCGCTGAACAGTCCTGGTAGAGGTGTTTTCTCAAACTGGTGGTTGTCTTCTCACAGGATTCACAGTTGCAGGATATCCCTCTCACGGATACCCCTCTCTCGTGGGTGTCCCCTCTCACTGGATGACCCGGAGGCCCTTTGTTGCCAGGCTTCCACTGGACCGGTGGTCGGCCACCTTGGAGGAATCGCTACGGGTCCTCTCTCCGTGTCCGAAGCTCCACCTGAAAAGGGTGTTGTTGGCACTTGGTCCTTCGCGCGCTACCTCTGTTCTCCCAGGATCTCCAGAGCAAGCTTTAACAGTCCATCTCTCGTTTCGGGACCCGCTGCCACCGGTGCCCCTGATGCCTCTGCCCCTTGGATTTCCACGGTCCTCTGCCCATTCCTTCCCAGAGGTGGTTGTTACCAACAAACCGGCCTGCTCGCCTCTGTCGTCCCCGGGTGACCTTCGGGTTTGCACATAGACGTGTACTCCCAGTGATGCTGATGTTTTCCGGGTACTGAGTTTGGATGTCCATGCACCTTCTCCTTTCCTCTTCGGGTGTTCCCCTTCTGGTGTGTGTTGTGTTGATCTGTCACGCACACCTCTTTGCTCTTCTCCTCTCCTTCTCTTCATCCTTCGTCGTGGCATCGTGCCACTCAGGATCAACTGTCTTTCTTTTTCCTTTCTTTACGACGCGGTTCGGTCTTCTTGCCTTCTTGCTCGTCCTTACCAGGCTTCTCCGTGTAGCGTGCACTCTACACGTTTCCCTCTGGTCTTGTCCCAGCACTGGGACACTGTCTTCCTTTCACTCTGTGACTGGACCGGTTGTCGCGACCTTCTTTCTCACGATTACTTCTGATTTCAAAGTAATGTTGTTGGACCTCTCGTCCGTCTGTTTCTGGTCTTCTTCGCGGATCTCTCCAGGGGTCCTCTTCATTGACGTCCCCTCAGTCTTCCTCTTCCCTCCCTCTCTGACCTCTTGACAGGTCACTGTGTTCTCGGACCTCTTGTAGGTCTGCATCCTCCTTGCGACCATCTGGTGGGTCGGCTTCTTCCTTGCGACCATCTGGCTGGTCGGCGTCTTCCTTGCGACCATCTGGTTGGTCTGCTTCTTCCTTTCGACCATCTGGCTTGTCGGCGTCTTCCTTGGGACCATCTGGTTGGTCGGCTTCTCCCTTGCGACCATCTGACTGGTCGGCGTCTTCCTTGCGACCATCTGGTGGGTCAGCTTCTCCCTTGCGACCATCTGACTGGTCGGCGTCTTCCTTGCGACCATCTGGTTGGTCGGCTTCTCCCTTGCGACTATCTGGCTGGTAGGTGTCTTCCTCCTTTTCCCAGGTCTTCGTGCTTCTGGTGGTTCGCGCAACCACCTCTTCTCCCCACTCACGTTGCTGTAGCGCGCTTCTGATGGCGCTCTTCCGTTACCTCACTGGGTGCACTCGCTGCACGTTCTTCTACCTCCTTTGTTCCTGGAGCAGTGTCTGCTGTTCTTGCACGTCTTCACACTTGCCTGGTGCCGAGTTCTGGCACCACCGTTGGTTCGTGTGGTGGCGCTCCTGTCTCTTCCTTGCTGCTGCAGCGATAACCTGTGGCTACCAGGTACTGCTGCGCTCTCTCTCGGCCTCACCTCAGTTCAGTGCTTCTGGTGGTCTGTGCCACCGCTCCGTCGACTTGCTCCTGGTCGCTCCCTTTTGAGCGTTCATGCCTTTGCTCTGCTTCTCTTCGTAGGGTTCCTTTCGCTGTATCCCGTTAACTGCGGGGTTCTTGCTTGCTGCACTTCTGGCACGTTCCTGCACCGTCCCTTTGCAGTGGTTTAGCACCACTATTGCATCGCAGCGTTATAGCGCTTTTACCTTTGCGCCTTAGCAAGTCTTTCCTGTGACTTTCCTCACTCACCTACAGGCAGCTGCCAGCCAGCCCTGCGTCGCTGCTATGTACCTTTGGCTTGTTGCAGGCTTGTTCTGGTCTGGTGCTGCTGCAGTCCTAAAAGTGTCCATTAGATGGCAGTGCTGCCTTCACTTGACTCTCCGTCTTTGCTAGCCTCTATGGCAGCAGGGTCTTGTGCTTGGTTTATACCTGGGGATGGCGCCTCCTGAAGCCTCTCATTGCAGGGCCTCTCCCGGGCTACATTGCTGCCTCGGAGTTTGCAGTCCCTGCTGGCCACCCTGGACACACCCACAGCCGGGCCTCGCCCCCGTCACCGCAGTGAGTGCCTGTCTTTGCTTTCCTTGTGGGGAGGGGGGCTGAGTAGCCTTGCCTCTGCACTTCAATTTACTCCTCCGTGGTGCTTGCCGCCTGCAGTCGCTTAGGTGCTCTGCCCCTCACAGCAGACTCACCCACCTCGCGGGCTGCGAGGGGGCTGGAGCTGCTCCTGGTTAATCCTCTCTTTTCCCGGTGTCAGTATTGTCCCCTCCTTGGGGCACGCACAACCCTGCTGGCATCACTGGGGGCTCCTCTTCACACCGGTGAGTCACTTTTCTTCTTGGCATCTGTCCCGCCCCCGCAGCAGTCCTTCGGAGGGGTGTTGGCGGTGTTCTCCTTTGCCCTCGGTGTTGGGGCATGAACTGGCATTCAGTTGCGGATATCGCCACAGGGCGGGGAGTCGCTTCCTTACCGCCAAGGGCCGCACGCTGTCTCTTTCTTGCTCTCCCTGCCCGCAGCAGCCTCTCAGTTTCTTCGCTGCGTGGGTGAGGTGAGAACCGCTGGTAGCGAGCTGCGGAGGCCACACGACTGGTCAGAGGTCGCTTTTGGCTCTAGGCGCGGCGTGGGCTCCCGCTCGATTACATGTACGCCCGGGTTTCGCGCAGTAATGGTCTCAGGAGAAGATCCCAAGCGCTTCTTCAGGACCAAGGCAAATGTGTAGTGAGTGATAGTGTAGTGTTGTGGCCTTTCAAAACTGATGTAATGCCACTAATCAGGATAATAATCCAAAAGAAACGGGAAATTATCCCCATGAAATGCAGCTGAGAGAATCCCCTAGATAGTTCTCGTAGGGATTGGACGTCTAGCAAACTACCCAACCTCTCGCCAACGAGGGTAGGTTGCTAGACCTCCAATCCCTACGAGAACTATCTCTTATGGCTTTATCTCTTAAAAGATATCCAACAAAGTGACCCTTAAGGGGACCCGTAGGGCATTGCAGCGCCGGCCCAACGAGAAGCACTGTCCAGTGATGAAGCATGACATCCTTCGGGGTGTGTGAGTGCACCAAGACCACGACACACTGTCCCCAGATACTATAATTTGAGAACGACTACAATCTTTCTTTTCATACTCTACATCTCTCTTACAGGAACTGTGATTCTCGTAGAACTTGATTAGAATTTTCAGGAGCACGCTTTACTGGACCTACATTTAACTCCTTGTCCCCCCTCGTCCTTATTGTTGGGAAGAGCAATTTGCCAATTTGGTGTTGCAGGACGTTTTGGTCTGAGCCATTCCACAGACCCACCATCTTGGGAAGTACTGCTTTGGTATTTATTCTAAAGGTGAGAAATCTACTGTTAGAAGTATTTTTGTAAAAATAAGTTATTTGTTTTAGGCAATGTTCTTTCTAGAGGATACTCTATTTAACATCAGATTCTATTACAGGACCGGAGGCTTCGTATTATGCTTCTCTTTCTTATTTATTGCTACTCACAGAAGCCAATGAAAACTTATATTATGTAAAACAAACTACATTTCCCATGATGCATGCACCACATCACTTCCTGCAGAGCCCCATAAGAGCCAGCAATACCGGAACCTGTCCTCTTTCTTTGCTGCTCACGCAGAAAGTTAAGTTGCTGACATTGTTCTTCCTTTTTTACATCGCTAATTGTGATATGTAATGTTGGGTGTCTTTATTACAAGCTTCGCGGCGCATTGTTCATGCTTAGTTTATGCCTAAAGCCGCTTTGCTGTGTAATGTATATTTGGTGTTTTGCCTTCCGTACTTAGCCGTGTAGGCGTTCTGGTTACACGCCCTTGGCGCTGTGAGGCTCCCGAGGGTAGCGGCAATGTTTGGCGGCATTAGTGACCCTGAATTTTGAGATCGGCACTCGATGCGTGTGCATCGCGATCCTTGCTTGGGAGACGCGGAGCTCTGCCGCGCTGCTTTGTGTGCACCCAGCGCGTTCAGCTCTTCCTTCCTGAGAGTGGCCAAGGTACCGCTCCGCCTTCGGTGGGGTGAAAATAAATGCAAAATTAGCGCGAAGGCTCCCCTCATTAGCCGGTGCGCTGGGAGACAGTAACTTTTACTTTCTGTTACGTTCCCACGTGCGTAGCCCAATTGGGCTATATTTTGGTAGGATTTGGGCTACGCACGTCGTTACTGCCCAGTATTCTGTCGTTTTTCTTTCGTTTTTGTTATTCCGGTCTGGGATTTCCATGGAGAGCACTGTCTTACGCCTGGCTGGCTGCAAAACGACCTGGGCCTGGAGGGAGCACACCTCCTTGGATTTTTCTTTGCTCTTTGGCTCCACTACGCCCTGTGGGCTGCAATAATTGGGACACAGCTTTGCTGAGGAGCTAGGTACCTGTTCTGTTTGTGCTGTGGGTTGGCTCCCCCTTCTTAGTCCTCCTTACTGTTACCTTTATGAGCAAGTACGTCTATAAATTTGGCTCCACTATGGAAAACTGGGTGCACTATGAGGAGGATGACACCTTATATGAGGAGGAAGTAGATACATCTTCCATTGAAGAAAATATTGTTGAGGCCCTGGACGCTTCCGTACAGGAGTCGGTCAACAAGGCCCTGGAGAAGGCAGTTACGGGAACTGTGCAGCAGGCGTTAGCTACTGCTTTGAAGCCTATTACCGGGCAATTGGAGAAGTTTGCGAAGCGTCATGGCTTCACTGCCCCGACAGGGGTTCTGTCAGAAGGCCCACAGCCTAAGCCTTGGCCTCATTCTGCCTCATACTCTTCACTCCCGCGCCCTGATACTGAGAAAGACAAGGTTCAGGATACCGATACTGATCCTGGTTCGACCGCTTCTGATACCCCAGACCATTCCCCTCCTAGGAAGAAAACGAGGAAGGCCAAGAATGTGGAAACTCCACAGACGACCCCTACTCCTTTTGCGTTTAATCCCTCTGACATTGTTCATCCCAGGTCTTCTGACTGGCTGCCCGCCCCAGAGGTGGCGACGTACCTGCATGAAAATTTGCGCAAAAGTTTCGACAAGGAAGTGCGCAACAGGCTGCGGTCTGAATATCCCCGGCCGGATCTCTCGGACAAGGTGGCTGAAACGCCTGAAATTGACTCCAGCCTTTTAACTTTCCTAAAAAAGTTCGCTAAGGACCCAAAAAAGGGTATAGATCGCGCCTGGCGAGGCTGTCAAGACAAGCTTCTTGATGTGGTCGGCCCATTGGCCAAGATCTTGGAGATGGCTCTTGAGGCACAAGAATCGGGAACCACCATCGATTCCCATGTGTTGGCGGGCTGGACCCAGCGTGCCATCTGCCTTTTGGGTAATGCCAACTGCGCAATTTCCACAGAACGACGAAAGTCCACACTTATGCGCATGGACTCTAATCTAACTGAGTTGTCAGCGGCAGAACCTGGACCATTGGTGGACGGAAACCTCTTTGGGGATCGTTTCGTCAAGGATGTGCCCAAGTATGTGCGCATGTTTACGACCCTCGATAAGGCACAAGCTGGAATAAAACGTGTGTTTCAAGCTGGGGTTTTCAACAGGGCCGGACGAGGCCAGGGACGCTTGTTTGGCCGTCAGTATTCCCAAGGTCCTCAGCGAGGAGTCTTCGGTCGTGGCAGGGGAGAGTGGGACTCTACCTGCGGCGGCACCTTCTACCCCACCAGGCAGCGCTTCAACAAGCGACGTTTTAATAAAGGCTCCTATTGGGGAGGATTCCAGAACACCGACTCTTCAGGTGAGCGCTCCAGACTTATTCCTTCCTCCCTTGAGGGGACGTATTCAACAGTTTTATCACAACTGGGTTCAACTATCGCAGGATGCCTGGGTTTTGCAAACAGTTCAGGGGTTTCATCTAGACTTCTTCCAGACTCCCTATCAGGTTCATCGGCCCAGACAGCTTTCTTTTTCCTGATTAGAGTGCGATTTCATAGATTCAGAAATAGAAGGATTGCTGCAGAAACACGCGATAGCGCCTTGCGACGAGGGCCCTCGCGGTTTCTGCAGCAATATTTTTCTGGTGCGGAAGAAAGGCGGTGGTTACAGGTTGGTACTCAATTTGAAGGATTTCAATCAGTATATGACTTACAAGCACTTCAAGATGGAGGGCATCTATCTGTTGGCGGATCTCCTGAAGCAGGGGGATTGGTTGGTTCGTCTGGACCTGAAGGACGCCTATCTGTCCGTCCCCATATTTCGTCCACATCGTCGATTCCTTCAGTTTCAATGGCGGAACCGGTGGTACGAATATTTGGTCCTTCCTTTCGGTCTTTCCTCTGCACCGTGGTGCTTCACCAAGGTTCTGAAACCCGTAGTAGCTTACCTCAGGGAACAAGGGGTTTGCATGATTGTCTATCTGGACGACATGCTTATCATGGCGCAGTCTCCGACGTTGGCGGTTCAGTAGTTGCGCATGACCATTCGTATCTTACAGAACCTGGGGTTTGTGATCAACGAACCCAAGTCGGTTCTGTGCCCCACGCAGACGATAGACTTTTTGGTGTTTGTCATAAATTCTCAGACTGCCCAGCTCAGTCTTCCACGTTCCAAACTTCGAGATATCAAAAAGGAACTCCGCTCCCTGTTAGCCAAGCAAATGGTTTCTCTCAGGGTAATTGCCCGGATAGTGGGACTTCTCGCGTCGTCCATTCAAGCAATATTTCCTACACTACAGGGCCCTTCAGCGACTCAAAATTCAACATGTACAGAAGGGTCTATCCTACACGGACTTAGTTCCTCTTTCCCCAGAAGTGCGGGAAGAGATACAGTGGTGGCTTGCCCACGTAGAAGCATGGAACGGCAGAGCAATTTTCGGCTCCCTACCAGAAGTGGTCATAGAATCCGACGCCAGTCGTAGGGGCTGGGGAGCCCGCTGCGGAAATATTTCCACAGGGGGACATTGGTCTCTAGATGAGTTAAATCTACACATAAATTTTCTAGAACTCCTCGCAGGGTCATTTGCGATCAGGACCCTATCTCCCAGAAAGGTCTCATGTTGCATCCTTCTTCGGATGGACAACATCTCAGCGGTGCGGTACATCAACAAACTGGGGGGCACGGGGTCCTCAATGCTGGTAGAGATAGCGAAGGACTTTTGGCATTATTGCCTGAGTCACCAGATTTCGGTCATGGCCGAATACATTCTGGGTCAGTCGAATGTAGTGGCGGTTTGGAACTCACGCCACGTCAAGGACTACAGCGACTCACAACTTCATCCACGGGTGGTTCAGTGGTTGCAGGAGATATGGGGCCTTTGCGAGATTGACCTGTTTGCCTCCAGACTGAATCGCCAAATGACAAAGTTTTTCAGCTGGAGGCCGGACCCATTAGCTCTAGCAACGGATGCCTTTGCACAGGATTGGATCCCGAATTTGAATTATGCGTTTCCACCCTTCATTCTCATTCCTCGTGTGTTCACACAGGTGATGCGCCAGAAGGCGGAGGTGATATTGGTGACTCCCTTGTGGAAGTCGCAGCCTTGGTTCCTGTTATTGCTGGAGGCGAGTTGCGACTTCCCCAGGTGGATCACATGGTCCTCGACAATGCTCCAGGACCCTTATGGAGAGATGCTATGGTACTATCGGGGCAGCTGCCTCTGATGGCCTGGAGACTTTCCGGCAGCGTTGGCAAATGCCAGGATTTTCGGAACAAGCTTCAGGCTTCATCAACCAATCGTGGGCCCCCTCTACCAGGAAGCGATATTCTTCAGCCTGGGGGTGCTGGGTTCGTTGGTGCATGGGACAACATGTGGGTCCCGTGGGGGCAGAATTACCCTTTATTGTAAACTTCCTGTCCGAAAAAGCATCTGAAGGTTTAGCGTATCGCTCTGTTAATAATTTCCGTTCAGCTATATCGGCGGGCCACTCTCAGATTGAGGGCAAACCTGTCGGAATGCATCCCTTAATCTGCAAACTCTTAAAGGGTATCAGAGTAGCTAATTTACCCAAACCGAAATATTCTTCCTTGTGGGATGTCTCACTGGTTCTTTCCCTGTTTAACCGATGGCCCAACAACAATATGTTGTCCAGGAAACAATTATCGGCCAAACTGGCCATGTTGCTATGCCTGGCGACTTGTAGACGTTCTTCGGATGTTAAGGCTCTAGATATCACAGGTAGAGTATTTACTCCGGAGGGAGTTTCTTTTAATATCACGTCTAGAACTAAAACCATGTCACGCAGCGTAGACTATCATGCTTTTCCTGACAATGCTAAACTTTGTGTAGTTCAATGTCTTAAGGCTTATGAGGAATGTACCAGGCCTACCATGCCTGATGGTGTGGTACAATTATTGATTGCTTTGCAGAACCCTTACAAACCTGTTACTGCGGCTACTATAGCCAGATGGTTAAAAAATGTTATGCAGGAAGCAGGTATTGATACTCAGGTCTTTGGTGCACATTCTGGTTGAGGCGCTATGGCATCTAAAACCTTCATGTTGGGTTCTACTGTTCAAGATATTATGCATTCTGCGGATTGGTCTTCTGAGTCAACATTTAAACAGTTTTATTATAAACCGGTGGGTGACATATCCTCTGTAGGTTTTAATCAGCGTTAAACTAGCATAAAACGAAGCCTCCGGTCCTGTAATAGAATAAAAAATTAGCTAGCATTCACGCCAAGAATTTTCAATTCTATTAAGGACAAGGAGGTGAGGATTATCCCACCTGGTTAAATTACAGTATTGTAATTCTTACCCACCCGTTTGCATATATATTCTGGTTACACAGAAGTTACGGGTTGTTCTATCTCTGCTTTTTTCAGGACCCGAATAGAAGATGGATTAGACGTTCTTCCCAGCTGGTCTTTTGTTTATACTATTGGACTTTCATGTTCGAAGCAAAGAAAGAGGACAGGATCCGGTATTGCTGGCTCTTATGGGGCTCTGCATGAAGTGATGTGGTGCATGCATCATGGGAAATGTAGTTTGTTTTACATAATATAAGTTTTCATTGGCTGCTGTGAGTAGCAATAAATAAGAAAGAGAAGCATAATACGAAGCCTCCGTGTCCTTAATAGAATTGAAAATTCTTGGCGCGAATGCTAGCTAATTTTTTATTCCTCACTGCCCTACCACCTCCCTATTCTGTGGAATGTTTGCTTTTTCCATCTGAACACGGCCCAAGCTAGAAATCTGTACATTGATGCATCTGATTATTGTTGGGTTCTGCATCCAAGGGTGCAAACAGTCAAGTAATAAACTAACATCATTGCACAGGAGTGGCATTTGTATACAGCTTCTCTGTCACTTCCAGAGTGAAACAAAGTCAACAAGCTGCACAACACTACCTACCAGCGCACGGGAGCTGGTCTGTTTAAATCTTCAGAGTCCAGTCTTGCACCTGGAGATATTCTAAAGGTGAGGAATCTGCAGTTATAGTATCCAACAGAAAGAGCATTACCGAAGGTAAGTAACTTGTTTAAGAATGCATACATTTTTAGTCACTGTATTTTATTTCATAATCCCCTTAGACACTCAGGCATGATGTGCCACCATTCCAAAAATGTTATCAAATGCAACCGCTGGTGGCAGTTTCAGTAGCCAAAACACAGTTTCTGCTGTTCGCGTTTGCTATAGTATAGGATTACAACATGAACTCCTATAGAGTCCTTTCCAGCTGAGTCTAGTTGTATCTTACAACTGGTTGTCTTAAATCCAGTACTATATTATAGTTTCAATTAATATTTTTATTTAATCCATATTTTTAAGGATCAAACTCCTATATGCCAACAGATGTATCCAGTAAAATCTATTTTAACAGTTCAGTTTGAAATTCCATCATGGGCAGTTTTTTTGAACTGTTGTAAGTCACATCATTTTATTGCAAACATTTCAATGCAAGCACATCCATGAAAAAATGAGACAGTTTTATTTTTCAACTGGTAAATTGACTGATTTGCAACTCTCTTTTGTAATCTTACCACACTGTGTGCTTAATTGAAAATGGAGGAGCCATATTTGAAATTTCCACACCCACAACTAATGCTGGCCCATGAAAGCTTGGGTTAAAATAATTAGCCAGGGGATGCCCAGTGAGGGGCTGGTGTAGCTACCTTGTATGTACATTTTGAAGGTGAATTGAACGATTCTACTAGGAAGGCAAAATCAAACAATGCAAGCAAAACTATCAAAACAGTCGTTAATAAGGAATGCTGCCTGACACTTTTTGTCATCCACAGAGAATTGATGTTCTAGATAATCAATTGTGTACATATTATGTTTTATCATTAAATGGCATATGATTAGGCAGTTTATTTAATATGCCAGTGAATGAAAAATATATATTGCATTGGGTTATCAGTTTTTGTTTTGGCCAGTGCTGGTTAATCAAATGCAACAATTCGATGATTAACAGAGCAGTCTAGATTGTAAAGTGCTAGATAAAATGTTTGCTGCACTTTAAGCGCCCTGCACAATCCGTCCCCTACAGTGACCTCACTTAGCTGCCTAAAGATCACAAATGCAAAAGAAAGCAGAAAGGATGCCTCTAGGCTCCAAAACAGGCAATCCCTGTCAAATTCATGCAACAGTATAGTGGGCCTATTTGTGGAAGTCAGGGATTGACCTCTTACTGATCCAGGTAATCCAAAGGTCCAGCACCCTGGATTATAGACCACTTATAGACCACCACTGCTATTGATAAACCCGCTCAGGAGATGTGACTTCTTCTGCCCTCATTTGCTCCATGCATTCAAAGGCATTTCATGGGAAAGATAAGAAATGCTTGGAAGCGTGCGTGCTGGCTCACATGTCTGTGCTCCAGCTCTGTTATAAAAAGCATGTATGTCATGAACCCTGCTGTGAAAAGGGAGGTGTCAGAAGAACTAGAAAACAAGCATTGGCAAAGCCAGTCGATCCCACGTTTGGGACCTATTGACTTTGCCAAATGCTTTTTGGTAATGCTATCCAGTATTGGCAAGATTCTGTGAAGTATGGTCAAAAAAAGAAATGAAAAACCCAGAACACAAAGACGTGGCTGAAAGGGGCGTGGCATTTTGTGGGTGCCCTAATGCACAATGATGTAGGTGCATGCAGGTGTCAATGTACATGCCTACGGACATAATAAAGCGGGTTGCATTTTTCTTAACAAACTGAGAATAATCGGTTAATAAATGTAGAAACGTAACTCTAAAGTGCATTTGTCTAAGGATTAGGGGCCTGCAGCAATTTGCAGCGTGGTCAAACCCTCTCCATTCCCCCCGAAAAAAAAAAATGTTTGACCTGTTCTATTGGGTGATCTTCCCCCAAACCTTTTGTCTTACTCCTCCATTTTTACTGATCTCGTTTTTGTTGGCCTTAGCACTCTACCACTGTTAACCAGTGCTAAAGAGTGTGTGCTTTCTCCTTCAAATATGGTAACATTGGCTTACATTCCTTGGCAAATTTAATTTACTTGTAAGTTCCTAGTACAGTGGTACTACATGCACACTAAATGCAACTACTGGCCCTTCAGCACTTGTTGTGCCACCAACTCAAGTAGCCCCTTAAACGTCTCAGGACTGTCATTGCAGCCTGTGTGTGAAGTTTAAACTGCCAATTTGACTTGGCAATAAAAGCTTTTGCCAGGCCTAAGCCATTGTTTTTATTACATATGCATCACCTCTAGAGTAGGCCCAAAAGCCCACAGGGCAAGGTGCAGTGCATTTAAAAAGTTAGATGCACTTTTAGACTTTTCTTGTACTGGTAGTGAAAACTCTTAAATACATTTTCAGTACTGCAAGGCCTTCCTATCCCATAGGATAACAGTGTGAACTTATCACATGTAAAAGGTGATAACTTTAATACGGGAACAGGTAGAGAAGTCGCATTTGGAGTCTAAAACATTTTAATTGTAAACCCTCTTTACTAGTGAAGTGGAATTTTAAGTTACATTTCTGAAAATGTCACTTTTTGAAAGTTGACATTTTATTGTCTCAAACATTTGGTAATTGCTGACTGTATGACTAGGTGTAACTGGCAGATGTTCTTTGTGTATTGGCCTCAGATAGTGAGACAACGGGGGGAATAGGTGTTGGCAGGATGGGCCATCTCTGACAAGTCAAGGGAGAGGAGTTGTCACCTACCACACATGCACATCACAAAGGCTCTGCCCAGCACATTAACAAAGGGTCTGACACTAGTATTTTGTGTCCCCAGACAAGCTGAGGTAAGGGAAAGGAGACAGGAAATTCCAAACACCTCTGCCGGTGGAAACCTCTAGAACCTTCTCCTACTTCAAAACTGGCACCAGGTATAAACATTGGCCCCTCAGACCCAACTTTTCAGTACACCTCTGGACCTGAGGATATTATCGAAAAATGACTGCTGTGCAGCTCTGCTGCAAGAAGTACTGCTGCTCTGTGCCCTGTTGCCTGCTGCCCGATTCACTGCTTTTCAAAAAGGCAGACTGGACCTCCACCATTCATCCCAGGATGAAGTGACTCCAAGGGCCTCCACTTTAGCTACAGAGACAACACAATCTCCATAGGCTCTCTGCATCTGCCCAGCTGACCTGTTGCCTGGAACAGGACTTGCAACTGGACCTGCGTGATCCCTACTAGTCTCTTCCTGGAGTGAGTTCTTTATCCCCTGGAACCTTAGTGAAGCATTAGTTGAGCTCCTTTTCATAGAAAAGGAGAATCCTGCAGGTGTGGGCTCTTTGCCATAGCAAATGGGCATGTTCATGCCAAGGTCTTGCCGCCCTCACTGCCTGCCAACGCGAGGCTTTCGTGAACCCAACTCTTAGTACCACAATGACAGCCAGTGACAACCAGCAATGCAATATCTATACTTTGTGCTGCAGCATCGACAACCCGCGTTGACACCCAACGTGAATTTCCAGCAGTGACCATCCGCGTTGCATAATTGGCTGTTCACACTTCAGTGAAGACAGTTCACGTGCCCGGCCTGCGTTTTGTGCTTCAGCGACGACCATTCGCAACACTTTTCTTCCACGTTCTCACGGCCCCTCCACCACGAACTGAACTCTTTGCGCTGGACTTTAAAGGTAACTCTTTCAATAGGACTAACCTGGTCCCTGTATCCAGCCCGTACTCCAATGCGGTCGGCCTGAACATTAGACTGTAAACCTGTCTCTCGCAACCAAATTACCGCAAGTGGTGCTTTGTGCTTTTAGGTGGTATACGTTCCTTAAGTCTTTCAAATTGCATATCTCTGGTTCTACTGATTGGATTTTTGTTGTTTTGGTCTCAAATACTTTATTACATTTTACTCTAGTTTTCTTAATACAGGTAGAAGTTTCCTTGTGTTGTTTTTCACTTCATTACTGTTTGAAGCTCTGCATAAATACGTTACGCAGTGCCTGGGAGTTAATCCTGACTGCTTTGTGGCAAGCTACCAGAGGGTTAGGCCCAAGTTAATTTGGGGTTTGCTTGTGACTTCACCCTGGCAGAAATTGTGGTGGCTGCTTGAATACGGTTCCACCCCCCTCAACAATTAACCCAATTTCCTACAATAAAGAAATAAAATATATGTTTTTTAAATACTGTGTTTGTGATGGACAATGGAGGAGTGGGTGGAAGAAAGCAGCAGGGTACAGTCACTACAGGTCTGCAGTCGTCATCTGCATTCGTAGCCTCAGGTCTTCTGTCAAATAAACATTGTGATATCTCGATATGACCGATTTTAGAACAGTCATGATTCAATACAGGAAGCTTTGCTGTGGACAGGTACATTTTCTAGCGTGGAGGTGTGAAAAGCAGTCTTTCCCCACATCAGCCCCTACAGGGGCAAATGAAAAATCTCTATACACTAGAGATCTTAGGATCTTCAACATGATGACCCGGGAAGAACTCACTCCCAGAGCTGCCAGCGATATCGCATTCTCATTCACAGTGTGTGGCAACTACCAAAAATATGGCTTCTGTCAATGCGTTGATTTACCCTCAATTATGATCCTTATATGAGGGAGTAAGGAGTAAAACCCTCACTGCTGACGTTTGTCTGATGTTTAGCTAAGAACTTTGACTCCTGCAAAGTGAACTCAGCATTTCATGCTTCCATAATTGATAACTTGAGAAGCATTACATTGAGTAGTGATTGTAGTAAAGGCAGAACCTGTTATTTACAGTGTTTATAAATATTAACAACTACATTTTAGAGCTGTGTAAAAGCAATATCATTGTAATGACCAATAAAACTGATGGCATCGAATTGGGTGCCTTTAGGCCACTGCACCCGCAGTCATCACACGTCTGTAGTCAGAGCACTCTGTCTTTATTAAAAGTCACCCACAGTCAGAGCAGGAGAAAACTGGCATTGAGGTGCTGCCCAGGGTAGTGGTGTTATAGGCCTCAATAGAATTAAAGAACCATTCAGTGCAGAGAACAAGAGCAGTTCTCTTTACTCCTCTTGCATCTCTAACGGTCACCAGCTACAACAATTCTATAAAGTTCATTAGTTTGATGACGTCTGCTTGCTTTATGAGGTCTGTTGTGACATCATTCCCCGATGGCCACTTTAAATCAAATGGAGCACTTTTATAGAAGTGCCAGTTGAAGAGTCATCTTTTGGGATATTCGATGGTGCCAAGGTGGCACGCAACAAAGTAGTAATCAAGCAGTATGCAGGGATGCTCTCTTTCCACAACCCAGGGTGTCCCAAAGTAGCATTATAGGTGATTGCTGCAAATAGGAAAGTGTGCCCTGTATGCTGTTCTCAAGAGTTACATCAGCTGTTATGAAAGATGGGTGATGAGTCAGTTGATCAATTGTGTATATATTATGTTTAATCTTTAAGCAGCACATATGATTTTTATTAATCTAGCCACTTGATATCCATGACTAGGAAATGTATACACTACCAAGGGGCATCTGATTACATGGCATATGATTAGACAGTTTATCAAATATGCCAGTGACCCAAAACTATATATTGCTCTGGGTTATCAGAGTTATTGTTTTGACCAGTGCTGGTAAATCGAATATGCTGGTTAATCAAGTGCAGCAAATCGATGATTAACAGAGCAGTCTAGATTGTAAAGTGCCAGATAACATGTTTGCTGCACTTTAAGAGCCCTGCGTAATTTGTCCATTATAGTGACCTGCGTTAGCTGCCTGAAGCACACAAATACAAGAGAAAGCAGAAGGGAAGCCTACATGCTCCGAACAGGCTTCCCTTGTAAAAAGTATGCAACAGTCTAGCTGCCCTATTTGTGGCAGGCAGGGATTGACTTCTGCCTGATCCAGGCAATCCAAAGGTTCCTTACCCTGGATTATAGACACCCGCTGCTAATGATAAACCCTCGCAGGAGATTTGAATTCTTCTGCCCTCACTTGCTCCATGCAGTCAAGGACATTTCATGGGAAGAGAAAGAAATGCTAGGAAGCGCGCGTGCTGGACGTCTGCACTCCAGCTCAGTTATTAAAAGCATGTATGTCATGAACCCTGCTGTGAAAGGGGAGGTGTCAGAGGAAGTAGAAAACAAACATTGGTAGAGCCAGTCAATCTCGCCTTTGGGTTAACTTATCACATAATAAGTGTTAACTTTAATATGGGAGCAGGTAGAGCAGACGAGTTAGGAGTCTACATTTTTTTAATTTAAAACTATTTTTAATGTTGAAGTTGAATTTTAAGTCACATTTCTGAAAATGCCACTTTTAGAAAGTCTGCATTTTATTGTCTCAAACATTTGGTCATTGCCGACTGTATGACTAGGTGTGACTGGCAGTTTTTCTTTGTGTATTGCTCTCAGAGAGTGAGACAACGAAGGAATAGGTTCTGGCAGAATGCGCCATCTCTGACATGTTGAGGGAGTGTAGCTGTCACCTACCACACATGCACATCACAAAGGCTCTCCCCAGCACACTCACAAAGGGTTTGACGCTAGTCTTTTGTGTCTCCAGACAAGCTGGGGTCAGGGAAGGGAGACACGAAATTCCAAACACTTCTGCCGGTGGAAACCTCCAGAACCTTCTCCTACTTCAAAACTGGCACCAGATATACACATTGGCCCCCCAGACCCAACTTTCCAGTACACCTCTGGACCTGTGGATATTACAAAAAAATGACTGCTGTGCTGCTCTGCTGCAAGAAGGACTGCTGCTCTGCCGCCCTGTTGCCTGCTGCATTGCTTTTCGAGAAGGCAGACTGGACCTCCTCCCTTCATCCCAATAGAGCTACAGAGACAAATAGAGCTACAGAGACAAAACAATCTCCATAGGCTCCCTGCATCTGGCCAGCTGACCTGTTGCCCGGAACGGGACCTGCAACTCGACCTACCTGAGCCCTACTGGTCTCTGCTGGGGTGAGTTCTTCATCCCCTGGAACCTTGGTGTAGCATTAGTTGAGCTCCTCTGCAAGGAAAATTAGAATTCTGCGGGCTTGGCCACTTTGCGACAGTGAACGGGCCTGTTCATGCCATGGTTTTGCCGCTCTCGCTGCCTGCCAAGGAGAGACTTTGTTGAACCTGACTGTTTGTAATTCAATGGCTGCCAGTGACAACCAACAACACAGTGCCAATTACGATCCGGTAAAAAAATTCCCCCTGCGACTCGTATCCTGTCTTTTTACCGTACGAATCGTACAAGTGCCGTACGAACTGGCAATCACGATTCGCATGGTAAAAAGTCCATACGAACCGCATTCCAAATCATTCCCCACACGTCCTCGGGTCGGAAAATGTGTCCGACACGTCCTCGGACAATTTACCGTACAAACGTGAAAAGTGAAGTCCGACCGAGGAATCACGATCCCACCCGTGCGTCCGATCTCACAACCGTATGGTAAAAACACCGTCCGCACCGAACTCCCATTGCAACCATGGAGACATGTGCCCGCATACGCGCCCAACACTCCCCCCAGCACCCATACGTTCGAGTCGTACTCCCCGTTAATGTACACCCCCCCTGTATGTACACCCGTGTACGTGTCGAACCCCCACCCGTGTATGTACACCCCAGTACGTTCGAGTCCTACCCCCACCCCTATACGTGTCGTACTACCGTCTATGTACACCCCAGTACGTTCGAGTCGTACCCCCCCTGTACGTGTCGTACTCCCGTGTACCTACACCCCAGTACGTTCGAGTCCTACCCCCACCCCTGTACGTGTCATACCCCCGTGTACCTACACCCCAGTACGTTCGAGTCGTACCCCCACCCCTGTACGTGTCGTACCACCGTGTACCCACACCCCTGTACGTTCGAGTCGTACCCCCACCCCTGTACGTGTTGTACCCCCGTGTACCTACACCCCAGTACGTTCGAGTCGTACCCCCACCCCTGTACATGTCGTACCCCCGTGTACCTACACCCCAGTACGTTCGAGTCGTACCCCCACCCCTGTACGTGTCGTACCACCGTCTATGTACACCCCAGTACGTTCGAGTCCTACCCCCACCCCTGTACGTGTCGTACCACCGTCTATGTACACCCCAGTACGTTTGAGTCGTACCCCCACCCCTGTACGTGTCGTACCACCGTCTATGTACACCCCAGTACGTTCCAGTCGTACCCCCACCCCTGTACGTGTCGTACCACCGTCTATGTACACCCCAGTACGTTCGAGTCGTACCCCCACCCCTGTACGTGTCGTACCCCCGTGTACCTACACCCCAGTACGTTCGAGTCGTACCCCCACCCCTGTACGTGTCGTACCACCGTGTATGTACACCCCTGTACGTTCGAGTCCTACCCCCACCCCTGTACGTGTCATACCACCGTCTATGTACACCCCAGTACGTTCGAGTCGTACCCCCACCCCTGTACGTGTCGTACCCCCGTGTACCTACACCCCAGTATGTTCGTGTCGTACCCCCACCCCTGTACGTGTCGTACCCCCGTGTACCTACACCCCAGTACGTTCGAGTCCTACCCCCACCCCTGTACGTGTCGTACCACTGTGTACCCACACCCCTGTACGTTCGAGTCCTACCCCCACCCCTGTACGTGTCGTACCACCGTGTACCTACACCCCTGTACGTTCGAGTCCTACCCCCACCCCTGTACGTGTCGTACCACCGTCTATGTACACCCCAGTACGTTCCAGTCGCACCCCCACCACAACCTCCTAAGTACGGAGCGCACCCCATGCCCCAACATCACAACCGCATGTACGAGTCGTACCAAGCCACACACAAGGACAGCACCGTACAACCAAATGGCCCATCTACACACCGTACACACGCTCAAAACGCACGTACACAACCAGGACAAAACAAAACACAAGAATACACTATTCGAATGGCACAAAGCCACTAAACATGGCCAACAAACACTAAAAAAACACATACACTGACCTGCAACTGCCAAAAACAAACAGAGGCCCTAAACACCACCACTCCTTATAACACACCCACCCAAACTTCAAACACAGCCACACCCACCAATGGACCAATAAAAAGGGCCCACACACACAAACCATGAGCCTTTGCAACAGACTCACTGCTGCCAGACACCACAGACAACTTACAGCACCTTACTACAAGCTTCACCACACCTTACACTTGCACACCTTCACACAACCACCTTCACAAACACACCCTCATCACATTCACACACACACACACCTGCACAACCACACCCACACACCCACAACCATCCACACCCCCCCCCACCATCCACACACACCCCCCACCATCCACACCCACACCCCTCACCATGGCCACTACCAAGAATCCAAAGTTCAGTAACCGAGAGTTGGAGGTTCTTGTCGATGAAATTCTCAGAGTCGAGCCACAGCTCTTTGGAACATTGGTCAGAAACACCAGCATGGCAGCAAAAACAGCCATGTGGCAGACCATCATCGATGCTGTGAATGCTGTTGGGGACACCAGAAGGACCAGGCAGGAATGCCAATCCAGGTGGTACGATCTGCGGAGGAGGGTCCGAGCCAAGATGCAGGAGGAACACAACCAGGCCAACGCCACTGGAGGAGGGCCCTCCCGCAGACCCGTACACTACCAGCCCTGGGAGGAGAGGGTGATGGCCATACTGCCGGTGGAGGCAGTCGAAGGATTAGAAGGACTCCGAGACCCGGGTGAGTACACAAACTACGCACCTCACATGGGGGGAACGTCATCCACAACCAAAATCACTAACAGGCACGCAACCACCCCAATCTATCGCATGACTCAACCACACTCCATGAACACGCACATGCCACTGCCACCACCATGCCCCGTGCACCCAGCTGGACAAAGTCAAGTCACAGGCCACAGAAGACACCAACACATGACACGGTAACCCGGATGGCGGGAGGGTGGGCCCCAAAATTCACATAGTGCAACTCAGAAGCAGACAACAATGCCCTCTGCCCATATGGCCTAGGTCACAACCAGACAAACAGTGTGTCCCCACACAGGAAAGACTCGCCAGCAAATGGCGGACGCCTTGCATCAACACATGGGGGTGAAGGCACTGTTTCGCACATGACAGCAGCTAATGAACAGCCAACACTGTGAAAGAGTGGCAGCACACACCACCACAGCAGCAGCGCACACACAGACACTACACCCAATGGGTGCCTGGAGATCAGAAACAAACTCACTTCAACAAGCCAAGGGCCATTCAATGATCTACTAACAGTGTGTGCCCAGGAAGCTGGCCTGAGGTGACAGAGGGTGACACACAGAGGGAGGGAGAGGGGGACACAGAGGGAGGGAGAGGGGGACAGAGAGGGAGGGAGAGGGGAACAGAGGGGGACAGAGGGAGGAGGCTGACACACGGAGGGAGGGAGAGGGGGACCGAGAGGGAGGGAGAGGGGGACAGAGAGGGTGGGAGACACAGGGACACGGACAGAGGGAGGAGGCTGACACACGGAGAGAGGGAGAGGGGGACAGAGAGGGAGGGAGAGGGGGACAGAGAGGGTGGGAGACACAGGGACACGGACAGAGGGAGGAGGCTGACACACGGAGGGAGGGAGAGGGGGACTGAGAGGGAGCGAGACACAGGGAGAGCAAATCAGCCGTGTGGCATGTGGGAATGTCTGCTCGTCAGCAGGTAGACTGCGTGCATGTAGCCAAGGGTGGCCAGTGCCAGAACCCCCCTCTTCTCCATGGCAAAACACAGGGCCATGTCACAACCTGTTCACGAGCACAACAACAGCTACCTGCATCATATAAGTGTGTGGATCCACTCCATGTGCACATGTACAGTGCTACACGGAAGGCGCCAATGCATGGCCGCCACACCTGCCCACTCCACTGCTGACTGCAGTCACACTTGACGCAGCAAGTGAGACTGTGCCACACATAGCTAAAGGGGCCAAAGTGGTGCCCAAGGGACACACCCATGCACAAGTGCACTGTGAGTGGAATGCAAGGCAGATCCTAATTCCAAGAGGAAAAGTGCCAACTTTGAAACTGATGAAACATGGATGTTGCATGCACCAAAATTAACATTGTCTCTCTCACACACAGGTCAACGTCGTGGTTCACCCCCCAACACTGGGGGGGAAGACTCACAGGACCCAGATCTGCAGGAGCCCGATCCCACCGGCAGCGACCACTCTCACCACTCGGTGGACGACCCCAACCAACCTGGCCCCTCTGGTGTCCAACCACCTGCAGCACCTGCGTCAGGTACAACTGTGCCAACCACCACCCCCACTCCTGCCACATCCCAGGAGACACCCAGGATCCCTGCCCCACCACCACAATGCAGCCAGGCTGGCCAGGAGGGACACGGTGTACCGGGCACCCAGGAGGAGGCAGCCGACAACGCCAATGCCACCCCTCAGGGGTCCCGGAGACCCGAAGTACCCACAAGGGCAGGCCAGGTGCAAGTGGGCAGGGGTGGTGGGAGTGGAGGACGGCGGAGGCGCGAGCCTGACCAGTTGGCTGGGGAACCGGTATTTTCCCATGTCCGCAACATCCTGGACACATACCGGCAGGACACCACGGGCCTGGCCCAGGTTGTGTCTGTCCTCGAGGGGATCAAGACCCAGCAGGCCCAGCAACATGCGGAGCTACATGCCTGTCTACTGCAACACCAACGGAGGATGGAGGACGGACAGGCTGAGCTCGTGACGGCGTACACGGGAATTCATGATACACTCCGTCGGATGGCCGACAACATGGCCGACCCTCCCTGTGCCAGAAGGCGGAGAACATCACCACCCACAGGGAGGGATCAGGAGGAGGAGGAGGAAACATCCGATGGAGCATCCCAGACGTCGTCCCGGCCTGCTTCTGAGGGTCCCCGCAGGAGGGCGGGTCGTCCACAGAAAAGACCGTGAGGGTCGGCGCAACATCACCATCTCCCAGGAAACCTGGCCTGGCACCTGGCCCACTGGAGCAACAGCATCACAGCATCACGAGACATTCTCTGCCATATGGCCCTGCTGGTCACTGTCTGACCAATGTTGACAAAGACTGTGGCATGGACTATGAGGATTCCCAATGGCAAGGACACCAACTCCCCTACTGAACTTTGGATTCCAAACTCCCGGAAAGCCCCTCACGTTATACCCCCCCCCCACCCCCCCCACAAAAATAAAAATTTACACCATGAAGAGAAGATGCCTGCTGGTTGCATTATTACCTTACATGTGTCTTGTAAAGTCTAAACATGCCTGAGTTATCTGTTGACTTCAACCATCCACACCCTGGGGCCTGAGTCTGGCACAGGACACACGGGTCACAGTGTATTAGGCAAGACAGACATGGAGCACCATACACACCCGTGATGGGCCCAACCAGCTGAGGGGGTGGCCGCACAACCGTGCCGACAGACATATTGAGTACAGCGACAGCCATGCGCAGAGGTCAGGGATCATGTGGAGTGTCCTGGGGGGCACCCAGGTATGTGTAGACAGGTGGCAGAACCATGTCCTGCAAGCTTGAGTCCGGTGGATGCAGAGAATGAGGGCCTGGCCAACGTTGGATGAATGGGGATGGCACATGTCACAATACCCACACACTCATGGACATCATGCCCACTACACAGTCTCAGCCCACACACACAGCTTGCATCTTGCTACTCGACACATTGACACATAGCCACAATCAGGGAATACCATGCCAGACATGCTGGATGCACCGTGGCAACACACCAGCATTGACTGAGAAGAGGCACCTTGGAGGCATAGGGACACCTTTATTAGTCATGTTTTCGGGATTGCAGAGGCAACTTGAAGTACACATGAACACATCTTGTGGAGTAGCATGTGGGTCCTACACTGGCACCCCCCTTCTGCAGCACAAATGCGTGATTGCCATGGAACTGGCACACAAGCGTCGGCTAACAGCTAAACACCCACAGCTGCACACGGAGAGCCTGCCATACACCATAGATCCGCTGATGTGGAAGTCCCACACCATGTCAAGCCAATGCTAACCGTATGTGTCCGAGGGCAGTGTCACACACATTGATGCCATCATCACAATCCACTATCCCATCACTGATGACTGTCAACCAGTCCGACCATCTATTCAGGTGTAAACAGCTGCATGTCGTGTCCCATGGTGATGCTACATGGCTGCAGAGGAACCAAACATCGACAGGGGCAGTGTGCATACATCGTGACCAACTCCCACACCCAATACACCCCTGATGCATCCCTTACCCTATGGAGACTTCCAAACGTGTCCGTGCCTGTAACGCTGAGTCAGCCCACGATGACGTGTCCATGAGGAATAGCAGTGCCACAACAATGCAAGCAGCAGACGTCATGCGCAAGTACCTGGGGAAGAGAGACACACAAGAAGTCAGCCACAAAAAGCACAGCCACTTGCATGTGCATTTACTCGACACATGTATGGATGACAACATGCTAGGTCACAATTATGACTGGGGAAATACAACCATCACTGCCACCATCACTCCAGTGACACATCCACACACACCTCTGACTCACGTGCCATATATGCAGGTGGACACACACATCACAACACATGCCACACGGGGACAAATGCGTGCACACTCAGACACTGGTACTCACCACTAAGCAAAGAAGTCGCATATGAGCCGAGTCTGGATGTCCTCCTGCGGCTCCACATCCTCCACATCACTAGCCCCATTGCCAAGCCCTTCGTCCTCCACGGGTGGATGGTCCTCGTCATGTTGATCCAGGATGAGTGGCACAGCTTTCTCAACTGCCATGTTGTGCAGCATACAGCAGACCATGAAGATTTTACAGACCTTCGCAGGGGCATATGGGAGGGCGCCGCCGGTCTTGTGGAGGCACCGAAAGCGGCTCTTCAGCAGGCCAAACGTCCTCTCTATCACTCGCCTTGTCCGGCCATGGGCGGTGTTGTAGCGGAGCTTGGCCGGCGTGATGGGGTTGCGGAGAGGTGTGAGCAGCCAAGGCATGTTGGGATAGCCAGCGTCCCCTACATGGAAAGCACATGGACATCGTTAGAACTGGTGAAGCGGTCGTGCTGGTAGGCTATGCAAAATACAGGACAGACAGACTGTACCCACCAACAACACATGCTCTTTCGTTGCGCAGCTGCATCATCATTTCAGGCATCCTGCTACACCTCATGATGTAGGCATCGTGTGCTGATCCTGGAAAACTAGCACAGACATGTGAAATCACCATGTTGGACTGACACACCACAAGGGCATTGATGGAGTGGTAGTGCTTCCGATTGTGGTACGCTACCTCCCGTGCGTGTGGTGGTACCAAAGCTACATGTGTCCCATCTATGGACCCAATGACATGGGGCATCCCTCCCAGGGCATAGAATCCACGCTTGACCGCAGTCAACTGTTCAGGGGTTAGGAACTTGATGAAGTCATCCAGGTGAATCAACATGGCCTCTAAGAAATCATGCAGCACACGGCAGAACATGCTCTGGGACATGCCACCAACATGAGCTATGGTATATTGAAAGGTACCCGTGGCAAGAAAATGTAGGGCTGCCACTACCTTCAGCTGGGGTGTCAGTGCCGTAGGATACCTGTGCTGCGGTTCCAGGTGTGGTGCCAGTCTCGCCGTCAACTCCAGAATCAACCGTCGTGGGAAGCGGTAGCACCGGATCCGATCATTCTCCCGCATGTCAGCCAAGTCCGGCATTGCTCGGGGAAGAGGCGGCGCTCAGCAGTAATTTGGAAGTGACAAGGAAGAGTGAGTGCACCACAACAACAAATCATTTGTACTGAGCACATGTTAATCTGTCAATACACATATGCTACATAGGGAGTCAGGTATGTGCTACATGCCCAGGACACGTATGGCTGCCAGGTGACACTCCTACCAAGACCCAGCTACACACGGAGATTGAGAACCTCCCCATGCCATGCCATGGGAATAGCTGTGTCCCAGTGCAAGTGAACAGCCAGACGCAACACAGGAGTGACATACGCCCACACATCAGCAGAAGTAGGATGCCGATTGCAGAGACTGGTAGCGGAACACTAGAACCACAGGTCACATGACATTACACTAGGACAGCCCACACACCTTGCCATGAAGGTGCACATGTCATGACTCACCACACAATCAGTGTGAGGATGCAGACATGTCCTTGTCATGCTACTCCGTGTCCCATGCATACATGTGCACCTCACATCCAATACCACATGTGGCATGGTGTGCGGAACAGTGTGCAATGTCAATCTACACACAGACACATGTTGGTTGCTGCAACAGCTGCAGCTTTTGAGGGTGCTCCAACATCAACCTTATGGGAAGCCCCCACACATACATGACATAGTCACATTGTGCACCATGGGTAGTGACAAGGCAGGTGTGGTAACCCCTGTACCGGGCATCAGGGGACACTTCCGTGTGTTGGTGTCCGTGCCATGCCAGTGACGCTCACCCCAAGGGTGCAGTACGACATGCACACATGTCAAAGGAGTCAAGGTCATGCCTGGCACACATTGCACCGTCACACAGTACACCTGTACACATCTCATCATACATCTGGTGCCTTCTCCACTCAGGAGTAATGTTCCACATCACAGCCTGTCACACCTGTGCCCCACACATGTAGTAATGCACAGACGATGGCTTGATGTCCATCCATGGACAAGTATGTCCATCCATGGACAAGTATGTCCGCCCTATTCCTACCTGTGTGCCGCCTATCACCACTGTGATGTGTAAAAACCGCCGTACTGCTGCTAAGAGGGCCTGTGTACGTTCCCAAATCACTATGGGATTGCTGCCGTATGTGTACCCATCGTGATGGCGAGTGTACAGGCATTTGTACGGTCCGTACCACTACGAGTACGCATACACGAGCAGACCCATACTGATAGTGAGCGTAGATGCGTGTGTACGGGCCGTACCACTACGAGTACGCATACGCGAGGACACCCATAGTGCTAGGGCCGTACGCACGCATGTACGCTCACTATCACTATGGGTCTCCTCGCGTATGCGTACTCGTAGTGGTATGGGCCGTACACACGCATGTACGCTCACTATCACTATGGGTGTCCTCGCGTATGCGTACTCGTAGTGGTACGGGCCGTACTATCGCATGTACGCTCACTATCACTACGAGTACGCATACGCGAGCAGACCCATACTGATAGTGAGCGTAGATGCGTGTGTACGGCCCGTACCACTACGAGTACGCATACGCGAGGAGACCCATAGTGATAGTGAGCGTACATGCGTGCGTAGGGCCCTATCACTATGGGTGTCCTCGCGTATGCGTACTCGTAGTGGTACGGGCCGTACACACGCATCTACGCTCACTATCAGTATGGGTCTGCTCGCGTATGCGTACTCGTAGTGGTACGGGCCGTACACTCGCATGTACGCTCACTATCACTATGGGTCTCCTCGCGTATGCGTACTCGTAGTGGTACGGGCTGTACACACGCATGTACGCTCACTATCACTATGGGTGTCCTCGCGTATGCGTACTCGTAGTGGTACGGGCCGTACACTCGCATGTACGCTCACTATCACTACGAGTACGCATACGCGAGCAGACCCATACTGATAGTGAGCGTAGATGCGTGTGTACGGCCCGTACCACTACGAGTACGCATACGCGAGGACACCCATAGTGATAGTGAGCGTACATGCGTGTGTACGACCCGCACCACTACGAGTACGCATACGCGAGGGGACCCATAGTGATAGTGTGCGTACATGCGAGTGTACGGCCCGTACCACTACGAGTACGCATACGCGAGCAGACCCATACTGATAGTGAGCGTAGATGCGTGTGTACGGCCCATACCACTACGAGTACGCATACGCGAGGACACCCATAGTGATAGGGCCGTACGCACGCATGTACGCTCACTATCACTATGGGTCTCCTCGCGTATGCGTACTCGTAGTGGTACGGGCCGTACACTCGCATGTACGCTCACTATCACTACGAGTACGCATACGCGAGGACACCCATAGTGATAGTGAACGTAGGCACGCGTGTACGGGCCGTTGCAATGCATTTGGGGTGCCCTAGGGCCCCGAAACGCACCGTACCTGTGTGTGACGCTCCAAATTACATAGGGGACAAGTATTAAGGCCTACATGCATGCTGGTTGTCATGGAGACCAAGTTCAAATTTCGAAATTGTTCTGGAAGGTGCACAGCAGAAGTCAGTTGGAATTCTTCTACTTTGTTGCAATGTGTTTGTGGGGCTGACATTATGCAGGAGAATGAAACCGATAGAGAACCCACAGACTGCTAGGTTTGAAGGGATTGGAGGAAACATAGGATGCAAATGTGAGTGACCAATCACTCTGTACTCCTGTGCATGAGATGGGCCAGCAAGGCAGATATAAGGCAGCCAGGTCCCATGAGGGAGCACTTGCCTGCACATCTCTGTATTCCACGACCCAGCTGCTGCTACTGATTCCCTGGAACCATGTCAAGGGCTGTGGAGAGGTCACAGCCATTCACCCTGGAGGAGAACATGGCTTTGGTGGATGTGATCCTCCCACGGTACCCCATGCTGTATGGGCGACCAGGTTATCAGGTGAGTGCAGTGTCCACTGCCACAGACTGTGTCCCTTTTTTGTGACTGTGACTTCTGCAATTGTGTCCAGGTGTGACACACATGCTATGTACTGTAGGGGGGGTCCCAAGGGGGGGGAATGCCTGATGTCTCCCAGCAGTGCCCTGAGACAGGAGGGGTGGGGGCCTATCACTCCCAGCAGTGCCCTGAGACAGGAGGGGTGTGTGCAGAGACCTCCCAGCAGTGCCCTGAGACAGGAGGGGTGGGGGCCTATCACTCCCAGCAGTGCCCTGAGACAGGAGGGGTGGGTGTGATGCACAGTGTGAGGCTGGATCTTTGATTGTGTCGTTGCCCTCATTCCACCTGTGTCCTTTCAATGGCACGTACTGCTTTTGCCCTTCCCCAGAGGATCATGTCCCTATGACAAAGGTGCAATGCGTTGGATGCATACTAGGCCTTGTTGTAAACAGTGAATGTGTTCTAATCTGTGTCCCTGTGACATGTGCCAGGTGTATTGATGTAGTGTCACTTGTCCATCCTCACAGGTAGACGCCTCTGCCAAGGAGCAGATATGGCTGGACGCCGTCAGCGCCGTGAGGAGTGCGGAAGGTCGGAGGCGGCGCATGTCCCAGGTGAGGAAACGCTGGCAGGATATCCGGTGCTGGACGCGGAGGATCGCATGGGTCCTGCTGGGGGACTCACCTGAGAGCCACAAGAACCGCGGACGCCGCCGTCTCTCCCACATCCAGAAACGTGTGCTGGCGGTGGTCTTTCCTGACTTGGACAGGCGTCTACAGGACATGCAGCAGCCGGAAGGGGGTAGGTACATGTGTGTGTTTGTTGTGTTTCACCAGCATTTGTAAGTGCAATGTTCCATGGATACACTTCCAGGGTTTATGGTGCTGTGCTGATCCTATTCCCCACAGAATTGCTGTGCTCTCCTGCCTCCCTTCCCCTCCTTGCAATGTGTTCCCTGGTCTGTGTGTAGTCGCTCCATCACAAGGTCATGTAGCCTGACACCTTCTACAAGTGTACAATGCCTGCAGCATCATGTGTGGGGGTGGTGTGTAACAGGATTTAGGACCTTGCCTGTGCCCTGTCCAGTTCTGGACTTGTGGGTTCCATGTCAGTTGGCACTAATGCTGAGTCCAGACATGTGAGTTAGTCTCTCAAGTGTGAGGCCTTACAGCACGCATGTCCTATGTGGTGGCCTGTGACATGATGTGCATGAGTGTGCGGTACGCATAGTGCAGGGATGTTAGCGTGTGTTGCAGTCATTCCCATTCAGGAGCATAGAGTTGTGTGGCCACTACTGTGCCCAGGGGCATATTTTCCTAGGTATCATGTGTGTAATCCGAATATGTCGACAATCTCTGTGTCTACAGCATAGGTTGTGCTCTGTGCCATTGTCCCCTGGCACCATGTTTATTGACGTGAGATGTATTACAAGTGTCCACTGTACAGCCTGACCTGATTTTCCTATTACATACTCACGGTGGCCATTGCCTTTGTGTCTTGTTGCAATCATCTGATGCTGCCCATTTGTACATGATAATTTGCACAGCCGCACCTTGGGTATTTTGTGTGCAATATAGTAGTTTTGCATCTCATGTGTATTTCACCCAGACTAAGAGATGTACGTGCTTCCTGTGTCTCCATAGATTTGTCTCATGTAGGGGGTGGGTGGTGCGGGCATGTCCGACATGTCAAGACCTGATATCTCCTTGCTAGGACTGGCCAGTGTGTGATGTTTGCCTGGACATACACTCAAGGTGCAGTGTGCCAGTCAGGGTGGGCATGTTATCAGTATTACCTATGCTGCATGTGCCTCTTGTTCCTGCCTATGGTCCCTGCTCATCCCTATTTGCTGCCACGCTGTGTGGTGCTGATGCAGTGCTGGATTGTCCCCAGGGCCTTGCTCCTCAGTCAAAATTCCATATCATCTCATTTGCTAGTGTGTCATGCTCTCCATAGTTATTCCATGGCATGGTGGGTCGAAAAACTGTGTCTTGCATGCCCTACATATGTACCTTGTTTTGTAGATGTAACTCTTCCTTTGTATCAGGGTATGCACTGTAACCTACGTAGATTTGACTCATGTGACATATGTATACAGGTGTATGATTACTTTCTGTCTCTTCACCCTGCCCACAGCATCGTCGGGGGACACGGAGGGAGACATGGACACAGACGGCGCGGAGGGACGGAGCACCAGTGCCAGCGGTGACATCGGGGCTGGCACTTCGAGTGGGACTGAGGCGGTGGAGAGTGAACCCGGGGACCTGTCGACTGGCACAACAGAGTATGAAGCCGACGGGTCCGAGGAGGATCACTTCGAGTGGGCGGTGGCTGCACCACCATCTGACAGCAGCCCTACATCTGGCACCGCCCCCTCCATTGGCATCAGCCGCCTCCCACGTGCTCGTGTCCCTTCCCAGCGTGCCCGGTCCCCACATGTCTCCTTCCTGCCAGGCACCGCACCCCCTGCCCCTGTCTCCACTGCTGCCGCCAATGCTGAGTCTGTGGACATCCAGCGGCAGTTGCAGATTGGTCAGACTGCGATCCTTAATGTCCTCCATGGCCACAGCCAGGTCCTCAACAACATGGAGGCATACTTGGAGGGCATTCATTCATCGCAGGCTGACCAACGCAACTTGCTGAGGTCCATAGACTCCACACTGACTGCAGCAGTGGGTCTCCTGCAGCGCTACGTCCCACCCCCTACCCCTGCTCCTTCCACAATTCCCACTCCCATGCCTGTCCCACATACACCCAGACGTAAGCATGCACCCACCACAACAGACACAGGCACCACACCAGCAGGGAAGGTCCGACGCACACCTCCTGACACGCACACACAGGGTGTAGTAGGCACACCCACTGGGTCGGGGGGCAAACGTGTGACACGCAGCCAGAGTGGGAGTCCGCATTCCACCCAATCCACTCCCTCCAAATCCCCTCCCCTCAGCTCTCCTGGCCACATCTCCCCCAAAGACTCGTTCATGGCCGCTCTGTCCCTGAGCCCCACATTGACACCACCCCGCAAGCGGTCAAGGAGGTCCCCGGTCAGGGTGCTTGAGTCCCCCCCCCCTGTCCACATCCTCCCCCAGTGGCGCTGCGACCCATCCCTCTGACCCCCCCCCTCCTTGGGGCCACCACCTTCGGGTGCAGGGGAGTCCCTGGAGGACCTTGCCAAGGTGTGCAGTGAGATCCTAGAATCCACCTTTGTCCCTGCCCCACCCCCTGTGGTGGAGTCCTCCATCCCTGCACCCAATTCGCCTACCCTTTGCCCTCCTGTCCCTGCGGTGCCTGTTCCTTCCCCCCCACATGATGCCCTCACCCCTGTGGAAGACGACGACTTGTAACTGTGCAGGCAAGCTAGGGGACACGCATCCCACTGTGTCCCCCATCCAGCTCGGACTCCTGGACTGCCCTATGGCCTTTGTTATTATTGGACTTACGTCATACTAGTTTTTTGCTCATGCTGAATAAAGCTATTTATTTTTTGCCCTTGGAACACTCCTGCATTGCTGGCATTGCTGTTGGTGGGGCTGCTACATGGTTGTGGGTGTTGGTCATGTGTTGGGTGTGTGGGAAAAGTAGTGGTGTGCTGCTCATAGGGGGGACCCTGGGATCAGTGTGCCTCACACGGTGTTAGCTACCTTTCTCCATTCATGTAAGCAGTTGCTGCATGTTGCAATTGTCCCAAGGTGTTTTCCTTCCTCTGTGTACCCTGACTTCTTCCCTGCAGGGTGTTCCCAATATTTAGTGCAGAGCTGTGAGTACATTAGCTGGGTGTGTGACGGACTCCTTCAACTTTGCACATGCATGCTGAGCCATTCTCCACCTGCATCATTCGTGGCATCCTTGGTAGTCATTGTACTTGTGTATGTGGACTATTGACATGACTTCATGTGTAAATGTTTTGTTTTTGGCCCTATGCATGCGTATACTTCCATCCTCGCACACATGTGGTACATGTACTGCAGGGTCTTTGTGCACCTGACTGACATTTGTGGGCATGGTATATGTGACTACTCCACCCTTTGCGTTCCATGGGCACTGCAGGGAGTGATAGGCACCCACCCCTCCTGTCTCAGGGCACTGCTGGGAGGTCTCTGCACACACCCCTCCTGTCTCAGGGCACTGCTGGGAGTGATAGGCACCCACCCCTCCTGTCTCAGGGCACTGCTGGGAGGACTCTGCACCCACCCCTCCTGTGTCTGGGCACTGCTGGGAGGACTCTGCACACACCCCTCCTGTGTCTGGGCACTGCTGGGAGGACTCTGCACCCACCCCTCCTGTGTCTGGGCACTGCTGGGAGGACTCTGCACACACCCCTCCTGTCTCAGGGCACTGCTGGGAGGTCTCTGCACACACCCCTCCTGCATCTGGGCACTGCTGGGAGTGTTAGGCACCCACCCCTCCTGTCTCTGGGCACTGCTGGGAGGACTCTGCACACACCCCTCCTGTGTCTGGGCACTGCTGGGAGGACTCTGCACCCACCCCTCCTGTGTCTGGGCACTGCTGGGAGGACTCTGCACACACTCCTCCTGTCTCTGGGCACTGCTGGGAGGACTCTGCACACACCCCTCCTGTGTCTGGGCACTGCTGGGAGGACTCTGCACCCACCCCTCCTGTGTCTGGGCACTGCTGGGAGGACTCTGCACACACCCCTCCTGTCTCAGGGCACTGCTGGGAGGTCTCTGCACACACCCCTCCTGTCTCAGGGCACTGCTGGGAGGACTCTGCACACACCCCTCCTGTCTCAGGGCACTGCTGGGAGTGATAGGCCCCCACCCCTCCTGTCTCAGGGCACTGCTGGGAGGACTCTGCACCCACCTCTCCAATTTCACAATATGTACGCTCATGACATGCACGGATGTGGGTACGCTCCATGCATTCGAGGTGGGGGTACGTGTCTACTTACACTGTTGGGGTGGGGGTACGCTCCATGCATTCGAGGTGAGGGTACGTGTCGTACTTACACTGTTGGGGTGGGGGTACGCTCCATACGTACGCGGGTGTGGGTACGGGTCGTACTTACACTGTTGGGGTGGGGGTACGCTCCATGCATTCGAGGTGAGGGTAGGGGTCGTACTTACACTGTTGGGGTGGGGGTACGCTCCATACGTACGCGGCTGAGGGTAGGGGTCGTACTTGCACTGTTGGGGTGGGGGTACGCTCCATGCATTCGAGGTGGGGGTATGTGTCGTACTTACACTGTTGGGGTGGGGGTACGCTCCATGCATTCGAGGTGAGGGTACGTGTCGTACTTACACTGTTGGGGTGGGGGTACGCTCCATACGTACGCGGCTGAGGGTACGTGTCGTACTTACACTGTTGGGGTGTGGGTACGCTCCATGCATTCGAGGTGAGGGTACGGGTCGTACTTACACTGTTGGGGTGGGGGTACGCCCCATACGTACGCGGGTGTGGGTACGGGTCGTACTTACACTGTTGGGGTGGGGGTACGCTCCATACGTACGCGGGTGTGGGTACGGGTCGTACTTACACTGTTGGGGTGGGGGTACGCCCCATACGTACGCGGGTGTGGGTACGGGTCGTACTTACACTGTTGGGGTGGGGGTACGCTCCATACGTACGCGGGTGTGGGTACGGGTCGTACTTACACTGTTGGGGTGGGGGTACGCCCCATATGTACGCAGGTGTGGGTACGGGTCGTACTTACACTGTTGGGGTGGGGGTACGCTCCATGCATTCGAGGTGAGGGTACGGGTCGTACTTACACTGTTGGGGTGGGGGTACGCTCCATACGTACGCGGGTGTGGGTACGGGTCGTACTTACACTGTTGGGGTGGGGGTACGCTCCATACGTACGCGGGTGTGGGTACGGGTCGTACTTACACTGTTGGGATGGGGGTACGCTCCATGCATACGGGGTGGGGGTACGGTCCGTACATGTCCGTCCCCACGCTATGTGATGCTTGTGCGGCCCGTACCCAGGCCTTTGCCACATGGGTACGAGCCGTCCCGCCATTGTTGGGGTGACGTGTGTGTGGGCGTGGTACGACTCATACCCACGCTCTTCAGGCGTGGGTACGGGACGTACATGTCTGGTTGTGTTGCTGGTTAGCGTTGTGACGGACTTCCGTTGTGGCGGTCGCTGGCTTAGCTGGACACGCCCCCACCCCCTCGTAGTGACCAGGGCCTGGGAGTCAGGTATGTCCAGGGCATGTGTGCTGTGTGACTTTGGTGGGGGGTTTGTGGCCTGCCCTGGTCCTGCCACCCCCCCCACCCCACTTTCCCGCCTCCCTTAGTTGTTCTGACCTTCTGCGGCGTCTGCGTCGGAACCTGTAGAGGAGGTCGACTGCTATGAGGGCCGGGATGACACGTAGGTTCGGGTCCATGTCTGTCCGTCGCATACGGGTCCTCCTTGTTCGCGTCGTCCTGTGTGTCCGTCGCGTACTGGTCCTCCTTGTTTGCGTCGTCCTGTGTGTCCGTCGCGTACTGGTCCTCCTTGTTCGCGTCGTCCTGTGTGTCCGTCGCGTACTGGTCCTCCTTGTTCGCGTCGTCCTGTCTGTCCGTCGCGTACTGGTGGTCCTTGTTCGCGTCGTCCTGAATTCCCGGCAGTTTTTGGCAGCCGGAAAATATTCACCGTGCGGGATGACGTCGGTGCGAATCGTAATTCCTGGTTCGTGAATGGCAGGCTGCGAGCGTCCCGACGTCAGGTCGGCGCTTTCCCGGATCGCATTTGTAGGTTTCTTTTGTTCGGTCGGGGTTTTTTACGATTCGTACGGAAATGGTGTTCCCGTGCGAATCGTAATTCCATGTTTGTATTTTTTTACGACCGGGTACGCGTCGGACGGAGAATATGCTCCGTCCGACGGTTCGTACCCGGTTTTTACAGGATCGTAATTGGCACAATCTGCAATTTGGGCTGCAGAATCTACAGCCCGTGTTGACCGCCAACTTGATTCTCAAGCAGTGACTGTCCGTGATGCCTGATAGGCTGTTCTCACTACAGTGAAGAGAGTTCACGTGCCCGACCTGCATTTTGTGCTTCAGCGACAACCATTCGCAACACTTTTCCTCCTCCTCGCGGCCCCTCTACCGTGAACTGAACTCTTTGCGTTGGTCTTTGAACGTAACTCTTTCAATAGGACTAACCTGGTCCCTGTATCCAGCCCATACTCCAACGCGGTCAGCCTGAACATTAGGCTTTAAACCTGTCTCTCGCGACCAAATTACCGCAAGTGGTGCTTTGTGCTTTTAGGTGCTATAGTTTACTTAAGTCTTTTAAATTGCATATCTCTGGTCCTACTGATTGGAGTTTTGTTCTTTTGGTCTCCAATACTTTATTACATTTTCCTCTATTTTTCTAAATATGGGTGGAAGTTTTCTTGTGTTTTTTTCACTTCATTACTGTTTGAAGCTCTGCAGAAATACCTTACACAGTGCCTGGGAGTTAATCCTGACTGCTTTGTGACAAGCTACCAGAGGGTTAGGCCCAAGTTAATTTGGGGTTTGCTTGTGACTTCACCCTTGGTCAGAAATTGTGGTGGCTGCTTGAATACGGTTCATCCCCCCTCAACCAATAACCCATTTTCCTACAATAAAGAAATAAAATATATGTTTTTTTAAATACTGTGTTTGTGATGGACAATGGAGGAGTGGGTGGAAGAAAGCAGCAGGGTACAGTCACTACAGGTCTGCAGTCGTCATCTGCATTCGTAGCCTCAGGTCTTCTGTCAAATAAACATTGTGATATCTCGATATGACCGATTTTAGAACAGTCATGATTCAATACAGGAAGCTTTGCTGTGGACAGGTACATTTTCTAGCGTGGAGGTGTGAAAAGCAGTCTTTCCCCACATCAGCCCCTACAGGGGCAAATGAAAAATCTCTATACACTAGAGATCTTAGGATCTTCAACATGATGACCCGGGAAGAACTCACTCCCAGAGCTGCCAGCGATATCGCATTCTCATTCACAGTGTGTGGCAACTCCCAAAAATATGGCTTCTGTCAATGCGTTGATTTACCCTCAATTATGATCCTTATATGAGGGAGTAAGGAGTAAAACCCTCACTGCTGACGTTTGTCTGATGTTTAGCTAAGAAGTTTGACTCCTGCAAAGTGAACTCAGCATTTCATGCTTCCATAATTGATAACTTGAGAAGCATTACATTGAGTAGTGATTGTAGTAAAGGCAGAACCTGTTATTTACAGTGTTTATAAATATTAAAAACTACATTTTAGAGCTGTGTAAAAGCAATATCATTGTAATGACCAATAAAACTGATGGCATCGAATTGGGTGCCTTTAGGCCACTGCACCCGCAGTCATCACACGTCTGTAGTCAGAGCACTCTGTCTTTATTAAAAGTCACCCACAGTCAGAGCAGGAGAAAACTGGCATTGAGGTGCTGCCCAGGGTAGTGGTGTTATAGGCCTCAATAGAATTAAAGAACCATTCAGTGCAGAGAACAAGAGCAGTTCTCTTTACTCCTCTTGCATCTCTAACGGTCACCAGCTACAACAATTCTATAAAGTTCATTAGTTTGATGACGTCTGCTTGCTTTATGAGCTCTGTTGTGACATCATTTCCCGATGGCCACTTTAAATCAAATGGAGCACTTTTATAGAAGTGCAGGTTGATGAGCCATCTTTTGGGATATTCGATGGTGCCAAGGTGGCACACAACAAAGTAGTAATCAAGCAGTATGCAGGCATGCTCTCTTTCCACAACCCAGGGTGTCCCAAAGTAGCATTATAGGTGATTGCTGCAAATAGGAAAGTGTGCCCTGTATGCTGTTCTCAAGAGTTACATCAGCTGTTATGAAAGATAGGTGATGAGTCAGTTGATCAATTGTGTATATATTATGTTTAATCTTTAAGCAGCACATATGAATTTTATTAATCTAGCCACTCGATATCCATGACTAGGAAATGTATACACTACCAAGGGGCATCTGATTACATGGCATATGACTAGACAGTTTATTAAATATGCCAGTGACCCAAAACTATATATTGCTCTGGGTTATCAGAGTTATTGTTTTGACCAGTGCTGGTAAATCGAAGATGCTAGTTAATCAAATGCAGCTAATCGATGATTAACAGAGCAGTCTAGACTGTAAAGTGCCAGATAACATGTGTGCTGCACTTTAAGTGCCCTGCGTAATTTGTCCATTATAGTGACCTGAGTTAGCTGCCTGAAGCACACAAATACAAGAGAAAGCAGAAGGGAAGCCTACATGCTCCGAACACGCTACCCTTGTAAAAAGTATGCAACAGTCTAGTTGGCCTATTTGTGGCAGTCATGGATTGACTTCTGATTGATCCACGCAATCCAAAGGTTCCTTACCCTGGATTATAGACACCCGCTGCTAATGATAAACCCTCTCAGGAGATCTGAATTCATTTGCCCTCACTTGCTCCATGCAGTCAAGGACATTTCATGGGAAGAGAAAGAAATGCTAGGAAGCGCGCGTGCTGGCTCAGACGTCTGCACTCCAGCTCAGTTATTAAAAGCATGTATGTCATGAACCCTGCTGTGAAAGGGGAGGTGTCAGAGGAAGTAGAAAACAAACATTGGTAGAGCCAGTCAATCTCGCCTTTGGTACCTATTGACTTTGCAAATGACTTTTGGTAATGCTAACCTGTATTGACAAAATGCCGTGAAGCATGTTAAAAAACAGAAGAAGTGTAAAAACCCAAAGTAAAATAACAGAATGACGCGGCTGAAGGACCACGCCATTTTGTAGGTGCCCTAATGCATGATGACCTGGGTGCAAGCATGTGTCATTCTATGTGATTACCTACAAAATGAACTAGGTGGCATTGTTTGGATCAGTCTGATAATATAGAATAAATACATTTAGAAAAGTAACGCTTAAGTGCATTTGTTTAAGGCATGGATACCTAGGCAATTTGCCACCTGGTCAATCTCCCTCCCCCAACCCCCCCCCCCCCCATAAATGTTTGATCTGTCCACCTTAGGGTGGTCTTCTCCCAAACCTTTTGCCTTACGCCTCCATTTTTACTGATCTCGTTTTTGTTGGCTTATGATTCTGTACCACTGCTAACCAGTGCTAAAGAGCGTGTGCTTTCTCTTTCAAACATATTAACATTAGCTTACATCCATTGGCAGATTTAATTTACTTGTAAGCCCCTAGTACAGTGTTTCTACATGTACCCAGGGCCTGTAAACTAAATATAACTCCTGGGCCTGCAGCACTTGTTGTGCCACCAACTCAAGTACCCTCTTCAAATGTCTCAGGACTGCCATTGCAGCCTGTGTGTGAAGCTTAAATTGCCATTTCGACTTGCCAAAATAAACCTTTTGCCAGGCCTAAACCATTATTTTTAAAACATATAAATCACCTCTAGAGGCGGGCCTAAATTGCCCATAGGGCAGGGTGCAGTGTGTTAAAAAAGTTAGATGCACTTTTAACCTTGGCTTGTCCTTGTAGTGAAAACTCTTAAATTAATTTTTCAGTACTGTAAGGTCTTCCTCTCCCACAGGATAACATTGGGTTAACTTATCACATAATAAGTGTTAACTTTAATATGGGAGCAGGTAGAGCAGTCAAGTTAGGAGTCTACATTTTTTTAATTTAAAACTCTCTTTAATGTTGAAGTTGAATTTTAAGTCACAGTTCTGAAAATGCCACTTTTAGAAAGTCTGCATTTTATTGTCTCAAACATTTGGTCATTGCAGACTGTATGACTAGGTGTGACTGGCAGTTTTTCTTTGTGTATTGCTCTCAGAGAGTGAGACAACGAAGGAATACGTTCTGGCAGAATGCGCCATCTCTGACATGTTGAGGGAGTGGAGCTGTCACCTACCACACATGCACATCACAAAGGCTCTGCCCAGCACACTCACAAGGGGTTTGACACTAGTCTTTTGTGTCTCCAGACAAGCTGGGGTCAGGGAAGGGAGACACGAAATTCCAAACACTTCTGCCGGTGGAAACCTCCAGAACCTTCTCCTACTTCAAAACTGGCACCAGATATACACATTGGCCCCTCAGACCCAACTTTTCAGCACACCTCTGGACCTGTGGATATTACAAAAAAATGACTGCTGTGCTGCTCTTCTGCAAGAAGGACTGCTGCTCTGCCGCCCTGTTGCCTGCTGCATTGCTTTTCGAGAAGGCAGACTGGACCTCCTCCCTTCATCCCAATAGAGCTACAGAGACAAATAGAGCTACAGAGACAAAACAATCTCCATAGGCTCCCTCCATCTGGCCAGCTGACCTGTTGGCCAGAACGGGACCTGCAACTCGACCTACCTGAGCCCTACTGGTCTCTGCTGGGGTGAGTTCTTCATCCCCTGGTACCTTGGTGTAGCATTAGTTGAGCTCCTCTGCAAGGAAAATGAGAATTATGCGGGCTTGGCCACTTTGCGACAGTGAACGGGCCTGTTCATGCCATGGTCTTGCCGCTCTCGCTGCCTGCCAAAGAGAGACTTTGTTGAATCTGACTCTTTGTAACTCAATGGCTGCCAGTGACAACCAACAACACAATATCTGCACTTTGTGCTGCAGAATCTACAGCCCGTGTTGACCGCCAACTTGATTCTCAAGCAGTGACCGTCCGTGATGCCTGATAGGCTGTTCTCACTACAGTGAAGACAGTTCACGTGCCCGACACGCTTTTTGTGCTTCAGCGACAACCATTCGCAACACTTTTCCTCCTCCTCGCAACCCCTCCACCGTGAACTGAACTCTTTGCGTTGGACTTTGAAGGTAACTCTTTCATTAGGACTAACCTGGTCCCTGTATCCAGCCCATACTCCAAAGCGGTCAGCCTGAACATTAGACTTTAAACCTGTCTCTAGCGACCAAATTACCGCAAGTGGTGCTTTGTGCTTTTAGGTGCTATACTTTACTTAAGTCTTTTAAATTGCATATCTCTGGTTCTACTGATTGGAGTTTTGTTCTTTTGGTCTCAAATACTTTATTACATTTTCCTCTATTTTTCTAAATATGGCTGGAAGTTTTCTTGTGTTGTTTTTCACTTCATTACTGTTTGAAGCTCTGCATAAATATGTTACACAGTGCCTGGGAGTTAATCCTGACTGCTTTGTGGGAAGCTACCAGAGGGTTAGGCACAAGTTAATTTGGGGTTTGCTTGTGACTTCACCCTTGGTCAGAAATTGTGGTGGCTGCTTGAATACGGTTCTTCCCCCCTCAACCAATAACCCAATTTCCTACAATAAAGAAATAAAATATATGTTTTTTAAATACTGTGTTTGTGATGGACAATGGAGGAGTGGGTGGAAGAAAGCAGCAGGGTACAGTCACTACAGGTCTGCAGTCGTCATCTGCATTCGTAGCCTCAGGTCTTCTGTCAAATAAACATTGTGATATCTCAATATGACCGATTTTAGAACAGTCATGATTCAATACAGGAAGCTTTGCTGTGGACAGGTACATTTTCTAGCGTGGAGATGCAAAAAGCAGTCTTTCCCCACATCAGCCCCTACAGGGGCAGATGAAAAATCTTTATACACTAGAGATCTTAGGATCTTCAACATGATGACCCGGGAAGAACTCACTCCCAGAGCTGCCAGCGATATCTCATTCTGCCAGTTTCAGTGTGTGGCAACTACCAAAAATATTGCTTCTTTCAATGCGTTGGTTTTGCGTCAATTATGATCCTTATATGTGGGAGTAAGGAGTAAAACCCTCACTGCTGACGTTTGTCTGATGTTTAGCTAAGAAGTTTGACTCCTGCAAAGTGAACTCAGCATTTCATGCTTCCATAATTGATAACTTGAGAAGCATTGCAGTAGTGATAGTATTAAAGGCAGAACCTGTTATTTACAGTGTTTATAAATATTAAAAACTCAATTTTAGAACTGTGTAAAAGCAATATCATTGTAATGACCAATAAAACTGATGGCATCGAATTGGGTGCCTTTAGGCCACTGCACCCGCAGTCATCACACGTCTGTAGTCAGAGCACTCTGTCTTAATTAAAAGTCATCCACAGTCAGAGCAGGAGAAAACTGGCATTGAGGTGCTGCCCAGGGTAGTGGTGTTATAGGCTTCAATAGAATTAAAGAACCATTCAGTGCAGAGAACAAGAGCAGTTCTCTTTACTCCTCTTGCATCACTGCCAGTCACCAACAATAAATATTCTATAACGTTCCTTAGTTTGATGACGTCTACTTGCTTTATGAGGTCTGTTGTGACATCATTCCCCGGAGGGCCACTTTAAATCAAATGGAGCACTTTTATAGAAGTGCAGGTTGATGAGTCATCTTTTGGGATATTCGATGGTGCCAAGGTGGCACGCAACAAAGTAGTAATCAAGCAGTATGCAGGGATGCTCTCTTTCCACAACCCAGGGTGTCACAAAATAGCATTATAGGTGATTGCTCCAAATAGGAAAGTGTGCCCTGTATGCTGTTCTCAAGAGTTACATCAGCTATTATGAAAGATAGGTGATGTGTCAGTTGATCAATTGTGTATATATTATGTTTAATCATTAAGCAGCACATTTGTTTTTCATTAATCTAGTCACTCGATATCCATGACTAGGAAATGTATACACTACCAAGGGGCATCTGATTAAATGGCATATGATTAATCAGTTTATTAAATATGCCAGTGAATCAAAACTATATATTGCTCTGGGTTATCAGAGTTTTTGTTGTGGACCAGTGCTGGTAAATCGAATATGCTAGTTAATCAAATGCAGGAAATCGATGATTAACAGAGCAGTCTAGATTGTAAAGTGCCAGATAACATATTTGCTGCACTTTAAGCGCCCTGCGTAATTTGTCTATTACAGTGACCCTACTTAGCTGCCTAAATCACAAAAGAAAGCAGAAGGGAAGCCTATATGCTCCAAACAGGCTACCCTCGTAAAATGTATGCAACAGTATAGTTGGCCTATTTGTGGCAGTCAGGGATTGACTTCTGCCTGATCCAGGCAATCCAAAGGTTTAACACCCTGGATTATAGACACCCGCTGCTAATGATAAATAAACCTTCTCAGGAGATCTGACTTCTGCCCTCACTTGTTCCATGCATTCGAGGACATTTCATGGGAAAAAGAAGAAATGCTAGGAAGTGTGCGTGCTGGCTCACATGTCTGTGCTCCAGCTCTGTTATAAAAAGCATGTAGATCATGAACCCCTGCTGTGAAAGGGGAGGTTTCAGAAGAACTAGAAAACAAGAATTGGCAAAGCCAGTCAATCTCGCCTTTGGGACCCATTGATTTTACCAGTGCCTTTCGGCAATGCTGTATGGTATTGGCATGATGCTGTGAAGCTTGGCCAAAAAAAAAAAGAAGCAAAAAAAACAAAACAAAAAGACACAGGTGCCGATTACGATCCTGGAAAAACCAGGTACGAACTGTCGGACGGAGCATATTCTCCGTCCGACGCGTACCCGGTCGGAACAATATACAAACATGGAAGTACGATTCGCACGGAAATACTATTTCCGTACGATTCGTACAAAACACCGACCGACGAAAATATACACACAGATGTGATCCGGGAAAGCGCCGACGTGACGTCGGGACGCACGCAGCCTGCCTTTCACGAACCAGGAAGTACGATTCGCACCGACGTCATCCCGCACGGAGAATATTTTCCGGCAGCCAAAAACTGCCGGGAAATCAGGACGACGCGAATAAGGAGTACCTGCACGCGACAGACAGACATGGACCCGAACCTACGTGTCATCCCGGCCCTCATAGCAGTCGACCTCCTCTACAGGTTCCGACGCAGACGCCGCAGAAGGTCAGAACAACAAAGGGAGGGGGGAAGGGGGGGGGCAGGAGCAGGGGCAGGCCACAAAACCCCCACCCAAGTCACACAGCACATATGCCCTGGACATACCTGACCCCCAGGCCCTGGTCACTACGAGGGGGTGGGGGCTTGTCCAGCAAAGCCAGCGTCCGCCACAACAGAAGTGGTTGACGACGCGAACCGGTAACACAACAATACAGGTACGTCCCGTACCCACGCCTTAAGAGCGTGGGTACGAGTCGTACCACGCCCACACCCACGTCACCCCAACAATGGCGGGACGGCTCGTACCCACGTGGCAAAGGCCTGGGTACGGCCCGCACAAGCATTCCACAGCGTGGGTACGGATATGTACGGACCGTACCCCCACCCCCATATGCATGGAGCGTACCCCCCACCCCAACAGTGTACGTACGGACCGTACCCCCACCCCCGTATGCATGGAGCGTACCCCCACCCCAACAGTGTACGTACGAACCGTACCCCCAACCCCGTATGCATGGAGCGTACCCCCCACCCCAACAGTGTATGTACGGACCGTAACACCACCCCCGTATGCATGGAGCATACCCCCACCCCAACAGTGTACGTACGGACCGTACCCCCACCCCCGTATGCATGGAGCGTACCCCCCACCCCAACAGTGTACGTACGGACCGTACCCCCACCCGCGTATGCATGGAGCGTACCCCCACCCCAACAGTGTACGTACGGACCGTACCCCCACCCCCGTATGCATGGAGCGTACCCCCCACCCCAACAGTGTACGTACGGACTGTACCCCCACCCGCATATGCATGGAGCGTACCCCCCACCCCAACAGTATACGTACGGACCGTACCCCCACCCCCGTATGCATGGAGCGTACCCCCCACCCCCAACAGTGTACATACGGACTGTACCCCCACCCGCGTATGCATTGCGCGAACTCACACCCGTGTATGTTCTAAGCGTACATATCCTGATATAGGAGGGTTGGGTGCAGAGTCCTCCCAGCAGTGCCCAGACACAGGAGGGGTGGGTGCCTAACACTCCCAGCAGTGCCCAGACATAAGAGGGGTGGGTGCAGAGTCCTCGCAGCAGTGCCCAGACACAGGAGGGGTGGGTGCCTAACACTCCCAGCAGTGCCCAGACACAGGAGGGGTGGGTGCCTAACACTCCCAGCAGTGCCCAGACATAAGAGGGGTGGGTGCCTAACACTCCCAGCAGTGCCCAGACACAGGAGGGGTGTGTGCAGAGTCCTCCCAGCAGTGCCCAGACACAGGAGGGGTGGGTGCCTAACACTCCCAGCAGTGCCCAGACACAGGAGGGGTGGGTGCCTAACACTCCCAGCAGTGCCCAGACACAGGAGGGGTGGGTGCCTAACACTCCCAGCAGTGCCCAGACACAGGAGGGGTGTGTGCAGAGTCCTCCCAGCAGTGCCCAGATACAGGAGGGGTGGGTGCCTAACACTCCCAGCAGTGCCCAGACACAGGAGGGGTGGGTGCCTAACACTCCCAGCAGTGCCCAGACACAGGAGGGGTGTGTGCAGAGTCCTCCCAGCAGTGCCCAGACACAGGAGGGGTGGGTGCCTAACACTCCCAGCAGTATCCAGACACAGGAGGGGTGGGTGCCTAACACTCCCAGCAGTGCCCAGACACAGGAGGGGTGGGTGCCTAACACTCCCAGCAGTGCCCAGACATAAGAGGGGTGGGTGTAGAGTCCTCGCAGCAGTGCCCAGACACAGGAGGGGTGGGTGCCTAACACTCCCAGCAGTGCCCAGACATAAGAGGGGTGGGTGCAGAGTCCCCCCAGCAGTGCCCAGACACAGGAGGGGTGGGTGCCTAACACTCCCAGCAGTGCCCAGACACAGGAGGGGTGGGTGCCTAACACTCCGAGCAGTGCCCAGACACAGGAGGGGTGGGTGCCTAACACTCCCAGCAGTGCCCAGATACAGGAGGGGTGGGTGCCTAACACTCCCAGCAGTGCCCCTGCAAAGAAAAGGGTGGAGTACCCACAGATCCAATGCCCACAAATGTCAGTCAGGTGCAAAAAGATCCTGCAGTACATGTACCACATGTGTGCGAGGCTGGGAGTATACACATGCATAGCGCCGAAGAGAAAACATGTCCACATGAAGTCATGTCAACAGTCTACATACACAAGTACAGTGACCACCAAGGACGCCACGAATGATGCAGGTGGAGACATCGCTCAGCATGCATGGCCAAAGTCTAACGAGTCCGTCACACACCCAGCCAATGTAGACACAGCTCAGCACCACATATTGGAATGACCCTGCAGGGGAGATGTCAGGTTACACAGAGGCAGGAACACACCTTGGGACGATGTCACCATGCAGTAACTGCTTACATGAACAAAGTTATGTAGCCAACAGCTTGTGATGGCACACAGATACCAGGGTCCACCCTATGACCAGCACAAGACGACAATTCCCACACACCCAACACATTATCACCACCCAAAATAATGGAGCAGGTCCACCAACAGCAATACCAGATAGACAGTAGTGTACTAAGGAAAAAGAAATTGCTTTATTCAGCATCCAAAAATCTGTTTGTCCCTTGAAAGTTCAAAATGTACAATGCCCATAGGGCAATCCAAAGTTCAAATCCAGGTGGGGGACACAGTGGGGCGCGTGTCCCCTAGCTTGCCTGCTCAGTCAGACTCCTTTGTCTTCCAGGAGGGGGTGGGCATCATGTGGGGGGAAGGACCAGGCACCGCAGGGACATGAGGGCAAAGGGTAGGCGTTGTGGGTGCAGGGACGGAGGACTCCACCACAGGGGGTGGGGCAGCACCAAAGGCGGATGTCTGGATGGCGCTGCACACCTTAGCAAGGTCCTCCAGCGACTCCCCTGCACCCGAAGGAACCACAGGCCCCAAGGAGGGGGGGGGGTCGGAGGGATGGGTCGCAGCGCCACTGGGGGAGGGTGTGGACAGGGGGGGGGACTCAACTCCCCTGCCGGTGTCCTGCCTCCACCGCTTGCGGGGTGGTGCCACACTGGGGCTGGTGGACAGACTGGGCAGGACTGACCCTGTATCCGACTTTTGGGCAGGAGAGCTGAGGGGAGGGGATTTGGAGGGAGTGGATTCTGTGGAATGCGGACTCCCACTCTGGCTGCGTGTCTTACGTTTGCCCCCGACCCAGTGGGTGTGCCTACTTCACCCTGTGTGTGCGTGCCAGGAGGTGTGCGTTTGACCTTCCCTGCTGGTGTGGTGCCTGTGTCTGTTGTGGTGGGTGCATGCTGACGTCTGGGTGTATGTGGGACAGGCATGGGAGTGGGAAGTGTGGATGGGTCAGGGGTAGGGGGTTGGACGAAGCGCTGCAGGAGACCCACTGCTGCAGTCAGTGTCGAGTCAATGGACCTCAGCAAGTTGCGTTGGTCAGCCTGCGATGAGAAAATGCCCTCCAAGTATGCCTCCATGTTGTTCAGCACTTGGCTGTGGCCATGGAGGACATTAAGCATCGCAGCCTGACCAACCTGCAACTGCCGCTGGATGTCCACAGACTCGGCATTGGCGGCAGCAGTGGAGACAGGGGCAGGGGGTGCGGTGCCTGGCAGGAAGGAGACATGTGATGACCGGGCACGCTGGGAAGGGACACGAGCAAGTGGGAGGCAGCTGATGGCAATGGAGGGGGCGGGGAGAGATGTTGTGCCACTGTCAGCTGGTGGTGCAGCCTCCGCCCACTCGGAGAGCTCAGCCTCGGACCCGTCAGTTTCATATTCTGTGGTGGCAGTGGACAGGTCCTCCGCCTCACTCCCCTCCGCCTCAGTTCCACTCGATGTGCCAGCCAAGATGTCACCGCTGGCACTGGTGCTCGGTCCCTCCGCTCGGTCTGTGCTGATGTCTCCCTCCGTGTCCCCCGACGATGCTGTGGGCAAGGTGAAGAGACAGGAATTAATCATACACCTGTATACATATGTCACATGAGTCCAATCTACATAGGTTACAGTGCATAGCCTGAAAAGAAAGATGAGTAACATCTACAAAACAAGGTACATATGTAGGCCCTGCAACACACAGTTGGTTGACCCACCATGCCACTGAAAAACTATGGAGAGCATGACACAATAGCAAATGACATCAAATGGATTTTGACAGAGGAGCCAGGCTCTGGGGACAATCCAGCACTGCATCTGCACCACACAGCATTGCCGAAAATAGGGATGAGCAGGGACCATATCCATGAACTTTAGGCACATGCTGCATAGGTAATACTGAAAACATGCCCACCATGACTGGCTCACTGCACCTTGAGTGTATGTCCAGACAAACATCACACACTGGCCAGACCTAGCAAGGAGCTATCAGGTTTTGACATGTAGGCTTTGCCCGCACCAACCACCCCCTACATGCGACAATTTGTTGAGACACAGGAAGCACTTACATCTCTTAGTCTGGGTGAAATACACATGGGCTGGATAAATGCAAGATTGGACACAAAATACCCAAGGTGCGCCTGTCCAAATAATCATGTACAAATGGTCATCATCAGATGATTGTAACGAGACACACAGGCACTGGCCACCGTGAGTATGAACAAGGAAAATCAGGTCAGGCTGTACAGTGGACACTTGTACTACATTTTACGTCAATATACATGGTGCCAGGGGACAATGGCACAGAGCACAACCTATGCTGTAGACACTGAGAGTGTCCACATTTTGTGATGACACACATGACACCTAGGAAAATATGTCCCAGGGGACAGTAGTGGCCACACAACTCCATGGTCCTGAATGGGAATGACTGCAACACACGCCACCATCCCTGCACTATGCGTATCGCACACTCATGCACATCATGTAACAGGCCACAACATAGGACATGCGTGCTGTAAGGCATGACACTTGAGTGACTAACTCCCATGTCTGGACTCAGCATCAGTGCCAACTGACATGGAACCCAAAAGTACTGAACTGGACAGGGCACAGGCAAGGTCCCAAAACCTGTTACACACCACCCCCACACATGATGCCACAGGCATTGTTCACGTGGATAAACTGCCAGCCTAGATAACCTTGTGAAGGAGTGACTACACACAGACCAGGGAACACATTGCAAGGAGGGGAAGGGAGGCAGGAGAGCACCACTATACTGTGGGTAACAGGATCTGCACAGCACCTTTAAACCCTGGCAGTGTATCCATGCAACTGCGCACTTACAAATGCTGGTGACACACAACAAACACACATGTACCTACCCCCTTCCTGCTGCTGCTTCTCCTGTAAGCGCCTGTCCAAGTCTTGAAAGACCACCGCCAGCACACGCTTGTGGATCTGGGTCAGACGGCGGCGCCCGCGGTTCTTATGGGTCTCAGTTGAGTCCCCCAGCAGGACCCGTGCGATCCTCCGCGTCCAGCACCGGACATCCTGCCAGCGTTTTCTCACCTGGGCCAGGCGCCGCTTGCGACCGTCCGTCCTCCTCACGGCACTGACGGCGTTCATCCAGATCTGCTTCTTGGCAGAGGCGCCTACCTGTGAGGATGAACAAGTGACACTACATCAATACACCTGCCACATGTCACAGAGACACATATTAGAACAAATTTGCTGTTTACAACAAGGCATAGTATGCATCCAACGCATTGCACCTTTGTCATAGGGACATTATCCTCTGGGGAAGGGCAAAAGCAGTACGTGCCATTGAAAGTACACAGGTGGAATGAGGGCAACGACACAATCAATGATCCAGGCTCACACTGTGCATCACAAGCTACACCAGGATTATGTGCAGCACCTCAAAGCAGTCTCATGCCACAGGCCACTGACGCTACCTCAGCAGAGTACACAGACACACACAGGGACAGGACATTCACCTGCCATTGCCAAATGCAGCTACAAACCTCACTCTGCACATGTGCCACTAGACGGGGGGGGGGCTCACAGGTGTGGGGCTGGCTCTGCACGTCAGACACACAGCACTGCTCCCTGCTCACATCAGATGGGCAGGGTATATCCATCCCTCATGCAGCTTGGGTGCTACACTCCACATATGCACCCACCCACATAACAGGGGACTTACACACACACCGATGTCCAGGGTACGAACACATCATGTGGACACTCTCAGCACAGGTACACAGAACTAACACACATCTGTGGGTACAGTCACCTGTCACACTGGGCTGACCACATAATCACATGAGGACTGTAGAGGCTACATTCCCAGGAGGATAAGACAGGCAGAATGTGGCATGCACCATGCAGTGATTGTCACAGTAAACACAATGCAAGTGAGGACGGCAGACATGCACCACAGCATGCTCTGGCTGGGAGACAACAGGCATTCCCCCCCGAACCCCCCTACAGTACATTGCATGTGTGTCACACCTGGACACAATGCCAGAAGTCACAGTCACAAAAAAGGGACACAGTCTGTGCTAGTGGACTCTGCACTCACCTGATACCCTGGTCGCCCATACAGCAGGGGGTACTGTGGGAGGATCACATCCAGCAATGCCAGGTTCTCCTCCAGGGTGAAAGAATGGGCCCTCTCCACAGACCTTGACATGGTTCCAGGGAATCACGAGCAGCAGCTGGGTCATAGAATCCAAAGATGTGCAGGCAAGTGCTCTCATGGGACCTGGCTGCCTTATATCTTCCTTGCTGGCCTGTTTCATGCACAGGAGTACAGAGTGATTGGTCACTCACATTTGCATCCTATGTTTCCTCCAATCCCTTCAAACCTAGCACAGTCAGTGGGTTTTTATTTTCTATTTTCTTGAGCATGATGTCAACTCCACAACCACATTGCAACAAAGTAGATTCATTCAAACTGAGTTTTGCTGTGCACCTGCAGAAAAAAATTCATACTTTAAACTTGGTCTCCATGACAACCAGCATGCATGTAGGCCTTTATACTTGTCCCTCATGTGTCCCCTATGTAATTTGGAGATTCACACACAGGTACGGTGCGTTCCGGGGCCCTAGGGCACCCCAAATGCATAGCAACGGCCCGTACAGGCGTGTGTATGGTCCGAATCACTATGGGTACGCATACGCGAGCACACCCATAGTGATAGTGAGCGTACGCGCGTGTGTACGGTCCGTATCACTATGGGTGATCACGCGTATGCGTACCCATGGTGATACGGACCGTACACGCGCACGTACGCTCACTATCACTATGGGTGTGCTCGCGTATGCGTACCCATAGTGATACGGACCGTACACGCGTGCGTACGCTCACTATCACTATGGGTGTGCTCGCGTATGCGTACCCATAGTGATACGGACCGTACACGCGCGCGTACGCTCACTATCACTATGGGTGTGCTCGCGTATGCGTACCCATAGTGATACGGACCGTACACACGCGCGTACGCTCACTATCACTATGGGTGTGCTCGCGTATGCGTACCCATAGTGATACGGACCGTACACACGCGTGTACGCTCACTATCACTATGGGTAGGCCTACGGCAGCACTCCCATAGTGATATGGAACGTACACAGGCCCTCAGAGCGAATGTACGGTGCCTTTCACACATCACAGTGGTGACAGGCAGCACACAGGAAGGAATAGAGCTGACATACTTGTCCATGGATGGACATCAAGGCATTGTCTGGGCAGTACTACATGTGTGGGGCACAGGTGTGAAAGGCTGTGATGTGGCACATTACTCCTGAGTTGAGAAGGCAATAGAGGTATGATGAGATGTGTACAGATGTTATGTGTGACGGTGCAATATGTGCCAGGCATGCCCTTAACGCCTTTGACATGTGTGCATGTCGTACTGCACACTTGGGATGAGCGTCACTGGCATGGCACAGTCAACAACACACGCAAGTGTCCCCTGATGCCCGCTACAGGGGTTACCACACCAGACATGTGACTACCCACGGTGCACGATATGTCTATGTCATGTATGTGTGGTGTGTTCCCATTAGCTTGATGTTGGTGTTCCCTCAAAAGCATCTGCCTTTGCAGCAACCAACATGTGTCTGTGTGTAGATGGCCATGGCACACTGTTACGCACACCAGGCTACATGTGGTATCGGATGTGAGGTGTGTATGTATGCATGGGACACAGAGTAGCGTAACAAGGACCTGTCTGCATCCCCTCAATGTAAGTGTGGTGAGTCATGACATGTACACCTTAATGGCAAGGTGTGTGGGCTGTCCTAGTGTAATGTCATGTGACCTGTGGCTCTAGTGTTCCGCTACCTGTCTCTGCAATCGACATCCTACTTCTGCTGATGTGTTGATGTATGTCACTCCTGTGTTGCGTCTGGCTGTTCACTTACACTGGGACACAGCTAGTCCCATGCCATGGCATGTGGAGGTTCACAATCTCCGTGTGTAGCTGGGTCTTGGTAGGAGTGTCACCTGGCAGCCATAAGTGTCCAGGGCATGTAGCACATACCTGACTCCCTATGTAGCATATGTGTATTGACAGATTAACATGTGCTCAGTACATAAAAATTGTTGTTGTAGTGCACTCACTCTTCCTTGTCACTTCCAAATTACTGCAGAGCGCCGCCTCTTCCCCGACCAATTCCGGACTTGGCTGACATGCGGGAGAATGACTATATACGCTGCTACCGCTTCCCCCAACCGTTGATTGAGGAGTTGACGGCAAGGCTGGCACCACACCTGCAACCGCTGCACAGGTATCCTACGGCACTGACACCCAAGCTGAAGGTAATGGCAGCCCTACATTTTCTTGCCACGGGTACCTTTCAATATACCATAGCTCATGTTGGTGGCATGTCCCAGAGCATGTTCAGCCGTGTGCTGCATGATTTCTTAGAGGCCATGTTGCTTCACCTGGATGAGTTCATCCATTTCCCAACTCCTGAACAGTTGACTGGGGTCAAGCGTGGATTCTATGCCCTGGGAGGGATGCCCCATGTCATTGGGTCCATAGATGGGACACATGTGGCTTTGGTACCACCACAGGCACAGGAGGTAGCGTACAGGAATTGCAAACACTACCACTCCATCAATGCCCTTGTGGTGTGTCTGTCCAACATGGTGATTTCACATGTCTGTGCTCGTTTTCCAGGATCAACACACAATGCCTACATCATGAGGCATAGCAGGGTGCCTGAAATGATGACGCAGCTGCGCAACGAACGAGCATGTGTTGTTGGAGGGTACACTCTGTCTGTCCTGTATTTTGCGTAGACTTCCAGCCTGACCGCTTCTCCTGTCCTACTTATGTCCATGTGGTTTCCATGTAGGGGACGCTGGCTATCCCAACATGCCATGGCTGATCACACCTCTCCGCAACCCCAGCACGCCGGCCCAGCTCCGCTACAACACCACCCATGGCTGGACAAGGCGAGTGATAGAGAGGACATTTGGCCTCCTGAAGAGTCGATTCAGATGCCTCCACAAGACCGGCGGCGCCCTCCCATATGCCCCGGCGAAGGTCTGCAAAATCTTCATGGTCTGCTGCATGCTGCACAACATGGCAGTTGAGAAAGCTGTGCCACTCATCCTGGATCAAGATGATCAGGACCATCCACCCGTGGAGGACGAAGGTCTTGGCAATGGGGCTAGTGATGTGGAGGATGTGGTTCCACAAGAGGACATTCGGAGTCGGCTCATACGCGACTTCTTTGCTTAGTGGTGAGTACCAGTGTCTGAGTGTGCACGCATTGGTCCCCGTGTGGCATGTGTTGCGATGTGTGTGTCCATCTGCATGTATGCCACGTGAGTCAGAGGTGTGTGTGGATGTGTCACTGGAGTGATGGTGCCAGTGATGAGTGTATTTCCCCAGTCATAATTGTGACCTAGCATGTTGTCATCCTTACATGTGTCGAGTACATGCACATGCAAGTGGCTGTGCTTTTTGTGGCTGACTTCTTGTGTGTCTCTCATCCCCAGGTACTTGCGCATGCCGTCTGCTGGTTGCATTGTTGTGGCACTGCTATTCCTCATGGACACGTCATCGTGTGCTGACTCAGCGTTACACGCACGGACAAGTTTGGAAGTCTACTTAGGGTAAGGGATGCATCAGGGGTGTATTGGGTGTGGCAGTTGTTTACGATGTGTGCACACTGCCCCTGTCGATGTTTGGTTCCTCTGCAGACATGTCGCATCACCATGGGACACATTACATGTAGCTGGATACACCTGAATAGATGGTCAGACTTGTTGACAGTCATCTGTGATAGGATAGTGGATTGTGATGATGGCATCAATGTGTGTAACACTGCCCTCGGACACATACGGTTTGCATTGGCTTGACATGGTGTGGGACTTCCACATCAGAGGATCAATGGTGTATGGCAGCCTCTCCGTGAGCAGCAGGGGGTGTTTAGCTGTTACCCGACACTTGTGTGCCAGTTCCATGGCTATCACGCATTTCTGCTGCAGAAGGGGTGTTCCAGTGTTGGACCCACATGTTACTCCACATGACCTGCGTATGTGTACTCCGAGTTGCCTCTGCATTCCCGAATACATGACTAATAAAGGTGTCCCTATGTCTCCAAGGTGCCTCTTCTCAGTCAATGCTGGTGTGTTGCCACGTTGCATACGGCATGTCTGGCATGGTTTTCCGTGATAGTGGCTATGTGTCTATGTGTAGAGTAGCAAGATGCAAGCTGTTTGTGTGGGATTAGACTCTGTATTGTGCATGATGTCCGTGACTGTGCGGGTATTGTGACATGTGCCATCCCCATGCATCCAACGTTGGCCAGGCCACCATTCTCTGCATCCACCTGACTCAAGCTTGCAGGACATGGTTCTGCCACCTGTCTACACATACCTGGGTGCCCCCCAGGACACTCCACATGATCCCTGACCTCTGCGCATGACTGTCGCTGTACTCAACATGTCTGTCGGCACGGTTGTGCGGCCACCCCCTCAGCTGGTTGGGCCCATCACGGGTGTGTATGGTGCTCCATGTCTGTCTTGCCTAATACATTGTGACCCATGTGTGTCCTGTGCCAGACTCAGGCCTCAGGGTATGGATGGTTGAAGTCATATGAGAACTCAGGCATGGTTAGACTTTACAAGACACATGTAAGGTAATAATGCAAAATGTAGGCATCATCTCTTTATCGTGTAACTTTTTATTTGTGTTGGGGTACGTGTTGGGGGGGGGTATGACAAGAGGGGCTTTCCGGGGGTGTGGAATCAAAAGTTCACTGGGGGAGTTGGTGTCCTTGCCATTGAAAATCATCAGAGTCCATGCCACAGTCTTTGTCAACATTGGTCAGACAGTGACCAGCAAGTCCATGTGGCAGAGAATGTCTTTTGCTGATGTGCTGCTGTTGGTCCAGTGGGCCAGGTGCCAGGCCAGGTTACCTGGGAGATGGTGCTGTTGCGCCGACCCTCACGGTCTTTTCCGTGGACGACCCGCCCTCCTGCGGGAACCCTCAGAAGCAGGCCGTGACGATGTTTGGGATGCTCCGTCGGATGTCTCCTCCTCCTCCTGATCCCTCCCTGTGGGTGGTGATGTTCTTGGCCTGGTGGCACAGGGAGCGTTGCCCATGTTGTCGGCCATCCGACGGAGTGTACGGTGAATTCCCGTGAACACCGTCACGAGCTCAGCCTGTCTGTCCTCCATCCGCCCTTGGTGTCGCAGTAGACAGGCATGTTGCTCCGCATGTTGCTGGGCCTGCTGGGTCTTGATCGCCTCGAGGGTCCCCTTCATCTCGTTGAGGGTGGACACAACCTGGCCCATGCCCGTGGTGTCCTGCCGGTATGTGTCCAGGATGTTTCTGACATGGGAATATACCGGTTCCGCAGCCAACTGGTCAGGCTCGTGCCTCCGCCGTCCTCCTCTCCCACCACCCCTGCCCACTTGCACCTGGCCTGCCCTTGTGGGCACATCGGGTCTCCAGGACCCCTGAGGGATGGCATTAGCGTTGTCGCCTGCCTCCTCCTGGGTGCACGGTACACCGTGTCCCTCCTGGTCAGCCTGACTGCATTGTGGTGGTGGGGCAGGGATCCTGGGTGTCTCCTAGGGTGTGGCAGGAGTGGGGGTGGTGGTTACCCCAGTTGTACCTGACGCAGGTGCTGCAGGTGGTTGGACACCAGAGGGGCCAGGTTGGTCGGGGTCGTCCACAGAGTGGTGCGAGGCGTCGCTGCCGGTGGGATCGTCATCCCGCAGAGCCGGGTCCTGTGAGTCTTCCCCCCCAGTGTTGGGGGGTGATCCACGACGTTGACCTGTGTGTGAGAGAGACAAAGTTATTTTTGTTCCATGCAACATCCATGATTCATTCGTTTCTAAGTTGGCACATTTCCTCTGGGTATTTGGATATGTCTTGCATTCCACTCACAGTGCACTTGTGCATGGGTATGTCCCTTGGCCACAGCTTTTGAGACTTTACCTATGTGTGACACAGTCGTACTTGCTGCGTCAATTGTGACTGCAGTCAGCAGTGGAGTGAGCAGGTGTGGCGAGCCATGCATTGGCGCCTTCCGTGTTGCACTGTATGTGGGCACATGGAGTTGTTCCACACACTTATATAATGCAGGTAGCTGGCGTTGTGCTCATGCACAGGTTGAGACATTGCCCAGTGTTTTGCCATGGAGAAGAGAGGGGGATTCAGGCACTGGCCACCCTTGTCTACATGCACGCAGTCCACCTGCTGACGAGCAGACATTCCCACACCACCCAAGGCTGAATTGGTCTCCCTGTGTCTCCCTTTCTCACTCCCTCTCTGTCCCCCTCTCCCTCCCTCCCTGTGTCAGCCTCCTCCCTCTGTCCATCTCCCTGTGTCTCCCTCCCTCTCTCTCCCCCTCTCACTCCCTCTGTGTGTCACCCTCTGTCACCTCAGCCCAGCTTCCTAGGCACACACTTTCTGCAGATCTTTGAATGGCCCTTGGCTTGTTCATGTGAGTTTGTTTCTGATCTCCAGGCACCCATTGGGTGTAGTGTCTGTGTCTGCGCTGCTGCTGTGGTAGTGTGTACTGCCACTCTTTCACAGTGTTGGCTGTTCATTAGCTGCTGTCATGTGCAAAAACGTGCCTTCACCCTCATGTCTTAATGCAAGGCGTCCGCCATTTGCTGGCAAGTCTTTCCTGTGTGGGGACACACTGTTTGTCTGGCTGTGACCTAGGCCATATGGGCAGAGGGCATTGTTGTCTGCTTCTGAGTTGCACTATGTGATTTTTGGGGCCCACACTCCCGCCATCCGGGTTACCGTGTCTTGTGTTGGTGTTTTCTGTGGCCTGTGACTTGGCATTGTCCAGCTGGGTGCATGGGGCATGGTGGCGCTGGTGGCATGTGCGTGTTTATGGAGTGTGGTTGAGTCATGCAATAGCTTGGGGTGGTTGCGTGCATGATTGTGAGTTTGGTTGTGGATGACGTTCCCCCCATGTGAGGTGAGTTGTTTGTGTACTCACCCGGCTCTCGGAGTCCTTCTACTCCGTCCACTGCCACCACCGGCAGTATGGCCATCACCCTCTCCTCCCAGGGATGGTATTGTACGCGTCTGCGGGGCGGCCCTCCTCCAGTGATGATGGCCTGGTTGTGGTCGTCGGTCATTTTGGCTCGGACCCTCCTCCGCAGATCGTACCACCTGGCTTGGCATTCATGCCTGGTCCTTCTGGTGGACGCAACAGCATTCACAGCATTGACAATCGTCTGCCACATGGCTGTTTTTTCGGAAATGCTGGTCTGTCTGACCAATGTTCCAAAGAGGTGTGGCTCGACTCTGAGGATTTCGTCGACAAGGACCTCCAACTCTTGGCTAGTGAACTTTGGATTCTTGTTAGTGGGCATGGTGAGGGGTGTGGGTGTGAATGGTTGTGGGGGGTGTGGGTGTGGATGGTTGTGGGTGTGTGGGTGTGGTTGTGCAGGTGTGTGTGTGAATGTGATGAGGGGGTGTTTGTGAAGGTGGTTGTGTGAAGGTGAGCAAGTGTAAGGTGTAGTAAAGGTTCAAGTATGGTGCTGTGGGTTGTCTGTGGGGTCTGGCAGCAGTGAGTCTGTTGCAAAGGCTCATGGTTTGTGTCTGTGGGCCCTTTTTATTGGTCCATTTGTGGGTGTGGCTGTGTTTGAACTTTGGGTGGGTGTGTTATAAGGAGTGGTTGTGTTTTGGGCCTCTGTTTGGGAGTTTGGCAGTTGCAGGTCAGTGAATGTGTTGTATTTGTGCTTGTTGGACATGTTTTGTGGCTTTGTGCGATTCGAATAGAGTATTTTTGTGTTGTTTTGCTTTGTCCTGGTTGTGTACGTGTGTTTTTAGCGTGTGTACGGTGTGTACATCGGCCATTTTGTTGGACAGTGCTGTCCTTGTCTCTGGCTTGGTACGACTCGTACATGCGCGATGTTGGGTGAAGGTGCTGGTGCTGGGGCCTGGGGTGCGCTCCATACTTAGACTGTTGGGGTCGGGGTACGCTCAATCCAGACGCGGGTGGGGGTACGGGCCGTACATACATGGTTGGGGCGGGGGTACGCTCCATACATACCCGGGTGAGGGTATGAGCCGTACATGCACGGTTGGGGTGGGGGTACGCTCCATACATACGCGGGTGGGGGTACAGGCCGTACATACATGGTTGGGGTGGGCGTACGCTCCATACATATGCGGGTGAGGGTACGAGCCGTACATGCACAGTTGGGGTGGGGGTACGCTCCATACATACGCGGGTGGGGGTACGGGACGTACATACACAGTTGGGGTGGGGGTACGCTCCATACATTTGCGGGTGGGGGTACGGGCCGTACATACACGATTGGGGTGGGGGTACGCTCCATACATTCGCGGGTGAGGGTACGGGCCGTACATACACGGTTGGGGTGGGGGTACGCTCCATACATTCGTGGGTGAGGGTACGGGCCGTACATACACGGTTGGGGTGGGGGTACGCTCCATACATACGCGGGTGAGGGTACGGGCCGTACATACACGGTTGGGGTGGGGGTACGCTCCATACATTCGTGGGTGGGGGTACGGGCCGTACATACACAGTTGGGGTGGGGGTACGCTCCATACATTTGCGGGTGAGGGTATGGGCCGTACATACATGGTTGGGGTGGGGGTACGCTCCATACATTCGCGGGTGAGGGTACGGGCCGTACATACACGGTTGGGGTGGGGGTACGCTCCATACATACGCGGGTGAGGGTACGGGCCGTACATACACGGTTGGGGTGGGGGTACGCTCCATACATACGTGGGTGGGGGTACTGGCCGCACGTACGGGGGGTGTACATACACGGGTGGCGGTACGTCTCGTACATACACGGGTGTACATACACGGATGTACATTCACGGGTGGGGGTACGTCTCACACATACACGGGTGTACATACACGGGTGGGGGTTCGACTCGTACGTACACGGGTGTACATACACAGGTGGGGGTTCGACTCGTACGTACACGGGTGTACATACACGGGTGGGGGTTCGACTCGTACATAGGAGGGCTGGGGGGGTGGTTGGGCACGTACATACGGGGGCTGGGGGGAGTGTTGGGCGCGTATGCGGGCACATGTCTCCATGGTTGCTATGGGAGTTCGGTGCGGACGGTGCTTTTCCCATCCGGTTGTAACATCGGACGCACGGGATGGATCGTACTTCCGCGGTCGGACTTCACTTTTCACATTTGTACGGTAAATCGTCCGGAGACGTGTCGGGCACATTTTCCGACCCGAGGACGTGTGGGGAATTATTCCCAATGCGATTCGTATGGACTTTTTCCCATGCGAATCATAGTTGGCAGTTTGTACGGCACTTGTACGATTCGTACGGTAAAAAGACCGGATACGTGTCGTACGGGGATTTTTTTTACAGGATCGTAATCGGCACCACAATGTTGCAACTAAAGGGCCGCGTCACTTTGTGCGTGCCCTAATGCAAGATGACGTGGATGCATGTATTTGTCATTCTACATGCTTTCCTCCAAAATGAAGCTGGTGAAATTTTTTCTGTCAATCGGTAAATAAAGGAAAAGTAACGCTAACATGCTTTTTTTAAAGCCATTGGGCCCTGCGGCAATTTGATGCCTGGTCACACCCCTCCCCCCCCCAAAAAAAATGTTAGACCTGCCCGCCTTCGGGTGGTCTTCCCCCAAACCTTTTGCTTCACTCCTCCATTTTTACTGATCTCGTTTTTGTTGGCTTGTGCACTTTGTGCACTTTACCTCTGCTCCAGTACTTTGAAGAATGTGCCCTCTATCCTTTAAACATGGTAAAATTGGCTTACATCCATTGTCACATTTAATTTACTTATAAGTCCCTAGTACAGTGATACTATATGTAGCCAGGTCCTGTAAACTAAATGTGACTAGTGGGCCTGCAGCATTTGTCGTGCCACCCACGCAAGTAGACCTTTAAACTTGTCTCAGGCCTGCCACTGCAGCCTGTGTGTGAAGTTTAAACTGCCATTTTGACCTGGCAAAATAAAACTTTTGCCAGACATAAATCATCCTTGTTAATACACAAAAGTCACCTCTAGTTAGGCCTTAAATAGCCCATAAGGGAGGGTGCACTGTATTACAAAAGTTAGACATGTACGTTTGACTTTTACATTTCCTGATATTGAAAATCTCTTAAATTAATGTATCACTGCTGCAAGGCCTACCTCTCCTGTAGTATAACATTGGGTTAACTTATTACGGTGCCCTGATTAAATATTGATGTATAAAATATAGTATACAAAAATATCGTAGCTAAAATATCGAATACAAAAATATCGACTCCCTATACTTAAACAGGTAAGTACAATAATATTGATACAAAAATATAGAATTAAAAAAGATGATGTAAAAAATATCGACTTAAAAAATATATATAACTTAAATAAAATATATTAAATAATAATATTTTTAACAAAATAAATTACATTTATTATATATTTTAAATGAATATAGCAAATAAACTTAATTAAATAAAATATAAACACACAAAAATGTGTACAAATTCATATATTTACTTAAAAACATTTTCTTAACTATTATCTTTACTTAATTTATAAACTTTTTAAATTATATAAAAATAAAAAATATACATATATGAATAATTTAAAATAAAATAAAACATTCTATAATTAACACATTAAACTATTAAAAGAAATATAAAAAATACATTTTACAAAACAATAAATACAACAGTAGGGAAAATGTTGGATAGCAGGGGGGTAAAAATGTCTATTCCCACTCCAGTGAGTGCAAATGCAGGGAAAGTGCTGGATAGCGGAGGGGTAAAAATAACTATTCCCACTCCAGTGAGTGCAAAAGCAGGGAAAGTGTTGGATAGTGGAGGGGTAAAAATGACTATTCCTCCTCCAGTGAGTGCAAAAGCAGGGAAAGTGCTAGATAGGGCAGGGTTAAAAATGACTATTCCCACTCCAGTGAGTGCAAAAGCAGGGAAAGTTATGGATAGCGGAGGGGTAAAAATTACTATTCCTGTTCCAGTGAGTGCAAAAGCAGGGAAAGTGCTGGATTGCGGAGGGGTAAAATTACTATTCCTACTCCAGGGAGTGCAATAGCAGGGAAAATGTTGGATAGCGGAGAGGTGAAAATTACTATTCCCACTCCAGTGAGAGCAGCAGCAGGCAAAATGTTGGATAGCGGAGGGGTAAAAATTACTATTCCCACTCCAGTGAGTGCAGCAATAGGGAAAGTGTTGGATAGCGGAGGGGTAAAAATTACTATTCCCACTCCAGTGAGTGCAGCAGTAGGGAAAGTGTTGGATAGCGGAGGGGAAAAAATTACTATTCCCACTCCAGTGAGTGCAACAGTAGGGAAAGTGCTGGATACCACACCAATAAAAAAATAAACATCAACATTTTTATTACATTTTATTTCCATTATTAACATAATTAATATTGAAATTTAAATATGTTATTATTAAAAAAAACATTCATTAATTACACATTGTTTAACACTATAATATCCACAACACATCTAAAATTAATTACACAATTACCATTAATAATTTCTAATTAATTAATTCAAATTAATTAACAAATTAATTAATACAAATTCATTGACAAATTCATTAATGCAAATTAATTGACAAATAATTAATAAATCATCAATAAAAAAATTAATTACTTCCCACCATTTACACCTATAAAAACCACAACACACACCTAAAATTAATTAACCAATTTACATAATTAATTATTAATTAATTAATCAAAAATAATTAACTAATTATCAAACAATTATTAATAAATTAATTAACACATTTATAACTCTTTAACATCACAATTATACAATTATGAATAAATATAAATTATTAAATACATTTCATATAATTAAATTACTTCCCACCATATTCCCCAATAAACCCACAACCCGCTACAGAACTAAAAAGGCAAAATTCAATTAAAAAAAAATATTAACTGCTATAAATAATAAATAAAATGTATATAATTAAATTACTTCCCACCCTTTTCCCCTATAAACCCACAACCCGCTACAGAACTAAAAATGCAAAATTCAACTTAAAAAAAAATATTAACTACTAAACTTTTAACACATATAATAAAATACCAAACAATTCTCATACAAAATACTAAAATACATAACATTAATAATATTTTGATATTTTTAACAACTATATTTTTGTAAACGATATTTAACACTTCAATCGATATTGCTTACCTGACAATCGATATTCTTGTCCACGATATTTTTGCTATCGATATTTCTTCCCCACAATATTTTTACGGCGATATTTATGTATATCGATATTTCTACATCGATATTCTAGCTCTGTACCCTTATAATATGTAATGAGTTATAACTTGAAATTGGAAGCAAGTAGAAATGTCGAGTCTGGTATCTAAAAAAAACTAATTTAAAACCCTCTTTAATGGTGAAGGAGGATTTTAAATCACAATTCTGAAAATGTCACTTATAGAAAGTTTCTGTTTTATTGTCCCAACCATTTGTTTCTTGCAGTCTGTATCCTGTGTCACAAGACCCCACAGGAGATAGTGGCATGGATTAGCAAATTTAGCGGCACAAATATGGAAATTTAGCGGCACAAATATGGAAATTTAGCGGCATTTTTGCGGCACTTTATTTTACTCATAATCAAATGTCAGCCTTAAATCAATGGAAACTGTTTTAGCAGAGTATTCAGCTTTGAAATAGGCAAACTGGGATATCGAACATAGGAAGCAGCCCACAGGTGAAGGCTGTTATCCCTTGGAAATGCAATCCTCCATTTGCTTTAGTATAGGTTCTGAGAAGCCCATCAAAGGTAGCATCCCATAGGAAATGGCATTCCAGAATCTACCTTAGTGAAATTAGATATTTGCCAAAGATCACACAATTTCAGCACGGAAGCCACGATTTTATCCGGATTTTCTGGTTTCACTCTGAAGTGCGGTGAGAGGCCCCCGGGCTGTGAGAGTCAGTGCCCCCTTTGTGGTGGGGCCAGGGGCCCTGTTGTGTGGTGAGAGGACCCTGGGCAGTGACAGTCAGTGCCTCCTCTTGGGTGGGACCAGGGGCCCTGATATGCGGTGAGAGGCCCCCTGACGGCCCTTGCAGTGTGACCTTTGTGATGGAACCAGAAGATGTGCCCACCCCCTCCTATTTAAAAAGGCTCCCTTGAGCTAACGAGCTGACGAGCTCTGGTTGATGCACCTGCGCCCAGCGAGTGGTAGTGAGACCTGAGAAGACTTTGGGCAGCATCTCCAGCACCCCCAAAAAAGTGTTGCTCTCCTGACTAAGGACAATTCTCCTCAAACACGTGTCTAAAGATACACAGCACTGGCTGCACCAACAAGGGTGAAAAACGAAAGCTTGACACCGAAGAAAGTGTTATCATGCACTGCATTTATTATGATGCATCGGGGGTGAGTGCTGGAGTGTGAAGCTGTGTGCGCCCACCCCCCTCATATTTGAACCATAAGATGCGTTTGTTAGTTTCTGAAGGTCATGAGTTCACACAAGGCAAGGTAGACCCGCCTTTAATCCATCCATCCCAGGGCGAGAAATTAGCACTCGCTGTTATTTGCAGCGCTTAGAAACGGCAGGAGTGTGGTATGAAGCACTACATACAAACAAGTCGATGTTACTATCACAATCATTCCGTCTTGCTGCTCTAGACTGCAGAGGACCTGGGCTAACCTTACTTTATTTGATTCCGGCTTGCAGGGTTTGCTGATCTGTTACGGTTTGTCTTCGAAGATCATTGCACCCCCACGGGCCCGCGCCCGTTTTGCTACCGCCGCCCTTCATGGCGCAACAATGTCGTTTTTGTGGGCAGGATATGAGCTGCTTGTACAGCTGTTGTAAAAGTTCTGAACATGTGAGAATGTCACAAGGGAGGGTTTGATGAAGAGAAATGAAAAAACCCACCAGATTAATTGCATCACCTTACTGGCACGAAGCAGGCACTCCAGACAGCGCGGTAGCCTTGGAAGTGTGGGATGCTGCGGGTCGAGCACCCCATCTCTCCCACATTCAGGCTGCCATGTTACAGCAAGCTCGGAAAGCCAAGGTCAGGCAGCCCAGGCCAGGGCCTTTGTTGGACCCTTTAACTCTGTTACCATGATGCCCCTCGGCGTCTCTTCTCGTCTTGTGGCTTGTGTCTGCTCTTGGGGGCTGAGTAAAGGGGCAGTAGTGAGAGCCTGTAACCGGCTGGGAGCAGCCAATGTGGCCCTAGTAGAATTTACAATACACTGGGAGCAGTGAACTGCGCATGCCCCAATTCCATATGAAAAAGCATCCTCAGGGCGGGCCTCTGATAAGAAATGCCCTGGTGTTTACCCTATGCCTACAACAGTAGTGTCAGGGCAGTGGGCATGTGTGCTCTCTGCACCTTTCTTCCCAGGGCATCAAGGACACTGTGAACCATGGCATTCGGAGGGAGTATCTCCAGAGGAAGAGACTGTCCTGGTATCTGCCCTATCCCTACAACAAATAGTGTCAGGGTAGTGGGCCTGTGTGCTGACTGCCCCCTTCTTCCTAGGGCATCAAGGACACAGTGAAACATGGCATTCTGAAGGTGTATCTTCAGATGACATTGGCCTGGTATCTGCAAATGCCTACAACAGTAGTGGCAGGGCAGAGGGCATAATCTCCGTCTAACATGTCAAACAGCACTCCAGCTGTGCACACGGCGCCCAGCAGAAGGCAGATCTCGCTTGGGCCATGCTGCTTTCAAACAGCGTCCTGTAGTGAACAAGTTCGGAAAATGGAATGCATCTGAGAGACCCTATCCCCGGAAATGGTAAGCTTATTCAGTGCTTTAATTATTCTGTGTTTTGTTTTTAAAATGTTGATGGTATATTTGTATTGCTCCATGCCTGCTTGGATTAGATTCAGGATGCTATTTTTATATTTTTAAACAATTTTTTAAGTTACAAAAGTGACTCCATTTAAAATGGATGATCATACATGAAGAGAAAGGATGCACCAGTACAAAAGGGGTGTTTGGTTTTGTCATTGTCATGTAACAACCTTTTCCCTGCATTCCTTCAATTTTGTGGGCACTTTCGGTGAATTTTTACAAAAGTGGCGATTTCAGGGGCACTTTTGTAAAAATCGCGGCATTTTTACAAAAGTGCCGATTTAGCGGCAAACCCGAAATCGCGGAATTGCGAAATCCTGGAGGGTCCGACTAGGGGGCCGATTCCGATCCGGGTTGGAAAGCACTCCGACCGAGTCGGATCCGGTGTGTTTTCCGACCGAGCTGGACCCCTACAGTCCGACCGAGCGAGTACGATGCGTACGTATGCTGTCGGACTCGGTTCGGTCGGACTCCCATAGAAGTCAATAGGAGCCAGTTGCACGACGCGTACATGCGCTCCCATTGACTGAATGGGTACGTCTCGAACAAGTGCCCCCCTACAGTGGGTATGCGTCGGTGCCATCCGCGCCGTACATGCCTGTGTGGGGGAGTCCCATGTGTCTCCCCCTGTGTGCGAGTTGTATGGCTGCGGGTGTCGGGGGTCCGACGCGGACCCCCGAAGTCTGACTCCGGGAGCTTTTGCGAGCCGGACACTCCGGCTCGCACAGGCTGTCCGACACGTGCATCGTACTGGCTCGGTCATGAATCGCATCCATTGCACGCCACGGTTAGCTTACGACTGAGACGTACGGAGCGGTTCGGACCCGGAAACGACTCAGTCGGTGAATTTCATGTAGCTCGCATTGTACTGGCTCACTCGTACAGCTGTACGAGTCGGGCGGAAAACACGCGTACGGCTCGTAGTTTTTCCAGCCGGATCGCGTTTGGTGCCCTTCTGACCCAGATCAGAATCGGCCCCTAGGTGTAGCTGGCAGTTCATCTATTGTATTGCTGCTAGACAGAGAGACACCGGGGAAATAAGTGTTGGCAGGCTGTGCAGTCTCTGACTTGATGAGGGAAAGGAGCTGTCAACTACCGTGCATGCACATCACTAAGATTCTACTTAGCACACTCACAAAGGGTCTTACACTAGTCTTTTGTGTCCCCAGGCAAGCTGAGGCTAGGGAAGGGAGTCAAGAAATTCCAATCACTTCTGTCGAGGACAACCTCCAGAACCTTCTCCTAAATATTGTACCCTCAGACCCAACTTTTCAGTACACCCCCAGACCTGTGGAATCTACACAGAAATGACTGCTGTGCTGCTCTGCTGTAAGGACTGCTACTCTGCTGTTCTGCTGCCCTTCTGCCTGCTGACCTGCTTGCTGAGACTGCAGACTGTACCTACAGCCTTCATCCTAGGCTGTAGTGACTCCAAGGGTCAGCTGACTGACCTCCTATTCTGAGCTATAGGAATAAAACAAGCTCCAGGGGCTCTGTGCTTCTACCCAGCTGACCTGTTGCCTGGACCTGGAATGGGACCTGCAACTGGATCTGCCTGAGCTCTGCTGGTCTTTACTGGATTTAGCCTCATCCCCAAAGGTTTCCCCTCATGTCCTGAACCCATTGTGTGGCATCAGTTGAGCTCCTCTTCAAGGCAAAGGAGAATCATGCAGTTTTGAGCTCTTTTTTATCAGTGAATGGGCCTGTTCTCACCCAGATCTCGATGCCTTAGCTGCCAGCCAACACAAGGCTTCGGTGAACCCAACTCTTTGTACCACAGTGACAACTAGTGACAACTGGAAATGCAATATCTGCACTACGTGCTGCAGAATTGACAGCCCATGTTGACCACCAACGCGAATCTCCAGCAACAACGGTCCGTGATGCTTGACAGAATGTTCGCACTATTGCGACGACAGTTTGTGATGCGCGGACTGCTCTTGGTGCTTAATCGACAACCATCTGGATTTTGAAAGCAACTCTCAGTGGGACTAACCTGGTCCCTGTATACGGCCCATGCTCCATCGTGGTCAGCCTGAATTTGTTACATTCACTCTGTCTCGCACAACCAGATAACTGCGAGTGGTGCTTTGTGCTTGTAGGTGCTATACTTACCTTAAATCTTTGAAATTGCATATCTCTGGTTCTACTGATTGGATCTTTATCATTTTATATTAAATAATATATTACATTTTACACTATTATTCTAAATAGGTGTGGGATTTTTCTTGTGTCACTTTATTACTGTTTGAAGTGATGCATACACTGCCTTTGAGATAAGTCTGACTTTTTTGGGCAAAGCTACAAGAAGGTTGGGTACAGGCTAATTTGAGGTTTGCTTGTGACTTCACCCTGACAGAAATTGTGCTGGCTGCTTCAATAGTTTTCAAACAGTAACCCAATTTCCTCCAATAAATAAATAAAATATATTTTTTTTAAAGACGGTGGTTGTGATGGACAATGTTGGAGTGGGTGGAGGGAAGCAATTGGGTACAGTCATCACAGGTGTGCAGACGTTGTCTGCATTCGTAGCCTTAGGTCTTCCATCAAATAAATATTATGATATCTCGATATGACCAATTTTAGAACAATCATGACTCAATGCAAGAAGCTTTGCTGTGGAAAGATATATTTTCTAGCGTGGTGGTGGAAAAGGCAGTCTTTCCCTACATCTGCTCCAGGAGAGGCCAGTGAAAGTTCAACATATTCACCAACGGAGAACGCACTCCCAAAATTGCCAGCCATGTCTCCTTCTGCCAATTTCTTTGTGGGGAAACTACTTAAAATATGGCTGTATTTTAAATGGGTTGGTTTTCAGCCGGTTATGACCTTTATCTGTGGTAGTAAGGAGTAAAACACTCACTGCTGACGTTTGTCTGATCTGCAGCTAAGCAGTTTGACTCCTGGTAAACTTGAACTCAGCATTTCATGCTTCCAACATTGATTACTTGAGAAACATTGAATTGAGTAGTGGTAGTAGTAGAGGCAGAACCTGTTATTTACAGTGTTTATAAATGGTAAAAGTGAAGTTAGTGCTGTGTAAGAGCAATATCATTGTAATGACCAATAAAACTGATGCCATCTGAATTATGTGCCTTTAGGCCTCTGCACCGGCAGCCATTACGCTCCTGCCTTCAAAGCTCTCTGTAATTCTTATAAAAAGTCAGCCATAGTCAGAGCACAAGAAAACTGGCATTGAGGTGCTGCCCAGAGTAGTAGTTTTGAGGGCCTCAATAGAATTAAAGAACCATTCAGTGCAGAGAAAAAGAGCCGTTGTCTTTCTCATTCTTAAATCTTGAACAAACACCAACAATAAGCTTTCTAGGACGTTCCTTTGTTTGATGACGTCTGCTTGCTTTATGAGATCTGTTGTGACATCATTCACTGGATGTCCACTTTCTTTTTTAAATGTATTTGCTGGGTTTTATGCATAGGGTGAAACAGCTGCTACATTCATCGCAGCAGGCAGAGAGTTGCCGCAACATGCAACTCAAGCAGAAGCAATTTATTGACATCGGAAGTTTGTGAGCGTCTATCGTTGTGGTTGCCGTCCCATCTAGACGCTGCATCGCCGGGATATTGGTTAAAGTCTTGCTGTGCGATCTCGCCTCAAGATGGCGCCTGGGATGGAACAGACTAGCGTTTGTATGTATTCAAGCGGGGGCTGCGACATCGGGAGCTGAATCCTGGGATCCTGGGAGCATCGTTGCAGGCGAAACCAAATCGGCATGCTGCTACTCCCTCATCGAGACGACGGAGCCCGACTGCCTGGAGCGCTGACTCCTGCCTGCACAGCGCGGCCCGTGACCCTGCTGCCACCGCTGCCGGGCCCTGACGCCGCAGACCGCACCGCCTCCAGTGAAAGCCTTCTTTCCGCTGCCGGACCAGTGCTTCTACCTGATGAGTGATGATTGCCCGGGTCTGCGGGGCTGCCTGCGGGAGCTGCGCAGCCTCAATCTCCTCTCCATCTCGCCTGCCCCCGCAACCTTTGTGGCCGGTGCCGGAATACACTCACCGCGAGCTGGCTTCTCTGCAGAGGCCCTACAACAAGAACAGTGACTGACACTTGCTCGGAGGAGAGCTGCGAGGCTCTGTCCCCTTTCGCCTTCTCTCCTGACTCGTGCCTGAGGCCCAACTTCTCTACCACCCCTTTTAAGAAACATTTTTTATTTTAAACGGCCTCGTGGGTGCTCCTTAAGCCCTGTGAAGATCACTGCACTCATCGCTGTGAGGTTGGCCGAGGCAAAGCCGCAACCAGCCGCTGGGGCCAGTGCTGCAACCTGGTCCAAACCGCCACAACCTGGACTCTGGGGATCTCCCTGCGAGAAGTGCAGGCCAGCGCTAAATGCCCCACAGGTACAGAGACTACTCCGCAGTAAATTAGCCCTGGGCTGGCCTAGACCACTACGGTCTGCATGGGAGACACACACACCATCACTGGTTTATGATTCACCGCATTATTCTACTCCCCTCACCCCCCCACTATTCTGACAATCCCTGAGTACACATGACCTCTATCCTGTCAGCGGAGTCGGAGCATTATATCTGATGCCCGGTGGAGCTGCTCTGTTCAGCTAATGAGGAGATTGGCCTTGGTTCACCCCATGACCGTCACCTGTCCAGCCGGACCTTAGGCACGGTTTCTCCCCTTCTCCCTGTCTCGCCCACCCCTCCCCTCATTGTCTCACAGTCTGGCCCATCGCTCCCTGTAAAGTTCTGTAGTTCTCGGTACACTCACGGTGTGGATAAGGGTCCCAGGATGTCTGACCCCAACATGGCCGACAATGGTGACTCTTTTTCCCCCTTGCTGAACTTTTACTTACTCAACCCTTCCAGGACTGGGACTGACCTCAAGAGGACGTCTGGGCACAGTTTCTCCCCTTCTCCCTGTCTCGCCCACCCCTTCCCTCATCGTATTTCTGCCGTTCTTCTTTTTCCTTGTCTCCTTCCTATCCTACTTCCTGACCGATGCCCGTTGGAGCCTCGTTGAGAGCTATTGGGGAGACTGGCTTTGGATTACCTCCCTGGCTGTCACCTACCCATGCGGTCTTTGGTATGATTGTCCCTCTGTCTATTATTCCGTCTTCCCCCTCGTCCTCTCCCTTCTAACGCCCCTCTCTCCCTTCCCTCTCTACTTGTCTCTCCTTCTCTCCCGTTAATGTGTCTCATACATTTGATGTAACTTGTAATTGTTTATTATTGTTGTAACTTTGTTGACCTTATGTAAAGCGCTCTGATACCTACAGGTCTAGCCAACGCTATATAAAACTTTTAAAATAAATAAATAAAAATGTAACCAGCGGCACAATCATGCCCGTTTTGAGAATGTGCTTAATAAACACTGTTATACCAAACAAAACATCATAACAAAGTAAACACGCTCATTAGACAGCACAAAAGAAGTAAGGAGTCTAGTCATATAGGAGGAGAGAGGGAGACATCCCAGAAAGGTGCCCACCAAGTGAGAAAAGCAAATAATATGTGTAGTCATGTCAGCTAGGGGCGGGGGTGGAGGGGTAGAAGGACCCCAACCCAGGATGGGACGGGCGATAGAAACGCAGTAGACAAGGGGAAAGAGTTGTGTGCACTGAGTGATGTATGATGTGTTAATCAGGTAACTACAACATCCAGTAGGCCCCACGTGATGCATGAGAGGCAGTCACCCCTTGATGTGCCAATATGCACCGTTCCAAATGTCATAGAGGTAAGTGTGGACACACCGTTTTTGGGTCCACATTAGGCAGAAAGGTCTCCCAGCCCTCACCCCCAGTGCGGGAAATCACCTGCATGCGGAGCCACTGGAGGGTGCGAGCCTCTGCATGAGTCCATGTCAATAGGTCACAGAGCCATGCTGAATATCAGGCGGGACAGATGCCTTCTAGGCCATGGCCACTTGACGTTCAAACAAAACAAAGGCAAGTCAATTTTTTTTTCATAGACATTTATGAAGCGCGAACCTGACCTGAAGGTATCGGGTGTCAGAGCGCTTTACATAGCACCAGTTGCATTACATGAGAACACATTTTTTCTGTAAGGCACGGGGAGATTAAGTGATTTGCTCAGAATCACAGGATGTTCAGCATCATTGCCGAGACTCGAACCCGGTTCCCCAAACTCGAGGTCGACTGCCCTAGCTATTAGGCCAACTCCTCTCCTCAATAAATCTCTGCAAGTGCTTGTCAGCTTTCCAGCGGGGGTGGAGCCCCAGCAAGCAGGAGGAAGGCATGGGAGTGAGGGCATGTGCTGCCACTTCGCCACTATTGCAGTTACCGTGTTCCAGGTTGGTTGTGCCTAATGTCCATTTTCAAATAAAATGGGGCACTTTTATAAAAATGCAGGTGGATGAACCTTCTTTTCAGATACATGATGGTGCAATGTGGCATAGAACAAATTATTAATCAAGCAGTATGCATGGATTCTCTCTTTTGTCAACTTAGAGTGTCACAAAATAGCTCTATCTGTGATTGCCTCAAAAAGAAAATTTGGCTCTGTATACTGTTCTCAAGAGCGAGATCAGCTGTTCTGAAAGAAAAGTGACGAGGTGCCCTAAGTCAAAGCTTTAATCGATAGAAGTACAGGAGAGATCCTTATTAGATAACTTACACCAGGGGGTGATGCCCAAAGTATTATTTCAAAAATATTGTTAGACACAAACATTGTGTCAAAAATATCATAATGTCAAAAATTTTGTAGGACAGAACGGAGACGGTAAGAATATAATTTTAGGTACTTTATATCATTTTTTAAAATATAGTTGTACATAATATTTTATTTTAATCACTTTGTTTTGCAGCTTAATATTATTGGAATATTAAGAGTGTGTAATATTTGTATTATATAGAATATAAAATAACGTGCAAAGGGTCCAATTTAAGTCCCTATGCCTGGTTTTTAAAGCCTTGCATGGCTTGGGACCTATACCCCTTCAAGAGATCTACACTTGGCATACACCAACAAGGTGTCTTCGCTCCGCCGCTGCCTATCTGGTGAAAGTGCTGAAGATTCGAAGAGCCAAGTCAGGGGGTAGGGCCTTTGGCTTCGCTGCGGCTAAGCTCTGGAACAGCCTCCCTTTGGAGCTCAGACAACCTAATGATCTTTTGCAGTTTAGAAAACAGATTAAAACATGGCTGTTTCCCAGAGCCTGATAGCTCTGGAAGTGCTCCATCTGCTCTAAGTTTCGCTCCTTTCTTTGCCATATGATAATGAGTCATGTACTGTAGCGCCGAGGTACCCGTTGGGTGTTTGTCGCGCTTTATAAATTTTATATACAATACAACATTTATTTTTTGATTTGGTTATATAGCTAAACCTTTTTTAATTTTATTTATTGGTGGTTTGTTGGGTTTGTAGAGGATGTTGGTGGGAAGTTGTTTAATACTTAACTTTAACTTTAAATGTCAGTTGATTGATTTTAGGTGGAGGCTGCGATTCGTCAGAGGTGGAAAAGCAGCTGGACCAGACAGGGTACCGATCGATCTCATAAAGTACAACATTGATTTGTGAGGACCTTTGATCATTAACACCTTCAATCTCTGTTTGAACAAAAACATCCCCGCTCAGGCCCTATCTATTATCGTACCCATCTTCAGAAAAGGGGACTGTATATCACCCAAATGCTACCTTCTCATCTCCCTCATTGATAGTGTAGTCAAAATCCTAGGCAGGGTTATTTTTAACTGCCATACTGCATGGGCTCAAGTTAACAACATCCTCTGACCCTTTCAATATGGCTTCTGTTCTAGGCTGGGCACAGTGGAGCAATGCCTAAAATTGAATCTGATAGTCAATGAGTATACTTTTGTTAGGCACTGCCCACTATACCTGGCCTTTATGGAATTCTCCGCAGCCTTCGGACCAAGTTGTGTTGATGTTATTGGATTTTGGAGCAGAGGGCAATACTGAGCTTTTTGCACACAATGCATGAAAACCTAGCCTCTAAAGTCCACTTTGGCCAGAAGTTTGAAGTGTCAACTGAATTCTTCCTCAAATAAGGAGTGCCCCAAGGGTGTATCTTGGCTCCGTTACTCTTCATCATGTACATAAACTGCCTGTGTCCTTACCTGATTTCGGCCCCTGTAGATACCCCTAAGATTGCTCCCATCCTGGTGCCCGCGCTGTTGTACGCTAATGTACACCGATGATGCAGTCTTACTGGCACGAATTCCGATTGCTCTACGGGCGATTGTGGACCTCGTTGTCTCCTTTAAGAGCAATCTAGATCTGGTAACAATCTTTGGAAATCTTTTGGAAGTCGCACATCATGGCTTGTAGCCCAGTAAAACAAACACTTCCAAGCTTTTAATAAAAGGACAATCACTCAGGAGTGTTAATAATTTCACCTATTTAGGGATAATTTTTAATTCCATGGGCTCCTGGCAACCGCAGCTCAATAGCTTACGACTCAAGCTCAGCAGAGCGGCTGGCTCAGTTTTTAATCTACCAAGGGCTGTTGGGGAAAGTGATCATCTCTCCTCTCTTAAAAAATGTATAACGCTCAGTGTGTTCCCGCAGGCCTATACGGTACAGGGGTTTGGGGGCATCTTAATGCTTCCTCCCTCCAAGCCGAGGAAAATCGTATTTGTCGCAGGCTACTCTAGCTCACTTCATCTAGCTCAAACTTATTCACACACTCAGGGGCTGATTCCGATGTCGGACGGACTCAGGTCCGTCATCGGTCAGGAGCCGTAACCGGCCGACCTGCTGTCGCCGGTTATAGCCCTGCAAGTACGATGCGACCGAACAGGGTTCGGTTGCATTTGTGTACTTCAATGTGCAAGCATGCATTCCGAGCGGAATGCATGCTTGCAGTGCGAAAAGCAGGGGTGCAGTTCATCTCTGCACCCTGTGGCCGGCACCCCAAGGTGCCTGCCACCTGGTGCAGGGATCCACAGAGGGTCACCATAGGTGCCCCCAGACCACCATTCGGCAGCCTCACACCCATGGGGGCCACACTGGAGGCCCCCAAAGATAGTTTCCAACTGCCTTTTCGTGCCGGAAAGACCGGCACGAAAAGGCAGTGAAAAACTGCCATCGTATTCCCTCGGTCGCAAAGAGTCGGCCGGGGGAGTACTGAGGGATTTCCAGACGGCAGACGGGCTCTGCGAGCCTGTCGTCCGCTATCCGGAAATCCAAGTCGGATTCCTTTCCAACCAAGTCCATCAGAATGGCTAGGTCGGAAAGGAATCCGGCCGACACCTTCCGATCGGAATGGGCCCCTCAGAGGCAAAACTGAAGTACATATCGGAGAAAGTAAATTTGGCTCCCCTGTTGTTGTGGGTTAGTGAGTGACTTTACCCTGATGCCTCTCTGTGCAGAGTTATCATCGACAGTCTCAGTTTGGACAAGGCCCGCACAATTCCATGGCTAGACTGCATTTCAAAAACCTTTTGCACGATGGGATTGTCCGCCTTGTTTATGGCCCCCTCGTGTATCAAAAGTGATGATTAACCAAGGGTTAAGCTCCAGTGCTTGTAAGACAAAGGGGCTGAATATTGAATTAAGTAAGAGTTCTGTGCGGGATTATTATAGGTCCCTGGCGCCGGCTGGACCTGTACTGTACCTGATCCTAGATCTCACGCACTGGGAGAGATCCCTTCTCTTCAGTTTTAGGGAAGGAATGGTCTGGCGGCTTCTGTGCCATTGGGAGGACTTCAGCACTCCGTCCTGCCCATGTGAAGGCTTGGCAGAACAAAGCTTGTTACACTTCATGTTCTTCTGCGGATTTGTAATCCTTTGTTTCGACACTTTGTTAAACCCCTATTGAATTCTTTAGGGCACCGGGAAATGCAGAGAAGCACTATTTTATTTTCAGCTGCTAAATAGCCACGAGGCATGCTTAAGGGTTTGTTTGTTTCTTAAAGCTGCAATGAGATGCAGGCAAACTATGGAAGGCTAGATACCTGGACATGGCTCACTCTGCCACATTATTACAAACAAGCAAAGTGTTCCCAATGTAATGTTTTCAAGATGTATCGCCTCTTGATTTTTATTCTGGGTTTTACCTTGTGACAATGCTTCTATACTATCTAATGCACCTTATCAATTTTATAAGGCTTTTAGAACTTTTGTTTGTTTTAACTAGATGTTTGTATTATGCTTGAGTCTCTTTTATGGCCAAATCGGCTTAGTAAATATCTTTTGACTTTAATTGTTGTATATGTTAGTTGGTTAATTAGATCATTGATTTAGTTAGTTAAATAATTGATTTTAATTATTTGTATATCAATTGTTAGTGATATTTTTTATACTTATTTTATTTTAAAATTATTTTAGTATTTTTGGGGGGTGTTGGTTGTTTGAGATAGAATGTGTTTTATATATAAATGTTTAATTTTTTTAATTGGTGAATATTCATAATTTCTTACATATTCTTATACCTTGATTTTAATGTGTAATCATTTTTTATAAATGTGCTAATGTTAAAAATATATATTTTAAATATACGTTAAAATATATTTTATGTTAATATAAGTATGTATACGTTTGAGTGGGAATGTAGGAAGGTGGATATCTGACTATGGTTACCCCCAACTTTTTGCCTAGTGTCTAGCTGGTTTTTCGACTTAGTTGGCCTGAGATCCTGCCATTCAGGGTCTCAGGCTGTCTGCTCTCTCTTTAAAATGGACTCCATGTACCCTAGGTACATAACCAATTGGTAAGGATCACCTTATTGGACCCTGTACAGTGTACCCTAGGTACCCAGGGCATAGGTGTACCCTAGGCCTCCCAGGGGCTGCAGCATGTATTATGCCACCCCTGGTCTGGCCTTCCAATCAGACACAACTGGCTGATCACTCAGCTGGGGCAAGGTCGTGTAATCACCCCTTGCTTAGGTGTAGTATTCCTATACCTACCTTATATATAGACACATGTGTACCTATCAGTCACTCCTATGGCAGGCCTTAACAATCCTGGAGGCAGAGTGCTTGGTAACATGTGAGATGGTGCTCTAGCATGAGCTGAGCCTGTCTGCAGCTTTCGGAACCATGTCCTTATAGCTGTTCTATGATATAGCCTACCATATACTCTTAAAGTACCTTATAATCTTAGACGGTTATGGTAACTATGGTTTGGCTTTATCAAAACATGTCGTGTAAGGTGTCTAACACTCGGGAATAATACCCCCATGCCATTTCTGGACATGAGAATATTATTCCCCCCTTCTAGAGGGAAAGACATGTTAAAATCATACTTCAACTGTTAGCCTCTGACCAAAGCCTCAGCATCACAAAATGGATGCTGCTGCCACGACACAAGTCTGACCTCCTGCAGCTGGGAGTGATCCCAGCCAGGGAGGCCTGGACAATAGGTTTCCTGCTTGGGGAGGTGCTAGCACCTCCCCAGACAGCCTTTAGTGTATTGGGGCAGGGTGGGCTGAAAGGAATGAGACATGCCTGGGGCACACAAGGTGTTCCTTGCATAGTCCAGTTCAAACCGGCGCTGGGGCACTCCAGCCCCAGCTCTGGCGCGAAACTGGACAAAGGGAAGTGGGTGTAACCACCCCCTCCCAGGTCCCACCCATAAGGCGTGACCTAGCAGGTATCCCAGCCCCCCAGATTAGTATAAGAGTGTAAATTGTACAGGATTGTACAACTTGATTATGAGGGAGCAGATCCTTAGTAATTGTCAGAACCAGCTTCTCCATCAACACCTGGTAGACTCAGATTTGACCTCTCCCCAAGAATTGGGAAAGAGGGCAGATAAATGGGTCAGGACCAGGATTAGGCCTAAAAATCAGGGTGGTGACCAAAAGAAAGATACCACCAAGCCTCAAGAGAAGGGTGGGGATAAAGCAAAAGAGAAATCTTCCTCAGGGCCCCAAAACTCCACACAGGGTGGTGGGTCCCAAGCTCCCTCCTCTACCACAGTTAAAAAGCCTTACTGCCATGTGTGTAAAACACCTGGGCATTGGAAAACTGACAGCAGTTGTCCACAGGCTAAAAACAAAACTGTTCCTCCAACTACTCCTGTCACACCACCTATTACTGTCAGCAGTAATCCCCCAGGTGGTGGGAGTGCCCCCAAAAATTTGGTTGGGTTTTCTTGGGGAACACAGGGGGATCCTGGCTTAGCCAATTCCCCTGCAGCAGCTACTCTTGTCTGTGATGGTGGCATGGGGTTTGCCAACTTCACTGCCTGTCCCAACACTTTGGGTAGGTACAGACAGGAACCCTACATCAATGGTAGAAAAGCTGAGGCCTACAGAGACACTGGAGCTAGCATCACTATGGTGGCCCATAGGCTAGTTCCCTCTGAGCAGCTTTTGCCTGGTTTCTCATACCAGGTAACTAACATTGATGGCAAACAGAACAGTCATCCCATGGCAGAGGTATGTCTCAGCTGGGGAGGTGTCACTGGCCCTAAAAGGGTGGCAGTGTCTCCAACCTTGCCTGTGGACTGCTTACTGGGGAATGACTTAGAACTCTCAGCTTGGGCTGGAGTTGAACAAGACACCCATTCTAAAATGGTAGGCCTTCCCAAAAAGGGTAGTGGGGTTGTGCCAGTCACAACCCCTGTCCAAGTAGCTTTCCTCCCTGAAAAGGTTGGAAGGGCAGTGGTAGCCACAGCCCAGGCACAGACAGACTTCCCTGTAGAAATTGGCAGAGCTGTGACAGTCACAGCTCAAACACAAACTGAGTGCCTTCCTGAAAAGGTTGGCAAGGCTGTAATGGTCTCAGCCCACACTCAGACTGATATAGGTGTAGTGAAGCCTGAAACTATGGATCACTCCACACAAACAGAGAGTAGTGGGGAGGAAGAAAAGTCTCCCTCTCCCCAGACATTAGGAAGAGGTCAGCCTCCTCAGGGATCTGACCTCACCCCTTGTGAAGGAACTGCCCCAGAGGTAGCCAAGCCTGGGCTGGCAGAGCCTCTGATGTCAGTGGCCCCTTCCAAGGTGGGACCCAGTCTGGTGCAGGTAGCCTGCCTCTCTCTACCCTGCCTCAGTCAGCCCAGGGCTGCAGAGGTCAGGGAGGCCAGTGGACCCCAAGAGGGCCCCTGTCCACAAGAACCCCCCCCTTCAAAAGAATGAGGATTGCCTGGTTAGTTGCCCTAGCCAGGTGATGGGTAAAAACATTCCTGAGGGATCCCCTTCACAGGTAGTTAGGGACCTCCCCCAGAGGGATTCTGTTGGGCACAGGCAAACATGGGACCTTAGGGCCCCAAACCTGACCTGTCCCTCCAGTAAGCCCACAAAAGGGACCCAGCCTCCAGCTTTAGGTAGCCAGAGGCTGACCCTGAGAGCACAGTGCAACTCAGTTAGAGAAAGAAAGGCATCCATGGTGGAGGATGATTGGAGGAAGCTGAGGCCTCACTTTGAGGACACTCACTTCAGTACTCCATCTCAACACCAGCCTTTTACTTTGCAAAGACACACCAAAGGTAGAGATTCCCTATGGTGGAGACCCTATGATATCTTTAGGATGAGGGATTGCTTAGTGGACCATGAGACAGGGGGTAACCATGCCATTGCTGGTTCTTCCTTATATGGCCACTCAGGCAATAGAGGCTTACCTTGTCAAGGCCAGCCTTATCTCCTTTCGTTTGGGGGGGGGTTGTGTAGGAAGGTGGATATCTGACTATGGTTACCCCCAACTTTTTGCCTAGTGTCTAGCTGGTTTTTCGACTTAGTTGGCCTGAGATCCTGCCATTCAGGGTCTCAGGCTGTCTGCTCTCTCTTTAAAATGGACTCCATGTACCCTAGGTACATAAACAATTGGTAAGGATCACCTTATTGGACCCTGTACAGTGTACCCTAGGTACCCAGGGCATAGGTGTACCCTAGGCCTCCCAGGGGCTGCAGCATGTATTATGCCACCCCTGGTCTGGCCTTCCAATCAGACACAACTGGCTGATCACTCAGCTGGGGCAAGGTCGTGTAATCACCCCTTGCTTAGGTGTAGTATTCCTATACCTACCTTATATATAGACACATGTGTACCTATCAGTCACTCCTATGGCAGGCCTTAACAATCCTGGAGGCAGAGTGCTTGGTAACATGTGAGATGGTGCTCTAGCATGAGCTGAGCCTGTCTGCAGCTTTCGGAACCATGTCCTTATAGCTGTTCTATGATATAGCCTACCATATACTCTTAAAGTACCTTATAATCTTAGACGGTTATGGTAACTATGGTTTGGCTTTATCAAAACATGTCGTGTAAGGTGTCTAACACTCGGGAATAATACCCCCATGCCATTTCTGGACATGAGAATATTATTCCCCCCTTCTAGAGGGAAAGACATGTTAAAATCATACTTCAACTGTTAGCCTCTGACCAAAGCCTCAGCATCACAAAATGGATGCTGCTGCCACGACACAAGTCTGACCTCCTGCAGCTGGGAGTGATCCCAGCCAGGGAGGCCTGGACAATAGGTTTCCTGCTTGGGGAGGTGCTAGCACCTCCCCAGACAGCCTTTAGTGTATTGGGGCAGGGTGGGCTGAAAGGAATGAGACATGCCTGGGGCACACAAGGTGTTCCTTGCATAGTCCAGTTCAAACCGGCGCTGGGGCACTCCAGCCCCAGCTCTGGCGCGAAACTGGACAAAGGGAAGTGGGTGTAACCACCCCCTCCCAGGTCCCACCCATAAGGCGTGACCTAGCAGGTATCCCAGCCCCCCAGATTAGTATAAGAGTGGGAGTTGGGCCTCAAGACTTTAGATTATCCTGAACCTGCAAAACTGAACAGAAACTCTGGACCTTCGACATTCGACGAAAGAAGAAGACTGAAGAATCTCCCTTGTAGCCAAGGAGTGGCTACCCTGTGCAAACAGGCACCATCAAGAGACTACCCTTTGCTTTGTGAAACGTTCGACGAGGAACCGACTGCAGAGCCCGACCAGAGCCTTGATTTCCAGACTTCTCCGACCCTCATCCACATCTGCAGCAGAGCTGAGATCCGTGGAGGCGACGAGCGACGTGGGACCGGCTACCTGGGAAAAGTGGCTAGTAACTTACAGCGCAGCTTCTGAGGTACCCTCGAAGTTGTGCACCGGGGATTGAGAAGCCCCAACCCCAAGCACCATCTGCACTGAAGACCAGCCCCCCACACTCCACGAGTCCTGCGTGGGGCCCTTCAGCATTTTCCTGCTTGCCGCGTCTGTCCGGTTGCTTGCCCGCTGGCTAGTGGCCTCTGTGACGACGCTCCCTGAAATCTTCTGCGCTGGTTTGGCTCCTCCAGACTGGCTCCCGCTTCTCTGCAAAGAAGAAGCACCCCAGACCTTCCTGGTCTGCACCAGAAGCAAGTCCCTTGTTCTTCGTGGGTTCCGCTTGCCAAGGCTTGGTGAGTCCTAGTCCAACTTCGACGCCGCCGACAGCAAGAGCCTTCGTGGGACAGCTCGCCTCCTGGTCCTGGTCGTCCTCGACGCTTCCTGGTCCTCCTGGCTGCAGCGACAAGCTTCACCTTCACCTGCAACTCTTCACGACATCGCCTGGTTCCTTCCTGGTTCCACGTGGTCACTGGCTAGTGACCTTGACTCTGTCCCTTCTGCTTGCAGGTTTCTTCTCTTCTTGATCCCAGCCTTGGGATCCACCGGACACTCTCCCCTGACTGCCTGTCAGCATCTTTCTTCAGGCATCCATAGGAGTCGACGACGAAAACGACGCATCTTCACCCCTATGCACCCGCAGCCTGTGGGCTAGGTAACTTGGGTACTCCGGTGCTCATCAGGGTAGTGACTATCCTAGTGTCTAGTTTTCAAGTCTCGACTTCCTAGCTACTCCGGAAGTGTCCTAAATCTATCTATTTCTAAACTGTAACATTGCTATGGACTTTTACGCATTACGCGTGAGTGTTTCCACTCTGCACACGAATCCCGTGGGCCTCCCACTTCCTAACTAACGCTAGTGTAGTGTAGCCCCAGCGATTCCCTAGGCCTAGGCCTATTCTATTTCCGTGACAGTGGTTCTTATACCACTTATTTAGTATATGGTTTGCGTGGCCCCTAGGGCCTAACTGTATTACTTACCTGTGTGACTTACTGTATGCATTAATAAGACTGTGTTGTACTTACCTCTAAACTCATAAAGAGTGCTGAGGGTTTGCTTAGAATAAATACACTTTATTTTATATATATATCTGTTGTGGTGTCCTTTCATTTGGTATTCAAGGGATTATATATGGTATCACAGCTGGCTTCACATGCCATTCAGAGTTTAGCCTAAGACTGCTCTTGTCCATGCTACCACTAGGATAGCTGGTCTATAAGGTTGGCTTTACAACCAATCACCATAAGGGTATTTGGACTGATATAAGGTGTACACTATAACTAGTGACATCATACATCAGGCCAACTTCTCACAGGGAATAATACATTTGAGCACTCTGAAGTCTAGTATTTTCTCTGTTGCTCTGGTTGGAGTGGGAACAGTGAATCTGACCCCCCTCCATTCCTGTTCCTACATTCTGTTTTGTCCCAGACCCTTCGTTCAAGCCTGTCATCTATTGCCTACAATGGATAAAACACCTTCGGTAAAAAAGTCCACCAATGGAACATTGGATCACTTCGTTATCAGGACAATACCGGATCCAGATCGGGAGGACTCTCTAGCAGCGCGGCGAGCTGACAGACGCCGCTCGATTGAGCATATTAAGAACATGCGTATGTCTCCTCAACCAAACACATCAGCCCATGACGGTTCCCTCGTAATTTCAACAACATGTGATCGTTCTAGCAGTGAAAGCACTCCATTGCTTTTACGGGACAGATCTAATCTGATAACTTCTATCACCGATCACATTGTTGACTCTATTAACGAACTAAGTGTAATTATTTCTACCTCTCCCTGTGTCCTTGTTTCACCCGCTAAGTCCAGGGTGTCTACCCCATCACCTGTGGTAGTGTTACCCCAAAAAAAGATTCATTCTCGGAAACTTAAGCCTGATCCTCCCCAAGGTCCCCCGCCAACAAAAAGAAGGAGAAAGTTACGAGGTAGAACTTCTAAGGGTAAATCGGGTAGGCATATCCAAAATCCAAAGCAAAATATCGATTCTGTTGACATCCCAGCTTTATCTACCCCGCAATTGCACATGCCATCTCCCCTGTCTATCTCTCAATCCATTCCAACTAAGGATACCCCCACCATTAATATAACTAGGTCTATCGAGCAAATAGTGCGATCCCTTATTCTCCCAGTAATAGAGAGATTGAACACCATTACTCTCCAGTTGGGGTCCTTAGGAGAGCTAGTCAGAGAGAATTTAGTAGCAAAGAAGACTTACCCTAACAGTGCTCCATCATCTCTTCCCCCGGTAACGGTATTACCGAGCCCCTCTCCTGCTATCCTGGAAAAAGGGTTATTACCTTCTTTGATATCTGTTCCATCAAAGCTTCCTTCTGCCCCCGTGGGAAAAAGTTGTGCCACAAATAAAGATCGACCTCGCCCTCCTCAAAAGGGTGAGGTAAAAAACTTCAATACCTCCATCTCAAAATCGTCCCAGTTAAACACGTCATGTTCATTACGCCCATTTTCTGAATCCAGGGTAAATACACAGGTGGGTGGGAATTGTACAAATCTAAATCCGGCCCCTTTCCCAGGTAACCATCTAAAACCAGAGGCAAGGCGAGAGCATAGCACTAGGTTAGTTGACCTCCCCCCGGAAGTGGCTCCATATGTAGTCATTTTGACAGGTGTCCCGCCCTTAGAGGAAGGCAAGACGGAAGATTTTTACCAACTAAAAAATAAAGTCCTCTTCTGGCTTAGCCAAAATCGACCGCTTCCCCTGTACCTGAACGGCGCAATCATTCACGTCAGGCGTTTGCCCTGGCTGGGCTGTAGAACGAAAAACCTATTCGGTGACATTATTATTGTTAATTTTTCAGATCGAGGAACTGTAAGATATATTTTAGATGAATTTCAGGAAATTGGGTCAGGGGGCATCATGACACGCGATCTGCTATTCTTCTATCCAAGATCGGTTGTAGATTCCATACCTAATCTGGGACTTTTAACTAGCTACCCTAATGAGCGTTTTAGGTATAGCCGTAATAATGGTTTGTTTAACATGAATTCCTTTATTGGTCTCAACCCATTTTACGGTCATAAACCTTTTTTAGCTCCCTATAGGTTTGATTACCCATCAGGACTTGACATAAATGACTGACTGGTTCAATACACGCAGTCCCCAGTCTGTCCGTCCCGTTCACCTCCTGAAAATGAAAACGAAGTACCTCAGCTCCACTCTGCTTGTAGGCCTATGGATGTCCATCACTCCACATCCCAGTGTACACTGGATTTCCAATTAGACCTAGATTCCTCAAAGGCTTTGACAAAACCCTCTGGTGGAGTTACTTTAACTGTGGTGGGTTCGGTTAACTCCGCCCTCTCCCCCAAAACCAAATTTCCAGTCGATGATCTTCCTTCTGGGGGGGGTCCAGTTAGCACCAACCTTGCTCTCAAATTTATTTTCTGGAACATTGCAGGACTACGCACTAAAGCAGACAATCCATTCTGGCTCTCCGTCATCAGGGAGCATAACATTGTTTGCCTGCAGGAAACCTGGCTGACAGCACCTATTCACCTGCAAGGTTACAAAACCTTTAACTCATTTGCTGAACCATCTACATGTGGGCTAGCGAAAGGTGGCCTGGTAATTTATCCCTCGAATGAACTTTTAACCACAGACATCAAAGTTATTAATACCAATCCCTATTCCCAGATTATTTTGATAACACTTGACAAAACACAGGTGTTTTATATAGTTAATTTTTATAATAATTTGACCCCCAAGGATATAGTTCCAGTCCTGGAAAACATCTATCGACTCTTATCTGAAGAGCTTCTCAATCATTCTAATTGCAGTATTTCCATAGTCTGGGGTGGAGACTTTAATCTTAACCTCTGTAAGGGAGGTGATTCCAACATCTGTGGTATTGAGGATGACCTAGGTAACAATGTAACGCATTTCCCTCATACTAAACTAGGGAATTATCTGACCGAGATAATATTCAATTTAGATCTCGGATTTACTAACGATCTTGTTTCCCCCCCAGTCCCTTTTACTCCTACCTTCAATGGCAGGGGACTAACTAGTCTGATTGACTTTGTTCTGGTTTCCCAAGCTTCCAAAGATCAGCTACATAGCGTTCGAACTGGGATCGACCCTAGCAGCGACACTTCCCTAATATTCTCGCCATCGCTATCCCGGAAATGTTAGTACCACCTAGTAAGCAAACTCTCTTAATACAAGACACTTTAAGGGTAAATAAGCTGAACGGGTATGCGATCAAATGGTGTAAAGTTGATGCCGAAAAGACTACTTCAGCAGTCTTGAGCCGCATACTCCCGCACATAGAAACGTGCTTAAATTTACAGTTGCTTCCCGGTCAGGTACTGGAAAGTTTCTCTCTCATTACATCTGAAATTAAGAGAGAGCTGTTCCGTAAAACGACGGGCACAAATCAAACAAAAAAGGGTTGGTTTAATTCTGCAACAAGGCGCTCACATCAACTATTGAAGAAAGCTCTTACTAAAACTGTCAGGGATAGCGAGGAAGTGGGAAGATTGAGAAAATGTTATAAGCAAGCACTAAAATCCTGCAAGGTTGATATCAAGAAGGAATTATGGGCCAAGCTGCATCAGAGTAGCTCTCTTAAGGATTCGGCCACTTTCTGGAAAATAGTAAGAACTCCCTTTTTGACTGATCAACAAGAGACCCCAAGGATCGAGGTAGCAGTGGGTGAGGCAGCATGGGTTGACCATTTCTCAAGGATCTTTGGTCTCTCGGATGATTCTATGCCAGAGCCCCCCCAAGATAGTGCAGGGATACGGCTCACCCAAAACTACAGTAGGTCTCCTCCCACCCCTAATTCTAACCTTCATTTTGGCCACGATGAGGTACTTATGGCATTGCAGGCCTCTAAATGTGGCAAAGCCCCAGGTCCTGATGGGGTCCCTGTGGACCTATTCAAAAGAAACTTAGAACTATGGTCCCCAATTCTCACCAGGGTCTTCGAAGCAGCCACTAAAATCGGCCCACCAGAGTCCTGGACAACTTCTATTCTTCTTCCTATCTTTAAGAAGGGCGACCGTAATAGTCCTGCCTGTTACCGACCCATTTCCCTCTTGGATTCTACCGGCAAGGTGATGGGTCGGCTGCTTCTTAAAAGACTCCAGGATTGGGCTGAAAGCAATCAAGTGGTTTCCGACCTACAGTACGGCTTTCGAGAGGGACTTGGGACAGTGGAGCAGGCACTAAACCTTTCCCTACTGATAGGTAAATACGTTGGGGCTAAAAAGGGGAGGTTGCATTTAGCATACGTCGACTTATCGGCGGCATTCGATTGCGTTTCCCATAGTAAGTTATGGAAACTCCTTTTGGCTATGGGGATAGATCCTCTTCTGGTGAATTTTATTCGGAATCTCTATTCAGGGGCCTCAGCTAAAGTACGGTACGGTCTGGGGGGGGAAGTCACAGCATCATTTCCAGTACTTAAGGGTGTCAGACAGGGATGCGTTTTGGCCCCCTTTCTTTTTAATCTATATACAAACGGTTTAGAAGCTGCGATGTTGGCAGGAAGCCAGGACTTACCAGCGATTGGTCACCGTTCAATACCCGCGTTGCTTTACGCGGATGACGCGGTGATCATGGCCAGGACCCCACGCCAACTCCAACTTCTCCTCGATAGATACTGTGACTTCATGGCAGCCCTCGACTTAAAAGTAAACATGGGGAAACGCCTTAGACATTCCGGCTGTATCCAGATAAACAATACCATCCTGGAGACTGTTACTGCATACCCCTACTTAGGTATTCTGATAGACAATACCTCTAGTTGGGGTCCCACCCTCCAGGCCAGAAAGTTGGGGCTCCTCAGGACTACAACAGCTTTGGTCACATTCGCACAAAAACTAGGCCAGCGCCCTTCCCGGGAGTTGATTCAGATTTATGGGGCCAAGTGCCGTCCAGTGGCAATGTATGGGGCAGGGGTCTGGGGTTACATCGACACGGAACCTATCCAAAAAATAGAAAATGCTTTCTTGCGGTACCTTTTGGCCGCCCCCAAAAGTTCACCAATTTACGGTTGCCACATGGAGTTGGGGGAAGATTACATTTCGGATCTTATTGCAATCCAACCAATTCTTTTATGGCATCGTCTTTGGGTTACTCCAGAATGCAAACTGACTCGGCAGCTCATCTCTGACTGTCTCACCTTAGAAGGTTGGAAAAATATCTCGTGGCTGCTGTATGTTTATAAATTTCTGAAAGATGTAAACCTGGAATCTCTTTTCATACTTCCTGAGTCTTCAGCGGACATTTCACGCAAAAATCTGAAAACCGCGTGCTTATCTCATCTACGTGAGCTGCGCCTAACATCAGAGATCTCAAAGCCCACAAATCTCCATCTTGCCGCTGTACAAGTCTCATTAGGAATTCAGCCATATTTACTAACCAGTGCCACCCATTATGAAAAATATCTTTTAACACGATTCCGGTTTAACACTTTCTATCGGTTGATTACCTTCCCGAAGACAAAAGATTGGTCCAGAAAATTAATTCCGTGTCCCTGTGATGGCCAATCTGAACAATCATAATTGCACGTAGTCCTATTTTGTAGTTATTATGATTTTCCACGTCATAAGTGGATTTTACCTTTACTAAAAGTCATAGGCTTACGCCAGTGTCGTCCGGCCCTTCTTGCATTACAACGTTTGGACACTGAGCATAGCATCTTTTTAATATCCAGTTTTCTAAAAGCTTGCGTTAAATATCGTGAAAACTATGACCTTTCTTAATTCGCTAGATTGTAATGAATTAAAAGTAATTATGTGTTATATACCTGTTGTATTTACAATCAATGCATATTAATTTTTTCATGATTTACTTGAACATTTTAAATCTCAAAACTTTGTTTTTAATTCTTGTATACTTTTATGGTTACAAATTTTGTATCCGAATAAAGTTTTAATTGATTGATTGATTGACCCCCCTCCAAAGTTCAACACTTTCCCTACTTTTGCTCAGGTTGGAGTAGGAATACAAAATCTGATCCCTCCACAATCCAACACTTTCCCAACTGTTTCTCGGGGTGGAGTGGGAAATTAAATGTCACCCCTACATGTATATTCTTTATGTGATTCAAAAAAATGAAAATTAAAGATGTATGTTTGTTATTTAGTAGGAAAGTTATGAGTTTAAATTTTATTCATGCATTTTTATTTTTTGAAGTACTATTTTTAGTAAATTATATGTTATTAAATATATTTTTATCATACCTGTATATATTTAATATCTGGAATATAGAGTTCAATTATTGTTATTATTAGTATTTGATATGGTACATTATTTTTAATGTGATAATTTTCATTATTTATCTGTTTCGTTTATTATATTTGCATTATTTTTCAAAATATATTTTTTAAATAACTATTTTTTTGAAAATGTTAGTAATATGTATACTCTTTTGTGATTATATTTTGGTCTTCTATATTGTTGTGGTCAATATTGTATCATTTACATACAAATTCCAGAAAGACTCTTTTTATGTCCTCAGTCGTTTTTTTGGGGCAATATTATTGCATTTTGATATTTTTGCCTACGATATTTTGTCATTTAACCACACCACTGATGTCCAACACTGGCCAAGGAAGGTTGCATCCATGCCGGATTTTGAGGGTATCCCTAAGATAAATGTACATGTACATGTGATGAATTAAACCTGAACTCATTTACAACCTTAGTGGTTATCCTGTAAATCTGGCATGGATTCAGCCTTACAGCACCTACACTGAATGCAACTTGTGTACACATTAGTCTATAGCAGCTTGCCCTGTGCATATTATTAATGCCATCATTACTGTTTGACAGAATAATGCCCATAAAGGAGGAACCTGATGTTTTTTTCAGCATTTTGATTTTTTGTGATTATCAACGTTTACTTGAATGAGTACATAAAAGGAAAAAGCAATTCAACAAATATATAAGTCGCAGACTTCGAATTAGCTAAGTTCCTCGTTCTCCTAGGAATATTCAAAGCAATCCATAGCACGTCATGTAGCGCCTAAACTCGAAGCTATCAAGGCGCTTGCATTCTTCAGTCCAGCTAGCCATCTAGTCTGCAAGTCGTCTTCGGTGCTGAAAATGCTCCAGGAAAATACTGCTTTACTTATTCAAAGAATCTGGTGCAACCTGTTTGACTCCATACCGCTTGTGACGTGCGGCGGATGCGAAAAGCCTTCTTCCCTGTCAGATGTGCGAATCTGTGACATTCCAGAACCCCTTCAAGAGAGGGTTGTGTACGTTATGCAGCAGTTTGTCCTGCCGGCAAGAGGTCTGTTGGGGTATGTACCAAATCACCAAAGTATACAATTCGAGTGGGAAAAGAGGCAGAACGGCATTGAAAAATCCCGAAACAAATGCAGAAATAATTGGAAAGGACGCCCATATTACATTTTAGAAACAGAACTTTCAGACACCGAGGTACAGATTAAAACTTTGCATTTAACATGTGTTATTGTTATCCCCACCCCGATGCTTATCTTTTTTTACCACCTCAAGGGGCGACAATCTGAATTAGTCCTACATTTTGCACGTCTCCGAAATGGGTCATCAGCCTATCGTAAGCGGTGCAGACAGCAGCACGTGCATGAACTTAAGAGTTCAGACACACCGGAATGAATGTCTGTAAAACTTATGCATAAGCAAATAATATTAACATATGGTCAGGCGTGCATAATACTGTAAGTCCCAAATGTAAATAAAGTTATTTCTTTGTTTATTTATTTAAGAGTGCTGTAAAGCGCTGCACGTCGCCAGTGCTGCTTCAGGGGACTGGATTAGAAAGGAGCAACACGATGAACACATGAACGTTTGAGAACAAGTGAGTCAGAATCCAGCCAGTTCTGACTTTCTTCAATTGCTCTCAAGACGCTATTACACTTCTGTAAAAGCCAGGGGGCAGATTTATAATAACTGGCGCATCCCTGCATATCAGCAGGGATGCGCCAGATATTGTGCGCCACAGCTCCACCACCATGGATGCGCCGCATTTACAATGCGGCGCACCATGGGGCAAAAACGGCACAGATGCGTGACGCATCTGTGCTGTAAAAGTGGCGCATTGCTGGAGTTGCGTCGCAAGCGCGACGTAACTCCAGCAATGCTTTGGGGGGACCTATCTTCACAATGCTGCATCAATCCTTACGCCTGCTTCAAGCAGGCGCAGGGTTTTGACGCAGCATGGGCTCAAAAGTGACTCAGTGAAATCTTGTAGATTTCACTCAGCCACTTTTAGGAGGCGTTCCTGCGACGGAACGCCCCCCCCCTGCACAGGTACGCCTCTTGCTGGCGCAGGGCTTTACAACGTGACGCATCTCCCAGATGCGTCACGTTGTAAATACCCCACAGCATGGCGCAGGATTTACGCCGCCGCCGCATCACAAAAGTGACGCAACGGCGGCGTAAATGAGGCGCAAGGGCCTCGTAAATCTGCCCCCAGGTTATTAGCTGAGTTTTCAGATGTTTCCTGAACTGATAGCAACAAGCTTCCATACTGGATGAAGGGCTGAGGGCTTTTCAAAGTTGTGAACCTTGAACCTCCAAGGACCTTCCAAAGTGGGTTAATCACTTCATAGAATATTGCAGTATCAGATGAACCAGTTTCTGAAAGTTACCAGGACTTTTGTCCCAGTAGGATTTGTGCAGTGTTTTAAGCATGATTCTGAATTAACTCGAAGCTTTGATCTGGGATAGCTTTCAGGGCAGACTTGATTTTGTCCTGTTTCCCTATCCGCATGCAAATTCAGGCTGTCTAATTTTGCAGTCTGGCAACTAGTATTGTGGGAGGCCAGTGAAGACTACATTGCAGTAGCCTCACTGTGCGTTGTGGCAGCACAGCTGGTCGGGAACTGTGGAGGAAAAAAGATATGAGACCTGGATGTAGCATAGTATAAAAAAAACTAAAAATCAACAAAAGAACATGGGGGCATATTATCAAGGACGGCGTTAAAATTATCGCCGCTTTAGCGGCAGAAAACTGCCGCTAAGAGCGGCGATAATGGGCTTGATAATATGCCGCAGAGAATTCCAACAGAAGCCCATGTTCTGGTGTGAACTTGGGCGGATCGCCACCGCAGGGCCAGTGGTGGCGATCCGCCCGCCATCCTAATCACCCCCTTAGTGTTCACACCGTTGGACATTCAGTTGCCTTTTAAATTCTTTACAGATGCTTTTCAGATTCCTTGCATATCCCTTCAGAGGCTTTCCCCTGAATGCTTAGAGCACTTTTCCCTAGACTTTGAAAGGTTTAGACCCTTATGCTTTCTTTGATTCTTTGCGGCATAAGGTAACACTTACTTGCCTGACCCAAGAAGACTCTTGACTGAGCTTCTGAAATGTTGACACCTTTCTACTTATTTCCCTGCCTAGCTCTTATTTCCTCTATGGAAATTCCAGATTTTTTAGATCCTTTAAGTTTTTAGAACCGTTCTTTAGCTGAGACTTAACTTTAAGTGGTTTAGATTTATCCATGAATAGGCAACCAAATCTGAGACTCTTATCTAAGCATCAGATTCTCTTACTGATCTTTTGTATTGCTGTGACCGAAATGCCTTGTTTGCCTAATATTGGTCAGCCTCAATTTCGTCTATGGGTTGGACATGCCTGTTAGTCTGTACCTTTCTAGCAGAGTGTTAAGAGTCATGTATCTTAACTTGATTCTGGATTTGTAATAAACCTTCTTAACCCTAGCTACTGATTCCTGGTACCCATTGTGTTGCCAAATGGGTTGCATTGTTAATTGGATTTGATTGATGGAAATGTTAACTCCCATCACTTTTAGTAGGATAAAATGTTCAATAGTAAGCGATCGGTCCCAGGAAACGCTGTATCATTCCCTAGGGCATTTCAGAGTGATCTATTAGGCTAACCCAGAAAAGGTGTAACAAAATATTATTTGCTTCTTTGCATTCTTGCACTGTTCACGGCAGACTAGCCAATCACAGGGTTGAAACCACAATATGCATGAAACAAGGTGAGAACACCATGCAGACAAGGCCATGTGCTGCTACAAGGAGCACTTTCTAAAAGTATAAGAAGAAGTGAAAGCACAATGTCAGTGTTCACACTTAGACCCAGTAGTAATCCTGACCCCCTGATATACTTCCAAAAACAAAATTGTCAACAGATTTACATTTTTAATTGTGTTTTTGGTTCATTAGAGAAATAATTTGCCTTGGGTAGATATTGTGCTGATCTGGGCTGAATGTTTCGGGACGATATTTTAAAAAATGGCAGATGTGTTGCAGTGATGATGTAATATTTTAGGCACCATGAGACCTATATATTTCATTTTGGTGTCAACACATAGGTTTTGGGGGTCAAGTAAGTTGTATGGAGACAGAAAGGGACTTTTCAGAGCAACGCTTCTGCCATTTTCTAAAATGGCGGCTATAATAGAGGAAGAAGAGACATATATAGAAAGAAAGCAAATAATAATGGTTTTTAAGCCTTTTATGTATACATCAAACAATGTTTATGATATGAATACTAAAAAAAATAATGTTTATCTCTCCTGTTTTAGTCAAATTTTCATAGTTCACTTTATTTAATTGTTTCGGCAATCACTCAAGGTTTTTGTACCAAAGGTTTTGTAAGTACATGTCCCTGTATTTTCTGTGGGTAGAGGGTTTAGAAATTATGCACCCCTTCAATATCTTCCCAACCAAATTCACACAGAACTTTCTTTACATATGCATGATCCAAAACATTTACACTTCTTCTGATCAAGTAGAACGCTTTTTTAATGTGTTCACACAAAGAATGTGTAGTTGGTGAAAGGTCATTTAGCGGGACTGATCTCTTGAACTCACTGCACTGAAGATCCTTAAATGTGTGACAGCCTGAACTCGTTTTCCACACACGCACAAGGTATTTTCTACATCTTTAAAGTCACATTCTTCTTCTGTCTCTGCAAATCCTTTTAGAAGCTTCAAAGGCTCAGCAGTTGCAGCTCCAAGCTTTGTACCACTTTTGCTCATAGGGTCATAACCCTTGAGAATATGTGCCTTGATAAGAACTCTGGACATCTCTGGTTCAAGTTTCTTGTACAGAATATGAAGCAGGATAACGTGTCTTTTCTTTCCTGTTCCATAACGTATCCATAACTCTGACAATCCTTGACTTATGAACATTTCAGTAAATCTAAGTAGCACAATAATAACATCTGTGTCATTTGACAGTACAATGACTGAAGTGGAACCATTTTGAACAGCCCCCTCAACACACGGTACAACATGAAGGTCAGCTTCCTCCAATTTACGGTTAAGTTCTTCAACAATATGGCCCGTAGCTTTTGAATATATCTCTGCTGTCACCAACTCGACCATTCCACTTGCAATAATTGGACATTCACTGTTCACTGAAGCATCAGAAATGTTTTGGCAAGTTAGCCTCTCTAAGTTCATCTTTTTCAATGTTGGTGACCAGAATTTATAATCTTGCAGAGGTATAGGTGTAAAATGTTCAATGCAGGCAAGGTAAATTGTTCCACTTGTTGACATTTGCTTAATTCTCTCACATTCTTTGACAGATACTTCAAGATCACTGTCAAAGATATTGTGTAGTTCTTGCAAAGTGCAAGCACGAGCAGAGACGTTGTACTGGACACGGGAGGCTTATCATGGCCCTCTCTACTCCCCTCTAATATGAAAAAAAATAATAAAACGAATTTCGTTGCGCGCGCTGCATCGCATCCGGCGATGCAGCGCGTGCAGCGAGATTCGTTTTATTATTTTTTTTTGTAACTTACCTGCAATCGGCCGTTTGCCGCATTTTGCAACCCCCCACCCTGCCCCTCCTCTGCGCCACGTCACCGCCCCGGTAAAACGCCCTACACGGGCTGTCACTGCTGTGGTACTTGTTTTACATATTAACACAGAGGCCTCCGGTCAAAGTGTATTATGCATTCAGGATAGTGTGATGCATTTGTACCGTATAGCACCACATTGAAAATATTCCGTACAGTTCTAGTTAGGAATACAGTGGCACATGACAAGAGAAGTGTGATCAAAATACCATCACTACCCGTTCTAATTGTTTGTGCGCAGTGACTTTGATATCTGTAGAACCGTCTGAATTACCTCTCTGAACGTTTGCATGGCTGAAATCTTGAATAATTGCAATTGTGACATATATACTCCTCAACAGCGGCAGTTTTCAATGAGGACACCTTTTTGGATTGAAATTCTTCAGGTGAAAGTTTTGTTTCGAGCTCTTGTATGAATTAGTGCTTCACTGGTTTGGTTGCAGCATCTCCTTCAAATAATGCGTTTGTTGGAAGACGATCATGCAACAGAATGCCCTTAATAACTCCCCCCCTTTTCTTTTGCTATATCCATCTCTCAATGTGCTTGCGAAAGGTGTTTTTTTTTAACCTATTTTGTAGTGGCTGGTTAGACGAAACTATAGCAATCAATGCATGGAAGGGACACCTTCCGGCACATAAACAATTATTCCCTCAATGCAGGATCTCTTGCACTGTGGTGCAAGGGTGCCCGCGTTTGCACTATGTAGATAAATAGCGACAGCAAAGGGAAAAATGAATATGGTCCATCCCTCCATTTAGAAGGTGACTGAACGTGGCATTAGACTTTTTTGGCTGATTGCCATGCTCTACCACTTTCATAGTAAATATGCCCCTTGGTTTTCAGGTTTACTGATTTTGAAGTGACTTCAGTGGGACAGTATTCTGGGAGATCAAAGCATGAATTCCAGCCCATGGAGGAACTGTTTTTTTTCATCCTTCAGTCGGTACTTAATAAGCGATGTGATAAATTCAGTTCAATTAGCATTGTAGACCACAGCATCAATTAGAAGAAGATCCATGTCCTTAGCCACTTTAGAAGTTTCTGGTAGACTGGGACATGTTAATGGCTTGTCGTGATTTTGCAAACGTTGGCAAGGCAATTGGGATATAAGTTTGCAGCTTCGTTTGTTTATGCCTACAGCTGACACAGCTTGTTTTCCAGCAGCTACTTCATTGGTACAGTCTAGAAAAAGCACCATGGGAGTATCATGTGTGATGTATGTTCCAGACAAAGAAGAGCTGTCTTCAAAACCAAAATTATCAAGAGCAGCAAATATAAATCCTTCCTGGTAAAGGGACCTGGGAGTGGTATACTGTCTGATTCACAAGATTTTACAGTATGAGCTGCTAACAAGTTCCTGCTCCGTACTAACTTGTTGATACACCAATCCTATTAATTTAAATGATTAGCTCTCTACTTTTGCACTTGTTATAGATTGCATGGAAAGTCATCATGTGTAGCAGAGTTTTCTTTTTGCTGAGATGTAATTCAAACATGATTTGGAAAAGACAGAACATTTGCACAGCATAAACTTGTCGGTTCATGGGATTGTCTTCTACTTCTTCGCTTATATCTTCAAAGCCATCATCGATGTAGTCGGCTTTAGTTTGTAACAGTTTTGCTGATATTAAACAATGATGTAGAAAATGTTAAGACAACATCAGGCTTTCTTGTTGACTCCCTTGGTTTACGGAGCTCTGGAGAATCACAAAATTTGTCATTAAGTCCAAAATCAAAATCTTTCAGAACATTTCTTAAAATAGTTCCTTTTTGTTAGACTAACAAAAACCAATTCTGTCACTGTACATTTTCACCAGAAAAATCTTAATTACATTATTATGGATCAATACAGTTTCTTCAATGTTGACCATTAATTCTTTGATCTCACAAAGTGTGAATCTGTTGCCAGCACTCAAGAGTGGCTTTGAAACTTAATGTGCTTTTTCTAAGAGTGTAAACTTAACTCAAGGCTGGCAGTTATGTTGCTGCTGGAAGCTCATTGTACATTAATAATTTTGAATGTATGCTTACATGCAGCATGGGTGGGCATACAAATCGGCTGCAAAGACATTCACCTTGCTGTTTAGATCAGCTACTCGGCTGAACACTTCGGGGTATATTTACTACAGAAGTGGTAGAGCATGGCATTGGCCTCCTTGGCTTAACGGCATGCTCCACCACTTCTGAAAAGCAGGGCTGCCCCATATTTACAACAATATGGTGCAGCCCTGCAGTTCCCCCTATGCTGGCTCTAAATATAGCAGCCTAGCGCAAACGCAGGCACCTGTTCTGAATAGTGCAAGGGTGTCTGCATCCAGGGTAAGATTGTTCATGTGCACAAAGGTCTCCCTTCCTACACATAAACAATCCTTAAATGGTGTTTTGTCACTTCTATGTGTGCTGCTTAATGCAGCACACATAAACGTTACAAAATGCCTTTTTTTAAGATTGTTTATGTGCAGGAAGGGTCACCTTCCTGCATGTAAACAATCAATGGCCATATGCTGTTTCTATGTGTACAGCACATATGGAAACAACAAAAACAATCAGAAATAAAGCATTTCTCCTTGTTTCGCTTGATTAAGGCCATTTTCCTGGTCTTAATTTTGGCGCTGCCTCCTATTTATGCTGCCTTTGTAAATATGGGGCAGCATCAAAATCAATGGGTGTTGCGGTGGAACGCCCACCGCAATACCCATTGCCCTCCCCTTTCACGCTAAGTACAGCTTGAAATGGCGCCTTATTTACAAGGCAGCGGTAAGTCACATTAAGTGGCTTAACGCTGCCTTATAAATAAGGTGAGGCACATATGGCCACAGGAACGTCACTAAAAGTAACGTTCCTGTGGTGGTAGGGGCTTGTCAATATACCCCTTAATCTTGGAAGAAACTAGCTATAGATAAAACTTGTTTGCACTTTGAGTCTCACATACTATGAACTTTGTTGTTTCGTCAATACATTTGGCCCTTGACACATTGAAGATCTTCTGCTTTCTGATCAGTTGTTGAAGGTGGACGAAGAGTAGCCATCGATCTTCTAAGTGGTTGGGCATTGGGTTTAGTTGTCGTCGCTTTCTCAGAAGACTCGGATTTCTTGTTATGATTTACTGGTTTCTGCTATTTTGTGACTAATTTTTTCCAGGCTTTTTTTCCATTGTATACAACTTGTAGCACTTGTTACAATGATAAAATATTTGATCCTCTCCACCCATCAGTTTCCATCTTTTGTGAACTCCATCTTGCTTTATTTCTGCAGCATCTGGAACTCTCTTCTGTCCAGCTTCAGTTGATGTTAGCTTTTCTTTTGGATTACTTTTGCATTTGACACATTTTCTATGTTGAAGGAGTTCTCAGATTTTGTAGTTAGTAATAGATCCTCTGCTACCACTTGCTTTGCTCAAGTTTACGAATTTGAATCAACAGAAATCCTGAAACATAAAACAATATTAAAACAAATTACCAATATGGCGGCTAGAAAACATCATTATTGAGCCATCATTTTGAAAAATGGTGGAAAGGTTACTTTGAGGAGTAATTTTCTGTCACTATAAGACTTCTTGCCCCCAAAACCTTTGTTTTGACATCAAAATTAAGTATATAGGTCTTGTGGTTTCTGAAATATTACATCCTCACAGTAACACATCCGTCATTTTTAAAAATGTCATCCTGAAAAAATCCTCTGGATTAGCGATGTCTACACAAGCTAAATTACTTCCCTAATGATGCAAAAACAGTAACCAAAAATGGAAATCTCTGGGCAACAATTTTTTATGTAGGTATATCAAGGGGCCAGGACTATAGTGAATGCCAAAGCAAAGGTTTGTTCCTGGGCAGTCCAAGATTGCAGAGTGCATTATTAGGTAGTCCCCAGACTTGACTCTCATCTTCTAAGGAACTTGCTGCTTTACAGCGCAGCCTTTGGGTTGTGAACGACATAACAGAGAGGAGGATTTATTTACGAGTCAGCACTTTTTTTTTGTGACAGGCAGCGATGGAATCCAGGGACTGTATCATTTGGGCTTTTCGCTCAAGATTAGAACTTTTATTAGATAATTTGTCTGTGCTATGTTTTTAAAGACCTCAGTCATGTGCCTGACCAAAGATCAACAGCGATAGTGAAACCCTTGTAGTTGATAAGTGGATATCAGATGGTTCTGGAATATATCTTATTACAGTAGTTAATGTGTTACAGGACAGGGTCAAGCTCCATTTCATGTGCTTTGTAGCAGTGCAAGAAACTTTGGCCTTCTTTTGATATTGAAAAGAGTGTAATGTACGGTGCCTTTGTAGTGGTCAGTTTATAGCTTTATTGCCAATACACCAGTGGTGCACTCTCTGTATATGCTATACACAATATGTATTGTGCCAGTACGTTGGACAATAGTTGGCAGAGGTCAGTGTGTCAGATGACATCTTGAAGTATACAGCACAAGGGCAGTCTTTCTTCTTTTAGAAACTTCCCTATGATAACCCGATTCAACGCAAGGGCGACATTTGTTTCTATACATTTATGACTTACAAAACCTCTCCCATGTTTTCCATTGGAATAGGTCTATATAGACAAGACCCACAAAAGAGAGGGCCTTTAACAACCTGCATTGTCTAACAAAGAAGAGATATAATACTATTAGAACATTCCAACCACTGAGGGAAGAATGTTCTAAATTAAAAAGAGAGAAACATAAGCATTGGAACGTTGGAGCAGAAGGTCTGTACCAGTCATTGCTTGCTCTGAGTCACTCCATGGGCTTCAACGGAGCTCCCAGTATTCCAATGCATGCATGAGCTTATTCCTGTCCTTCAGGTCCTGGTAATTCAGCTTCCAATCCCACCATTTACCAGTATCACCACATTTTAATGATACTGGATTGATGTTTGATTGCTCAGAGCCTCCGTTCCATCACCTGTCATAAAACTGAAGTATGTAAATTGGCTGTGCACACTACTCATTCTAACTGCTGCATTGAATAAGAGTATGTGGTAAAACACTGGAGGCGAAGCATTTTTTCAGGTACGTTTCTTTCCTGAGGCTACACGGTTGTGAAGGCCCTCCGCGAACGTTACCTCCACCAGCAACAACTCATGAACAATAGTATTATTTCAAAGCACAACATTCTCAGAACACTAAATGTTCCATGAGGACACTCAAACGGAATGTTCATTCTATAATCCTACAAGAACAGTAGAACAAAAGGTTGCATGCACAAAACATGCATCCCACACTTTACTACACTACTCCAGAGTATTTATGTTTTCATTTCTTCCATATAGGTAGGGTATCTCGCTAGTTCAAGGTGGGGGTTCCATTTTACCCTACTAGATGGATTTGACACAATAATGGCAAAGGCAATTAATTGGCAAGAGACACACGGAGATATTGATTTTTTATGAAGCACGCAGGTGGTCCTTGTGGTTGCAGAGTGCCAGCATAAACTGCATGCAGGTAGTCTGCTGTTGTGACAAGAGAGAGCATGGATTGTCTAAATGTTTGTATGTGACCCTCTTTAGCAGTGAATAAATAACAAACATTCCTGCGGTGACTCGGTGCATGATTATTCAGATTTCACGTCAATCTTTCATTTGTTTGCTGTGTGTACTTGATTGTCAGGAGTTTCAAGACTGGGGCGGTGGAAGTGGGCTGCACTTGGTATGAGAGTTCTTTAGGTTGAGCCTAGATGTCTGGTTGTGAAGTACATATTGTGGGCTTACCAAAATCATATATCAGCTTGGAACTAGCCCATTGCTCACCTTTGATTGGCTTTCCAGTCACTCTCATTTGCCTGCTTCTTATTCATGTCCCAGCCTATCAATCATGTGTGTGTCTCTCCCATGGAGCATAGCCTCTTTACCATCTCTTTTGATCGGCTGACTTCTATGCTTCCACTTGCTTGCTTTTCAAGCATGAACTATTTACTTTTTGGTTATGTACTCCACGACACTGCATGTGTTTTCCTGCTGTCTTCCTCATGTACATCTGTTCCCCTTTGCACTTCTTGTTTCTCACTGTGCCCCCTGTGCTTCTCCAAGCCCCCCTCCAGGTCTGCTCACTCTCATGTCCTGCCCTTCATTCCGTTCTCACCTGTGTGCTTCTGCCCCGCCCACTCCACATTCCTATCACACCCGTTGTTTCTTCTCCACCCCCAGCCCTCTGTGTTACTTCAATCCCCCTGTTGCTTTCTCCACCCGTGTCCTCCTTTTCTGTTGCTTTTGCTTCTCCGCCTCATCCCCATGTTGCTCCCCCCACCAAGCCCTCCCTGTTGCTCTACCCACTTGTGCTTGAAAAACAACAATAAAAAACTCAAATTGGCAAATAAAAAGAAAGTAGCTACATCATTTTGTATACGGGTGCATGCGTTGTGCATGCATGTGTAAAATGACGCTGCTAGAAGGATTTTCATTCCTTATTTAGCTATGCTGCACAGCATCGGGGACGCTGTATAGCATTGCTAAAAACCCATGTCAGTAGGTATCAAAGGCTAGACTGATTGGCCTTGCCAATGCTTGTTTTTGAGTTTCAGTCAGTTGATTAGAAAAAGAGATCTGGTTTCCCTTTTATGAGGAGACAGTATGGAGCTGTAGTTGGGGCAAAAGGGGCCATAGCGTCTGCCCAGACATTGCCCTGCAGGCATGCACTGTCATTCACGGCACCCTCCTAAAGGGGGCTCTTGCCTCCTTTGCAACTCAGGTGGAACTTGGAAACACATCCCATTCATTATACCGCACCTTATATCACTTTACTTTGGAAAGGTAGAAGTAGAAAATTGCTTTTCAATTTCAAAATACATTTACTGGGAAGTGTCTGTCAAGACATGTGTAGTGCTTGTGGCCTGCTCGGTACCTCCTTTCTTAATAAAGTACACACGCCTTTTTTTTGTGTTTTTGCATATTTATATAGCGCGAACTCGACCCGAAGGTATTGGAGAGCTTTACATAAGCACCGTATTTGCATTACGGCAGGGGGAGATTACGTGATTTGCCCAGGATCACAGGATGTGGACGCGACCCCGAGGCTCGAACCCTGGTTTCCAGCACCAAAGTCGGCAGTCTAGCAGATGGACCACATCCTCTCCTCAAGCCACTCCTTCGACTGGAGCCTGATGAAAGAGGGTCTGATCAGGGAGAATTGTGCACAATACCTGCTAGGCCCAGAATTGCCCCCCTAACTGAAATCAGTTCAGTGTTTGTGCTAAAATGGTGGTTAATGGTTGTTACGTTTGTCAACAGAATTTTATATTTATTTTTGTATTTTAGGGGGACGATGTTTGTTGCATTTAGTATTCTTTGGGTTTGGCCTCTACAATTCCCTACACCCAACAAGACGGGGATGGGGGCTGGTAGAGAGCTATAGATTTATAGGAGGATGGAGTGAGGATGGATATGGACATGGTGGATGGAAAAAAGGAGATGAAAAGATGGAGAGAACTATAAATTGATGAACGGACAGAACAAAAGAAGGGAAAATAGATGGAGAACAGGATGGATAAAGGGAGAAAAAGAAGTATGAAGGAAGAAAGGTAAATAGGATGGAGACATGGAAGAGTGGATGGATAAAAAGGATGGATAGACGATAAAAAGGATGGCAGAAAGAAGGATGGAAAGAACAAATAATGGAAAGAAAGGGAAAAAAGACAGTAAGATGGAGAGAGGCGAGAAAGAAGGACAAATGTCTGAAAGAAAGGCGTAGAGAAGGGAGGAATTTCTGAATTCCCTCAAGGAGAACAATCTCTGAATGATTGCTGGAGTCATTTCCTTTTGGGGTATGGGAGAAAGTGAGGGCAATTTTATTTTTCTGGCTACTCCTTAGAAGCTGGGCCTGTCGTAAATGCTCCCAGGCCTACTCCACTCTCAGCGGACTCTCGAGCCCTCTCTCCGGCATCTCCTGCTCTTTGCACCATGGGTGCCTCCGCCATGTTAGTCTGGAGCCTGGTGGAAGAGTATCTGACCAATGAGAGACGTGCATGAGAGCTGAGAGGCCCAGAAGCTTCGCCCAAATTAAATCGACTCAGTGTTCTGGTACAATTGGTGACTGCCATGTTTTGTGCTTAATGGCAGCGACATTGCCCTGTCACCACCCCACAGTGAGACAACAGGCGCGTCTCCCTCCCTAGTCTCTCTTTTTACACCCATTACCCAGCAAAGCCTATGTAACTGAACCTGCCCAAATTAGAATACATTCTTCGCAATTCCTCTTTGGGACTGACTAAAATGCAGACATTTAAAGATACTTTTCACTTGTACGTTTTGAATTCCATCTAAGGGCATCTAATCATGTGCAGTGACATTATCTTTGCTGTCTTAACCATGCCATCGTCCATGCAGCAATAAATCAATTTTAAAGAAACGCTTCTATTTTAAATCTCCTGTGCAGACTAATAAAGTCCAAAGTTTTTGCATTCTATCCACGTTTTTCATATTTATACCTAAAAAAAAATAAACAGTTCTCGTAAAATTGTATATATATAATTTTTATTTTGAAGGATTGCCTCTCAAATGTCAAATGAGCAAGTGCCTGTTTAGCAGTCGATGAACAAGAGGCATTTCGTCGATTCAGACACCCAATGAAGTATGCTTGATTTTATTTGTGTGCAGTAGTTACTCAGATGGCAATAATTTGTGTTTGCAAATTTTCAAAATAACGAAAGGTGTGTTTACAGCTGCGGTCTGTGCAGGTAACAGCGGTGGGGTGGTGGGGCCAAGTAAGGGGGGATTTCAAGGGACGATGCAGAGGGAAAATTAAATAAATAATTAATTTTCCCTCTGCATCGTCCTTCGAAATCCCCCCTTACACGGCCCTACCGCCCCACCACAGTTATGTGCACAGACTGCGGCTGTGTGTTTATATAGATTTTCTATACCCAACTCCACATATACACATATTAATGATATAATATATATATTGGCTGTGTGATCAAGGCAGGTGTGCCGAAACGCCTTACAGCGTACATGAATTAAATCTGAGACGAGATTGCTAACGCTACCCCCATGTTGGTGTCCAATTCATTAGGGAGATTCGGAAGTGGTGTTCATATATATATTCACTTAAAAAACCATAGGTTTCACACATGTTATAGTTAGCTGGACATTTCACTCGTCAAAAACCATTGAAATTCCCCCGTTATAGTTAGTTCAGCTAACTATAACTCACACGCCCGCAATCTACTGCTGATGACGTCACATATTACATCACTCATGACATGGTCAGTGACATCACTCATGACATCACTGATGACATCTCAAATGACATCACTGATGACATCACTGATGACATCATCCTTGTGTAAGAGTGGCAGACCTCCTCTTATCCTAATATAAACTTTGATACACACATTGAAAAATACAAACTAAAGTTTTGAAAAACTATAGAGATACCAATACCAGGTAGAACAACCTATTCAGTAATTTCAAAATCTACATACGCATCCACTTATTCATCAACACTTCTATATAGTCACTCATACATGTACTCAGTCATCATATCTACTCATACACCTATACATCCTGTTACACACCTACACTCATACATAGAGTTACTCACACACATACTCACACATGCAAATAAACATCCATTTACTTGCATATACAGCTATACACACACCACTACACTTACTTCTACAGAACCGTACACATACTTACTCTTTTAAACAATCACTTATAGAAACACATACTTATTTATACAGGAACTCTTCTAATCTCTCCCTCTCATATATCCTCACTTATATACATCAATACTCACATATACTACTTGAAAACATATGGAGTTACTCTTAAAGACACTATTTACTCTCTTACTCACCCATATACACACTCCTCCACCCATACCGTCCTGCTCACATACTGTCTTCAAAACACATACAAACAGTGAGTCACTCATTCATGCATCTATACACTAAGTAAGATCCCCCACTGAACCATACAGACACTCATACTGATACTCTAAGAATGAACTAATAACCCATATACACACTCAAGTAGCTACTCACCAACCCATGCAGCCACTTATACACACAGTGAGACACTGATACAGATATTTAAATATTTAAACATTACTCACTAATACTTGTATTCACTAAGATACTGTTAATAAGTCAGTTATACAATTAATTTTTCCAAAAAAAACATCCATTTAGACACTTATTTACCAATTTATTCTTCCATTAACCTTTAGATAACATATATAAAAAAAAAATAATTTTTCCAGAAAGACACATAGTCACTGGATGATGTCATCAGTGATGTCATCAGTGATGTCATTTGAGATGTCATCAGTGATGTCATGAGTGATGTCACTGACCATGTCATGAGTGATGTAATATGTGACGTCATTAGCAGTGGATTGCGGGCGCGCGAGTTATAGTTAGCTGAACTAACTATAACGGGGGAATTTCAATGGTTTTTTACGAGTGAAATGTCCAGCTAACTATAACATGTGTGAAACCTATGGTTTTTTAAGTGAATTTGCAAGGTTTTTTAAATGCTAATTCCTAACTATAATATGTGTGAAACCTATGGTTTTTTAAGTGAATTTGCAAGCTTTTTTAAATGCTAATTTCTAACTATCACGTGTGTGAAACCTATGTTTTTTTAGTTAATTTGTAAGGTTTTTTAAATGCTAATTAATGTATGTATTATTATATTTTTTATATATTTATTTTACAATAAACTACCTATGTATATAGTTATAGATTGACTGTATCCTGTAATATGGAATGGCTCAGCTCTTTTTTTTTTAATTTGGATAAAGTTAAACAGCATAGTTAATATCTTCTACAAACTTATAAACATTTTAAAATGTTTTTTTTTTTTAAAGTGTTTTTCACCATGCGCGCACGGTGCGCGCACAGTGCGCGCACGGTGTGCACACCCCGCGATTTTAAAAAAAATAAATAAAAAGGCCTAGGACGTTAGGAAGTGTCTTCCGTTACTTGTTTTCACGTTCTTAACTTTTCTCTTTGGCTATCTTCTGCCGCGGGGGTGCGTGTTCCGTGCGCGCATGCCTGCGTGCTCTGTGTGTGCTTTGTGCGCGCATACGTGCGTGCTCCGTGTGTGCTTTGTGCGCGCATGCGTGCGGGCACCGTGCGCGCACGGCAAGTCATGTGATTACGAAACAACACTTTCTATTGGTTCATAGTAGTTTCTGTTTCAGAATCTTCAAACACCACACCCACTCCCCTCACTATTTCTTCTTATTTCCTGGGAGAAGGTTGCTGAACAGCTACTCGAGTGAAATCTTACTTGAAAATGGCAGAACAGCAGTCAACTTCAGGGAGTGAGGAGGAGACCTTTGTGGAACCACCAAGGAAGAGCGAGCAAAAACACTCTTACATCTGGAATTATTTCACATTTCCAGAGGGCCAAAAGAAGGTGAGCACTATTTGTGGGAGTGTCCTATCTAGAGGAGATCCGAGCAAAAAATACTCCTTTAGTATTTATTCCATGCTGAGGCACTACAAAACAGTGCATCCTATCCTCCGCTATGCTCGAGAAACAACTAGAGCCCAAAGGGACAACCCTCCACCTGCTCAGCCAAGCACATCATCTGCGGCAACTGGACATCCGCCCCCTTTTCAAGAAGGTGCACATACATTGCAATGTGTGCAATGCTGTTCTTTGTTACGGAGAGAGCAGCATTAATTTGATTGAGAACAAAATCCAGCAGCACACATGCTCCACCCCATAATTTTTTTCATTTATTGTTTTTGTTCCTGTTGAACAGTTTTTCATTCCCAGTTTTTTATGATGCTCTAAAAAAATTCAAAAAAAATACAAAATTGTTAAGAAGCTAAAAAAAAAATACAAAACAAAAAAGACAAAATAAACAGTTCTTTTCAGAACTCACTTCACTTCTTCAAGAAGAGCTATATTCCTAATATACTGTGTTGTAATTTTATTGAATGAATGTGTAGTGTATACATGAATGATTGAAATGATTCAAATGACTGAGTGAAGAGGAGGAAAGGACAGACAGAATGAGTGAGAAAAGGAAAGTATGATCAGTCATGAAAGGGAAGTGAAAGACGGACTGCAACAAAAGGACTAAGGGTAGAGGATACAGGTAAGAAGAGTGAATGAGTAAGGGAATGGCAGTGAGTAATGGAGAGTGATGGAGGGGGAGTGAGAAAAGGGGAGTAAGGGACGGAGATACGAAAAGGGAGTAACAGATGAAGCGGATGAAGTACAGCAGGGTAAAGGGATTGAAAGTAAGAGAAGTGGAGTGATGGTGAGTTAAGGGGTATGAGGATTAGAAAAGGGGGTAAGGGAAAGTGAGAGATGGGGAGTGAGGCGATGGAGGAATGTAGGAAACTGGAGTGAGAGAAAGGGAGTCAGGATTTCAATGAGCAAAGGAGAGTGAGGGAGAGTGAAGGAAAGAATGCGAAAAGATGAAGGAGTGTGAGATACAGACAGGAGGAAGTGAAGTAGGAGAATAGGAGTGACTATGAGTAAAGGATAGTGACAGTTAGGGAAGGTGAGGGAAGGAGAATGACGGAGAAGGTTAAAAAATTAGCATAGATAGAAAATGAGTGATGGAGAGAGGAGGAGTGGTAGAAACAAAGGGGGAGATTTATGTTAGACTTGCGCCACTTTTACGCCGCCGTTGCGTCACTTTTGCGTCAAATGATCATCTCGTTGTTGCACTTTGTTCATAAAATCCTTTGCTGACACATTATGTAGATGTACTCCAGTTTTTAAAATGTGATTTACTGCATAAGATAGTGCAGACAAGTCACTTTCAAATAAAAGATTGAGCAAATAAGGAATACTTTGACGAAATCTTGGATCTTCTGCATATAATCTTGTAGTCCAATACTCAGAAGCAGGAATCTGTACTGGACGTTCATCATATCATCCACCTTTTCCTGTAGGAAACAGCTGGGGAAAACAACGAGCTTCCAAGCTCTCCTCCCATACACTCATGGGAGTTCCTTTAGCTTTTTTCATCTGAAACAGATCAATAGTGTTTCCCATAACTTCTTTAGAATGAACAGGATGTATGCTGAAATGTTCATAAATTTCTTCTTCTTTTGACTTATCTACTTTTTCAATTTGCCCAGTTGGTATTCCTTTGTCTGCTAGTAAAACTTCTTCATCTTCATCCACATAAATTGATTCATAGTACTTATTATTTCTTTTCAAATAGAAATTTGCTCTTTGTACTTTTCGTACATCTACTAGCTCCTGCCAAATTTTCTTATTCTTTGTAGGTACACCATTAACCAGAATAACTAATGGTTCAGTTTCCAAACTATCTGCATCAATTGTTTCAATATTTTTTTTCAAATCTAATGGCAAATAGACAACTCTTCCTTTTAAACCTCTTTGTAAATCTGAAGGAGGTAATTTACCTGTTTTGGGCTCCATACGAACTATAGTCTGAAACGGATGGACACATTGAATGAGTATAGACTCATACGTATTTAAATCACTAAGTTCTGCAGGAATATCAACCAATTCCAAATTATTATGTACAGCTCTAGCTGGCATTTTATTTTCTTCTAACTTGTTATAACAGTATTTACAAATACGCTGATCTTCACCCAAATCAAAACAATTTTACAGAAACAAATATGTACCAAAATCCTTCCACTCATAATTATTTTCTTTTTCACTTTTTTTATAGAGATCAACATTCCTTATTTGACTTTTATAATGGCTTCTCTGGCAACAAATACAAGTAATATTTGGTCTTTCATTAGAGATGATAGTAAATTTTGTCATTTGATCTTCAAAATGTTTACTAACAGTGGGTTCTACATTCTCTTCCACATTTTCTTCAATAACTGTGTCATTTCCTGCACTTTCTTGTTCTGGACCAAAGTAACAAAACTGAATATCATCAGTAACCGTCTCTACATCTGATACAGATCCACGCAACAGAGCACTATTCAACTCATTTAACTTTAGTGCTGGACTTTTTGCAAAAAACAATCTTCTCACAAACTTTCTCATTTCAGTATGATGTACTGGCAGCATCCTAAAATGGTGAAAAACACTTTGACAAACTTTCCTAGAAAGACAAGCCAGAGAATGTCCTTGCAAACCAGTATTCTTTCTCACTCTGCATGGATCTAGTCTTAGAAGCACCTTAATCTTCTGTTTAACACTTTTTTTTACTATATTCTCTTAGAAAGTCACGTAACTTATCAATAGATTCTTGTCGTACAGTACAAATACTACTACAATTCACTGGGGCTTTAGGACGTTTCCCCATAACCTCATCAGCTAAAACTTCTTCCTCATTTCTTGGAACCATTTTCTCCTTTTCCATTACACAACCATCTTTAACTTCATAGGTTTGACCACTGGTGTCAACTGCATACAGCAAACTATTACTTTGAAGATAACTCTCTTCATTAAAAAATGGTTCAGTACTTGAACTATGCTTCCATTCTCCTAAGAACACATTACAAAAGTTATTTTTTTCACTACTCTATTACTTTTGCTTTAAATGAATAGTTTTCTTATTAATTCCAAAGCCTTTGCAACAATTGATTCAATATGTTTCTTTTTCTTATAAAATATTGCTTTCTTCCTATTTTTTTTCACATCCTTTAGCAAATTGAACACCACTCTTCTCTGAAACATTTTTTTACGAATATTTTGAAATTCTGTTTTTTTTTTTAAGTCATTCTTTCTTCCTTCTGATTCTACATTAGCATTTAGTATTACCTTTCTATTGTCTTCTCGAAACACTATTTGCAGAGGATATACTTTCTACATTTTTTCGAGGTTTGAGGATATTTTAAAAAAAATCCTTAGTCTGCCTACCAGAAGATTTTTTCTTTTTTCCAACATGTGGATCTTCAACTAATTTTTGTTGTCCAGTCTTCAAATATAGATGTTTTTGCTGTTCTTTTCACTTTCTTGATTTTATAGGCATGTTTAATTTATTTCAGTCTTGTTCAGCAATACCTAAAGGAAACAAAAAAAAATACCTTTATGTAATTTAAATATATTTATATATTTATTTGGTGCTTTTCAAATCCTATCATATGAGCTGCCCCTTTCCTACGTCTGCAAGTATTACAGAACCAGAGCAACACGAATTAAATCTCTGACAACAATTCCTGTGTGCACACAGACTCATGGTGTGATTCTAGGCAGAAAACAATATTTGATTGGCAATTTCAAAGCACATTTACTACTGTGGTAGAGCAAGTGATAATTACTGTAACAGCCTGACACATTTTCCTTATAGTTTAGAGAGGCAGAAAAGAGCACATGTCCTAACAGTTACTTGAGACCATGAGCATGTGGAACCTGGGTGAGTGATTAGACTAGAGCAAAGGACATGAGCCTTGGTGATGTTGAATGTGTTAGCGTTACACACTGCTATCTGAAATTCCACACAGTGCTGAATAGTAAGCATGGGAGTGCAGGAGAAGCAGCTGGCTGTGTGCTAAGAGTGTGTTTCTGGAGACTATGTATTGTCAGGTGCAAGAGAGATCTGCATGGACGATTGCACAACTGCATGAAGACTGCATAGATGTATGTAAGATCACCTGTGCTAAGGGTTAATTGGAGTTTTGAACATGTAGGAACTACCTCACCCATTGCAGGAGTGGAAGGAAAATCTACCCTGTTGTTTTGAAATGTGTTAGCATTTGCCTCGCATCTGTGAGATAGTGATTTGTGCTGAATGCTAACCATCACAGTTCAAGAAAACAAGCTGCCCCTTTCCTACGAGTGCAAGTCTTACAGAACAAGAGCAACACAAATTAAATCTCTGACAACAATTCCTGTGTGCACACAGACTCATGGTGTGATGCTAGGCAGAAAACGATATTTGATTGGCAATTTCAAAGCACATTTACTACTGTGGTAGAGCAAGTGATAATTACTGTAACAGCCTGACACATTTTCCTTATAGTTTAGAGAGGCAGAAAAGAGCACATGTCCTAACAGCTACTTGAGACCATGAGCATGTGGAACCTGGGTGAGTAATTAGACTACAGCAAAGAAAATGAGCCTTGGTGATGTTGAATGTGTTAGTGTTACACACTGCTATCTGAAATACCACACAGTGCTGAATAGTAAGCATGGGAGTGCAGGAGAAGCAGCTGGCTGTGTGCTAAGAGTGTGTTTCTGGAGACTGTGTATTGTCAGGTGCAAGAGAGATCTGCATGGACGCTTGCACAACTGCATGAAGACTGCATAGATGTATGTAAGATCACCTGTGCTAAGGGTTAAATGGAGTTTTGAACATGTAGGAACTACCTCACCCATTGCAAGAGTGGAAGGAAAATCTACCCTGTTGTTTTGAAATGTGTTAGCATTTGCCTCACATCTGTGAGATAGTGATTTCTGCTGAATGCTAACCATCACAGTTCAAGAAAACAAGCTGCCCCTTTCGTACAAGTGCAAGTCTTACAGAACCAGAGCAACACGAATTAAATCTCTGACAACAATTCCTGTGTGCACACAGACTCATGGTGTGATTCTAGGCAGAGAACGATATTTGATTGGCAATTTCAAAGCACATTTACTACTGTGGTAGAGCAAGTGATAATTACTGTAACAGCCTGACACATTTTCCTTATAGTTTAGAGAGGCAGAAAAGAGCACATGTCCTAACAGTTACTTGAGACCATGAGCATGTGGAACCTGGGTGAGTGATTAGACTAGAGCAAAGGACATGAGCCTTGGTGATGTTGAATGTGTTAGCGTTACACACTGCTATCTGAAATTCCACACAGTGCTGAATAGTAAGCATGGGAGTGCAGGAGAAGCAGCTGGCTGTGTGCTAAGAGTGTGTTTCTGGAGACTATGTATTGTCAGGTGCAAGAGAGATCTGCATGGACGCTTGCACAACTGCATGAAGACTGCATAGATGTATGTAAGATCACCTGTGCTAAGGGTTAATTGGAGTTTTGAACATGTAGGAACTACCTCACCCATTGCAGGAGTGGAAGGAAAATCTACCCTGTTGTTTTGAAATGTGTTAGCATTTGCCTCGCATCTGTGAGATAGTGATTTGTGCTGAATGCTCACCATCACAGTTCAAGAAAACAAGCTGCCCCTTTCCTACGAGTGCAAGTCTTACAGAACAAGAGCAACACAAATTAAATCTCTGACAACAATTCCTGTGTGCACACAGACTCATGGTGTGATGCTAGGCAGAAAACGATATTTGATTGGCAATTTCAAAGCACATTTACTACTGTGGTAGAGCAAGTGATAATTACTGTAACAGCCTGACACATTTTCCTTATAGTTTAGAGAGGCAGAAAAGAGCACATGTCCTAACAGCTACTTGAGACCATGAGCATGTGGAACCTGGGTGAGTAATTAGACTACAGCAAAGAAAATGAGCCTTGGTGATGTTGAATGTGTTAGTGTTACACACTGCTATCTGAAATACCACACAGTGCTGAATAGTAAGCATGGGAGTGCAGGAGAAGCAGCTGGCTGTGTGCTAAGAGTGTGTTTCTGGAGACTGTGTATTGTCAGGTGCAAGAGAGATCTGCATGGACGCTTGCACAACTGCATGAAGACTGCATAGATGTATGTAAGATCACCTGTGCTAAGGGTTAAATGGAGTTTTGAACATGTAGGAACTACCTCACCCATTGCAAGAGTGGAAGGAAAATCTACCCTGTTGTTTTGAAATGTGTTAGCATTTGCCTCACATCTGTGAGATAGTGATTTCTGCTGAATGCTAACCATCACAGTTCAAGAAAACAAGCTGCCCCTTTCGTACAAGTGCAAGTCTTACAGAACCAGAGCAACACGAATTAAATCTCTGACAACAATTCCTGTGTGCACACAGACTCATGGTGTGATTCTAGGCAGAGAACGATATTTGATTGGCAATTTCAAAGCACATTTACTACTGTGGTAGAGCAAGTGATAATTACTGTAACAGCCTGACACATTTTCCTTATAGTTTAGAGAGGCAGAAAAGAGCACATGTCCTAACAGTTACTTGAGACCATGAGCATGTGGAACCTGGGTGAGTGATTAGACGAGAGCAAAGGAAATGAGCCTTGGTGATGTTGAATGTGTTAGCGTTACACACTGCTATCTGAAATACCACACAGTGCTGAATAGTAAGCATGGGAGTGCAGGAGAAGCAGCTGGCTGTGTGCTAAGAGTGTGTTTCTGGAGACTGTGTATTGTCAGGTGCAAGAGAGATCTGCATGGACGCTTGCACAACTGCATGAAGACTGCATAGATGTATGTAAGATCACCTGTGCTAAGGGTTAATTGGAGTTTTGAACATGTAGGAACTACCTTACCCATTGCAGGAGTGGAAGGAAAATCTTCCCTGTTGTTCTGAAATGAGTTAGCATTTGCCTCGCATATCTGAGATAGTGATTTCTGCTGAATGCTAACCATCACAGTTCAAGAAAACAAGCTGCCCCTTTCCTACGAGTACAAGTCTTACAGAACCAGAGCAACACAAATTAAATCTCTGACAACAATTCCTGTGTGCACACAGACTCATGGTGTGATTCTAGGCAGAAAACGATATTTGATTGGCAATTTCAAAGCACATTTACTACTGTGGTAGAGCAAGTGATAATTACTGTAACAGCCTGACACATTTTCCTTATAGTTTAGAGAGACAGAAAAGAGCACATGTCCTAACAGCTACTTGAGACCATGAGCATATGGAACCTGGGTGAGTGATTAGACTAGAGCAAAGGAAATGAGCCTTGGTGATGTTGAATGTGTTAGCGTTACACACTGCTATCTGAAATACCACACAGTGCTGAATAGTAAGCATGGCAGTGCAGGAGAAGCAGCTGCCTGTGTGCTAAGAGTGTGTTTCTGGAGACTGTGTATTGTCAGGTGCAAGAGAGATCTGCATGGACGCTTGCACAACTGCATGAAGACTGCAGAGATGTATGTAAGATCACCTGTGGTAAGGGTTAATTGGAGTTTTGAACATGTAGGAACTACCTCACCCATTGCAGGAGTGGAAGTAAAATCTACCCTGTTGTTTTGAAATGTGTTAGCATTTGCCTCACATCTGTGAGATAGTGATTTCTGCTGAATGCTAACCATCACAGTTCAAGAAAACAAGCTGCCCCTTTCCTACGAGTGCAAGTCTTACAGAACCAGAGCAACACGAATTAAATCTCTGACAACAATTCCTGTGTGCACACAGACTCATGGTGTGATTCTAGGCAGAAAACGATATTTGATTGGCAATTTCAAAGCACATTTACTACTGTGGTAGAGCAAGTGATAATTACTGTAACAGCCTGACACATTTTCCTTATAGTTTAGAGAGGCAGAAAAGAGCACATGTCCTAACAGCTACTTGAGACCATGAGCATGTGGAACCTGGGTGAGTAATTAGACTACAGCAAAGAAAATGAGCCTTGGTGATGTTGAATGTGTTAGCGTTACACACTGCTATCTGAAATACCACACAGTGCTGAATAGTAAGCATGGGAGTGCAGGAGAAGCAGCTGGCTGTGTGCTAAGAGTGTGTTTCTGGAGACTGTGTATTGTCAGGTGCAAGAGAGATCTGCATGGACGCTTGCACAACTGCATGAAGACTGCAGAGATGTATGTAAGATCACCTGTGCTAAGGGTTAATTGGAGTTTTGAACATGTAGGAACTACCTCACCCATTGCAGGAGTGGAAGGAAAATCTACCCTGTTGTTTTGAAATGTGTTAGCATTTGCCTCGCATCTGTGAGATAGTGATTTGTGCTGAATGCTAACCATCACAGTTCAAGAAAACAAGCTGCCCCTTTCCTACGAGTGCAAGTCTTACAGAACAAGAGCAACACAAATTAAATCTCTGACAACAATTCCTGTGTGCACACAGACTCATGGTGTGATGCTAGGCAGAAAACGATATTTGATTGGCAATTTCAAAGCACATTTACTACTGTGGTAGAGCAAGTGATAATTACTGTAACAGCCTGACACATTTTCCTTATAGTTTAGAGAGGCAGAAAAGAGCACATGTCCTAACAGCTACTTGAGACCATGAGCATGTGGAACCTGGGCGAGTAATTAGACTACAGCAAAGAAAATGAGCCTTGGTGATGTTGAATGTGTTAGTGTTACACACTGCTATCTGAAATACCACACAGTGCTGAATAGTAAGCATGGGAGTGCAGGAGAAGCAGCTGGCTGTGTGCTAAGAGTGTGTTTCTGGAGACTGTGTATTGTCAGGTGCAAGAGAGATCTGCATGGACGCTTGCACAACTGCATGAAGACTGCATAGATGTATGTAAGATCACCTGTGCTAAGGGTTAAATGGAGTTTTGAACATGTAGGAACTACCTCACCCATTGCAGGAGTGGAAGGAAAATCTACCCTGTTGTTTTGAAATGTGTTAGCATTTGCCTCACATCTGTGAGATAGTGATTTCTGCTGAATGCTAACCATCACAGTTCAAGAAAACAAGCTGCCTCTTTCGTACAAGTGCAAGTCTTACAGAACCAGAGCAACACGAATTAAATCTCTGACAACAATTCCTGTGTGCACACAGACTCATGGTGTGATTCTAGGCAGAGAACGATATTTGATTGGCAATTTCAAAGCACATTTACTACTGTGGTAGAGCAAGTGATAATTACTGTAACAGCCTGACACATTTTCCTTATAGTTTAGAGAGGCAGAAAAGAGCACATGTCCTAACAGTTACTTGAGACCATGAGCATGTGGAACCTGGGTGAGTGATTAGACGAGAGCAAAGGAAATGAGCCTTGGTGATGTTGAATGTGTTAGCGTTACACACTGCTATCTGAAATACCACACAGTGCTGAATAGTAAGCATGGGAGTGCAGGAGAAGCAGCTGGCTGTGTGCTAAGAGTGTGTTTCTGGAGACTGTGTATTGTCAGGTGCAAGAGAGATCTGCATGGACGCTTGCACAACTGCATGAAGACTGCATAGATGTATGTAAGATCACCTGTGCTAAGGGTTAATTGGAGTTTTGAACATGTAGGAACTACCTTACCCATTGCAGGAGTGGAAGGAAAATCTTCCCTGTTGTTCTGAAATGAGTTAGCATTTGCCTCGCATATCTGAGATAGTGATTTCTGCTGAATGCTAACCATCACAGTTCAAGAAAACAAGCTGCCCCTTTCCTACGAGTACAAGTCTTACAGAACCAGAGCAACACAAATTAAATCTCTGACAACAATTCCTGTGTGCACACAGACTCATGGTGTGATTCTAGGCAGAAAACGATATTTGATTGGCAATTTCAAAGCACATTTACTACTGTGGTAGAGCAAGTGATAATTACTGTAACAGCCTGACACATTTTCCTTATAGTTTAGAGAGACAGAAAAGAGCACATGTCCTAACAGCTACTTGAGACCATGAGCATATGGAACCTGGGTGAGTGATTAGACTAGAGCAAAGGAAATGAGCCTTGGTGATGTTGAATGTGTTAGCGTTACACACTGCTATCTGAAATACCACACAGTGCTGAACAGTAAGCATGGCAGTGCAGGAGAAGCAGCTGCCTGTGTGCTAAGAGTGTGTTTCTGGAGACTGTGTATTGTCAGGTGCAAGAGAGATCTGCATGGACGCTTGCACAACTGCATGAAGACTGCAGAGATGTATGTAAGATCACCTGTGGTAAGGGTTAATTGGAGTTTTGAACATGTAGGAACTACCTCACCCATTGCAGGAGTGGAAGTAAAATCTACCCTGTTGTTTTGAAATGTGTTAGCATTTGCCTCACATCTGTGAGATAGTGATTTCTGCTGAATGCTAACCATCACAGTTCAAGAAAACAAGCTGCCCCTTTCCTACGAGTGCAAGTCTTACAGAACCAGAGCAACACGAATTAAATCTCTGACAACAATTCCTGTGTGCACACAGACTCATGGTGTGATTCTAGGCAGAAAACGATATTTGATTGGCAATTTCAAAGCACATTTACTACTGTGGTAGAGCAAGTGATAATTACTGTAACAGCCTGACACATTTTCCTTATAGTTTAGAGAGGCAGAAAAGAGCACATGTCCTAACAGCTACTTGAGACCATGAGCATGTGGAACCTGGGTGAGTAATTAGACTACAGCAAAGAAAATGAGCCTTGGTGATGTTGAATGTGTTAGCGTTACACACTGCTATCTGAAATACCACACAGTGCTGAATAGTAAGCATGGGAGTGCAGGAGAAGCAGCTGGCTGTGTGCTAAGAGTGTGTTTCTGGAGACTGTGTATTGTCAGGTGCAAGAGAGATCTGCATGGACGCTTGCACAACTGCATGAAGACTGCAGAGATGTATGTAAGATCACCTGTGCTAAGGGTTAATTGGAGTTTTGAACATGTAGGAACTACCTCACCCATTGCAGGAGTGGAAGGAAAATCTACCCTGTTGTTTTGAAATGTGTTAGCATTTGCCTCGCATCTGTGAGATAGTGATTTGTGCTGAATGCTAACCATCACAGTTCAAGAAAACAAGCTGCCCCTTTCCTACGAGTGCAAGTCTTACAGAACAAGAGCAACACAAATTAAATCTCTGACAACAATTCCTGTGTGCACACAGACTCATGGTGTGATGCTAGGCAGAAAACGATATTTGATTGGCAATTTCAAAGCACATTTACTACTGTGGTAGAGCAAGTGATAATTACTGTAACAGCCTGACACATTTTCCTTATAGTTTAGAGAGGCAGAAAAGAGCACATGTCCTAACAGCTACTTGAGACCATGAGCATGTGGAACCTGGGCGAGTAATTAGACTACAGCAAAGAAAATGAGCCTTGGTGATGTTGAATGTGTTAGTGTTACACACTGCTATCTGAAATACCACACAGTGCTGAATAGTAAGCATGGGAGTGCAGGAGAAGCAGCTGGCTGTGTGCTAAGAGTGTGTTTCTGGAGACTGTGTATTGTCAGGTGCAAGAGAGATCTGCATGGACGCTTGCACAACTGCATGAAGACTGCATAGATGTGTGTAAGATCACCTGTGCTAAGGGTTAAATGGAGTTTTGAACATGTAGGAACTACCTCACCCATTGCAGGAGTGGAAGGAAAATCTACCCTGTTGTTTTGAAATGTGTTAGCATTTGCCTCACATCTGTGAGATAGTGATTTCTGCTGAATGCTAACCATCACAGTTCAAGAAAACAAGCTGCCTCTTTCGTACAAGTGCAAGTCTTACAGAACCAGAGCAACACGAATTAAATCTCTGACAACAATTCCTGTGTGCACACAGACTCATGGTGTGATTCTAGGCAGAGAACGATATTTGATTGGCAATTTCAAAGCACATTTACTACTGTGGTAGAGCAAGTGATAATTACTGTAACAGCCTGACACATTTTCCTTATAGTTTAGAGAGGCAGAAAAGAGCACATGTCCTAACAGTTACTTGAGACCATGAGCATGTGGAACCTGGGTGAGTGATTAGACGAGAGCAAATGAAATGAGCCTTGGTGATGTTGAATGTGTTAGCGTTACACACTGCTATCTGAAATACCACACAGTGCTGAATAGTAAGCATGGGAGTGCAGGAGAAGCAGCTGGCTGTGTGCTAAGAGTGTGTTTCTGGAGACTGTGTATTGTCAGGTGCAAGAGAGATCTGCATGGACGCTTGCACAACTGCATGAAGACTGCATAGATGTATGTAAGATCACCTGTGCTAAGGGTTAATTGGAGTTTTGAACATGTAGGAACTACCTTACCCATTGCAGGAGTGGAAGGAAAATCTTCCCTGTTGTTCTGAAATGAGTTAGCATTTGCCTCGCATATCTGAGATAGTGATTTCTGCTGAATGCTAACCATCACAGTTCAAGAAAACAAGCTGCCCCTTTCCTACGAGTACAAGTCTTACAGAACCAGAGCAACACAAATTAAATCTCTGACAACAATTCCTGTGTGCACACAGACTCATGGTGTGATTCTAGGCAGAAAACGATATTTGATTGGCAATTTCAAAGCACATTTACTACTGTGGTAGAGCAAGTGATAATTACTGTAACAGCCTGACACATTTTCCTTATAGTTTAGAGAGACAGAAAAGAGCACATGTCCTAACAGCTACTTGAGACCATGAGCATATGGAACCTGGGTGAGTGATTAGACTAGAGCAAAGGAAATGAGCCTTGGTGATGTTGAATGTGTTAGCGTTACACACTGCTATCTGAAATACCACACAGTGCTGAATAGTAAGCATGGCAGTGCAGGAGAAGCAGCTGCCTGTGTGCTAAGAGTGTGTTTCTGGAGACTGTGTATTGTCAGGTGCAAGAGAGATCTGCATGGACGCTTGCACAACTGCATGAAGACTGCATAGATGTATGTAAGATCACCTGTGCTAAGGGTTAAATGGAGTTTTGAACATGTAGGAACTACCTCACCCATTGCAGGAGTGGAAGGAAAATCTACCCTGTTGTTTTGAAATGTGTTAGCATTTGCCTCACATCTGTGAGATAGTGATTTCTGCTGAATGCTAACCATCACAGTTCAAGAAAACAAGCTGCCCCTTTCCTACGAGTGCAAGTCTTACAGAACCAGAGCAACACGAATTAAATCTCTGACAACAATTCCTGTGTGCACACAGACTCATGGTGTGATTCTAGGCAGAAAACGATATTTGATTGGCAATTTCAAAGCACATTTACTACTGTGGTAGAGCAAGTGATAATTACTGTAACAGCCTGACACATTTTCCTTATAGTTTAGAGAGGCAGAAAAGAGCACATGTCCTAACAGCTACTTGAGACCATGAGCATGTGGAACCTGGGTGAGTAATTAGACTACAGCAAAGAAAATGAGCCTTGGTGATGTTGAATGTGTTAGCGTTACACACTGCTATCTGAAATACCACACAGTGCTGAATAGTAAGCATGGGAGTGCAGGAGAAGCAGCTGGCTGTGTGCTAAGAGTGTGTTTCTGGAGACTGTGTATTGTCAGGTGCAAGAGAGATCTGCATGGACGCTTGCACAACTGCATGAAGACTGCATAGATGTATGTAAGATCACCTGTGCTAAGGGTTAAATGGAGTTTTGAACATGTAGGAACTACCTCACCCATTGCAGGAGTGGAAGGAAAATCTACCCTGTTGTTTTGAAATGTGTTAGCATTTGCCTCACATCTGTGAGATAGTGATTTCTGCTGAATGCTAACCATCACAGTTCAAGAAAACAAGCTGCCCCTTTCCTACGAGTGCAAGTCTTACAGAACCAGAGCAACACGAATTAAATCTCTGACAACAATTCCTGTGTGCACACAGACTCATGGTGTGATTCTAGGCAGAAAACGATATTTGATTGGCAATTTCAAAGCACATTTACTACTGTGGTAGAGCAAGTGATAATTACTGTAACAGCCTGACACATTTTCCTTATAGTTTAGAGAGGCAGAAAAGAGCACATGTCCTAACAGTTACTTGAGACCATGAGCATGTGGAACCTGGGTGAGTGATTAGACTAGAGCAAAGAAAATGAGCCTTGGTGATGTTGAATGTGTTAGCGTTGCACACTGCTATCTGAAATACCACACAGTGCTGAATAGTAAGCATGGGAGTGCAGGAGAAGCAGCTGGCTGTGTGCTAAGAGTGTGTTTCTGGAGAGAGATCTGCATGGACGCTTGCACAACTGCAGGAAGACATTTAAATAAATAAAACGAATGTAGTTGCGCGCGCTGCATCGCAAAAGAATTCGTTTTATTTATTTAAATGTGTACTTTCCTCCGTTCATCCGTATTCCGGTGTTTACATTTCCCCACCCTGCCCCTCCCCCGCCCCGCCTCACCGCCCCACGGAACTCCCTCCACGGACCGCTACTGTCTCCAACACAGCTGTCTAAGGCAGCCAAGGTGGAGAGTTTGAATTGCACATGTCGCTTTGGCCTCAACAAGGTAGCCAGCCAAACTGAGATGCACAATATACACTGCCTGCCTTCTCTGTTCAACTGAAAGCTGGAAAAATAAAATAACAATAAAATCCTTTTATTACCGTTTTATTTTTCCAGCTTTCTGTGCAGAAGTGTGTGTGTGGAGGGGTGGTGCTCTTCCTCCCATGGAGCAACCTCTGCACCTTGATACATCACTACACAAATCTGTAACTTTTCTGCGTGATTGGGAAGCCCATACTAAGTCTTCTGTAATTGGAGAGATTGCTTTGCTATCCAAAATTGTGGTGAAGGCAGATTCTCATTCTACCAGCACGGGCTAGTCCACCACATTTAAAGATGCCCGATGTTGTGGATGGCATTTTATCCTCAAATTGCTCTTGCCTCCTTGCGAGATAACCAGTATTTCTCACCAGGATTGTCATGGTTTCAATGTCAGAAGGGATCTTGGTGGAAATGGCATCAGGTGACCTGCCTTGCAATGTGGATGTCAGACAACTGTCTGAAATTGAATTCTTCTAAGACTGAAGTCTTGCTGCTGGGGAACAATCCTTCATTTTGGACAAACAGCTGGTAGCCTGACCAATTGGGCCCACTGCCTAAGCCCGTACTTAACCCCTTCCCTGCTCATGACGGAACCGTTCCGTCATGAGCCACGGTTGGCGTGTGCTCATGACGGAACGGTTCCGTCATGACAATCCTGTTGGCGGCCGCTCCGCCTCCGCGGCGCTGTTTCCCCGCCTGTGCGAGGGGACAACGCAAATGGGCGGAGTCATGACGGAACCGTTCCGTCATGAGCACAGCTCAACTGTGGCTCATGACGGAGCGGCTCCGTCATGAGCACAGGCCCACCGCGCTGCCCCCCTGCCCCCCCCAGCGCTGCAGCGGAATGTCCGCAGCAGCGAAGGGGTTAAAGCCTAAAAGTTTGGTGTCTTGTTTGACACCAAGCTGTCCTTTGAAGCTTAAATCAACGCTGCCACTTCTGCATGCTTCTTTATCCTGAAAACTTTGAGGGAAATCCTCCCTGTAATACCTATGGAGTTAAGAAAGACCGTGGTTTCAGTATTGATCTCCTCAAGACTCAACTACTGTAACGCCCACTTTTCTAGTGCTCCATGGTGTAGCATCCTTCAAATGGCCCAGAAAACAGCAGCAAGATTATTGTTGGACATCTCTATATTTGATTCAATCTCATCAGCTTTGATCAGACTCCACTGGCTACCGGTGGCTAAGAGGATCCAATTTAAATTAATATGTATCGCTTTTAAATCTCTCAACAACATGGGGCCATTACAGCTGATGAAATTTCTTAAACCTTACACTCCTGCAAGAGCCTTTAGATCGGCCAAATTGAGAAACATAATTGCTCCCAAAACCAGCAAGGTGAGATGGGGCGGTAAGAGCCTTACAGCCACATCTGCCAACCTTTGGAATTCTTTGCCTATCACGTTGAAAAAAGAGAATAGTCTCTTTAAATTCAAGAAGGGCCTAAAAACTTGGTTGTTCTCGGTTTAATAGTTTTACTTCCTATGTACTGATTGCAGCAAAGACAGCACCTACACACCTCAGCGTATTTGTCAAGCTCTACAAATTTCTCATCATCATCAGCTAGTCCAACACTATTTTTGTTAGCATTCAGTTCTGCCGAAAGGGTGTCCCCCATGGCAGGGGTGGCAGCATCTCCATCATCAACACCACTAGCTGCCACCCACTGGTTGAGTCAGTGGTGCAATGAGGAGACAGGACATCCTCCTATTTTTGGTGGATGTCTTGTTACTATACTTCTCAAAGTGCGTCCCTAAAACCTTATGTATTTTCCAGTCTGTACGATAGTTCTGTTTTTTATAAAGATGGATCCGTTGACATCCGAGTTGACTCCCAAACATTAAAACTAGGAACATTCAGAGGTGAGAACTTGGGAATGGCACTAGGTAGGCCTTTTCTGCAACTTCTGGTGTTAGGGAATGTCCAACTCCATTAAATGTGGGTGTTGTAAATGCACAGTGTAAATTACAATGACTGTGGATCCAAAGTACTTTGTATCTGCGCATGTATTAATACACTTCAAGACAAATCAATACAACCATGCACGGCATCTACACAGCACTGCACCCAAAAGGCATTTCTTCCTTTCTGTGCATACGAATAAAGCAACACTGATGTTACTGGGAATAGGGCTCCAAAGCTTTAATATGGCACAACAACAATGCAGGTGTTATAGAAAGTGAAGAGGGTGTTGTGCACAGGAACCTCCCCCCCCCCAAAATTTTTTTATAGAAACAAAGCGGGAAATTTACAAGCCCCTTGCGCCACTTTTGCGTCACTTTTAACATGGGAAAAGTGACGCAAAAGTGGCGCAAGGGGCTTGTAAATTTGCCCCAAAGACTACAAAGAATGGTCTATTCATATTTAAATAGTGAGAAAAATACAGTTAGAATAAATACATGTTACATCCTTACATGCTCCTGCATGCGACCCTCACGCTTATTGTTCTATCGCATCACACAGCTGTGCATGATATGATTTGTGTTCTAACTCCATTATGGAACAGAGAGCTGCTGTCATGTTGGAAGCCAGTTGCACTGGTCTTGCCTGCTGACCTGTCCTGCCCAGGTTGCTGTGCTGCTGAATAAAATGCTTCTGGACATTTTAACTTGCAATAAATTGGCGACGAGTGATGAGCGGAGGAACACGTTTGCCAACAGCAAGCTGCAGCACAGGAGCGGTGTGTTCCTGAACCCATCAAGAGGATTTCTACATTGCAGTGCTTCGTGTTACAGCACACACAAAGTTAGACGCAGAAACTGCAATTTCCAGGGAGCGTCAGCACAGTGTCAGGAAACTCTTGAACGTCATCACCATCCAGAAAGAGACTGAGAGACGGCATCGGGTAATTGTGAAACCCTCCCTCTACAATTGTTGGACAAATTTTTATTAGGCTGATGACCCCTCTCCAAGATGGCTGCCTTGTTTACTTGACTGTCTGAGTAACTGGTGAAGGGTCCTGAAGTCTCGCGTGAGGCGAGACTACGGGTTTTGACGAAGCGCGATCCACTGCGCACTTCAATTTAACTGTAGTCGAGTGAAGAAGGATTTGTCAGCCCTCCTCAGAATCCATGCTTTAGTTCAGAGCGCTGTTCCCAGTTTACTTCCGTGAGTTTACTGACTGCGTGAGGGGAGTATCTGAGAGGTTTAGGGAAATCTTGATCCAGAGTTTCTCACCATATTTATCCCGGCAGAATAGAGTTTCACATTCCCTCTTTGAGGCAATTACCGTGCAGTCTGGCTCGGGACTTCGGTTTCCGAGTTCCTTGCTACTTCGAGACAGAAAAAGACTTCCTGAGGTAACCGCAGGCTCTCCTTCCTCCGGTAGGCTTACCGCCGAGTGAAGGAGACTGAGAGCTGTACTGAGAGGCAGACTTGAGAGAACTTCTACATGCAAGTAAGCAACTAATCATTAGAGACTTTGAGTACATACTGTTGAGACGCTGACTGAAGAACTCCTACAGAGCCTGCTCAGGCTTTTTCCCTATCCTCCCTTGTAATTTTCCAGCTCTTTCCTTCCTCCAGTTTTTCCTTTCCCTGTCCCCTTTTGCGTGTCTCCTACTAGAAGCTGAGCGAAGAGAATTCTGTGAACTTTCATATCACCTACAAAGAAACTGTAGACTTAAGGACTTTGGAAGAAGCCTACCTACTGGATAGTCATTGCAGTTTCCTTGATGGAAATACCAGAAATGTAAAACTGAATGGCCAGTACAATTGGTAAGGAGGGAAGATATTAAGAGTAAATCAGTAGAGAGAGAGAGTGTTAGGATAGGATTGCTTTAACTGTGATTATATCTCCCTGTGCATTAGGTCACCACAACAACGCATTTACCGGTAGTCCACCTTACTGGATCAGAAGAGGAGCTGTAACTCCTGCAAAACCTGGTAGGGGGGCAAGGACAAGGGTGGTATGAAGATAGGGGAGGACAACTGTTAGCAAAGGTACAGAATTGAAATGTTGTCTCCTTCTGTGCATTAGGTCCTTCAGAACAACCCCACCAGGTACAGAAGAGGGAGTTCAGGTCCGCACAAGTGTCTCTTCTCTGTCCCATTCCCATTTTCCCCTGCCTGCAGCAGCTGCATGTACGCAGTGTGTTCTGGGAGGTGGGCATTGGGATTTACCGTCATTCTGCCTCCGTGAAAAATCAGGTGCAGCTTCCTTGACACACAGAAGTTATCGAATTTCAACAATTTGACTACTGCGCTGGGCCTAAGGAAATTCGAGGTTTACAGCGTGTACATAACGGTAAGCGCAGAGCGAGAGTAGGCAAGCGCATAGCCTTCAAAAGTAAATACCTGAGATGAATCTTTAACTTCAAGTGTTCTTATAGCTCAGAACACGCAGCGTTTATGGAGATTCTCAGCGTTCAAGAGATTCCAAGGCAGTGCGCGTCTGTCACGCAACGCAGTGACGTCATACTCAACGTGGAAGCCATTTCGGATTTACTTTCTGTGCATTTCGATCTCCTTAGAAACACCAACTTCACGATCAGGGGCACACAGCTGATTACAGAGACAAAGACACGGTAAAGGAGAAATATTGGGACTATCTGAATATAATTAGAGTATGGTTAAAATAAGGTACTTTGTTCACGAGTAAGGCAGATTTTCTTCAGTTTTGTTGGGAGTTATAAAAGGGGAAAGAAACATTTGGTGTCAACATTTTGAGACAGTATATACAATTTTCATTATATATTTTAATATCATATTGTACCAGTCAACACTGTCAGTCTGAAGATGCAGTGTGTTCCACCTGAGTAATTTTTACAAAACACAGGTGAACCCCCAGTGCCATGGACAAGGTGGAAAGAGGAGTTCCTTAATTACATGAGAGCTATTGATGGAGAACGCATGGGGGCAGAAAGGAAAAAAAAGTATATTTTTGCATTGCTTGGGGTCTGAAGGGTAGGTTGTATTTAGGGCCTTACCACAGACTAGAGCAGCAGAAGGGGATGTGGATGCTAATGCGTATAAGGAAGCTTTGCTTTGTTAAGGATGGAAGAAAGGTTCAAACCTACTACAAATATTGCACTCAACAGATTCAAATTTTATACAAGAGCGCAAAATGAAAATTAATCTTTTGATGATTTTTTAACTGCGTTAAGATCCTTGAGCATGCAATGCAAATTCGGAAATATGTGTGATGAGATGATAAGAGATGAGATTATTGTTCATGTTAAGAACAAGAAAACCCAGGAACAACTATGTGTGATGGGAGATCCAAAACTATCAGAGGCTATTTCTACTGCTAAGGCTTTTGAACAGACAGAAAAGTGGATGCACACTGTGAAAAATGTAAACAATAAGACAGATAAAGTGGATGAAGTATGTGCAATCAAACGTTTAGATGATCAGCGCAATGAATCTTCAAATTCATGATCGAATACATCTATATCTCGTATAAGTAACAATGGAGGTTGGAGAAAATTTGATAGAACTGATAAGGGTGGAGCATGTTATAGGTGTGGTAGCAGAACACTTATGACATCTTATGGGGAATGTCCGGCTTTAAATAAGGAGTGTAGAAAATGTGGCATAATGGGTCTTTTTGCCAGTGTGTGCAAAGATCAAAGGAGAAATGCACCACAAACACGTGGCAAGGTATCTCTTACGGTTGAAGGGTGTGACAATACACAAAAGTGCAAATGTTTTACGGTTCTTGAGAGCAACAAAGGTTTTGTAGTGTCCATTGTAGAAAAAGTATCAAATGTAAATGACACAGAAGTTGAATCTATCAAAAAAGCACCCAGATGTACAGTGATGATTGCAGGTATAGAGATAAAACTCATGGCAGATTCTGGTTCTCCATGGACAATAATCTCCAAACAATACTATGAAGAGAAACTTAGTGAAGTGTATAATTTCAAGGAGATTTTACCGCCTGACATTGTGGCAGAGAGTTTTGATGGGTCTAAGATAGACATGGAGGGTTTCTTTAAAATTCCCCTACATTTCAAAAGCAGGTTTACACAAATCAAATTGTACATTGCGGTTAAAGATGTGAATGTCTTGGGTTGGAGGGACCAATGGGAATTGGGCATTATTTTAAATCCCCGTTCTAAAGAACCAGCCCTGTTAAACAAGGAAGTATGTCTCAAAAAAGTGGCAGTTACAGGGTGTGAAGACAAAGAGGGTTTAGTCAAGGATACCTTTAAGGACGTTTTTACAGAGGAACTTGGTAAATTAAAGGATTATTCACATAGGATCAAGCTAAAAAACAACACCATTCCTGTTAAGCAAAAACTGAGAGGTGTACCCATCAATGTCAGAGAGGAACTAAAAGGTATGTTAAATGAGATAGTTAGCGAGGGCATCATTGAACCCATTGAATCAGCTGAGTGGGTTTCACCCATTGTTTTTGTTAGAAAACCGGATTCAAAATTGAGTGTGTGTGTGGACCTTAGAGTTTTGAATGCTAGTATTGTGGTTGATTGTCATCCTTTACCGAACATTAATGAAGTAGTGTCAATGTTGGAAGGAGCAAAAAAAAAATTCTACACTTGATTTAAGGTCAGCTAATCACCAGATCCCATTGACTGAAGACTCTAAGATGTTAACAGTGTTCATTACCCCGCAGGGTCTGTATCAGTACACCAGAAAGCCTTTTGGCTTAGCTGCCTTGGTATTCCAAAAGATTATGTTTAATATTTTCATAGATGTTGACATGTTTGTGAAATGTTTCCAGGTTTACATTTTAATCTTTTCTCCAAATGAAGAAGAGAACATGAAACATCTGACAAAGGTTTGTAACATATTAAAAAAAAATGGGTTGACTCTTGAAGCTCATAAATGTAAAATGTTCAGAGAATCTGTAGAAAATTTAGAGCACACGTTATCGGGCAATGGTGTAGTTCCAAAGAAAATTAATGTGAAAGGAATTGTCAATGTACCTGCGCCCAGCAACAAGGAACAACTGTTGTCGTTTGCTGGTATGTGCGAGTACTATAGTAAGTTTGTTAGCAACTTTGAAACTAAAATGGAACCATTAAGGAAGCTGCTGAGGCAAAGTTTTGTTTGAATGGAAGGATGAGTAACATAAAGCATTCGAGTCCATCAAAGATGACATTGTTAAGGCTCCCACTTTGAAACTGTTCTGCATGAACAAAGAGTGTGTGATTACAGTGGATACAAGCTTATATGGCTTTCGTGGTATGCTGTCACAGAGATGTGGATAAGAAGAGTGGAATGTAGGTTTGCCTCCCACACTTTAAATGAATCGGAGTGCAATCATGCTGTAATTGAAAAAGAATTATTAGCTTGTGTTTGGGCGATTGAACACTTTCGGAATTATGTGTGGGGAAGCAAGTTCATTCTGAGAACAGATCAAAAACCTTTAGTAAATATCTTATCCCCAGGTGGAGGATGGAATTCTACTGCGCGCATAGCAAGGCTCACCTCTAGGTTACAAGAGTACTGTTTTAAGACTGAATTTGCTCCTGGTAAGAACTATCTGATGGCTGATTTCATGTCTCGTCATCCATGTCAACAAAGTGAGTGTAAGACTGAGAATGAGTCTGATGTTGTTACCTGTATTCAAGATGATGTTTCTGGAGATTTTGAAGAGATTTCAGAATATAAGTGGGGAGCATGTGAGAAGGAAGATTTGTTATGGCAGACCATTAAACAGTATATTTTGAGTGGATGGCCCAAGAAGAAGGATCTTAGTGCCGAAGTCATGCCTATGTTTAAGGTTGCAGATGAATTAGAGTTGGATTGGGGAACTTATATATAAAATAGCTAATTGTGTACCAACTACTGGGGTACAATATTTGATCATGAAGTTAGCACATAAGTCCCATCCGGGCATGTCTGCCATGAAACGCTTGGTGAGAAATGTTTTGAGGTGGCCGGGAATGGACCGCATGATTGACCGCACCGTCAGAGAATGTGATGTATGTATGACATGCAAGAGAATGTTGAAACTCAACATTCCTCCCTTGAAAAATGTCGTATGGACTGATGAGCCATGGATGAAAGTGACATTTGACATTTCAGGTCCGTTCATGTGTTTTCCCCATAATTCAAGGTATGCATTGGTCCTTGTGGATTATCATTCCAAGTGGCCGGAGGTGAAGTTTGTTGCGCAGCCTAACACAAATATTGCAATGGAATTCTTCAAGGAAATATTTGCTAGAGAGGGTTGTCCGTCTGTACTAGTCACAGATAATGGGGTACAGCTTACTTCAATGGAGATGGAGGATTTTCTAAAATGTTAAAGAATTAAACATATCACAACTTCATTATACGAACCACACGAGAACGGTCAGGTTGAGCGCTTTAACACGGCTTTGAAAGGTTATGTGTCTGATGTTATCAAGTTGGTAAGTGATTGGAAAAACATACTTAGAGACAGGTTGGGGTTATATCGCATCATTCCACACTCGGTAACTGAGGTCAATCCTTTCCGACTTTTAAAAGGAAGAGATCCTGCGTCCAAACTGTGTCCATGGTGGTTCAAGGAGAAGTGTAGAAGAGGAAATGAGTTTGAGAATATGGTGAATCGTACTGCAGAAAGAGTAAGAACAAAACAGTGTAAAACAAAGTTGTGGTATGATAATAAGTGGAAAACTAAGTCTCATAATTTTAAAGTGGGGGACTGGGTGAAGATCAGGAAACCTGGTTTGATTATAAGTGTTCGAGTAGATTTAGTAAGGCCATGAAGATTACTAAAGTTTTTGCCAACAGTGTCATCACTCAAGATGGTAAGTTGTGGAATGTTAAACGGATAGCTAAATGTCCCAATAGGGCCTCTACTTTTAATTTTGATGATGGATTTACAGAATACTCTTTGGCAAAGACCAGCGTTTCTGATCACAGGTTTGGTCATGATATAGCCACTAGGTCACCTGAGTCAAACAATTGTATTGAAGATACTGTGGCTTCTAGAGTCAAAGATTCAGGTTGTGATAGATAACTTCCCAGGAAGTTGTCAGATTTTGTGAGTTGAATTCTTTTCTCTTTGTTCTTTCTTTTGTGTCTTCTTTTCTTTCTGTTTTCTTTTTTTTCATTATTTAAGGGACGTATGTTACATCCTCGCATGCTCCTGCATGCGAGCCCTCACGCTTATTGTTCTATCGCATCACACAGCTGTGCATGATATGATTTGTGTTCTAACTCCATTATGGAACAGAGGGCTACTGTCATGTTGGAAACCTGTTGCACAGGTCGTGCCTGCTGACCAGTCCTGCCCAGGTTGCTGTGCTGCTGAATAAAATACTTGGCAATATTTCTGCTTCTGGACATTTTCACTTGAAAAATATAAAAATCAAGACGATTAGAACATGGTTTAAAAATGTTAATACAAATTAAATGTGTCCAATTGAAAACAAGTCATTTAAAATGCAAATTAGCCATAATGTCAGTTACTGTTCGAACTGGGAGTATAATTGGTGACCCATGAGAGCAGGTGGCTGAAATGAAACAAGTGGCTGAGTGAGGTTAAAAAGGTACACTGGCACCAATGTGGAGGACAAATCTAGGGATAGCTTCTGGGGAGATGGGTAGTATACAAAAAGAGGGAGTCCTTGATGAATGCAGCCTGTCATGTGGAGAAAGCTGAGATTTGGACAAGTGGATCAATAAGTCCAACTGAGCAGCACTCCAAGTTCAGAATATTTTTAAGCTTGATAATGCCGAGAGGCATAAATGCACATGTTGTATCCACAAGGGCTCTACGCTTTGGCTTGGTGGGAGACCTTGCTGATTAACACTGCGAGAAACAAATAGCTCAAAGTGGGGTGAGATAGTGGCTGAATGGATGTGCATGCTTCACCCTATATATTCACCCCTGCACTCCAAAAATCCAAGGGCTCCTGCCAATGACTAGAAAAGATGTGGCGGAACAACAGAACCCCAGAAACACTCACTGCTTACAGAGCTTAGAGATCAACCACCAAAGCACACCACCAACTCATAAAATCCACAAAGAAGAAATTCCTCCAAGACAGAATCCTCACCAACGCCACAGAACTCTTCTCCATCATCAAGGAATTTGCCAAGCCCAACAGCGAAACAACAGACATCCCACCCTCCCAAGACCTCTGCAACAGACTCAGCACCTTTTTTCACCTCAAGATTAAGATGATCTGTGACAACTTCGACAACCAAGAGCTCTGCACCGCTTCAGCTCCCAACCCCAGCAATGCCACCCAACAGGCCCTGCTCACTTGGACACCGCTCATGACAGAAGACACCCTAAAGACCATGAGCACCCTCATGTTCCACAGAGCTGCCACAGCCATCGCACCCAAACTACTCTGGCCGATTAACTGCTCCCTTGAAACCACCACATTCCCCGACAACTGGAAACACGCCCAAGTCAGCTCCCCCTGAAGAAACCATCCGCAGATCCAACGGACCTCAAGAACTTCAGGCCTGTCTTCCTGCTTCCATTCGCAGCCAAGGTTATCGAAAAGGCCATCACCACCCATATAACAAATTTCACCAAAGCCATCAACATCCTGGACATCTCCCAATCCGGACTCCGCAGCAACCAAAGCACTGAGACCCCCCTACTCGCCACCACAGACGACATCTGCTCCCTTATCGACCAGGGCCAATTAGCAGCCGTCATCTATCTTGACCTCTTAGCTCCCTTCGACACCGTATCCTACCACACGCTAGTCACCAGACTTCATGACGCCGGCATCCGCGTAAAGGCCATTGACTGGATATGCTCATTTCTCAGAGGCAGAACTCAGCGAGTCAGAATCCTGCCCTACTTCTCAGAACCAACAGAGACCAGATGTGGAGTGCACCAGCGATCCTCCCTCAGCCACATCCTCTTCAACATATACATGGCCCCCTTCGCAACCATCATCCGAAACCGCGGGCCCAACATTGTCTCCTATGCCGAAGACACCCAGCTCATCCTCTCTCTCACCAAAGAACCCAACATCACCAGACACAACTTCCAAGAAGGGATGAAAGCTGTAGCCACCTGGAGGAAGAAGAGCTGCCTGAAACTCAACTCCAGAGAAAACAGAAGTCCTCATCCTTGGCTCTACCCCCTCTGCTTGGGACAACACCTGGTGGCCCTCTGCCCTCGGAAATCCCCCTGGCCCCGACAGACCACGCTTCGAAACCTCTGCATCATACGGGACTCCGCACTCATTCCATGAAAAACGTTCAGATGGATCCCATCTGAATCCAGAAAAATGGTCACGAATGCCAGTAGCAGACTGGACGCTCTCTGTGCCGGAATCAACAAGAAACTACTCTGCAAACTGCAGACAGTCCAGAATGCCGCAGCCAAACTGACCCTAGACATCCCCCATCACAACAACATCACCCAACACCTCTGCGATCTCCACTGGCTCCCCATCAAAAGAAGACTAACTCTAAAGCTCCTCACTCATGCATACAAGGCCCTCCACAACATCAGACCAGCGTACCTAAACAACCGCCTCTCCTTCCAAGCACCCAAGAGACACCTCCGATCAGCTGGCCTCTCCCTAGCATCCATCCCATGCATCTACAAGACCAGAACGGGAGGAAATTCCTTCTCCTATCTCGCAGCCAAGGCCTGGAACAACCTCCCTCTCCGCCTTCGGCAAGTCCCCACACTGCACCAGTTCAGGAAGGACCTCAAGATCTGGCTCTTCGGATGACCTCAGCACTCAAGGGAGCCGTCCCCACCCCACAGCACCTTGAGACCCTCGCGAGTGAGTAGCTGCGCTTTACCAACCCCTGATTGATTAGTTGATTTATATTCTATAACTTGTAAATATGGAATTTTCTTCCTGTAAATTAGGAAAATACCCTTGAAAGCAACGGTTTGCTAGATGTCTTTCTCTGGATTGGCCGAGGTGATCCCAGTCTTCTTGATGGGAGACTACAGTGGGGCAGACCTTCCACTGACTACCGCATAGCACCACAATTACCTGTTCTGTAGCTTATTCCAGTCTTTAACTTTCTTACCTGTACTGGTCTTCAGGCTCCACAGGCGAACGTTCCACCTGTAGCAAGACACTGACCTCGGCATAGCTGGTTCATATCTGTAAGTGGAGCACGATAGGAAACTAGGTTTCCTATTTTTTGGGACTCAAGGCTTGGTGGGTCCTTCTGCTTGTCCAGTGTTCCGCGTCAATCAGTCATTGATTACCCTAGCCCATCAAGAAGAGAGGACATCTTCTTTTTCAAGGTTGGTTTTGGTAAACCATTGGGCCACACATGTAATTTTAAAGGTAGACCTAGCATGACATCGATGGTATTATTAGATTTCAAGGCCAGCAGTGTGTCTAAGAAGCCCTACCTGGCCCTCAAACCGCATCGCTAGCCAGTTCAGACCTACCCACTTCAAAGGCCTCTCAACATATTATGCTAGCATTTTTCATGAATGTCTCACTAAGCAGAAAACAATGAGTCTGGAATGGATCCCTTCTTCAAAATAGCTTAGTGGCACTACAACATTGCATTGCGGAGATCCGCCCTGAGTGTGGAGACTCCCCTGCAAGACTGCGCAGTGAGAACTCCTTTTGCGGAGATTCCCCTCCAAGCGCGTAGACTTCCCCATCACTCCCACCAGTGCAAAGGCCCTTTGGGAATCAGGCCCTAATTTTTCTGAGCCAGTGGCAGTCATAGCACAGTTCTGTTGTTTGGCTAGATAGTGGAATGAAATGTGTGAATCGGCTCCAGTGGTGTTCACGTAAAGTACAGTAAACACACAGGCTTGCCTCTCCAAAACCCCCACTTCAACCAGTTTTTTACTTAACCCTTTGGACCATCTGTTCCCCATAGGTAGGGGGCTGTTGTGCCAGTGGCGTAACGAAAATTGAAGGGGCCCCCCTGCAAGGTAGCCCCCCCCCGCTCCGGATTCAATTTGGAGCTATCAGGCCTGAGTACAGTGCTGAGGGGGCTCCCTGCAGCTCGGGGGCCACCCGCACCACGGGGGTTGGGGGGGCTGTGTTACGCCCCTGTGTTGTGCACATTCACTAGTTGCATTTTTACAAGAATGCCCACTCTTATATGTTTCTGTCATTTTTTTTACTCTTCTCATCCTTTCTGTTTTCTCCTCTGTGTTTTTCTTGTCCTGTCCCAGCTCCCATCTATTTCATTCCTTTCCTTTTGTCACCTTCTCTTTACGCTGTATCTCTTCATGCTGGCTGGTGTCGAAGGCTAAGCATTGTCTCCAACATGTACAATAGTGAAGACTTGCACACACAGCACCATCCAACTGGTGCACACGTGCCAGGCACATCTGTTGTGCAGCGATCCTAGTGAGAAGCAAACCAGCAGCTCCCATTAAAAGCACTGTGTTCAGCGAGAGAAGGTCCGTAGACACAATCCATAGGGTGGGGCTGGCCAGCATTCCCCAACTTTCCTACTATATTGCCTTAAGGCAGGGTTCAGTTGGTCACTGATATGCATTAATTCATAGTTTATATCCTGAAACCCTAGTTGGATTTCACTGTTCAGTGGCTTGGCAAGCCTACCACTCTGTTGAGTGCATATCTCCCTGGCCTCTAACAGGCCTGACTGTTCTAAAGCTTCCACATTCAGGAAGATATCTGGGGCAAATATTATCAGTGCAAGCTGCAAGGATTTCTTTTCTTCTGCATGGTGTTCAAAGTTATTTAGTTCAGTCCTCTGAGAAGGATGCAGAGTTCCTGTTTTCCTTTGCCTTCGCAAAGCCTTTTCTTCACTTCGAAAATGTTCTTGCTGTTGAAAACCAGCCAAAGCAAGCACAGCCTGCTGAGTGAGATTCATGCTCTCTTCATATTTGTTACAATGCCTTGCTGTAAAATATGTGCAGAATGTCTAACTGCAAGTTTACATTTCAAGTATTATGTCTATGTGTAACTGCATTGGAGAGGAAAATAATTGTTTTCTGTGAATTATGTCTTACCAGAACCATATTTAGCGTTAGAATAGGGTCTATGCAACATAGATTATTGTAAACATCATGATTGTGTGGAAGTCATGAAGCAAAAGGTTTTGCAAACTATACAAACTTGCAACATTGTACCTTTAAAACGGTTGAAAAAGCACTTTGCAACTTTGCAGGTCCATAATTATCAAAGAGGTGCACAGCCCTGCTTTGCTGCCCTCGAAATGGACACAAAATGTGCAGACTGGGATTGTGTGCTCCATTGACAAACACGAGCAGTCTCCTGTGCATGTTCTAGCTGGCCCAGTTAGAGTCTGTACAGAAGACAGTGCTGCAAACAGACAAAGAGAAGCCTATTAATGCCAAGTTACCCCGATCCTTAATGAGTGCTAGGAGGCCTCCACAAGGATGGGTGTTATAGCTCTGTGTGCACGGGTAACACTGGACCTCTTATGCAAGGGGGTCATCATTCCATGTGCCTGAGTTGCTCCATGCAGAGATTGTGGTGCCTTTAATGATGGGTCACTCTAAAATTGGAACATATCCTTGGTGTTCTGTCATGGCCTCTTTGCTTTTTGGCGTGGCTCTGTAATATGAACATGCATACATACAAAGGGATTCCTTCAATTGTATGGTGCCATACCTTTAGGCAAGTTAGGGAACACCCTCTTCTGAATGCACACAAGCTGCAAGAGTGTGTAGGCATTTGGAACTGCAGAATAACAATTTAAACTTCCTGCAGTTCAAACAACCCACATGGCATTTTTTCCCTGCACACAGCTCAGATTGAATAATGTGTCTCCTGGAACGCCTGCCCCATTCCATTCCACATAATTTCCTGGAAACTGTATCAAAATAATAAATATTATTCTTCAAAACATGTTAGATACAGTGGTCTGGAAACGTGTTTTAAAAAGGTGAACAAAATTCACAAAATTTCCCAACAACATTGCTTGAAAAATACGTTCCTCCTTGCTGTTTTCCGTTTCTGTTTTCATTATTCCATTACCAAGGATAACAAGCGTTGGCAATGCCAATAGGTTTGTTTTATAATTGAAAGAGCTTTTTTAGTCACTCACGAGTTCTGGCACTGAATATGTTATCATGCAAGCACTTTGTTACTCATCTTTGCAATCATGTGTTGAAAATGGCCCTGTTTGCAGGGTTATCCCCAAACTTTTTGCTTCTTCCTCCTATCTTTACCAGACTTGTTGTTGTTGGTTTTAGGACTCTGGGCACTATACCACTGCTATTCAGTGCTAAAGTGCATATGCTCTCTGTAAAATTGTGTTAAGGATTAGTGATTCTATGGTTGCTTATTTGATTAACTAGTCAGTCCCTAGTACAGTGAACTGTGTGTGCCAAGGGCCTGTAAATCAAATGCTGCTAGTGGGCTTGCCACCCACACAAGCAGCCCTTCAAAGGTAACTCAGACCTGCCCCTGCAGTCTCTCTGTGCAGTCTTGTACTGCCATGTCAACTTGGCAAGTACGCCCACTTGCCAGGCCCTAACCTTGCCTTTTCTTCATGTGAGTCACCCCAAAGGTAGGCCCAAGGTACCCCTGTGGGCAGGGTCCAATGTATCTGAAAGATAGTACATGCCCTTGTGTGTGTGGCATGTCCTGATAGTGAAATACTGCCAATTTCGTTTTTCAGTATTGCAAGGCTATCTTTCCCGTAGGATAGAATGAGGAGTTTGCTTATAACATCTTATAAACATAACTACCCCTGGGAACAATGTAGGAAAATAAAGTTAAGTATGCCTGAACTCAGAATGTTAAAATGCATCTTTTAGTAAGGGGGATTTTTCCATTCTGTGTTTGAAAATACCACTTTTAGAAAGTAGATATTTTCTGGCTTAGCCATCTAGGATGTGTATTGAATGTCTGGCTTTGAAGTGGCAGGGGCTGGGGATTTGCAGTGGCTCCAGAGAGTCTGGGTGAGTCAGGGCTGGGCTGAATAGACCTGGGCTGTATTCAGAGTAGTAGTGGGAGGAGTTTTCACTAGCAACTGAATAGGCCCAGTCTGCATTTAGAGTAGGGGGAGAAGATTCCTTTCACACCTGAATGGACCTGGTCTGCCAGAGACAAAGCTGGCTCCACCTCCTGCTGGGCAGCTACACTGAGAGGATGGAACTGGTTCTGGCTGGGCACAGGGTTTCTCTGCCTGAGAGAACAAAGGAATTTTGGGTACTAGGGCCCAAACCCAAGAACTTTAGAACTCTTTTGGACCAAGAAGACTGCCAAGAAGAAGAGCTGGAGAAGGTGTGAGGAGGAACTACCCCTTTGCTGAGTGCTTTGCAGTGTTGGCCTGCAGTGGCTGCTTCTGTCTTTGGCAGTGGAAGAACTGGACTGAACTTTCTGCAACTTCTTTATTGAGTTTCTCCTAGGGCTTGAGGTAGAGCTCTCCCCCTACTCAGTCTCGGCAACAACAAAGGCTTCAAGTTCTTCTGCCATGAGCAATAGGGGCTGTGTGTTTTGTGCTGCAACAGAAGAAAAGGCAACCCGACGCCTTCAACGACGCAGCTCCCGACTCCATGTCCTGAAGGCACCGCAGAAGGCTCCGCCGCATTTTTCACCACAACTCTGGTATCACTGATGACGCCACCTGATACCACCACCGAGCCACTGCTCGGACAGCGACCTGTGGGCACCGCACTCCGCACCTCCTCGCTTCATGTCGTCACCCTGGTATCCCCGACGATAACGCTCCATGCTGACATTGATGCCACTGCTCGCACCGTGATTTGAGGGTACCGCTCATAAGTTACACGACACACTGTCCTCATCCTGCACCACAGCCTTGGCCCACTGATGCTGGCGCCATCGAATCCAGTTCGTCAGCTGACAACAGGGCTTAAGCAACGACGATGATGCTGCTTACACCGTGACCTGGCAGCACTGCGACGATCACCTCATCACTTCGCACCGCAGCCCTGGTCTCAACAACCCCGTTGGATGACTGTCAACGAGCCTCTGCCTGCACTGCAACCTGAGGGCACTGCACCCCGCACCACTGCACGTCGCACCGCAACACTTTCACCTGCTGACGCTCCAGACTTCAACCTCGAGGAGTTTGATCTGCAACGCGTGTAACTTTAAGCGCCCGATGACTCCTGCATCGACCTCCGGAACCGATGCCTGCGGACTCCGACCCTTCGGGGCTCATTGAGAGGTTGCTGATGCCCTACATTTCTAAAAGGTACTGTTTTGCGGGTTTTCCCGACACCGTAGCTGGCCCGCGACACCGCAGTCAGCCAGAACTGTTTGGATTTGTTTTTCAAGATGCCATGAAAGCTCCAGACATCAAGGAACTGTATTCCAAGTCTATTTTGATTTCTGAAGATTTCTGAGAACTGTTTGGTGGATTTTTATCGTTTTTGGTCTTGTTTTAGATATATAAAAATTTGGATATTTTTCTAAACTGGTGTGGTGTCCTTTTGTAGTGTTTTCACTGTATTACTGTGGCTTATGTGCAAATGCTTTACACACTGCCTCTAAGATAAGCCTGACTGCTTGTGCCAGGCTACCAAGGGGGTGAGCAGGGGTTATTTTAGGCGTGTAACTCCCTTATCCTGACAAGAAGGAAGGGTCCCTACTTGGACAAATGTGCAAACCCTTGCCAACTAGAGACCCCCATTTCTAACATGCATCCAGTCTTCCGCCTACTGATTAATTCTTGCATTCTCTCATTCACCCATCCTCAATAAACATACACAGAAACTCAGCACACTTATGCAAGATAAATAAGAAAGAAAAATAAAGCTGCAGCATATGTGTGGGGGCATTTACTTAGTTGAGCAATATGTAAGAAATTAAACATAGCAGTGTGTGGGAATCTTGGAATGGCATTATGCATAGCGTGTTATTGCTTTAATGATTCAAAATGTCCAATGCACTACCTCTAAGCACGTTAGCCTTCTTCAAATGGCATAACAATTTACCATGAACACCACAAACTCCTGGACAGCTCATCATAATCAGGTTTCCGCAGCAATCACAACACCGAGACGGCTCACATCCCAGCTTCAGAGACATTTGCCAGTCTGCTGCACTCATCCTCCTGGACATTTACGCCGCTTTCAGCACAGTCTCCTACCACATACTCATCTCTAGACTCCACAAAACCGGAATGCAGGGACCATCTCTCAAGTGGGTAATCTCCTTCCTGACCGGAGGAATGCAATGGATCAAGCTCCCTCTGTTCACCTCAGCACCCAAGGACCTCAGCAGCGGAGTCCCACAAGGCTCTTCATTCAACCCCACCCTCTTTAAAATACACATGACTCCTCTAGCAAGCATCATTCGGACTCATGCACTAAACATCATCTCTTAACGCCGACAACACCCAACTCATCATATCCCTCTCAGAGACACCAACAGCAAAAGTAATTTCAAAATGTGCATGAACAACCTGCCAAACTGGAGAGATAACTAACTCAAACTCAACACTGACAAGACAGAGGTACTGATATTTGGTTCCACCTGGTGGCCCACAGAACTAGGCTCCACCCCCCACACCTTCAGACCACAATAGAAACCTGGGCAAAATCACCATGAGAAATCAAATCAACGCTGCCTGCTTTTACATACTTCACATGCTCACAAAAATTGCCAAATGGCTCCCTCCAGACACCAGAAAGACCATCACCCAGGCCCTCATCACAAGCAGACTGGACTACAGCAATACCCTCTACTACGGCATCCCTGCACACCTGGTACACAAGTTGAAAAACGTCCAAAACGCAGCTGTCAGACTAGTACTCAACCTTCATCAGTGCACATACATCACACCTCACCTCTGAGAACTACACAGCATTCAGAAATCCTGCCAGTTCAAAATACTCACCCACGACTAAAAGGCACTACACAACCTGGGTCCCATCTAACTCAACCACTGTCTACAATTCCACCAACCAACCAGGAACCTCCGTCCTGCATCATTTGCGCTGGCCCACACCCCCGGTACCCATAGAACCAAGACAGGAGGCAGGGCGTACTTGGCAGCCAAATCCTGGAACAGATTCCCCCAGCACATTAGGACAGCCACGTCACTTATGGATTTCTGCTAGAAACTGAAAACCTGGCTCTTTAGCTGAACCTACTTACAGAGCGTGCACTTACTCAGCACCTGGATATCCTCCCAGTGATAATTTTGCACTCTACAAATCCATGTTACATTACATTACAACAAAAATAGCCTATGGATAATACAATGGCCAGATAGCTAGCAATTATAGAAGCAGATATAGATAAACCGAGGGTAGAGGCCATAGACATCCGCACTTGACAAATGTAGTATCTAAGTGTAGCTTACTAGTGCAAAGAACCAAGGAGCACTCCCCTCTACACTTCTTAACAAGGAATTAATTCCTATAGCAACATTAGAGCAAAAAGGTTCAGCACTTTCAAATGTAATAACAAAACAATGTCCAAAACAGTGAGCACACAAAAGGATGTTCAGATTCCAGATGTGTGGTTTCTTTTTTTGTTCAAAGTTGTTCTTTATTAAGTTTTTAAAATGGAAAGGAACATAGCCGACGTGTTTCGTCTCACACAGGGCTATAGATATACATTTAAAACCAAATTCACATATATACAGAGAGTTCTTGCATTTATGAGAAGACACATTGATCAAATTTGCATATAGAGCACCATATCATCTTTGCAGGAGCTGATTTAGTCCACTGTGTGAACCCTTATTTTTAATCTGTAACTAGGCCAATTTATGATTACTATCACAATAAGAACAATCTTATTAATAGCTTGAGATATTCAGTTCATAGTATTGCTAAGAAAAAAACGATTTGCAAGAAAGTATTTTCAACGATATAAATTTCATAATTATTAATAATGTCCAACCTCATTCAAGTCACAGGAACGTATTCAGAAATGATGAGTGTTTCAACAAAATGTTATTGTGTCCAAGTTCAAAGGACTGTTATACAGTGTACCTTTCCTGGAATCATAAATATATACAACATAAAAACATATTAATTTCTACCCAGTATATTTGTACATAATGCTGTTGTATATTCGTACATAATAGTAAATTCATTGTGAGATATCATTTGTGCAGTATCTTTAAATATCACATCCCACGAACCTTACAGAGAAGGAGATTGGCTGATTGTAACTATTTTTATAATCAAAGATGATTCACAGTAGTTTACACATATATTTGAAATAAAACGACTGTTGTCGATAACTGTTCTGGATGTATTCACATAAAATATCTAAAAAGATGATGCAATCCAATTTGTACACCATAGAATAATCAACAACCTTAGACGTGAGTGTCATAGGAACCCTATATTACATGGTTTGGACTGTAAGTAAGATAAGTTATTATGCTGTCACACACACATCTATAGATCCCCACTGCCCCATTCTATATGCTTTGGCAACATCAGTCCCAGGATGCTTGTGTCCGGTCCAGGGAGGACCTGTACTGAAAGTTCGGGCTGGACTGTTCCCATTGGGAGTAGGGTCAAGACTGATTTGCATATGGTTTGTCAAGACTGGAATGACACGGTTTGCAGCAAAAAATGGATTTAGGCCCAGATCCCTGTAATGGGGGTGAATGTTTGGCATTGTTTCAGCATTCCACCCATCAATTGTTCTTTTTGCATTTGACGCTCTAAGTGGGAAGGGTATACCCAGACGTGGGTCTCGTGCTCACCATGCCACTGGAGTCAAGCTAGCCTGGCTGATGCGGGGTGATACCCTGAAACCGGTCCCAGGACTCTTGCCTCCGGTCCAGGGAGGACCTGGCCTGGCAGATCGGGCTGGACTGTTCTCATGAGGAGCAGGGTCAAGACTGAATTGCATATGGCTGGGTCTAAATTGTTCTTTTTCCATGCTATAAGCTGGCATGGGTAGAAATAGAATGTGAATGACACTTGAACAGACCCACGGCAGAAGAGGGCTAACCTAGTGCCTCTCTTTGTATTTATATTTGGGTATATATTTTGTAAGATTCCTTTTGATTAAAAGAGCCTGGGAGACAGCTAGATGCATCAGGCTAGATTTAAAAAGTATTTTAATAAACACACATCCAAATGCTACATTTAAAATTGCAAATGTTTGCCAAACTAAAGATGGCAAAACAATGTACCCCACACAAAAGGGCCAGGCAATGTTTATCACAGTGTAAATCTTTTACCTACAAGATTTTATTAGGTGGGGTAACTAACACCAAATTCTTCCCTATTACATGAATCAATGTGACTCTATATAACAAAATACCTGTCCGTAGGTTTTAACAGTGTGCAATTCCAATTAACCCTGAAAGGTCTTTTGGGCTTTAATGTTTATTTTTCTGGAAGAATAAGTATATCCTACTGCCTGACATATTGTATGAAACAGATCAGATGTTAGTATCTGACATAACATTTCAAAATTAGCCAATCAGAATGATAGTATTTATCACGGGCTCATCACCATAAAACATCCCAGGCTTACTGTATTGAGCATAACCATTCTCACACGACAGACATCAGGCATACAGTCATAAAACTGCAAATCTTCGACATTTCAGCTGACTAAACAGCATGCAGCTGGTCCTAAGAGAGCCTAACAATGATTCTTACATTGCAAATCTTCTACTTCAAGTGTTTGTCCAAGGGAATACAAACACTAAAACACTTTCCTACTATGAGGATCTGTGAGATTCCATGAAATAAAATACCCATGTGCAAGCATCCCACTGTTTAATAACAATAGACCCTTAAAGGCCCATTGGATTTAACATATACATAAGTCAGCCTTTGCCATACATTTTCATAATAAACAGATTAGGCAAATGACATCTGACACAGCTGTTTCCGATAAGCCATTAACGCCTTTAGCCTTCATCATTGGGTGCCATTATAGCCAACTCAGGTACACTGTGTTGAGTGTAAACTTTCCCACAAGGCAATCAGCAGGCATACAATCCTATAATTACAAATATGTACAAAAATGCAGTTGGCAAAACAATATACACCTCCTCCCAAGTGGGCTTAACAAAGATTCCCACAGTGAACATCTTCTACCCATAATGTTTGTCAGATGGGATATTATATAAACTTCTTTATTCGGTTGTTACAAATTGTAAAACCATAAAAGGTACATTTCACGAAAAAATACAAATATACAATAAAACAGATAATCATAGTAAAAATAAAATTTACACAGGTCCAAAGTCGAGTGTTTTACAGAAAACAATTCTTATAATTTCGATAGTGTTTTTGGGAAGACACCTAAGATATTTTTTACAGATTTTTCCTATGTTTTACAATACATTTAAAAAAATTGAGGACACGATAACAGACCAGTTCAGATTCTAGCAGTTGAAGACGTAGCATGGCTGGACGACATTGTCTAAGTCCCCACTGCTTTAATAAGGGAAGTAGCCACACCCTCCTGTGTGAGTGATGGAATTTACAGAACAGTATTGTGTGTAAGTTTGACTGTATTGATTTCTCATCACAAGGACAAATAGAGAGATCAGGGAAGAGTGGATGTATAAATAACATTCACTTGAGACAAGAGCGAGTCTGCATTTCTCAAATGAATAACATGTAACAACAGTGTCGGGTGCAAAGGCAGCAAAAGCAGCAAGATGGCTGTCTAACAGCTAACGTGATTGAGCTAACTTAGCACTGTAAATAGGGAGTGGCCTAAAACCACGTGACATCCCCCTTTGATCGAACCACGGGACTACCAGGGGCGTATATTTTAATAGAACGCAGAGTTCAAGATCAACGATGCAGACTAAAGAGCTTGAAATGTGAGTTTTCAGAAAATGAGAGAAAAAAATTCGAAGAGAAAAATATGTAAAAACACAAGCTATCGTCCATAGAGGCCAACGATCGCTTGTGAAAAACTGCAACTCCACATGACTCGCCACCAGACATTGTGAGCACAATTGTCAATCTAGGAAAGTATAAGCAGCATATGCAGCCGCAGCTTCCAGTAGAAAATCATTGGAGTCATCCGCAAAATTGTCTGTCATCCAATTCAGCAAAGAAAAAGAACACACGTGTTCCACAGGGAAATGAGTATCAAGCACTCCACGTGGACAAGAAGCAGGCATCTCGATGTAACTTCGTGCCAGTAAGTCAACTGCTGCCTTCTCGATATCCCATAAACCAAGGACTCCATGCGCCGCACCCAAGGCCATAAACCCGACTCCAGAACAGTCAAACTCATGAACCACTAAGGGATACATCAGTCGATCAAAATCCAGGTCAGGTGACACCAAGTTTGACAAACACATATCAAGAGCCCATTGGAACGGACATTCGAGACAGTGAAAAACAGGCAGTACACAAGTGAAAAACGGGAACCGGAAGGATAATCCATAAGCGACACTCAAGGTAGCCAGTAGTAAAGTCCCATAGGATTCCCACATCCGGCTACGCAGATGGAACAGGCTGAATCCGTGGTCGAGTAGCGCAAGTCGTGCATCCATAGCGTAGAGCGCAGACCAACAGGAGTATGCCAGCAATTAATGCGAGAATCAGAGGAAACCCTCCGAAAACCCCAGAAAAAATAGAATGAAAAATAGCTGGTATTATACCAAAGATAGACTGGAAAGACGTCACAAGGCCAGAGCCTACAATTTTAAAAAAATGGACCAGACCAGTCGTGGAAGAAGCATTGAAGATAGTGTGTATTAATGTGCCAAAATGCAGGGGGAGGTCAGTATTCAAAAGAGCTTGAACTTCTGTGCGAGTGTTCGCCACTTGAAGGAGAAATGTTTCACGGGACGAAGTCAACGCAACCTCCTTTTGAGACAAAAGAGCCCTTATTCTGCTCATCCTATTGAACTCTGCTTTCAAGGTTGGAATCGTCGGCCAGATGGATATATCAAGTCTGCCTTGCACGTTATTACAGCAAATTACCCTCCGTGAAACTGAAACAATGTAGGGAATTCCAGCTAACATCCCACAGCAAGCCTCACTATTTAAAAGCAGATAACTACCATTAGCAAGCAGCGTAAATGATGGCGTTATAACTGGCACAGGAATGCCCTTCAACACGCAAGCTAAATTAGGGGCATTCATATTACACGATCCATGTAATTGGATATGTCTACACACTACGGAATGATCAGGAGCAGACGTACACTCCTCACCCTTCAAATAAACTTCTTTGCCTTCTCTCTCACATCGATATGTAAATGGGAGAGACAAGACTTCATGCAAGAATGCAGAACCAATTTTTTCATATCTGCCCAAGGCGTAATGTTTCATGCACAAACTAAACCTATACATAGAAATCGGGAGAGTGACCATCCCATGGATGAGCCACACTGCATAATCAGACTCAGCCACTGAAAAAGGCAAAGGTTCTAACTTTTCTATATGCAGTAGTGAATACGTAGCATCTTTCATGGACATGAATTGCTGCTTTGCTGTCAGATTAAATGGGCGGAATAAAGAAGAAATATTCATGTAATCCCAAGGTACTTTCCCCGCCTTTAACGTCTGCAAAGTCCAAGCAAATTGCATAATCGATCGTAATTGATTTTGACCATGATATAACACAGACACATCCTCCTGGACAATATCTACAACAGATGAAACAATGTTATCTAATGTATATATTCTCGAAGATAAGGTGTTAATACTATTATCTATTACTGCCAATACTTTTTCCATATTGGCCTGGTCAATAGCACGGAGCCTGGAAGCAGCCTCAATCTGCGACAACTTCCAAACCACGTTGTAAACAGCATACACCCACCTTTTGGATCTTCCCAATGCGGGACCTTTAACAAAATCATTCAAATCAATTTTGTCATGTAAACGGGACAAGTGAATTTTAACAGAATCTAATGTGGAATGTTGCAGCCATGTCTGGCACAATTTACCTACCGAGTAGGTAGTGACAGTGTGTGAGGACATAAAACGAGGGTCTACTCTATCCTGTATTTATCCGGGAACCAACCCCAAAAATCTACGTTGACAGGTATCCGAACTTCTCTGCCATACCAACCAACCTTTAGGGTCAAATGCACTAATATTGAAGGTGGAATTTGAAATAAAAGACTGCAACATAGCAAGGGACAGATCTGTGTGATTCTCCCAACCAGGATAAGCACTCAGATCCGGGATCGAGGGAGAAGTTAATTTTTTAGAAATAGCCAATCCAAAACAGGTTGTCTGAAAAATTGTGGAATTTAAAAATAACATGTGGTTTGGGATGAGGCAGGCACGATGTAAAGCTTCTGTTCCTTGCACTTGCCAAGACTTAGTTCCCAAAACCGATTTGAGATCAATAGTATCTTTCCAAACGCCATACCCTCCAATTGCCAAATCGTCCATAAAGGACTTAGAAAACAACAATTTAGTGTGTGTCAAACGCACCTTTGAAATAGGTTCGTCCCTAAGTTTAAAATAAAAGGATGCATTATTGGATACACTGAAATCCGAAAAATATGAAAATTTGTTGACCAATGTTTTTGAACTACCAATCATCGGGGCAGGGCAATGTTCCCACTGAGTAAAGTTGACTAAACTACGAAATGTGCTTGCCCTATGAAGAAAATCAGTTCCATAATGTTGATAACAAAACTGCTCTGCATAGTTTTTAGTATTCAAATACAAATCCTCAGCATCAAATGCGGCATAGTATTTCAAATCAGAAAACATTGTCTCTATAGTTTTTACATCCCAATCATCAGATCGAATGTTCTGTTTTACCACATCACCCATAGAAACACGATATACAGATGGCACATTAATCACTTCCGTGGGCCCATGAATTTGAAATTTAACTTCATCCCATGCTATCCCATCACGGACAGGCCAGGCGGTGATGTTCACAAAAGTCTGGTCCCTCTTCATGATGTGCGACGATGAATGTGGGGCCAAAGTTCCATTAATTAATCTAATTGTAGAACGTTCATTCAGGTAGTGTCCATTTATAAGCCTAAAAAACACCACCACAAAGCCAATGGACATGAACAAAAAAATGCAAATGAGCACCAGCCAAATGTAAATCCAGGGGGGAACCAAAAATTGTCTCTTGAACCAGGCAAAAAAAATTGAAAATTTGGAAGGGGCAGTGGAAGTCAATGATTCAGTTCCAAAGGAAGAATTAGACTGGATAATTTCTGTTGAATGCAAAAGGGGCAATGGAACATCAGCAGGATAAGAATACTCAGCATCATCAGGCAAATCACCATCCGCAGGCGATACAGCAGAATCAGAAAGTACTTGCATTTCAATGGCAACCTCAGGCACGATGTCAGATGGTGGCACCACAACAGAACTGCGCATCATTGAAGGGCAAGAAACCGAAGGCTTCAGACTATGGAGAATCGGCCACCCTGTGTAGCTTGACATTGTCAACTGAAATGTACCTGTTGTCTCTGTGACCAGGAAGTGGAGGTAAAACAACTGTACGTGTACCCTCAACTCCAAGCACCGGCACTGGTGCACGATAAGAGGGGCCAAACTCTTTCTTCTTCTCCACCTTCTCACGGACCAGATCACCAACTCTGGGTAGCCAGCCGACTACCGGAATCTGAAGTCCAGCTTCGGACGCAGAGGATATGTGCTCTTTTGCTAGAGTGTCTCTTGCTTCTTGAAGATTCTGTAAGACAGTACAGTGGTCATCTAAGTCAAAAGGCGCGGCCGCCGCCGCCATGTCTAGACCCTCAAGGTCTGGGACAAACATTCGAACCCCGAAGAGCATCATGTACGGGTTCCTCCCACCCAGAGACCTTCTAGGGAGATTATTAAGTGCACGTTGGACGTCATACAAATGGGCTAGCCAGTTTTTGCCAGTACCTAACACCCTGGCTGTCAATGATTGCTTTAGGTCACGGTTCATTCGTTCCACAACACTATTGCCCTCAGGCCGGTATGGAGACGAAAATTTGACTTGGACCCCCAAACTTCTCATAGCTTCTTTGTACGCCTTAGAGGCGAACGCAGGGCCCTGATCAGAGTGAAGGGTTCCACATGCAAAACTCCCTATAAAGACACGCAATGCTTTGATAACAGTCCTGGCGTCAGCACTCCTGTGTGGCCACACCCAAAGAAAACGTGTGCACGAATCTATTGCAACCAAGATATACTTGTACGCAGTGTCAGAGGAAAAAGGACCGCAGTGATCTAAATAAACACACGCTAGTGGTTGATTAGATATATGCAGCTGCGTTTGTGGTGGACGCGCCACAGAAGACGGCTTTATTTGTTGGCAAATACCACAATTGAGGACATAAGTCCGCGTATGTTTGTACAAACCGTACCACCAATAACGCTGTTGCAACAGTGACACAGTTGCGGACACTCCGGCGTGCGCAGACGCAACACCCTCGTGTGCAGCTTGCACCAAAGCAGGCCTGCAGTCTGCATTGGGAATAACTCTATCCCCAACATCATTAATCCTCACTAACGGGACGTTATCAGGACTTAAGTGATAATGATATCGAGAAGGGAAACCTCTAGGGAAGTTTGTCCCAGTCTCTGAAGCAGCAATGGCTGCCAAGATGTCATCATCGATCTTACTTTTGGATCTTGTAACTGCTGCTACTAAGTATATTGCCACTGCTGTTTTAGCTGCCTCGTCAGCCAAACTGTTACCGACAGCATGGACGCCAACTCGTTGGTGACCAAGAGTGTGAATAACATTCACAAGGGGCCGACTGTCTTTTAGTTCAGCCACCCTAGCCCAAAGCGTTTTATGCTTCACTGTGCTACCTTTTGAATCACGAAATCCATTCGCGATCCAAAACGTCAGAAACGTCGTTGAAACAATAGTAAGAATCACTCACTATAAGAGTTGTGACTCTATGATCAGCAAACTCCAGTGCAAGCACCAGAGCACGAAGCTCCGCCAATTGTGCGGTACAATCACCCAAAGTCTGCGTATGCACCGCATCTTGTACGAATTCTCCATTCACGAAAGTACCAACAACAATTGCGCAAGCCGCTGAATAAGCGTGCCTTGATCCAGTCGCGGGCTGCGCGGACCCATCAGTGTATATAACACAATGAAACTCCTCCAACGGGCGCAATGTATGTGGAGCCGGATGAACTAATTCATACTCCAAACTCTCCTGAGTCTGTAGCCCTGCGTCAAAGATGTATTCGACGTCAGGCGAGGCTAAGGAGGTCGCCCATTGTATCCACCTTGGATGCAAAGCTTTAGAATTCGGCACACTTGCTTTAGTGACTGCCTCTAGGGCAGGAAACGGTGTCACCACCATCATGCGTTTCCCCTGTGATAGCGCTCGTTCTTTCAGGATTGCCATCTGAACTGCTGTCAAAACCTTTTCGACAGTGGAGAAACGCATTTCAGCCGAAGTATATAAATGAGATTTGTAAGCAATGGGGACTGTGTCGCCCTCATTGTATGTTAAGTACGTGAACCCCTCCACACCCGGTACAATTCTTATGACCAGGTTTGTGTGGTTATCACGAGTTTGTAAATATTTCGCAGTAAGAAGGTCAGACTGCAAAGAGTACAATGCAGCTGAATGCTCTGGCAGCCAGCAAGATTTGGTAAAAGTTGGTTGTACCAAGGCATATAGTGTCTTGATACGCTGGGCATATTCAGGAATGTAGGTACGACCGAAATTCAGAAAGCCCAGCAATGATTGTAGTTGTTTCAGTGTCGCAGGGATACGAAGGCGTGCACATTTATCAAGGAACTGCGGAGCCAAGCCGCGGCCCTCATTGTTGAGTTCGTACCCCAAGAATAATACTGTGTACTCGGCAATGTGGGACTTCTTGAAGTTAAACTTGTAACCAAAGTCCGCAAACATAGTAATTATGTTGTCCACGCGAGCAAGGTGTGGAAGCAACTCGTCGTCTGTTAAGTATATGTCATCAACGTACGAGTATGCCTCCGGGTCTACCATCTCTAAGAGAGAGACCACACGGGCAGCAAATACCCCAGGACTATTTTTATAGCCCATAGGAAGCCTTTTGAACACTTTTTGTTTACCACCCGAAGTAAAAGCGGTCCACTCATAACTATGAGGGGATATGTTATGGCAATAAAAGCCATTGGACAAGTCGAGTGTGGTTTTGAACCTCTTTCTCACAAGACTATCGACGAGAGCCGAACTATGTGTATTTTGCACCGCACAATTCCGGCAGTGCGAGTTTAAGTGCCGGTAATCCAAAACTAGGCGGTACGATCCGTCAGGCTTCGTCACAGTGAATAAAGGATTATTCATGGGTGACACACACGTTTCAATTACTCCCTGATATTCCAATTGTTCAAGGATAGACGCGACGTGAGACCTAGCTTCTCGACGCATAGGGTATTGGGGTTGTGGCTGAGGGTCGGACCGCAATGGAATTTCGTGGACGGTAGAACATTTATCTCACCCCACCTGATTACGATACAACGCAGGTGCTAGCACCCGCGCCCACTCCTCGGCTAACTTCCTAGACTCCTCCTTGGGCACCACGTGTCCAAAAGAAGGAAGAATGACTTCTTCCCCCCTTGGAGCGTTTAGAACGAAAGCCGGGGGCCAATCTTTCTCCGCCAATAGTATATCATAGGTGGTCGTCAGATTATCCCAAAATACCGCGTTAATTTTTCATTGTATGTCACCCTCAATATTGAGGACTACTTCAAATAATCTCTCAGGGGGGGCTATGCGAGTATCAGCAATTTCTACTGTCACATAGATTTTAGTTGCTGTCGCCTCCAGAAATGGACGCAGTGCTCCCCGCACTACTGTAACTTCCGCCGCGCTGTCTAGCAGCGTCAGCGCCCATTTCATGTTCAGAAGCTGTGTCCGTACCATCTGAGGCATACTTCGCTGAGATTGCAGCAACTTTCTTTTTCTGAAACGGGGGACGCGGACGTGCAGAATCTTCTTGCTTGCCTTTTCCGTCCGCCTGTCGGGGCTGGTCTCGACCTTGAGCACCCCGGCCTCTCCCACGGTCTCCGCCACCAAAGTGTGAAGCCGCTGATTCCTGTGAAGAACGAGGAGAGCTCTGGTCAGGAACCTGAAACCTATCAGGTGACTTAATACGAGAACGATCACGCAAATCATAAGTGTGTTCAACATACGCCTGAACAGGAGAGGCAGGACGAGTATCCTGTTTCTGTTGCTGTTTATCTTGTTTCTTAGCTCGCCAATTTTGTTTTGGAAAGTTGGGTTTATCGTCTTTTGTAGACGAACTCACTTTAGTGTGCTGTACTACATCAGGAATTTTGATGGTGGGTTTCACGCCTAGGGCACTACGTCCAACCATCCTATAGGCTTTCGCAATAACTTTTGCAAACTCCCTCGGCTTATCTTCATCCGCAATTAGTTCCATCATGTTTTCCACTTGAAACTGCATGGCATCTCCTTTGAGATTTCCCATAATCATGGAACATACTATATCGAAGCTGTCGATAAGGCGCATTCCCAACTCAATAGCTGCTTCCGCACCATGATCCTCCTGGACTTTTTTGATAACGGAAGGTAGTACCGACATAGACGTAGTGCCGAAGCACTTCGAATAGGTCGCGGCAAAGACCTTGCCCCAATTGTCACAATCGACAATGTCCGGGACTAGTTCTTTCGGCAAAGTAATAGTGAGTATCCTGTGTCTTTCCACAGGACTAGTGTTAGGAAACACGGCTTCTAGTTGATCGAATTTCTCTGCAAGCCAATAAGGATACTCATCCTTATTCTGGGGGCGCTTGCCAACAACCGCATTTACCATTACAGGACTGATCACCACCGCATGATGGTGATCAGCCCCGTGTCCCGCAACTGAAATTGAATCCCAATTTTTTCTGTCTGGGAATGCTACTAATCTGTGAAAAAGATCTAGTCTGAATCTTGTTAATAACATTCTATCATAGGTACTAATCTGTAGTGTAAGATAGGGCTGAATTAAAAACGTGAGCTGGGTCATATTGGCATGGAGAACCGAGGGTTGTGACCACTCGGATGTCAGCCTCAGTGATTCTAGATGTGTCAGAGCCAGTTGTTTCAGTGATCGCTTTGATACTTCGATAATATTTTTAGGTTCAAAATAATATTTCTCCAATCCGAGATCATTGAAGAAATTCTGGGATACCCAACACCACAATCCGTGTCTACTGCTGTAATCTGTCAGATTCCTTTTTTTTTTTTTTTTGTCCTCATTTGCCAAACCCTTATGTGTGAAGAAGGAAATCCGCCAACCACCATTTTGTGCTATCTTGTCCTGCCCACCAAACCCTTTAGTGTGCTATGGACAATTGCACAAAAAACAAAAGAAACAGATTGGCGGGAGAAGGAGCAAACAACACACAAAAAAGGACGACCTTCAGAAACTCCATCTAGGCATATTTCAACCTGTTTGGACCAGAAAGACGAACGAAGACCCTTGTTATAGATCCATGGAGCAGGGAAGCTGGCATAATCATAGGACCCGGGGGAAAAAAGAAAAAAAAAAAAAACCCCGGGAGACCTACTTCCACTGTATCAAATAGTCCCAAAAGGCAATTTTCTTTTTTTTCATACTACAGGGTCTAGCCAGGTCTACTTTAGAAACTTCATATAGGGACGATAACCATCCCATATATGTTGGAGGAGCTGTGTCCACCCAAAATCTGCAAATCTGTCTCCTGGCCAACAGGATTGCAAAAAACAGAAAGGATCTAGCAGGCCCTAGGATATTTTCGTCAAGCCCAAAGAAAATCAAAGGGAGAGTATTACTAAGAGTGATATTTAGCATAGAAGATAGTGCTTCTATCACCTCTTCCCAAAAACGACTAATGGCTGGGCACTCTTTAAACATATGAACATCCGAGGCCTCAACTAGGTCACATTTGTTGCATTTTTTTCCATGTTGAAATTTGGCTAACTTTTGGGGGGACAGATAAGCACGATGTAAAGTGAAAAGATGGTTTCGCCTCAGCCAGGCTGGCTTCACGATTTTATATAGTAAACTAAATGAGTTTGACCACAGCTGCTGGCACTGTTCGCCGATGTTACTGCCCCATAACACCTCAGGGAGGGTTGTGTCGTCATCTATCTCCTCCAAGATCGCCCAATACCAACATGCAAAATCCTTCCCCCCCCCTGGCCTTGTCACCAATAGATTTTCTAAGTTGCTGTATTTTCCCAAGGGGACTCCCTTTCTTATCAAGGCCTGAGCCCAGCTAGTCAGCTGTACATACTTGAAGTAAGATAGACCTGGCCCGACTTTCTCCCGCAAAGCCTCCCAAGGTAGCATTGAACCACCAGCTATCAGCTCTCCCCAGTTCAAAAAACCGGCTTCCTTTATTGGACCTGCCAGTCTGTCTTTAAGACATAAGGGAGTACCTGGTGAATCCCATATAGGTGCTAAGTTGGAAAAATAACACAACCCTGTTCTATTTCTGATTGTGGACCAACTCCTAGCCAAAGATTGTAGAGTTTTTAATTTTATTTTTTTAAAGAATTTCTGGTCTCCAAACTTAAAAAGAAAGCAGTCAGATGGAAGATCAGACCCCTCCAACATAGCTCGGAACATCCTCCCTCTAGAGTTGTCCTCTGATGTTTTTAGGAGCATTCTAGAGTAGGATAGTTGGAACGCCCAAGCATAGTATTGGATGTCTGGTGACGTAAGGCCACCTTTCTCTCTCCTTCTCCTCAGCTTTTTCCAGGCCAATCTCAAAGCTCGATTCTTCCAAATAAAAGAGTTAATTCCTTGTTGACATTTAGATATTTGTTTAATGTCAAAAGCCATAGGGATAGAGTTAAACAAAAAGGTATATTTGGGTAGGATAGACATTTTTATAAGGTTTGTCCTCCCAAAGATGGATAAAGGGAGGTGATTCCATGCCTTTAGTTGTTTCTGACATTCCTTATATACTCGGTCAAGATTAAAGGTGGTGATTTTGCTTATATCTTGGGTAATTCTAATTCCAAGATACCGCATAGAGGGCACTACCTCCACCTGTGTGTTGGGGGAATTCCAGGCCATAATTTCTGTTTTCTCAGAATTTATGTGGTACCCAGAGATTTTACCAAACTCCTCAGCTTTTCTAATCACAGAGGGGAGAGCCGAGTCGAGGTTTGATGTCATAATGAGTATGTCATCAGCATATAGGGCAACCCGCCTTTCCCACCCTCCAAAGCCAAATGATGGAATACTAGCCTCCTCTCTAAGAATCTGTGCAAAAGGTTCAATATAGAGGTTAAAAAGGAGAGGGGAAAGTGGGCAGCCCTGCCTTGTACCTCTGGAAATTCCAAAAGACTCTGTTAGAGAATTGTTTACATTGAGTCTTGTCGTCGGGGCCTTATATATAAGTGAGATCATGCGGCAGACATTTTCGGGCAAATTGAATTTCTTCAAAACTGCAGCCAGATAGGACCAGTTCACTCTATCAAAGGCCTTAGTCGCATCCAACGTAAAGGCGGCCAGAGGCAGAGAAAAAGTGGTGGCGATATCAATCGCCCCTACCAGATCGTGTGTGAGGTCAGCTAAGTGTCTGCCCTTTATAAAGCCCTTTTGGTCTTCATGGACTAAAGAGCTTATCGCCTTCCCCAACCTAGTTGTCATTATAGCCGCAAAGATTTTATAGTCGTTGTTGAGAAGCGAAATCGGGCGATATGACCCACAATCCTTCAAATCCTTCCCTGGTTTAGGTATTAAGACCACCGTGGCATCATTCCAGAATTTTGGAAGGTCCCGGCCCTTCAAAAGGATGTTATTAAAGACAGAGGCCAAAACCGGGGTGATCTCGTCTATGAGGGCCTTATAAAATTCCCCGGGTAACCCATCAGGGCCTGCTGCCTTCCCCCGCTTTACCTGCCCCAAAGCCTTCCTGATTTCTTCAACGGAGATCTCATTCTCCAACATCTTGCTATGCTCTGGGGATAACTTTGGCAGGGAAATTTGATCTAACCAGGCCTCCCTCTCTGCCTTGTCTTCCCGGATATCTTCCTTATAGATTTTCTGAAAGAAGTCCCGGAAAGCCCCGCCTATTTCATCCTTGGTAATACGGGTGACAACGTCCCCCTCCACCTTAATCTCTCTGATATAGTTTCGAGCTTGGTCGGATTTGGTTTTCCAAGCTAGAATTTTTCCGGCAGCCTCACCAAACTCAAAATGAGAGATTTTACTCGCCTCCCACCTTCTAGAGACCCTAGTTTGTAATACATTTTCTAGGTCCAACTTTAACTCTCTATGTCTTTCGTATAGAGCCCCTGATCTAATTTGGGGGTCCAGGGTGTTTTCAATGCTCTTTATTTCCCTCTCCAGATTATCAATACCTTCCCTATATTTCTTCCTTCTATAGGAGGCTCTATGCGTGATACTCCCCCTCCAAAAAGCTTTTAAGGTATCCCACATAATATGCAGATCTGTTGAGCCTATGTTTGCCTCCATAAAATGAAGTGTTTCTGATCGTAAAAAGTTGACTTCCTCATTCTCTAAAAGAATAGTACGGTCAAATGACCAGGAAGTATGGCACTGTTTGTGCGCAAGCTTCAATACAAAAGAGATGGCCGAATGGTCGGAAAGATGTGAGGGAAGGTAGGAAATGTCTATCAATAGATCTTTCAAGCTAAAGCTAAAAAGAGCATAGTCTATCCTAGACACGTGATTATATTTAAGATTCCGAAAGGAGACCCCCAGTGTGTCCCCAGCCTTTTCCCTCCAAACATCTGCGAGCCCCAATTGTGACATTGCTATTAGGAGGTCTTGTCTAGATCTTGATAAAACACAGGCTCTGGATTTGGGAGACTTGTCTAGCTTTGGGTCTAAGACGATGTTAAAGTCACCCATCCAAATAACTGGGTCCTGGAAGGCCAATAGATTGTCTCGAATAGTATTTAGATGGGAGGGATCATCCTGATTGGGGCTGTAATACCCGGCCAATGTGAGGAGAAAACCATCCAACATTACCCTTACAATGAGCCACCTACCACCCCTATCTTCCCTATACTCAATGATTTGAGCCTTAGCTTGTTTTTAAAAAATAAAAAGCACCCCCCTAATATTTGCTGATTGATCTGTGCAAATAAAACTGTCTACCCATTTTTCCTTTTTCAAGAACTCTGTTGTTTCACCCTTGAGGAGGTGTGACTCCTGGATGACAATGACCTGCGCCGGGGAGTCCTTCAAATACTGAAAGATCTTTTTTCTCCTGCTCCCAGTACGCAGGCCATTGACATTCCAAGATAGAAAATTTAGGTGGGTCATTTAGTCCAGCAGTCACCACCCCCCCCTTCCTCTTTCAGGTTTCCTACAACTAAGTTGGCATAACTTTCCCTACCTTTATATGGGTATGAGACAAGAAGTACCAAATTATTAAAGCTTTTCTTAGGCTTGGATTTTAGAGGAATATTTTTATTTTTACCCTTACCACCCCGTGCAACTCCCCCCCCCCCCGGAAAACCCTACCCAACCTCTACTGGACAGGTGAAATGCCAGTTTTACGCCCTCTTTCTCCTCCACTCTCCTTTCTCCTGCCCCTCCCCCCCACCAAACTCAAAAACTGCATGGTGTGTCCCAAACAGTACATATTTACGAAATCTGAAATATTTTCCCCTTCATTTCTTTTTCCCCTTTTTTTTTTTTGACGCTAATATTAAGCAAACAGTTTTATTATTATTTTATTTTTTTCCCCTTTTTTTTTTTTTTATACTTTAAACCCCCCCTACAACTCATTTAGGACTGGTTAGATTTGTAACCTAGTAGGGGTTTTACTACCTCTTCATCTTTGTGACCCAAAAATAACAGAGGGAAGACTCCAAATCTTTTTTTTTTTTTCACCTCTTCCTTCATTGCCTTCTCAATCTTAATGGATTCCTGCACCACCCCGAGGAAGATCTTTTAATGAGTTCAACATCTCGCCCGCCTCAAGAGGAGATCTAATATTGTGCATTTTGTTGTTAAACATCACACGCAAAAAAGCAGGAAATCTCATCTGCACTGTTGCACCTAGGGCACGAAATTTTTCCATCCTTTGACCTAATTCCCACTGACGATCCAAGGTGGCTTTGGACAGGTCAGAACGGATCTCGAAAGGAAAGTCAGGGCCTCTTAGAGACTTATTTTTTAAGGCCAAAGTTAAGATTTTTTCTTTGATTGAATAGGTAAGAAAGTTAACCAAAATCTTCCTGGGCTTTTCTCTGCCAGGTTTTAAACGGAAGGGGTCCCTGTGGATCCTTTGGATATCGCTCCCCAAAGTAGCTAGTGATTCCTCTAGATTGAGTGAGTCCTTGAGCAGGTTCATGACGAAGCTTTTGATGTCGCTCCCCTCTTTTCCCTCGGGAACCTTCAAAAGTCGGAGGTTGTTTCTTCTTGAAAAATTTTCCAAGCTTTCCACCCTCTCGCGAAACACATCCCCCTCTCTTTGCAAATTGTGGATTTTTGCTTGGGCTGAACCTAGGTTGGTTTTAAGCTCTTCTACAGTGCCTTCGAGGGTTTCTATCCTCTCATTGAGCCGATCTACTTTACGCTCCAATACATCGCAGGCAGCCCTCATCTCAGATTGGTTCTCTGCAGAGATCATAAACCCCTGCATGAAAACATGGCGCCCGCGTGCTGAGCGGTAGCGCGCGTCCTCCGAGAAGCTCTCCGCTCCTCTCTCTCCTCTGCCAGCGTGCTGAGTTTATGCGGCGTTTCGGAGCGAGGGGTTTTTTCGCCTCTCCCAGACTGGCTTGAATTTTTTCAGCGGATGAGTTTGAGAGCCTTGGATCGGGCTCCCGCCCCCATCTACGCCTCTGTCCCTGGGCTCTCCCTGCCGCGGCGTTGGGAAGCTGCAGCCGTGGAGCTACGACGCGGCCGCAGCGCAGCGGCTCGAGGTCTCCTCCGTGGCAGAACAGTGCAGGGAGTCTGCGGTAAGGTGACGGGGGGTAGAGGGATTGGGACCTTTTCCTTTCAGGCCCCCCCCTCGTCGGAGCCTTCTGAAGTGATATGTGGAGCTGAGTCAGGAAATGCTGCTGATCACAGACAGAGTGTCGGAGGGGGCGAATCTGTTTCTCTTGAGAGCCCTGATCTAACCTCATGCAAAAAGAAAGTAGTTAAAGGCAAATTACGAAAGGTTAGGGGCAGAGGAGGGGGGGCGAAGGGCAGGCACGGTACCCAGGCATCTTTTGCTGAGTGTAGCAGCAAGAGCAGATTGCAGGAGGGGGATGTTGCTGCTGATTCAATAGGTCCCCAGAGAGGGCTTGTGAGAGAGGCTGTAAAGGGGAGACAAGGAGAGCTTAAACCATCTCGCATCACACCCTCCTTGCGCTCTTTTTTCAAAGTCCTGCCCCAAGTTCTGTCCATTTCAAAACCCCACCTTTCCAATCAAGATCGCAGCCCTATATGTCCAGGTCTTCACGAGAAAATGGCTTCTCTTATGGTAGCTTCTCCCTCAGCGGATATAATTTTACCAGCGCCTGGATTGGACCACGAGGAGCAGGCAGCAGAAGATGTCAGGGCAGCGGAGAAATCGACACCTAAGGGGGGTGTTAGTCCACAAGTTGTCCTAACCCCACAGGGCGGTTTATTGATAGAACCAGAGAGATTAACATCTACTGAGGCTCTCATGAAGCAAACTACATGCCCCGATCAATCCCCTGGACTTCCAGATAGGCGAGAGTTTTGCGACAACGGGGCGGCCATAGCCTGTTCTTCGATAGAATCTTTGCTAAACTCTCTAAAAGCAGATCATCTGTCAGATTCCTTGTAACAACATTTTGGTGTAAAGGCTTTGCGATGGTGTAGTAGCAATCTATTCTTTAAGGTCTATGTATTGAGTGCTGCTCCCAATGTTTAAGTCTGGCTTATGACTTTTTTTAAAATAATGTTCTTAATAAACAGATCATACCTTTGTCATCTGACATATGGCATAATTGGCTTTTCACCATATCACATTCAGGCATAATAAACCAAGCACATGCTTTTCAAATGGCAATACAAGTACTCTTTTTCAGCGGAAGCACACACCTTCTTCCAAATCAAATGCTGTGGTTAAGTTCATCAATGTTCAATTGAAGCCAAAACACTGCTCTCTATAGTGCATCATAAACTCTTTTCCTGTTGATCACTTAAGGTCAAAATAGATATGCTGTAAAGCAAGAGCTGGAAACTATAGGCCACATGTGAATGTCTGCTATGCTTATTCAGGGACCACAGTACAATATGGATTATAAAAGCTTGCCCGAATGCGCCTTCTGATACAGCAGTCTGCTCTGCAGAAATTTCAGTGAAAACCTCTTTGTGCAAGTTTTTGCACTCAAACACGCTGTTAAATGTCCTAGCAAACAATATGCCAAGCTGCCTCAGCTAAAAGAGAAGTAATGCTTCCTTTTGTTGCTTTTAATCTCAATCATCTAGTTTGTCAAATAGTTTTACTGAGTGGGTGGCATCCAGTCACAAGGGTTATTTGCTGCTTGTCCATTGAGTTATTCCTGACCACAATAAACCACTGATCCGCCTTCACATTCCTTTGCAATGATTGCTCAAGCAGGCGATCCTGGTGCATGCTGTTTATATGGGTAGCGTATACAAGGCGAGCTCATTATACTGGAGAGCTGTTTTGCACGCAATTCACTGAAGAAAAGTGGCTTTTGTTCTAGGGTAACACTGTCGTTGCATCAAACGCTTCCAGCACTTAGAGCTCAGATACTGGATATTTCTGGACCACACAGTAGCTGGTTGTTGTGCATGCTAACAGTGTTCATCTCCTTTCTAAGGTGCAAATAGTGCATGAGCGCTATTTGCACGCCCCGTTTGCTCCATCTTTAGCTGAAGAAAGCCGGGCGGTCACAAACAGGACTCCCCCCCCCCCCCTCCTTCTATAGCAGCGCACCAATCAAGGGAGACCTTGATGTGGTTTGGCTTTTCATTTCACAATTTAGCACACAATTAACATGTATGTGCCATTTTGGAGGGAAATGTTTAACCCCAGTCGTGCACATGGTAAATACGAGATGAATGTCTGAATACACTGTCCAGACGAGAGGAAAACTAGAGTAACACCTTTAAAGGATACATGTACGAAGCATTTTTGTGGCCACAAACATTTCTTCAAATCAGGCACTTTGCGACAGCAAAAATGCGTTTTTGGGATGTACAAAGCCCAAATAGCGTCACAATTTCAGTTTTGTGAATAGGTATTTGTAAGGGGCATGTTGAGGGCGTCCCTTCTAAATACTGAATTGAAATGGTATGTATGAATGTTTTGCGACCATAATGCGGTCGTAATAAAATCTAAATTTTGCCCCATTTAAGAAATGGTGGAAACCCATTGGCAAATAAAAAGGTGTCCCAAAATACATACAGATGAAAACAAATCGAGGTCGGGTTGACATGGTTCACCTAAGGCACCTATTTGTGCCTACTAGTTTACAGTCACCTTAAATACATCAAAGAAAACTTCTGAATGTGTGATTTGGGGGGCAAGGGAAGGTGTTAGCAGAGTACTACTGCAAACCTGCATGTGGATGCACGCATAATAAAATAAAGTTCTATTTGCATTGTATTTTAATAGTCAAAATGGGGGGTTGGCTATTGAGGGCCTCATTTATGAGAAGTGACGCATTGCTGCGTGAAAGCAGCGATGCATCACTTCTCAGGGCGCCCTCCTTACGACATGATGGATGCGTCATGTTTACTGTATGACGCATCATGTCGCAAGGAGTTACAGATACATCAGTATTTCTGACGTATCTGTAGGCGCAAAAGTGATGCATTGCTGGAGTGTGTCACAAAAGTGACGCAACTCCAGCAATGTGTCCTTTCACATGGGGCTTGCCCCATGTGAAAGGGCCTGCGTCCGTCTTACGCCTGCTGTGAGGCAGGCGTAAGATATTGACGCATTTGCACCCTAGAAGTGGCGCAGGGAAATCTCGTAGATTTCACTGCGTCACTTCTACGAGGGTTACTTACATGGGAACGCCCACCCTGCATACATTATACTTGACACAGGTTTAATGTAGCACAGGGGTTTACAAAGTGACGCATCTGCTTAGATGCGTCACTATGTAAATAGGGCGCAACAGGAGGCATGTTTTACGGTGCCGATGCGTCACAAAAAGTGACGCAACGGAAGTGCAAAACTGTCGCAAGGCCTCATAAATAAGGCCCTGAGTGTTTTGCTGTGGAGTTTTGTGAGACAACTTAGTAGTAAGGAAGGGTGAGTGCTTGGTAGCATTATTTTAAAGAAGCCAAAATTTGGTTGAATTTTTTCTGTGGAAAGAAAGAATGTAAAACAAATCAATTTGTTTTGATTTCTTTTATTGAATTTCAATTTGTAATTTATTTAGAGCTTCAGTCAGGTGCAAAAACAAATCAGAGCACTGTATACGACAATCATTAAATATCTTAATTTCAAATACAAGCATTGGCCATGCCAATTGGTCTTTCTTATCTTTCCATACGAATGAGCGCGATTGGCATGGCCAATGCTTGTTTATAGTAGTCTGTCAAGATTGATTTTATATCTTACACATTTCTTCCGCAGGTTCTTTGATAACTACTAGGTGCCACTGAAAGGCAGCAAACTCGTCTCACTTCACTCTGTTTCTTGTGCTACATTTGGACCAGGAATAATGATAATCTACTAATGGCAAAATCAACAAGCATTGGCATAGCCAATAGGTCTCGCCTTTAGGACCTTATAAGTGTTTAGCCATGCAACAGTTGCATAACTAAATACTTATAAGGTCCCAAAAGCGAGACCTATTGGCTATGCAAAGCGGCCGCGAAAGTGAAAGTGATCGCGATCAAACATCAAAGCGGCTGCACGAAACCGAAAGTAATCGTGGTAAAGCACGGCGCGCGCGCCCGCGCACATGCACTGTAGCTCTAGGCTGGCCTGGTAGCATTTTTTGGAGCCCTCTCAATAAGTCTCGCCAGACCAGCGCATGCGCTGGGTCAGGCGAGACCTAAAAAGTGCTTGTGAGCAGGTGAAACACAGGAAGAGAAGAAAGCACCAAATAGGAGCAAAACCACTGAGGTTGACATGAAAGCCATCCAATCTTGAGCAAGGATTGGCTCTGTGGAGGATGGTATACAATGCAAAACTAAAACCAACAGTAAACTTACGAAAAAATATATTATGATGTAATAGTCTGCTTACAAAAACATGTTTTAACTGTTTTAACCCCTATCTTTTCCACAAGAAAGATTGATGGTTTATGTTTGTTAAAGAATCTTGAAGTGGAGCATGTCCTTCGTTAATAATATCTCAATGCCCCTGAGCTGGTCAGCGCAGTGGCAATGTAAGAGGAGACCTGGTATAGATAGAATTGTATGCAAGGCAAGCCAGCTGTATCGAGTTGTTTAGAGGCAGCAAACGTGTTTGTTTAATTACTGGAGAAATGGAAGCAACCTTTCTGTGGACAGAAGCAGGTAATCTGAACAGACTAACACAGTCCAGATTGAGGAAGGACCTTCAAACAGAGTACCCAAATCCCAATGTCGACAGAACTGGGACCTGAACCACCTGTCAGAAATCATCTGGGAGGGATGGCTCAATTGCTCAACAGTGTAATAATGGAATATTTGCATTTTAACTACATTCTTAATGTGAGAATTCTGGCAAAAATATTGGTCCAGGAAAAACTAACGCAAAATCAGACAATATGAAATAGGGATGGCCAACTTCAACTCACGGACACAGATCTGGACAGAATAGAGACAGTTTCTCTTGTAAGTGTCAAAGAAAGTGGCTCGCCATCCACCTCTCGATGCATGTTAGGCAGCAGTGGTGGCTGGTCCATAGGGGCGCCGGGGCAGCGACTTACAAAAGAATCGGGCAACAGGTGAGCAGAAATGTAAGCAGACGAATTGACAGATTACAATACATCTGTTTACATTTCCGGGCCGGCCTGTGCTTCACGGGTGAATGTGCACATGTCAAGGCACAGCGCACGCAGGCAAGAGGTGAGCAGGAGTCCAGAAGATGGTCTGCGCATGTGAGAGAGGAGCGTTGCCTCTCACTCACATTCACAAACCATTAGGTATGCTGCGCATGCCCAGTGCAGTGCAGGCGTCTGGAGATAGGCTCCTGTTCGTGCGGTGATGTGTTTTGCGCAAAGTCGCCCCATGCCCTATCAAATGCCTGGACAAAGTAAACAAGGGTCTGCCGCCCGGCCCTCCCATCGCATCCAGTCTCCTAATTGGCAGATAGTATTTCCTGTTGCGGCAAAAGAAAAGAGCGGGGAGAAGTTACTTCCACCACCACGTTGCAGAGGAGACGTGATGCGACACGGGACCAGAGAAGATGTCTGGTAAGTTTTATTCATGACATTAAATTAAATTAACCCTCAGCCCCCTCCCCACGCATTCCCCCCACCCCCGTCAACACGGCCGTGCCTGCTTCCATTTAGACGAGTAAGTGTATATTTCATTGTTGTTATTATTGTTTTGTTACTAATACTATAAGTTTGATGGTGATGATTATTATTAGCTAGGTCAATGTCCGTACAATGGAATGGGACGGAACAGGTGAAGCACAAGCAGTGAGACCCCGTAGCCTCAAAGGTGAAGAGGTATATTTAGATGTTGGCCCTGACAGTACGTCATTCAACTTGGAATGCAGTCGGCTTTAATTCTCTGAGACCGCAGAACTTTGCCTCACTCCTTGATGTCGGTAATAAGCTGCGTGACTCATGAAGCCCTCTGGTCAAAGATCTTTCAGGGAGAGTGACCCTTCTAAATTTCACCCAGCCCTACTTTACAGCTTGCAAGGTAAACCATAAATCCTCTACTTCAGTGACCCTCCGTAGTTGTGAGGTTCTGAAGGCCAGATCAGGTTTTCTATTTTATTCATAGACAGCAGTGGGCTCGGATTCCCTTTCTGGCAATCAGAGGGCGTGAGCAGCATTTGTTATCGACACACAGGTACGCAGTTCACACTCCTGTTTCTTCCATAGCCCCCTAATCGTGTCGTCCTTCCATCCTTGCTCTATCCACAGCCTGCACTGGGCCCAGATTCTGGCCTGTGAGGAGCCACCCATTTCTGTGACGTTTTGATTCTATCGAGGGCCAGTTTTGACCTCTGTAAACTATAAATTCGGCTCAATCACATGGAATTACAGCACAGGTGAGATGATATATTTGGGAAGATACCTTGAATAACTTAGAAGAAAAGTCTTTGGGTGAATAAATATGTGAGAGATGTCTGTGTTTAGGGTGAATGGTGTAAACGACCAAACTTCCTTTCCAAAATTGTACATACATAGATGTGTGTATCCCAGTTCTATGTGTTTGGTAAGAATATGCTATAGCTGTTGTATATTTGTATGTGTGAGAGGGAGCGAGAGAAGCTTGCACTACCGCATCTGCTTGCGCTGTTCCTTGCTGTTGCTGATGTTTTGTCTGCTGCTGTGCTCCCTGTTAGTGAATCTAGGTTAAACCCTTTGACTGATGTGGGGTTTTTGCAAACACCTTGCCTGCTATAATTTTTAATCCTCTTAAAACTGCCCAAACCAAATTAAACTACAAGTCCCAACATGCACAGTGTTGTTCGTGCAAAAGCCAGGTCTAGTGCCATGTTATGATGTGGCCAAAATCAACACTGGAGGTGGGCCAAAAGCAGTAAAGCTGGGCCTCTGATAATATATAACAACAAAACTGCTAGTACTGCAATGTATTAAATCTCAAATTAACTTATGAGGACGCATCTTGAAATGAAACAAAATGCGTCAAAGACCTTTGTTTTCATCAAATTAATCGATGAATGTATTTATTTTCGATTTTTAGCCTTCCAGTTTCCAAAAAGATTTAAAGAGTCAGCTATCAATTAATGTGACAGATTTTGAAAAAAAGTTTCTCCACACCATTCATAAATTCACTTCATACATACTAATCAGACATACCATTCATAACCATGAATTACTCATACTCATACACTCAGAAACATACATAAACTGAATAGTCAATTAGAAAGCAAACGTGAGGATCTTTCTATCTAGACCACAGAGGGAAATACTAAACAAGATAATCTCTGTATTTGTTTCTTTTTGAAATGTTCAAGATTCTTGTGGTCTCTTCACAAGGTCTACGCGTTTCGAGACCCCTTCTTTCCTGGGGCTCTCATCAGGACCTGCAGGTTAAAAACAACAAAACCTAGTTTCAGTAAAAATGGACCCCATGGGCCTCCTCTAGGCAAAATATCTCGTTTGTGATTTGTTTTACCTCAAATGGAGTGCTGTTAGAATCAGCCGATCTAACAAGTGACGCTACCTGGAAGTGAAACGAAAGCGGAGGTGTAGAAGCAATCAAGGAATGTATTGAGCATCACAATCACGCATTCAGTTATGTTAACTTACATTGTTTTTTCGTTATTGGAAGGCTGGAAATAACTCGGATTTTTTCGATTAGGAAATGTTGCTGTGCGACTGGTTTGACGAAAGAGTCGCAAAGTTGTCTCTTGTCAACTAGAAAAGAATGTGAACAACCCTTTAAGTGTTTTGTAAAGAACACTTTAAAAAGACGTATTTAGAATTGTAATACAGAAGGGCACCGTACCTCTGTTGTAGGCGGGAGGATATATTCTTTTTTTCAATTCCTGAAGTCGACCGATCTTCAATTTCTTTTAGGAACTGAGGGGGATTGAGGATAACGTTAGCGTGCTGACTTCCATTTAGATAAATACACAATATGATGGTTGCAAACTTCAAGCGGGAGCACACCTAGGTCTTGACTTCGTCACTGGCAATTTCCGATAGTGTGGAGCTGTCGTTGATCACGTGTCGATACGTAGTAAGGTGGTTGTATTTACTTAAAAAGACATGAACGACAGACTTTCTAAAGGGATGTTCTTCAATATGTTTATCAATATTTTATTCGGAAATGCCTGATTTGCATTTGGAATAAGTTGATGCAAAAGGAGGAGTTTATTCTGCAATAAAATTAACAAGAGTTTGATGTGCCGTTCATAATAAAAGAAAAAACTTTATTAATATTAACATGCCTGACAGCATGTGGTCTAAGCGCTATTGCAGAATCTCGGTTGATAGAAGTTTTGACGCAAAAAAGGCTTATTAAGTCGATACGTGGTATGGTGGTCGTGTAAGGACATAAAAGACTTTCGGTGGAGAAGTTCTTCAATATTTAAAATTGCCCAGTCTATATTTAGGAATAAATGGGAAAAGTAAATATATACAACAAAACTGTTAGCCTGGGTTGAACGTGCTGTTCGTAGTTGAAAATGAAAATACTTTATTGTTACTTGCGTGCCTGACAGAGTGTGGTCTGAGCGCTTTTGCAGCATAACAGTCAATCGAAGTGTTAACACAATTTATAGAACTCAGAAAGCTCATTAAGTCCATTGGTAGCGGTGTTGAACTTCAATATCAACATTGCTTCTTTTCTGGATAATTTAAGTTCCAGATCACCACCTCTTTCATCACGTTCAACTTTGGAAATGACTGTCCATTTAAGGTCTTTAATTTGATGATTTTTAGTCTTCCAATGGTTGAGTAATGGAGCTGTTTGTACATTATTAATAATTCGTGATTTATGTTGGGACACTCTTATCCGAATTTCTTGGCTAGTTTTTCCTATATATAATAGGTTACAGGGACAACGTATCCCGTAGACAACGAACTTGCTTTTGCAGTTAGTAAAAGATTCATGCTTCCAGAAGATGGAGTTGTATTCGAAAAGTGATCCTTCTTCTGTGGAATCACAACAAATACAGGTTCCACATTTGTGATGGCCACGGACTGGTGGAAGTCCTACATAATCTAGTATGGAAATTTGTTTATCTTTTGGCATAGCTGCTCGTACAATTTGATTGGCAATGTTGCGATCTTTTTTAAAAGCAAAAAGTGGATTTTGCCTTAAAGAATGGTCAAGATTTTTTATCAGATGCCAATTCTGGACAATGACTTTTTTCAAAAGGTTCGAATTGGGACAAAATGTGGAGACACAGACGATCCTTTCAAGTGGTAGCTTGTCTGTCTTTTTTAGTAACTCTTCTCTTGGAGTCCACCATGCTCTTTTCATTGCTTTTTTCAGAAGTTTCCTAGGATAGCCTCTTTTTTTCAAATTTTCAAGTAATTTAGTAGCGTGGAACATATATTCGTCCTTAAATTGACAATTACGTCTTACACGTAAAAATTGCCCATATGGCAAATTTTCTCTTAAATTTCTTGGATGGTTGCTTGTGAAATGAAGAGTCTTGTGTCGATCAGTTGGCTTTTTGAATAGGGTGGTCGCAAGTCCATTTGCCGATGGATACACTTCTACGTCTAGAAATTGAATCTTTATTTGAGAATGGTTCAGACTGAATTTTATATCCTCAGTACGATTATTTAGCCAATGATGAAATGTTGTGAGATTCTCTTCTGTGCTGGTCCATGTCATGAACACATCGTCAATATACCGGGTCAATTTACCAATGAATTGGAAAAAAGGATTATCATTGTATATGAATTTCTCTTCAAACCCACCCACACCAGAATGGTGACTTACAGTGACTTCAAACCTGATGCCTGAATAATCAATGATCAAGCTGTCTGCGCGTAAAAAATAATATCTTTTTCCACGTGTGCACACCTGAAACATAACTCATGGACACAAAAACCTCTCCCCATTTTACTCCTCTATGTTAAGTAGTATTAAGCAAGATAGTGTGCAGACTAACATCCCAGATAGATCACATCTGGCATCAGCAAATGAAATCCAAGGCAGTATGAATATGATATAATATATTGGGGCTTGAAACGCACTACACAGCTGGTCAGCACACCAGAACTCCAGCGGGAACACCCATTGCACAACTGACACACTAATTGCGTCAGCACAATCCTCCCACAGATCACCAGCCTGATCCGACCTGGGGAATATATCAACTAGCACATCCTTATTCCAGTGGCGTAACACAAAATGAAGCCCCCCCCCGCATAATGGGCTCAAAGGGGGCCTCCTGAACGGTTGGGCCCCCTCTACACTGCAAGGACATGCTCAGTAAAGCAGAGGGGCTTTCCTGAGCGTTTAACTATTTCTTATTCCATGTCATTGCATGCATTCTGCATTGCATGGCTTAGAGGGTGAGGAGTCCCCCTCCAAAATAAGAAACCCTGCCCCCCTGCAATACCCCGTGTTGCGGGGGCCTTGATTAAAAACCCTACCATATTTGGAGCCCTGACACACCTCACCAGACAATCAAAGACGAGATGTGTACTGAACTGCAGTCAGAACTTAGGCATGGAGTCCTCCCATACCCTGAAACCAACTCCCGGAGAAGTGCCGGGAGACTGGGCCCACTGCCCCAGGCTCGGGTTTTCTTTGATTGATTGTACTACTCTGCAGGAAAGCATTGCCCTGACCTGGTCTGTCTATTTTGTCTTTGTTTATATTTCTTTCCACTAATGTTTACCTTTGACTACTTCACTTTCATCAGGCTTTCTGGCATGTTTGAGGTGTTATTTTTTTACAGTCTTGTATTTCAAATCTCCCCTTCTCTGAGATCATTGGGGCAGATATTGTACTATTTGTAAAACACTTAGAACCATGCCGAGAAGCCACAGTGTTCTACAGTGTCCTTCCTTCATGCAGGCATGCTTCTAACACATCTAGCGAGTGATGTGTATCTTTAATTTGATGTGAGATGGCGCTTGTATAGCGCAAGGTCTGCCCCTAACATGACCTCCTGGCGATAGATCAGTGATCACAGTGCATGGGTTACCAACACCGAAGACCTTTTAACGACTTACAGCAAATGCAATATGTCAGCTGGTGTGTAGCTGGACGCATTGTGTATTTTTTGTTATGCCAGTACAACCACTGGAAAGCTGCGCCGGGTGCAGGTTTCCAGGTATACTAGTGGAAAGGTCAGGTAACATCTGTTCCCCCACCATTGTTCGAAGTAGTGGAGAAGACTACACAGAAAGAAAGATGCTTTCCCCATAGAGAAAGTCCTTCCTTTACACATCCACCAAATCTGGGGGTGATCCAATCCGTTTCGCATTGTGTAAGGGGAGCTATGTCAGGCCTGTTCTGGGGGACATTTATGACCCTTTCCATGTTGTAGAGAGGATGGAGAAAAGTTTTTGAATGCCCACAATTGTAGATATAAATGGGCACTCCCAACTTCCAAGGCGAAACATGCTCTGGATTGCCCACTTGCCATGCCTTCAGTGGTGTTTACCAGTGCAGAGATTTCCACTCTCTTAATAGAGATTTGAACACTCATAAATGGGTTTAGGATTTCTAGAAACTCCTCTGTGTATTTTTAGAGGGACTAAACAAGGTAGATTTGGCTGTACACTCATGTTTACCACTGAAGTTACCTTTGTGATTTGGTCCAATTTTGCTAGTTATGCAGAGACATCAGGGTTGCATGTATTCTTTTTTTTTTGTTGGCCATTAGAACATGCCCATACCAAGTGCAGTCATCCTGTCCAGACCTAGGGTGACTGACTGATCATTCAATACTTGATATAGGTCTCATTCTAGGCATGGGGCAGCCCCTGAGAAGCACCTTAAGTGTACCAGATTACACCAGACAATTGAATTTTCTTAATATATAGACGCGCGTTTCTGTGTTTGTAACCTGCCATTACTATTTAAACCTTATTGTTCCAGTTATCAGATACCTATAGATATTCTGTAGGGTTATAACGCATCAATGTATTGTAAATGGGTCTAGCTCCGTTATGGGATACATCTATATAATTCTATCACTCTTGTCAGTAGCATATATTCTTTTGTTTGGTTGTTTTGGCAATTCATGACATTGTTTTGCCATTACATTAGATACTCTGTAATTATGGTTCAGTTTAATTTTATAATTGAAAAAATTAGCTTTGCTTATATAAATCGCAGTGTCTGTGGATATGCATGAAGTTTGACAGAAAATGATCACATTGCACTAAGTTTCGTTATGCAAGATTGCATGCAAATATGTCTGTAGGAAAACGTTATATGGACGGTCCACGGTTTTTCGTTGTAAGGACCATAGGGATGTATGCTTTCTGCTGCAGCAACAAGTGCTGAATGGGATTACACCAAACATGGCATGGACATAGAATTTTACTCAGAAAGGATTAATGTTTTAGTTTTGAGACAGTTTTCATTCAAAAAAGTGGGTGGGCTTCAAAGAGTTAAGATTGTTGATATAGTGAGTGTTTACTCTCACATTATACACAGTTTCAGATCTCAGATTAATACATTTGAAAAGTGAAGGAATCCAGTTGGAAGAGGGGCCGTTTCTGGAATTATCTGCAGTCTTGAGGAATGAATGGATTGACTCGATTGATGCAACTGAAACTCTTTGGATTTGCTGCAGTTACACTGTGCAAGAGATCTGCAAATGGCCACACATCTTGCCTTCCATTTAAAAATGTGGGGATCTATAATGGGCCCGGAGCCATATCCCATGACACAATAGAGGATGTGGGGCGCCACAGAGCAGTAGATACTGTCCACCAAAAATGCAACAAAAAAAACTTACTCTATTTACACGAGATTCACAGAGAGACTCATGAATTTCAGGTCCAGCTGCCTTTTTGTGATTAGGACTTCTTTGGACCACAAATCTTTGGCACCACTTTGGGTTGAGGATCTGTGGATCTGGAACTACAGACTTAACATTTCTTGTAAAAATTAAATTAAAAAAAGGCAGCCAAAGTATTCATTCAGGTCCTTCACACAACCCCCAGAAGCCAATGGACTAGCTAATGATGATCATGTGATTAAACGTTTTTTTTAATTTATGTCCAAATACATCTCATGTTCCATTTTATTTATCGCATACAGTGCTTTGGATAAAAACTCTATAATAAATACAATAAATTCAAACGCAGCATCTAAACTGGGGCTTGACGCAGATCGTGTGCCATTGGTTATCTTCATACAAGGAAGAGCTACTGGCCCAGTGCTCATCTCTTTTGTGCACAGTGGGATGCAATACAGGTTAGGTTATTTTCATACATGGCTCTGCACAGGGCCTACTAATAAGCGAGAACACAACTACGGCCGGCTTAGTCCTGATAAGCCCATTGAGAATGATAAGGAGTCGAAACGTCCACACTACATATATATTGTTGTGTGTGATTAAAATTCACATTGGGATTAACCTTGATACATTGAATATGCCCTATGTGTTACGCTTTTTTATAAGTTTTGTGATTTTTTTGGTTGAAATGTAAATATTTGCACCACAATGAACACCACACCCATTGCACTTTGAATATCTTTCTGTACCGATCTGTGAATACAAGTATTAATTCTTTAAATGAGTGTCCTTGATTGGATTTTTATTTGCAACATTGCTTGATGTATGCTATAGGAAGGACTAATCTGTATAGGTACAATCAATGTTAACTTTTGAATGAATCCTAGTGAACATTGTGCATTAAGTCATGGTTGGGTCTAAGGGCTTAGGTCATGTTTACATGCATTGCTGACGGTCAGACCCCCTGCCTAACTCCCAATTGTGCTTGGCCACAATGAATGCCACTGGATAGCGTGAATTGTGTCCTAGGTGGCTCTAAGGGGCTTTGGTCATTGTTCAGAAGTATCGCTGTAGGACAGACCCTCTGCCTAATCCCCAATTGCGTTTGGCCAAAGCCTTTGAGACACGAACTCGGTGCAGGGCCTGCAAAGAAGGCCAGACCCTGTACTGTACCTCTCTGGTGAATGGCCAAAGGCTGAGTGCAGTGATCTATGCAGAAAAAGGGGCTGGAGGTAGGTCCTGGCTTCAGTCAGGCACTGTGTCCAACCCCAGTCTGCATGACCAGTGACTATTCGGTGGGTTATTGCCATGCGGGGGTCAGCACAGGACTCGGGCAAATGGACTATGTCCACTTGAGCCTATCTCCTATGTTTAAGCTCCTCTGTGCACAGTCACAGGCTGTGCACAGTAGTTTATGTCCACACAAGTGATGGCACCAACATATCCCATACACAGCTAAAGCCTTTGCCCAATGTATTATGTCCTTATGCAGACTGGCGCAGAGCCTTTTCAAGTCAGAGCCTTGCACCCCAAACCAAGCAGAGGGTTGTCTGATAATGTATATCATAAGATAGTCTGTCAAATGTCACTAAAAAATGCAGTTGTAGGCTGGAAGGTTCTTCATGATTCTGATTCAAAACCTAAAGGCTACTGTTATACTCCTGTTACAGTGAGCAGTGCAACCATTGTAATAGCAATCTACTGGACAGCTGGCAGGATCAAAAGGCACTGATGTCTGATGGCATCTTGGGTACTGATTTTGAACTATGCTCTCTTCTTTGAGCAATGCCCATTGGAATGTGCAATCTGGAAGCTGATAGGAGCCCACAGCACCATGACGTCGCCCTTTTCCTAGTTTACAGTCAGAGCAAATGAGAGCTCGAATATTAAGTAATTGACGATTTTACAGAGATCAGTTCAGAGTGACATAACAAGAAACACTGTATGTGGAATAAAGCTTTTTGGGGGAAAACGCTGACACACTTGCCAACAGGAAATGTGAAATTAAGTGTGGGATATTATACTGTTGAATACTACTGGAATTTCTGAGACTTCTCTACAAATTAGTTTATAACCCTTCCTTAACAGACAAATGATTTTACAGCAGATTTTTTAAATAGGAATGGAAAAATATATGATTTTTTTGCAAACAAGTGCTCGCTGTGAGTGACCCATTGGACCTGACTGTTTCTCATCGGGCTCTGGGTTTACTAAAGCAGACAGATACAACAAGAAACTCAAAATATCATGCATATTCCCAATAGATGATTTCTATAGAGATACTTTATAGCTTGCAAGGTTGTGAAGGCCACGCAAAAGAAGCAGTGGGAAGTCACAAATGGGTAAGAAAGGATGAAATAATTAAAATACCAAAGCAGGTGCTCTAGAGAATGCCTTCTCCAAGCCTATCTAGCTAGATACAATGCAGTCCGTCTCCATCACATCACTGTTCTTGGTGTGTGGCATATACACATATACAGAAAAAACACAGTCATGAAAGAAGAACATGCCCCAAGTCTTCTTATTAAATATATTCATTGAGATTATTTGCCATGCACAACACTCACCTCCTTTCCCAAGCTACTAGTGAGCATCACAAACAAACATTGGCAAAGCTAAATAATGTGACCTTATTTAAAAAAATATATATACTGTAAGTAAACAAAGGAACACATATAAAACATAAAAATGAAGGCAGGATCATGATGGCTTGGCACTAAGTGCTCTTCTTTTGAGCTGACTGTGCACATGTAATTAAGTTAAATGCTGTTACTAACAGTGCAGGACGACCAATGTATGATGTAGTCTGATCCACTGCCACAAGTTGTATGTTGTGGTTGGCAGAAGCAAAATGTGAATGACACTTGTACAGACCAATAGAAGAAGAGGACTGACCGAAACCCTCTGTATGTAAGTATATGTATTTGTTTTTATTATGATTGTTTTGGAAAATATGAGGCTGGTCACAGCTGAAGGTATCTCTAAGCCAGACCTAAAAAAGTCCCCACTGTAGAAAAGCCCTCAGTAGCCATTGAATTCGTCAGTCATCTGCATTAGATAGCATACTGCACCTAGCATGCACCACTTTACTCTAGCACAGTGGTTCTTACCCTATGGCCCGGGGACATCTGGGGGTCTGCAAAGCCTATTCAGGGGGTCCCCGACTGCTTAGTAAATTAAATAATATTAATAGATTAATAAAGTGCACATAAATAAAGAAGCAAAATGTAAAGTGTAAAAATTTTAAATGTGTAAATTTGGAGAAATCTGAAATTGCAGGGCCAAAATTAAGTTAGTATACTCATAATTAGTTGTGGGAGCAGTGCAAGCTCATTGAACATAATATAATGTGGATGATGGGTGGCCTTAACTTAATTTAGAAGAGCTCGTACATTCCAATTAAAATTGTATTTTTTTATATTTGTACGTGACTGAAATTAAATATTTCATCATTTGTGTATTGTTTTGTGGTCCAAATCATCAAAATTGCCCCCTGCTTCTAGTAATGACTGAGTGGGGATCCTGGATTCCAATATTTATTCAGTGTGGGCTCCGGTTTCCAGTAATGATTAAATGGGGGTCCTTAGAACGAAAAAGGTTCAGAACTGCTGATCTATCATGATGGCTAAATGCCACCATCTTACTTTCATTTATTCTTCTTCAAATATATTTTAAAATGTTTTTATGAATAAAAAATTTGCAAAACAGGAAAGTGTTTCATTCTACCCTGTTCACATATTTATGCTTCACCAATACTTATTAAATGATATGCCTTTTGGCATTGATGATGTTTTTTAGGTCAAAGTATACCAAACAGTGCAGCTCTCTGTTTGCAAAGACATATTGATTGCGCCAAATTGGTCTTCCCTAATTATTCTACTTAGTTACGACTGATGGTCTTTTATTTGCTTGCTAAAAGTGGTAGAGGGGAGTAAAACAATTCATGGTTATACGTTCAAATTTAGTCATACTCTAAAGGACCACAGACTCCAAATTCTAATTTTGTGGATTTATTATAAGGCCAAAAATAATTGAATATAAACACATCTGAGGATAAGAGTATACAGATACATGAAAATCAATACAGAGCCAATTTTACGAATATAGTTCATCCGGCATAAAAGGCATAATATGATGAACTCCAAAATCAATACACAGCAAAGAATAGAGGCTGAGTCAAGTTCTCTTTTCATCAGGGAGGAAAACAAAACAAAGAAAAACATCTTTCCCTACACTGCTCTAAATGAGGGTCCTACCTATTTCTCTTCTATCATTTCCCAAAGGTGTCAGCACGTGTTGACTTCCTAAGAAGTACTCACGTCAAATGGGTTTCCTAGCTTAAGGCTATGGAGCTCGCTCTAAGATGCTCCTTCTCCTCCGAGAAGCAGCAGAAGTCTCCAGTCTCTCTCCCTACGCATCATATCAAAACAGACAAAGATCATTCCCCAATGAATCATGTGGTAAACCTCTCTATTGTATAATTTCAGTAACTTTCCAGTAGCTTTAATTAATTCTTCTTCGTCTTCCAGTGGCCTTGGTTCCCAGACAGGCCAGGCACGAAAGGAGTCCTCCCTTCTCGCCTTCCAGTCTTCTTCAAAGACATTCCGGGTATCTCCTTAAATCTAAGAATGACGATGCTGAATTCCTGCACCTGCAGTAGGATGAGAACACGCTATTTTCGAGTACAAAAGAGATTCATTTAATTAATGTTTTGAGAGGCCAAGGAGAAGCGTACCTGTCAACAATTTTACAAATTGGGCCTACAATTCAGGCAACTTCAACTAAACATGGTTACATTGCACAAATATAATTTCATCCAGCACATTACATATACAGGAATTATGAATGTTTCTAATACATGTAAAATCCTACTTGAATATGAACCCTACATTTCAATGTGAAGATAATGTTGATTAAATGCATCTTAATAATCGTAAAACACTGCAAACGATGAAAATACATGTGAGTGAGTTTGAACCAAGAGTATAGTGCACCCATATAATTTAGAGTGCTGTAAGCGCTCTATCAGGAATATGCATATCTTTGTCCCTCCTATGAGCATATACTTTACCAATTCTCTGATTGGCTTGCTTTTTCTGTTCTTCCACAACTGCTTACTTTTCTGGTACTCTTTTTTTCCGTTTTTCGAAGCACTCCCTGAGAGTTCATATTTTATACAGCAGTCTCCCTCGTATACTTCTTTACCCTCGACTTCACTCTACTCTTAGAGCGTGTGCTCTTGTGCAACCTACCTACCCCTTGTTAGTGTCCTGCCCACATGCTCTTGTGCCCCTGACATGTGACTTATTGTTCTCTCTCTCATCCGTGTACTTCTGATTTTCTTTTTTTAAATACAGCGAAAATTAAGTGAGCACGCCAACTAAATTATGCAAAGTCACATTCTTTTATAAGGCAGATTAAGTGCTGTGCCCAGGATCACAGGATGTTGAGCCGATGCCAGGATTCAAACCTGGTTCACCATTTCCATAGTAGGCGGTCCTGCCAGTAACACCACGTAGTTTGCACCCCCTACATTAAAAGTAGCTTTAAGTGTTACGGTGAACATTATCTCACAGATTCCCACGAACAGACGACCACATCTAGTTGCACTAAACAAACAGTAAGTGGAGGTGAGCTTCCTTGCAAAGCTACCATTTCTTTGCTTTTTTGGACAAAAAAGTGAGCACTTTTATTGGGACAATGCGGATAAGAATAAGATATCTGTAAAGAATTTACATTTGTTATATTAACATTTAAATTTAGCACGTCACACCACACGTGTGTTGCCTCTATGCCCTGCAGAGTGTAAATAACAGACGTTGCCATTACCCCGTTTAATGAGTCTTGGTTTGCTGAGCTCAAAAGGATGGAAGGTTGTCCAGCGCAAACAGAATTTTCTACTCACTTTGTCAACCCTAGAAGGATGAAAAGCTAATGTTGATTTAACCCGATGAAATGTGCATGTTCAAACACCTCTCTGCACCTACACCCAGGGGTCTCCGTCTTTTGCTTAGAAGTAACGTGCCCAGAGCATTTATTCAATCTCGGGAACTGTGGGCTACAGTGGAAACATGACTTCACTTTCAATCTTACTTCATAGCAGGGAAACAAGAGGAGTTTTAAAGAGATTCTCCTTTTAGGTCTCGCCATGACAGATTATGCCCTAGCTTATGTGCTCTAGCTTGCAACAGATAGTGTTTACAGGAAGGGGCTTGGAGCCCACCAATAGCTCACCATGGGCTTACTTTAGTGTCACTCTCATTTGCTTCTTTCCCGTTAGTCATGGCATGTGGGCATCATGTCCTTTTCATGTTTTTGTCCCTTCCCGGGAGCATGGACCAAGTCCTTCTATCCATCCACTGCTCCCGTTTGTGTGGCAAATTGTGTTGAAGCACTACATAGTGCTTGTGGTTTCAGGCTGTCTCCCTCATCAGCTTTTCAAACACCAGTGCACTCCCGCATCGCTTGCACTTACAAATTCTCTTGTGCTTCTCCAACGCCGCCAGCCCTTCACTCACCACCAGCATCACTTACAAGTGTGCTTTTGTGTCCCACTCCAACTCTTACTTGTGAGCTTGTCCCCCCGCATCACTAACCTGTGTGCTTATTGGCCCCAAACTGCACTCATGTTGTCCTCCCATGCCCGTATTCTACTGTGCCCTCAACCCCCATGTTCCTCTTGTCTGTCTGTGCTTCTGCCCTCTCCCGTACCCCACTCTCATTCGTGTTGCTCCCGGGAGGAGGCAGTCATGTGCTGTACCCCACAATTAATGACTGTCTCGTGTGACTGGTCTTTTTGCAAGTAGTAATATCATGGGAGTTTCTGTAAGCACTCAGCGATTCACACTGGGCTCTCACAAACATGCTTGCACCCTTGATGCAGGATGCTCTCTTTTGGGATCACTGCTCTTACTATCACAATCCAGACATTGCTCCCTGTTTCACATTGCCATTTAAATGCGGATAAGATAGCTCAGTGGGTCTGTCACACAATTTCCAATCATATGACTTTAAGGAGAATAAACTCTCCTCTCACCATTAGGCTCTAAAGTCATGTCCCTTAACACTACAAAGCCTCATGTCAATGCAGGCACCCATGGTGCAAGGGTGACTGTGTTGCAGGCAGGATTGTTTTTGGGCAGAAAGGAGCACCAGTCACTTTTTGTGACTGGTGAGTCACAAAAAAGTGACTCACCAGTGGCGCAAAGGGCTTGGAAATAAGCCCCCTAATTTTTCAGTTGTGACACGCATCTACCACGTTGTGTGGTGCAAGTGCGACACAACTGGGGTCATATTCATGGCTCTAAATGTTTTGCTGTCTGTGAGTTCTCAACCAGACACTGCTCTCCTTCTAAGATTTTCACATGCATACAAGCTTCTTATCTGATGGGTTGTAGCTCTTGGCACATTCCTAGTAATTAAATTGAGCCTGTCAGTAGCCACCTCATGATAATGGAACATTCCACTCAAGGCAGCGTTTTTAAGATTCCTCTCTATTGTGAAGGACAACAGGTGAACTGTAAACAGATGAAAAACAACTTTAAGAGTTTAGAAAAACTCACAACCTTTGAAAGCACAAGGGCAAGTGGAAAAGTACTGGCGCTGCTGTGTGCCAGGTTAGTACAGTAGGTAAGAAATTTCTTGTGAGCAATGTAAACAGGCTAGAATAACTTCTGAATTAAATCATCATATTGTGAAAGGCAAGACACCTGCAAGCTGGTGCTCTGGAGTTTATTGATGTGTTTTTCAAAGACCAGTTAATTTTCCATTAAAAACGTGCAGCTGTTCCTGCTTTTGAGATTTTCTTTATAGGGAAACACATACACACCGCACTGCTCCCCTTCCCCTCCTGAGCCTCACCGTTGTTAGTGAGTGGGCTATACTTCTCCATGCACAAACCATTACAAAATGGAGAACGCAATACACTATAGCTAAGGCACCCAGTTTCCCATTTTTACAGATTTTTACTTATAAATACAGACAGAAAATAATGTATTTCCTTTCTGTATTTATTTTTAAAAACTGAAAAATACAGAAAATGGTGCTTCTTGTGAGTGACTCACCATGCTGTCTTTCATGAATTCAAGGAAAAATCTGAGCAGACAGACAGAATGGGGACTTACAAAACAGGATCAGATTTCCTTAAACATAGGCATATGTTAGTGAGCCTCATAGGGAGTCATCCCCCCTGTACAACTATCTAACGGCCAACGTGCACAGGCCCACTCTAACATGGAGACGTACGACTGATGGGTGATCCACGAAATAAGCACTAACCAGCTAAAGACACTGTGATTCTACTATCAGGGTGTGGCAGGGAGTACGGTAGGTGATGCATAACCCCTCAGCAACTACATTGCAAGTCAGTGGGCCTCACGGACCTCGGGCCCCACGGTGTCCTGCTGGGCCCAACCAGGCTGACTGGCCCAGAATACGAGTGAACAAGGGAGGCTTGCCCTGTTGCACCTCTAGGCTCTCTTGCACAGTGTTGCCTGGGGCTTCGGGGCTTACCCTGCCAAGGCCTTAGAGTGACCCTGTTTGGCGACTCCCTGCTTGACCAGAAACCCAGAGCGCAGTACCTCTCTGGCCCCAGAGCAATCAAGACCAACAACAAGTACACCTCAATTAACTACAGTTATCCCTAGCTCCTACCTACAGATAGACTCTAATGGCAACGCAGTTGCATCACAAGATCTGGGGCCCAGATTGGTACACTATACATATACTACACATGGGAAGATCCTCCCAACGCTCTGAGATCGAACGTGCCTAGTGCTAGCACAACAAAAGGTTCCAATGGCAGAGGCAGGAGGTCCAGAAAGTCATTGCGCTTGACCCAGCGAGTGGTGGTTCGCCAGGACGGATCGCTAGACTTGGAACACAAGGACACTGGCCGAGAGGACCAGAGGGCACCCCATGTAGACCCTTTCCTACGACAAACTGAACGAGAGTCTGCAAGAGCCTTGGTGGAGGTGGTTACAGCATCCAGCTCAGACAGCAGCACGGGAGACATGATAGAGGATATGCCACAACCAGATGAACACTGAACTGGCACAATGCGGGACAAACATAAGTACTCTCCTGAGTGGGAAATTTATATACGGTATACCTGGAGTGTGAGCTGTGCGATTAGTCACAATGCGAAAGCTAGGTACCGGTGGTGGCATGATGTACTGGCCGGTGCAAGTGGGCAGTTGGCTTGATGCAATTACAGGATGGATGGAGCCACATGCCCCTCTCTTCTCTTCTTGCCTATTTCTCTACTCTTTTCTCCCTCAGTTGCACTATAACCCATCCTCAGCCTATATTTCTTTATTTCTTACATATTGTGTCATTATTAGCATATATTTGAGGGTGAGTGAGTGGAATGAATGAATTGATAGGTAAGTAGTGAATGTGTAGTTGTATGCATGAAGGCTGAGAGCTTTGGTGAGATAGCTGATTGGTTCACAGTTGTGACTTGACTGGTTTCATTTCACTCTGGCTCTGGATATAGTTTTGGATGACTGTGTGTATAGTGTAATACGGTTTGTGTGTGAATTAGTGTCATGATTGTGGATAGGTTATGGTCAGTTAATAACAGGTTTGGTGGAGAACATGCTCTATACGTATAATGACACTGATGTTAAGTTAGTTTCAATGGATTTGAATAATGTTTGGGAACTCAGTAATGGGGAGGGACCGAAGGGGGTTAATAAGATTGGGAAGGCTCGAATTGGTGATTTAGTGGGGAAAGTCAAATGTTGTGGGAAATGTACCCGTTTTTTTAAAGCAGTGACAGTGACGGTACACAGAGAAAATAGGGTGGAGCCCTGTGCTGATTCTGGGACATATGGGACAATTTAAGATTATAACTTGGAACGCGAGGGGGCTTATTTCAATCACAAAGCGATATAGAGTTCAGTCCTGCCTATTCAGATAAGGGACACAATTAGTGATGCTGCAGGAAACCCACCTACTAGACTCTGTATTAGTGTGGGTGGCCCCACAAGTCGATTTCCAGATACACAACTACACAGCAGATATAGAGGGTAGATATATAGTAATACATGGCACACTAGATGGCGTAGAGGTTAGTCTAGTTAACACAACCGCCCCAAACGTGGACAATGGAGAATACTTCTTGGAACTGGAAAAACAGCTCATTACATATTCTGGAATTCCCCTTACATGGGCAGGGTACTTTAATTGTGCACTTGATGGCAGCCTTGACAAACCACCCCTCCCCCCAAAATTGTACACCAAGCCTGACATGACCTCAGCCCTCAAGAACAGATGCACCACTTGCTATGCATAGATATTTGGCGAGAAACCCATCCAGACTTGCAAGGATACACGTACTACATGCCAGCTCGGGAAGTATTCATTAGATTAGACCGATTCCTTTTCTCAGGATACCGCTATACAGACCCACATACTCACACGATTTCTATCGGACCACGCCAGTCCTACTCGAGTGGGGTACGGCTCGCACCAGACCGAAGCTACCCATCTGGCGTTTGAGCCCAGATGTTCTTAGGGACACTATGTTCTGCACGGAACTTAAAGAAACGATTGCAGGGTTCTTTAACTCAAAGTGGTCAACTGCCACTTCCAGAGGAATAGAATGGGACACACGGTGGTGATTCGAGGTGCATGCCTGTCTGAGGTTGGAGGGACAAGACGCAAGCTAGAACATGAGCTCACGGAAGCGGAGGACAAACTTTCTACATTGCATCACGAACTGCAACCCCTAACACCACACAACAATTCCCTGCTACGAGCCCACCACCAGGTGAGCGAGATATGGGATAGACTTGATTGTCTTACCAGGCGGGAATACCACCAGCTCCTGCATAAAGAAGGCGATAAATCGGGAAGACTCTTAGCTTGGCTACTGAAAACGGAACGCCCGACCCCACTGATCCTAACGCTAACACACACAGATGGAACCATTGTAAACATGCAGGCAGGAATTAACCAGTGCTTGTATGACCACCTAGCTGCAACATACCTCAAAGTACCTTAGATTATACAGCCCTCTAACCTTTCCTACATGATATACCAGTTCCCCACATCACAGCTGAACAGGCACAGGCTCTAGGCGCAGAAATTCAGTTAGGTGAATTATGCGAGGCTGTGCAGAGCCCCCAGCCCAGACGGCCTACCAGTGCAATTTTACCAAACGTACTGCGACATACTACTCATTAGGCTTCTAGAGACCCTGCATGAGGCTAAAGAAATGGGTATCCCCCTGCAGTCGAATAGTTAAGCTCCCGAAACCGGGTAGAGACGTGCGGGATCCGGGATCGTACAGACCTCTGTCAATGCTTGGAGTTGATGCAAAGATACTTGTCAAGATTCTCGGGACTCGCCTCAGTAGAGTGGTAACCCAGCTAGTCCACGAAGATCAGAGTGGGTTTATACCGGGAACGGGAACACACCTGAATTGCCGCTGCCTCTCGCATATGCTACACTCGATGGCTGCCAGTGATGATAGAGCAGCAGTAGTCGCCCTAGACATCGAAAAAGCATTCAACACTGTGCAGTGGAAATACATGTAGGAGGTTCTCAAAAAAATGGGACTTGGCTGCGATTTTATTGCATGAGTTCAGTTGATCTACCAGAATCCGAGTGCTCATGTGCGTAAAGGTGACCAAATATCCGAGAGCATGTCTATCGAGAGAGGTACACGCAGGGGTGCCCTCTCGCCCAGTTGTTATTTGCCTTGGCAATATAATCTCTGGCCCTTCTACTACGGCGAGATATGAACGAATGGGGATCACCATCATCGGGCGGACACATGTGGTATCCTTATACGCAGATGATGCATTTTTGTATATCTGGCAACCGAAAGAGGCGATACCGGCGTTACCAGAAGTATTACACTCGTTCGGAAAGATATCAGGTCTCCGCATTAACCACTGTAAGTCCATCATCTTCCCCTTAGCCGCCTTAGCATGGAAAGAAGTGCGGGACCTCCCTGAGGTAGAGCTCAGCTGGGAAACTGACCATTTCCGATATCTTGGCATGCAAGTGACACACAGACCCTGAGACCAATATGCACTAAACATAGGAGCAGTCATCGCAAACCTGAAGGAGTCAATCCGTCTTTGGAATAGACTCCCCCTTTCCATTATGGGACGAGTCACACTGGCCAGAATGGTCATGCTACCTCGGTGCCTTTATGCACTACAAAACACATTCTGCCACATCCCGACCTCTACGTTTGCTACATTAAATAAATTACCGGTATCGCTAGTATGGGCCGACGGCCGGAGCAGGGTGAAATTAGACGTACTTAAATTGGACATGTATTTAGGGGGATTGGTACTCCCTGATTTTAGGCTCTACTATTTCGCTGGATTATTACAGTATGCCGCACAATAGTGCATGGAGCGACACAAAAAGCACTGCTAGCAGACCGACACAGAGGCTCAGACCTCCCAAGGTACCTAATGATGGGCACACGGGTCCCCAGCACATGCCCATTTATAATCTGACAGGTGGCGGTGGTTTGGGAGCAGGTGGTCTCTCGGGTTATTCGCAGGGCACAATACACAAAATCACTCCGTCTACAATTGTTGCAGGGGTTCTATCAAAACCAATCAGTCATGGATGTATCCAAATGGTATGAGGGGGGATGTACGACGGCCGGGGACATATATGCGAATGGGACATTTCTGACATTTGGCGAAGCAACAGAATAGTACCAATTTCCTGAAGGTCAGTTTCTTGAATATGCCAAAATATCACACACAGTTCGTGAAATATAGCATTCTTTTCCAGATGAGCCGACAGATTCATGCACACTGGCATTGTTGCTCAACCCAGGGTCTACTAAAGACCTAATCTCCCGTTTTTACAAGGCCCTCAAAGAAGACCGGACAGTTGATACATCTCTGATAAAAGGCCTATGGTCTGAAGACCTACTGGTTCCCCTTACGGAAGGGGAATGGAAAATTATAATTGCATTGGTGCGGGAGGTGGCCAGCAATGCCAGGTTTAAACTTATTCAATTTCACTATATACACCGCACTTACCTGACACCTCAGATTGCCCGTTTTAACTCGAAACGCCCTTCCCTTTGCCCCCAATGTGGCACAGACCCAGCAACTTTCCTGCACATGACTTGGTCATGTATCCATCTACCGTGGTACTGTCATCAGGTAATCCAGATGTTACGCACCGTTACAGCTGTTAAAATAGAAGTGTCCATTAAGCATTGACTGCTTGGGGGACTCCCGACTCCCAAAAAAGGAACACGTACACAATGTAAATTTGCATTGCTAGGCCTAGTTTTTGCAAAGCGGTGCATTGCAATACATTGGACTCAAACCGTCCCCTCAAGATTGGACAAATGGCAATCAGACATGCAAGAATGGGGCGTGGCGGAAAAAAGCCGCCTAAAAACAGTACGCACTGACGAGAATGCAGTCCGAGACACTCAAGTCCGGGGTTACATCCTGAACTGACGGCAAAGACCTAACATCCCCCCAGAATCCGACAACACAACACAATTTCCCCCCACCACACACGGACACTGTGAACAATCAGGTCCCAAACACATAGGATTGACAGCTATAGCAGAGCGATGAGGATTCCTCCCCCTCCTCCACCAACCATTTGACCTTGAATGGTGGTCAGACACCAGCTCTAATGAATGCACTAAAGATATGGCACACATGCTTTTTAGATAAATACAGATACTTGTCACTGCTGCGAATTTTTGTTGGGTTGCTTTCTTTGTTAATGTAGTTCTTCCTTCTGCAATGTCTGCATCCTGATTGCGATGAATGATGATGCACACAAATAGGGCCTGGGTGAGTAAACCCAGTTACCTCACACATGCTGAAACGTAACCTTGCTAGTTGCCCGATGGGCAGATTATGAGAATTGTAAACTGTATAATGTGCAAATTGTTGTGTCAAATAATGCAGTACTATAATAAAAAATACGTTTTAAAATAAATACAGGCATATGTTAACATGCATTTGTAGTATAACACTAATATGCACCCATGCGTGTAGTGTTTAATTATATGTGGCTGCTTAATTTGCTAAAACGTGAAAGGCATCAATGTCTGAGTGCATGTCTAAGAGTTAAATAAATGTGGAAATATACAATTTTATGACTCCATTTATTGTCAAAACACAAAATAAATACGGAGAAATACCAAATAGATGGCCACAAAATAATTATAGATAAATACAGACGGCAATGTTAAAAAAACATGAATACCATAAAATCGGGAGCCCTAACTATATCTTATAAAATAGAATAATTGAGATTTACTCCAGTTGTTTTACTCATTCACTTGGTGCTTCTGGTTCCTTAGCTATGCTCCGGCTTCGTTCAATCAAGATTTAGAGTTACTTATACACTTGAATTCAGACTTGGGAGGTCTGTGACAAAATTCACATTTTACACTGCTTTATGTGTACTCTAATTCTAAATGTATTTTTTTACAACATGGTGCTGTCACTACATACTAACTTACGACATGCACCTTATTTCATTTCATCATCTAAACGGTCGATTCTTGAAAATTACACAAATGTATGCACATGAGCTCAGAAGCGCAAGCTCTCTGGCCTCCTTCAGAAAAGGTCTGAAAACCTGGCTGTTCCAGAACCAGTTGCCAGAACAGATTCTCTTCCGTCCTCAGCGCCAAGACACCTCCGGGTATATGTGCGCTTTATAAATCACAGTAACATTAACATTAACATTAACATCAACATGTGCTAATTTTGCGTTTAATGCGCTGGGCCCTGATTAACCCTTCCCTAAATCCATTGCAAGTGCAGACAGTTGAACCCCAACTATTTTCTGTCTCCATACAATATAGAAACTCATTTTTTTTTTACTTAAACGCCTGTGTACAAATATGAATATTTCTTGCTCGTTTTTGCTAAAGATGCTGCTTTTATTATTTCTCATCATTCAATTTATTTTTTTCCCCACCTTTTTTGTGTAGGCATAGAAAGATGTATTAAACATTTGAACTCGTGTCAGCATTTTAGCAGATATTTTGGAACGGCCACCTGGAAAAACCTGTACATCCGTTGGGGTGAGGTAGATTAGTTACTCAGTTCATTCTTTGATTGGTTACTTATTAAGAGCTGATAAAAACACAATCTTGACCTGAAGGCTCGAGATGAATGGTAAAAAATGGATTGATAAGAACCCGTGTCACTTATTAACCAGCTGCTGGGTTTTATGTGGACTCAGCTACTCTCCTGGATGCAGCCTTTCAGATCCCAGGGAAGACGCCGTCCGGGCGTGGCTGGAAGCCCTAAACTGGTTTTGCACCGGCTGCTACAATAAAAATAAAAATGATGGGCCTCATTTATGAAAAATGTTGCATCGCTGCGTGAAAACAGCGAAGCAACACTTTTCAGTGCGCCCTCCTTGCGACACCATGGATGCGCCATATTTACTGTATGGTGCTCCATGTCTCAAAGATTTTCGGGTACATCAGTATTCCTGATGTATCTGTAGGTGCAAAAGTGACACATTGCTGGGGGGTGTCTGAAAACAGACACAACTCCAGAAATGTGTCCGTTCACATGGGCCCCATGTGAAAGGGCCTGCGTCAGTCTTACGCCTGCTGTGAGGCAGGTATAAGGATTTGACGCAGTGGCGTCCTAGAATTGTCGTAGTGAAATCTCATAAATTTCACTGCAACACTTCTACGAGCCTTTTTGCGGGAGAATGCCCACCCTGCATACATTCTACCCGACCCAGATATAATGTAGCACAGGAGTTTACAAAGTGATGTATCTGCTTAGATGTGGCACTTTGTAAATATGTCACAGTGTGGCGCATATTTGATGCCGCCGGTGCAACACAAAAAATGATGCATTGGCGGTGCAAGGAGCTCATAAATAAGCCCCCATATACTTACTGTTCAGAGCAAATATTTTCTTTCAAGTGCAGAATAGCGGCCAAGCACAGGGCAGAGTAAATGCCAGCAGGCTAATTGAATTTGACGCTCTAGTTTCCTGTTAGCTTTGTCACTTATTCAGTGTCTAGTCTTCACTGCTATTCTTGCACTTGATTTTAGGTCATACTTTCATGCTAACATGCAGAATACATTTGAGTTTTACCTGTAAATTATTGTACAAATGTGCGATTAAATATGTATTTCTGCAACATATAAGAGCTCATGAATGCACGCCCTCTTAATATTTTCAGTCCGAGTTCTCAGCATGACTTTTGTCTGTCTGGAAAATAAACTAACCTCAAAGCGACTAGGGTGGGTGAGTGGCGTGGGAGTGGATGCAGAGGAAAGTGCCCTCTTAGAACCAAGAACCCTAAAACCTGTAGTACAAAGGGATTCCTTTCCTAAATCTTAGTACATTTCCAAACCTAAGCCAGATATTTGTTTCCAGAAAACAAAATCGTTACTAGAAAGTGGCAATGTCCTCTTACCAATAGGGAGAAGATGTGTGATGTGGAGAGGATGTGGCCTAATGGCTAGGGTGGTCGACCTTGAATCTGGATAACCGGGTTCGAGTTTCGGAAACGAAGCTCAACATCCTGTGATTAACATCCTGTGATTCTGGGCAAATCACTTAATCTCCCTGTGTATTTCCTCCTTCCAGTCTCCATTTTTGAGAACATTGCAGCAGTTTTTTTGTGTTTTGACCGATGGCAGTGGTTGCTTTATTGGTTGTGGTTCCGGTGGTCATGCGGATTCTTTGTTGTCTACACCACTTGAAAGGAAAGAAACCAGACATTAGATGCATATAGGAAATCTGAACGAAAAGCAGCCAAACAATGCATCATCCAGAAGAAACAATGCATAGTGCAGTGTAGCGAGTGGCAAAGACAATACACAGTCTTTGAGGGAACATTGTTTTGACAATTACAACAAACAATCACAGGCAGATTGAGATGTGCAATTTATATAAAACAAGAACAATTAATCCCTTGGAGGAAACACAATGCTTGTGTTTCCAAAGCAAAAATATGTGCAAGCTTCAAAACGCTGTAGACATAGCTGTTTAATAGCTGGCAACAAAACAATATAATGATGTAGCAACTATGTGCTCTCGAAAAAGCTGGTGCAATTATAGTGATTAATGATGAGGATGAACTAAAAGGGCACAAGTGTACAAAGACACAAAAGATGTTGACCTAATGTCTTCTTCCTTAAGGAGTCCAGGACTCAAAATTGGAGTTAGTGCAATGGATTACAGTTTGTGTCTGTTAAAGTCAACATGCAAATGCTTTGACGTTTCGACCCCTGTTTAAATAATTTCCAATGAGGTCTTCATCAGGACCATTCAGGTAGCAACCACTACAATGCAGGGTGGATGCTGGAAGGTGACCTCTGACACATCCATTCTGCTGAACATGATGTCTGTTCTGTGGAGGTACTCTTCTGGTGGATACAGTGGGCCGTACCTTCTGAACCAGGTATTGAATGAGTCACAAACATGGACAGAATATACTGATGATTGTTGCAATGTGTTCATCAATTGCCTTGTTATAATTTTAACTTGGGTGTTTACATAACTTGTTTCGTATTATATGTACAGTTTATGTATGGTGCATATGATTTGCATACACTGTAACAATTATTTGCAGTATTACATATACTGCTGTAGTAGGTATATGAAAGGGGTCTCTCTGGGGTGTCTCGTAGTCACAGGTAATGGATTGTGTTTATTTGCTGCACTGCTTGACTGTAACTGGGTCTCAACATGCACTGGGCTTCCTTTACTCTGTTGGACGTATCTATGTCACTTCTTACATGCCTCTAGATAGATTATGTACGCTACAGTTCTTAGGAACATAATTTTAAAGGGTTAATTTCAATAGGTTTACATCAGCAAATTGCATGCGAAACTTCTCCACCTACTACATTCTTTAAATCCTGCATGAACATATGGCATTCTATCAAACTTTTACTTACTTCCATCCTCTATTTATTTAAGTGCACCACTGTTTCTCTTCTTCCTTCTGCATGCCTCTTGTGTATTGAAGTTATTCTACATCTCATGCCTATCCATTTTAAGCTCTTTTTGGAAACCATAACTCTTATTATTAATTCCAGCAAGCAACTGCTTCTTACATAGCCCCTTTTATGATCACATCTGTGTCAATAATGTGCCACCAAGAAACAGGTGTGAATGCATGGAATTAGTAGGCAAAACAAAACCCAATAACTAATAGGCTGACCACTAACTTTGGGCTCCTGGGTACCGTGCTACTCGCCGTAAAGCACTTTGATGCCTTGTCGGGGGTATCAAGGGCTAGATAAATACAATTTAGACCTACAAAGGCCAAAGAATAATGATTACTAATTGGTGTTCATGTAATAATAGGTATCAGAAATGATAAGGTATTTATATTGCTCTTATCTCTCGCCCTGAGTCATGAGAGTAAGAAGATCATTTAGCCTGTGTGCTTCATTAAGAGTGGTAGAATTTAGAGACAATCAATGTACAATATGTCAGAGTCTTAGGCACTGTAACCTGACTAGGGAGCAAATATAAAGGGATCCAGACTGGCAACCGAAATGCAGTGGACAAGAAGGTCCATCACTTAGGGGCTACCCCTGCCAACATTGTGCCATCAAGTGAACTCAGAGGGTTCTTACAAGTGCTGGAGCATCCAGACTCCATCTCTATTCAAGGGGTTGAGCCGTGCATGTGTGGGGGCCGATATTAATAGTCTGGTGAGCTTGCATAGCATGCAGTGAACAGTAGATTGTATTTCCTAGTTGACATAATTTGAACATTGTGTAAAGAGACATGGATCAGAGAAAATTAGACATAAACCATAGGCGACACAAGTCCCTTTAACAGTACAGGTGTTGCACTAAAAATGATTAGATGGTGGGTGAATTTAGATATTATAACTTTTCCCTACCTTTCTCCCAACTACATCATCTTCTGAAAGTTAACAAGGAGATTGCAGAACGGTACAGATTGAATCTTTATTAACCAGATTGCCTAAGAAACTCTTGAATAAATCAGAAACAGCACCACCCAGAAATTATGTTCATAAAAAGGTACATGTTTCCCAGCCTAAAGCTGGGTTTTTACTATATGCAATCTATACAGCAAAATTCCACCTTTAAAGCTGGTAGTAATTTTACATGCAATAGGAGAAGAGGGTTGACATCTATCTTCCAATACCTTGTTGGATCAACTTAGTTGAAGCAAGCTTTATTTAACCAGTTTTTCCAGTACAGAGATGCCATTGTCACGTGGCTAGGTTAGGGCCAGGAAGAAACAGTGCCATTTTATATTTACACGTTTCTTAAGCTGCCTTCTTTCCTACACAATTACTTTTGACACACATTTTCTTGCGTAACAGTGCAGGATCAGTGTCGCGGAAACCACATTGCTTACAATTCCACTTGGTATGTACACTATCACGACACCTTGAACATTTAGTACAAGGCCTGAACACACATTGTGCAAATGTTGTTGTTTGTTATGCGTCAGACAATAAACAATATTGGCCTGGCTAAAGTATCGACATGGGCGCATGGATGATGTTATTATAAATACACACGCATTTCTGTGCTCAAATCAGAGGAGCACTGTGCTGTCATTGCAAGGTCATCACCCTGTCGGAGTCTCAGCCCAGCTGATTCCTGTTTACCCTTGGCAAGGAAGGATGTCCAACTTGTGACCAAGATGGGGACCTACATACCTTGCCTTCAGGTAATGGGGAGTTAGATCATCCAGTAGGGGATTCTTGGCAGAACGCCCACCCTAGGCAGCTATGTTAGGGAGCACATACTTAGAGTACACTATACCCAGTACTTATAGCATACATACACTGTTTTAACATGATGGTGGAATCGTTTACCCTTTTCACTGTCCTTATATTGCTATTCACTTTATCTGATTCTGTGTATTAATCATTGCAGCACATATATTTTATACAAGAACCACAATGGATCAATAAATATTGAAAATGCCCATTTATGTATTTTTGCTGTACCTTTCTGAGTGAGCACAAGTAATTGAGTAAAAAGGTTCTAGATCTGTAACCTTTTGGGCAGTCCATTAACCTTTAGGTGGACTTGCTCCTTTCATGGCGTAGCTCCATCTGGTAGCTGCTGTTGTCCCCATTGCTGCTGCTTAACCCTTGTCAGGAGTTTGAGTCCCTCCACCACCTGCAGGCTCCTGCCTGAGCCTCATCACTGGTGGTCTAGTGCTCTGCTGCTTGACAGCCCTTCTGTCTCTCTTTCTGCTTTTCTCTTTCTCTTTTATTCTCTCCTTCTGACATTTTTTGCCTGTGTATTTTTGCTTTTCTTTTCCTTTTGTTCCTGTTTGCTCCTTCGTCACCCCTGCCACCCTCCAGTGACTCTTCCCGCTCCTGCTTTTTCCAGCCTCTCAACTTTCCAGCCCCTCCCACTGCACTACTTAATGGCACCTGCTGTGCCTGTCCATGTCTGGACTGTGCCCAGTGCCAGGTACCCTGGTTCTGAGACCTTCCACTGCCATGACGCAAGCACCCACCTCCAGGGTAGGTTCCTCCATGTGGGCGGAGGAGCGTCGCCCCACTGCTTTCTCGCAGTGCGAGAAGCAGAAACATAAAATGATATCATAAATACCATTTTTTGTTTCTGCTTCTCGCACTGCGAGAAAGCAGAGGGTTTGGTTGGGGGTAGGCGGTCCTGCTCTAGGGCAGGGGAGGAGTAGCATGTCCACTGTTGTGGGCGCTGACTGTTTGGTCGGCCCCAGGGCCGACCAAACCAGTCATACGCACTCTCTCTTTTCACCATGTATGCAGCCTAAATGGAAAAAATAGCCTCCCCATAGATGCTTGTTAGGTCGGCGTACCAGCCAATCACAATGCTGCTATTGCAGCATTGTGATTGGCTTATGGGAGGGGAGGGAGGCTGTCTGCCTCCCGGTACTCGGAGAAGAGACAACCCGATGCGGGACTGGACCGGGCAGGTGAATGTAAGTTTGAATGTTTTTTTAATTTTTATTTTTTTTCAAATTAACCCCCTGCAGTACCTCCGCACCCCACCCGCAAGACATGCCTGCTGCGACTGCCCACCTCACCCTCAACTCAAGATGCCACACTGCCTGCTACCTAGCATTGCTGAAGGAGACACATGGACCCTTCGCCTGCTGGAACTGCAGCCACACCTTCACCCACACCAACATGCCAGCTCCTCTCGCTGCACCTGACTGGCTCAACTGCATTCTCATCAACATGTGATCCCTCCACAAACACGCCACAGATATCTGGGACCTCCTGAACACCACCTCTCCTGACATCGCCCTCTTCTCAGAAACCTGTGTCAACCCCAGTTTGGGACCGGACATCGCCATCCCAGATGGCTACAAAATCACCCGCACAAACTGCTTCGACCGACCAGGAGGAGGAGTCACCATCATCCACAAGAACACCCTTTGACTGACTACACATTCAAGCGACAACCATGGAACACCTCCACCTCCACTTCCAGATCCAGACCAACCCCAAAAACTCCCTCAGCAGCACCCTCGTCTACAGGCCCCCCCGGCTCTGCCCGCCCTTCACCAACAGCATCGTAGACCTCATTGCACCCCAGGCTCCCGCATCCACCGAGTACATCGTACTCAGAGACTTCAGCTTCCACCTGGACAACCCCAGTGATCAGAGCACTGTCTCCCTACTGAAGAACCTCGCTAAAATATGGCTCAAGCAGCTAGTGACCGCAACGACCCACACAACTGGACACACGCTCGACCCCGTTTCGCCGCCAGCGGGAACATCAATCAATCAATCAATCAATCAATCAATCAGGGAATTGTAAGTGCGCTACTCACCCATGAGGGTCTCAAGGCACTGAGGGGGTGTGCAGATCCATTCAGCCGGGTCTTGAGGGTCCTCCTGAAGGTGTTTAGGTTGGGGGTGAGTCGGATTTCTGCTGGTAGCTCGTTCCAGGTTCTGGCTGCGATGTGAGAGAACGATCTTCCGCCTGCTCTGGCTCTGTGGATGCGAGGGGTTTTGGACGGTATGAGGTTGGCAGACCAGAGGTTTCTTTTGGGTACGTGGAAGTTTATTCTGTCATTGAGGTATGTGGGTTCGTTGTTGTGTGGGCTTTTTTAGGCGTGGGTGAGGATCTTGAAGGTAATTCTTTTCTCCACGGGGAGCCAGTGGAGTCTCTGCAGTTGTTGGCTGATGTGTTCGTTATGGGGGATGTAGAGGACGAGTCTGGCTGCGGTGTTCTGTATGGTCTGAAGTTTGCAGAGAAGGGACTTGTTGATGCAGGCGTAGAGTGCATTTCCATAGTCCAGTCTGCTGGTGATGAGTGCGTGAGTGACTGTCTTTCTTGACTCAGGGGGATCCACTTGAAGGTCTTGAGGAGGATGGGAGGGTGTTGAAGCAGCTGGAGAAGACGGCGTTGATTTGTCTGTTCATGGTGAGCGATGAGTCGAGTAGGCCTGGGCCAAAATTCCGTTCTGTTCGCGGAAATTGCGATAATTTGGCATTTTCGCGTTCCGCGGAATGCACGAAAATGTCAAAATTTCCGCATTCCGCAGCTTAGCGATAATTTGTTTCTTGCTCACGCTGTAAAAAAATACATTCTCGCGTGCGCGCGATCGCCTTACCTAAATCCTTGCGTTCGCTGACAAGCATTCCCGACCCGGTCACGTTCTCCACGAGATGTTGGATGTTGATAGCCATTTTGCGCTGTCTCGCGACAGTTCGCGCCCGCATTAACGTCATTTGTCGCGCGAACACATCATTTGTCGCGCGATCACGTCTTTCTTCTCGCGATCATGCACCGCGAGAGTATGAGAAGATTGAGATCTCGAACACGTCATTCTCCCCCGCGAGCAAGAGAGTGAGGACGCGGGCACGTCTAATCGAACACGAAAAGGAGAAAGAGACCCCGAACACGTCATATCCAACGCGACAGGGAGCGAGAGAACGCGATCAAGTCATTTTCGACACGCCATCGACATCCGGCGGAAGTAATGTGAAGCTCGAGAACTCGAACATGTCAAATTTTCAATTTGGAGAAGAATATCAGCTCTAGCAGCATGAAACATTCTGCAAATGATGATTTTGGATGAAAACAACTCCTCAGATTGACATTTGGCTGTCCTTTTTTGTGCAAGGAGCCCTTTTTTAAAAAGGTGGGGAGAGGGAGGAAGTGACACAGAATCTCCAACTTCCTGTTCCTGTCCAGCAGGCTCCTCCCAGTGCTTTGTCCATCTCCTGCTCATTCTGCCTTTGGATTTTGAGCTGGAAAGATCACTCTTTTTGTCTGCTGCATCATTGCAATTGGATTTGAGGATTTTTTGATTTGGATATTTCACAAGTAAGTGGTTGTTGTGTCTGTTTGATTGGGGGCATTGCAGTTCTTGTAACTACAATTTATTTTTGGTAACTATCATTATTCCTTTTTTTTTTTTAAATGTTGTGGGTAGTACTTGTCAGTAGTAGGCCCGAGCTAGTCATGGGCATTGCCTAATGGGTGTGTGTGCATGATGAAGCAACTGTTCCTTTAGTGTTTTTTGAATATATTTCATTTTCAAGCATCATTTAAGGGCATGGATGGCATTGGATTGAGTTGGGGAAGTGTGTTTTTTTGGGGTGGCCTTTCTGATGTTGTTGGGCCTGGCCATGTGGCTGATGGCCATTTTGAAGCCTAGGCCCGCAAGCTTGCCAGGCCTTGTCTGCCAACAGGCCTGCTTTTTCATCCACTAGGATCAGAGCAGGTAGCCACAGCTTTATTAATCAAGTGTTTTCTGTGTGGTCTGTTGAATTTAGACATCATTTAGGGCATGGATGGCTTTGGATTGAGTTGGGGAAGTGTGTTTTTTTGGCGTGGCCTTTCTGATGTTGTTGGGCCTGGCCATGTGGCTGGTGGCCATTTTGAAGCCTAGGCCCGCAAGCTTGCCTGGCCTTGTCTGCCAACAGGCCTGCTTTTTCATCCCCCAGGATCAGAGCAGGTAACCACAGCTTTATTAATCAAGTGTTTTCTGTGTGGTCTGTTGAATTTAGACATCCTTTAGGGCATGGATGGCATTGGATTGAGTTGGGGAAGTGTGTTTTTTTGAGGTGGCCTTTCTGATGTTGTTGGGCCTGGCCATGTGGTTGGTGGCCATTTTGAAGCCTAGGCCTGCAAGCTTACCTGGCCTTGTCTGCCAACAGGCCTGCTTTTTCATCCACTAGGATCGGAGCAGGTAGCCACAGCTTTATTAATTAAGTGTTTTTGTGTGGTCTGTTGAATTTAGACATCATTTAGGGCATGGATGGCATTGGATTGAGTTGGGGAAGTGTGTTTTTTTGGGGTGGCCTTTCTGATGTTGTTGGGCCTGGCCATGTGGCTGGTGGCCATTTTGAAGCCTAGGCCTGCAAGCTTGCCTGGCCTTGTCTGCCAACAGGCCTGCTTTTTCATCCACTAGGATCAGAGCAGGTAGCCACAGATTTATTAATCAAGTGTTTTCTGTGTGGTCTGTTGAATTTAGACATCATTTAGGGCATGGATGGCATTGGATTGAGTTGGGAAAGTGTGTTTTTTTCGGGTGGCCTTTCTGATGTTGTTGGGCCTGGCCATGTGGCTGGTGGCCATTTTGAAGCCTAGGCCCACAAGCTTGCCTGGCCTTGTCTGCCAACAGGCCTGCTTTTTCATCCACTAGGATCAGAGCAGGTAGCCACAGCTTTATTAATCAAGTGTTTTCTGTGTGGTCTGTTGAATTTAGACATCATTTAGGGCATGGATGGCATTGGATTGAGTTGGGGAAGTGTGTTTTTTTGGGGTGGCCTTTCTGATGTTGTTGGGCCTGGCCATGTGGCTGGTGGCCATTTTGAAGCCTAGGCCCACAAGCTTGCCTGGCCTTGTCTGCCAACAGGCCTGCTTTTTCATCCACTAGGATCAGAGCAGGTAGCCACAGCTTTATTAATCAAGTGTTTTCTGTGTGGTCTGTTGAATTTAGACATCATTTAGGGCATGGATGGCATTGGATTGAGTTGGGGAAGTGTGTTTTTTTGGGGTGGCCTTTCTGATGTTGTTGGGCCTGGCCATGTGGCTGGTGGCCATTTTGAAGCCTAGGCCCGCAAGCTTGCCTGGCCTTGTCTGCCAACAGGCCTGCTTTTTCATCCACTAGGATCAGAGCAGTGTAGCCACAGCTTTATTAATCAAGTGTTTTCTGTGTGGTCTGTTGAATTTAGACATCATTTAGGGCATGGATGCCATTGGATTGAGTTGGGGAAGTGTTTTTTGGGGTGGCCTTTCTGATGTTGTTGGGCCTGGCCATGTGGCTGGTGGCCATTTTGAAGCCTATGCCCGCAAGCTTGCCTGGCCTTGTCTGCCAACAGGCCTGCTTTTTCATCCACTAGGATCAGAGCAGGTAGCCACAGCTTTATTAATCAAGTGTTTTCTGTGTGGTCTGTTGGTTTTAGACATCATTTAGGGCATGGATGGCATTGGATTGAGTTGGGGAAGTGTGTTTTTTTGGGGTGGCCTTTCTGATGTTGTTGGGCCTGGCCATGTGGCTGGTGGCCATTTTGAAGCCTAGGCCCGCAAGCTTGCCTGGCCTTGTCTGCCAACAGGCCTGCTTTTTCATCCACTAGGATCAGAGCAGGTAGCCACAGCTTTATCAATCAAGTGTTTTCTGTGTGGTCTGTTGAATTTAGACATCATTTAGGGCATGGATGGCATTGGATTGAGCTGGGGAAGTGTGTTTTTTTGGCGTGGCCTTTCTGATGTTGTTGGGCCTGGCCATGTGGCTGGTGGCCATTTTGAAGCCTAGGCCCGCAAGCTTGCCTGGCCTTGTCTGCCAACAGGCTTGCTTTTTCATCCCCCAGGATCAGAGCAGGTAGCCACAGCTTTATTAATCAAGTGTTTTCTGTGTGGTCTGTTGAATTTAGACATCATTTAGGGCATGGATGGCATTGGATTGAGTTGGGGAAGTGTGTGTTTTTGGGGTGGCCTTCCTGATGTTGTTGGGCCTGGCCATGTGGCTGGTGGCCATTTTGAAGCCTAGGCCTGCAAGCTTGCCTGGCCTTGTCTGCCAACAGGCCTGCTTTTTCATCCACTAGGATCAGAGCAGGTAGCCACAGCTTTATTAATCAAGTGTTTTCTGTGTGGTCTGTTGAATTTAGACATCATTTAGGGCATGGATGGCATTGGATTGAGTTGGGGAAGTGTGTTTTTTTGGGGTGGCCTTTCTGATGTTGTTGGGCCTGGCCATGTGGCTGGTGGCCATTTTGAAGCCTAGGCCCGCAAGCTTGCCTGGCCTTCTCTGCCAACAGGCCTGCTTTTTCATCCACTAGGATCAGAGCAGGTAGCCACAGCTTTATTAATCAAGTGTTTTCTGTGTGGTCTGTTGAATTTAGACATCATTTAGGGCATGGATGGCATTGGATTGAGTTGGGGAAGTGTTTTTTTGGGGTGGCCTTTCTGATGTTGTTGGGCCTGGCCATGTGGCTGGTGGCCATTTTGAAGCCTAGGCCCGCAAGCTTGCCTGGCCTTGTCTGCCAACAGGCCTCCTTTTTCATCCACTAGGATCAGAGCAGGTAGCCACAGCTTTATTAATCAAGTGTTTTCTCTGTGGTCTGTTGGTTTTAGACATCATTTAGGGCATGGATGGCATTGGATTGAGTTGGGGAAGTGTGTTTTTTTGGGGTGGCCTTTCTGATGTTGTTGGGCCTGGCCATGTGTCTGGTGGCCATTTTGAAGCCTAGGCCTGCAAGCTTGCCTGGCCTTGTCTGCCAACAGGCCTGCTTTTTCAACCACTAGGATCAGAGCAGGTAGCCACAGCTTTATTAATCAAGTGTTTTCTGTGTGGTCTGTTGAATTTAGACATCATTTAGGGCATGAATGGCATTGGATTGAGTTGGGGAAGTGTGTTTTTTTGGGGTGGCCTTTCTGATGTTGGATGTCTTAAAGACATGCTTTTGTTGTATGTGTCTGGTGTGTTGGTGTGCGATGCATGCACCCTGCAGACCTTTTTGGGGCCTGTGAATGTTTGTATTTCCATTTTGTTGCATTAAAAGGGCAGAGCAGTGTGCTTTAGCATGCAGCCTTTACCTGGCTTTTATAGGCCTTTTGTCAGCTCCTGGTGTTTCCCAGGCCCCCTGCTTGTTTGTGTTTTGTGAGTGTCCATGTGGCTGGTGGCCTTATTTTGTGTTTGAACTGGGAGTTATTATTGTCCTGCTTTTGCCATAGGCCTGCATGGTTTTCCTATTGGCTATTTGGCTTACTGCTTCCATCCATCCACCCCCTTTGCCAGCAGCAGCTCCATGGATGCCGAGATGCTCAACAAATTTAATGGCAAATAGGGCCCACCCCACTTCCATTACATTTTTATTTTGGTGGCTATTATTAACTTTCCTATCCTTCCTGAGAGTGTAGTGTGTGACTGTACACAGTAGTATAAAATAGCCCTTGTTAAATAAAAAAGTCATAAATGGCTAGACTATATTTTTTGTTTGCACTAGTACAGTACTAAGTAACTGAATCACAACAACAAATGCAACATTTCACTGATGTACTTCTCCTGGCTTATTTGGTTTTAGGTGCACAAAAGACAGAGGAGGAGGTGTCATCAGCATCACCCGGCTACCCGTTGTACTGCCAGCCGTGTGACCAGAACTTGTTGTGCATCTGCATCCTGCCTGACATCTGAAGAAGATGGCCCCAAAGAAAGTTACCAGGTCCAGTACCAAGAAAGTTGCCGGTGAGAAGAAGGAACAGAAAAAGGAAGTGCCATTAACCACGACTGGTGGTGTGCCGGCCAATGTTTTTTTTGGCACCCAAAAAGTTACGCCTGCAGCAGCGTTGTCCGGGAACCAAGCTGGGAGCAGCACAGCGTTCCAACCACACCAACCTGGGCCCAAGGGCTTTAGTGTCGCAGAGGTAGCTAGTCTACTAACGAGCAGCGATGTTGAAGAAATGTCATTACCACAAAGTAGTACACAATCAAGTTCAACGCAGGCGCAAACTCAGCAGATAAGTGTGCAGCCGCAACAAGAAAAGCAGCAGCCGCAACAAGAAAAGCAGCAGCCGCAACAAGAACAGCAGCAGCCGCAACAAGAACAGCAGCAGCCACAACAAGAACAGCAGCAGCCGCAACAAGAACAGCAGCAGCCACAACAGCCCACCATAGTAGTTGTTGCTCCTGACGTAGGGGCATTTCAGGAAATCGAGCTTCCTGCAGACAAAGTGGAGCAAAGTCAAACCACTGTTTCAGAAGATCTATTGTCTTCCAGACCACCAGCAAGGAAAAGGAGGCTTAGTCCATCCTCTTCTTCTTCAAGCCCCGCTTCTGATGATCGTGATGCCACTTGGGTCCCACCAGCTCAGTCTGAGAGTGATATACGCCACAAGACAATGCTTCTGAAAAGGAAGGTCCCAGAAGAACTTAAAGTTATAGAGGTAGATGTAGAAGAGGGGGGTGATGATGATGATGTTGATGAAGATGAGCCAGTCATCACACACATTACTCCCGCCCCAAAGGGATTGGAGACCAACATTCTCACCCTATCCAGAAAGGCTGCTACTGAGCGGGATGCAGTACGGATATCACCAACACAGCTTACACCACCACTACCTCCAGCTGCCATATTTTCCAAGGCCCGGCAGGGATCTACATGGTAGTAAAAGTCACAGTCTAGGTGCACAGGGTCACATTTCAAGCACACCCTCCAGTTCATCTGGCATTGAAAGTGGCACATCCAGCAGTGCCAGAAAGTTCTCCTCCCCAGTTTGGGACTTTTTTTCTGTTAGCACCAAGGAGGAGAACGTTGCTATATGCTCAATTTGTCGTCAAGGTGTTCGGCGTGGTAAGCTTGGTACAAACTATGGTACCGGAGGACAAGCAAGTCATCCCAGAATACACAACACTATCGTGTGGGAGAATCACCTACTTCAGTTAAAAGAAAGAAGAAAAACTCAACCCATTGAAGTTGGTCAGGAAGAATCAGGGAGCGATAATATTGCGGTGGAAGGTGAAGAGGGAGGCATTTCTAGCCCTGTCCCCAGTAGTGCAGTGGTATCGCCCACATCCTCCTCAGTAACATCAGAGTGGTACCGCAGTAAGAGCCATACTCTGAGTAAGGCTGAGACACCAAGGCGACCGAGTACCGCAATGAGACAATCTGTGTCGTTGAGCCTAAGTGGGTTAATGAAAACAGCACCACAGAGGAAAGTAATCCAGCCTACCATTGAGAGCATGTTTAGGTTGGAGGGGCAGTTCCAACGCAACCACCCAACGGCACGGTTGTACAATGCGAAGCTGACTAAAATGTGAGCGCTGGACCTTCTTCCTTTTTCATTTGTGGAAGGGGTGGGTTTCCTTGAATTTGTGTCTGCCATCTGCCCTAAATGGAAGGTTCCCAGCCGGTCATATTTCGCAAGAATTGCTGCTCCGGCACTACATCATGATGTGATGGAATTTGTTGGACAAGCTTTGCAGCAGAGTGCTGTTCACAATATCCACCTGACAACAGACATGTTGACCAGTTGCCAAGCCACAGATTACATGTGCATCATTGCACACTGGATCTCTTTTGTGGGGGTTAGAGATAAGCTATCTGCACGAGGTGCTGTTGACACAGCTTCGATTTTTGAAGGTACTCGGAAACATGCAACTGTAGCCATGTTCGCCATGGAGAAATCTCATACGGCTGAAAACATTTTACACGAGTTTCGCAGCAAGGTTTTTGAATGGCTGCGGCCGAGAGGGCTTGGTATTGGTTCTGTTGCCACAGACAATGGCAGTAATGTACTCAAGGCCATGGCACTTGGTTCCTATTTCAGGGTTCTGTGTTTGGTGCACTGCATAAACATTATAGTTCAAGACTTTCTGAAAAAAGAACCCATAGTCAGCAATTTACTGGCCATCTGCCGAAGAATATGCACTCATTTCAGCCATTCTTTTAAAGCTCGGAAGCAGCTGAGGATCATCCAATGTGAACATAGAATGCCAGTCAAGGCACTCATCCAGGAGGTGGCAACACGCTGGAACTCAATGTATTACATGCTTGATCGTCTGTATGAGCAGTACAGGTCAATCCATGAATATGTCTGGAAAAGAAAAGGGGATGCTACTGTTAAAGGCATGAACCTTGAGCTGGAGCAATGGAGCCTAATTAAATGCCTGACTGAGATGCTTTGTCCTTTTGAGGTCTTCACACGTGAAGTCAGCAAGGAGGACTGTACAATGGGCCAAGCTATCCCATTATTGCAAATGCTAGAGCATCAGCTGAATAATGTGTCTGAATTATACAAAGGTGTAGAGGACAAAAGGGAAGCTCATAACTTGGTGGAGAGCTTATCCCGTCGCTTAGCTGAAAATGTAAGGATACAAAATAAAATGTTGTCACAAGAACATTACGTTTGTGCTACAATTCTGGATCCACGTGCAAAATTTGGACTGAAGACATTCTTTGCTTTTTCCGAGATTGATGTTGCCCGCTACAAAACTTGCATGGCTGAAGCGGCCAGTAAGTTGGAAAATGAACGGCTGCTAATTAAAAGCCCGCAAGATCAACCCACAAGAAGTACTGCAGCAGGCCATGCAGGATCAAGTGCAACTTCGTCGGCTGAGGGCAGTGCGTTAGGATCACAAGACTCACCATCACTATCGACCACAGCAACAATAACTGGATCAGCAGGCGGAGTACAATCATTACACGATTGGTATGTAAAGTTAGGCATTAATAAGCACAGTGCTGATGCACAGAGAAAAGAGCCCGAAACCTTACCAGCAGCAACCCTGAACATTGAGCGGATGGTCCAGGCCTATCTGGACGACCCAACAGAGGTGTACATTGATCAAAACCCATTGCAGTATTGGTATAGGAAAAGGTCTGAATGGCCACAGCTCAGCAGGCTGGCGATAAGCTATCTAGCTTGCCCTGTCGCAAGTGTCTCTTCCGAACGTGTTTTCAGTGCTGCTGGTTCCATTGTAACATTGAGAAGGACCAGTCTATCGCCAAAAAACGTGGAGAGGTTAACAATGATCAAAATGAATCAGCACTTCATACCACCGAATTACACAATACATGAAGCAATGGAGGAAGATGAGGACAGCGGCTCAGGTGACGGAAGTATTGTGTCACATGATTACCTACTACTGGCTGAACCCCCAGAGTTTGAGGACGAGCTATACTTCCCTGACAATTAGGCTTGCACTTACTGTCTTCCTCCCTTTTTTCTCCCTTTGTTTGTGTGTCTGTCATTCCGGTTACAAACTTGTGAATCACAACAAATCCATTACCACCGTCTTCTACTCTTCTAATTTAATATACAAGTTTCAGGTGTCTGCAATTTGACAGTACAGTCCTCCGAATCCAGCTCCTCCGCTCCATCATACTGAATCTCCTGCTCAATTCCATTTCCCTCATGAATGATGATTGGATGATGGTAAATAATACAACAACAAATTCAAACTTTCCTAGTCCTTCCAAAAGAAGTGGAGCATGAATCAGATGACTACTATAGCTATCCTCCTTTCAGAGGAGACTGGCCATTAACTGAAAATAAGATGGAACAGGTAATGATTAATGCCATGCATTGGACGCAGAGTCGCAGACTGAATGATTTAGATTTTGTTGTGTTTGTTGTGCATGAATTTATGTAATTGTGCACTGCCACTAATCAACTTTCTACAGAACACACTAAACTTAACTCAAGGTAAATTCAATTTTCCCCTTCTTGCAAATATTAAATTTGTACTTCTACAGCTAGGTGATACATTGCTTTTAATTCAATACAGGAAGGGGACTCACTCAATCTGCGCAATGAGTATGATTGACACAACAGCACCGTCCATCATGATGATGGCGAAATAGACGGCCCGTTAACTTAAGATGAGAAGGAACAGGTAATGACAATTAATGGCATGCATTGGACACCTGACTCTGAGCGATTGGTCTTTGTGTTTTCGTTGTTTGTTTGTTGTGCACAAAGTGAAGTCAAAGTGTACTAGTAATCTATCTTTCTGTACACACTAAAGAATGACTCAAGTCAGTAATATTTCTACTCTTGTTGTGTAATAAAAATTTGACTTATACTGCAGGCCGATCTTCACAGTCAGTCAGTAAAAGTATCGGAGATGATGATGAAGTCAGGAGGATGTTTCATGAGTGGCATAAAACGTAAAAGCCTAAAGGTAAACGCGTCAACAACAACCACAGCAGACCCAAATGTCTGTGTAGAAGTGGAATAGAGTGTAGCGGTGGGATGACTGCGGTGCATTGATTTTACTAACTTAAACTGTAAAATGCTCTGTTTGGAATGGATAATGTGCTTTGCATTTGTCCAACTCTAAAGTCTTAACGTAGGATGTGCTACTGCTAAGCACTGTGGGCCTGCTCTCTCCTGTTATTGTTGAAGGTCAATGCTGGAAACAGACTAGAGTAGAGATGATGCATACATGCCACCTCGGAAAGTGTTCTTGTTGCACTACACCATAACTTGTGCATTTGTTTCAACTTTGTTTCTCAATCCCCTATGGTTTTCCATCTACAATTACAGGCCGGGCCTTGCCCTATACTTTGGAAAACATTACAATGCACACTTACCTTACCAATAAATCAAAACATTTTTTCCAGCCGGGCAGTGGCGAGTGGCGAGGCGACACACCCAAGATTGATGGACGAGAGGAGCAAGAGGAATGCCGAGATGCAAATCCAGTCCACATTTTTTACCAGGATAACACAGTAACAGTATCCACTTTAATCTTCTTTTAAATAATTTAATTAATATTTTGTATACAAACTTTACAACAGTGTGTTCTTGGAGTTGTTATTATCATCATTAGGTTTGCTCCGTGTTTACGATTCTTCCCTACCAATATTTAAAATTTCTATTTGCTATCTGTAAAAGTATTAAGGCCGGAACAACAGAACAAGAACTAGAAGTGTATGTAATCCGGGTCTCTCATCATCATGCATGCATTTCCTTTTTCTCCCTTAACATATGGATATGGTAGTCTTCAATGATTGTCGTTTGTTTGTCCATGCATACTGTTTTTCTATGTCAAACCTTTCCCAAAAAACCCCTTCCCATCCATTCAACAAACCCTAACCCTCTTCCCCCGGGCTGTGTGACTTATTGTCGAGGTGTGACTAAATTAAATGTACACCAATACTTAATCACACACTTGCTGGGGCGGATGTGGCGAAAGCAACACTACTTCAATTTCGAGGCAGAGCGATGATCTTCTTCTGCTTGCCCAGTTGCCCACCCATGAGTAGGATATTTCAGAGGTTATTTTATTTAACAAAGGAACATATACCTCAGCATGAATTGCCGCCATTGATTGGATTTGTTTGTTGTCATTCCTCATATACAGCACTAACTGTTAGGCTGTAGGCCTAGTCAAGTGACTCGACACAACTATAGTTTGTAACTCTGTCTAGTAGGCTATCCCAACCACCATTATGTTTTGTTGTCAAAAATTTGAGCATATTATTGTTGCTCGGTAAGTTCTGTACTGTACTTCATTCTACTACTCCTCTAACAGTCTCTGAAAGGCGATTGACTGTCTCCTTTTCTTTTTTTGCAAATGCTGCCGCCCTGCCAGTTTCTACTACTACTACTATACTACCACCACCACCACCCCAATCATGGCATGTATGAAAAAGGAAACCATCTTCACCATGCAGCCATTGCTGTGCCACAGTTGGACATAAACATCAAGCACCGGTAAGAGAGAAGTTTGGGGGAGGCAGAATTAATAATGGACATGTTGTCAATGATTTCATTTTCACACACCAGTCCAGATAAATAATGCATAGACTAGAGGACAGACTGAAAGTACTAGAAGGACAAGTCAATGAGTGAGGTGTGTCGCATCTATCTGTTTGTGTCTTATACAGTCAGCCAATTATTTAAATCAAACACAGGCTATGGGCGGCCATGCACCAGCAAGGAAACAGTGTGATGTAAAACAGTTAACCCACCTACAAAACATTAACAACATTGCATGTAACATAGAAAAATATATTTAATTTACCCTAACAAAAATAAACTAAACCCACAAAAGCTGACCCACCCCCCTCCCTAACCCCAACCAATGTCCATAGGAGAAAAAGTCCGTAACGCCCAAAGAAGTTAACAACAAACCCACCCAAACAAGAATTAAAAAAGGGGCAGAACAAGATAACAGGGACGAAGGTGTGGGGCGGCACTCAAGGAGGACACGCATCTGGCCCTCTAAACGGGCGATGCGGCGTCTGAGTGCGCGGCAGTTGCAGCCACAGTGGGGGGGGGCACCGGAGATGGCACTACGGTGGCAGCGGGCAGCCGCCAGACGGTGGCGCCGTACCGCTGGAGGGCGGTGGCTGGGGCCCGGGCCACTGGAGGAGGCTTGAAGATTTGCTGCCGCAGTCTCTTCCTCCTCCTCGGCTAAGACCACCAGCCGCCGGTATTCCTGCTGGATTGCCTCCAGCTTCCGGCGCCGTGCCTTGGCGGCCAACTCCTTGCGGTTTAGTTTAGGAGTAGCTGTGTATCAAAAAGAAAAAAACAAGACAATTGTAAAATATACTCTTAGAAAAACAGTAAGACAAGTTAATTATTTATACACATAGTGGCATGGTAGAATAGCACTATAAAGCACAGTAGTACATAACATTTTAAATCTCGCCCGTCCTTCCTACTTCCACCCGTCTTTCACTTTTTAGTTGAACAGTGAGTGCACCAGGTGCTCTTCTCCATAAAACTTTCAAAGCGGAGTTGAAATCAGATAGATGAGGCCATTGGTTACTCAATACTCCCACTCCTATGACAATGAAAGGGAATTCTAGTCTTCTAGTTCACTCTTCAAACGTCCCCAACAACTCATACTTACTTATGACATCGGGTGGCGGGCAGACTTTGTCCGCCCGCCATCCTCACGCTTAAAAGGGTGGGGGTCCTGTGGGGACAATTAATTAGGATGATGCGCCCGGCACAGTGGCGGGCGCATCCTGTTTTTTTTACATTCTGGTTGGCGTTGCCGAAAGCAATGCTAAAAATACATGTTGTGCTGCTTTTCCAAGCACAACATGACGGGCCCCACACGGAGCCTGTCACGTTTTGCTTTGAAAGGCAGGGGGGTACCATAGCATAGGTAGGTAGTACCCTCCATGGGGGCCCCCAAGCATACTCTGCAATGTCTGCATGCCTTTCCGTGGCGGACGGCAACGCCGCCACGCAAAGGCATTCCAAAATGCAGATTATATGGCTGGCGGTGTGTTCAGAGAGACACCACCGCCATATTGAACCCTTTTCCGCCTGGTCGACATGTGGGGGTCTGAATATTTTCTACAGGGAAGGCGGGAGGTTTGCCCCTGTGGTGTCGGCAGTGAATACCGCCGGCCCGGCGGGGGCAATACGCCCGCCATCCTAATTGGGCCCTAAGTCGCAACTGTACAGTATACAAATACATACAGTACACCCTTGCAGTGAGTGTACTGTCAAGTTCAACAATAGTTAAGGATTATGAATCTAACTTACCACCGCCCGCCAATGGTGCTGCCACTCCCCCTACTCCTCCATTGCTATCTGCAGCAACTGCCGCATCCTCGCCCTCCGCGTCGTCTTCGCTGGCCCCGGCAATGGTGGTCGGTAGTGCGCCTAGAAAACATTACACATTTATTAGGCGTCATGTACACCTCCCCCTATTGATCAGTAGCAAGGTTGAAAAATGAGTTAATACTAACATACATCAGTAGTACAAATCAGGTAGTAGTAGAGTAGACACTAAGGTGCCGATTCCGATCCTGTAAAACCCGGGTACCAACCGTCGTACGGAGCGTTTTCTCCGTCCGACTCGTACCCGGGAAAACCACCTTACAAACCTGCAAGTACGATTCGTACAGAAATACAATTTCCGTACGATTCGTACAAAACACCGACCGGCTAAAATATACCCACAATTCCGATCCGGGACACCGCGTACGTGACATCCGGACGGAGTTAGGCAGCGTTTCACGAACCAGCAAGTACGATTCGTGCCTACGTCACTCCGCACGTAGCATTTTTTACGGGAGCCAAAAACTGCCGGGAAATTGAGGAGGACGCGAGGAAGGAGCCCCTGTATGCGACGGACAGCCATGGACCCCATCCTACATGTCATCCCGGCCCTCATAGCCTACGACCTGGTGCACAGGAACCGACGCAGACGCCGCAGAAGGTCAGAACAACACCCAGGGGCAAAGGTGGGGGGCAGGAACCATAACCCCCACCCAAGGCAAAATGTATACATGCCCTGTGCATACCGTACCTCCAGTGACTGGTCACTCCGGGGGGGGCGTGTCCACCAAGGCCTGCGTCCCGCCACAACGGAAGTGGATGCGTCCTGTCACTACAACAATTGTGGTATGCACCGTACCCACGCCTTAAGAGCATGGGTACGGGTCGTACCACGCCTACCCCTACGTCACCCCAACATTGGGGGTTCGGCCCGTACCCAGGCCTTCAGAGCGTGGGTACGGGTCGTACCACGCCTACCCCTACGTCACCCCAACAATGGTGATACGGCCCATACCCACGTTCTGTAGGCCTGGGTACGGGCCGTACCCCTACGGCACCCCAACAATGGTGGTACGACCCGTACCAACGCTCTTCAGGCCTGGGTGCGGGCCGTACCACCATTCTTGGGGTGACGAAGGGGTAGGCGTGGTGCGACCCGTACCCACGCTCTGAAGGCCTGGGTACGGGCCGTGCCCCTACGTCACCCCAACAATGGTTGTACGGCCCGTACCCAGGCCTGAAGAGCGTGGGTACGGGTCGCACCACGCGTACCCCTACGTCACCCCAAGAATGGTGGTACGGCCTGTACCCAGGCCTGAAGAGCGTGGGTACGGGTCGCACCATGCGTACCCCTACGTCACCCCAAGAATGGTGCTACGGCCCATACCCAGGCCTGAAGAGCGTGGGTACGGGTCGCACCACGCGTACCCCTACGTCACCCCAAGAATGGTGGTACGGCCCGTACCCAGGCCTGAAGAGCGTGGGTACGGGCCGTACCACCATAGTTGGGGTGCCCTAGTGGTACGGCCCATACCCAGGCCTACAGAGCATGGGTACGGGCCGTACCACCATTGTTGGGGTGACGTAGGGGTAGGCATGGTACGACCCGTACAAACGCTCTTAAGGCCTGGGTATGGGCCGCACCCCTACGTCACCCCAACAATGGTGGTACGGCCCGTACCCACGTTCTGTAGGCCTGGGTACGTGCCATACCCCTACGGCACCCCAACAATGGTGGTACGGCCCATACCCACGCTCTTAAGGCCTGGGTACGGGTCATACCCCCAATGTTGGGGTGACATAGGGGTAGGCGCGGTATGACCCGTACCCATGCTCTGAAGGCCTGGGTACGGGCCGTACCCCTACGGCACCCCAACATTTGGGGTACGGTCCGTACCCAGGCCTTCAGAGCGTGTGGGCGGGTGGGTGGGTGTCGTGCTACGATCCACATCAGTGGACAGAGACATAGGGGTGGGTGCCTATCACTCCCAGCAGTGCCCAGACATATGAGGGGTGGGTGAAGAGGACTCCCAGTAGTGCCCAGACATATGAGGGGTGTGTCCCTATCACTCCCAGCAGTGCCCAGACATATGAGGGGTGGGTGTAGAGGACCCCCTGCAGTGCCCAGACATATGAGGGGTGGGTGCAGAGGACCCCCAGCAGTGCCCAGACATATGAGGGGTGGGTGCCTATCACTCCCAGCAGTGCCCAGACATATGAGGGGTGGGTGCAGCGGACTCCCAGCAGTGCCCAGACATATGAGGGGTGTGTGCCTATCACTCCCAGCAGTGCCCAGACATATGAGGGGTGGGTGCAGAGGACCCCCAGCAGTGCCCAGACATATGAGGGGTGGGTGCAGAGGACTCCCAGCAGTGCCCAGACATATGAGGGGTGTGTGCCTATCACTCCCAGCAGTGCCCAGACATATGAGGGGGGGGGTGCAGAGGACCCCCAGCAGTGCCCAGACATATGAGGGGTGGGTGCAGAGGACCCCCAGCAGTGCCCAGACATATGAGTGGTGGGTGCCTATCACTCCCAGCAGTGCCCAGACATATGAGGGGTGGGTGCAGAGGACTCCCAGCAGTGCCAGACATATGAGGGGTGGGTGCCTATCACTCCCAGCAGTGCCCAGGCATATGAGGGGTGGGTGCAGAGGACCCCCAGCAGTGCCCAGACATATGAGGGGTGGGTGCCTATCACTCCCAGCAGTGCCCAGACATATGAGGGGTGGGTGCCTATCACTCCGAGCAGTGCCCAGACATATGAGGGGTGGGTGCAGAGGACTCCCAGCAGTGCCCAGACATATGAGGGGTGTGTGCCTATCACTCCCAGCAGTGCCCAGACATATGAGGGGTGGGTGCCTATCACTCCCAGCAGTGCCCAGACATATGAGGGGTGGGTGCAGAGGACTCTCAGCAGTGCCCAGACATATGAGGGGTGTGTGTCTATCACTCCCAGCAGTGCCCAGACATATGAGGGGTGGGTGCAGAGGACTCCCAGCAGTGCCCAGACATATGAGGGGTGGGTGCAGAGGACCCCCAGCAGTGCCCAGACATATGAGGGGTGGGTGCAGAGGACCCCCAGCAGTGCCCAGACATATGAGGGGTGGGTGCCTATCACTCCCAGCAGTGCCTAGACATATGAGGGGTGGGTGCAGAGGACTCTCAGCAGTGCCCAGACATATGAGTGGTGGGTGCCTTTCACTCCCAGCAATGCCCAGACATATGAGGGGTGGGTGCAGAGGACCCCCAGCAGTGCCCAGACATATGAGGGGTGGGTGCCTATCACTCCCAGCAGTGCCCAGACATATGAGGGGTGGGTGCAGAGGACCCCCAGCAGTGCCCAGACATATGAGGGGTGGGTGCCTATCACTCCCAGCAGTGCCCAGACATATGAGGGGTGGGTGCAGAGGACTCTCAGCAGTGCCCAGACATATGAGGGGTGTGTGCCTATCACTCCCAGCAGTGCCCAGACATATGAGGGGTGGGTGCAGAGGAGCCCCAGCAGTGCCCAGACATATGAGGGGTGGGTGCCTATCACTCCCAGCAGTGCCCAGACATATGAAGGGTGGGTGCAGAGGACCCCCAGCAGTGCCCAGACATATGAGGGGTGGGTGCAGAGGACTCCCAGCAGTGCCCAGACATATGAGGGGTGTGTGCCTATCACTCCCAGCAGTGCCCAGACATATGAGGGATGGGTGCAGAGGACCCCCAGCAGTGCCCAGACATATGAGGGGTGGGTGCAGAGGACCCCCAGCAGTGCCCAGACATATGAGGGGTGGGTGCCTATCACTCCCAGCAGTGCCCAGACATATGAGGGGTGGGTGCAGAGGACTTCCAGCAGTGCCCAGACATATGAGGGGTGGGTGCCTATCACTCCCAGCAGTGCCCAGACATATGAGGGGTGGGTGCAGAGGACCCCCAGCAGTGCCCAGACATATGAGGGGTGGGTGCCTATCACTCCCAGCAGTGCCCAGACATATGAGGGGTGGGTGCAGAGGACCCCCAGCAGTGCCCAGACATATGAGGGGTGGGTGCAGAGGACTCCCAGCAGTGCCCAGACATATGAGGGGTGTGTGCCTATCACTCCCAGTAGTGCCCAGACATATGAGGGGTTTGGTGCAGAGGACCCCCAGCAGTGCCCAGACAAATGAGGGGTGGGTGCAGAGGCCTCCCAGCAGTGGACAGAGACATGGGGGTGTGTACATCATTCTCCCATTAGCAAAACTCCATGGGTGCATGAAAGCATCCACAATGTGCGACTATGTTGATAGTGCCATGACAACACATCACTGACAGCAGTGTCCCACTCCCATGAGGATGGATGTCCTTCCCCCACTGCATGACACACCACATGTGGGTGTGATGACAAATTACACATGCATACCCACCCCTGGCGGTGGCAGCACAATACACACACTGAGATCATGCAACAAGACTGTATCCTCATGTTAAACCCCACTCAACTAAGAGAGCCTAAGGGAACACACACGGTCACCCACATTCCAGGACTGATAGGAATGTACAGATACTGGGGCTGCCAACAAGTTGTTGCCTCCCATGGAGGGAAAAGGGTGGAGTACCCACAGATACAATGCCCACAATTGTCAATCAGGTGCCCAAATACCCTGCAGAACAAGTAACACATGTGTGCTAGGCTGGGAGTACACACATGCATAGTGCGGAAAAGGGACCATGTCCACATTAAGCCATGGCAACATACTCCATACACAAGTACAGTGGCACAGACGATGCAGGCGGAGACATTGCTGAGCAGGCATGGGCAAAGTTGAAGGGATCCCTCACACAGCAAGGAAATGTAGACACAGGCCAGCACAACAATTGGGAAACATCCTGCAGGGAAGAATTCAGGTGCCACAAAGGAAGGAACACTCCTTGGGACAATGTCACCATACAGTAAGAGCTTACATGACCAAAGATTATTTGCAGAGACCTTGTGATGGCACGCAGATACCAGGGTCCTCCCCATAAGCAGCACACTACAACATTTCCCAGACACCTAACACATTATCACCACCCCAACTCAGGGAGCAGCAGCACCAACAGCAATACCAGAAAAGCATTTGTGTGCAAATGAAAAACAAAATGCTTTATTCAGCATAAAAAAGATTGGATTTGAAATGTACACTATATACAAGGCCCATAGGCCAGTCCATATGCAAATTCCAGGGGGGGGGGGGACACATTGGGACGCGTCTCCCCTAGCTTGCCTGCACAGTTCAGAGTTCCTTTCCATCCACAGGGGGGGGCATCATGTGGGGGGGAAGGACCAGGCACTGCAGAGACAAGAGGGGCAAGGGTAGGTGTTGTGGATGCAGGAACGGACGACTCCACCACAGGGGGTGGGGCAGCGCCAAAGGTGGTGGTTAGGATGGCGCTGCACATGGTTGCAAGGTCTCCCAGCGTCTCCCCTGCACCCGAAGGAACCACAGGCCCCAAGGAGGGGGGTGGTCGGAGGGATGGGTTGCAGCGCTACTGGGGGAGGGTGTGGACAGGGGGGGACTCAACTCCCCTGCCTGGGGACTTCCTCGACCGCTTGCGGGGTGGTGTCACACTGGGGCTGAGGAACAGACTGGCCATGAAGGACTCTTTGTCCGACTGTTGGGCAGGGGAGCTAAGGGGAGTGGTTTTGGAGGAAGTGGGTCATGAGGACTCCGGACTCCCACTGTGGCTGCGTGGCTGCCGTTTGCCCCCCAACCCAGTGGGTGTGCCTACTTCCCCCTGTGTGTGCGTGACTGGAGGTGTGCGCTTGGCCTTCCCTGTTGGTGTGGTGCCTGTGTCTGGTGGGGTGCGTGCATGGGGATGTCTGGGTGTGCTTGGGACAGGCATGGGAGTGGGAAGTGTGGATGGTGCAGGGGTAGGAGGGGGACAGAGCGCTGCAGGAGACCCACTGCTGCCGTCAGTGACGAGTCCATGGACCTCAGCAACATCTGTTGGTCAGACATCGCTGCTGACATGCCCTCCATGTATGACACCATATGTGTCAGCAGTCTGGTGTGGCCATGAAGGACATTAAGCAGAGATGTCTGACCAACCTGCAACTGCCGCAGGATGTCCACAGACTCGGCATTGACGGCAGCAGGGGAGACAGGGGCAGGGGGTGCGATGCCTGGCACGAAGGAGACATGTGGTCGCCTAGCACGGACAGAAGGGACCCGAGCAAGTGGGAGGGTGGTGATGGGAATGGAGGGGGCGGTGAGAGATGTACTGCTGCTTTCAGCTGTGGGAGCAGCCTCCGCTCCCTCTGGGAGCTCAGCCTCGGACCCGTCAGCATCATAGTCGGTGTTGGGACTGGAAAGGTCCTCCGCCTGACTCCCCTCGCCCTCCGTGCCACTTGCTGCGCCAGACTCCCCAGCACTGGTGGCACCGGTGCTGGATCCCTCCTCCACGTCCGTGCCGGTGTCTCCCTTGGTGTCCCCCGACGATGCTGTGGGCAAGGTGAAGAGACAGGAAATAATCAGACACCTGTATACATATGACACATGAGTCCAAACTACATAGGTCACAGTGCATAGCATGAAAAGCATCATGAATAACATCTACAATACTACGCACATATGTAGGCCCTGCACCACACAGTTGGTTGACCCACCATGCCACTTTGAAACAATGGAGAGCATGACACAACAGCAAACAACTTGATATCGAATTATACAGAGAAGCTAGTGTCTGTGGACAATCGAGCACAGCATCTGGACCACACACCGTTGCCAAAAAAGGATGAGCAGGAACCATGTCTTTTAACTTTTGACACATGCTGCAAAGCACAAACATTAAACCCTGCACAACATGACTGGGTCAATACTTGTTGAGTGTCTGTTCCGACTATCATCACACACAGGCCAGACCTGGCAAGGAGACATAAGCTTTGGACATGTAGGCCTTGCCCGCACAAACCCCCCCCCCCTACCTGAGACAATGTGATTGAGACAGAGAAAGGACTTACACCTCTTAATCAGGGATCACAAAAATGTGCTCCATTAAATCCTAATTGCACTCTAACTACCCTTCGTGGGGCTGACCACACATATTATTGACAATCAACCATCATCAGATAGTTGTACACAGACACACAGGCACTGGCCAGTGTGAGGATGCACAAGCCACATTGGGTCACCCTGTACAGTGTACACATGTAGCACACTTTACGTAAATACAAATGAGGCCAGGGTACAATGCCACAGAGGCCAACCTATGCTGAAGACACTGAGAATGTCCACAGTGTTGGATGACACACATGATTCCTAGGAAAAGGTGTCTCAGGGGACTGTAGTGGCCACACTGCTCCATGGTCCTGGATAGATCTGACTGCAACAGGAGCAACCGTCCCCGCACTATGCATATCTCCTCCTCATGCACATCATGTCATGGCCACAACATCGGTCATGCATGCTGCAAGGCAGTTCATTTTAAGCCTCACACTCCTATGTTGAGACTCTGCATCAGTGCCAACAATCATGGACCTCCAAATGACTGAACTGGACAGGGCACAGGCAAGGTCCCAACACATGTCACAGACCACCCCCACACATGATGCTGCAAGTATTGGGCACTTGGATTAACTGCCAGCCTAGATTACCTTGTGCAAGAGTGACTACACACAGACCAGGGAACACATGTCAAGGAGGGTAAGGGAGGAAGAACAGGACCGGTTGACTTTGGGGAACAGGATATGCACTGCACATATAAACCCTGGCAGTGTATCCAGGTGACTGAGCACTTCCAAAAGCTGGTGACACACAACAAACACACATGTACCTACCCCCTTCCTGCTGCTGCTTCTCCTGTAACCGCCTATCCATGTCAGGGAAGACCACCGCCAGGACACGCTTCATTTAAGACCTGGTTCTTTAATAAAGCATATCACTAGCATCGCAGGACTATCCTTGCTATTATTTAGGCGCCTTGATGCCCTTTGGGCTAAGTTTCTGCGCATTATAAATTTTATTTCATTTCATTTGGTGGGTCAGGTGCCGGCGCCCGCGGTTCTTGCCCTCTGGTGAGTCCCCCAGCAGGACCCGGGCGATCCTCCTGGTCCAGCACCGGATATCCTGCCAGCGTTTCCTCACCTGGGCCAGGCGCCGACTGCGACCCTCCACCGACCTCACGGCCCTGACGGCCCGCTTCCAAATCTCCCCCTTGGCGTAGGCGGCTACCTGTGAGGATGACAAAGTGAGACAACATCAATACACCTGCTCCATGTCACAGAGACACACATTAGAACAATTGGGCTTGTTTGAACAGGGCATAGTATGCAGCCAACTCATTGCACCTTTGTCATAGGGACATTATCCTCTGGGGAATGCCAAATGCACTACGTGGCATTTAAAGTACACAGGTGGCATGAGGGGTGCGACAGAATCAATGATCATGGCTCACACTGTGCATCACAAGCAACACCAGGATTATGGACAGCACCTCAAAGCAGTCACGTGCCCCAGGCCACTGACGCAACCTCAGTGGAGTAAACAGACACACACAGGCACAGGACAATCACCTGCCATTGGCAACTGCGGGTACAAACATCACTCTGCACATGTTCCACTTGACTGGGGGGAGTCACAGGTGTGTGGCTAGCTCAGCACGTCAGACACACAGCACGGCTCCCTGCTCACATCAGATGGGTAGGGCATATGCATCCTCCATGCAGCTGGGGTGCAACACTCCACATAGACACTCACCCACATGACAGGGGACTTACACACACACCAATGTCCAGGGGCCGTACACATCATTTGGACACTATCACCACAGGTACACTCAACTCACACACATCTGTGGGAACAGTCACCTGTCACACTGGGGAGACCACAGAATCACATCAGGACTATGGAAACAACATTCCCAAGAGTGATGAATACAGGCCCCAGCTAGGCCCGCAGGACACAAGGGTTCGCTCTCCTGTAATGGAATCTATAAGGAAGTTGGCACGGAAACTGCAAAGTACAAAGACAGCATTTATTAACCCTTAAGGGTGGTCCTACAATCCACACAACACTCTTCAGTATTGCATAGAGTAGCACACAGAACTTACGTACATGGTCCCCTTTTATACACAATAGAGGGGCTCATAAGTGGGTGGATACAACATGAGGCCGAAGAACATTACCATTTATGGTCATTTTCAATACTGAATCAATATGTGGGCGGAGCTAACACACTCCTTGAGCCCGCGAAAACATGGTCAAGCAAGGCTAACTGATAACAGATGTGGTCAAGTCTGGCCATGCGCCAGATGGACAAAGGAGCTATTTATAGACTGTTACTAGGCAGATTACAAGAGCAACTAACACAGAGGTTGGACTCTTCTCGTGGGGAACACGTGGAAGCATGACAATACAAAATGGAGTCCGAACTTCGGTCAACATAACGGAGAAAACATGATCTAAAGTAAGGGAATTAATGTCTTTAGTAAATGCTTAATCACATCATTGTTTCAATTTACAACAGACGACCCTTTCAGCATTTACTGAAGACATCCGGTCTGTTAGAATAATCATCATATATATCAATTGTCATCATTTCTTCAACTTCTTTAGCTAGACGTTTCTGGTGAGCAACATTGGCAATAGTTTTCTTATCAGGGATACAAAATGATACACATAATGAGCAGAGTAAGGGACCACATTGAACGCAGATACAGCACGAAAACAGAACCGCTACAATAATGCAGAGACCAGTTAGAACCTTCCATCCCCAGGCAGTAATTAATGCCCAGAACCATCCAGAAAAGGACCAAGTGCCATTTTCTGTATGGATCTCAGCTGCAATTTTATGCAGTTTATTTATGGCATTATAAACTGATGGCGTATGATCAGGGATAAACACACAACAGCTACTTCCGATAATTTTACATGCTCCTCCTCTGTCAGCTAGCATAACGTCTAATACCATACGATTCTGCAATGCAACAATTCTAGTAATTTGCAATTCCTCCGTAAGATTCCCAAGAGCAGCAGCAGTCTGATTTGTCACAGCCTCTACCACTCTTGTTAATCTTCGAATCTTCCTACTATTCAGGGCAGCTCCAACAAAGAAAAACAGTCCTAAGTTAAAATCAATATACTGTTGCAGACTGGTATCAGTCTGATCTACATCGTCAATTGATAAAGTACGTTTATACCTATTTACAGTCACATTATTCAATAATTTCAGATCCTTATGATAAGATGCAGGAGCTAGAAATACAGGAGGTAATAGAAATGATACATAGCATACCCCAGACCACCCAGCCGGCAGACGGTAATAACCTTTATTTCCACATACAAAGTACGTATTATGGGAGGCTAAAAAGGTACTATTGTTCAACCCATCGATATTCAGAACAGTAATACAATCACTAACACCAACAGGGATAAAACCCACACTCTGGACACACAGGTCCGCTTGAGCTTGTGCTACTTGAATCACAAATTTGTCCTTTCCCACAGTGTCTCTTGTGTTCGTGAAGATGTAGGGAATGGATTCATTGTCTGGTCGGTATTCTTCCCACTCCCAAATTGTCCCATTCGCTTGTGGATACCCATTTTTGTCTTGATGGCATTCTTTATTGAGTCTGAAGAGCAATCGTCCCACTGTCGGTTTCCGAGTAGCAAAAAGCAAAGTATACCATGCTCTACAAGAGCCATTATGAGAGAAAGGAAGTGGTATAAATGGCGTTCCTCCTTTCTTCTGATGAGCTGGCATCATCCCACATATCCAACAGTTCGTAGCGTTCGTAGCAACGTGGGTATGATGCAGCATCTGGATGAAAGTGTTGTTCAAGTAAGACTGTCGATGCTTCAACTCTTGATACGGTAATGTATAAAAGTAGTGCTCCTCCGGCACCGGAGTTGTCAACACAAGAATCTTCCGAGCGGGTGTTACATCCTCCACGAACCATGTGGTTATTCCAACAATGGCTACTGTGAACATGAACCCTAATGCACAAAGGATTTTCTTTTTCTCCATGTCAAAGTAAAAAATAAAACCCAATATCTTCCTGAAACTAAAAGTCTGTCAGAACTCTTCCCCTTTGGGCAGCGGTTGATTTCTTCACCAGCGGGCCAAGATGGGTGTCGCTACACTAATGCAGGGCTGATCCCCCCCCCCTTGCCTCATCGGCTCTCCGTTTCACTAACCCAAGGGCCGTTCTGACAGTATGTCCCGGTACTGGAAAACTCACTTCCTTGGTCGAAGATGATATCGCCTTCCTCCAGGAGTCGCGTGGTCCGGAAAGAGCTCCTCAGTGGCGTTTGGCTCCGCAGCACGGCCTGTCTCTGCAGCCAAGATTTCTCGTTGATCGGTCAGCACGGCAGGTTCCACCAACCCGGGCGGCACCTTCCTACAATGCAGGGAGTGGATCCAATTCTTCCGGTTGGAGACTCGCACAGCCGTCCTCGTTGCGAGGAGGACCTGCTCAGGACCCACCCATCTCGGTTCCAAGCTGTTTGTTCTGTCAAATATTTTCACCATCACGTGGTCACCAGGTCGGAGACCATGTCCTTCACCGGTAGACCGATCAGGGAGCGCCTCTCGGACCTGTTGATGAATAGAAACCAAGTTATCCGTTAACTGTGCCAGATAATCGTTCATCATTACACAAGGTACATCATACACAGCCTTAGGTTTTGGTGGACCCCAAATATTCATTGGGCGTCCGAAAACAATTTCGTACGGTGTAAGGCCAGTTCGAGAGTGTGGTACCGATCTAATTGACAATAACGCCAGCGGTAGAGCATCTGGCCAAGTCAAAGACGTTGAAGCTTGAATTTTAGCGATCTTGAGCTTCAGTGTGCCATTATACTTCTCGACTAGTCCTGCAGACTGAGGGTGGAATACCGCGTGAAACTTCTGGGTGATGCCCAGGCCCTTCAAGACATACTTTATAACATCCGCTACAAAGTGAGGCCCATTATCACTCCACAGAAGTCTGCAGACGCCATATCGAGGGAAGAACTCTTTCAGCAGCAGCTTCGCAGTAGTCATTGCAGTATTGTCTTTCGTAGGGTACGCTTCAACCCATTTGCTGAAAGCGCAGACCACTACTAGAACATACTTCAGATTGTTACAGCGCTCAAGCTGGATGTAATCCATCTGCAAAACCTCGAAGGGTGCAGTAGGTGTCACAAATCCTCCTGCTGGAGTTCGAGTACCCTTTCCTGGGTTATACTTCAGGTAGATCATACACGTCTGCACCACCCTCTTTGCTGTGCTAGCAATCTCTGGATGCTCCCAGACTTGGGTAAGCAATTTCACAATTGCGGAAGCTCCAACATGTGCTAGCCCATGTGCCATCTGAACCATAGGTTGTACAAAAGCCGTGGGTAATTTCCATCTATCCATCTGCTTATTTCTCCAGCAGCCCTCGTCATCCAGTTCTCCCTCGCTGGCCCATTGTTCCCGCTCTTTGTCAGAAGCGGTCCTCTGCATTTCTCGCACTTCCTCCTTCGCATCATGCCATCTTTCCACCTGTGACTTTACTACATACATGGCAGTAGCACCGGGCTGCATCGCAGTCTCCCGTGCTACTCGATCTGCTAACGCATTCCCTTCTCCAACTTTATCCACTACTTTCCTATGGGCGCTACACTTAACGATGGCAATTTTCTTTGGGTATGTCAATGCGGTTAAAAGATTGTGAACTAACTCTCCATGCATTATCTGTACTCCATGTGACGTTAAAAACCCTCTCTCCTTCCAGAGTAGGCCGAAGTCATGCGCTACTCCGAAGGCATAGCGGCTATCTGTATAAACATTCACACATAATCCTGTACTGAGCTCACATGCTCGTGTTAATGCTATCAGTTCCGCTGCTTGAGCTGATTTCTGTGGTATGCGTGCTGTCTCCACTATCGTTTGCAATGTGGTAATCGCATACGCTGCTGAAGTCGTACCATCTGGTAGCTTCAGGCAGGATCCATCCACCCACAGTTCTCCATCTACATCTGGAAAGGGCGTATCCTGTAGATCAATACGACCCTTTGTTTGTTCCTCAGTCACGAGAATACAATCATGCGCTTTCCGCGCCTCAGGCTGGGTTTCGGGGTATGGCAATAATGTTGCCGGGTTTATCGTTACGCACCTTTTTAACGTAATATGAGGAGCCAAAAGCGTCAACTCATATCCCGTTAAACGGGCGCTGGTCAAATGCTGCGTCTTCGTTTGATTGAGCAGGGCATCGACAGCATGGGGGACTAATACCAACAACTTATGAGATAACACAATTCCCTCACTTTGGCGTATTGACACAGCTGTCGCCGCAACCGAGCGAAAACACCCTGGTAATGCTCGGGCGACAGGATCAAGTACAGCCGAAAAATATGCACAAGGGCGCTGCTTATCGCCGTGCATCTGCACTAAAACTGACAATGCACATCCATCTTTCTCATGCACATACAACGAAAAGGGTTTTGCATAATCAGGGGTCCCTAACACTGGTGCTGAACAAAGGGCCTGTCGTAGTTGCTGAAAAGCAGTATCACACTCATCTGACCAAGGGATTGGGATAGGCGTGTCCTTAGTCAAGAGGGCTAACAATGGCTTAGCTATGTGCGAAAACCCCAATATCCACTGTCTACAAAAAGAAACAAGACCCAAAAATGCACGCACGTCCTTCTGCGTGGACGGTCTCGGTGTGTCCAAAATTACTTGGATACGATCCGGTGTGAGTGCACGTCCCTCCTTAGACAAAAGGTGACCCAAATAAGTCACCTTTGGTCTACAGAATTGCAATTTCTTCCTAGATACCTTATGATTGTGGGATGCTAAAAAAGAAAGTAAGGATAACGTACTTTTTTCACACAACTCCAGGGTGTCAGCCGCCAGCAAGATGTCATCGACATATTGAATGAGGGCGACCCCCTCGAGCAGAGCAAAGGAATCCAATTGTCGTTTCAAAGCCTGACTGTAAATGCTAGGGCTTTCTGTGTAGCCCTGGGGGATCCTACAAAAACGATAAGATCTATTATTTAATGTAAACCCAAAAAGATATCGACTATCAGGGTGAATGGGAATGGAAAAGAAGGCATTCTTCAAATCGATCACGGAGAACATAGTCGCCGTAGGTGGTACCAAAGTAAGCAACGTCGTGATATCGGAAACCACTGGGTACTGAGGTATCACGATCTTGTTCACTTCTCTCAAATCAATTATAAACCGATAAACTCTGGCATCCGTATCCTTTTTCAGTATGGGAAGAATCGGACTGTTACAAATGTTGTAGGGGACTTCCTCCACTACCCCTACCGCTATCAAATCCTGCACTATCTGTATGAGAGCCTCCTCACCCTCCTGGGAAATACGGTACTGAGGGAGGCGTGGTAACACCGCCCCCTCCTGGACGCTAATGTGGACCGGTGGAATCACCATTTGTCCCACATCAGTATCCGAAGTTGCCCATAAAGCACGAGGGAGGGTAGCTAACAGCGCATCCTCTGACATCGCACACATCCGTTCAGATCGGGGGTAATTGTCATTCAATATTACCCGTACACCAGCAGGGGAGCAGCGGATCGTAGCCCTAAAATGCTTTAACATATCAAGACCCATAATGTTGTCCGGTGTGTACGGGGCAAGCAGAAACGGACAGGGTGCAGAAAAAGAGTCAACTTTAAACATGAGGGGCTGCGAAAGAGGGCTTCGGGAGAGTGTACCGTCAAACCCTACCGATGTGACCATTAAGCCGGATGGGGGAGCCCCCGGAACCAATTGCTTAGACAGTGCACTACGTGTCGCTCCTGTATCCACTAGGAACTGATCAGTAGAGCCCAAAACCACAGCCGATACATAAGGACCCTTCTGATCGACCGGCACCTCAACTGATTCTAAACCCCATCCAACGCATCCCTATGCATGCTGAGAGTCATGGTACCCCGACCGGTCAATCCCCGACACTTGATACTGATGCTGACGATCGAAAACATTTGATCTGTCTCGGTGCTGCCCAGCAGAGTCAAAACGAGCCTGTTCGTTAGAATTCCCTCGAAAGTTCGAGAAACCCCCTCTACCTCGCGGGCCACCGTGGGTATGCCCCTGACGCGATGCATGCAACACCGGGCAGTCCCTAGCCCAATGACCCGATTGCTTACAATACGCACATTGGTTCCTATTTAAATCAGATCGGCCCGAGGGAGGACCATAAGATCCTCCCCTACCTCTATTACTACCCCGTCGGGGCGGGCCATAGACTTGTGCCAACATCACCTTTGTTTTCAAATCTTTCGATTTCTTTTCCTCCTGGCCCTTTGCTTCTTGCTCCTGACGCTCATAATACTGGGCGATAGTCAGGAGGGCTGTCGGTGTAGCGGAAGACCAAGAGCTTTCACTCGCTTTTAAACGGGCCGCAACTGCCGGCAGCAGATTAGCCACATATTTATCCGCAAAAAGGTGGCGGCCCGTATCGTCAGTAAGCGACTGGCCACTAAAATCATGAAACGTCTCCTCAAAGCGCGTAAAGAAGTCCGCAACTGACTCATCAACTTTCTGTTTACATGCAGCTAACATATTCCAGTCAATCTTTTTAGGGGGGATAATTGTCTTCAACTTAGCCACAATAGCGGCAGGGAGATCTAAAATACTCTGGGGCGGTTTCTGCGCGGGCTTCCGCTCCCTATCCTCATCCTCAAGGTCAGACCACCGGGCCTTAAAGGCAGCTATATCATCTACCTTTCGGACAGATCGCCACATATCCGGTGGTAGAATAAGGCCAAAGAACAGGTCTATATCTGCTAAAGTCATAACGCAAGAATTCAAAGCCCCCTCGACTTCTCCGTAAAAGGCCGCTGGATTCTTGCGGGGGTCAGGCAGCGCATTCTTTAATGCCATGACATCAGCTCTATGCCACGGAGTATAAACCCAATTATACACAAAATATCCCTTAGCATCGGCGGAGGTAATGTCCGAGCTAGTCCCCGCTCCTTTAGGAGGAACATACAAAGGCGCCGCCTCGCGCATTGGCTTAGCATGCACTAGATCGCTCTTATCTGATTGAGAGGTGGATGAGTGGCCTTCTGCGGTACACGAATCCGACTGCGTCTCCTCCCCTGCTCGTTGGCGCGCTTTTTCTTTATGGGCCAGCACCGCGTCCCGCAAGGCGAATAGCCGCCGAGCCGTATCAGGAGCCTTAGAGGGAGAAAAAACACCATCATGCAATGCTTTAGCATCCAATGTCACTTCTTCAGGCTCAAAGACACTAGAATATTTCCGAAAAGCAGCAATCACTTCCTCAGCGAAATGACTCAAAAAATACAATCTCTCTCTATCCTGCCACGACCCCCAAGTATGGAACAATTCATCCACGGACACCTTGCCCTTAAGTGCACGGAAAGAAATTTGTCGAAGCTCAGCCATATGTTCAGCCGATAACATGGACCGCGTATCTACCTTACCCGTACCCGGGACAGAATCTTGTGGCCTCGGAGCAGATGCGCCAACATAAGGGGGCGGAGAGCGATCTAGTAAATAAAAATCATCATCAAGATTATTAAGGACAGGATAAAGTGGCTGCCGAACAGCATATTGACCCGAGACTTGCAGCCTACGCTCTTTCTCTTGTCTCTCCGTTTGTTCTTTGTCCTCCCGACGCCTCGCTTCCTGTGCTCGCACATGATCATTCTTCCGTTGTTCTTTATCAAACAGCGCTTTCTCACGCTTCTCTCGCTCACGCACCTCCTTCACCCACAACCGCACACACTCAAACATATCCTGACGAGCACGCCGCTTACACATACACTGTTCCACATACTCAATCTTACGTATATCAAACGATCCATACAAAGGCCATCGTAACTCAGGATCTTTTTTAGTATATTTCCTCCATACTGTGCTGTACATTATGGAAGAAAGACCATGCTTCACATACATATCCCTATTAGGAGTCCCCTCTGGGGGAGCTGGAGCAGATTCCTCGAGGTTCAACCGGTTTCCAAAACAGCAACACCACTTACGGAGTGCGCTAAAAGCAGGCATGCTCAGGAATAATGCAAAATATGCAATATTATAGAAAAAATGGCACTTAATCGTTGCGCCGTTCAAAGTTACACAGCTCCGGAGAAATCTCTCCACATTACCTGCCTATATGTGTTGCAACGCATATATTTTCACAAAGACAAATACAAAATATGACTAGTCATCACAAATCAAACTCAAATAGCCGGACCAGGCTTCAAAAACTCGGAGCAAGTACCGTACACCGGTTCTTACCAATCAAGAGTCCAGATTCCAACTGCCAAGCTCCACAATCGCCCAAACGGCTTTCACGGCAGGACCGACAGAAGAGGTCTCAGTCGAGGACCGGCGCCACCCAGACGGTCAGCTCGGAAGGGAAGGAAGAAAAACCTCGGGATGCCAGGGCTAAGACGCCGCTGGCAGTGATCACGTCCCCGGCCAAGTTCCTCACCTTCGTCGCGACCAGTCCTTCGAGCATCCGAGTCGCCGATGAGCCCCACGTGACGGGCGCCAATTGATGAATACAGGCCCCAGCTAGGCCCGCAGGACACAAGGGTTCGCTCTCCTGTAATGGAATCTATAAGGAAGTTGGCACGGAAACTGCAAAGTACAAAGACAGCATTTATTAACCCTTAAGGGTGGTCCTACAATCCACACAACACTCTTCAGTATTGCATAGAGTAGCACACAGAACTTACGTACATGGTCCCCTTTTATACACAATAGAGGGGCTCATAAGTGGGTGGATACAACATGAGGCCGAAGAACATTACCATTTATGGTCATTTTCGATACTGAATCAATATGTGGGCGGAGCTAACACACTCCTTGAGCCCGCGAAAACATGGTCAAGCAAGGCTAACTGATAACAGATGTGGTCAAGTCTGGCCATGCGCCAGATGGACAAAGGAGCTATTTATAGACTGTTACTAGGCAGATTACAAGAGCAACTAACACAGAGGTTGGACTCTTCTCGTGGGGAACACGTGGAAGCATGACAATACAAAATGGAGTCCGAACTTCGGTCAACATAACGGAGAAAACATGATCTAAAGTAAGGGAATTAATGTCTTTAGTAAATGCTTAATCACATCATTGTTTCAATTTACAACAAGAGGATTAGCCAGGCTGAATGTGGCATGCACCATGCAGTGATTGTCACAGTAAGCACAATGCAAGTGAGGAGTGCAGATATGAACCACATCAGGCTCTGCATGGGAGACATAAGGCATTCCAACCCCCCTGGGACCCACCATGAACAACATTGCATGTCTGTCACACCTGGACACAATGCCAGAAGTGACAGACACAAAAAAGGGGCACAGTCACAGCTAGTGGAGTCAGCACTATGTCTATGTCTATGTATTGGCATTTGTAAGGCGCATATATCACCCGAAGGTCTCATAGCGCCAGCAGATACTCAGATGATAGGCATAGGTCACGCAGAATTAGAATAGCCATGTTTTCAAGAGTTTGCGAAATTTCTGGTGGCTGGGTTCAAGTCTAATGTGCAATGGGAGGGCATTCCAGCTTTCGGGGGCAATTTTGGAGAAGGATCTGTCTCCATTTCTGACAGTTCGTACTTTAGGGACCGTAAGAAGGTGCATACTGGAGGATCTGAGTGTTCTGGTCGGGTGGTAGTCTGTCAGTTTATTTGCTAGATAGACTGGGCCTTTGCCGTTCAGAGATTTATGGACTAAGCAGCACATTTTGAACTTAATGCGTTTTTTGATGGGGAGCCAGTGAAGCGACTTCAGACAAGGGGCGGAAGGGGTACGAGGGGGAAGATCAAGAGCCATCCTGGCTACAGTATTTTGGAGGACCTGGAGTTTGTTCAAGAGATTCTCATTTATGGAGGCGAAAAGGGCATTGCCGTAGTCCAGGCGACTAATAATAAGTCCCTGGATTAGAGGCAACCGAGAAGAAAGAGGAATCCACTTGAAGATTTTCTTTAAGTTACGCATGAGCCCAAAGCTGGTGTGAGAGATGTTGTTGATATGGCCAGCCAAGGTGAGTTTATTATCAAGCATGATCCCTATGTTGCGGGCTGCTGCCTTGGGAAGATGGCAAGCTCCCAGCGATGCTGGCCACCACTCGTCTTACCAATGTCTATGAGCGTTTCCGAAAAGCAAGATCTCAGTTTTGGCCGCATTAAGTAAAAGATAGTTACAACTATGAGCCGGTGGAGTCGACGGACTCTGGTTACGCACCTGCGCGCTACGAGAGGTACTAGACCTGATAACGATTTTAGCAGCTTACACAGCAACCCCACACTCATTTTCCTACTCCCTGCTGACGAGAGGCAACTACCTCGAAACACGTGTCCAGGGATGGCACACGCCACGCATACTTGCATTCACACTCGAGCATAGGTGTATCCGCCGACGCTGACCTTCAGGGACCATTTTCATTGGGGGAACACGACTGGTAGGTGTAGCAGTGTGCGACCAATTGGGTTTGACTTTATATTCAGGCTCCCTTGAGCCGGTGGAGTCGACGGACTCTGGTTACGCACCTGCGCGCTACGAGAGGTACTAGACCTGATAACGATTTTAGCAGCTTACACAGCAACCCCACACTCATTTTCCTACTCCCTGCTGACGAGAGGCAACTACCTCGAAACACGTGTCCAGGGATGGCACACGCCACGCATACTTGCATTCACACTCGAGCATAGGTGTATCCGCCGACGCTGACCTTCAGGGACCATTTTCATTGGGGGAACACGACTGGTAGGTGTAGCAGTGTGCGACCAATTGGGTTTAACTTTATATTCAGGCTCCCTTGAGCCGGTGGAGTCGACGGACTCTGGTTACGCACCTGCGCGCTACGAGAGGTACTAGACCTGATAACGATTTTAGCAGCTTACACAGCAACCCCACACTCATTTTCCTACTCCCTGCTGACGAGAGGCAACTACCTCGAAACACGTGTCCAGGGATGGCACACGCCACGCATACTTGCATTCACACTCGAGCATAGGTGTATCCGCCGACGCTGACCTTCAGGGACCATTTTCATTGGGGGAACACGACTGGTAGGTGTAGCAGTGTGCGACCAATTGGGTTTAACTTTATATTCAGGCTCCCTTGAGCCGGTGGAGTCGACGGACTCTGGTTACGCACCTGCGCGCTACGAGAGGTACTAGACCTGATAACGATTTTAGCAGCTTACACAGCAACCCCACACTCATTTTCCTACTCCCTGCTGACGAGAGGCAACTACCTCGAAACACGTGTCCAGGGATGGCACACGCCACGCATACTTGCATTCACACTCGAGCATAGGTGTATCCGCCGACGCTGACCTTCAGGGACCATTTTCATTGGGGGAACACGACTGGTAGGTGTAGCAGTGTGCGACCAATTGGGTTTAACTTTATATTCAGGCTCCCTTGAGCCGGTGGAGTCGACGGACTCTGGTTACGCACCTGCGCGCTACGAGAGGTACTAGACCTGATAACGATTTTAGCAGCTTACACAGCAACCCCACACTCATTTTCCTACTCCCTGCTGACGAGAGGCAACTACCTCGAAACACGTGTCCAGGGATGGCACACGCCACGCATACTTGCATTCACACTCGAGCATAGGTGTATCCGCCGACGCTGACCTTCAGGGACCATTTTCATTGGGGGAACACGACTGGTAGGTGTAGCAGTGTGCGACCAATTGGGTTTAACTTTATATTCAGGCTCCCTTGAGCCGGTGGAGTCGACGGACTCTGGTTACGCACCTGCGCGCTACGAGAGGTACTAGACCTGATAACGATTTTAGCAGCTTACACAGCAACCCCACACTCATTTTCCTACTCCCTGCTGACGAGAGGCAACTACCTCGAAACACGTGTCCAGGGATGGCACACGCCACGCATACTTGCATTCACACTCGAGCATAGGTGTATCCGCCGACGCTGACCTTCAGGGACCATTTTCATTGGGGGAACACGACTGGTAGGTGTAGCAGTGTGCGACCAATTGGGTTTAACTTTATATTCAGGCTCCCTTGAGCCGGTGGAGTCGACGGACTCTGGTTACGCACCTGCGCGCTACGAGAGGTACTAGACCTGATAACGATTTTAGCAGCTTACACAGCAACCCCACACTCATTTTCCTACTCCCTGCTGACGAGAGGCAACTACCTCGAAACACGTGTCCAGGGATGGCACACGCCACGCATACTTGCATTCACACTCGAGCATAGGTGTATCCGCCGACGCTGACCTTCAGGGACCATTTTCATTGGGGGAACACGACTGGTAGGTGTAGCAGTGTGCGACCAATTGGGTTTAACTTTATATTCAGGCTCCCTTGAGCCGGTGGAGTCGACGGACTCTGGTTACGCACCTGCGCGCTACGAGAGGTACTAGACCTGATAACGATTTTAGCAGCTTACACAACAACCCCACACTCATTTTCCTACTCCCTGCTGACGAGAGGCAACTACCTCGAAACACGTGTCCAGGGATGGCACACGCCACGCATACTTGCATTCACACTCGAGCATAGGTGTATCCGCCGACGCTGACCTTCAGGGACCATTTTCATTGGGGAAACACGACTGGTAGGTGTAGCAGTGTGCGACCAATTGGGTTTAACTTTATATTCAGGCTCCCTTGAGCCGGTGGAGTCGACGGACTCTGGTTACGCACCTGCGCGCTACGAGAGGTACTAGACCTGATAACGATTTTAGCAGCTTACACAGCAACCCCACACTCATTTTCCTACTCCCTGCTGACGAGAGGCAACTACCTCGAAACACATGTCCAGGGATGGCACACGCCACGCATACTTGCATTCACACTCGAGCATAGGTGTATCCGCCGACGCTGACCTTCAGGGACCATTTTCATTGGGGGAACACGACTGGTAGGTGTAGCAGTGTGCGACCAATTGGGTTTAACTTTATATTCAGGCTCCCTTGAGCCGGTGGAGTCGACGGACTCTGGTTACGCACCTGCGCGCTACGAGAGGTACTAGACCTGATAACGATTTTAGCAGCTTACACAGCAACCCCACACTCATTTTCCTACTCCCTGCTGACGAGAGGCAACTACCTCGAAACACGTGTCCAGGGATGGCACACGCCACGCATACTTGCATTCACACTCGAGCATAGGTGTATCCGCCGACGCTGACCTTCAGGGACCATTTTCATTGGGGGAACACGACTGGTAGGTGTAGCAGTGTGCGACCAATTGGGTTTAACTTTATATTCAGGCTCCCTTGAGCCGGTGGAGTCGACGGACTCTGGTTACGCACCTGCGCGCTACGAGAGGTACTAGACCTGATAACGATTTTAGCAGCTTACACAGCAACCCCACACTCATTTTCCTACTCCCTGCTGACGAGAGGCAACTACCTCGAAACACGTGTCCAGGGATGGCACACGCCACGCATACTTGCATTCACACTCGAGCATAGGTGTATCCGCCGACGCTGACCTTCAGGGACCATTTTCATTGGGGGAACACGACTGGTAGGTGTAGCAGTGTGCGACCAATTGGGTTTAACTTTATATTCAGGCTCCCTTGAGCCGGTGGAGTCGACGGACTCTGGTTACGCACCTGCGCGCTACGAGAGGTACTAGACCTGATAACGATTTTAGCAGCTTACACAGCAACCCCACACTCATTTTCCTACTCCCTGCTGACGAGAGGCAACTACCTCGAAACACGTGTCCAGGGATGGCACACGCCACGCATACTTGCATTCACACTCGAGCATAGGTGTATCCGCCGACGCTGACCTTCAGGGACCATTTTCATTGGGGGAACACGACTGGTAGGTGTAGCAGTGTGCGACCAATTGGGTTTAACTTTATATTCAGGCTCCCTTGAGCCGGTGGAGTCGACGGACTCTGGTTACGCACCTGCGCGCTACGAGAGGTACTAGACCTGATAACGATTTTAGCAGCTTACACAGCAACCCCACACTCATTTTCCTACTCCCTGCTGACGAGAGGCAACTACCTCGAAACACGTGTCCAGGGATGGCACACGCCACGCATACTTGCATTCACACTCGAGCATAGGTGTATCCGCCGACGCTGACCTTCAGGGACCATTTTCATTGGGGGAACACGACTGGTAGGTGTAGCAGTGTGCGACCAATTGGGTTTAAGTAAAAGATAGTTGTTAGACATCCAGTCCTTTACTGCAAGCATACATTTTTGGAACTTCAGTTTGGTGTTAGAGGGGTTGGGTCCCAGGGTGATAAGGATTTGAGTGTCGTCTGCATAGGACACAGTTTCAAATCCGTGGGCTTTGATCAATCTTGCAAGGGGAGAGACGTAAAGATTAAAGAGCGTAGGGCTCAAAATAGAGCCCTGCGGTACACCTTTATCTACTTCCTGATTTGCTGACGAGAATTTGCCAATCTGTACCTTTGAGCTCCGTCCAGTCAGGTAGCTTTTGATCCATGCTAGAGCTGGGCCTTCAACACCAACCTCTGTCAGCCGTTCTGTCAGAATGCTGTGTGAGATGGTGTCGAAGGCGGCGGATAGGTCGAGCAGTATTAAAATGGCTGACTGTTTAGCATACAGAGCTAACCTGATGTTGTCGACCATTTCGAGTAGGGCTGTTTCGGTGCTATGGAAGGCCCTAAATCCAGACTGGGATGGGTCTAATAATTTATTAGACTCAAGATGTTTAGTGAGTTGGATGTTAATTAGGGATTCCAATACCTTGCCGAACATCGGGAGAAGGGAAATGGGCCTATAATTCAGAGGCCGTGAAGGGTCAGCAGAAGGCTTTTTCAGGATAGGTCTGACAATGGCTTCTTTCCAGTGTGAGGGAACCGTCGAGTGAGAAAGTGAGAGATTAAAAATTTTGGTCAGGTGAGGGATCAAGATGGGCGCAATTTTGGACAGAATTAAAGAAGAAGCTGGGTCAGTTGGGGAGCCTGACTTGATTCTATTCATAGTGAGAGTTACTTCATCTTCCGTGAATGGGTGAAATTGATTTAAGATGGCGATGGGAACGGGATGGGCTGTAATGATGGACTGCTCAAGAGAAGGAGCGGTAACAGTGTGGTTGGTGAATGTCTTGTAAATATCATTAATTTTGTTGTAGAAGAAAGAGGAAAGAGTGTCAACCCATTGTTGGGAAACAATTGTAGCGGGCTGGCAAGCCGGAGGGTTAGAGAACTCTTTAACTATTTTGTAGAGTTCTGTATGCGAATTAGCAGCCTGATCTATCCTATTCCCCAGGTAGACTTTTTTGTCTAGAGCTATGTCGTTCATGTATTGATGGTGAAGTTTTTTGTAGTGAGACCTATCGTTAGGGTCTTTGGTGTGACGCCATTTGCGTTTGTAAGCTCTTACGACCAGTTTCATAGTCTTGAGTTCTGTGGTATACCATGGGGACAGTTTGTTGGGACATCTATTTAGTTTACTGGGAGCGATGATATCGAGTGAAGTAGTGATAGCTAGATCTAAGTTGATCGCTGCCAGGTTAGGTTCATTGAGCGGTTCGATGGGTGAGGGGGAGATGTGAGTGGAAAAAGCTTCAGGACTGATTATTCCAAGGTCTGCTCATGTTAGAATCTTTCCTAGATTGTGGTGGAAGTGAGTTGAGTTGAATGTGGAAATTGATCTTGAAGTGGTCGGACCAGAGAACGGGTGCAGAACAGTCAATAGTTATTTTGTTGGAATTAGTAAATAAAAGATCCAGAGTATGACCGGCAGAATGGGTGGGGCCGGTCACTAACTGATCAAGACCTAACGCATTCATGCTGGTAATCAGTTCAGTGGTGTGTGGGTCTTGTGACAGTTCAATGTGATGGTTGAAATCGGCTAATGAAAAGAAATTTGTCGAGGATCAAGCATGCGAAGCAATGGTTTCGGTAAGTTTATTTACAAAGTTAGTTTTAGTTCCTGGAGGTCTATATAGGAGGGCTCCTTTCCAAGATTCTTTATTCCCCAATGTTACTGTGAAAGTACAGATTTCACCCCAATCTGCAAGAAGTGAGTTAACAAGATGAAGCTTGATGTTGGCTTTGTACACAATGGCAATTCCTCCACCTCTTTTATCTGTTCTGTCCAGTCTTACAATTTTATAATCTTGGGGAAGGGCAATTGCGATATCTGGCAGAGAGTATTCTGATAGCCAGGTTTCAGTAATAAAGAAAAGGTCGGGCTTGTCAGAATCTAGAAGTGACCAGATTTCTAGAGAATGTTTGGGAAGGGATCGAACATTGCAGTATAAGCAGGTGAGGTACTTAGATGTGATGGGCAAGGGTCTGATGTTAGTAGAAGCACTTGGAGGGTGTTTTCTCAGGGATGGTGGTGCGATCGGTAGGTTGTTCCTATAGGGGAGGGAGGTGTTATCCGGTGTGCTGGTGGCTGAGTTACAGGTGTTAATGGCAAGAAGCTCCAGGCGGGAATATTTGATGTGAGCCATAAGGGATAGAGTACGTGGGGGGTAAAAATGCAAACGGGCAGCGGTCCTGGCGTCTGGCGGCGGTCAGGCGCGGACGGGCGCAGACGGCCTTGCCTTTGGCGCGCCTTCGGCGCTCTGCCGGCGCGCCCGCTGCGCGCGTCCGCTCTGCGCACTCGATTTTAAGTGGGGAGTGGGCGGGACTGCACCAGCCGTGCGTGGAGCGCTAACCTTCCTCTCTCACAGGAAGTGAGGATTTGCAATCTCCGTGTCTACCCCTCCGCTCAATCGGCACAAGCCGTGACGCACCAGGGGGACACCAGTAAGAATAGGTGAAGCAGAAGGCAATGAGAGGAGTGATATTTAAAAACACGTTATACAATTTAAAAATACACACGCAATGACCAATTCTGCTATGACCTACGTGAGCTTAGAGGTCTATGTGGGAGCAATCTGCTGCGCGCGTCCGCTCTGTGCACTCGATTTTAAGTGGGGAGTGGGCGGGACTGCACCAGCCGTGCGTGGAGCGCTAACCTTCCTCTCTCACAGGAAGTGAGGATTTGCAATCTCCGTGTCTACCCCTCCGCTCAATCGGCACAAGCCGTGACGGACTAGGGGGACACCAGTAAGAATAGGTGAAGCAGAAGGCAATGAGAGGAGTGATATTTAAAAACACGTTATACAATTTAAAAATACACACGCAATGTCCAATTCTGCTATGACCTACGTGAGCTTAGAGGTCTATGTGGGAGCAATCTGCTGCGCGCGTCCGCTCTGCGCACTCGATTTTAAGTGGGGAGTGGGCGGGACTGCACCAGCCGTGCGTGGAGCGCTAACCTTCCTCTCTCACAGGAAGTAAGGATTTGCAATCTCCGTGTCTACCCCTCCGCTCATACGGCACAAGCCGTGACGGACCAGGGGGACACCAGTAAGAATAGGTGAAGCAGAAGGCAATGAGAGGAGTGATATTTAAAAACACGTTATACAATTTAAAAATACACACGCAATGTCCAATTCTGCTATGACCTACGTGAGCTTAGAGGTCTATGTGGGAGCAATCTGCTGCGCGCGTCCGCTCTGAGCACTCGATTTTAAGTGGGGAGTGGGCGGGACTGCACCAGCCGTGCGTGGAGCGCTAACCTTCCTCTCTCACAGGAAGTGAGGATTTGCAATCTCCGTGTCTACCCCTCCGCTCAATCGGCACAAGCCGTGACGGACCAGGGGGACACCAGTAAGAATAGGTGAAGCAGAAGGCAATGAGAGGAGTTATATTTAAAAACACGTTATACAATATACTCACCTGCTCCCCTGGTCTCCCATACAGGCAGGGGTACTGTGGGAGGATGACGTCCAGCAACGCCTCATTCTCCTCCTGGGTGAAAGGCTGGGCCCTCTCCACAGACCTGGACATGGTGCCAGAGGAATCACAATAAGCAGCAGTGGTGTGGAATGAAAGGTTGTGCAGGCAAGTGCTCTCTCATGGGTCCTGGCTGCCTTATATCTCCCTTGCTGGGCTGTTTCATTTACAGGAGTACAGAGTGATTGGTCAATCTCATTTGCATCCTACGTTTCCTCAAATCCCTTTAAACCTACCCCAGTAAGGGCCTTTGCATGGTTCAAAATTTGAGCATGATGTCAAGTCAACAACCACTTTGCAACATAGTATATTGTCTCCAACCAACTTTTGCTGGCCGCCTGATGAAAAATTTTGAACTGGAAACTCGGTCTTCATGACAACCAGCATGCATTTAGGCCCTTATACTTGTCCCTCATGTGTCCCCTATGTAATTTCACTATCCACACACAGGTACGGTGCGTTCCACACGTACCCCTAGGGCACCACTACTCCAGTGATACGGTCCGTACACGCATGTGTAGGGCCCGTATCACTTTGGTAGTGTTGCCGCAGGCGTACACCATTGTGAAATGGGCCGTACACGCGTGTGTAGGGCCCGTATCTGTATGGCGTACGCCTACGCCAACACTACCCTTGTGCTACGGGCCGTACCCGAGCAGGTACAGCCCGTAGCACTATGGTAGTGTTGCCGTAGGTGTACGCCATTGTGATACGGGCTGTACACGCGTGTGTAGGGCCCGTATCTCTTTGGCGTACGCCTACGCCAACACTACCCTAGTGCTACGGGCCGTACCCGCGCGGGTACGGCCCGTAGCACTATGGTAGTGTTGCCGTAGGCGTACGCCATTGTGATATGGGCCATACATACGCGGGTACAAGCCGTATCTCTATGGCGTACGCCTACGCCAACACTACCCTAGTGCTACGGGCTGTACCCGCGTGTGTAGGGCCCGTAGCACTATGATAGTGTTGCCGTAGGCGTACGCCATAGTGCTACGGGCCATACATACACGGGTACGAGCCGTATCTCCATGGCGTACGCCTACGCCAACACTACCCTAGTGCTACGGGCCGTACCCGCGTGTGTAGGGCCCTTAGCACTATGGTAGCGTTGCCATAGGCGTACGCCATAGTGCTACGGGCCGTACATACGCGGGTACGAGCCGTATCTCTATGGCGTACGCCTTCACCAACACTACCATGGGGATAGGACCAGTGTGTACACGTACATGTGTACGGTCCTTGCACACACGCATACTCCTACCCAAACCCCATATTGTGATACGACCGTACACACGCCCTCAGAGCGTGTGTACGGTGCGTTTCACAGCTTACACTGGTGATAGGAGGCGCACAGGAAAGAAATGGAGGTGTATGACTCGCACAAGGATGGACATCAAGTCATTGTCAGTGCAGTGCATCATGCGTAGGCCTAGGTGTGTCAGGCAGTGAGCTGGCACATGTCTCCTCATGTTTTAACCCAATAGTTGTGTGATGACCTGTGTACACATGTCATGTGTGATGGGGCGCCATGTGGCGCACTTCCCCTTCACACCTTTTACATGTGTGCATGTATTTCAAACTTGTCAAGCACTGCATCACTGGCATGGCACAGTCCCCAACACCCGCAAATGTCCCCTGATGCCAGGTACATGGATGATGACACCTGACATCTCACTACCAGCGTGCCATGATGTGACTATGTCATGTGTGTGTCATGTGTTCCCATGATCTTGCTGTTGGTGTTCCGTCCACGGCATCTGCTGTAGCTGCATCCAACATGTGTCTGTGTGTAGATGCCCATGTCACACTATTACGCACACCAGGACACATGTGGAATAACACGTGACGTGTGTCTGTATGCATCTAACAGGGACTTGTGAGCTTAGGACATATCTGCGTAGTCTCAATGTCTGTGTGATCACATTTGACATGTACCCCTTCATGGCAAGGTGTGTGGTCTGTCCTTTTTCCATGACATGTGACCTGTGCGTCTAGCTTGCCGACGGCTGTCTGTATGAGATGACATCCTTCAAATGCACATATGTGGATGTATGTCACTCCTGTAATGTGTCTGGCTGTTCACTCACACTGGCCCACAGCTACTTTCATGGCATGTCATGTAGACCTTGAAAATCCATGTTTGTAGCTGGCTCTTGGTAGGAGTATCACCTGGCTGGCATACGTGTGCAGGATGTATTGCACAGACCAGACTCTGTATGTGGCATATGTGTATTAGCTGTTGAACATGTGCTCAGTTCATTGACATTGGTGTAGTAATGTACTCAATCTTCGTTATTCCTTCCAATTTTCTGCAAGGCACCGCCTCTTCCCCGAACAATGTCAGACTTGGCTGCCATGAGGGAGCGTGACTGCATACGCCGCTACAGATTCCCCCAACGGTTAATTGTGGACCTGACAAACAGGCTGGGACCACACCTCCAACCGCGACACAGTTATCCGACTGCGCTGACCCCCAAGATGAAGGTGATGTCAGCCCTACATTTCTTTGCCACCGGTACTTTTCAATTGACCATAGCTGATGTGGGTGGCATGTCTCAGACCATGTTCAGCCATGTCCTGCATGATGTTTTAGAAGCCATGTTGGAGCACCTGGATGAATTCATCCATTTTCCAACTCGTGAGCAGTTGACAGGTATCAAGGGTGAGTTCTATGCCCTGGGAGGGATGCCCCATGTAATTGGGTCCATTGATGGGACACATGTGGCTTTGGTACCACCACAGGCACAGGAGGTAGTCTTCCATTACCACGCCCTTGTGGTGTGTTTTGCTAACATGGTGATTTCCCATGTCTGTGCACGTTTTCCAGGGTCAGCACACGATGCCTACATCATGAGGCGTAGCAGGGTGCCAGAAATGATGCTGCAGCAGCACAACGAATGAGCATGTCTTGTTGGTGATTAGACTTTGTTTGTCCAGTATTCTGAGGTATCTTAGTATGTGACGGCATCTCCTGACCCACTTCTTTACATGATGTTTCCATGTAGGGGACTCTGGCTATCCCAACATGTCATGGCTGGTGACGCCTCTCCGCAACCCGAGAACAGCTGCAGATCACCGTTACAACAACTCCCATGGGCAGACCAGGCGAGTGATTGAGAGGACGTTTGGCCTCCTGAAGAGCCGATTCCGGTGCCTCCACAAGACCGGCGGGTCCCTCCCATATGCACCGGTGAAGGTCTGCAAAATCTTCCTCGTGTGCTGCATGCTGCACAACATGGCAGTGGAGAAAGCTGTGCCACTCATCCTGGATCCCGATGAGCAGGAACATCCACCCGTGGAGGATGACGGCCTTGGTCATGAGGCAAGTGAGGAGGAGGAGGAGGAGGAGGAGGAGGAGGAGGAGGGCATCCGGAGTCAGCTCATACGCAACTTCTTCTCATAATGGTGAGTGCCTGGGTCTGAGTGTGCACGCTTTGAGCCTTGTGTGGCATGTGTTGCAATGTGTGTGTCCAGCTGACTGTATGCTAAGTGACTTTGAGGTGTGTGCTGATGTGTCACTCGAGTGCTGATGTCATTCCACACATTTTAGCTGACACACTCAATTGACAACTGGCATGGTGTCAACCTTATTCATGTAGAGTACATGACCATGCATGGGGATGACTATGTTTTTCCTGACTACTTGTGTGTCTCTCATCCCCAGGTAGTTGCGCAGTGCTCCTGCTATTCCTCATGAGTAATGCAACGTGTGCTGAATCAGCGTTACATGCACGGACATGGTGAAAATTCTCCTTTGGGTAAGGATTGCAGCAAGGCTTTTTGGGTGTGGTAGTTGTTTGTAATGTGTGGGCACTGCTCCTGTGCAGGTTATGTTACTATGCATACATGTCGACTCACCATGGGGCACATGACATGTGGCATGACTCACATGAATTGATAGTCACACTTCGTGACAGTCATCTGTTATGGGATTGCGGTTTGTGATGAAGGCATCAATGTGTGTACAACTTCCCTCTGAAACATACGGGAGGCTACGGGTGGACATATTGCGGGACATCCCCATATGATGCTCAATGGGGAATTGCAGCCTCTCCGTGTGCTGCAGGGGATGTTTGGCTCAACCCCTTCACTTGTGTGCCAGTACAATGGATTTACAGCATCTGTGGTGCAAAGGGGGTGTCCGGTGTAGGCCCCACATGTTAATCCAATAGACCTGTGAGTCTGTTAATGTTGATGCTTTTGCATAGGTGTGAGCCTGAGTAATAAAGGTGTTCCTCAGCCTCCAAGGTGCCTCATCTCTGTCAATGCAGGTCTCTTGCCACTGTGCATGCGGCATCTCTGGCATGGTTGTCAAGGATTGTGCATATGAGTCTATGTGTAGATTAGCAACCTGCATGCTGTTCTTCATGTATTTGATTCTCTATTGTGCATGATGTCCATGGCTGTGTATGTGCTTTGGCATGTTAGTCCCCCCCACGGGCCGTCAACACCTTCTGGGGTGTGTTTCCTGTGTGCAGCTCGGCCTTCAGTTTCATGATCCGGTGTCAGTCATCTTTGGTGATTGTGCATCCTTTGTCTCTGGGTGTGCCATTGCAAACCGGTAACTCCTTCCTTGACATACACCTGTTGCAGTAGTCCTTTCTGACATCCTAGTCTTTGTGTGGATATTGTGGCATAATTCCCAGGACATGCCGCCTGCTGTTGCAGCCACTGCAGCAAGGGCACACGTAGTTTCCAGATTTGGCAATACACACACATCAAAGGTGCTGCTCCCTTCCTCCCTCAACACATTCATTTGTCTGTCTTCGGCTTGTCTGTGCCACATTGCGGCCACGCGGTACCAAAGGCTGGACCGTCTGCACATGCAACGTGCACATTGCACAACCCTCAGGTCCTTGCATGACCCACATCACACTATAGTGTGATGTTGCAGCCACCCTCCAAGCAAGGTCCATCTACACATCTCCCGCCTGCTCTCAGGCATGCACTGAGCGCACACACAACACCTTTGCATGATGAGTGTGCAACTCCGACTGCCTACACAGCACTGCCACGCCTTCCAGGACCTGTCACACCCACCAGATCATGTCCCCCCTACTCCCCACCGGATCTGTACCCCTGCAAGGCCATGGGAGTGGGACTCAAGGCTTCGGCATGTAGTATGCTGTCGTCGTGAGGCACATGGCACAGGTATCATCTTTCAGTGTGTCAATCTACAATGTGTCCAGGACCCCCTATCCACCATCACATGCGCACATGACCTCATCATCAACTCGTATGCCATTGACAGCCAGGCGCTCCTCACCCTCACCAAGGACGCAGACATTTCCAGTTCCAATATTCAAGATTGCATGGGATCCATAGATGAATGGCAGAACATCAGCCACCTGAGGCTGGACTTGTACAGGACTGAGGTCAACATCTGAGGATTGTCCCCTTACAGCTGGCTCAACTGCTTGTGTCCCACACACAGAAGCCCCGCACAGGCACCCAGTGTCCACCCACACAAGATGTTGTGCATCATGGATTGCTTGCTCTAATTTGCCATGGTAATCACCAGCATCTGTACCTCACACTGCAACACCCTCAGCATTATGCACATGATCCCCAGATAGATCCACTCCAAGGTAAGACGGACCATCCCTCAGGTCCACGACAACATCCGTGTCAAATACTGCCCTGCCCTCTACGGAGCAGCCACATCCAAAATCCAGGGACACTTGTCCACATCCAGGCTGCATCTGCACACCTCAGCGTCAACAACCCGCGCCCCAGCCACATCACCGTCCAGCAGCGATAGCTGCAATGGATCACTGTGTGCTGCAGGATGACCTTCAGACTCCTCACCCACACTCAGGAGGCAGGCCACAACCCTGACCCAAAACCAACCTTGTACCACTGTCATCCGAGAACCCGTAGTGCCATCTCCGTGCATCCAACCTTGACCTGGCCACCATTCTTCTGATCCACTGTACTCCTGCATGCAGGACATAGTTCTCCCACCTGGGAACACATACCTGGGACTCCCTCCCCGGGATCCTCCAAATGAGGCATGACCTCTACGCCTTAATGTTACTCTTCCAAATAGGTTTGTCCTCACAGTTTCCCTAGCACCCCCTCAGCAGCTTGAGGCCATCACAGGTGAGTATTGTGCTCCATGTCTGCATTGAATGATACATTGTGACCCATGTGTGTCCTGTACCAGACTCCGATCCCAGGGTATGGATGTGTGGAGTTAGTTCAACACTCAGACAGAGTTTGACATTTACACACACATATGTTGGTGAATAATGCCTAATGATAGCAACATCTCATGACAAAATTAAGTATTTATTTTTGGTGGGGCAAGTCTTTTGGTGGATGAAGTAAGGTGCTCTACCGGGTGCATTGAATCCAAAGTTCACAGGGGAAGATGGCATCCTTGTCAGTTGGAGTCATCAGAGTCCAGACCACAGTGTTGGTCATCATTGGTCAGACTGTGACCAGCAAGTCCATGTGGCAGAGAATGTCATTGGGTGAGGTGGTGCTGTTGCGCCAGAGGACCGGGTGCCAGGCCAGGTGATCTGGGAGATGTGGATGGTCCGCTGACTCTCACGGTCTTTTCCGTGGACAATCCACCTTCCTCCGGGGACCCTCAGATGCAGGCCTTGACGATGCTTGTGATGCTCTGTCAGACGAATCCTCCTCCTCCTCCCTCCCTGTGGCTGGTGGTGGTCTTCGCCTGGTGGCATAGGGAGGGTTGCCCATGTTGTCGGCGATCCGACGGAGTGAACGGCTCATGTCCGTTTGCACCGCCAGGAGCTCAGCCAGTCTTGCCTCCATCCGTCCTTGGTGTTGTTGTTGACTGGCATGTTGCTCGGCCTGCAGGTTCTTCATCTCGTCGAGGGTCCCCTTGATGTCTGTGAGGCTCGACACAACCTGGCTGATGCCCCTGGTGTCATGCCGGTATGTGTCCAGGATGTGGCGCATGTGTGCCATACCGGTTCCCTCAGCTGGCTGGTCAGGTTCTCGCCTCGGCCTGCCTCCACTCCCACCACCCCTGCCCTCACGAGCCTGGCCTGCCACTGTGGGCACATCAGGTCTACGGGACCACTGAGGGATGGCATTAGCGTGGTCGTCTGCCTCCTCCTGGGTGCCCGGAGAACCTTGTCCCTCCTGGTCAGACTGGCTGTGTTGTTCAGTGCGAGCAGGGCTCCTGGGTGTCTCCTGGGATGTGGCAGGAATGGGGGTGGGGTTGGCAGAGATGTAACTGACGCAGGTGCTGCAGAGGCTTGGGCACCAGAGGGGCCAGGTTGGTCGGGGTCATCCACGGAGTGGTGAGAGTCGTCGCTGCCGGTGGGATCATCTTCACGCTGAGCCTGGGACTGTGATTGTTCCCCCCCCATTGTTGGGGGGAGGTCGATGACGTTGCCCTGTGTGTGAGAGAGAGACAATGTTAATGCTGTTTCATGCCACATCCATGTTTCATACATATTCAAGTAGGCACAGTTCCTCCAACTGGTTGGATGTGCCTAGCATTCCTCTCATTGTACACTTGGGGATGGGTATGTTGCAGGGGACAGATTGGTATGTGCTCCTGAGTGTTTGCCAGTAGATTTTTGGCTGGGATGCTTATTTGGCTATGGATTGGTCTTGTTGTGTCACATGTCCATTGTGAGAGTAGGTAAATCCGTTGCCTGCCCCGGGGGTGTGTGCTTGTGTGAGGGGGGGGTGACCAGGCCTGCTATTGTGTGTAGTGTGATTTGTCATTGGGTCTCCCAGGTGATGTGTCTGTCCCCTCATGGTGCATGCTGGCATGACAGAGTGTGTGAGTTCCTGTGCTAGTGGAGTTGTTGTTTGAGTGTACAGTGGTCACAGGAGGGCCTTGTGCTGCCTACAGCAGGGCCAAGTGTCAGCTACCTTGTCATTACTTTGCCAGTCCCTGTGCATTGGGCATGGTGCATGGGTATGTACCTAGGCCATATGGGCTGTGGGCATTGGTGTCTGGTTCTGAGTTGCACAATATGTTGTGTGAGCCCCACCCTCCCAGCATCCCGGACATCCAGTCTTGGGTTTGTGGTTGGTGTGGCCTGGGACATGGCATTGCCTTTATTTGTGAATGGAGCATGGAGACGGTAGTGGCATGAGCGTGGTTTTTGGGTGTGGTTGTGTGCGGTGAGGGCTTGGGGGTAGGTGAGTGCATTTGTTGTAGTTGGGGTGTGGATGCCATTCCCCCCATGGTACGTGAGTTGTTTGTGTACTCACCAGGCTCTGCGACTCCTTCGACTCCGTGTACTTCCACCGGCAGAAGCGTGGCCATCACCTTCTCCTCCCAGGTATGGTAATGTACGGGTCTGCGGGGCCTCCAGTGATGTTACTCTGGACGTATTCCTCGTTCATTTTCCTCTTGACTGCCCTGCGCAGATCGTACCACCTGGCTTGGCATTCATGCCTGGTCCTTCGGATGGGCGCAACAGCATTCACCTTATCGAGGATCCTCTGCCACAGGCTGGTTTTTGGGCTATGCTGGTCTGTCTGACCAATGTTCCAAACAGCTGTGGCTCGACTCTGATGACTTCATTGACAAGGAGCTCCAGCTCCGCCGTTGTGAACTTTGGATTCTTGTCAGTGGGCATGGTGTGGGGTGTGGATGGTTGTGGGTGTGAATGTGACGGTGTGTGTGTGAAGGTGAAGAGGGGGTGTTTGTGAAGGAGGTTGTGTAAAGGTGTGTAAGTGAAGGTGTAGTTAAGGTGTGAGTAAGGTGCAGTTGTTTGTCTGTGGTGTCTGTGAGCAGTGGGTCTGTTGCAATGGCTCATGGGTTGTGTGTGTGGGCCCTTTTTATTGGTCCATTTGTGGGTGTGGCTGTGTTTGAATTTGTGGTGGGTGTGTTATAAGAGGTGGTTGTGATTTGGTCCTCTGTTTGCCTGTTTGGATGCGGCAGGTCAGTCATAGAGATGTATTTTGTCATGTTGACGTGTTTTGTGGTGTTGTGCGAGTCGAATTGACCCTCCTTGTGCTATTTTACAGTGTCCTGGTTCTGTACGAGTCTTTTTTGCGTAGGTACGGTCCGTACATATGCGATGCTGGGTGAGGGTGCTGGGGTACGGTGTTGGGGTACGGTGCGTACAGGTGCGGGGCTGTGCTACAGTGTTGGGGTGCGGCACGTACAGGTGCGGGCTGTGCTACGGTGTTGGGGTGCGGTGCGTACAGGTACGGGGCTGGGCTATGGTGTTGGGGTACGGTGCGTACAGGTGCGGGGCTGTGCTACGGTGTTGGGGTGTGGTGCGTACAGGTGCGGGGCTGTGCTACGGTGTTGGGGTGCGGCGCGTACAGGTGCGGGCTGTGCTATGGTGTTGGGGTACGGTGCGTACAGGTATGGGGCTGGGCTACGGTGTTGGGGTACGGTGCGTACAGGTGCGGGGCTGTCCCACGGTGTTGGGGTGCGGCACGTACAGGTGCGGGCTGTGCTACGGTGTTGGGGTGTGGCGCATACAGGTGCGGGCTGTGCTACGGTGTTGGGGTACAGTGTGTACAGGTACGGGGCTGGGCTACGGTGTTGGGGTACGGTGCGTACAGGTACGGAGCTGTGCTACGGTGTTGGGGTACGGTGCATACAGGTACGGGGCTGGGCCACGGTGTTGGGGTACTGTGCGTACAGGTACGGGGCTGTGCTACGGTGTTGGGGTACGGTGTGGAGGGGGGTACAGTGCTGACATACGGGGTATGGTGCTGACATGTGCGGGGTGAGGGGGGCTGTACGACTCGTATTCGGGCACAAGTTTACCCGTGTACATGTAGGCTACAGCGTTCGCTCCGTACGGGGCCTTTTATATGCGGTTGTGTATTCGGACGGGCGGTACGGATCGTACTTGCGCACTCGGACTTCTGTTTTACGATTTGCACGTAAAAATGTCCGGCTCCCTATCGGACACTTTTCCCGACGCTATTCGGACATAAAAATTTACGGCTCCCTCTCGGACCATTAACGGATTGGAATCGGCACAAAATAGTTATATATGATCATTGTAGCCTTTGCTTAATTAGCCTAGCCATGCTACCATTTTACCTTTGTGTCTTTTATTTTTGCACATGTGACGTTACCTTGCAGCTTCTTGTATAAGACACCTTTGAGCCCACATGACCTGCCTCACACTGCTACTGTCTAGTCTACGCGCTGCGCACAAGCGGTCAACTAAAACATTAACAAGCCACTTTTTTAGGAAGTACTGGTGTACTGTTAGTCCATATTGCTTATCCATAAATACTACACTGTTTGGCACGGCTGAGAAATGCTTGCAAGTTGCAATATACTGACGCACACCATTTCATTTTTCGCATTACAGACGGAAGATTCCCTTCTACGAACCAGAGCTTCTGAATGATGCAACAACTACCAGTACGAGGTTCTTCTAAGGTGAGGGGTCCCTTCACTCACATCTTCATTTATAAATTTATATAAACTAAATTCCTAGGAGATGGTGGTGCTGCCTTCCACCACGCTTCAGTTATCATGATTTAATTCCCAACTGTATAAGTGTAACAATGTATATTGTTTTAATGTTATTGATTTTCCGGTTGGTGCTGCATTTTATAATAAAACAATGTACAGAGCTTCGTTCTCAATTCAAAATAAAAATTTTGAACTTACATAGACTTGGTGGTATTTGGTGTGGACTAACTTACACGAGTGAGCAAATTAAAGTAAGGGTGTGCATGTGCATTGCTTCCAAGACTGAGAGGTTGGGTGTGTTATGTTCTGGGTTGTCTACTTGTTGGGTATCTTGGGGGGAGGGTTCGGAGACCTAATAGTTATGACAAGACAGTACTATAGTCGAGCAGTGGAATTGTGGTGGGTGCTGAATTTCTGATTGAGGTGTTTGAGGAAGGTCCAACCTACCATCACCAACATCCTATTTTCTGGTGCAAATGTCTGTGTATGTGCAATATCCCTACAACAGTAGTAGTATGTCCTATAGGCTATCATATCAAAATAGTAATAAATCTGGTTGGGCTTTTGTTCCTGTGAATTTTCAAAGCCTCAAGATTAACAAAGACTCAAGATCAATAAGAGTAGAAGTAGTACAAGACGACGACCCAAAGGATTGGACTCAATGGCTCGAGCTACTGGTGAATATGAGTTTTATATTACAACCTTTCACATAAAGAGTGGCATTGGCCAACTGGGCAAGACTAGCTACTACAGTACAGACAGACTGATAGTATTAGTAGTAGTAGTAGTACTGACAGTCATCATAGCGGAGGCAGGGATAAGATTTTTGAAACCGTACAGATCGAAGGATAATTGTTGGTAAAAAAATAGCATTTGGAAACAAACAATAGTTCGTGAAAAATATGGGGCAGTAAAAGTTATGGAATAAGAAATATTATTAAAAACAAGAAGACTTACTGGGGCCAGCAGAGGAGCCCTCAGCGGTGTTCTCCTGGTGCTGTTCGGACTGTTGTCCCGCCGAACCCCCACTCCCTGTCTGTCTGCCCCTGGGTGCTGAATGATGAACAGGAAAGATATAAGAAAGAGACAAACATTGATGGATGGTGTCAAACAAATACAATATTTATCAACAACGGTCAAAAAACACTTATGTAAACAACAACTGCAATAACTAAATTGACCGATCTCATCAGGTCAACAAGTAATATCGGGGGATTCGCAGATCGACTACTTAAGTTACTATTTATCAACAGTAATCCAGTCTTCCATTCTGATTCCAGAATACTAAGTTACAACTAAGCCTAAGTACGACGTACCATCCAACCTAGCCCACCTATTCCAGGCATGCCAATTGTGCATTAAGTATGCATTTCCACTTTATTCCTCAACAATGCATATGGTCAAATCATGGAGGACACATGACTACATTTTTTGTATACACCAAATTTTGGGTTGATTGATTGATGCTGATGTTCTGCTAGTGCTAAGCCAATTACCACCACTCATTGAACAAACTAGAAAAGGTTCTAAACTTCTAATAAAGACTGCCGTACTAGCAGCACGTCACGTAACTGAGGGGGCATCACGCATACCACTAACAAATAAGAAGCTCATACAAAGTACCTAAACCTAAGTATCAATCCGCCCCTATCTATTAGTGACAGGACAAAGTAAGGAGTGGACTAGAGTCACTGTAGCATAACGTAACTTAATTTCACTAAAATAAACTCGTAAAGAATCACGCTAAGCAAGCGCAAACGCAAAGTTGCAAACAAGTACGATTAGTAGTAGCGCAGAAGAGCACCTGTGTCATAATCACAGAATATTTTTAAACGTAATTAACCTGGAATGTAAGCAGCAACATTCTAGCTGGTTGGAAGAAAAAAAAGATATTCGCAATATATAACACAGAGCAGAAGAACAGACAGAAAGTTGTAATAATTAAATAGGTACTCACCAAGCCCCGGGACCTCCACTCCTAGCAGGTCCAGCAGGTCCTGCTCACGGTCCAGGATGTCGGACCACCGGTGCGTGAGCTGTGCCTGGGTGCCCCGGACCCCAGAGAAGCGCAACACTGCCCGGCGCACCTTCCCCCACCGCTGCCGACGCTCCCGGAGGCCGTACCCGGACCCAGGCCTGCCACCTGCTGCCAGGGTTGAGGGGAGGTGGCGCTGCACAAAGAAAATTAGTGTAGCCAACTCCACCTCTCCAAATAAGGCCCTTGCCTGCACCCCTTGTGGGCGCCGCCTCCCGCAAGGAAGGCGGTCGCGGCTCTGGCTGCGTCGTCCACCAGCCCTACCCTTAGACATGGTTCAGGGGTAAGAAAAGGTAATAAAATTTAAGAAGTAAAGGAAATAAATAATAGCAGGCAATAGAAAGAGAAAAAGTAGCTAAAAAACAAGAAAAGGAGACAAAAAACAAAAATATAGAAGCTGGAAAATAGTAAGATAAATAATAAATAAGAAAGATCAAAAAAAAGTGGGTTTAAACCAAGGATTGAAAAGATTTGGAGAGGATTGAAAAACAGGCCCCAGAACCATGCAATAGAGTGAAAAACAAGATGGCCGCGCCCATTGCGACCACGTGCGCACGTTCGCACGATATTTTCTCCCCGAGCAAGCAAAAAGCAACGCGATCAAGTAAAAGCGGTCGCGAACAGGAAATATCGACCGCGAACGGGCGCGAACATGGATTGCGCGACCCGGAACAGAAAGTAAGCATCGCGAGAGGGCGGGACAAGTGAAAACAAGATGGCCGCGCCCGTGAGCAACCGCATGGGTAATTTGACGACCCGCGATCACGCAAAAAAAAAACGTGAACAGGCGGGAAAAAAACTTCCGCGTCTTCGCGATATTTCCGGCGTGTTTGCGGAGATTTTTAGCATTTTCGTGATAAATTGCGAAAGTTAATTTCGCAAATTCTGCCCACCCCTAGAGTCGAGTATGATGCTGAGGTTTTTGGCGTGGTCTGAGGGGATAGGTGGGCTCCCGAGGGCTGTAGGCCACCAGGTGTCTTCCCATGCTGAGGGGGTGGTTCAGAGGACTAGGACTTCTGTCTTATCGGCGTTGAGTTTCAGGCAGCTATTGGTCATCCAGACTGAGACGTCTTGCATTCCTTTTTGGAAGTTCAGTTTTGCGGTGGTGGGGTCTCTGGTGAGGGAGAGGATGAGCTGGGTGTCGCTGGCGTAGGATACGATGTTCAGGCCGTGTTGTCGGACGATGGCTGCGAGGGGGTCCATGTAGGTATTGAAGAGTGTCGGGCTCAGCGATGACCCCGGGGGGACCCCGCAGGTGATCTCTGTGGGGGCCGAGAGGAAGGGTGGTAGTCTGATCCTTTGGCTTCTTCCGGCGAGGAACGATCGGATCCAGACAAGGGCGGTCCCTTGTATGCCGGTTTCATGTAGCCTGGCTACTAGAGTGCGGTGAGAGACGGTGTCGAAAGCTGTGGACAAGTCGAGGAGGATGAGGGTTGCTGAGTGGCCTTCGTCCAGGAGGGTGCGGACGTCATCTGTGGCGGCGAGGAGGGCAGTTTCAGTGCTGTGGTTGCTCCGGACTCTGGATTGAGATGGGTCGAGGATGGTGTTTTCTTCGATGAACCGTGACAGTTCCCTGTTGACAGCTTTCTCTGCTACTTTGGCTGCGAAGGGGAGGAGCGAGATGGCCCGTTAGTTCTTGAGGTCGGTGGGGTCAGCCGTGGGCTTCTTGAGCAGGGGCCTGACTTCTGGTGCATCCAGCTGTCTGGGAAGGTGCCTGTTGTGAAGGTGGTGTTGATGGTCCGTTGTATTCCAGGCACAATGGTGTCAGCAGCTCTGTGGTAGATGTGCAGAAGACAGGGTTCAGTGGGGGCTCCCGAGTGGATGCTTTTCATGGTCGTGGTGGTATCCTCGGTTGTGATTGGAGTCCAGTTGGTGATGGTGGGCTGGGTGGTGTCTCTGGGGAGGTGGGGCGCTGGCAGTGGCATCTTGCATGTGGCTGACAAAGTTATCATAGAGTTTTCTGATCTTGAAGTGGAAGTAGCTCCCAAGCTTGTTGTAGAGTTCTTGGGAAGAGGTGATGTCTGTGGCTTCGCTGCGAGGGTTGGTGAATTTCTGGATCACAGTGAAGAGTTTCTAGGAGTTGGTGGCATTGGTGATGATTTTGCTGTGGATGAATTTTCTTTTGATTGTTCTGATTTGGTTGTGGTAGTTAGTCATGGCGTTCTTGTAGCTGGAGTAGTTGTCAGTTGTCTTGGTGTTCCTCCAGGTCTTCTCCAGGCGTCTGCAGGTGCGTCTTGCTTCTTGAAAATCTGTGGTGAACCAGGTGGCTTTCCTGGGGCGTTGTTTGCCGGGGTTCCATAGCGGGGCAAGTTAGTCCGCACAGTTGGAGATCCAGGTGTGGAGTTCTTTGGCTGCTGTGTTTGCGTCGGGTGTCCAGGCGGGGTTTTCTCGGGCGAGGGTGGAGCTCATTTGCTTGTCGGTGACCTTGCTCCAGTTTCTTCGAGGTAGGCGGGGGGGAGGTTTTGGTGCCTTCGGTGTGTTGAGGGTGAAGTGGACGCAGTGGTGGTCAGTCCATGGAGGTTGCGTTGTGTGGCTGAAGCGGACACTGTTGCCTGCGGCAAAGATGGGATCGAGGGTGTGTCCTGCTCTGTGTGTGGGTGTGGTGACGAGTTGGTTGAGTCCGATGTGTGCGAGGTTGTCATGGAGGGTGGTGGAGTTGGGGTCATTGTGGTTGTCTAGGTGGAAGTTGAGGTCTCCGATGAGTATGTAGGTCATTGATGAAATGGCTTGAGGTGCGATGAAGTTGGTGATGGTGGCGGCGAAGGGTGTCTGGGGGCCGGGGGGTCTGTTGATGAGGGTTCCTCGGTGTGTGGTGTTGGGGCTGGTCCGGATCTTGAAGTGCAGGTGTTCTGCGGCAGGGAAGGTTTAGCTGGAGGTGGTGAATCGGAGGGTGTTCTTGTGGACGATGACGAGTCCTCCTCCTGGGTGGTTGGGACGCTCCTTCCTCTGGATCTTCTATCCATCCGGGATGGCAGTGTTGATGTTGGGAGCGGAGGTGGCGTTGATCCGGGTCTCTGTGAAGAAGGCTATGTCGGGTGAGAGAGAGTCAAGTAGGTTCCAGATTTCTGTGGCATGTTTGTATACGGAGCGCACGTTGAGGAGGATGCACCTTAGCGTGTTGTTGGCGGCGGTGTCTGTAGTTCTGGGTGGAGGAAAACGTCTGGCGGCAGTGGTGGCAGGAGAACTGGCCATGGGTCGAGGCTGGAGATGCCAGTTGTCAGTGTCTGAGCCTTCCAGGGTTGAGTGTGAGGAGGGAGGCATTGTTGTGGTGGGGGGAATTCGTGGATCCAGCGTTCCTGGCGCTGGCCGCTTCCGGGACGCTGACGGGTGCAGATGGGCTTGCCTTAGGCGTGCCAACGGTGCGCCCGCGCAGCGGTCTGCATTAAGTAGGGGAGGGGGGCGGGACCAGAGGTCGGGAGGCGGGAGCGGGGGCTGTGTTGGGGTGGGAGGGACCAGAGGGGCAGCAGCGGCAGGAAACCGGGCTCAAGTCAATTACGCAAATTAAATATAATAATCAGGGAGTCCGGCAGAATCCTGTAAAAGAAAAATAAATCACCTGGAGACCTGGCAGGCTGCAGGCACGAACCCTGCGCAGTGGAGGACTCGAGGTTGCGGCGATGAGGTGGAGCTGCTGGCGTGAGTGCTGGCCTGGACTGAAGGTCTAGGTATCACACGTGGTCCCCCGCAGGGGTCGGCATTAGGTAGGTGAGGAGGCGGGACCAGAGGTAGGGAGGTGGGAGCGGGGACTGTGTCAGGGTGGGAGGAGCCGCAGGGGCAGCAGTGGCAGGAAACCGGGCTCAAGTCAAATACGCAAATTAAATATAATAATCAGAGAGTCCGGCGGAATCCTGTAAAAGAAAAAGAAATCACCTGGAGACCTGGCGGGCTGCAGGCACGTACCCTGCGCAGCGGAGGACTTGAGGCTGCGGCGGTGAGGTGGAGCTGCTGGGGAGAGTGCTGGCCCGGACCGAAGCCACACCACCAAACTCCTCTGGACCAACCACCACTGTGTACATCTCACCTTCACAGCGTTCACCATACCCCACCGCCCTCATCACGCCCACCGTCGTATCTGGAACAAGGCCACCGAAGAATGTCTTGTTGACTTTCCCAGTATGATCACTCAATCAACACCAACAGATGCCAACTCTGCAGCTCACAACCTTCACTGATGGATCTCCAACTGTGCCAACACTCCGGCACCCCTCAAGAATACACCTGGCATGCAATACTCCAAGAAAGCCGGCTGGTTAACTGCCCCCCTTCATTAGTCCAGACGCACCTGTCAAATCTCGAGAAGAGATGGAGGATGAACAAAACCCCAGAAACCCACACAACCTTCAAATCCCCGTCAATGCGCACCACCTTCACCTCAAAGCCACGAAGAAAAATGCCTTCCAAAACAGAATAAATGCCACACAACAGCATAGAGCTCTTTGCCATTGTCAATGAGTTCACCAGGCCAAACAGCGAGACCTCCGACGTCCCACCCTTTCAAGACCTCTGCAACAAACTTGTTATGTTCTTCCTTCAAAAGATCAAGCAGATCCATGACAGCTTTGGCACCCAAGAACCCGCCACTAAACCCGCCGCCACCGCACGAACCATGCTGCACCGGACAGATTGTGCTCAACGGGATTCCGCTCACCACAGACAACACACCCAAGACCATGAACAGAACCACTCAGGAGCCCCAGTGGCTCCTTACCCTTACCACATCTTACTTAGATCAGCCCCCTCCATTGCCCTCAGCTACGCATCATCATCAACTGCTCCATTAAAATAGCCACCTTCCCTAAGGACTGGAAACATGCCAAGATCAACCCCCTGCTGAAGAAACCGTCCACCGCCCCAACAGAACTTAAGAACTTTAGACCCATCTTCCTACTCCCCTTCCCAGCCAAGGTCAATGAGAAGGCCACCAATGCCCAACTCTCCGAGTTCATTGAAGAGAACCATGTCCTGGACACCTCCCAGTCCTGTTTCTGAGGCAACAACAGCACCGAAACCGCACTCCTCACCTCCACCAATGGCATCCCTTCCCTCCTCGATCAGGGTAAAACCACAGCCCTCATCCTACTGGACCTCTTTGCCGCCTTCGACATCGTCTCCCACCGCACCCTAATCATGAGACTCCACAATGCTGGCATCTGCGACAAGACACTGGACTGGATCCACTCCTTCCTGACTGGTTGAACACAGCGAGTCAGACTATCCCCGTTCCTCTCAGAACCTACAGAGATCATCTGCGGAGTGCCCCAGGGCTCCTCCCTATTCCCCACCCTCTTCAACATCTATATGACTCCCCTCACAGCCATTGTCAGAAGCCATGGTCTCAACATCATCTCCTATGCCGACAACACCCAGCTGATCATCTCCCTCACCACTGACCCCACAGCCGCCAGAATCAACTTTCAAAATGGAATGAGGGCAATTGCTACCTGGATGCAAGGCAGCTGCCTCAAGCTCAACTTGGACACGACCGAAGTACTCATCCTGGGACCACCCCCTCAGCCTGGGACGACTCCTGGTGGGCCACCACACTAGGAACCCCTCCCACCCCTACAGACCATGCACGCAACCTTGGCATCATACTGGACTCCTCAATCTCAATGGACCGCCAAATCAATGCAGTATCCTCATCCTGTTTCCACACGCTCTGCCTGCTTCGATAGACATTCAGATAGCTCCCCACAGAATCCAGAAAGATGATCACCCATGCACTCATCACCAGTAGACTTCACAACAGCAATGCACTCTAAGCCGGCCTCACCCAGAAACAGCTCAGGAAACTACAGAACATCCAAAAGGCCACAGCCAGATTGGTCCTCGACAAACCCCCACTACTACCACATTACATAACGCCACTGGCTCCCTATCAACAAGGGAATCTCTTTCAAGCTCCTCACACATGCCTACACGTCTCTCCGTGATGCAGGACCAGAAAATCTGAACCACCGCCTCACTTTCCACACACCCGCCAGACAAACCCGCTCTGCCCAACTCACCCTGGCCTCCGTCCCACGGATCCAGAAGACCAGAACCGGAGGAAGTTCATTCTCCTACCTCGTCGCCAAGACCTGGAACCTCTACCTTGGACAATTTGCGTAGTTGACCCAGTTCAGGAAGGACCTCAAGACCTGGCTCTTCGACAAAAACCTCCACACCCAGACGGATCAGAAGCCAACCTGCCCCCCCAGCGCCTTGAGACATTCACGGGTGAGTAGCCACGTTTTACAAACCCCTGATTGATTGATTGATTGATTACCATGATTCCATGGGGAGTCAGGGTTGTCATGTTCTGAGGTTGCCCAAACCATTTGCTACCTTGCCAGGTTTAGGGGTACTTATGGTGGCAGTGTACACTAGCCGGTCTGTAGGCCAACAAATCCCAAGGGGGTGCATGGAATCAGTCTGGGAGCATCTCAACCTTTATGTTGTCCAACAAAGAAATTGTTCCTACTAAGAAAGTGGAAACTGTATGACATGGTGCCACCAACATTGGTAGACTGGGTTCTGATTTAATGGATTGCCTGAGTAGTTCTCTCGTGCATACCAAGAGACCCCTACACACCTCCTAACCTGAGATGTCCATGGTGGTAGGGACTATACTTCTCAGCTGAGTAGGTAACCTCTATGTATTGGCTGTAGGTTGTTCAAGCTTGAACTTTTCAAAGGATTATTCCCATTGTGTTACCATCTCTGAATTACATTATTTACATCTGAACCAGAAACAGAGACACTTGACTGAGAATTGCAGACATGCGGTTGCTAAGGAACTGTTAATACATGGTCTCACACTTATGGTGGACCTGTGGTCTTTGTGGTTGAGGCTCACGAAGCATATATGACAGAGGTATTCTACTCCTGGGTTACATTCCCAGCAGCAGACAATATGACAAGGCTATTTCACAGCTACGCACAAGATGAAGCTCCAAACAATTAAACAGGAAATAGAAATATATTTAACATACCGAGAACACAGAAATAGGTTTGATGCTGCCCTACCACACACAACAGATAATGTTAGACTGGGTCCTCGTAGCAATAAGGGAGCAACATGGCCAGTCTCAGCCGGTTACACACCACATCCTGATGTCGATAATTTATCAGCAGTACAATAGCGTAGACTATGCAAACATTTAGTGACAATATACAGATGTTTGACATAGTTTGTTCTGTGAACATTAGCACTAAATTCTGCATTGACTGCTCAAGCTACACCGGCCATCAGCCCAAAGACACTAAATGCAGTCATGGATAAGGTTCACATCAGACAGGAGGAGATTCTGTTCTGGATTGAGCAGAAAACAAGTCAGCTTGAAGACGTCTTTTACCATATAGGACCCCAGGAAAAACACGTGATTTTAACAATTTGCTTGTCAATGGGGATGGCTCCTCCTGTGGAAGACTGCACCACTTGGGGTACAGTTTTTGATGCAGTATATACCAGAACACATGGTTTCCCTTTATTAGCTGTTTTGCCAGAGGTGCTCAAACAGATCCAAAATGAGTAGAGGGAAGCACCTGCTCGTGATTTAGGGATGAAGCTCATGGGCAGTTTTGCTGCAGGATCAGCCATTATGTTAAGTAACAATAAAGGAGAAACAGCAGCATTGGCTATATGCCAGCATCTAAGAGATTTGGCTCCAGGACAACAGGAGCGCGAATTACCTAAACTTATCAAGGACAACTTTGCAACATTAGGTAGAGATAATTTGGGAGCCAAACCTGGTAAACCACAACTAAAGAGTAATTCTGAAAAGCATAATTCTAAGCAAGCACCCAGGTCTTCTACAAAGAAGAAGTGGTATAATAAGATAAACAAAGACAAAACCAAATCATGAAGTGGGTCTCCTCCACAGGAAGCCCCTGAGAAGTGCAAAATCCTGCATAACAGTAATAATATTAGACCGCCTGACAGGTATCAGGATACTGATACACGTTCTCGTTCCTTTCAAGAGTCCTCGAAAAATGTTCAGAGAAAGGTGGATGGTCAGAGTACTGGAAACCACAGAAGGACTCACAACACTCATTTCACAACATCATTAAACAGGAAGACAAACCTAAAATACCAAAACCTCAATTCAAAAAGAAGTTAGCTAGACTTAAGGTCAAGCATGCCACGGATATTGAGGACACTACTTGTGAGCGGGAAATGGGGAGTGACCATGCTGGACAGCACGGTAGAGGTCAGGATAGTTTGCTGGAACCTGATTGATTGTCTGGTGGATGTAGCACTGAGTAAACATATACAAGGGGAAACACCAGCTATTAAGGTACGCGTACCACATCGTTTGTACGACATACAACTCTTTCTGGAGGGGGACGTATTTAGGAATATTAATGCTCTCCTTTGGGAGGACTTGTCATTCGGACACAATATTCTTTTGGTCAAAAATGATTGACCACCTGAGTTCATGATGGATTGCCCAAATTGAGAAACAGCAATTTTACCTGCTTTTTTCAGACCTCGTTCCAGAATCAGTTAAACATTTATATGCCAAGGAGGTGTTAGTTCTAGCTCCTGCATTAAACCGCAACCATGTGGGATGGTATAACAGTTCCCCTTAGCATGAAATACCACAGAGGTCGACCCCACAACCTCAAAGACAATAGCCCATTAGAAATTATGCCAAAAAATAAGTTAGGGAAATTCTCTACCAGCTTGAATACCAGGGTGTAATAGAAAGTTGAACCTCTTCAATGAATAAACCCTTGTTTCCCGTGATGAAAAGAGTTCATTTATTTCATCTGGCATTAGATTACATTTAAACATTTAAGCATAGCTACTTTCACATTTGCAATACAAAACGTGCACTATGCGGCACTAATGAACAACATAGTGAGGAAAAAATACTAAACTACACTAGTATCTCAAATGGATTTTTCTGCTAAAATATTCTGCCTGGAAGAAGGTACCCAGCGTGCTGGAATATCGGAGGCCATTCTTTCAATTGCTATTGTGGTATAAGAATAACCCTGTGCTGTTCTCAGCTCGAGTAACAGAGGTTTTACCAAAGTTTGATGATCAGGCATTGTCCTATGTCAATGACATATATTTGACAGAGGATATACATTTGACAAGAGTGGATCGCATAATTCTGGGATTTGCTTACATGGGCTACACAAGTAAGTTTACAAAATCAAAGAGGATTGAGGAAGCTAAAGACTCCACTAAGAAGCTCTTTAGGACAATCACTGAATTAACTAGCTATGGTAACAAAAACAATTCAAAGGCAAATCAATCTTTCTGTAATGATTTGGCAATGCACTTTTCTGAAAAAGTAGAAACAATTTATAATACATTTTCTAAATCTAATCAGATTCCCATTATGTCATCTGGCAATATGAGCAATCATCCATTAAAGGGAACAAATCCTCACAGAATTTATTGCCCCATCAAATTAGAATACGATAAAACTACTGAAAAATGCTCCCTCAGGTTCCCCATTTGATCCGTGTCCACTTAACAGGCACCTTCCCAAATATTTTGAAGAAAGCAGTACTGATCCCCCTACTAAAAAATCCTCTTTGGACCAAAAGGATCCAACAAACTATCGTCCAATCTCCCCTCTTCCACTGCCTACCAAAATAGCCAAAACATTTCTGAATGGTTAGCTGGTGGCTTTCATTTCAAACAAATTGCAGGCTACAATCCAATTCGGCTTTCGGAAAGGCCAAAGCACTGAAAAAGCGCTGATCAAGGCAACCGGAGGGATCAGGCAGACTCTAGATAGAGGAAAAGGGGCAGCCCTTGTTCTGCTTGATCTCTCGGCTGCCTTTGATACATTCAACCATGAATTACTGCTAGCACGGCCAGCAAGATGCGGGGTCACTGACCTAGCATGGGACTTGCTAAAATCCTGTTTAACTGATCAGGAGCAAATAGTAAAACTGGAGAACATTGTCTCTCAATCTGTTTCCCTTCCATGTGTAGTGCCACAAGGGCCGTCACGGAGCCCTACCCTTTTTAATATCCATGTTGCCCCATTAGGGAATTTGATAAGAAGCTTTGGGTTCTCTCTGACATCCTATGCTGACGAGTCTCAAATTGGCGTCTCTATTGGAAAGAACGACATAGGCATAGAGTCTAGATTTCATGACTGCATGCTAGCTATCCGCAACTGGATGGACAGTAATTGCCTTAAATTAAATGCAGGAAAAACAGAAGTCCTACATTTTGGACCACCATCGTCTTTCTGGGTTCCAACAGTCTGGCCAGCTATCATGCCCAATATATCCCCCCGGTGGAAAAGGCTCAAAACCTGGGGGTGATTATCGATAACAGACTCGACTTTACTGATCAGGTAAATAAACTTACTTCTTCTACTGCTACACTCTCAGAATAATTACAAATATTTTGCTCTTTATACCACTTAAACTACAAATGACATTAGTCACATCGCTAATTCTGTCCAAGATTGATTACTGCAACAGCCTGCTTCTGACTACTCACCAGTATAACATCAATAAACTTCAGGTTTTACAAAATGCAGCAGCTAGACTTCTGTAAAAAATCCCCCAAAACTGCTCAGTGTCTCAAGAATTAAGAAGTCTGCACTGGCTTCCTGGTTAACAGAGAATAACCTTTAAGGCACTGTGTCTAGTCAATAAAGCATTCCATTATCTTGGCCCAGAATCCCTGAATCAGAGTTTCAAACGATATCTCGCTCTCAGAAATTTCGATCAGGGCTGGTAATTTATTAACACTACCTAGGTACAAACAAGTACGATGAGGGAAAGAGCGGAGTGCTGGAAGCATCTAAAGCATGGAACACACTGCCTCTCACCATAAAAACAGCATCCTGTCTTCTAGCTTTCAGGAAAGTGGTAAAGAACTGGCTGTTCAGATCTCGATAACCCTTGCGGAACTGTAATATGACTAGCCTGAACTGAATAGCGCTTAGACGCCTCCAGGCAGAGGAGTTGGCCTAACAGCTAGGGCGTTCGACCTCGAATCTGGGGATCCAGGTTCGAGTCTCGGCAATAACGCTGAACATCCAGTGATTATGGTCAAATCACTTAATCTCCCTGTGCCTAACAAATAATGAATGTGTCCTCATGTAATGCATCTGGTGCTATCCAAGAGAAAAGGCTTTTCAGTAAGTGTACTTAGCCTCAAGTCTTCATTCAAGGAAAGAAGGCTTATTTTGTACATAAAGACAGAATGAAAAGAAACCCCAAGATGGCCTCCAAGAAACGATCCTTGAGTCAGCTTACTAGTGCTCAGGAAGCTAATAGCAGTTTGGAATGTCCAGGTGAAGCGCCCGTACTGGCGCGCACTTCACCTGAGATTCGAGGAAGATAGGACGGACTTCAGAGTTGCGCCGCAAAAATTAGTTAGGGAAAAAACTTTCATTGTGCATTTGTTCGACGCTTTCGATGCGTTTAGAGTGCGGGAGTTTGAGGGTGAGCAGCAGAGTCTTTTCCAGGTGACAGTAAGAGATGCGGAATCGTATGGGGTTATAATTCAAGGTAACTTTTGAGCCATCCAGTTCCAGTCGTTGCACATGACAAATGAGAATAGTATTCGAGGCAACAGAAGTGTTTGTAAATATTTCCTGAGAAAATACTGAGCAGTGTTACAGGGAAGTTTAGCGAGCGTGTTTCCTGGTATTTTAAAAGTTCAGTAGATGCACACACACTAGAACATACATGTACAGAGGAGATAAAGGTTGATACTTACCAGAGTAGGAGTTGATGTATAGCAGAGCCTTCTGAAAGTTAAGATGAGAAAACCTAGGACTAATAAGGAAGAAAATAATTAAGAAAGACCAGTAACAATTAATAAACAATTGTTTAATGTTTAGTTACAGTAAACCAGTAAAAAGGAAGAAGACAACATATAGCAGAAGAGAGGCGTAGGTCACGGGAGAACTGAGTATATACACCAAGAATACATAATTTGTTAGACAATTGTTTAGTAAGATAAGTTGTTTATGGCTCTTTCTTTTGCAGTTCACTTCAGCTAAGACAAATAACAGCAAGAAAAGAAAAAGGTCTAGACGTTCAAGGAAGAACCAGTGAATATCCTGTGGCAGTCTCTTCTCTGTCCCATCCCCTTTCCCCCTTGTGGTTTTGTGGATGCTCATGTGAATTATACGTGCGTGCCCGGAAATTGCAGTGGGGCGTTGGGGACTGCCTCCATTCTGCTCCTGTGCATAATTGGTGGAAGACACCCCCTGACAGCTATAGACATATTGTTAACATAACATAACATAACACCTCAACGTCCTGTTTCTGGGATATGAGTAGTCAAGTTAAGACAAAATCCTTGTGAAACATTTCTTCGAGAAGTGGGCACTATTACAACCTCTGACTACATTGAAGAGGTTTCAATCCATATTGGAATTCCTAACTTTTGGCAGAATTTACATTCCAGATTATGGAGAATGGGTTACACCATTCTACTACCTGATCCATCCAGATTGTTTCAAGCACACACTGGACCACTAAGCATACACAAATATTACATTCACTACAAGTTGACATGCTAGCTTTAAAACACTGCCACACACCTGTAAACATAACAAACCTGGTAACCTTTGTAAGTGTGGGGGCATTAGGGTACACCTAAGTTACATTCAATGAAGGTGACACTGTACCAATTGCATATAAATCACATTTATACACCAACACTGAAATGCATTTTGCATCAATAGAAAAAATACTTACAGCTGTACCGACTGCTGTGGTGAGGGAGAGAACACCGGCTCAGGTAAAACAAGTTATTGTTGTGTCCCTGGTGCTGACCTTAGAGGCCATCACATTGCAAACACAAAAGCATTACATCCACATTGGACACAATTGGCTAACTCACTCACCAGAGCAGATGTAGATTACAGATTTGACTCTACACTATGAACACAAACCTTTCTGCAACATGTATATCCTCTGCCTAATTAAATAATGCCTCTAGACCAGTATGATTACATCATATATACTGATGGTTTTGCAAAGCCTGCTGTAGAGACAAAGAACCAATATTCAGCAGCGTGCACTTCTGTGAAGGGGTGCATGCAGGATATAGAATTTCATCCCGAGAAAACCTACCTGCAGTCACTTTGTGACTGCACTGTGCAGTTAGCTGAACTAAGGGCTCTAATACCGGCACTGTAGAATACGGATCCCAGATTCCCCACAGTCATAGTGTGTGATTCATATTATTGTGTCATGTCTTAAAATGAGTATCTACATTACTGGAGACAGAATGGATTCAGAGATTCAAAGAGGTGCATATTCAAGCACAAAATGCTTTGGTAACAGGTAGTAAAGCTGAAAGATTGCTTGCTATAGACTCATTTAATCCACACATTGAGTCATCAATGTGTTGGCATACACGTTGCAGGGAATTCCATGGCTGATGAAGCTGTAAAAGCAACAGTGCATACTGCTGCAGTCACTGCAATTACTCGTTCAAGTACAAGAATAGACACAGACATCATGAAGGCTATCAACACTGCACGCAATCACACCCACCTGCCAAAAGGCTTTCCACTTAAGTACTCTTACAAATTAGATATGCAAAACATACCATTTCCTCACATTCCTGGAGTGGGGGAAAGGTAATACTAATTTCAGACTGCAGGTTAGGTTTAATTCTAGCTGCACATGAGGGTCTTGCATCTGCACTCACAGGGGTAGCTGCTACAATTTAGTTATTGCAGCAACGCTATCGGTGGCCAAGTCTCTATAAACAGTTCAAGGATTTTGTCCTCAAATGCGACATCTGCCAGCACATGAAGGATTCCACGAGGCATGTCCACTACAGACACCTCTACTGATTTCAAACAAGCCTCTGGCTTGTGTTTATCTGGATCATTGCAGCCCCATGTCATCAGATGGGTCTTACAAGTATATCTTAGTTACAGTGGGCTCCTGCTCTCAATTCCTATGGGTAAGGACACAGCAGTTGGCTGATGCTCGAAGTGTTATAAAGGATCTGTGGGTCTTTATTCGTACATATGCAGTTGGCACACTACATTCCGGCCAAGGTCCGGTGTTCGCCTCCAGGGCTTACAAAGATGCCATGGGTAGTTTGGGTGTGACCCTGCGGTATTTCTCTTCATGCCATCCGAGGGAAATTCGGTAATGGAGAGTAGAAACTCCCTATGAGATCCTGTTTGGGATAAAAATGTGGGTCCCAGACCTCGACAGTCCCAGCACAGTGGTGGTTGAAACCCCATTTGGTCTACATGAACGTCTGGCTGTTTTACAGGAACTGAACAGCTTCCTGAATGAACAAAGCAATGTCCAAGTAAAACGCACCACCAATGATTAAGTGAAGGCAGCTCCTGGTTGGATCCCGAAGACTGGGTATCTGGTCAGGAAGAAAATTGTGGACAAGAACGAATTTGGGCCATCCTACACAGCAGCTGTATCTGTCCTGGCCATTAAAGATACCAGAACTAATCTTCTTCTGCCGCTTGATGGCTGCAAAAATAAGACATTTGTCTCCATGGATCTGATCAAACCACACTATGTGGCCGATTCTCCACAGTAAGCTGTGTGGGCTCCTGGGTAGTTAGCTGCCTTCTCTCACTACCATATAGGAAGTTCAGATGAAAGCTTTAATTACTGATGAAGCATCCTCTCACCAATGGGTGATAGCATACTACAACAACTACTGTACAATCGACTAGAACAGAAACACAGATTTCAATTTGGAATCCTGACACAAATGCTGTTTACATTAAGGAACCACAGATAGAGTTATCTCCCAGTTCTACAAAACAAGCAGAGCTGCCGAAAATAGATTGGACTGCCTCTGGATACTTCATCGACTTTGATGACTTTTCCTCAGATTTATCTGATCCACCATCATCACCACCTCTACCGTTTCGGATGAGAATGAATGTTTTCTGTCTTTGTTCCTCCATTTGGATTACAATTACATTAATTTTCTTGATCCTTTGTATTGGTTTTGTGACAGTCATTTTTGTGCTTCTAAATGGAGGAAAGGAGTAAACATTACACATCATGCTATGCAATGGCACGTACAATTCCTCAGACACCAATTGGAGAGGATAGTTAGCTTGTCCATTAGATACTAACACATGTTAAGTCGGTTCCTGGGTTACACTGAGAGCTTTAAGATCAGCAGGCCTGACCTTTGTTACATGCAGACAGAGCAATCAGGGTGGTGACAACTAACAGTGTTGGGAAGTTGTGCCTTGATTGGCTAAAAATGTCAACATTGTTCCTTCTTTCTGATGACCTGGAAGTATAGGACTTCTTGTTAGGTCCTCGATAACCATGTTGAAAATGCTTCTTGTATACAATAAAATATGGAAGGTTTCTCAGCAGGAAGCTGCTGAAAGTCTGTGTGAGATTCACAGGACTAATTAATCAATCAAAAATCTTTATCCGGAATACAAATCCATAAAAGAACACACCACATACAGATACAGTACTAGTAAACAGGAAATTAAAATATACCTGATAAAAGCCATTCAAATGTCAGTTTCGGAGTACATAGTAGTCTGTACAGTTCTTAATATGTGTGCAATAATTGCATAACAATTAAAAAACATGAATCATCATCTTGTGATTGTCAGGGCATGACCATACAAAGTGAGATTCCCAAAATATTTCAGCTGCATCAACATTATGAAAAGAAAGGAAGAATAAATAAAACCACAATTGAAATAACAAAATAAATAATCATTAAAGGCAGTCCATCCATGGACCAAAATTAGGTTTAAGGATCATCCATACTTAATGATATAATAACTATAAGGTGACTAGCCTTTTACTCCTGCGCTTCCTCATCTTCAGTGAAAATCGAGAGACGGCAAAAAAAAAATATTGTCTTATATCTCTTCTAAGGATGCGGATTGCTGTGCCACAGCTTCTGGACAGCAGGTTGGGGCAGAGTGGTAAGATCCATTTCCTCCTGAACCCCTACATAAGATGGGCAAAAGATTAGAACATCAACAATAGTTTCAGATACCCAGGGAGAAAAGGGACAGTTCCTGTCTGTTGTGTTGGATGCATACACTCATTTGATCGTGACTGACCGTACAGCCAGGGACCTAAACTGAAATTTCATATAAAGTACTTTAGCTTGAGGGGATTTGATCTCATCAATATATTCCTCTGCAAAGTAGCTATCTTTGGCAGTGGTGAGAGAACCCATACTAACAGAGCCCAGTGTCAAATTATGCCAATATAGGTGCTTAAGCTTATTTTTTAAATCCCTAGAGCTTCCTGGGGAGTAAGCAATAGGTTGCTACACCCCACCTCACTCAATGGCCATTGGAAATATCTAAACCAGGGAATTCTAGAGGCCCCTGGCAGCCTCAAAACATCCTAAAGGCCCTGTCGATTTGGCGTCAGTGCTTGGGAAGCCCGGATCCTGTGCCAATACAGTATTGCTCTAAGGCCCACTTTTTTAGAGAGGGGTTTTAAGGGGGTGCTAGCCAGAAGACTGATGAGGAGTTGCAGGAACCTATTTCCAAGTTTTCCAAGCTTCCGGTGTCCATGTTGCCCTATAGATCCCTACCATAAAGAGTAGCCCCTAATGTATGGAGATTATAGATTTGGAATGGGGGGATATTGGACAAAAGGGAGAACCTTGATGAGACCTTAGGATACCTCCTATGTTTTTCTCCATCTTGAGCCTACACTTGTGTATTTGTGGTATCCAGTCAAACTGTTCAGTGATCGTGATCCCTAGATATTCAAATAGGTGAACTCTCTCAAACGGGGCATCATTAAGAGACGGAGAAGAAGGAGCAGATTGGCAGGTGTTTAAGACCATATATTTGGTATTACTGAGGTTCTCATCCAGGACTCTGTTTTCAGAAAGTTCTGAATTGATCCACCAGCCTCTGGATCCCCATTGGAGACTTAGAAATTAAAAGTGTGCCATTTGCAAACAAAAGGGCCGGGACCTTGAAACCAACAAGATGCGAGGCATCATATTCACATAAAAAGCTGGGAAACTAAATCATTAATGTATTTTTTAAAAAGGGTGGGAGCAAGCACAAATCTTTGTCTCACACCCCTAATGAGTGGTATAGGTCGTCATCAGAGGGAAATGGATATCATTCTGAACCTGAATGGTTTGCAGCAAGTTATGACATTGTCAGGGCAACATGATGACATATTTACGCAGTTCCCCGAGGTGTTTAGTGGGAAGTTGTGTCTCTTGAAAAATTTAGAGCTTAAGATCACTGAAGGACAATGCATCACCTTGTGTACATAGGGGGAGGAATGTGCCCAAACTTATGTTGGAACCTCTTAGAGAAGACATCAACAGGTTAACATCAGAAGGGGTTATTAAGGAAATAGAGTTCTCTGAGTGGTTGACTCCGGTGGTGTTGGCTCCTAAGAATGGGACTAAACACATCCGGATGTGTGCAAACCTCAGAGACTTGAGGAGGCATATCTGGGTTGTTTGACAGCTACTTCCCAACATTTCTGAAGTGTTGACGATGACTGGTGGGCCCGTATGTTCAGTGTGTTAGACCTATCATCTGCGTACCACTAGGTGAAATTGCATGATGGTTCCCAGCACATGACCCTGTTTTTTTACCCCTCTAGATGTCTATTGCTTCATCAGGATGCCTTTTGGGCTGGCATCGGCTGATGCTTGTTTTCAAAGAGTGATGTAGAGAGTGTTGGATGGTGTGTCTAATATGCTATTTGTACCAGAACGATATCTTGATTCATGGCAAGAGTATGTCTGAATATGATGTCATTTTGAAGGTTGTTTTGGTGAAACTGACACAGGCAGGACTTACATAGAAGAGAGAACAGGGTAAGTTCTGAGTAACATCAGCATTACATGAGGTCGCACCATAACAGTTGATGGAGTTAAACCAAAGTTGGAATTGGCTGACTCTATCTTGAAGGTGCCAGCTCAGCAGGATAAAGACCAAGTGAGATCCTTCTTTGGTATAGCATAGTTTTACTCTAAGTTTGTTCAGAATTTTTCTAGTGTAGCTAAACCTATTAGAACTATTCTCAAGAAGGGTAGCAGATTTGAGTGGACGGAAGAGTGTAATTTAGCATTCAAGACAGTTAAGGGATGTTTCAGCAAGTTGCCCATGTAAGGACACTTTGATGTGAGGAAAAGAACCATTGTAATGACTTATGCCAGTCTCAAAGGTCTGGGGGCAGTGTTATCACAAGTTAGCAGTGGTGTGGAGAGTGTAATTGCGTTTGCGTCATGCTCACTCAAGGGAGTGGAGGAACAATATTCTGTGGCGGAAAGAGAGGCCCTGGTGTGTGTTTGGGCCATAAAACATTTCAAGCTCAATCTTTAGGGGTTTGACTTTTGCTGTTTGCACGGATCACAGACCACTTGTACAGCTGCTTGCCACAAGGAAGGATAATGATGTTACTCCCAGGGTTAAAAGATGGGTGGAGGGGGTGAATGATTTTAATTTTTGTGTTGAGCACATCTCAGCAAGAACAATGTTGCTGATTGCCTGTCCAGGCTTCCCATTGATGGGGAAACTAATGTTCAGGATGACAAAGAGCTAAATCATGTGAACTGGGTTTGCAAGGATGCAATTCAGAAAGAGGAGTGGTGTGAAGTAAGAGAGAGTGATGTGAGGCTCAATGTTTCAGGAAATTTATAGTGAAGGTAAGGTCGTACTATAAATCTTTCCTAAGAATTTATTGGGCTACTGGAATGTCAGAGAGGAGTTGAACTGGACTGGAGATAAGCTGTACAGAGGGGAAAGAGTTATTCCCCCTAAGACACTGAGAGTGAAGGTGGTGGATTTGGCACATGAGGGTCATTTAAGGAGGTGTCACACCAAGGCCAGGGTAAGAGAATTGTATTGGTTGTCAGGTCTAGACCACCAAATTGAGGAGGTGGTAAAGGACTGTGACTCATGTGCCAAAAATGATAAGAGCAAGTCTGCTGTTAATGCACAATTGTTATTGGTTGCTGTTCCAAATGAGCCTTGGAAAAGCTTGGGTTGGATTTTGTTGGGCCTTTTCCCCTATTGCCGGAGTATGGAAGGTATGTGATATTGTTGGTGGACTACATGCCCAAATGGGTGGTCACAAATTTGTGTGAAAGCATTGGATACTAGGGTGGTGATTGAGTTCTTAAAAACCGAGTTCTCGAGGGAGAGGGCATCCCTATCTCCTTTGTGACTTATATTGGGGTTCAGTTGACATCCCTGGAAATTCAGAAATTCTTGAAGGGGCTTTCCATTGTGTATCACATAATGGCACTTAATTTACTGCAGTCAAATGGTTTGGCGAGCCAACGAACGGGTTGGTATGATCATGTATGAGGGTGATTTTAGGATGCCATTACCCAATGTCCTGGCTGAATTGAGGTGGGCACATCGTAATTCTCCTAACTTGGCAACTTCTAAATCTCTTTTGTTTTGCATGAGCGATAGGGTGGGCAACTCTAAGCTTAATCCTGCTTGGATGAACGGAGGAATCAATGATGCAGGGCGATTGTTCAATGGAGATTATTTGAGAAACTGAAGGGCCCAAGGAGAAGCTCTGAGGAAGAATTACCAAAGTAAATATGGAGAAAGGTATGACCAGAAGAAGTGTTCGAAAGATGTATACCGGACTTTTGGTGAGTTGATATTGATGAAAAGACCAGGGTTTCTCAGGAATAAATTGTCAAAATTGATGTGACCATTTATCATTGAAGAAGATTGTATGTCCAAACTGGTCAAATGGAAAAAACCAGGACACAGTATTCCGGTTGAGGGGTGTCGTAATCAAATTCCATCTGTGGCAAATGATGGCAGAATTTCATTGAGACTGGGAGAGAGTGCCAGACCTGCAAGCAAGCCAGGGTGGTGGAGGGATTATGAGATGGGAAAATTCTAAAGGGAAGGTTATCTATTATATGTCAAAATGAATTTAAATGTTTTCAGATGTATGTGTTTATTTTCTACCCAGTTGCATAATATTTTTGGTGCATTAATGTAATAGTTGGATGACCATTATCTGCTCTTGTTGTATCATCTACCTTGCTAGAGTATTGTTATTTTGAATATTTGTTAAGGTCATACTCTGAGACTCGTGATTGTATATATTTATTGTGTTATGTTTATGTAAGGGGGTTGTGTTATGATCTTCTGTCTTAGACATGTAGGGAATGTCAACCAACCATTCCAAAAGGGAACCCTCTGGGCAAGAATGTACGGAGTGGCAGAGCTCTGAGTGCAACAGTTGCTGGAGGACATTGTGAAGGGAGGGTTGTTCTTGAATGGTTGGTGTATCGTTTGACTAAATAAACCTTGAAGGTTGCTGGAACACAGCATCATAGCATCTCAGAACCAACGCATCGCTTCGGCTATGCAACACATCTTCCGCAAAGACCCATGCATTGCTCCGCAAACCAGGACTTAAGTTACTTTGTTTAGCGAACCTAACTGGGTTGCTGTAGCCGGCCCTAACTCCATTGTGGTTAGCATGAATTTGTGACTAAGATTTAGTCAGGTGCAACCAGATATCCACATTGGCGCTATTTTATCAAAATCCTCAATACTTCTGGTTCTACTGATTGGATTTCTGTCATTTTTGGTCTTGTGCTATTTATTAAATTAAGCTCTATTTGTCTAACCTGGTGTGGGATTCTTTTTGTGTGGTGTTTTCCCTGTTTTACTGTTTGAATTGTTGAACAAATACTTAACACATTGCCTCTAACTTAAGCTTGACTGGTTTGTGCAAAGCTAAGAAGTAGGTGAGCACAGGCTAATTTGGGGTTTGCTTGTGTCCTACCCTGACAAGGATTGTGGTTGCAGTTTGACTAGGGCTCACACCCCAGTCATCCAATAACCTAATTCCTTGCAGTGACTATGCATGGCTATGATATGATATATAATTTGAGCGAGGTTGAGTTAAAGCACGGACAAGCTATGGTGTGATGTAGACTCTGAACTGTGGTGCAATCAATGTCTTCTACACATTGTCTGGTGAAGACGCACACGTCAAATGGGCTATCGGTTATATACCATCTCTTTCTGCTCTGTCCCGTCCATCAAGGTGCGTGGTCATATGGGAGGAAACAAGAAGTTGCAACAGCAGCATGCTGGGGGTTTAATATCGGTTTCTTCCCAAGACAATACCGACGTTATTCACAAGAGTGTTCTAGATGCGGAGGCAGACACCTGCTTACAGAATGTTTTGCAGCATTTCCTATGGGGATCAAAGGATAACAGTGAGAGGGAGTGAACAGCAGTTTTAGCCAATGCTGAAAGGTTCATACTCCAGTTAAGATTGAAGTGTTTGGAGAATGATTGAAGGTATACCGAGACAGAGATTCTGCACTGAAGTTGTTTTGAGTACTCAAAGAAGGTTTTAAATGAGGTAGATCATTTAAAATGTACTAATCAGCTACCAGAGGTGGTGAACACAAATTGTACAAGGAGCTAAAGGAAGGGAGGAACACAGGACTATTTCTGAACTAGCCATTGAAATATCAGCTAATACATTATTTGGCATGGCCCGACGGACAATCATTAAATGACTATATTTCACCAGAGTATGTAAGAGAAACTTATGCATCTGTTGACGACATTATAAAATTGGTCAGGTGGGTGTATATGGGTAGAATTAGCAAAAAGCAACATACAGTTGGCTGTTACCTGTGCATCCTGCTGACTTTATTGGGCTTGCAATTTGCCAGAGAAATTTATGTAAATAAAGTTTTACCAATGGGTTGTGCAATATCATTTGCCCTATTTGAAACATTTAGTACTATTCTACAATGGAAATTTAAGAAGCAGGGTGGACATACATTGGTGAGTCACCATTTAGATGATTTTCCATGTGTAGGACAAAAGGACACAGGCCAGTAATAAAGCATTGCAATGTTTTAAATTAGGGTAGCCTTGGCCCCTGAAAAGACAGAAGGTCCAACACTATGACGACAAAACTAGGTATTGAATTGGATACTAATAACATGGCAGCACGTTTACCCAAAGAACAAAGTACAGCAGATACAAGGTTTCCTAAAGACGGTGATTGGTGTAAGAAAATTGGAGCTGAAAAAAGCGCAGAAACTATTGAGTTACCTAAATTTGCATGTAGATTGGTTAGAGCAGGCAGAACATTCTCTAGGATTTTGTGATGGCTGGAGCATCATTACTGCACCATAGAGTAAGTATTACAATTGTGGAGCAGGCAGGTCTCATAGCTATCAGATTGCTATGTGTGAGATTTTCATAATGTCAGTGTAAATATGAGTGGCAATTCATCGACTATAAGTGACACTTTTTCGCGAGCAAAAATCAAGTAAAGAAGGTGAGGGAAACATATAAATTTCTGAAATTACACCCATTTTAGCAATGCGACTGTGCCAGCAAAAAAAAAAATTCATAGCAACTCTGTGCAAACAGTAGGAGATCATGACTTACACTTCTGCGAGGCGAGCCTAAGCCATGGCAACAGGCGGGCCCTGCCAGTCTGCTACGAATGGAGACAGGCCCGCGTCAACCAACGCCACAGCCCTATATTATGGCACACAACTACTTCTGGTGACATTGGCGTTCTGGGCTGCTGAAACACTCCAGCGGCCTGGGCTGCTGTGGTTTACATTGGGGACTGAAACTACTAGTTTCCGAATGCCACTAGCTACAAAGCAAGGGGGTGCAATGGGGGTATGGAACAGATTTACTTATGAACACCCAGTGGAGAAGTGTGGCTCAATGATTAGAGCGGCAGACCCTGATGCAGAGGTCTAGCCCGGGACCAGGGTTCAATTCCCCGCCTCGGCAGGTCTTGGGCTCAAAAATTCCACGGACCTGATAATTCTCGCCTCGGTGCCTATTCCAATCATGGAGTCCCACTCTGCAACTCTGGGCAATAGCTTGCTTAATCTCCACAACAGCCCCCACAATGCTAAGGATGCCTGGCCTCCACCTTGGGGGTGCCCAGGAGTGGACGCCTCACAGGGAAAGCCAGGATGGGTTCCACAGCGGTATTCGTACAAGCGCCTTGAGCTCCTTGTGGGTGAGTAGTGCGCTATACAAGTGTCACATTTACATTTACATGGTACGCAGCCAATGTTTCCGATCCCAAAAGGAAGTCTTTTAATTTATGTTTGCGCCTGCGCCAGCTGTGCCCAGAGTACAAGCCATTCACGGTGTTTTCGCCTCTTGCTGAAATTAAAGGCATAGCATGGCATTAGATGAGAACGGAACCAGCTCAGCTCGTCGTCCTCATGAGCGCCATGGTAGAAGGCAGTGGGTATCGCATGGACAATCCAGATAGGGGCCGTGTGTGCCATGCCCCCACCATCTCTGAATAAGGGCAGGTTCCTGCAACTGTCTGCCTATTGGTCACCCAAACTATGCCAAAATGATCATGTCAGCGACGGCACTTCCTACTTATGGACATTTTTTAGGGGGCAGCAGAAACATTGGTAATTCCCGCACCCAATAGCAGCCCAATCCGAGGTTTCAAAATAAAGCCATGGTGAAAGCAGCGAGTTCCCGATTGGTTGCCAGTTGAGCAAGTTAGCGCAGGCATTGGTAGGGGTCAGGTTGCATCCTGCCCGGCCCGCGGGATTCATGAGACTGCCAATTAGTAATTGAAATAGGCGTCGTGGCAGGACAACCTGACAATCGCCTACTAAAGTGAGTCTGACAAAATCACTAAGACTCTCACACTGTTTCCATAATAGCCATTGGGCACTGACAGTAAGGGACTCCCAGTGACATCAGACTTATGCCGCATGGTGTCGACAGTGCACTATAGCAGCTTTCGGCTTGACAGCTGAGAGGTGCTATAATACGTGATTTTGCATTTCAGTGAGGTGATGCGGACCACCACACTGAAATGCTTTACTCTAACCCCTGATACGTGGTACTTCGCTGGGCTGAGATCTTTACAACTGGTTTATGTTTTTTGGACAGGTGAAATGGTATTTGATCGCATTTTGTTGGATGAAGACAGTATGGCAGGTACAATTGTTTTCTAATGCAGCAGGAGTGAAAGGTTTTAGCATGTTTTAGGAAGGGTAATGTTTGCAGAAAGCTGGCCTGATCATTGGTTACGACAAGAGTGTAGCATAGCCTTTCTGGAATTCTTCCCTTTAATGATGGCATTGATGGTTTGAGGGGATGAAATTAAAAACAGAGCAGTTATGTTCAATGTGGATAACATGACAGTTGTGGAGCTAGTGAACAAAGTAAAAGTCAGAGATCTGAGGGTATTGAGATTTTTGTGCATATTTATGTTGAGGTGATTGCAGCTTAATATCTTTAAAGCAAGACATGCCTGGGTTGAACAATAATATAGCAGGTGCTTTATTACTTCTTGTTATATATGGCCTTTTTGTTAAGAAAAGTGAGGTGTACGATGTCAACTTATTGGTATATAGTCCACAAAAAGAGGCAAGTAAACTACTCCAGGTAGAGACTCGGGGGCATATTTACAAGGACCTTGAACCACCAGAGCGTCACTTTCTTTGATGCTCTGGTGGCGCACAATGCTGAGTCATGTTCACAAGGCCATGCAAAGCCACCCTGCGTGGCTTTTCATGGCCTTGTAAATATGGCCCCCTTTTACACATTACTTTGCGTGAAAAAGGTGTTCCATGGATGTTGCTCTGGGTTTTCCCTCACAACACCCATAGATACTGACGCATTCCCAGATTTGCAAGGTTTCATAAACCTGGGAATGCATCACTTATATCATAAATGATATAGGTGACCAATGATTGGGTGCTGCGATCACTCTCTGGCCCACTGCCCACATCTTAAGTAGCAGGCAGGCAAGTGATGAGCCGAGGAGGCAGCGGGAAGGTCTGTCCCCAGTGCCCCATTCACTCCCGGGTCTACAACCTAACACGAGTGCAGAGGGTGAGGCAGCCTCACTTCGATCCATTAAGTTGGTTCCAATTGCGGCTGCTCGGTCTGTTAGCAGAAGTGGTTTCTATAGAACAGCCCAGAGATAGAGCTGCTTGGTTAATGCCTCCAGATGCCACATGCCCCATTATCTGCGCATTTGCATATGTTAATGGTTTAGGATGGGGAGAGAGGGTGCTTAATTTAATGTTTAGCAAGAATTGTGGTCAGGGGATAGGTGGGGGGGAGGTTCAGTCCTACAATAATTCTACGAGACAGCTATGATGCCTGCATATTTTTGAAATTCTTACTCAGGGTAATTATAAAAATAGAGGAATAGCCATTGTTAGAACTGGGGGTCTCTAGTTGGCAGAGGTAGGTACCTTTGACCAAATAGGGACCCTTGCTTCTAGTCAGGGTAACGGGGTACACTCCTAAAATAACCCCTGCTCACCCCCTTGGTAGCTTGGCATGAGCAGACAGGCTTATCTCAGAGGCAGTGTGTAAAGCATTTGTGAACACATATAGTAACCCAGTGACAACACTACAGATGGACACCACACAAGTTTTAGTATAAAAATAAGTATTTTTATATAGACTTAACACAAGACCACAAACGACAAAAATCCACAACACCGTACTTTAGAATGGTAGAAATAGCTTAGTTCTCTTAAGATGTAAAATGCGACACTTTGAGTTCAATGTTCCTTAGGATGCATAAAATACAGCGAAAGTGGTGCAGGGAAGGTGATACGTCAGTTCCTTACACGCAAAAACAGTGATGCATCGGGTCCCTTCTGATGCGTAGGGGATGCGTCGGTTCTTCTCTGCGAGGGGAGGCGATGCGTCGATTTCTTACTGCGCTTTCCTGGTGATGCGACCAGCAATGCCGTGATGCGATGAAGATCCGGTGCGATGAAAGAAAGATGGTGTCTTCTTCTTGATGCGACACGATGCGTGCACGCCCGACGGCCGCGCGGCGACTCAACGATTCTTCTGAGCCGCAACAGACCCTGCGACACGCTTCCCGGTGATGTGGCAGCGTCTGATGCGATGTCAATCCTCTTCTCTGGCGATGCGAGGCACTTCGGTAACGATGCGACAACTGCAGCAGCGACACGCTTTCCCAGCGATGCGACGACAGCGGCTGCGACATGCTTCTCCGATGATGCGGCGGCATCTGGTGCGACGTTGATCCTCTTCTCCGGCAATGCGAGGCACTTTCACGTTGTGAGGCAACAGCGGCAGTTCAGTGACATGCTTCTTCTTCGTGCGTCGTGCTACCAGCTCCTTGCGACACGCAGTCCCTCAGAAAGCCCAACACAACTGCAGGCACTTCCAAAGAACTCTTGGGAAGCTGGTGGGTGAAGTCTGTTGTCCCTGAGACTTCAGCAGGAGGCAAGCTCTTTCTCAAGCCCTTGGAGATCCTTCACAAGTTGAATAAAGTACACACAAAGTTCCTTTCTCCTCTCTTTAACAGCCAGGCAACCACTGCAGGCCAATCCCTCAAGCTTAGGGATAGCCTCTCCTCAGTCTCTCTGATTCCTCTCCTCAGAAAAGGTTTCTTCTTGTTTCCCAAAAGTGATCTAAAGTTCTGGGATCTGGGTCCCCCTTTTTATACTTAGTTTCTCTTTGTTCTCTGAAAGCAGAGAGGCCTTTGCCTAGTCCAAACCAGTTCTGGTCAGTCCTGGAGCACTTTGTTGACAAGACTCCTTTTTTCCTTTCACAGTGCAGGCCAGGGACATCAGACGCACCCCAGGAGGTGGAGCCAGCATTGTGGAGGGAAGGCACAGCCCTTTTCAGGTCCCAGGTGCAACTCCTCCCACCCATCTACATGCAGATCTCTCTATTCAGCCCTGTGCTGACTCACCCTGTCTCTTGCAATCCCCCAGCCCCTGTCACTCAAACTCCAGATAAGGAATACACAACCTAGCAGAGGCAGGCTTGGATAGTTAGACAAGAAAATACCTACTTTCTAAAAGGGGTATTTTCAAACACAGAATGTTAAAACCAACTTCACTAAAATATGCATTCTGGCCTATGGGGAACAGGTAGCCTTGCAATAGTGAACAACGAAAATGTCTGTAATTCACTATTAGGACATGCCACACACATCAGGGCTTGTCCTACCTTTTACCACCAATGCACCCTGCCCTTGGGCCTACCATAGGGGTGACTAATATGCAGAAAAAGGAAGGTCTAGGGACTGGCAAGTGGGTGCACTTGCCCAGTCAACATGGCAGTACCAGACTGCATATAGGCACTGCAATGGCAGACCAGAGACACACTTTTACAGGCTTCTTCTGTGGGTGGCACAACCAGTGCTGCAAGCCCACCAGCTGCATTTGGATTACAAGTGCTGGGCACCCTCAGTGCACTGTACTAGGGTCTGACAAGTAAATCAAACCAGGCAATCATGGATTCACTAATCTATACATCAATTTACCCCTCCTTCAAGTCAGGCGCCACATCTCTGGGTGTATGTATTGCTCCTTCAGCACTAGATAACTCAATGTTGCTGCCACCATCTGAGCTGGATTCCACTTCCAACTCAGCAAAGCTCACTTCCTGAGCTGCACACATTTTTTTTTCTGGGCTGAGACACTCATGGCCTCAAGCCTCTCGAGCTCCAAATCAAGCTCCCTCAATCTCAACTCATGCTCAAACTGCATCCTCTTAGCCTCTAGGGCCAATTTCCTATTCTCTAACTGCCCATTCATTTTGGCTAGCTCCAACTCATGCATCCTATTCCTCTCCCTGTCCTCCAGCTCCTCTGGGGACAGGCCTTTGGCAGAAACACTGCTACCTGTTTGGGAGGTTGCTCTCCTCCCCCCTGGACCCAATGGCCCATCCAGCTGCTCCTCTGCATTCTCAACCCCTTCCACATTCTCTGGAGTACTCCTTGCTGCGACCCAGGCCCTCAGCACCTTTTGGAATTCATCCTTCTTGGACAGACCGGTCATTGCAACTTTAAATTTCCTGTAGAAGTGCTTTAGCTATTTTACATTGTAGCATTCCAGTTTCTCCTCTTCCCACTCATAATCAATAGATGTTATGGATGCTGCTTTCTCCATGGTGGTTAAACTTGGCAGTTCTTTGCAAAAGTAGAAAATTCCAGGAAAAACAATCTACCAAAAGTATGTGGTCGCGTTTTGGTCTGCACTCACTAGTAGTGTTCACCAATCACTGTACATGAGTCACAAATACAAGTCCAAATCCTCACCGCTGACCACCAATGATAGAACTGGGGGTCTCTAGTTGGCAGAGCTAGGTACCTTTGACCAAATAGGGTCCCTTGCTTCTAGTCAGGGTAAGAGGGTACACTCCTAAAATAAACCCCGCTCACCCCCTTGGTAGCTTGGCATGAGGAGACAGGCTTATCTCAGAGGCAGTGTGTAAAGCATTTGTGAACACATATAGTAACCCAGTGACAACACTATAGATGGACACCACACAAGTTGTAGTATAAAAATAAGTATTTTTATATAGACTTAACACAAGACCACAAACGACAAAAATACCGGAACAGGTAGCCTTGCAATAGTGAAAAACAAAAATGGCTGTAATTCACTAATAGGACATGCCACACACATCAGGGCTTCTCCTACCTTTTAACTACAATGCACCCTGCCCTTGGGCTTACCATAGGGGTGACTAATATGCAGAAAAGGGAAGGTTTAGGGACTGGCAAGTGGGTGCACTTGCCCAGTCAACATGGCAGTACCAGACTGCACATAGGCTCTGCAATGGCAGACCTGAGACACACTTTTACAGGCTGCTTCTGTGGGTGGCACAACAAGTGCTGCAAGCCCACCAGCAGCATTTGGTTTACGAGCCATGGGCACCCTCAGTGCACTGTACTAGGGTCTGACAAGTAAACCAAACCAGCCAATCATGGAATTACTAATCCATACATCAATTTACCATAGGGAGAGCATATGCACTTTAGCACTGATCAGCAGTGGTAAAGTGCCCAGAGTCATAAAACCAACGAAAACGGGTCAGACAAAACACAGGAGGAAGGCAAAAAGTTCAGGGATGACACTGAAAAAAGGGCCAAGTCCAACAGCCATGCCGTAGAGAAAAGCTGCAGTGTAGTTCTGTTAACTGTTTCCTACCTTAGAGGTGAGAGTGTCATAACGCAGCAGTACAACCAGTTGCCCCTGGACCAGGAACCCATCCAACCAGATTGCATGAAAAGACAGCTCGACATGCTGTGGCTCAGTCAAATTTCATGCAGAGAGTGATTCACGCCTCTGTCAGCTCCCAGCAAACGACTCGGAGAAAATGTTGTAGCCTCCAGCAATCTAAACAACTCATTGCTAAAGCAGCTGTTAAAGCAAAGTGTTAGAAACATGTACAGTGGTGCAACAGAACTCCTGCAGCCTGTAGTGAGTGCGAGGTATCCGCCACAGCTGAGCACCACTACTCAGGCACACTCTTTATTTATTGACTGGGCAACTAAAGAATGGAAAAATGCCTTCACACAGTCAAGGGAGCGGAAGAAGAGAAATACTCAGCCCAACACTGCCCCCAGTAACACTTTAACTTTGACAAAGAAACACCAATGGCGTCTCTCCCATGTGCCTATAGCCAGCCAATCCCGTTTTCGATTGTGACAACACCTGGACATTACACGGTTTATGCCGACAACATTAAAGAGATTGCCAATAGACCGAACTGATAAAGTAGCAGCCGTGTGCACTGCGCTGTTGAGAAATATCACTTAACTTAATTCTTTGTTAACGACTTTGCATATGTCAGTCTAACAAGGAAGTGGTTTGGTCCTTTTTAAGTTTCTACAAATGGAAAGCACTGCAGAGGTAAAGAATGTGTGCTGCTGAGGCTTGTAAACACATGAAGAAGAAAAGTCATGGCCAAATAAGACATAAACACATAAAGCCTAAGGATGTAGTACTTGGTCGGTGCTGCATGGAGAAAACCGGAAATGAGAAGGCGGGACAAACACGGCTGATTGCCCATTGGAAAGCAAGTATTTTTAAAGGACACTTACCGAGACAAAAAAAAAGCAATCGGCAAGGAATGGGTGGAGTTCAACTCCTAATTTTTAAATATTTTTATTTTTCATCATCAGAAAGGGCACATTAATACAGTAAAACATAAACTGGAGTTTTAGGATTTGTACATCAGGCAGAAACCATAAAAATGAAAATTGCAAAAGAGGAAAGATCATAGGAGACGCAAATTATTTCATATAATACTAACAGATACTAAATTATTCCATCAAAAGCCATGGGTCTCCATAGCGCTTCTAATTTGGCTAAGGAGCGAATTCCCCTTCCCTTCGCCAAGGCTGCCTCTAAACCATATATTTCTCTAATGATAGCCCATCATTTCTCAACCGAGGGCGGTGTCGAGGAGACCCATACCCTGGCAATAGCCAGTCTAGCAGAAGCCATCAAGATTGAGAAGAGGCGTGCGATGGCGGGATTATCCTCCTTATACTCCAACATAATTTCAAGATCAGTAAGTGGATGATCCAGCCCAAGTTTAGACTGGAGTAGCTGTTCCATTTTCTGCCAATAACCCCTCAGTGCTGGGCATGCAATAAACATATGTAGAAGATTAGCAGCATATAGTCCACATTTAGGGCAGTTTATTTTATCCCCCGTCATATTACCCTGAGCCCATTTGTCTATTTTAGCTGGGGTATAGTACAACATACAGGTAGTAGGTAGTTGCTGAAGTTGCAAACTAGCAGAGTGGACCGAATCCTTAACGTTTCCTAAGGCTTGTTTAATCATTCTAGATTAAACCGCTATACCCAGGGTTTGACTCCAGCATTCAGCTAATTTCTCACTACCGTCTGATCTAAAACTATGTAAATATACGTACATTAGCTCTATCAAAGATTTGGTTTTCCCTCCATATATACAATCCCAAATGTTTGACTGCATTATCTCTGTTACGGCCAAATTAGGAACCAAATAATCTCTAATCTGTAGTTATTTAAAGAAGAAATGAGCAGGAAGTTTATACGCTAGGTGCAGATTTTCGAATTATTTGATTCCTCTCTCATTGTACATTTCGCCCAAGCAAGTAACTCCATACTTCACCCAAGGTTTGCCTGCTTGGTCCTGAAAAACCTCAGGGGGCAGAGGATTCCCCCATAGTGGAAATTTTTCGTGAAATATTGGTAGTTTACACCTAGCGGACATATCTCTCCAAATATATACGGTATCTCTAACAGTCTTAAACTTCAGTCGCTTGAAATAGTTTGGGTCTCTTATTCCGTATTAGAACATGTCCCTCTGGTTTCCTAAAATAAACTCAAACACTGAGTCTGTTTGATCCAGACCCAGCAAACAACGGAAACGACTTGTAAATGAAGCCCAGAAATAAATGTTAAAATCCGGAAATCCAAGTCCGCCTTGTTCAAATGGAGATTTAAGTAGCTCAATTGCTCGCCTAGATTTTTTATAACCCCAAATAAAGCTACTACAGATCCCCTCAAGTTAAAAAAAATATATATTAGGAGCTTTTAGAGGAATCGATCGAAACAAGTATAAGAACTTAGGGAGTATTTTCATTTTAATTAGGTTACATCTGCCAAGCAGTCATAGAGGAAGCCTATGCCAAATTTTGAACAGTTTGATAGTTGCGTTTAGGAGTGGGACATAATTTAAATCAATAATCTGATTAACTTTGGCTATTATCTTTACCCCCAAGTAAGTCACAGTTGTACAAGCCCCGGAAATAGATTTTTGAATCCCGGCCGTAAAAAGCACTTGAGTTTTGTTAGCATTCAATTTATAGCCTGAGACATTGCCATATTTCTCAGCTTCTTCCTTGATCCTTATCGCGGCCTCGCTTGGATTAGTTGCATATCATCAGCGTATGCCGTGATCTTAAGTTTAAAAATCGCAGATTCCAATGGCTTAATATGCATGCAGGATTGTAAAGTGCGTAAAAATGGCTCTATATATAGGGCGAAAAGTAACGGAGACAGGGGGCATCCCTGCCTAGTCCCACACAAGATCCAAAATGGTATTGATCGGGACCCCATATAAGACAGATTGGCTTGAGGGTTACAGTATAGAGCCTGTACACAGGACCGGAACTGTACACCTAAACCAATCTTAGCCAATACAGCCCATAAAAATTCCCACCTGACGCGGTCAAACGCCTTTTCGGCATCTAGAAGGATCATTCTAAAGTCAATTTTGTTTTTCTCTGCAAAGTCGAATGCTCCAATAGCCATATTGACGTGGGCAGTAGTGTCCCTCCCCAAAATGAACCCATGCTGTCTTTCGGAAACTAATCCCGGCATAAGCGGAGCTAGACGAGTCGCCAAGATCTTTGAAAATATCTTGGCGTCCGTATTAATAAGAGAGATTGGCCAGTATGATCCGCATTCTGTTGTTGGTTTACCCTTTTTAAAGAAAAACACAATCTATGTGATATTCCACGATTCCGGTACCTCCCCACTAGTGGCCACAAATTGTATTACCCTGGTAAGGGGCAGAAGCAAAGTCTTTTTAAAAGATTTATAAAATTCTAATGGCAATGAATCATCTCCAGCCGCTTTCCCCATTGGCAATGCTGATAATGCCAACTCCACTTCCTCTATCGAGACTATCTCATCTAAAGTAGCAGCTCTCTCGACATCTGCTACTGGAAGACCGCTATTATCAATATAACATAGTGTCTCATTTCGATTTGGTGCCCAAGTGAGAGAATAAAGCTGTTGATAAAACAGCAAAAATTGTTCTAAGATGTCTAAGATTCGGTATGCAGATGCCCATCTGCTCCCTTAATAGAATTTATCCTAGTTTTCGCCTTTGCCTCTGCAGTCTGATAAGCCAAAATGTGTCCTATGTGCTCCCCATATTCATATTTTTCGAAACGATGTTTACTAAAGCTGGCTGCCATTTTATCCCTTAAAAACGCTTTCACTAGGGTTCTTGCGTCGATCAATGAAAGAAACATAGTTTCTTGAGCCATTGAATCTTTCTTTACTAACTCCGCATGTTGATTTCAACTCCTAAAGCATACAAAAAGGTCGCTAAGTGACAGCGCAAGTGCTGTACGCTCGACCTAAAAAGGGAATACAAGAAGTAATGCGGTGCAAAAATAGAGGAATAATGTAAGAGAGTCAGAGAGTGTGTGATTGCCAGGGTTAGACTTGGATAAAAATTCATAGTCAAGGAGGATGATTTAAGAGTTCCAAGTGTCAGGAGGCCCCCCATCTCTATTAAAAATAAATACATTTTAACACCAAATGCCAAAATCAGCCTGGGGGGGGGGCCGTGCGGACCCATCCCCATTTGTTTATTGCCGGGCCCTGGAGGATGGGGTTCGCGTGGCCCAAATCGGCCCAGGGAGAAAGACCGCGTGGCTCCCCGCTCCATTGGGCTATAGTGGGGGGTGGGATCCCTGGGGCCACATGTGGCCAGAGATGGGGGCTACGCAGCCCTCCTCACTCTTTGATAAATGTATTTGGACCCAGGGAGGTGGTGCAGCCCCCCTTACAAATTGTTAAAATCAAAGCCCAGGAGTGGTGGTTCCCAGGGCCCAGGGAGAGTCCACGTGGCCCTCCTGCATTCATATAAAAATAAGCCCTGGGGAGGTGGTGGTCCCCAGGGCACAGAAATGCCCATGGATGGGGTCCCTTTCACACTACTGGTTGGGAGATGACATCCACTTGGCTACTGAAGGTCGTTGGGGGCTGGAGAACGCCTATTGTTGAGATAAGTAAGTCCCCCACAGCTGGATTGCTGAGATGTTGTCGGGGGCCCCACCCCCTTTCTCAATAAAGCTGCAAAGGGGACTACTGGCACACTACTTGTTGGGATTAAACCCCCTTGGCTGCTGAGGGTCGTTGGGGGCCAAGAACCCCTATTGTTGAGACAAGTAAGTCCCCCACAGCTGGATTGCTGAGATGTTGTCAGAGGCCCCACCCCCTTTCTCAATCACTCTGCAAAGGGGACTACTGGCACACTACTTGTTGGGATTAAACCCCCTTGGCTGCTGAAGGTCGTTGGGGGCCAAGAACCCCTTTTGTTGTCATAAGTAAGTCCCCGACAGCCAGATTGCTGGGATGCCGTTGGAGGCCCGCCCCCTTTCTCAACCTCTCTGCAAGGGGGCCTCCTGGCATACTACTGGTTGGGGGATAAAATCCCCGTGGCTGCTGAGGGATCGTTGGGAGCCAAGAAACCCTATTATTGCTACAAGTAAGTCCCCCACACCTGGACTGCTGAGACGTTGTCGGAGGCCCTGCCACCTTTCTCAACCACTCTCTAAAATGAGCCTCATGGCGCACTACTGGTTAGGGTGTGAAGTCCCCTTGGCTGCTGAGGGTCATTAGGGGTCAAGATCACCTATTATTGCCACAAGTATGGTCCCCACAGTGGGATTGCTCAGATGTTGTGGGAGGCCCTGCCCCATTTCTCAACCACTCTGGAAAAGGTCCTCCTGGAGCACTAAAGTTTGCAGTTGCTCGGGCTCAATTGCGCTCACCTACGGCACAAATATTTTTTGGTACGCCGCAAAAATGTGAAACACCAACGCAAAAAAAGTAGTGATGAGGCCAACCGCGATACAAAAATCTGCGAAAACCAGCGACAGGCCTGCAATTCCCACACGTCATGCGGGAAAATGCACCATAAAAGCAACTTTTAAAAAAAAGGGAGAAAAAAAAAACTGTGTAGCACCATGGATGCTCCCGGACTGAGTGCAGAGGCCAACGTGAACCCCACAAGCCCCACAGACCACCACCAAGGAACCTCGGGGTCAGGGAAGGGCAAGAAGAAGAGGAAGAGGAAGACGGGGTGCAGTCCGCAGGAAAACCAGATCAGCATCACGGAGGTGAAAGAACACCACCATTCACTGAACGTCAACATGACAAAAGTGAATGCAGTCGGAGTGTCGAGGCGGTCTATGGAGGAGGAGAAGATGCGCTGGCACGATGTGAAAAGCCAAACCAGGCACAAACCCACTGCCAACAGGAAGTCAGCAACGGCGACAGGAGGTGGGAGTCCTGTGCCACAGGAGGAGCTGGAGGAAATGGAGGCCACAGTCATCAGGGTGGAGACAGCGCAAGGAGTTGGGAGTCCGGACACAGCTCGATAGGAACTGACACAACATCCGCCGGGTGAGTAACGACCAGGGACTGGGTGGACGGGGGGAGATGGGCACAATGGCACACATGCACAATCATGTGCAGCACACTGCACAACCACAATGACCCTGGATCATGTCCCTGATCCCCGTGGCACACTGCAGCACACACACATAGCGATAACAGCACATCCAACGACAATGTGGTACAAAGTGCAACACCGGCACTGCAGAAAGGAGGACACAACTGGGTCCGAACATGTGCAGAAACAGGCCAATCACATCTAGCATAGCAGGAAACTGCGAGTTGGAAACGTACGTGTACAACCTCACCTACGTCATGTAGTCCAAATGTCCTCTGTCCCGCATCAAACATAGTGCACATCCCAAACAGTCACAATGTACATCGTCATACAATCTGCATGCAAACCAGAAGAATGCGCCAACACACATGTCAACACAATGTCAACATGCATCTCCCCTTCACATTGCAGAGGGACAATCAACACCTCCAGCAGAGCAGACCAGACTACTCATCAGTGATGCTGGAGAGGACCACCACACCTTCGACACCGACGCCCTACAACAGCCCATGGACATCTTAGGTGACCCACCCCCAGGAGCAGTGCAGCCAAGCCACATAGAGGAGACACCAACCCCTGCACAGACCACACAGCAGGAAGCACCCGCCTCCATGTCCGGCTCACAACATTCCACCTCAGCACACATCGCATTCCAACACCAGGTGTCAGAATGCCAACAGGAGGTGGCCGAACAGGTGCGGGTGGGGTCAGAGCACAAGGAAGCCAAACTAGATCACACACGTGGGTGTACAAGTCCCACCTGGGACCACCTACAACCCACAAAGGAAACCCACACCTCGACTAAGACACATGCATACTTCCTGCAATGAACCACGCCCAGAGCCCAGGAATCATCATACACACCCCCACGCTGGACCTCTGTACAACAGCCCAGTCCACTCCTCCTACGTATTGAGCGGGTGACAACGAAGCTGCATGTCAAGGTCTTACCCACTGCCAAAGGTAACATGGTTGCACACGCTGTACACAGCACAATGTAATGTTGTAGGCCCAGGGACCCTCATGCATACATCATGACCACACGGATACACTGAGATAGTTTGTGGAACTGTCTATGGGCACGGCCGCCCGGCTCCTTTATTGGCAGGGACACATGTACAGTGATGCCTGTGCTGGAAGTGTGTGGGGTGAGTGTAAGCCAGCCCGCACGGAGTTGCTGGTGCTGGCACCAACTTGAACAGTGAACACTATAGAAACGAAAACAGTAAACACCAGCATTACAGAGACTTCTGCGGAGCATCATGTTGGTAGCCGGAGAAAGTACAGAGGTCAACCAACATGCAAACAGATGTGTCCGTGAGTTGCAGTGCACCGATGTTGGGGCACTAGAGCTGAGCTCGCTCATGTGAAGAAAATGTCTGGGATTGTGTCCTTTCGGAAAATACCTGTTGCAGCTGCAGTGGGGTGTGTTACACCTGCATCATCTTCCTCATCATCGTCCCAGGTCTCCCACACTGCCTGAGGTGACATTGCTGTGTGAGCTCCCCACAGCACACAACCCAATCAGAAATGGTCCATGAGTCGTGGTGCTCTGAGTCAGTGGCACCTCGAGTGCTGAGCAGGGTATCAGGCAGATGATGGCATCCACAACAGGTGAGACCAACTCTGATAGTCTGGCAGTAAGACACTTACGACTCTGGCTGTTGTTGTCTGGAGGTGGTCCTGGCGGTGGTGGCGTGTGCCTCCTGCGGCGATGAGACGTCTGGGCAGGTCAGGACTCGAATTGATGTGTGACCCCTGGTGGACTGCTGTTGAAGCCGGAGGCAGCGGACAGTGCAGGGCCACAGACACATGATGCTGAGGACCCTAGGCCACCGTCTCAGAGGACATCCAATATATCAGCAAACAGGGTCCCTGACTTGAGCTGCACAGAGTTAGTAGCCCTGGATGCACTGCGGTCGGCACAGGCACACCCGCAAGGGATGGTGACTTGTGGTGCACAGAGATAGGGACACGCGAGCTAGGCGGTTCCTCATCGATGTCCAAGGTGAACGAGGCATAGGGTTGCGGGAGACAGTGGAAGATGTCCTCCAGGGCATGATGCAGAGGGTACAAGCTGTACGGAAGCGGCAAATGGAGGAGTGGAATGCTACTGCCTCGTTTTCACCACGAAGTCAGTATCACAGACATGATGATGACGACAATACCATGCCATAAACCCATTCACCACCACAGTTCACCCAGGAGTGTCCATGGATGTTTTGGAACAGACTTAGTGGCACCAGAGCTGAACGGGTGTTCAGTCAGTGACAATGCCGTGTCCTGTCTGCTACGTACTGGATTGTATTGGTGTGAGGCCTTCTGGACCGCAGTGTAGGCCAGAGGCAGCGGTCCACAGGGGCCCACAGCCACGTGTCGTTGGGATGACATGCAGAGTTGCTGTCACCTGATCGAAGGGTGTACAGTGAAGTAAGGCTGCCATGTATGTATGGCCTCGGACATCATGAAATCAAGACACAGTTCCATATGTGTGACCTACATCACTGCAGTGTAGGCCCGAGGCAGTGGTCAGCAGAGGCACACAGCCACATGTCGTTGACCCGCTATGCACAGAGTTAGTGACACCAGAGCAGTTGTTGGCAGTGTTCGATCACCTCCGTAACGATGATCCTTTTCACCTCCGGACAGAACCGCTTCTTCCTCTTACACCTCTCCTTGCGTGCAATGATATGAACTCTGGCATACATGAATCAAGACTCAGTTCTAACTGTGTGACCTACTCGGACTCAGAGTAGGCCGAAGGCAGTAGTCAGCAAGGGACCACAGACAGCTGTCATTTGACTGCTATGCACAGAGTTTGTGGCCCCACATAGAAGGGAGAACACAGATATGACTCAACCATGACGTGTGTACTCTGCCATTGCATATTCAAGACTCAGTTCCAAATGTGTGACCTACTTGACCGTGGTGTAGGCCGGAGGCAGCAGTAGAGTATGTAAACGAGAAAGGAGTAAAGAGGGCCTGTGTCGCGGAGGCCGTGATGGTCTGAGGAGAGTGCCAAGGTCGCGGGCCTCGGGCTTGGAGCTTGCGCCGGCACGTGGTTGGCCCTCTTTGACACATGCTAGTGTAGGCAGGTGAGCAGTGTGGCCTGGCTGCGCAGGGGCGGGCCTAACGGGTTAGGGATCCTGCGGCCCGGGGTACAGCATGCGCACAGGATCGCAGACAACTCCGCTCACGACAACGGCGTAGGCCTTGTGGCAGGGTGAGAGGCGCCGCGCTGGCAGAGACGTTGGGCATTCCGGAAGAGGACCCCGCCCAGGGCTACGTGCTGTTTATTGACACCCCTACGCTGGCCTGGCGTACGCCGGGCCAGCCCACTCCGCACACGCTTACGGGGGGACGTAACTGGCTACATTTCCGCAAACTCCCCCACTGGCTGGGGTGACATGGTTGCGTCCACTGTCCACTACACTCCATTCACCAGCGGTGTATGTCACCATGGATATGGGTGTGTTCTGCATACTGCAGTCTGTCCAGCACATCTCCGCCACACTTGGCATTGTGTACTTTCCCCATGTGTGGCTGGGGTGCCATGACGTTGATGGCTCATGTTCACGGCTAGCCCAGTTTACCATAGTAAGTTTTGCTGTCATGGCTGGTGGGTGTTTCCATGAGATGAAGTGTACTTACGCCTAAACCAAATGCACTGCAAAATGCGCCACTTTGGCGATTGTGTGTACTTAATTCATCCAATTTTATCCATATTTATTACTCTTTTTATTCTTGTTTTACACCCAATGTTTCTCTGTTCTTCTGAAAATTTAAGTCCCCACAAGGAATCCTGCACCATTTTCCATGCTTCTTAATGTTCAAACTGTGCCACTCCAGACCACATGTAAGAACATGACAAGTGTGAGGTTCATCACAGGCAGTGTTTATGCCATTAAACCCAATGCATTTCGGGCAACACAGTGCCCTTCATCAGGGGTCACTGTAAACAATGAAAAATATAAAAACCAATTAATGCTTGTATTTTTACATTTTGCTAAATTCATTATAATGATTTGATACTCAATGTACCACAATGCACTTCAGTTATCAATCCTCCCATACTCTTATCTCCTAAACCACTCTGTAAGCTCTACAGTTAGAACCCCTCTATATTACTTTACATGCCACTATCTAAAATCACCCATTCCCGAGTATTTACTTCTCCTTCTTCCCTCGTTGCGGGTTGTTTACTACTCTCTTATTGCAGATACCCTACTCAACCATCTTTTCCACCACCACAGTACCTCCATATTACATCTCTCTCCATAGCGCTCATACCATTCCCAACGTTCCAATGTGCAACAGTTAGTTCAATTTGAATGTGACTTCCATTCGCTCTCTCTACAATTTCATTTCAATGTCTATTTGCAAATTTGTTGTTTTTCTGCTTTTCTATACTTAAATTTTCACCTCTATATTCTCTTCGCAACTGTTATACCCTTTGTTACTGTGCACGTTCCTGGTGGGTGGGCATGTTGTTTTGCATGTTGTATGTGATTTTGCAATGTGTGCATTACCAGAGTTTTGAGTTGCATGGTTGTTGAGTCGAGGTGTGTGGGGTGTTCATTTGGTACTTACCAGCGGGCTGTGCATTTCCAATGGGGCCATCCTGAAAGCGCTGGTTGATGTAGGACTGTCGGGAGATGGAGGTCTCATGTACACTGCCTGGGTAGTTGGCGATGACGTTGGTGGCGAATCCACGGTGTTCGGATGTTGCCTGTACATTGATGTGAGGCGTGTGCTTTGTGTTGCGGTAATTGTGTGCTGTGTCACCAGGGGGCACAAGTAGGACTTGTGTGCAGTCGATTGCCCCCACCACGTGCATGCATCCAGCTATGGTGTATAATCCTTGCTTGGTCTCCAGCTGTTCGGTACTGGGGTGCCAGGCTGATGATGGTATCCAGGACAGGACAGGTGTGTGGGACTTGGATGTGGATAGCTGTGAGCATCCTCTGACTCTGGCGGGTACCAGAGGCCAACAGGTGCAGCACAGCCAGCAGCTTTGTCTGGGGTGGGATGTTGGTTGTCAGCCTGTTGGGCTATGATGGTCAGGATGCGTAGGATGGTTGTCCTTTTGAGCCTGTACTGAGCAATGACATTGTCAGGTGTTGGGTCTGTGAGGCTGGTGCGTTTCCTGAAGGTGCGCTGTCTTTGTCTGCGCTGCCTCTGTGGTGGTCCGGGCAGGGGGTGGCAGGGGTCCGGGGGGGTGGCGGTCCTATGTGTGATGGCAGTGGGTGTTGTGGACCTGTTGGGGATCCGAGCTGCATGATCAGTGGCTCCATGGCGTCTGTTGTTCTACAGGCGTGGCTGTGGTCTGGGCTCCCTTTTCTGTTGCTGGTTGTCGTCCGACTTTGCACTAGGTCGGAGCAGGTGTTAATTTCCTGCTGCTATCGCGCTTTATCACATGTTTTGTTATCTTATCACCGATCTGGCTGGTCATTGAAAATGTTGTGGAGTGGTGGTGTTGCTGCTTTTTGCTTGGGAACGCCTACTCAGCATCTCATTAGCGATAGTTGCCGGGGTCATCTGTGGCGATGTTTTTTGAGGATGCTATCGCAGGAAAACTGGTGGTATCGGCAGTTTGCACCGGCTTGTGAATGGGGCGAAAGATTTATCGCAACTTTGGCTGAGCTAAAGTGCCGGTAACTCGGCGATAGATCCTTGAGAATATGCCCCTAGATTTTGAGAAGTGAAGAGATGCTTGGCTTTGGAAAGTGAAGATATTAAGATCCAAAAGTATTGCTCAAATGCTATGCTTTAGTCTATCTTGTTCTGTATATAATACAAATACACAAAACCTGATTGGTTGATTGTCCTGGACTTACAAATAAATAGCAGGATCTTTGTTATGGAACTGTGAATCTAAAATCTGTCTGCTTGAGTTTCCGCTAAATTTCAGTGATCCAATTGTGTAGCTGTGAACAAAACCCTTAGTATGAATCTTCTAGACTCCTCTACCTTGTAAATACTAAAGCACAACAAGCAGTCCTCTTTCATTTGAATTATTACTCTAATTTCATGTAAATGAAAAGATAAAATAGCATACCAAAGTCTCACAGACCAGAGAAATTCTATGCGCTGCACTTGATACATTTCTTCCTAGGCAATAATTGGTTGTATGCTGGAGAGCTGCCTCTCAACAAAAGGAATAAGCAGGTGATATATCTAGGACTCACGTTTTTCTGACGACTCAAATGTGCCCAAACCTCCACGAGTATTTATGGATACAATCTAATGATGCTAAAGGGTAATCGAAGTAACTGTATTTTGACATTTTATTATAGAACATATTAATGTAACATCTTGAGGTACAGTTCCAGGGGATACATTACTGGTTGATGTGTATGTGTTGATGTAAGAGGTTGTACATCATGGTACACAGGATCTGATGAGTGCATTGTATCTCTGTTGGTTGGTTCTGTTTTCATCAATTGAGAAAGAATGGCATGGGCTAAGGACTATAGCTTGATCAATAACATTAGAGTTGTGTGAGTCTGATATTTTTGTAACAAGCAACACAGTGAACCCAACTAAAAAGGATATCTAGTAGGCTGGGGCATGGTTTAGGGTGGGTAAAGTTATGTAAATTAGATAGACTGTGGAAAATTAGGGAATATTTTTGGTGGGATATATTTCTGGTGGCATATAGATATAACCATCCAAAAGCAAACAAACTTTGTACACCCCTAAGTAACAACAAGCTAAGAATTCCAGCTGAATAATAAACAGATGGTAACCAATGCAATAAGCCAAGCACATAGCATAGTGTTGCGGGACAAAGTAGCACAATTCAATCCCACGTTCACAATGCATGCACTAATATGTATGCGCAGGAGACATGGCATTATAGAACATCAGTATTATTGAGTGCTTGCTTTTGGTCATTGAGATGTGTATTATTTTCAACTGGGTTTTTTAAAGCGCATCCCAGTTAAAATAATTCCCAATACAAGGTAACAGGCCACACAACTGTGCAGGGCATTTATGGAAGCTTAATGAAATGCAGCAAGTTCAAATATAATGTTATCTCTGAACCCCTCATACTGCCACCTTTTTTTAATGCTGTGCCCTCTCTCCACCCAATGGAAAAAAGACCATTGGGCTCCCCTCAGAATTTTGAAACAATTATTTTATTACATTTCATCTATTAAAAGTATCTACTGTGTGTGGCTGAGAGTTTTGCAGAATATTTGGAGTCGCTTCGCTTTTGACACATACTCTCAGTTTGAAGACCCCTGCCATAGATGTATATGAAGGCAGAATGGTGGACTGTTCTCTTGCTTGAGCTCAATCTGTTTATGGGCAGTGCACATACAAGATCCTGGTATTGTGGTAAGCCATCCAGTCAACAAGTGGCTATAGTGTAATAGTAGATGATAGTGGGCGAATTTGGACAATGTTGTCCATTCCAGTCCCATTCCCCGACCCAACAATGTAAGGCAGGGAGGATAAGGAAAGTATATCTAGCACTAGTCCTAGTCTAGCAATAGTTGGCTGGGCTGGGAGGGGAGCAAGAGCGGGCTTAGTAGCAGCCCAAGACACGGAGAAGAGGGCCCAGGGATCAGGGCCACTAACAGTATCAGACTAGGATGGGGGCGCGGAAAGAACTTTTAGCGGTTACATGAGAGATAGCAGGTACAATGTCTGCTTGGTGAAAACCGTGAGATAGCAGGAAAAGCTGTAGAATACCTAGCAGCCTATAACAACACAAGCATTGGCATAGCCAATAGGTCTCGCCTTTGGGACATTATAAGTATTTAGTTATGCAGCACAATATCATTGGTACAACAGCATCAAGTGTTGCATGGCTAAACACTTATAAGGTACCAAAGGCGAGACCTATTGGCTATGCCAATGCTTGTTGTACTAGCCCTCAGGATTCACGCTTATGGCCTGCACAGTGGGTGGGAAGCAACCCTCAGCCAGAGCTTTAACTCTGGGGATTTCTCACACTAATCCCCCAAAAGGGTGACTAAGGGATGACAAGATATTGTGAGAGGGTGTGCTCATGATTTGATGGTTATCTACAAACAAGAGCTAATGTAGCAGATTGCAAATATATGTAAGATGGAAGCACAAAGCTTGAATACTGTGTCCATGTTGAGATAGTCACATGGTAACCATAAGTGGGACTGAGGCCCAGAATGTCGACCCAGAATCAAATTCTAGGTAGGATATTTTTTAAAACAATCATTCAAACAAGAACAGACATTTATTCGTCGGGGTGACACTTAGAAAGTATGGATACTTTGTTACGAAGTAAGAAATTGAAGTTTAACAGTTATAAATTGTTCCTACAGGATCTACCTGCAGCATACGGGTTTTTCAACATTGTATAATATATAGAACTGTCATGACATCTGTCCACAGCTGTGGATCAGCAGATAGTGGTGCTGACCTGAACCAAGACGAAATGAATGACAGAAAAAGAAAAGGTGGCCTTCTGCATGCCACTGGGAAAGGAGTGTGGGCCAGCCTCTGAGAAGAGCAGCACTTCACCGAAAGACTATTTTCAGTAACATACCTGAACCTCTTCCTGTCCCAATATACCCAATGAGTACGTATGTTCACCTCGCAGTATATTCACCTTCTCTTCTAGACACATTGTGGGTGAAAAAAGGGCAGCCCCATAACCTATGCCTATGTTTACTCAAAATAGAGCCTGTACCATCGTGAGGTGGTTTGTTTATGCAAAATGGAGGCTGTCGGACGTCATGTATTTTTCTTTACGCAACATGGGAAATGTCTTCCACAGACTGTTAATGCAAATACACAAAGTGACATGATAAACGGGGTTAACAAGGATCGAATGCACATGGCAGTTAAGGTATAAATGGAGTACAGGTGAGAAAGGAAACGGCAGGGACCACCCTGCAGTGATGGGAAGACAAGAGTCCCACTGTGAGAAACAGCTCACCTACCCTTTAGGAACCAAGAGAACAGAAGCCCCCTGCCATGACAAACACAGCAGCACGAGAACGTCCTCTTTCTTACCCAAGCACACAGAGAAATGTCTTAGTGGAAGCTGAACTGGACACGCTATGGGGACAACAGCAAAATCTGCTTCACACCACATTGTGGATGTTATTGCTGGTTTATGGTGGAATGAGGCACTATACAATTATTCGGCCAAGGAGCATACGGACTGTGGTCATTTTGGTATTTCCCCTCCAACGTGTTGTGCCCGCTAACACGGGGCCTTGCTGGGGGTTTATACTGGGGGTGAGACGCTGCGGCGCAGGGAACAGATCCACACCACACGTGTGTCGTGATTGGAGACCTCGCCCTGAGCGGGCGGCTCCTTTTATTATCACCCCGCAGGCCACGCCTGGCCCGCGGATGCGTTGGAGCGGTCTTAAACAACTAGACCGTGGAATACTACATCTCTATCCAACTTGGTCAATGAAAACAAACAAATCCCATAACTCAAATAGTTCAGGCAGTTCAACCACATAAGTGGTGGTACTTGTGTGTCTTCTGCCTGCGACCTCTGGATGTTCTCAGCAAGCAAAGTCCTTCAAGCGCTGGCTTGGGCGAGGGTTCGGCCTCAGACTATATCGTTGCGGAGAACCTCGTAGCCGCGGACTGGCGGGAGGTCCGCTCTCTGGGGCTGGGCTGGACAGTGGCGCGGTGATGGTCTCTGTGGTGTTTGGTGTTTGAATGTGTGCGCCATCTGGTGGCCCCTCGGCGTGCCTCCCGGGATGTTCTGGGGGTACTTCCTTGAACCATGACACATTTCGGGACACCTCCCCTCCTCCTTCTTGTGCGGTTATCATGGTCCCGCGGTTCGCGGTGACTGTCCAGGTCCCTGGTTCGTAGTTCGTTTTGAATTTGCCTCCTGGGCGGCGGTCCTGCAGGAGTACGGTGGCTCCCGTGTGGAGTGTCCGCTGTGTGGCCCGGCGACGGAGGCTGGCTTGTTGGTTTTGGCGGACTCTCCGATCTTGCGCGTCTTCGGCCTCCAACGGGAGTGGTAACCACCCCGGCCAGGTGGGAAGCAGATCTCTCCTTGGGCCATGAAGCATCAGTGCCCACGGACTCCTCTGGGTGGTGCAGTGTGGCGAGCTCCGGTATTCCCGCAAGAATTCATGGAGCCGCTTCTCCGGGTCAGCTTGTTCTAACCCCGCTATGCGAAACATCTTGTTTAGCGTGCGCATAAAGCGTTCAACATCGCCATTGGCTTGCGGTCACTGTGGGGTTATCCGCCGGTGAGGTATTCCTCTTTGTCTCAGAAACGTGGCAAATTCGGATCCTTGAAACGGTGGCCCAGTGTCACTGCGGATTTCGTGTGGGAACCCGAACATAGCAAATACTTTTTCTAGGATATGCTCTATGTGGGCGAACGTCGTGGATGCCACCGGTTCTACTATGGGATATTTCGAGAACGCGTCCACCAGCACCAGCGTGTGTTTCCCTCTGGGGAAGCTCCCGAAGTTTATGCTTACTCTTGACCATGGGACGGTACAAGCGTCTTCGGTGATCACCGGAGCGGGTCTTTCGAGGCTGCTGGTCATCTGGCACGACGGGCTTCGCCAGACATACTCCTCCACCATCTTTTCCAGTTCCGGGAACCAGACTTTCTCCCTCATTCTTGCTTTCATTTTGGTGATTCCTTGATGCCCTCCATGGGCTAACTGTGTCGCTTTGTGTCTCAAGGCTCGCGGTATCACCAGCCTGGGCCCTCTGAGCAGGAACCCATCGTTTGTGGCGTTGAGTTTGTTTCGTATTTGCCACATTTTTGCTATGTGTTCCCGCTCTTCTGGACTCCAGGAGTTAGCTTGCCGCAGATAGTTTGTCCACGACCCTTCCTGGACTGCTTCCAGAGTTCTGCTGTACACTGCATCCGTGGTGGCCGCCTCTTTGACATCCTCCAGGGTCATGTTCAGGGGACAGGCCACTGTGGATACTAGGTGAACGTAATGTTCTACGTCGTCCATGTCTTCTGGTGCCTCGATCGGAATGGGGTGCCGAGACAGAAAGTCTGCGGGGTTCTTGGCTCCTGGCCGGTATACCACCTCCATTTCATACGGTTGCAGCTGGACTGCCCATTTCTCGATACACGGAGGGGTGGGGGGCCGTCCCTTTGAAGAGTGGGATGAGTGGTTGGTGGTCCGTGACCATCGTGAACGGTTGTCCTTTTAGGTATAGGTGGAAGTGGTTGCAGGCCCACTTAATGGCCAATGCCTCTCACTCGATTTGAGCGTATCTGGTTTCTGTGGGTGTTAGGGACTTGCTGGCGAATGACAGCGCTGCCCAGTGGCCCGGCTCGTGTTCTTGGACTAGCACAGCACCGAGCCCCACTGGGCTTGCGTCCACGAGTACCTCTGTTCGTTTTGTTGGATCAAAGTATACCAACGTGGCTTCTCCCAGAAGGGCATCTCTTATGCCTTGGAACGATTCTTCTTCTTTCTGCCCCCATTGCCACTTGGCGTCTGTTCTTGTGAGGGCTCGTAGGGGTTCTGCTCGGATGGCCAGTCCTGGGATGAATGTCCCACAATATGTTGCCATGCCTAGAAACCTGCGCACTTCCGTCGGTGTTGCCGGTGCGGGTGCATCCTTGATGGCCTGCGATTTCCTTGGGTCTACCTGGATGCCTTCCTGGTTGAACACGACCCAAAGAATTCAAGGGATGGATGGAAAAACTGGCATTTGTCCTTGTGTAGGGTCGCCCCATGTTCTTTGAGGCGTGTTAGCGTGTTGCGAAGATGTTTGTAGTGATCCGCGGCCGTTGCCGAGTGGATTAAGATATCGTCGCTGACGTTTAACACGCCGGGTAAACCTGATAACATTTCCCGTATAGTATTTTGGAATACTTTCTCCGCTGATGATATCCCAAAGTTGAGTCTTTTATATCTTCGTAGCCCGAGATGGGTGCTGAATGTGGTGATATAATGGCTTTCCTTTGATAATGGGAGCTAGTGGTATCCTGCATTTAAGTCGATCTTTGAGAACCATTTTGACCCATTCACATCTGCGATGATATCATCCATTGTTGGTGTGATGTGACGTTCCCTTCGTATGGCTTTGTTCGGCAGCCTCATATCAATACAGAGTCGTATGGCTCCCGGCTGCTTAGGCTTCTCCGCTATAACCATTGGGGACACCCAGGGCGTTGGTCCCGACACCTTTTCAATGACGCCTTGCTTTTCCAGAGTCTCTAGCTCTTTTTCTACCAGCGGCCGCAGGTGAAAAGGGACTCTCCCGTGTCGCAAAGCGACTGGGACGACTGTTTTGTCGATGTGCAGTTTGACAGGATCGCACTTGATGCGTCCAAGTCCTTGGAACAGCTCCAGGAACTGATTGAGTAGCTCTTCTTCTTGGTGAGTCTGGATTCGCCTTGCGAAGGAAATTAGCCCAAGGTCCTCTGCGGTGTGGCTGCTCAGTAAAGTGTCCGCCTCCCTGTCGATGACGTGAATTGTTGTTGTCACTTCCACATCATCTGCCTTGATGGGAACTGTGATTTTTCCCTTTAGCGGAAGTGGGGTGTCCGCTCCAGATGCCTAGATTCTGGTTTTGGATGGCTTCACCGGAGGACATGGCCGTAGGTGCCGATATTGCTGAAGGCCCATGAAGTTAACTGTGGCCCCGGTGTCGATGACGGCTTGTACTTCCGTTCCCACCACGTGGATCATGCACGTCGGCTGAGGCCTGCGGCGTTGTTTGAGTTCCCGCACGAATGAGGTTCGGTACGCCTCTCCGTCATCATCATCTTGTCGAGTCTTCACTCGACTCTTGGTATCTCCTGCCTTTCCTTTTCGTATCTTCCAGTGGCGTCGCCTCTGACACCGACAGTTGTCGTACTGCTCTTGTCGGAGGCCTTCGGTTCCGGAATTCACGGCCTCTGGTGCACCTTCGGCATACAGAGGCAAAGTGGTTGGGTATCCCGCAGTTGGTGCACGTTTTCCCTTGCGCTGGGTAGTCTTTTGCGGCATGTGGTTCATGTCCACAGTATCCACACCTTGACTTGGGTGCATCCGGCTTTGGATTTCTGAATGAGTCTCCTCTTGGCTTGGCTCGGAGAGCGTCTACCCGTTCCGTTTTGATATTGTCGGCCTGTCCTTGGGGTTTGATGAGCGCTTGGTCCAGTTTGTTTGCTCTGGCTGCCGATAGGTCGTGTGACCTTGCCAGTACTAGCATGTCTTCGAGCGCGATCTTCGGTTGGAGCAGGATGAGCCCTCTCAACATCTTATCTCGACATCCCTGGATCAGTTGTGCACGGATCTCCTTTGGCTGATCATCTTCTGTGCATGTGCTGGCGAGTTCACGAAGCCGGGCATAGAATACGTCCATCGACTCCCCTTCTCTCTGCCGTGCTTGGCGCAACTTGAACCATTCAAAATCTGGGTTCAATTGTGGATCAAAATGGGCGTCGAGCGCGGCCACCGCCGCGTTATAGTCGGCTGCTGCGCCAGTGTTGGGCAAGTGCTTGAAAAGTTTGAAGATTTCGTCTCCTGCATAGTGCAGGAGCAGGGATCTTTTTACTGCTTCGTCTGTCTCCCGGGTTGCGATAAAATAGTTATTGAGCCGTTCTATCCAAATCTTCCATCGGGGAGATGCTGTCGCGGGATCCTCTAGTTCACTGAATGGGGGTAGGACTCCCGATGCCGCGTGTTGGAATGGCACGTGGGCCGGTGCTGCCAAGTGGCCTGGTGCTGCTGCCACTTGGCTTGGTGCTGCCCCCTGGTCGTTGTCTCCCATTGTGCTTAGCCTCAGCCGCTAACTTGTCCTCTTGGTGGTTTGCTCCTCCCCCGCCTGTTGATTATGCTGGTGGTGATGGCCCAGAGTGCGTGACTAGGCCTCTTGCCGTGAGGCTCCGTGTTGTTGTGAGCCTGTTGTAGTGGAAACGGCCGTGGCTCTTCAGTGGGGTGTGTGCTGTGGGCATATGTGTTAGTCAGCAGCTCCCCTGGGGCCTGAATCACTATACATATATATATCCTTGCACACGGCTGGTCCTGGCCTTATCCTTGCTTGCAGCTCACTTATTCCTTCTGCTGGCTGCCCTCGTGGGGTGAGCACATGAGGTTGCTCTCCCCGTGTTCCCTTCGATGACTTCATCGATGTTACCGGTCCGGGTGCACTCTGCCGGGCCTGGTGCACGTGCGCGCGTCGATTCCCGGATCTCGGACGTTCTTCCCAATGCGCGGCAGGTGCACGATGTCGGGCATGCGGGTCTCCGATCCCCCGCTCGTCGCCAGTGTTGTGCCCGCTAACAGGGGGCCTTGCTGGGGGTTTAAACTGGGGGTGAGACGCTGCGGCGCAGGGAACAGATCCACACCACACGTGTGTCGTGATTGGAGACCTCGCCCCCGAGCGGGCGGCTCCTTTTATTATCACCCAGCAGGCCACGCCTGGCCCGTAGATGCGTTGGGGCGGTCTTAAACAACTAGACCGTGGAATACTACACAACGGATACCGTATCTGCATGCACTGGATTAATCTCCCTCAAATGCAATGTTCGTGACACCGCGCGCCCCCTTCCCTCGCTCCGACGTGCCTGACTGCAGCTTCTATTCAGAGATCATGTCATGTGCTGTACGCTGGCAGAAACGAAGGGGAGGGCTAACAGCTCACTGGAATGCCCGAGGTACTCCAGCTCATCAGTGGCTTCCTCTGTGCTTCCCATGACATCACCCCCTCCACACGGAAATTAAGTCACGGGGCCTTGACAGGTGACTCAATGCAGGGGTGTGGGGGGGGGGGTGGTAAAGCCACCACTTAGCCACAGACAGGACCCCCGCAACAGGGGAATACAAGGTCCTGACAAATGCCAAAATGCGTGGGGAAGGCTCTCTGGCAGGGAATAGCGGGCATATTCTTAGAACAAAGTATATAGTAAAGTTACCAGATGACTAAGTCATCAGTCACAGTCGCGTTCCTTTCCTGTGCTACTAATTAAGAATGGGGAATTCTGAAAGTTGTAGTCCTGGTTCATCCACCTGAACTGACAAGAGTGAAACAACTGTTTGCACGACACCTGTGTGACATGGAGCTTTTGGTAAGTTTAGTTCAGTGGCAGATATATTTGTGTGTGGTTGTCAGTACTGGAAGAGTAAAGGTGCAGTACGTCAGAAATGAAGTGCACTGGGTGAAGTGCGTGCCTGTCTTAGTAACGGAATAGAAGGAGCTGAGGACAGGACTGTCAGAGAGAGCTGTGTGTGTCCAGCAGCACTGGAATAACAGAGGTGTTTCAAGGGAGGGGCGAGCACTTTGGGCACAGCTTCACACATGACATCAGTTCCACCTAGCTTTGAGGAAAGAGGAATTCTTAGTAGATGAGCACTGCTGAACTCGCACGGCGGCCCTCGTGGTTAAGCTGACATCATACCCCCTCTCCCCGTACCCTTCTCCTTGGGTACACAGCGTCATGAAGGCTCGCGCCAGCACCCTGCAGACACCTCATTGCGAATGTCTGCCCGCCCTACACTCAGCCAGGCCCTAAGAGCCCCTGTCCCTCAGGGCAAGATGACTTCATATGCTAAAACTAACAAGCATTGACCGCACGGCTGTAAAACTGACATGGCTGCGCGGCCCGCGAAAGTGAAAGTGATCGCGATCAAGCGCGGCGAGCGGCGGAGGAAAGACAGATGGCGGCTGTGTGCGTGCAACTAAATGTCTCGCAGAGCAGCGCATGCGCTGGCTCAGCGAGACCTAAAAAAGCAGCCAAGACTTCCATGGATAAATTGGAATGTTTAACACAACTGCAATTTGCTAAAAATGCCATAGGCTCTTAAGGGGAACTTGGGTAATTTTCCAATGCTTTAATGAAGTGCAAAGCCAGCTTGGCCATCCCTGAAGGTGTTGCACATTAACTTGCCCTGAACAATTATCAGGACCTGGTGTTAAAATTATGCATGTTTCAGCATAATTTCTAAAAAGCAATATGTGAAACAGGAAGTTCATAAAATTCAATGTCAATTGTCCTTTCATTTACCTAAGGATCCAGCTAGATTTATACTATCTGCTTTCTTTTCCACCCGTTCCAAGTAGATTCTGCACAATATGTTATACCTGAGAATCGTCTTACAAGGGTTAGGCACACCAACAGGCCCTACCAGTCCACACCTAAAAGAAAGATTGCTCCACCAGCACTCTTTAGTAATGACCGGAAGGTAAAAACCTCAAGTGTATTAGTGCAGATCCTAATGCAATCAATACGTACAAAAACAGGACACCCCAGTCCAGTGCATAATTTGTAAAAAATATATATCCCAAGGCCCTACTCAGGAGGTCAATTCTGCTCGCACCACACACAGCCAGTGCTGCCAATGACAATACATACACAACTACTGACCAACACACTCAAGTGTGGCAATTCAGACTATTCCAGGAACCCAAAGCTATAAAAACGGTTTGGGTGCAGGTATTAGTCATTTTTAGGTCTCGGCTGCGAAGACTGCGCTTGCGCAGTCTCGCTCCGAGATTTAATGTTTTTCAGAAGAGGGGCTTGAACCCGCCCCTCTTCTCCCCTCTTCTCCATTGGCTGGCCTCTTAAATGCTGGTCAGCCATTGGAGAAGAGCTTTGTCTCTCCAAAGAAGCCCCGTATTTTTCGGATTCGGGGGCGTGTTTTTTACTTTCTTTCTCTCCTCTGGAATGTAAACATTCCAGCCAATGGCAAGAGGAGAGAAAGAAAAATACGCCCCCCAATCCGAAAACGCCGCTGCATTCTGCTTGACCTCGGTGAAAGGCGTTGGTGTTCATGGCGTCCTCTCCCCCTGCTCTCGGCTCCCTCGGTGCTCCCGTGTCCGGCTGCTGCTCTGGTCTCCTCCCCCTGTCTCTCAGGCTGTGCACGCAGGTATTTGCCAGTGCCTCTTCTACCCGGCTGTCTTTTATTCCTTCCTTTGCTCTCCACCCCCTCCATAAAGTACAGCGCGTGCACTTCGCTCTTCTATGCCCGATGTTGCCTTTGGGCCGAGCTGCTGCCTGGCTTCGGCACTGGGAAACCAGTCCAGAGTCCCCGTTTGGCCTCGACATCCTGTGATTCTGGGCAAATCACTTAATCTCCAGGTGTCTTAAAAAATAATAATCTGACTTTGTGTAATGTAATCTGGAGGTCATCGAAAGGGCTCTAATGCCCTGGTATCAAATCTGCGCTATCTAAGACTGCAAAGAATAAAATAAAAATCCGAGCTCTCCGAGCCTTTCCTTCCTGCACACGCCAGTCCTCCCTCTCTTTGCTTTCAGTGGCTCTCTGTCCTTTCACTGCCTCCCCTCCCCTCCCCACTTGCTAGTCAGTTCCAGCACTTGTTTCCTTCTCTACCCCCATTCGCACCCCCCACCCCCCTTCCACACACCTCCCATGCCTAAGTAGGCACCTCGTACATCAGCCGCGAGCCCCGGAGCACACAGGAGACGTGGGGCGGGACAGGATTTGCCAGTGCCTCTTCTACCCGGCTGTCTTCTATTCCATCCTTTGCTCTCCACACCCTCCATAAAGGACAGCGCGTGCACTTCGCTCTTCTATGCCCGATGTTGCCTTTGGACCGAGCTGCTGCCTGGCTTCGGCACTGGGAAACCAGTCCGGAGTCCCCGTTTGGCCTCGACATCCTGTGATTCTGGGCAAATCACTTAATCTCCAGGTGTCTTAAAAAATAATAATGTGACTTTGTGTAATGTAATCTGGAGGTCATCGAAAGGGCTCTAATGCCCTGGGATCAAATCTGCGCTATCTAAGACTGCAAAGAATAAAATAAAAATCCAAGCTCTCTGAGCCTTTCCTTCCTGCACTCGCCAGTCCTCCCTCTCTTTGCTTTCAGTGGCTCTCTGTCCTTTCACTGCCTCCCCTCCCTTCCCCTCTGGCTAGTCAGTTCCAGCACTTGTTTCCTTCTCTACCCCCATTCGCACCCCCACCCCCATGCCTTGCCTAAGTATCCCTCGCGCCCTCGAGTCCTTCTTCCCTTTCCGGGCCTCTTTCCTGTCTCTTCCTGTTTTTATGATAAGCATCGCCCATCACTGTGTGGATGCGCCCTTCCTTTGTGACCCCGTGACCGCGCCTAGCACCTCAAGATGCCACCTCTGCAAAATGCTCACGTCCGTTCACAACAATCCAGTGACTGTCGTCTCTATAAAGTGAATACAAAGAAAGTGTGACAAATAAGTGTCCTATGTGTCACTTACTCACATGTACAAAGCAGATTACTATATATATTAACATAGGGATGTGTACAATGAGCATGCTATGATGCACACGGTACGTGCATGCATAGCAGAATCATGCATATAGAAACATACAACTGTGTATAGTGAGCATGGTGGTATCTTGCACACATTACGTATGTGACATGTCCGCTTTGCAGGATCTATTTAAATAAATATACAGATTTGTACAGTGAGAATGATCGCCGATATAGTTCTACACGTTACATATATATTCACCCTATTCACGATTGTATATAGAGCCTATTTGTGTGTGGGTGCATAAAAAAACACCAACGGACAGAGCAGCAAACAGACTGTTGTACACATTCCGAACATGTGTGGGCACTCATCTATGCATATTAGTGTGTTCGTAAGGATGTGTGTATATGCGTGGTTTGGGGCGAATGGCTATACCGGTTGTGTTTGTGTATTTAGAGCAGACGATTGTCACGCCATCATAAACACCTTTTAATAACTCTGTGTGTGTGTGTGTAGGTGGCCCTGTGGGTGGCTCTATTTGTGTGTGGGTTGCTCTATGTGAGTGGCTCTCTGTGGGTGGCTCTGTGTGTGTGGGTGGCTCTATTTGTGTGTGTGGCTCTGTGTGTGGGTGCAAATGCAATAGGTCTCGCATTTGAGAGTGATTAAGCTATTGACATTGTAAATAACAATGCCGTTTCTTTAAATGTTTTAAAAACAAAAACATAAACAAAAATAATGTCATGAGTAATGCCAATAGCTCTAACTTTAACAATGCTGAGACCGTTGCATTGTAAATGCTTGTTAATGTGTAGTGAATTAGTACACAACTACTGTTACGCTCAACTATGAATAAGGCAAACAGCACCACCATGTGGCAGACTGTCTTAGGTACTGGTGTTGACAATTAAGTGCTGGTGCCGAGCACCGGAAACCACCAGCACAAATTAAGAACTGCCTCAGTGTAGGAATCCTTAAATTTGACTCAGAAGAGAGTCTGCCTTTTTGAGACACATCTCTATGTAGCACCGTGAAGGCCCAGCCACCTGAATCACAGATGTACATCTTGCAGTGCAGGTGAAAGTGATAGTTGTCTCGAGCATCCACAAAAGTCTTTTAGGTGACCTTAACTATTGCTGCCTGTAATGCATTGCATCTGGTCACTCAGATCACTGTGACAGGGCCCTGCCAGAGTGCAGTACCTATTTCAGATGTTGTGACAGGGCCCCGTCACAACATTGTTTGCTGTAGTCAGGGAAATAGTCAACTGATTAGCAGACCCAAACCATGTGGTATGTTACTTACCACAGGTAAACATTGGGGAGTGTTCCACCACAAACACCCCCTTAAAATACATCCCTGAATTGGCTGGGTAAATTAGCAAACCACTAATGATCTGCACATCTACAAATGCTAGTGATCAGTAGCTAGCTACTAGTTGCTGTCTGAGACAGTACTGATCTTAAGAAAAATATCTGATACCGCAATAAAATAGCAGGAGAGATTTGTTATGTCACTTTGTGGTGCCTGATTCGTGACAAGCACTAGTACTGACTACCATGTCTGTTGTGCATAGGTCACCTTTATAGTGTATAATTGTTTAAACACTTTCAATCACTTTAGACAATGAAGTTAGTAGATTGAAGTCTTCAGAGAAACAGTGACAGCATCATTGTCTTCATAAGTGTAATAGCCATTGCAAGATTCCACATGTGAGGAATTGCAAAGCAATGCAGTAGCATGGTGATGGTAATTTCTCTGGGAGAGAAACAAATAACCCTTCCTGCCGTCACATTGGTGACCTAAGGAAGTGTAGCCTATGCCTATTTTAACAGTCACTCCACTAGGACTGCACATGTTGCAATTATTTCCAAAGCACATATGAATGGGGCTTATTTACACAGTGAGACCAAATGTTTTTAAAATTAAGAAACAGAAATCTTGGTGACTGATTTACTAAGGACTTGCACTGTCCTTTCATGAAACAAGTTGTCGCATGGCAACACAAGTATTTAAATGGTATATACAAAGCCATGCAAGGGTGCCTGCATTGGTGCAAGACAGCACACAGGGCCCGATTCACAGAACTAACTTAAGACAAAATCCTAAACTTACTACCATTTTCGTATTCACAGAAGGCACTTACTCATTTTGATATTCACAGAAGACACTTACTCACTTCGGTATTCACAGAAGTTAGGAGTCCTAACTTTAGGACTCCTAAATGCCTTCTGTGAATACCAAAAGTCTTAAAATTAGGATTTTTCTCAGTTTAGGAGTCCTAAAGTTAGGACTCCTAACTTTACTACTACTAAACTGAGAAAAATCCTAATTTTAAGGCTTTCGGTATTCACAGAAGGCATTTAGGAGTCCTAAAGTTAGGAGTCCTAACTTTACTACTACTAAATTGAGAAAAATCCTAATTTTAAGGCTTTCGGTATTCACAGAAGGCATTTAGGAGTCCTAAAGTTAGGACTCCCAACTTCTGTGAATACCGAAATGAGTAAGTGCCTTCTGTGAATACCAAAATGAGTAAGTGCCTTCTGTGAATACCAAAATGGTAGTAAGTTTAGGATTTTGTCTTAAATTAGTTCTGTGAATCGGGCCCACAGTGCGGAGAGCTATTAAAGAGCAGAAGTATTAGTAGATATGGTGTGTTTCTGCTCTCGCTTTCATGCGGCGCAAGGCAGCAAGTTGCATGAAGTTTTTGAATATCTGCCCCACGGTGAGGATTTCAATGGTTGCATCATGCTTGATGCATAGAGAATCCAGCGAAGTAGCGGCTGGTGCTGTGGATGATTGGCAGGTCGGAGGCATATGAAGGGATCGGGGGGGGGGGCAAAATATATATATTTTTTTTAAACGTACCTGCAGCCGGCCACGTCATGCTTTACTGCTCTTCTTCTCACAGGCACAGGCTCCCAGACTCCACTGCACCCAATCCTGACAAAGCTCTCATGTCATGAGAGCAGCATCAGGTTTGGCCTGAGCACCCAGGATTTTCACTTCCCAGGGAGACTGGAAGCCTGTGCCTGCTGTCTCCAATCCAGCAGCACATCTGGGTTGGAGAGAGCTTCAGTGTGCACGGCCAAACCATCAGGCCTACTTAAGGCAGTGAACTACCACTCCGCCTGTGCCTGTCGTCCCCCATGGCCCCGCCACCAAAGACTCAGCAGGAAAGGGAAACAAATGATAATAAAACATATGTATTATTATTTTATCTTTCCTCTCCTGCCTTAGAGTGATTGGATTCAAGAGGCATTCAAATGATACCTTCGCATGGTCACTTTCCGGCCTCTCATCAAGTTGTGTCTGCTCAAAACCTGCTCATGGACATGGATTAGAGCTGAGACTCACTCAGTAAAAGTTGTGACCCAGATATGTGTTAACTAATTTGGTATGGCGTTAGAATATGCTTTGAAATGTATCTCGTGTGGTGGCATTGCCCATTAATGAAATTCGTTTAGTAAAGAGAGTTTACCTTGCTAATGAAGACTAAGTAGTTTCTGAAAGAAAGAAGTGCTGTCAGGCTGGCCAGATATATACTTATATTGGGGTACAATGGCACAACTCACTGCTTCCACTGGTGCAATATCACTGGTTATTAACTGGACCCAACAGAGAAGCAAGGGTTGGGGAGTGAGTTCGGTTGGGGACACCCGAAAGTGGATCCTGTAATGGAATGTTATTTCAGTACTACTGATTCGGCAACAACAAGTTAAATATTCACCATTAATTTTAGCACCCTTTTTGTACATCGAGACTGGGCAGTGCATGTGCTTCTTTGCAAGGCATGCTGTACCCAGGTATGGACTTGGAGCTCTGCCAACTCTCCGCCCATCTTTTCAATTGGGTCCTGTCACTGTCCTTTCTAAATGGTTGCTTCGGATTCATTAATAGGTTTGTTAGTTACTCCTTAGTAACGCCTTGTCTGCATTTGTAATCTCCCATTACGACTGGAACTTTTACTTGTGTGGTTACACGGTATGTTTATTTAGTCTGTGCGAACTATTTTCTTTAATTATTTTGTCCTACTCTAGACACAATATGCTTTCCTGCAACGGCTGCGTGCCTTTCTTTCTTTATTTTTCCAGCACAGTCCACTTTGAGTACAGTGGCTGCCCTTCTTTCTTTATTTATTAATTGCTTTATTCATTTTTTAAAGCACCCCATGTGGCACTTAAACTTTATTATCAGCCAGGCACCTTTCTTTACACGAGCGGTCTCTAAAGAAATGTCTGTTGCCAACATTAAAGTGAAAGCGCCGCATGGGGCGCCTTGACAAACAAGCATTTGCAATTCAATAGGTCTCGCATTTACAAGAGTTTTGTAAATGCGAGACCTCTTGCATTGCAAATGCTTGTCTTGCTCTTGGATTCACACCAGTCACTGCCAACAGATCCTTGCCTCTTCTTTCTCTGCTTGATGAGGGATTTTATGGGCCTTTGTTTCTGCAAAGGGAACTGTTGGTGTGAAATTAGGGATTGGGTTGGGAAATTATTGTGAGTGAGGAGACACATAAAAACACACACCTACACATTATAAAGATAGGCTCATATGTGCCTGTTATGTATGCTCTCTCTCTACGCTTCTTGGAAAAAAAATACTATGATAAAGAACGCAGCTCGGTAGGCTCAAAAGGACTAAATCATGTCCTGACCTAATATTTTACATTGATGCATTCTGGTGCCAAAATCAGATTAACATCTGCCAATGTATTATGTAGCTCATGCACAAGTGCCAGTGAGCCGTCTTGTGTGGGCTATGGGGATGGCTGTGATTTTGTTTTGTTTTTGGATTGCTTGTAGCTTTATGCTTAGTAATGTGTGGGACTGGTACATCTTGGCTGTGCATGTATTTTGACTCTTCGCTAAATTACGATCAATCTCTTCCCTAAACAAGCCACCATATATATCTCCTCCCTGGCTTCTGCAATAATTCTCAAGAGGTAGTAGGTACCCTGCAAGGTTCTCAACTGTTTATAGCTGTGAAGACCAACTTGGCGGCTGAGATCTCATGATTATTCATGTAAGGGTTTTTGTACTGCACAAGATGTGCCATTCATCAGGAATGTTGCTACATTATTGTACTAGGAATGCGGGATCAGAGACACAGGTCACACTTCTTTGCAAATAGGAGGAGGATTTCTGATGCAGTTATGTCGCAACTGGGAATTCCAAGATTGTTGGTTGTAATAATTGTGGAATGTGGTATTATTGCTTTGTAAACACAAGGAGATGATGGACGGAGCGCTGAAACTTTTCAGACACTGACCCCCAGTCACAGATCTGGGTTGAATCCATCATCGTTCTTTAGCTCACTTTGCCACCCCAGTTCAGGCACAGCTATATGCAATTCAGTCTTGACCCTGTGCCTCATGGGAACAGTCCAGCCCGAACTGCCAAGCCATGTCTTCCCAGGACCGGAAACAAGCATCCTGGGACCAGTTTCAGGCTAACAGCCCTCATCAGCCAGGCTAGCTTAAATCCAGTGGCCAAGTGAGCAAGGGACCCTTGTCTGGACATACCATGACAACTTAGGGCGAACAAAGCAAACAGAAGGAGATGATGGACGGAGCGCTGAAACTTTTCAGACACTCACCCCCCAGTCACAGATCTGGGATGAATCCATCATCGTTCTTTATCTCACTTTGCCACCCCAGTTCAGGCTCAGCTATATGCAATTCAGTCTTGACCCTATGCCTCATGGAACAGTCCAGCCCGAACTGCCAAGCCATGTCTTCCCAGGACCGGAAACAAGCATCCTGGGACCAGTTTCAGGCTAACAGCCCTCATCAGCCAGGCTAGCTTAAATCTAGTGGCCAAGTGAGCAAGGGACCCATGTCTGGACATACCCTGACAACTTAGGGCGAACAAAGCAAACAGAAGGAGATGATGGACGGAGCGCTGAAACTTTTCAGACACTCACCCCCCAGTCACAGATCTGGGATGAATCCATCATCGTTCTTTAGCTCACTTTGCCACCCCGGTTCAGGCTCAGCTATATGCAATTCAGTCTTGACCCTGTGCCTCATGGGAACAGTCCAGCCCGAACTGCCAAGCCATGTCTTCCCAGGACCGGAAACAAGCATCCTGGGACCAGTTTCAGGCTAACAGCCCTCATCAGCCAGGCTAGCTTAAATCCAGTGGCCAAGTGAGCAAGGGACCCACGTCTGGACATACCTTGGCAACTTAGGGCGAACAAAGCAAACACAAGGAGATGATGGATAGATCACTGAAACTTTTCAGACACTCACCACCAGTCACAGATCTGGGTTGAACCCATCATCGTTCTTTAGCTCACTTCGCCACCCCAGTTCAGACACAGCTATATACAAATCAGTCTTGACCCTATGCCTCATGGGAAGAGCAGTCGCAGCCGCTGCAGGTAAGATAGGTGGGGCAGAGGGCCAGGTGAGGGGGGATTTTGAGAGATGACCATGAGGGAAAATTAATGATTTATTTAAGTTCCCCTCATGGTGGTCTCTCAAAATCCCCCCTCACCTGGCCCCACTGACACACCGCTCTTACCTGCAGCGGCCGCTGCTGGGGAACAGTCCAGCCCGAACTGCCACGCCATGTCTTCACTGGATTGGAAACAAGCATTCTGGGACCGGTTTCGGACTAACAGCCCTCATCAGCCAGGCTAGCTTAAATCCAGGGGCAAAGTGAGCAAGGGACCCATGTCTGGGCATACCCTGCCAACTTAGGGTGAACAAAGCAAACACAAGGAGATGATGGACGGAGCGCTGAAACCTTTCAGACATTCACCCCCAGTCACAGATCTGGGTTAAATCCATCATCGTTCTTTAGCTCACTTCACCACCCCAGTTCAGACATAGCTATATGCAAATCAGTCTTGACCCAGTGCCTCATGGGAAGAGCAGCCGCAGCCGCTGCAGGTAAGATAGGTGGGGCAGAGGGCCAGGTGAGGGGGGATTTTGAGAGATGACCATGAGGGAAAATTAATGATTTATTTAAGTTTCCCTCATGGTGGTCTCTCGAAATCCCCCCTCACCTGTCCCCACTGACACACTGCTCTTACCTGTAGCGGCCGCTGCTGGGGAACAGTCCAGCCCGAACTGCCAAGCCATGTCTTCACTGGACCGGAAACAAGCATTCTGGGACCGGTTTCGGACTAACAGCCCTCATCAGCCAGGCTAGCTTAAATCCAGGGGCAAAGTGAGCAAGGGACCCATGTCTGGGCATACCCTGCCAACTTAGGGTGAACAAAGCAAACACAAGGAGATGATGGACGGAGCGCTGAAACCTTTCAGACATTCACCCCCAGTCACAGATCTGGGTTAAATCCATCATCGTTCTTTAGCTCACTTCACCACCCCAGTTCAGACATAGCTATATGCAAATCAGTCTTGACCCAGTGTCTCATGGGAACAGTCCAGCCCGAACTGCCAAGTAATGTCTTCCCTGGACTGGAAACAAGCATCCTGAACCGGATTCGGGCTAACAGTCCTCATCAGCCAGGCTAGCTTAAATCCAGTGGCAAAGTGAGCAAGGGACCCCACGTCTGGGCATACCCTGCCAGCTTAGGGCGAACAAAGCAAACACAAGGAGATGATGGACAGAGCGCTGAAACTTTTCAGACACTTACCCCCAGTCACAGATCTGGGTTGAATCCATCATCGTTCTTTAGCTCACTTCGCCACCCCAGTTCAGACACAGCTATATGCAAATCAGTCTTGACCCTGTGCCTCATAGGAACAGTCCAGCCCTAACTGCCAAGCCATGTCTTCCCTGGACCAGAAACAAGCATCCTGGGACCGGTTTCGGCTAACAGCCCTCATCAGCCAGGCTAGCTTAAATCAAGTGGCAAAATGAGCAAAGGACCAATGTCTGGGCATACCCAGCCAACTTAGGGAGAACAAAGTAAACACCAACAAATACAAGAAATGCCTGTTAACAATAATGCATCATAACTAGAACATGGAACTTAAGATAGCATAACATTTTCAAGAAAAATTAAATCCTTATATTTGCCTGGAACCTTAAGCTCCCTACGATCATGAAGCACTTTTGTATTACCCTTTCCTCTCAAATTATCAGCTCCTTCTGATGAACCCTTTCCCCTGGAATCAGAAACCTCCTCCTCACATTTAAACCAATTTGGAAATTTCACAATTTTCTTATGGTTCCTAACACTCCCATCACTGAATACAAGAGTACTTATTCACCCTCCTTACTTGAAAAGGATGCAAACGTTTTGATTCACACTTATTTGCTTTGTGCTCCTTCAACACTCGAACCCAATCTCCAACATCAAATCCATCAGTCGCATTCTCTACCACAACCTTCCTCTCTGTTCCTTTAGAGGATAATGCATTTGATTTACGACCACTCATCAATTCACAAGGTGATTTACCAGTCACACTGTGGGAAGTGTTGTGATGCGACTACATAAAGTTCTTAATAGCTTTCCTCCATTCCACTCCATTAGTCACAGGCAGTTGCAAACCCTCATTGAGCGTTTGTTCCATCTCTCAACCAAACCAATGCTTTGTGGGTGATATTCAGGTGAGCAAATATGCTTCAGCAGAAACCCCTTCATTTCTTCAGTCGCCAAATTCAACTCCATTGTCAGGTACCATGACTTCAGGTACTCTTTGCCAGTGAAACAATTCACACCAAAAATCAATTACTACCCCAGATGTGAGCTTCTCCATGAACTTTACCTCAGGCCATAGAGAAATATAGTCCACAACAACAATAGCCTATTTAGGGCACTTACCCAGGACAAATAGCGGGCCTGTAATATCGATAGTAAGTTTCTACCACAGAACGTCTAACTTGTCCAAAACCAAAGGGGAATAACTCACAGTTTTCTGGGACTTGTCATTCTACATACAAGGCAGACATTCCCTGGTACAGTGTTCCACATCACGATCTGACCCTAGCCACCAATATTCTGCCCTAATGCATCTCTTAGTGGTACTCATTTCAATGTGGCCCTCATGCGCTAACTTCACAACCCATTCTCTTCATTCTGATGGCACTAGCAAAACCCCCCCTCAACTATATCACCCTCACATCAGATAATTCCGTACTCACCTGTTGAAAATTCTCTGCATCTGCAGAAACCCTGCCTTTGGCAGGCCAACCTTCCAAAATATACCTCTTCACTTCTTTCATTACCTCATCACGCTCCACCGAACATTCCCATTCCTCATGCGAAATCCAGCCATCTGTGACAACATTCACTCTTGCCACCATGGCATTCTCAAAACTGTCCTCCACCTCGTTATCCTAAAATACTGCCAACCTTGACAAACAGTCTGCCAAAACATTTCTTTTTTTACAGAAATGTATCCAATTCTGTAGTTGTATTTTAACAAGTGCAGGAAGAAATAAAATAGAAGAAGAGGAAGAAAGGAAAGAAAAGGTGAGAAAGAAGGAATGAATGGAAGAAAGTAATATAGAGAAAGCTAGCCAAACAGAGAAAAAGAGGAAATATGATAAAAATTGAAAAGAAGTGAGAAAGAAAGGGTAGGGGGCAGAGAGAAAGAGACATGAAGGGAGACAAAGGGAAGGTGGGAGGAGACAGCATGAGAGAGCATGGAAGAAGAAAGACGAGAAAAGTGCATGATAATAAAAAGGAGTGGTGGAAAGGTGAGGGCAATTGAAACAGAAATAAAATGGACAGAGTGAGAGAAAATGGCATGAAAGAAAGCAGAATAAGAATAAGACTCCAAAGATGGAGGGACCTCTACTCCAAGTAGGTGTATTTACTGCCCACATATAGCAAATGGTGTAAAAACATTTGCAGTAATGGTGGTACAAGCGTTACCAACAAATACTTGAGTCATGGATATTCCCAATATATTCATTCCTTCTGTTGAAATGTTGCAACATTGAATATATTCTTTGTGTATTGTGTACACCTGACACTAACTATGAAACCGTCTTGATGTTATATTTGAGGTAGAGCAGCCTTTTTACTTCGAGCCTAGCAGCGTGCATGCATTGCTCTGCGAGGCATGGTCTATTCAGTACAAGAGCTTCAAGCCGGCCCATCGCTTTTCATTGGTTGTTCTGGGTGCCTTTCTAAATTCCTTACTTTCGAATGGTAAACGTTCACATTAGTCTCTCCTTTTGGTCTGTTGTTCTCTCCCATAGACACGGACCCTGCTGCAGGGCTCATTTATCTTCTGTCCATTTCAGTTTGTCTTGCGCACTATTTTTTCCAATTGTCTGCTTCATGTTCTGGAAATGTTGCAAACGCGAGCAGCTGACAGTGTTACTGCTTTTCCCTCCCACCCACCTTTTCTCCGTGCGTTCTCCCTTTCACACCTTAGCTTTCACTTATGAGCTACAGAGTCTGGGTCACTGAAGATTGAGTTGAGCAGTCGCAAAGTTAGAATGTTAGGAATGTGACTTTACTCGCTAGCTCCCTTTCACCCAAAATTTTGTTTTGGGCATTAATTATGGTTCACTCGCTCGGAGCTCCATTTCTGTAAACAGGGCTGTAAATCTTGTTCTTTATCTGGTCACAAATGTGTCTAAGTCCTCGACACAGCGCTGCAGCTGTGTCTTTGTTCCCAGTGGCAATTCCCCATTCTTAGTCCTCTAGGCAGGGCTGCAGCTACGTCTCTGTTCCCAGTGGTAACTACTCATTCTTAGTCCTCTTGCCAGTGCTGCTAGCTGCTTCTTTCGTCCCAGTGGTAATTCCTCATTCTTTGTCATCTAGACAGTGCTGCAGCTGCTTCTCTGGTCCCAGTGGTAAGTCCTCTATGCAGTGCTGCTAGCAGCAACAAGAGTTCCGTCAGTAAATCCTCATTCTAAGTCCTCCAGGCAGTGCTGCAGCTGTGTCTCTGGTCACAGTGGTAATTCCTCATTCTAAGTTCTCTAGGCAGTGCTGTAGTTGCATCTGTGTTCCCAGTAGAAATTCCTCATTCTTAGCCCTCTAGCCAGCACTGCTAGCTGCTTCTCTGGTCCCAGTGGTAATTCCTTATTCATAGTCCTCTAGACAGTGCAGCTAGCTACTTCTCTGGTCCTGTCAGTAATTCCCCATTCTAAATCCTCTAGGCAGTGCTGCTAGCTGCTTCTTTGGTCCTAGTGGTAATTCCTCATTCTTAGTTCTCTAGGCAGTGCTGTTAGCTGCTTTTCTGGTTCTGTCGATAATTCCTCATTCTAAGTCCTCTAGACAGTGCAGCTACCTGCTTCTCTGGGCCCATCAGTAATTCCTCATTCTAAGTCCTCTAGTCAGTGCTGCAGCTGTGTCTCTGTTAATACATCCACTACACTCTAAACCAAAACACGTAGACAAAGACATTGTCATTTACAACGCCAATAGGTCTAACTGACAAATGGGAGACCTATTGCATTGCAAATGATTGTTACTTTTGCTGTGGCAACTGACAACGAATGGGATTGGCTGGGCACATCATAGTGCAGTATAAGAGCAGGATGAGTCATGAGCTTCGCAGTCGTTTCTGGCAGTCTGTTAGCCACTGGTATCTTTCGGGTAGAGGTGAGTTGGTGCATTTCACACAGGTGCCATTATCTAAAATTACAGTTACTGGCTGTATACCATTGGTGTAAGCTAAGCTATTAAAAACAGCAGAAATTGAGGTCATAGAGAAAGGTGGTTTCAGTTTTGCACCTACAGCAGCTCCTAATACATTTTAATTTGATAAGGATCTTAAACTCTTTTTTAGAAAGATTAGATTAAAGGATTTTTTTGTAGGAAAGGAGAGTAGCCCTAGTACTAACGTTACGGGCCTCCAGGGTAAATCCTCCTTTACTCCTAATTTAGGACAAGTGAACAGTAATATAGCTGTCTTTGACAAACCTGTAGAAATAGAGATGAAAAATCTATTGGATCGGCCTTATATATTTAACAACAATCTCCCACTTGAACACAGGAAGGCACTTAAAGAACTCAAAGAGGACACTAATATTATTATTAAATCCGCCGATAAAGGTGAAGGAGTTGTTATCTTCGATCAAGATGAGTATGATAGAAAAATGATGAGCCTACTCAACGTGAGAGAACTTTACCAACTCGTGTCCCATTCCAAAAATATCCAACTTAAAAAAGATGTATTTGAACTGCTAGATATAGCCATCCAACAGGATTGCATCAGTGATGAAGAATATACATTTTTATGCAATTTAGATCCTATTACTCCAGAAATATATGGATTACCTAAGATCCACAAGGATATTAAGAATCCCCCGATGCAACCCATTGTTAGCAGCATAGGTTCTATCTTAGAACCTCTAAGTATGCTGACTTTTTTCTAAAACCCATTGTTGCTAGACAGAGATCTTATTTGAGAGACTCAGCGCATGCTATTGCAACATTTGAGGGTTTGAACTTCAATGGGGTGACCCAACTTTTGGTCACCTTAGATATTGAAGCTTTGTATACCAATATTCCCCAATATGATACTATTAAAACAGTAGGAACCATGCTTCAAGCAGAAGATCTAGGGGAAGGCAATATTGATTTTATAATGAGCTGCATAAGCATGGTATTGAAAAATAATCTTTTTTTATATAAGAAGGATTTATACCACCAAATCAAAGGGACCAGCATGGGCGCAACTTGCGCCCTAAGTCTGGCCTGCCTTTATGTGAGCAACTTTGAACAGATCCATGTGTTACATGAATTAGCTCCGATTTTCGAAAACATCAGTCACTGGTACCGCTTCATTGATGATATTATTTTCATATGGAGCGGTTGCAGTGACCAATTGGAAGAATTCATAACCTGGCTCAATTTAGGTGACCCCAATCTCAACTTTACCTCTCAGTGGAGTAACTCACATGTAAACATTTTAGACATCTGTATTAAAAATAGTAATAACACACTAGCGGTTGAGCTATATGGTAAACCAACAGACAAAAACACTTTCTTACTCTATAACAGTCATCACCCCAAGGCACAAAAGGATAACATTCCCTTTGGAGAATTCCTACGATTGCGCAGGAACTGCACCAATTTAGAAGACTTTTATGTTCATTTTGACAATCTGAAAAAGAAATTAGTAGATAGGGGTTATCCTAAAAAATGTATTACAAATTCTTTCAAAAGAGCCAGGTTCTATGATAGGGAGGCCATGCTTGACATAAATAGAAAAAAAAAGAACAAAACCACTGAAAAGATTGTGTTCGTTAGCAAGTTCTCACAAGTGAGCAACCAAATCAAAAATATAATTAATAGGAATTGGAAAATCATCAATGATGAGAGAGAAGAACCGTTTGAAAAACCTTTGTTTGCTTTCAAGCGTAACATAAACCTTCACAATTCCTTAGTTCACCCTTATATGGATAATGAACAGACTATCCAAACCACTATGTTCCAAACTAGAGCAATAGGAAATAATAAATGTGGAACTTGTTCAGTCTGTGAACAATGCATAGTTGATAAGAAGATAGAGTATAGAGGTAATACCTACTTATCGAAAGATTGGACCAACTGCAGATCCAAAAACGTGGTTTACCTCGTGGTTTGCCCATGTGGCATCGCTACGTGGGCGAGACAGGACATGAACTACGGTTCAGACTAACTGAACACAAGTCTGCTATACAGGCCTCAAAAGAAAATGCACCACTGACAGCACATTTTCTCCAGAAGAACCACAAGTGTGAGGATCTCAAGTGGTTTATACTGGAAAAAATCTAATGTAATAGACGGGGTGGTAACATGGACAAGCTGAGAAAAATGAGGGAACAATGGTTTATGTGCAAATTAGATACGATCACTAAGGACCTTAATTCTAGGGAAGACTGGATGGCATTTATTACATAGATAGATCAATGTGTGGTGGGTGAGAAGGAATAGGTCTCTTTGCTTAAAATACGTGAGGAAGTGAAAACGACCCTTCTCCAGTTGGGGACTCTTTAATCCTCCCTTTTATTATTGAAGTTCTATACCTAAATTAGAGGACTATTCTTTTACTATAAAATAAAGGAATTATATTTTCTCCGATACAAGTCTTAGTTTAATAGGCTGCCATTCTGTTAATTAATAAGGTTTAATACATGATAGGGAAGGTCCCTGTCTTAATCTTTCACCTAGTACTATAGTGAAATCGAACTTAGTCCATTCCAAGAGGGCGCTTTCCATTCTCCCCTTTCTTGTTCATTGGTAACCGCTTTTGGAGAAGATAAACCGTTCCACAGATAGAGATTCAGGAAGCCAACATCGCTCAAGAATATCATATAGAGTTTTATCATGAGGTAGATGCAAATATATGATTGTTTATTATTATCGTGAAGTGAAAGTAGTTCTATGGGTAAGTTTCAAAACAGGCAAAGATGGCACCCATAGTGACAAACGTGTTCTTTCACTCACAGCTTAGACTCTATGGTTCAGTCCTACCCGGAAGTGGTAGTACGCATTAGGTCTCGGCGTCACATCAGTGGGAGTGACATCAATTTCAAGAATTAGGCGCGCTCGTGAAACTCCGTAAGTATAAATACACCAGGTAATCTTTACTCCACTACCATTCCACGACTGATTCCACGCGGAAGCGTGCATCCTCTGAAGTAAGTGGCGGCATCTCTAAGTATAGTGTCACTTTATACATAGGCAGCATTACGAGCCGTATTGGGGCTCTTTAAGCAATACCTTAAACAAGCGGCAGTATATCTGTCAGGAGCCGGTGCCAAGGTATTTGGGCAGCCATATTGACTATACTGGGGTATTTAATGCATGAGCCTTAGTAGTTTTTTAAGGGGCTCATATGATTATTTGAGAGAGATCGCCGGGTGGTATTCGGTCCCGTGTGGAGACTTCGTAGGTATTTAGGCTCTCCTTTTTCTCTCTGTGCGTTCTTTAATATCTTTGAGCACATAAGGAGGTTGGCTGTCTACTATACAGGACAGTCTTTGCATTTTTAGCCATTTTTCGCTGGCCCTTGAGAGCAGTTAGAGGCACCTAGAAGCCATTATTAATATCTGTCTTTCGCCCCTCTCTCTTGCTCCACAGACCTTGTATAATCTATATGGGAGCACCTGAAGGCTATGATCATTAGAACAGCCTCCACAACAACTACAATACGTTTTAAAGAAGCAATATAGACTATTTCCAAGCTATATTTGCCTATATCTAAGGTAAATACCAGCAGTTTATCGTTTCTCCTTGAGATTTTGGATTATTGAGTTTGCGAATGTTTGATTTTGACATTTATTGCTTTACAGAACCTACTATTTTTAATCTTGAATGGGACCGCTACTACATATATTGGCCCCAAGTATTTTATTAAAAGCAACCATTATAAAGAAGACGGAAGGTGAGACTTTCTCCTTTCTTGCCTATAGTGAGGCATGTTTTGGATATCCTTCTGAGGCTTATTTCACTATGACTTTACCTCTTTTCCTACAGATATACTGCGTGGCCATTTATAATGGATATAGAGGCCCTTCGGGGGAAGTAGTGTGACAACAACCCGACCCCATCATAGAGTGCAAAGTACGTCACCAATAATAGGTGAGGTTCATCTAGGAAGTGCCACATGACTAGATGTAGGTATAAATAGGATTCATTTTTGATTGGAGTGTATGTTACTGTTGGTGCCACTTTGGGCCCTTGTGAAGTATGTAGGTATGTGTATATCTTGCCTGGGAGTAGTGTTTTCTCCCTGTTTGTCATTTCACGTTTAATTTGTACAATTGGTGAGAAGATTGCACAACATATATTTAGAGTTAATTGTTTATGAACTGCCCGTTCAAGGGTTTAATCCCATGTCTTTTCTACATTGAATTAGAGGTGCATACAGCTGAAACATCTATATCACTATAGAATGTATTCTGTGAGTACTGTAGGTTTTATTAATTATTCCCACATGTACCAATGCTGTTTATTTAATGGGAAAAACACCGTTTTGCAACTGCTGGACATGACAATTGCTAGCATTAAAATCGAATGGGGAACAACCTTTACAACGCAACTTTTACAACGCACTACACTTACAACGCATTTTTTACAACGCACAATCCATTACAACGCATGACATTACAACGCAGGACACTACAACGCATTTTTAAAAACTACCTTTACAACGCATTCCATTACAACGCATACTACCATTACAACGCATACCATTACAACGCATAATATAGTAATATACTATCCAACACTTACCCTACTGTTGCACCCCCTGGAGTTAGAATAGTAATTTTTACCCCTATACTATCCAACACTTTCCCTACTGTTGCACCCCCTGGAGTTAGAATAGTAATTTTTACCCCTATACTATCCAACACTTACCCTACTGTTGCACCCCCTGGAGTTAGAATAGTAATTTTTACCCCTATACTATCCAACACTTACCCTACTGTTGCACCCCCTGGAGTTAGAATAGTAATTTTTACCCCTATACTATCCAACACTTACCCTACTGTTGCACCCCCTGGAGTTAGAATAGTAATTTTTACCCCTATACTATCCAACATTTACCCTACTGTTGCACCCCCTGGAGTTAGAATAGTAATTTTTAACCCTATACTATCCAACACTTACCCTACTGTTGCACCCCCTGGAGTTAGAATAGTAATTTTTAACCCTATACTATCCAACACTTACTCTACTGTTGCACCCCCTGGAGTTAGAATAGTAATTTTTAACCCTATACTATCTAATACTTACCTTAAATGCAATTTAATATTATGCGTTGTAATGGTATGCGTTGTAAAGGTAGTATGCGTTGTAATGGATATGCGTTGTAAAGGTAGTTTTTAAAAATGCGTTGTAGTGTCCTGCGTTGTAATGTCATGCGTTGTAATGGATTGTGCGTTGTAAAAAATGCGTTGTAAAGGTATGCGTTGTAATAGTATGCGTTGTAACGTCATACATCCAAATCGAATATCAGTTATAACTATGTACAGACTAGGAATAATGAACTGATGTTTGTGTTTTATTGTACAGGTTGTTATTGGTCGTTTTTACAAGCTTTTTATACAATTTAAGAGAGTTTATTGATTGGTCTTGAAAAAGATGGATAAACTTTACATCCATCGAAATGCGTCGACGCACTACTAACTACATAATTCGTGAACACGGGCGGTGGCGAACGAGTAGCAATCATAAAATACCAAGTTCCACGCCCTTTGAACTGTTACATCACGAATATGTAAATCTTAAAGGCATATTTTGTTTGCCTGTGGTACTTTCTCTCTTTTTATCTAGTACTGTTTTTGTCTTTTATAATTAGATTGTATAAATGAACTTCGTCTTTTATGATTATTGTAAGGTATATTGTCCATGAATTCATTGATCTATTTTATTTGTGATTTTGTCAATAAATTACATATATTTGTTATATAGAGAATTTTATTTTCCTTTGTTCATTTGTTGATTATATATGGTTCAATCTTTCCTAATACGAATGAGTGAGATAGAATGGTAATGGTGTAAGCTGGATTGAAGTGTAGAAATTGAAGTATGCTCAGGTAATACAGTTTTGCCCAAAGGCTCTTTTCCCTTTTCACTGAATAGTGCCGTACTCCTTTGGTTTTAAGGGACCCCTCTTCTTCTATTTGACAGGAAATGTGCTAGCAGCTACTGTTTAAAACATTACTACTCAAAATGATCCATTATGTGTAGAGTGACCTTTTCATTGTGAAAACAGTGAATATTAATACTAGTTACCGTATCAGAATACTGCTGGGTCATTTCTAATTTCCACTGTAGTTTCTGTCTGAAGTGTTCGTGCCTTAAACAGGAGCTGGGCAGAGACGAGGGAAACTAACTGTAATGGAGTTAGCAGCCTAGTAGTTGGGGAGGGCGGAGCCAGGGTGGTGGAAGGAAGAGGAGGAGTCATGACAGGATAGGGGCAGTTAGTGTAGGGACAAGGCAGAGAGAAGAGGCTGATAATAAAGCTCCTGTTAAAACCACAAGAAGTGTCCGTGGTTCTTTGTAGCACGATGCTACAACTGGCGACGAGGGTGGGATGAGCAAGCCCCACTGTCCAAGGAGCCCCCGAGATTGTTGAAGAGCCGGGAGCAGCCCCAGGAGCAGGTGTGGACCTGCCCGAAGCGACCGATCGCTTCGAAGCGCGATTCACGCTGGATGCGTGAGATTTGAATGCCACCAGTGAGTACAGAAGTCGGTAGCCTACCCCGACCCTGCCTTGTGCCCCAGAGCGAAGAAAGGAGTGCCTCTACGTTGGAGACGCTGTCTCCGAAAGCCTGCCAGTGAGCGCCGTTGAGCGCGTTGAAACGCGAGCTGAAAGCCCGTCGATGCCGGCTGTTCTCACGCCCGATGTGTGAGCTTTGGCACGCTGTCGCGAGGGAAAAGCGGGAGGCTGCAAAATAAGGCGGGAGCCCACCCCGACCTCACCTGTTAGCTGTCGCCGTCGAAAATAAGCAGAGCGTGAAGAGTGCCACCCTTGAAGCTGCCCGCCGGTGAGTCCAGCATGGAGAGGACTGACTGAGCCCGGAGAGAGAGCCTCGTGTGTGTGCAGGGACGGCGGCAATCTTGAAGTCAGGCAGCTTTCGAGACAGTCCCATTGAGTGTTGCAGAGCGGCCATTTTGAAGTCAGGCACCCAGCAAATAAGCCAGCCTTGTCAAGTGCAAATAAACAAGCATTGGCGAAGGGACGTGAAACAAGCATTGTCAAGTACAAGTAAACAAGCATTGATATGTGCAAACAAACAAGCATTGGCAAGAAGAAATAAACAAGCATTGTCAAGTGCAAATGAACAAGCATTGACGAGAGCAAGTAAACAAGCATTGTCAAGTACAAGCAAACAAGCATTGGTATGTACAAACAAACAAGCAGTGGCAAGAAGAAATAAACAAGCATTGTCGAATGCAAACAAACAAGCATTGTCAAGTGCAAACAAACAAGCCTTGACGAGAGCAGGTAAACAAGCATTGGCAAGAGCAAATAAACAAGCGTTGACAAGAGCAAATAAACAAGCATTGGCGAGAACACATAAAGAAATGAGTACCAACGAAGGAGTGGAACGAAGACAACGACACAATGGCGACCTCACCACAGCGGAAGCTCCTTGTTGCGGGAGGATCACACCTGCGAGCTCCGGAACCTCTGCCCGTGACCACCGGAGGGAGTATGGGCCCCAAGTGGCAAGAATGGTTAGAAGACTTCGAAGATTATATTGAGGGATCCAAGGTGACGGAAGACAAAGAGAAGTTAATCGCCCTCCGCAACCTGGCAGGCCGGGAAATAAGCAAAATCATCAAGGATCTTTCGCCTGCTGAAACAGGGACGTATGACAAAGTGCGTGAGGCACTGAACAAAAAGTTCCTTCATAAAAGAAACGTAGATTATGAGCGCCATGCATTCCACCAGGCACGCCAAGGGAAGGAGGAAGCAATGAGTGCATTCATCACCCGGTTACGACGGCTGTCGAGATACTGCGAGTTTGAAACCTTCTCGCCGGACGCTGCCATCAAATCGCAAATCATAACCGGTTGCCATTCAGAAACACTCAGGAGACGGCTACTGAGGAAACCCCACGAATTAGAAGAGATTGAAGAAATGACCCGCATATATGACCAAGCGGAGGAACACGCTGTCACCATTGAAACAGGCCACAACTTCAGTCATGAGCAAGCGCACCGTGTTCAGGACCGACCTCGTAGCAGAAGGAAGTATTCGCGGGAGAATAAATGGAGACAGAGACCGTCGTCTCACCAACGGCGCCCGGAGTACAGGAGAAGAGAAACAGGGCGAAGGGACCAAAAGCCGGAACGGACTGGCCGATGTTATCGGTGTGGCTATGACTATCCCCATACAGACACTTTTCCGGCCATGGGTCAGCGATGCAGGAAATGTGGGCGATCCAACCACTTCGAAGCCATGTGTGGGGACTATCACAAAGAAAGGCGAGGTGGGACAATGAGATCGTCCCGCTCTGACACAAGGAAACACCACATTAGAGCTGTTCAAGGAGAGCCCAGGTGGTCCCCAGGTTCATCACATTCCAGCCGGGAATCACGCAGGTCACGCTGGGGACGCAGATCCCCATCTCGGGACTCGAGATCATCTTCCTCCAAAGACTCGACCTACACTGTGGAACACTTGAACCTGATTGCGGACCCTGATCAACTGAAAAAGTATCCACACCTAGCTATTAAAGTGGGGAATCACGACACCCAATTTATATGGGATAGCGGAGCCTCGCTGAACTATATCCCGGTTGCGGAACACGAGAAAATGGTCCCGAAACCCCCACTAACTTTTGCACCGGTCCGCGTCTTCACGTGGATGTCCAAAAGACCACTCCCCTGTCTGGGTAAATTCCACACAACTCTCACCCATGGCGACATCACCGTACAGGCGGTCATACATGTCATCAAAGGGCCTGAAGCCGACTGCCTCCTTAGCCTCCCCACTGCGGAGCGTCTTCATCTGGTGAAAGTCTTATTCACGGTCAACGACAATAAGAACTGTGTCAGCAAGTTTCCCAAAGTACTTCCCAAACCGGGGAAAGCGGAGAACCTGGTTGACTACATGCCCCGCCACCCTCTGCCACCACTACAAATGACCACCTTACCCAGTGGAGTGTGGCAAGAAGTTGCCATGGACTTCTATGGACCGCTGCAGTCTGGAAAATACGTGGTTGCCATAATTGATGAATATTCAAGATTTCCCATCGCACAAATAATATCGTCGACAAGCGCCTCCTGCACTCTCAAAGTGCTAAATGAGATATTCGCAACATGGGGTGTCCCCAAGGAAGTCAAAACAGACAATGGGCCCCCATTCAATGGCCACGAATTCAGTGCTTTTGCGAAGCACATGGACTTTGAACACAGAAAAGTTACACCACTCTGGCCACAAGAGAATGGCACCATTGAGAGATTGATGGTTACGATCAAAAAGACATTTCAGCAAGCCACTGCTGAAATGCAAGCAGCTCTGAATGAAGTTCTAAGAGCCTACAGGGCAACTCCCCACCCAACCACCGGACAATGCCCTGCGACCCTCATGCTAGGGCGGCTAGTGAGAAATCACATCTCGACAGGGGAAGGTGCTCTGCAAGCGATATCACCAAATTACATGCACCAGGAAATAGCCGTGACTGACAAGCATAATAAGGACAAAATGAAATCGGGTGCCGATGCCAAGAGGAGGGCGAGGTCTCCATCCTTGCATGAAGGGGATCATGTTGTCGTTAAACGGGAGCAGCAGAGAAAGACTGATTCCCGATTCCGTGACGAGCCACTATTAGTTACCCAGCAGAAGGGCACGATGCTGACGGCGGAATCTGAACAATGCAGAATCACCAGGAACACCTCCCCCTTCAAGAGGTGTCCGAGAGATACCAAAGGACCTGGGGTGAGCCCGACTGACACTCCCGCACCTGAAGAACCTGATCCTAGTGATACAGGAGGCAGAGGTCAGCAGAGTGAGTCCGTGCCGGGCGTGTCCACTGGGAACATCTCACTACGGCCACGTCATGAAATCCAGCCACCCAAGAGACTCATTGTAGAAATGGACTGAAGCATTGTTGATTGTTTGTTTTATTAAGAAAGGGGGAGATGTAATGGAGTTAGCAGCCTAGTAGTTGGGGAGGGCGGAGCCAGGGTGGTGGAAGGAAGAGGAGGAGTCATGACAGGATAGGGGCAGTTAGTGTAGGGACAAGGCAGAGAGAAGAGGCTGATAATAAAGCTCCTGTTAAAACCACAAGAAGTGTCCGTGGTTCTTTGTAGCACGATGCTACACTAACCAAACACCCAACCCGTTTCCATTGGTCGGTCTAAAGAAAGGGTAAAGCCCAGGCCCAGATAGACACACCAATTTGTTCCCTAGACACATGTTAGCACACACGGAAGAAAGTCGCAGAGAGGCGCGAAAGGCTGCAATAAACAGAACTCAGAAGGTTAAAACATTTACCAAGTGCATCCAACCCTGGCCTATCCTGAATAATCTGAACCCGATCCAGCTCGAGAATAACTGGGCATGCCCACAGGTTAACATCTCATAGTTCATTTCCAGGGAGACAGCTCACGCATTTCTTTTTGCGCATGCTCAGTAGACAAACACTACCATATGACATCCTTGATAGATTGCTGGGAGCCCTGCAGTGCCTAAGTACCTCGGATCAAGAAAACTGCACTGAATACAAAAATGACAATATAATTTAAAGTCTACAAATACATTTCCATACACATTCTGTCTTTCATTTTGAACATTCCTGAAAAAGTAGCCCGGTAGTTTGAGCCCACCCTTGTCTAAAAAGTGTAATACCTGTGAGCATGTGACATAGTATATTAAAGTTTGAATTAGAGTTGTTGGTCAAGTAGATCAAAAAGTTGCTCACTCCTGTGAGCTCTTATAAGCATTTTAAAACAAGCTTATAGTTTAACTAAAAAACATAATATGAGATGATCCTAATGTTCATCGCAGTACAGATGACCGATGCAAATAAAATACAGCGTAATGAATAGTGAAAACCCGGGTCACAAAACTCACATGCAGCTATTTTGAAACAGTTTGGAAGCATGGTGAGAAGCCCAAAAGAAATACTGGTAGCGACCGCATACCCATCCCATACATGCCAACATTTCAGAAGAGCAAAGTGGGAGATTTAAAAAAAACAAAAAAACAAAAATCGGGAGAATGGGGCCTTCAATCGGGTTTCTGTCATGTATGGGCTTTGGAAGTGTGCTGCTGCAGGATCGGACATTTGAAACGCAAATGCACGTGTTTTTTTTTATCACCTTTCAGAAGCATGGAGCGCAATGGCAGGCAGAGAAAGAGGGGGATGCAAGAGTTGTGCACTGGCCTGGCAGGTTGCGGTCAGTGCATACACCCCCCCTCCCTCCCCCGTCAGCCCGGGCTGAAATAGCTTCCGGGCACACACACAGCCGGCCCCCCCCTCCCCCCCAGTACTTCACAGGTGTTTAAAAGACCATTCGGTTGTTAATGGGGCTTTATTGGTTTTTCACCCCTTCTAGAGCCCCTGCATCCCATTCTGACTATTGCTGGAAGAATTAGCACGTTACACATTACCAAGCCCTGTCAGCTGAAACCCAGAGGATTCGGGTTTTTGCTTGCAGGAATCGGGAGGCGGGAGACTAGCCTTCAAATCGGTAGTCTCACGCCTGAATCGGGAGTGTTGGCAGGTATGCCATCCCAGCCCAAACCAGTGCTGTGCCTGACAGGCTTCTGCACACAGCCCCAGGGAAGAACGCTCAGTGAAACAAGTAATGTGGCGGGAGTTGTTTATGGCCACTTCCTATTGGGCAGAATTGCGGTTTCTCCCGGACTCGAAGTAGGGCATCAAAGTGAGCAAACTGCACACTACCTAATCCAGCTTGGAGGGTTCGCACCAAGCAAGTAAGATGGTGGAAGAGGTGAGAAATTGGACAGGAACATCAAGCACAAGGGGGAGGGGTAGGAGTTGCAATGCCTCATGGCTCAATGGAAACCAGGAGCAACATACTTGCGCTCTGCGCGCAGCAAAAAGCAAAACAATGTATAACTAAACTCTGGTGAAAAAACGGGGACATTTAGAAACAGTCATTAAAAAATGTTAATGCAACAATCAGAAACACTGTCGACGCTGGGGCTCATGTGCCGACTTCTTCCATGTGTAAGTGTATTAATGAAAACATACCTGAAAAGAATCATAAATTACGTATTACCAAACCATCCTGAATGCTCTGAGTTAATAACAATGCCCATTAAGACCCACAGTAATCACAAGCAGCCTAGTATGCAATTATGAGGATATCAAATTAAACTTCAGACAACCGTACTTAATGGTAAACCATAGCATGTCCCCTGTAAAATATAGCCAATTACCTGCGCAAAGGTGTACAAAGTTGCCTCAACAATTTGAGCGTCGTCAGGGAAAAAGTGAACATCATGAGGTGGCTGCAGTGCGACTGCAAACACACACCAAAAGCTCCACAAACACATTATTAGGATAACCAGTGGAAGGAGATTGTACTTTGTCACTGCACTCAGGGAGGGCTAAAAACAAAAGGATTAACCACCACAGGGGCAGCCCAAACCACCTGAACCAGGGGCATTCAATAATTATTCCAAACAAGAGGTTCAAAGTGTATAATTCAAAAACAAATATCAAAAAGCAATAAAAACATGAATTTATATAAATAAAAAATGACAAGAAAAGGAAAAGAAAAGAAAAGAGACCCTAATAGAAAAACATACAAAATGTATTCAGTAAAACGGCTCAGTATTGTAAGCTGGTACATATAACATAACAACATATACATAACCAGACAAGTGGCAGACAAGGGGATGGTTGCATAACAAGGGAGTTTACACAATTTACATAAAACTCCAGTAGGCAAAAAATGTGTCCTCCAATAGTTGCGGCCACAATAGCGTCGACGGCGTTTCGACCTTTGGTGCTAATCCATAGTCATCTTCAGGACATAAAATATACTGAGCATCCCAAGTAGGCAATTTATATCACAGATAGCTTAGATATCGTATTGAGTTCAATTCAGCCACCGCAACTTCCACAAACACATTATTAGGATAACCAGTGGAAGGAGATTGTACTTTGTCACTGCACTCAGGGAGGGCTAAAAACAAAAGGAGGCATGACAAATGCATGCCAGGAACAAATGGAAACAAGGATTAGAAGAGTGACAAAGGAACAAGCCTATTGGTAGGCATAAGGCCCACCGACTAATTACAGCATGTCGACAGATGGTGCATGCACGCTGCCTCAGCTAGACCTAAAAATGAATGTGAAAATATGTAATGTAACTGGTGCTCATGTTAAGCATTACAATGACTTTGGGTTATGTGCAGTTCGTACTATATAAAAATGCTGAAAAAAGAATAAATAGTACCTCAATCACAGCCCGAGCAGCGGACAGACATTTAATTAAAGAAATCAATCTGTGCTTGGTCCCTGCTCCACAGTAAGCATCAGAAGTGATGTTTTGGCTGCACAGCCCAATTAAGACACCTGCAAAGAAGAGTGACGCTGAAGCAGACAAATGTTAAGCAATGGGCGGACTCCAAGCTCTTTTTGTAAACAATAGTGTCTCGCAAGCAAGACGTATAAGCTAGAGCATGTTCATGCAGGCTCGACCCTCAAAATCATAAGAGGGTAGGCTTAATGGTCCTGCTTTATCAGCGGCCCAAGCCTCACAGAAACTGGTGCCATGTGTTTTAAAATGCTGCCTTAACATTTGGAAAGCTGCATATTGTCAAACCAGTTGACAGTTAATTATCATGGGTGACCTACACAGAGGCAGCCTGAGAGCTACTGATAGCTCACAATCAACCTGTTGGAAACCCCTAGTTTAGGTAAGTGTATCTAAAAACAAAAAGTGCAGTTATATTCGATGTAATCAGCTTTATAAGCTACCCTAGTATCAAGGCATATATTGAGTTAGAATAGTACTCACTCCATTATGGTCAACAACTTTTCATATATATATATATATATACACATATGTACATGACTTCACTAAATGTTCCAAACTTTTGGCCAGCTCTGGTCCGCTCCTTTCCTGAAAATTTCACGGTGATTCGTCAAGCGGGGGCCGAGAAAAATGGGGGGTCCCAAAACGCGTTTTCCCCATGCATTTTCCCATAGGACCTGTTGACGCAGCTACAGCCCGATCTGCTGAACGGAATTACACCAAATTTGGAAAAGAGGTAGTCCTCAGTTCAGACTCGTGCCTTTTGCTTAAATGGTGTAAATCCATTCAGTAGTTCCTGAGAAAATTAGAGTTAAAAAGATAGATATATCTGGGCGGAGCCTACCCACACATCTCATCGTGAGATCTGATTGGCTGTCAGTACTTCATCCAAGAAGTATTGGCAGCCATCTTGGGACCAATATACATGATAGCACCTCATTAAAAAGCATTGCAGTTAATAGAAGGTTTTAAGACTTTAGGTACATTATAAATCATTTGTTGATGGTACATACTCATTTTAGGAATTGTGGTGTGTTCTAAGGTGATTTTACCATGTGAAAAAGCCTTCTGCTGTGATATCATGAATCATGTTTGAGAGAAAACTATTTTCTCATGCTTTTCCCACAGAGGTTTGGAAGGTGATCTATAAGCTAAACTGAGAGCATATTTTCTGTAAATTCACATTATCTTTCTCAGTCATGTGAGAATGAAGTCTGACATTCTCAGTAAAACATGTACATCCAACAAGGGCAGAGACTGTCAGTTGATTACTTTGTGTTCTACTGCAGCTTCCCAGAGTGTTCCAAAGAACAACTAGAGCGCTTACAGTCCTACTTATGACAAACGTATTGCACACCTGAAGCCATCTTGATTGGAATAAAGTGGTAACTCTTAAAACATTTAATTTAAAAAGGAACAAAATGAGGGGGTTCATTTTGCCATAGAAAGTATGATTAGTGCTGCAGAAAGAAAAATTAGGGCATATTTTGAGTGACTTCTCAAATCCTCTTCTATTTCATTAAAAAATTCTGACATGCAGACTGAAACATGCACTTTCAATACCAGCAGCAGACTTCCCTGGTGAGCAGTAGCTTTACTACAGTGATCTAATAAGCAACTAGAGTGCTAACATTCTGAATTTATGGCAAATGTGTGACACATCTGAGTGCCTTCTTGATGGAACCAAAGTAAAAAACTGAAAGTATTTCCTACTGAGGAGACTGCAGTAAATGAGGAAATTAGGAAACTTCATAACAAATAAATCTCCCAAGATGGCCACCAGAGACAAAAGAGCCCAAATGTAGCCCAAATATCACCCAGATGTAGCCCAAGTATAGCCCAATGACAGAATGTCCCAGAGTGTTCTAACGAACAACTAGAGCGCTAACAGTCTTACTTATGACAAAAGTATGGCACACCTGAAGCCATCTTGATTGGAATAAAGTGGTAACACTTAAAACATTTAATTTACAAAGGAACAAAATGAGGGAGTTCATTTTGCTATAGAAATTATGATTAGTGCTGCAGAAAAAAAATTAGGGCACATTTTGACTTCTCAAATCCTCTTCTATCTCATAACAAAATTCTGACATGCAGACTGAAACATGCACTTTGAATACCAGCAGCAGACTTCCCTGGTGAGCAGTAGCTTTACTACAGTGATCTAATGAGCAACTAGAGTGCTAACATTCAGAATTTATGGCAAATGTGTAACACATCTGAATGCCTTCTTGATGGAACCAAAAAAAAAACTGAAAGTATTTCCTACTGAGGAGACTGCAGTAAATGAGGGAATTAGGAAACTTCATAACACATAAATCTCCCAAGATGACCACCAGAGACAAAATATCCCAAATGTAGCCCAAATATCACCCAGATGTAGCCCAAGTATAGCCCAATGACAGAATATCCCAGAGTGTTCTTAAGAACAACTAGAGCGCTTACAGTCTTACTTATGACAAAAGTATGGCACACCTGAAGCCATCTTGATTGGAATAAACTGGTAACACTTAAAACATTTGATTTTAAAAGGAACACAATGAGGGGGTTCATCTTTCCATAGAAATTATGATTAGTGCTGAAGAAAGAAAAATTAGGGCACATTTTGAGTGACTTCTCAAATCCTCTTCTATTTCATTAAAAAATTCTGATATGCAGACTGAAACATGCACTTTTAATACCAGCAGCAGACTTCCGTGGTGAGCAGTAGCTTTACTACAGTGATCTAATGAGCAATTAGAGTGCTAACATTCAGAATTTATGGCAAATGTGTGACATATCTGAATACCTTCTTGATGGAATCAAAGTAAAAAACTGAAAGCATTTCGTACTGAGGAGACTGCAGTAAATGAGGAAATTAGGAAACTTCATAACAAATAAATCTCCCAAGATGGCCACCAGAGACAAAAGAACCCAAATGCAGCACAAATATCACCCAGATGTAGCCCACATGTAGCCAAATGACAAAAGTGTGCAAAACACTTATTTTTTGTGTATTTGCAGTTTTATATAGTGCAGACTTGTCAGGTATTGGAGTGCTTTACATGAGCATTGGTTACATCACACAAGATCAAATTCATTTTGGTTGTAGACATGGGGAGATTAAGTGATTTGACCAGAATCACAGAATGTTGAACTGAAGCAGAAACTCCAACCTGGTTCCCCAGTTGCAAAGTCTGCAGCTCTGGAAGTAACACCACATCCTCTCCCCTAGGTGCAATATTTAATCAAGTGGTCAACTGGATAAAAAAACATAAAGATTACAAATAATTTAAAAGTTCTTTGTCGCTATTTGAAAACTCAGTAAATATGTCCTCATTTTAGTTTTTTACAGCACTAACCATAATTTTGGTGCAAATAAGACCCTCTCATATATGTAATTTCTAGGTATTACAGTTGTGATTACATCTAGATGACGTCAGGCGTTCCATACTTTTGTAATAAATATAGAATGTTAGCAATCTAGTTGTTCATTGGGATACTGTTGAGAGGCAGAGGCCAGGGGCACGGTCTCTGCAAATTGAAGGCAGGTAGGAGAGTGCAGAGGCAACAATTTGACCACACTGGGCACGCAGGAAGGGCAGTGGCAGCACAACAGACTATGGAGGGCAGTGGAAAGGGGGGCAGGGGCAACAAACCAACAATACAGGACTGGCAAGACAGGCTGTGGCAATATAATAGACCATTGTGGGCAGAAGGAAGAGGCAGTGGTAGGACAACCATACATGCCAACAGACCCGTTTCAGCCAGGAAACGTCCAATGTTTTTAAGCTCAAATGGGCTTTATTTGATCTGTCTCCTGTCTACAATCTCCTCTTTTTCAATGTAACTCAAAGGGAAAAATCAATCCCCCAGTTTTTTTCAAAATCTCCCTCTTACCAAGTTCAAAATGTTCGCAAGTATGGTACATTGGATCATGGTAGGCAGGAGGATTTGGGGTAGGGACATGGACTCGGATAACAGAGGACAGGAAGGACATGGAGAGGTGCACCAAACTGACCCTACAGGGCAGGCATCAGGGTTTGCAGCAGCACAATACACCACACAGGGCATGTGGGACGGGAGTGCAGCACAACAATCCATAGAAAGGAATAGGGAGGGGACAGGACCATGCACATGGACAACAGAGAACAGAGGGGAAAGAGGCAATGGTAGCTAGCTGACCATAATGGACAGACAGGAGAAAAAGCTGCAGCATAACAGACCATAAAGGGCAGGAGGGACGGATCAGGGGCATTACAATGGAATAGACAAGCCAGGAGGGATTGAATTGGGGTCTGCACATGGAAACAGAGGGCTTGGGGCAAGGGGGCAGGGCAGGAGCAGCAAGATGACCATGGAGGTCAGGCAGGATGGGCACTAGAAACAAGACACACCATGGAGAGCAACAATGAGACTATGATGGCATACACACAGACCATGGAGGGAAGGTGGGAGGGGATCAGGGGCAGCTAGCTGACCACACAGGGAAGGTGAGAGGGGCCATGGCAGCACAGAAGACCATGCATGGCAAGCAGGAGGGTTAGTGGCAGCACAATGGCTATGATGGGCAAGAAGGAGGGTGCAGGGGCATGCACAAAGGACCATGGAGGATAGAAGGGAGGATCAGGACCTGGGCACAGACAAGAGAGTTCAGGGGAAGGTGCCTCACAACAGACCGCGCGGGGCAGGCAGGAGGAGCAGTTGCAGTACAACAGACCAGGGAGGGCAGAAGGGTGTGGCAGTAAAATGGACCATGGAGGACAGGAGGAAGGGGATAGGAGCATGGCATGTGGACAGGCAGGGTGGAGGTGACAGGGACAGGTTACAGTCATCTGACAATGCTAGGCAGGTGGGAGGGGAGTGGCAGCTCAACAGAACACTCAGAGTAGATAGGAGTGGCAGGTCCATGGAACATAGTGGGCAAAAAGGATGGTGCAGGGGCATGCACAAAGACAACGGAGGGCAGGGGGAAGGAGAATAGGGGCAGCAAGCTAAGCACAGAGGCTAAGCAGGAGGTCAATGATGGGCCATAGAATTGGGCAATGGAGGGCAGGAGGAGTGGACTGGTACATCATGCTAAATGGAGGGCAGTGGCAGCACATCAGACCATGCATGGCAGGAGGGAGGAGGCTAGTCCATGGATTCAGACAACAGAGGATAGGGAGAAGGTGGATGGGGCAGCAAGCTAACTGTTCAGAGAAGGTGGGTATTAGGAACTTTATTGTTTTTAAAATGTGTGTCTGTGCGAACTACTTAAAATATGAACAAGTATGCAGCATAATCTCACTTTTATTCAGGAAGAAGAGTACGTTTGTGACTGTGACTCCGGGCTCACTTGGCAGAAACACCCCCTGACCCTCCACCCCCATCGCAAAATGTAATGCCCATGAAAAGGGTAGGTGGACGCAGTGTTATATAGAATATAGTCTTGAGAGAACGATTGAAAATGATATAGTATATGGTATAAACTATGCACCGAAAAGTGTGATATAAGATGAACTGGGGCGTGAAATATAATATGCAATACATTGTGCGCAATGACAGATTCATTGGAGAGCGCGAGATAGCACAGGCACTAGCGCGTGCTATGCAATATGCGCCTTGGAGTGTAATATGCACAGGGCAGTGTTGTGTAACCTAACTAGTCTCTAAATTTGTAATATAAAATATGTGCTGGGGAGTGTAACGTTGCATATGCACTGTGACAAAGATATGGATCCCAGATTGTAATATGTATGGCATAGCGCTGTGCATTATAACATAGGCATCGAGGAAGGCACGTTAGATGGGGCAATATAACCCGTGCGAAGGCAAGTGTGGCATGACATATTGACGGGGTGGTGTTACAGTGCACATGGTCTAGAGAGTGTCATAGCATACACACTAGCTGGTGGAATACAACACAGAGGTGTGTGGCACTCGGCGGGCACTGGTGGGTGTAACACAGCATTGGGCTCAGCCAGGAGCACGCTGTGACTCTCAAGTCAGGTTTGTCTCCTTTCCAGAGAGTAAAATAAAAAGTATTACACATCCGGCGGTGGATGTGTGTTTTATTAACCGTGAGGGGGGTTTCTTGCATAGTTTGGTCGAATTTCTGTTGAATCCCCTTTGAATGGCTTGGTGTGCATGTGTATTAAATGTGCCCGTCAATAGCTACCCATGTTTGTATAAATAAACAACAAGGGTGTCTACTTGGAGAGTACCCACCGGCGGGCGTGCCGGGATTAGGCACGGTAGGGCGTCAGACACGTCAGAGCTTCACTAGCGGTGTAAATACATTCCACGTGGATTCATTGTATGCATAGTCGCCTTTTAATGAATATCACGCAAATCGTCATGGTGATAGGTACATACGGTTTGTCCAGCATGTCCTAGCTGTTTCTATAAATATATATTTTTTTAAAACAAAGGCCGGCCCCGGGGGATGGGGTCCCTGGGGCCATAAGTGGCCTGGCGAGGGGGGCAACGCAGCCCCTCTCCTAAAGAATAAAAAAAAAAAAAAGGCCATGACCCGGGGGTTGGGGTCCCAGGGGCCGATTAAGGCCTTGGGAGGGCCAAATTTATTTTTTTCAACAAAAAAAATTAGGGTGCAGGCCCTGGGGGATGGGGTCCCCAGGGCCAATAAATTAGAAAAAGAAGTGGGGCCAAACAGCCCTCCTTCTTAAAAAAATAAAATAAATAAAAGACCGACATCGCGCCGGAGGCCACGCCCCCTCCTTGCAGCACTCTGCAAACGCGCCCCCTGGCCAGTTGTAAGTTGGGGAATTAATTCCCCTTCAATACTGAGGGTCCCTGAGGGCCAACTAGCCCAACAGGTATCTCCAGTATGCGCCAGGGAGCTGCGTTGCAGACAGGTGTTCTGAGGCCACGCCCCTTTTTACACCTCTATGCAACGCAGCTCTGTGGTGCTTACTGGAGGTACCTAGTGGGCTAGTTTGACCATAGGGAACCTTAGGATTCAAGGGGACTTAATCTCTCAACTTAGAACGGCCGCAGGGCGCGTTTACACAGTGGTGAAGGGAGGGGACGGGGCCTGAGGTGACGTGTGCAAACACGCCCTGTGGCGCGTTTTAAGTTGGGGAAATAATTCCCTTTCAATCCTGAGGGACCCAGGGGGCCAACTAGCTCACCAGGTGCTTCCAGTAAGTGCCACTGCTCTGCGTTGCAGAGAGGTGGTGCAGGCCGTGCCCCTTTTTACACCTCTCTGCAATGGCGCTTACTAGACATACCTAGTGGGTTATTTTGCCCCTAGGGACCCTCAGGATTCAAGGGGACTTAATCTCCCAACTTAAAAAACGGCCACAGGGCGTGTTTACACAGTGGGGAAGGGAGGGGACGGGGCCTGAGTTGACGTATGCAAACACACCCTATGGCGCGTTTTAAGTTGGGGAAATAATTCCCCTCCAATCCTGAGGGCCCCTGGGGGCTAACTAGCCCACCAGGTGCTTCCAGTAAGCGCCACTGAGCTGCGTTGTAGAGAGGTGGTCCAGTCTGTGCCACTTTTTACACCTCTCTGCAACGCAGCTCTGTGGCGCTTACTGGAGGTACCTAGTGGGCTAGTTGGACCCTAGGGACCCTCAGGATTCAAATGAACTTAATCTCCCAACTAAAAACGGCCACAGGGCGTGTTTACACAGTGGTGAAGGGAGGGGACGGGGCCTGAGTTAACGTGTGCAAACAAGCCCAGTGACGCGTTTTAAGTTGGGGAAATAATTCCCTTTCAATCCTGAGGGACCCTGGTGGCCAACTAGCCCACCAGGTGCTTCCAGTAAGCGCCACGTTGCAGAGAGGTGGTCTAGGCCATGCCCCTTTTTACATCTCTCTGCAACGCAGCTCTGTGGCGCTTACAGGAGGTACCTAGTGGTCTAGTTGGACCCTAGGGACCCTCAGGATTCAAGGGGACTTAATCTCCCAACTTAAAACGGCCACAGGGCGTGTTTACACAGTGGGGAAGGGAGGGGACGGGGCCTGAGATGACGTGTGCAAACACGCCCTGTGGCGCATTTTAAGAGGTAGTTTTAATCCCCTGCCCTATTATATACTAGGGGCTTACAGAGGAGGTCATGTTATTCACAGGGGGACCCCAACGCATAGTGTTCCCTAGTGTATGTAGGTGATTTCACTGTATTTTGAATGTCTTTTAACATAGCACTGGCTCTAGGACTGGTTAGTCAGTCTCAGTTACCACCAGTATCCGTCTGAAAAAGTTGAGGGTTCAGGATGATTTTGCAACAAGGCTTCTTTCTGCTCTTCTGTTTGTTCTTTCTGCACGTTATCCTTCTTCCTGCACTTTTCTTCGTCTTTGAGGACTTCTGTTGCTTCTTTCTGCATTTCTTTTTTTTCTTTCTGTGCGTTTTTTCTTCTTTCTTCACATGTCCTATCTCTGTAGGCATAGTTAGAAAGTAGCATTTAAAAAACCTTAATTAGCGTAATCAAAGGTCTGAGGTAAAGGTTAAAAAGGATTGGGCTAATTGCTGAGCCCTGGGGGACCCCATGTGAAATCAAAGTAAAAGCTGACTGAAAAGAAGAGATGGATACCGCCTGCTGCCTATCCTGCAGAAATGAGTGGACCACTGCACTGCCGACCCTCTTACTCCCGCCTCCAGCAACCGCTTCAGCAAAATCTTATGGTTCACAGTGTCAAAGGCGGCAGACATGTCAAGCAGGATCAAAAACGTTGCCTGCCTTCTGTCTGCACGCCTTTGACGCTCGTCCATAGCGGTGATTAGGGCGGTCTCGGTTCCGTGGGCGGGCCGGAAACCGAATTGATCAACATCTAATAGTTGATGACGTTCCAGATGGTTGGAGAGGGTGTTGCTAACCCATCTTTCGACAATCTTGGCTGGGAATGGTAACAGGGAGATGGGACGGTAGTTTTTTTAACAGTCCGGGTCGAGAGAGGGCTTTTTTAGCAAAGGAGAAACTAGCGCCCGCTTCCATTGAGCTGGAACAGTCCCAGTCGCAAGAGATTGATTGCAGATAAGATGGAGTGATGTCACTGACCATGTCATGAATGATGTAATATGTGACGTCATCAGCAGTGCATTGCAGGGGCGCGAGTTATAGTTAGCTGAACTAACTATAACGGGGGAATTTCTATGGTTTTATACGAGTGAAATGTCCAACTAACTGTAACTTTGCCTGAAACCTATGGTTTTTTCAGTGAATTTCTAAGGTTTTTTAAATGCTAATTCCTAACTATAACATGTCTGAAACCTATGTTTTTTTCAGTGAATTTCTAAGGTTTTATAAATGCTAATTCCTAACTATAACGTGTCTGAAACCTATGGTTTTTTCAGTGAATTTGTAAGGTTTTTTAAATGCTAATTTTTAATTATAAAAGTAGTTATACCTATGTTTTTTATACAGAATTTGAAGATTTTTTAAACTGTTAATTTGTAAATATATTATTTATTAAACAATATTATATACTTTTCTGAAAATTGTTTTTAAAAAGTTTTTTAAAAAACTTACAACTGAAATATACTGTAATTATTATTATTTTTTTGAATTTTTATATATTTATATTAAATATTTGTTTTTAAAACAAGAAATTTTGGGGTCGCGCACCCTAAGCGTACCTAGCGTGATGGGTGTGCGTATTACAGCCGCCATATTGGAAAAGTTGTGAAGGATCCACGTATGGTGTGCGACGGGTGCGTGTTTTCCAGTTACGTGATATCCGTTTAATATTACGTGTTGTGCGCGATAGGTATGTGACTGATGCGCAACTCCTACTCCCGCTAATTTGCAAAACATGCGCATTAGGGTACGCGACGCTTGCGCGGTGGCGGGCCCCGAGTGACGTCATATGTGGGGCACGCTGGGTGCGCGACTCCCGCGTAATTTTTAATGTTCTAAAATGATATGTATGTGTCTTTAAAATACATATTAGGCCTAGAGAATATCTAAAGTATTCATAAAAATTATATATTTCTACTTATAATAAAGCTATATCACTTTTAAATATATTTTCGCAAAGTCGCGTCGGGTGCGGTGCTTCATAAGCGCAGAGTGCGCGGATCTCATGTGACCTAAAAACAAATATTTGATTGATTCATACCATTTCCCACTGTAACTATTGAAGGACCCCACCCATTTCAATCATTCTTCTTGGAGTCTGTTTAGAGAGACATCTCTTTTGCTTCAAGAACTCTTTATTGCTTGCTTTTTTTTGGTGTTTAAAAAAAAATGGCTTCTGGACAGCAGCAGCAGGCGGAGGAAGATTCTTCTGAAGAAGAATTTTTGGAAGAGGCACCACGTCCACAGAGGCCGGTCTCTGTTGTATGGAAATTCTTCACATATCCACCAGGACAGAAGAAAGTGAAATGCAACAAAGGTCACATGCAAAATTTGCGACCGAGTCCTGTCTAGAGGTAGTGACAAGAAGTATTCTTGTGGCACTGCCTCAATGTATAAACATCTCAGACCATATATCCTCTGAACCTGGCTCGGGAGTAATCGAGGCGAGCAGCAATGAACCCCTCATCTGCTGCAGCATCTACATCTGGAGCGTCCTCAGCAACACCTGCACCAGACATTAGGCCAGAATTTGCGTTTCTTGAACAACATTGTGTAAAGTGCAAGAAACTAATATGCTTCGGTGAGCAGTCAGTAAATGCAGTTTGTGCTGTGCAACAAAATCATCATTGTTCATTTTTTTTATTTTTTTTGTATTGGAATGATACATAATTCCAAAAGTTTCCTGTTTTATTTGTTCTTTTTTTCATTTTTTGAAACAACACCCAAAAAAATACAAAACTGTTAAAAAAAATAAAAATAAAATATAAAGGAAAAACGAAAAAAAAAGTTCTTATCAGAACTACCTTATCTGGTTAAAGAAAGAACTATAATTGCATGGTAATGTGTGAAAGTTTGGTTGAATATATGTGTAGAGCATGATTGAGTGAAAGAATGCATTAGTAGTGTATGGTGAATTTATGGGTGAAGATTTATGAGGAAGTACTGCAGCGTGACACTGCAAGCTCTTTAGCTGCACTGCACTGTGGCACTTCCGAAGCACAGGGATGTGACATATGTACATGAATTTGTTGCAACTCTGTGCTTCCCTCTGCACTGCTGCACAAACTGCAGCCAATGTGGTGACACAGGCTCCCTTGCACCATGGTGCAAGGATGTCTGTGTCGTGTGGAGAATGTATAAGTGCAGATCTAGAAGGAAGTACTGCGGTATGACACTGCAAGCTCTTTAGCTGCACCACACTGCTGCACTTCCAAAGCACATGGATGTGACATATTTACATAAATATGTCGCAACTCTGTGCTTCTTCCTGCACTGGCGCACAAACAGCTGCCAAGTGCTACTGCTGGCACCCTTACATCATGGTGCAAGGATGTTTGTGTCATGGAGCGATTGTTTTTGTGTTGGAAGGGACATCTTCCTGCATAAAAATAATCACTAAAGGCATTTTTGTCTTTCAATGTGTGCTGTGGAATGCAGCATGCATTGAAAGACGAAAAAACGAAGTGTACTTGTATTAGTAGCTAAGCCACTCTATAAATACATTACTAGTAACTGGAATGATTACAGTGCTGCAAGTACAATACATGGTCAATTTATGAATGCTGAGGTATTGACGGAGTGAGAGGATAAGAAGATACTGTTGGTATTGACAGAGTAAAAGGATTTGTATAGTGGTGGATAAGTGATGGAGAAGTATATAGAATAGACATGAGGATACCTAGACTGTATAGTTAGAGTGCTGGTAGTTAACAGTAGGGTACGTTTATAAGTTGTTGTATGTTGCCACAGAGATTAAAGAAAGATATGGTTCTGTCAGGATAATTGCAGGAGTGGACAGAGACTGACAATCTAATTGGGGCAGTACTTGAATACTACCTGGCTTATAGCAAGGGTGAATTAGTACTCCGCTGGGGGTTAGAGGTCTGCATAGATTGTGCACATTTGAGTGTAGCACTGCGTGTCTTAATACCTGAGTCATTCTACAAATGCATGCATAGTGGCTGGATACTTACATTGCTGTACCAGTATGTGTCTTAATGCCTGAGTCATTCTACAGGTATATAGTGAGAGTGCTGGTAGTTGACAGGAAGGTGACTTTGTAAGTGCTTGTGTGTTCAAACAACAATTAGATAAGGACATGCTTCTGTCAGGATAATTGCAGGAGTGGAGAGAGACTGATAGACTGATTGAAGCCCTACAAGAATACTACCTCACTTATAGCAAGGGTGAATCAGTACTCTGCTGGGGGTTAGGAGCCTGCATACATTGCACACATTTCACTGTAGCAGTATGTGTCTTAATGCCTGAGGCTTTCTACAGGTGTATGGACAGCAGCTAGATAGTGAGAGTGCTGGTAGTTCTCAGGAGGGTGAGTTTTTAAGTGCTTGTGTGTTGAAACAGCGATTAGACAAAGACAAGCTTCTGTGAGGATAATTGCAGGAGTGGACAGAGACTGATAGGCTGATTGGGGCACTGAAAAAATACTACTGAGCTTATTGCAAGGGGGAATCAATAGTATGCTGGGTGTTCAGGCCTACATACATTGTACACATTTCACTATACCACTATGTGTCTTAATGCCTGAGACATTCTACCGGTGTATGGACAGTGACTACATAGTGAAAGTGGTGGTAGTTGACAGGAGTGTTAGTTTTTAAGTGCTTGTGTGTTGACAAAGAAATTTGATAATGACATGCCTCTGTCAGGATGATTGCAGGAGTAGACAGAGAGTGATAGGCTGATTGAAGCACTGCATGAATACTACCTGGCTTATTGCAAGGGTGAATCAGTAGTCTACTGAGGATTACAGGCCTGCATACATTGCGCACATTTCACTGTAGCACCATGTGTCTTAATGCCTAAGGCATTCAAAAAGGTGTATGGCCACTGACTAGATAGTGAGAGTGCTATGAGTTGACAGAAGAGTGAGTTTGTAAGTGCTTGTGTGATGGCACAGACAGTAAATAAGGACATGGTTCTGTCAGGATAATTGCAGGACTGGATAGAGGGCGCCAGTCTAATTGGGGCACTACTTGACTACCTGGCTTATAGTAAGGGTAAATCAGTATTCTGTTAGTGGTTAGGGGCCTGCATACATTGTACACATTTAACTGTAGCACTATGTGTCTCAATGCCTGAGGCATTCTACAGGTGTATAGATACTGACTAGATAGGGAGAGTGCTGGTGGTTGACAGAAGAGTGAGTTTTTAAGTGCTTCTGTGTTGGCCCAGCGATTAGATACGGACATGCTTTTGTCAGGATAATTGCAGGAGTGGACAGAGACTGATAGCCTGAGTGGGGCACTGCATGAATACTACCTAGTTATTGCAAGGGTGAATCAAAAATTAGCTAGCATTCGCACCAAGAACTTTCAATTCTATTAAGGACATGGAGGCGAGGATTATGCTATCTCCTTCTTTACTGCATAAATCACAGCAGCCAGTAAAACATACAATTTAGTAAACAAACTACATTGTCCAATGTGCTTTGCATCAGTCACGCCTCCTTAGCCCTCCATAAGAGCCCTGGTTACTGTCCCATCATCCTCTTTCTTTGCTCGAACTGAATAAAAGTCCACTAAATCAAAAATATCCACGAACATGCTCCAGCATGGAAGTTAACCACATTCCAACAAAAGGCTTCAACGTGAAGAAATCTCTTATTCAGACTTCTTGTCTGCATCTAGGGAAAACAAACATGAACAACCTGTAATTTCTGCGTATTACTATAATTCAATACAATGTCATCGGGTGGGTAAGCATGAACAATCATATTGTAACATAGCCGGGTGGGATAATCCTTGCCTCCGTGTCCTTAATAGAATTGAAAATTCTTGGCGCGAATGCTAGCTAATTTTTAATTCTATTACAGGACCGGAGGCTTCGGATCATGCTAGTTTAACGCTTATTAAAAACAACAGATGTGATATCTCCCACCGGATTATAATAAAATTGTTTGAAAGTCTATTCAGACGACAAGTCAGCACAACGCATGATATCTTGAATACTAGAGCCTAACACCAATGACTTTGATGCCATGGCCCCACGCACAGAATGTGCACCAAACATTTGAATATCCACACTAGCTTCCTTCATAATATATCGAAGCCATCTGACTATGGTTGCAGCAGACACTGGTTTAAAAGGTTTTTGCAAAGCAAGCAGAAGTTGAGTAAAGCCCTCAGGCCTCAATGACCGAGTACATTCCTCATAAGCTTTCAAGCATTGGACAACACATAGTTTTTCATTGCTAGGGAAAGCATTATACTCAATATGTCTGGAAAGAGTTTTGGTACGACCTGTAATAGTAAAAGAAACTCCTTCCGGAGTAAATACTCTACCTGTAATTTCCAATGCTCGCACATCCGATGAAAGTCTACAAGCTGACAGACATAAAAGCATTGCTAACGTTGCAAACAACTGTTTTCTTGATAGCAGATTATTCATTGGCCAACTATTGAAAAGAGAAATTACTAAAGAGACATCCCATAAACCTGAATACTTAGGTTTGGGGGGATTCGCTATCCTTATGCCTTTAAGAAGTTTATATATCATGGGGTGCATACCAACCGGTTTCCCATCTACCGGACTATACCCCGCCGAAATGGCTGATCGAAAGTTATTCACTGACCGATAAGCCAAACCGCTTGCTGCCTTCTCTGAAAGAAAATGTACAATATTGGGTAGGCCTGCCCCCACGTGATCCAGGTACCTTTCCACACACCAACCCATCCAGCTTGTCCAGGCTGAGGAGTAATGCTTCCTGGTAGAAGGCGCCCAACCTTGTTTGATGAAAGCTGAAGCTGCCTCCGAAAATCCCGGCATTTCCCACTGTTGCCGGAAAGTCGCCATGCCATCGTCGACAACCGCTCCGATAGGATCAGAGTATACTGCTCCCCGTGAGGTTCCAGGAGAAGAGCCTCCGACCATGGGATCCTCCTGGGAAGATCGCAGCTCATTTCCAACAATATCGGGAACCATGGCTGCGATCTCCATTGTGGTGTCACTAAGATCACCTCTGCCTGCTGTCTGAGAATGTGTGATGTCACTCTCTGGATGAGAAGAAAAGGTGGCAATGCATAATTCACTGACCCTGACCATTCCTGAAGGAATGCATCTGTCGCTTTCGCTGCTGGGTCCGGCCTCCAACTGAAAAAGTTGGGGATTTGTCGGTTCAGCCTGGAGGCAAACAGATCTGTCTGACACGGACCCCAAATGTTCTGCAGCCATTGGAAAATGCTCGGAAGTAATTTCCAATCGCTGTAATCCCTGAGATGTCTGGAATTCCAGTCCGCTATGAGGTTGGACTGTCCTGGGATGTACTCAGCTATCACCGTTATCTGACGGTGCAGGCAATAATGCCAGAAATCCTTGGCAATCTCCATCAACAGGGATGACCTCGTTCCTCCCAACTTGTTTTTGTATCTCACTGCCGAGACATTGTCCATCCGTAGAAGGATGCAGCAGGAGGTCTGTTTGGTAGATAGAGTTTGAATCGTGAAGGAACCCGCTAGGAGTTCTAGGCAATTTATGTGTAGTGATAACTCCTGGGGGGACCACTGTCTGCCTGTGGAAATATCGCCGCAGCGTGCCCCCCAACCCCAATGACTGGCGTCGGATTCGATAACCACCTCAGTAGGGAGCCGAAAATGGCTCTTCCGTTCCACGCTTCCACGTGGCCCAGCCACCATCGCATCTCGTCCCTCACTTCCTGTGATAAGGGAACCAGGTCTGTGTAGGCCAGACCCCTCTGGAGGTGTTGGATCTTGAGCCTCTGTAATGCTCTGTAATGTAGCGGACCCGGAAAAATCGCCTGAATGAACGATGCCAGTAAACCCACTACTCTGGCAATAACCCTGAGAGAAACTACCTGCTTGCTGAGAAGCGCCACAATTTCTATCTTCAGGTGCCTGAGTTTCGCTTTGGGAAGGCGCAATTGGCCGTTCTGGGAAACTATCACAAATCCCAGAAACTCTGTTGTCTGCGATGGGATCAGAGCCGATTTGGCATGGTTGATTACAAACCCCAGGCTCTGCAAGAGAGAGATTGTCATTTGGAGGCGATGCGAAACCAATTCCGGACTGTGAGCCATGATCAGGATATTGTCCAGGTAGATAATCATGTGCACTCCTTGTTCCCGCAAAAATGCGACCACCGGCTTCATCACCTTGGTGAAGCACCAAGGAGCCGAGGAAAGCCCGAAAGGAAGGGCCAAATACTCGAACCACCGACCTTTCCATTGAAATTGCAGGAAACGGCGGTGTGGAGGAAAAATGGGAATAGACAGGTAGGCGTCCTTGAGATCTAGTATGACCATCCAATCCCCTTGTTTTAACAGGCCCGCCAAAAGGTGGATCCCTTCCATTTTGAAATGTTTGTAAACAAGGTAATGGTTGAATTCCCTCAAATTCAGGACCAGTCTGTGGCCACCACCTTATTCTGGACCAGAAAAATATGGCTGCAAAAACCGTGAGGCTTGTTGTTTCATAAAGCTATTGCATGTTTTTGCAGCAATTCTTCTATTTCGTTGTCTATAAAACTGCATTCTTGTTGGGAAAAATGGGGAGGATTCGGCAACATGCCCTGACTGGGTGGTTCGTAAAATTCCAGTTGGAACCCTTGAACCATCTGAATTAGCCATGCATCCTGGGTAAGGTTGCGCCAATTGTGTAGGAAAAACTGAGTGCAACCCCCTAACGGTAAAAGGGATAAATCTGTCACACTCACCTGAGGAACTCTGTGCTTGAAAGCCTGCTCTGTTGCCACCTCCTTGGAACCGGCGCTTGTTGAATCGACGACGAGTGGGGTAGAAGGTTCCCCCTCTGGTAGAGTCCCAGTCACCTCTTCCGCAACCGTAGTGACCTCTGGGGGGACCTTGATTAGAGAAACGGCCTGACGAGCATCCCCTGCCTCGTCCGGCCATGTTGAAATGGCCTTGCGTAAATACCCGCTTGATTCCTGATTGAGCTTTATCCAGAGATGTAAAGGTTCCCACGTACTTTGACACATCTTTCACAAAACGGTCTCCAAATAGATTGCCATCAGTGAGAGGTTCAGCGGCTGCCAGATTGGTAAGATTGGTGTCCATACGCATAAGCAAGGAGTTACGCCGTTCTGTAGAAATGGCACAGTTGGCATTGCCCAGCAGGCAGATGGCCCTCTGCGTCCACCCTGCAAGGATATCCGGATCCACTGGTGTCGCTGTTTCCTTGGCCACCAAGGCCATTTCCAGAATTTTTGCGAGGGGGCCTACCACGCCCAGGAGTTTGTCCTGGCACCCCCTCCAGGCACGATCTATCCCTTTTTTGGGGTCTCTGGTGAACTTCTTTAGAAATGTAAGCAAACTTACATCTATTTTGAGTGTTTCTGCGACTTTAGCAGGTAGATCTGGTCGAGGACATTCCGACCTAAGCCGGTTCCGGACCTCTTTATCGAACCCTTTACGAATGTTCTCATGCAAGTACTCAATGACCTCGAGCACTGGAGCCCAGTCAGAAGATCTGGGATGCACTATTTCACTAGGATTGAAGGTGAAAGGAGTATTGGTTGGAGTCTCCAAAGTGGAAGAAGCCACCTTCTTGGCCTTCTTCTTGGGAGGGTTCTCATAGTCTGTTGTGGTAGAATCGGTATCGGTGGATGTAGTATCGGTGTCCACATAGACCCTCTGCTTACTCTTTGCTTTGCCTCCCGTGGAGTATTCGCGATCGCCAGCAGGTGGTGGGGGAGTGAATCCAGGGCCCTAGCATGCGGTCATCGACTCCCTTGGGCTGATTCAATAGCCGGACGCACATTACGCTTGTCTTTAGTAAAACCATGACGTTTGGCAAAACTTTCAAGCTGCTTGGTAATTGGTTTTAGCGCAGCTGCCAATGCTTGTTGCACAGTATTGGATACTGTGGTCTCCAGAGCCCTGTTCACCGAGGATTGGACGGAGGCGTCCAGAGCCTCTACTATATTATCCTCCAGGACAGTCTCCTGCTGTCCCTCATAATAGACATCCTCCTCATCCTCATAGCGCACCCACTCATCCATGATAATAATACCGTGGGGCAAGCAGTCAATGACACAGAGACTGCCAATTGACATATATATCTATATGTTGGAGGAGTAAAAGGGGGGGCCATCCCACTTGCACACAAAAGTTATTTCTGAGTACCAAGCCCCCTCAGCACAAGCTAATAATAGTCGCCCTGCAGGAGTGTGCACACGCTCCATATATCTCTCCATTTCGGCTCTTACGCATATTTTAGGCTGAAATAATTGAATAATTATTTCAGCCTAAAATAGGCGTAGGAGCCGAAATGGAGAGATATATGGAGCGTGTGCACACACCTGCAGGGCGACTATTATTGCAGCCAGTCAGGCGTCCTTGCTTCTGCCCGTTTCCACGAAAACGTGGCAGAAAACGAAAAAACGGGCCGATCCCAGAGTGTGCAGCCCAACGCGAGCCCAAAACAAGCCCAAAACAAGCCCAAAAATAGCCCAATGGGATCGCGTGAGCTGCACACGTCGGACGGAAACCACCCGGCTCTTGCGGTATATACGGGTGATTAGGGAAGCCCAGACACCGGCGCAAGAAGCGCTTCGACCGAAACGGCCTCATGCCGAGAAGAGCACTACGAATCCTTTAATCAGCAGTGCTGGCCTCCGGAGCAGAGCACCCTCTCACGGCGCAAACGCGCCCTCTACAGCGCTGGTCAAAAGACACAAAACTGCAAATAAACCCCTGAATAACAACGGCAAGTAATTATGCACATCTATATTATAGCTCTATGCGCAGCGCGCTCTATCAATCCTGGCATATAACCACCTTATAAATGCTCAAAAGGTAACGTGAGGGGTACTTATCTCTTGCTGTGAGCAGCAAAGAAAGAGGATGATGGGACAGTAACCAGGGCTCTTATGGAGGGCTAAGGAGGCGTAGCTGATGCAAAGCACCATGGACAATGTGTTTGTTTACTAAATTGTATGTTTTACTGGCTGCAGTGATTTATGCAGTAAAGAAGGAGTTAGCATAATCCGAAGTCTCCGGTCCTGTAATAGAATCAGAAGTCTACTGGGGATTACAGGCCTGCATACATTGCACACATTTCACTGTACCACTATGTGTCTTAATGCCTGTGACATTCTATAAGTGCATGGATACTGAGTGGATAGTTTAAATGGTGGTAGTTGACAGCAAGGAGAGTTTATAAGTTCTTCTTAGCACAGCGATTACATAAGGACATGCTTCTATCAGGATAATTGCAGGGGTGGACACAGACTGATAGGCTGATTGAGGCACTGTATAAATACTACTGAGCTTATCGCAAGGGTGAATCACTAGTATGTTGGGGGTTACAGGCCTGCATACATTGCGCACATTTCACTGTACCACTACGTGTCTTAATGCCTGAGACATTCTACCGGTGTATGCACAGTGACTAGATAGTGAGAGTGCTGGTAGTTGACAGGAGGGTGAGTTTTTAACTGCTTCTGTGTTTGGCACAGACATTAGATAAGGACATGCTTCTGTTAGGATGATTGCAGGAGTGGACAGAGACTGATACTCTGATTGGACACATCATGAATACTACGTAGCTTATTACAAAGGTGAATCAATAGTCTGCTGGGGATTACAGGCCTGCATACATTGCACACATTTCACTGTATCACCATGTGTCTTAATGCCTGAGGCATTCAAAAATGTGTATGGACACTGACTAGATAGGGAGAGTGCTATGAGTTGACAGAAGAGTGAGTTTTTTAAGTGCTTGTGTGATGGCACAGACAGTAAATAAGGACATGGTTCTGTCAGGATGATTGCAGGATTGGATAGAGAGTGACAGTCTAATTGGGGCACTACTTGAATACTACCTGGCTTATAGCAAGGGTAAATCAGTACTCTGCTGGGGGTTAGGGGCCTGCATACATTGCACACATTTCACTATAGCACTATGTGTCTTAATGCCTGAGACATTCTACAGGTGTATGGAGACTGACTAGATAGTGAGAGTGCTGGTAGTTGACAGGATAGTGAGTTTTTAAGTGCTTGTGTGTTAGCACAGCGATTAGATAAGGACATGCTTCTGTCAGGATAATTGCAGGAGTGAACAGAGACTGATAGGCAGATTGGGGCACAGCATAAATACTACCTGGTTATTGAAAGGGTGAATCAGAGGTCTGCTGGGGGTTACAGGCCTGCATACATTGCGCACATTTTACTGTAGCAGTCTGTGTCTTAATGCCTGAGGCATTCTACAGGTGTATGGACAGTGACTAGATACTGAGAGTGCTGGTAGTTGACAGGAGAGTAAGTTTTCAAGTGCTTGTGTTTCAGCACAGAGAGTAGATACAGACATAGTGCTGTCAGGATGAAAGGAGCAGTGGACAGCGACTGACAGTGTGATTGGTTATCTACATAGCTACTGTATGGATTGTTACAGGAGTGAATCACTAGTGTGCTGGAGTAAAGGTACCGCATAGATTGTGCACATTTACTTATACACTAACTACGAAATTAGACATTATAGAATCACAAAATCACTTGTAATACACTTATAAAATCACATTTTCACCACGTTTGCAATCCTCTAACATACCTCTCATTAATTCATACAAATATAAATATAATGTAAACAAATACCTGACTCATGACATACCAACTTCTACATACCAGAAAGAATAAAATGTACTGACTTTCTTTGCAGCTACATATTGTCCTTTAAATCTACAAATATGCAACTTCATCAAACTGTACCTCTCCTCTCAACAGACTTAATGAAGAAGAGTAATAAAGAACACTTTTTTTATAAGGATGTTTTAAACTGCACAAACTTTACCAACTAATAACAGATTCATAATTATTAACAGCTTATATGATCATTTTACAAACAGCACAATTGTACCTCATTTTACCACACTATCTATAATAATGCAATATTTTTAAACTATACCTTTTTACACAGAAGAAATAATCACGCCTAATAAACTACACCTTATATGAATATTTTAGAAAATACACCTTCTTAGTACATATTTAATCAATTAATAGTAAATAAGAGCCTTCATTCAACTATATTTTCCAACATACTAAAATATATATGTTACTGTACATACTGTTTTGTAAACAAACTTCAAGTACAATAAAAATAATTCCAATATACATCTCTGCATTTAATAATATATTTCAAACAACACAGTTTCATAAAATTGTCAAATCTTTTTTAAATTAACCTCAAAAATATGTAACTCACCTACTTAAAGAAAATCTGTTGAATGCACAATCTCACACACTCAGTCAGGATTTTCTTTTTCACACAGAGAATGTAGATCAACAGACTCTGCAAGGTTGAACAAGTACTGGCAAACTTTCCCTCAATTTTTCAACACATATAGACATAAGCAACAAATGGCATTGCTTCCCAGTGTTTTTCAAATTGAAAAACAATTTTCCATTGGTCACAGAGAATAATACTTCTCAACTGACATCGTCACCCCTTGTCCTTAATGTCAGTTTCCATAGCAAGAGGTCATGCAACATTCAACTTAACTGCCATGTCACAAGTTCACCACACAATGTTGCAAATGACAATAGCAGGTGTGGTTGGCTTTGCAATGCTTGATCTTATCCTTTATGCTGTACCTTTCCAGCACATGTTAATAACCAATAAGAAACATGCTTTGTAAACAAAGTAAAATGCACCCTATATTTGAATGTAGAGTGTTCTTAAACAGCCAATCAAATCTCTACTTTCTTAAAAACAGCATCTTGTCCACCATTTTACCTCTGCTGCAGACATCGTCTGATTACCTACAGAAATCCCTTCAAGATGCTTTCTGTGTGGATTATTGGACACAGCTATATTTTCTGGTGCAAAAGATATGCTGAAAAGCAGAGGTATTGACAAAGACCTAGCTTTGCAAAATGTAGACCATAAATGGATTGGACAAAGAGGATTAAAGTGGCACCAATTGATGCCATTGGTGAAATCCTTTTTGCATCTCCAACCACCTGACCTCATGATTGTGCACTGTGGTGGCAATGACCTAGGCACATTGACTGGGTTAGCTCTGGGAATGCTAATAAAGGACACCTTTGCAGACTTGTTGTTGGTTTTCCCCCAAACTGCCTTTGTGCACTCTAACATATGTCAAAGACAGAAATGGAACAGGTCCAATCAATTTTGTCCACAGATTGAGAAAGCAAGAAAAAATGACAATAAAGCGGTTTCTGCTTATCTCAGAGACCATAGTATGGGGTACATATACAACAACAATCTGCATTTTAATATGGATGGCATATACAGAAGAGATGGTGTACATTTCACAGATGAGGGAAACAGAGTCTTTCTCAATAACTTAAGACACTGCATTGGCACTTACATGTAGCTACAAAAATCTCCCAATAAACACAAGGGCTCTTTTTAGAGCCACCCAATCCTAACATATAACCTAGGTTTTAATTTTTTTTAAAATAACATTTTTCCTTGGAGTCACGCACCCAGCGCGAATTGGAGTCGTGTACCCCTCGTGTGCACACTAGGGGCCGCGCTGAGCGCTGCGCTAGGTATGCGACTCCGTATTTTCCCATAAAAAAACATGGCTCTTACCTTAATTTCTATTTGCCCAGGGGACCCCATCCCCCGGGGCCCATTATAAAACGTTGGGGACCATGGGGGGAGCCCCAATTCCCTCACGGTCCCACCGGTTCCCCGCGACCTTCAGGAGCTGGCATAGCTTTTTGCGCTAGGAGTCGCGTACCCCTCATGTGCACACTAGGGGCCCCGCTGAGCACCATGCTAGGTACGCGACTCCATATTTTCCCGTAAAAAAAACCTTGGCTCTTACCTTAAATTTCTATTTGCCCCGGGGACCCCATCCCCCGGGGCCCTTATAACATCTTGGGGACCGTGGGGGGAGCCTCAATTCCCCCATGGTCCCACCGGCTCCCCGCGACCTACGGGAGCCAGCATAGCTGTTCACGCTAGGAGTCGCGTATCCCTCACGTGCACACTAGGGGCCGCACTGAGCGCCTCACTAGGTACACGACTCCGTATTTTACCACAAAAAAACACCATGGCTCTTACCATTAATTTCTATTCGCCCCGGGAACCCCATCCCCCGAGGCCCATGTAACACGTTGGGGACTGTGGGGGGAGCCCAAATGCCCCCACAGTCCCGCCGGCTCCCTGCGACCTTCGGGAGCCGGCATTGCTTTTCCACATGGGGAGCTGCTAACACGCAGCTCCCCATGACGAAAAGCAATCTGCTTTGCTTCATTGAAGCGAGAGCAGGTTTCCCTGCTCTCGCTTCAATGAAGCAAAGCAGTTTGCAATGACAGGTCGCGAGCCACTAGGCTCCCGACCTGTCATTGCAAACAACAGTGTCCCGGGGCTGGACACCCCAGTACACTGCAGCAGCCGGCCCTGGGGGGTGGCAGACCCCAGGGCCACCACAGGCTCCAGGAGGGGGGCCACGCGCCCCCGTCCAAATCTGTAGAAAGTCCCAGGGAGGTAGTGGTCCCCGGGGCTCGGGGGTCTTTAAAGGACGATGCAAAATCAAAGGGAGAGCTAGGGAAAAAGTAAGTACAGGGGTACGTCCCTTCCCCAGATCAATATGAGACATAAACAATGTGGACGGACCCACTATGTGTGTGTAATTAGATCACTGTGAGTAGTAAGGAACTGGACCCATTAGGTGTTCTTAAAAGACCCCTCACACACCAACCTGGTTGGTGTCATGCTTCATCATTGGGGTCCCAACCGGGCGGCCGAGTGCCTCCCGGTTGTGCTACGACGCCTGATTACAGCGGAACTGGTATAGTGCATAAATGTGATGTGAGGTTGAATATTTACAGTTAAAAATATCTCTGAGGATCCTTGCCTAAAATTTTAATAGTGACGGCTCAGGATATGGTTAAAAAGATAATATGTGTTGTGCAACTAATCTGGATTTATTTACCATGAGTTGCTGTATGTGTGGCGGTCTACATGTTTCAGCCCGTAAAACTGTTGTAAGGGCTTTCTTCAGGACCAAAAGTGGGTGAAAAGTGAGTGGCAAAGGTGAATGGTGCCACGTGAAACCTTTTGTAATACCTACACATGCGCTAATGTGTGTGGTTAAAAAGTGTCTGCGTAATCACTGACACTAGAAATACCTGTAAGGAAAAAGAGAGACACAACAAAACATATAATTTCGCAACAATAAAATGCAATCTTAGTGGTAAAAGGTGTGTTTGTAGTCAAGTGTCTCTATGACTACCACAGTGATTGTAGCCCATGTGGTTGGCTGCATGCAGGAGGTACTGTGGTCCTGTGCGATTACACCCCAGGCAGACAGGAGCACTATACCTCTTCCCTTCCTCTATCTTTTCCCTATTGTGCCGCTCTAACTGGAATCTGGCAGCCGCTGCCAGATAACATGCTCACAGCGACCTACTTCCTTTTCCCAGCCTTCCACCCATGAACAATACTGACACAGCCTGCCCAGCACCTGTATCCACAGCACCCACGAGTCCCTGTGGATCCCACTAGTCTGATTCAGACTGAGTGTTTTTCTTCCTATAATTCCGGCCATAAGAACTTTCTAACCATAATTATTTTTCAATGTCAAGGCACCTTTATTAAATAATATATACCCTCGCATTAGCTTTATCCCACTATGAACACCTCCCTAAGATGGCCGCCGTGTTTACCTAACGCTAATGTCACCGTAATGCATCAGCACCACACATGCCTGCGCATGTGCACACCACCTGGTGCCTTGTCATCGCTAGACCCGGACGTGCAACCTTTCATGTACCGGGATTCAAACACTAACTATTTAAGCTGCGTTCCCTCGGCACTCCCTGCACCAGCCGGGACTGCGTGGGACCAAGTCAGGTTTACAACGGAGGGACCATCACAACCAAATCGGTTACTTGGATGAGCAACCCTCTCCCAAGCCCTGATTCTTCCACATTTTGCCCCATACATCGTAACTACAAACTTATTACTGTGCATGCTTTTGAATGTAGTAGATTTTTACCACTGTAGCATTTTACCACTGTCTCGACAGTCTTTTCACCACCAATTGTTTAGGAATAGCTTTCACTGTATGTATTCCTGGCCACACGCGCACATCGCGCCGAGTACCATAGTAATAGCAGCTTGGTCCTTTTCACACCGGGTTCAAATTCACTTATCCGGTAGACTGCACAAGGTGCTCCTCACTTGTATATATTGTCTCCTTTTCACCTATAGGAGCCACACAGCACCACCATGTCAGCCTAAGATCAACGCCCTGAGTCTTCTACTCTATGTGCGCACACTGTGTACTTGCCCTTTTTATTCATCATGATCCTCAACGCAGCATGCATAGTACTTCCTGCATGCAGCCAACCGCATGAGCTACAATCACTGTGGTAGTCATAGAGACACTTGACTACAAACACACCTTTTACCACTAAGATTGCAATTTTTTGTTGCGAAATTATATGTTTTGTTGTGTCTCTCTTTTACCTTACAGGTATTTTCTAGTGTCAGTGAGTACGCAGACACTTTTTAACCACACACGTTAGCGCATGTGTAGGTATTACAAAAGGTTTCACGTGGCACCATTCACCTTTGCCACACACTTTTTACCCACTTTTGGTCCTGAAGAAAGCCCTTACAACATTTTTACGGGCTGAAACATGTAGACCGCCACACATACAGCAACTCATGGTAAATAAATCCATATTAGTTGCACGACACATATTATCTTTTTAACCATATCCTGAGCCGCCACTATTAAAATTTTAGGCAAGGATCCTCAGAGATATTTTTAACTGTAAATATTTAACCTCACATCACAGTTATGCACTACACCGGCTCCGCTGTAATCAGGCGTCGTAGCACAACCGGGAGGCACTCGGCTGCCCGGTTGGGACCCCAATGAGGAAGCATGACACCAACCAGGTTGGTGTGTGAGGGATCTTTTAAGAACACCTAATGGGTCCAATTCATAATGGGTCCGTCCTTAAAGGACCTCCATATTTACATTATAGTGCCCCGGGGAGGGGGCGTTCCAGAGTGCGTGTGGGGTGTCTCGAGCCCCCACACACATTTTTTTTTAACAAAAAAGAAGCCCTGGGGGTGGCAGTCCCCGGGGCTGCAGGGTTCCCCCTGGGCCCCCACAAACACTATTTACAAATGCCCCCAGGATTTGCCCACCTGGGGGCGAATTAATAACAAAGCGCGGGAGTCCCCACTTCGTTTTTTCATTTTCGCGGCTGGATCCGCGCGCCCAGCGCGTATTCGGCCGATTTTAAAAAAAATAAAATCATTTTTTTCCTTGGGGTTCCTTGTGGGTCCCCCTAAGCACACCTAGGGGGTCAGGGTATTTCTACCCTGCCCCCTTTTCCTGATTTCAACATTTGTTATTCAGTTTTCTTCTGCCTCTGTTCTACCGAGGCACAAAATGGCTGCCAACACTTCCTGGTTTGGAGTGTTGACAGCCAATTAAAATGAAGCTTGTGATCGGGAGGGAGCGCGCAGGGTGCACGCAGGGTGCGCGGATCCTCCGTGCCTCTAGGTATCACTATCTTTATTTCTTAATTTCTCAAAAACTACTGAACCGATTTACACCATTTTTAAAAAGGTCACTTTCTGAGCCAAGCAGTTCCTTTTGCCAAATTTGGTGTAATTCGTTCAGCAGTTTTCGCTATAACAGTGTCTAAAGTTTCCTACGGGAAAATGATTTCTTCTCCACTATTTTATGAATTTCTCAGGAACTACTGAACGGATTTACACCATTTAAAAAAAAGGGCACTTTCTGAACCAAGGGCTACCATTTTACAAAATTTGGTGTAATTCCATTCAGCAGTTCGGGCTGTAGCCGTGTCTAAAATTTCCTATTGGAAATAACATAGGAAAAATGCGTTTTGGGACCCCCCTTTTTTTCTCAGCCCCCTGTTGACAAATCACCCCCAAACTTTCAGGATAGGAGATGACTGGAACGGGCCATTAGTTCTGAAGATTTTGCGAAGATTCGTCAAGCGGCGCCAAAGTTATTGGGAATAGAATGTTACGACTTTCCTATGGATAATAGGTCCTAACTATAACTACCTACTGGCGACTGCCAGTAGGCAATTTTTATATATATATATATATATATATATATATATATATATATATATATATATATATATATATATATATATGCAAAAAAGAAGCAGAGAACTCTGGGTAGTTCTCAAGTTTAGGTGGAAAGCAGCTCCTGTATGGAGCACTCTCAACACCAGCGACACTCTAGATCTGCTCACCTCATATATATATATTTCACAGAAGTTCCTCTCCACAGATCCATGGAAAGAAGACGACCCACACCAGTCTTGCTAGAAAAGTGTAAGTTTATTTTACACAAGGGGCAGAAGACGCGTTTCGGCTGACAAGCAGCATTGGTCACATGACCTTTCCGGTGAACCAGGAAGTATATAACACATTTGCAATTTCAGCACGTCACAGCGTGCATTGGGTGAAAGTGAAAACAGACTTAGTCGGACCGGGGTGAATAATAACAATTTTGCAGTGTCGTAGGAGTTTCTCAACTATAGTAGTTCATGGACGAAAATGTTACAAATGTATTATCGACCCATAATATCATTAATTCCAAATTAATTGTTGGGACAATAATAAAAAAGAATCTGAAAAACGTAAAACCCTGTAAACAGAGCTTATTGCATTGCATAGGAATAAAGCAAAATAAAATGGTATCCCTGAGGTACTAGACAGTGATGGTCAGTGCACAACAATCAAGGTTTGTTCCGCATGTGGGGAGTGTTCCTACGTGATGGTTAACGTATAACATAATCAGTTCAATGCTATGTCATTTCAGTGCTAGCAAAATAAATTCAGGTATAGTACCATGAAAATTTGTCTTGTATTTGCGCTGCGTGTCTACCTCCATGAAATAAAAGAAAGGTGCATAGTAGGGGTATAGTACCCTCATATTAGCATAGTGTATATCAATCCAGTGATAGATGTGGGCATATCAGGAACCTTATCAATACGTCATATCCGTGACTGTTCGTAGTGAACTTGTCTATCCGTGAGCCCCCAAGCTGCAGAAACAACAATAGAAAAGATAAATATATTAGTGCTTTGACACATACTGAATATATAACAATCATGTTACATCAACCAATCAGGGTAAAGCAATTAGTCTCTGGTTTATATATTGTCCATATATCCTACACAACAGAAACAAAGCCCGGGAGGACCAAATAACAAGGGGTATACAAGTGAAATTCAAAATTTAATACATAAAATATACATACATATAACTGGTTTCAAAAAAGGGGGCCAAGCCTGGCTAAAAACATACAAAGATTTCTTACAGATGTGAATACATTTCTTCATCATTATTGAGCCCTATTGGAAAAAGGCTGCCCGTCTGCAATATGAAGCGAGATTCTAGTCTCCTAAGGGACTGTATTCTGTTACCACCCCTAGGATGCTTAGGCACACTGTCAAGCGCAAAAAACTTTGCTTTCGTCCAAACACTGGAATGGTGTTCCCTGAAATGTCTATCAGTGCTGTAACTGAGATCTTGGTTGGTGATTGCTCGCCAATGTTCCAAGATACGTTTCTTAACTGGAAACGTAGTTGACCCTACATACCACTTAGGGCAAGGACAAGTGATGACATATACAGCATAGTCAGTATTGCAGTGGATCAGTTTTGGGATCCTCCACAATTTCCCTGTCTTCTGTAGGGTGACCTCTCTGACATCCTCAGAGTGACTGCACGCTTTACATTTTTTGCATCGTTTGAAACCCTTACCTTGTCCTAACCAGGTCCCTTTCTTAGGTTTGAAATGGCTATTCTCCAGTAGATCTTTAAGGGATGGATTCTTCCTATATGAGAAGGATGGATTAGGTCCAATCCTGGTTGACAATATGTTGTCCTGTATAAGGATATCCCACCTTCACTTCAAGATGTTTCTCAATTGATCTGCCTGAGTGGAAAAGGTGGTTATAAATCTGAGTGGTGTCAGATCAGTAGGGGTAGTTTTTTGTGCTCTAGTTGTCTTGAAGAGGGCCTCAGTTCTATTGATGTTATCTACTTTGCGTACCTCCTTCTCAAGCATCTTATCAGTGTATCCCCTCTCTTTAAATCTGATCAGCATATCTTTTTTAATACTTTGATATGCCTCCTCTGTGCTGCAATTGCGTTCTCCGTGAGGGAGACTCCACCTAAAACTGGGCTTGTGGCAGCTGGTAGCATGTAAGATGCTGTTCCCAGATGTTTCTTTCCTGAAAAGGGTTGTGGTTAGGGTGTTATTATTAATATTCAGTTTGATGTCAAGAAACTTTACAGTCTGTTGGCTATTTGCCATGGTGAATCTCAAGTTCATGCAGTTTTCATTCAAAGCATTGTAAAACAAGCAGAGATCACTTTCCGTCCCGTCCCAGATGAAGAAAATATCATCTATGTACCTAAGCCAGAGATTAACGCTTTTAGTCCATTTGTCCAGGTCCTCGCTCCAGAGCACTTGCTTCTCTCACCAGCCCACAGCGAGATTCGCGTAGCTGGGAGCGAAGCAAGTGCCCATCGAAGTACCCTGCGTTTGTTTGTACCAGCTACCATTGAACACAAAAACGTCATCAGTTAGGCACAACTCCTACGACACTGCAAAATTGTTGTTATTCACCCCGGTCTGACCAAGTCTGTTTTCACTTTCACCCAATGCACGCTGTGACGTGCTGAAATTGCAAATGTGTTATATACTTCCTGGTTCACCGGAAAGGTCATGTGACCATGGCTGCTTGTCAGCCGAAACGCGTCTTCTGCCCCTTGTGTAAAATAAACGTACACTTTTCTAGCAAGACTGGTGTGGCTCGTCTTCTTTTCCGTGGATCTGTGGAGAGGAACTTCTATGCAAGGTATAACGGCGGCGCCCGTTGACGAGCCCCGACCCGACTGGCTGGGCTGTTCACTTTTAGCGCCAGAAGCTTCGTTTGTATATATATATATATATATATATATATATATATATATATATATATATATATTCACTGAAAAAACCATAGGTTTCACACATGTTATAGTTAGCGGAAATTTTACTGATAAAAAACCAATGAAATTCCCCCGTTATAGTTAGTGCAGGCAACTATAACTCACGCGACCGCAATCCTCTGCTGATGCTAATACTGTATTTAGACACTTATTTGCCCATGTCTTCTTCCATACATTTTTAGCTATACATATATTACAAATATTTTTTTTTCATAAAGACACATATGTCATCAGCAGAAGATTGCGGTCGCGTGAGTTATAGTTGCCTGCACTAACTATAACGGGGGAATTTCATTGGTTTTTTATCAGTAAAATTTCCGCTAACTATAACATGTGTGAAACCTATGGTTTTTTCAGTGAATTTGCAAGGTTTTTTAAATGCTAATTCCTAACTATAACGTGTGTGAAACCTATGGTTTTTTCAGTGAATGTGTACGGTTTTTTAAATGCTAAGTTACTTTACGCCATTCGTGGCGTGCGCGCCCACTTAACGCAATTCGTTCCGTGCGCGCACGGTGCGCTTCGCGCACCGTGCGCGCACAGTGAGCACGCGGTGCGCTTCGCGCACCGCGCGCCCACTTTACGCAGTTAGTGCCGTGCACGCACGGTGGGCACGCGGTGCGATGACAAAGCAAGAAAGCACGTCAACAAATCTGTTTCTGCTTTCCTCCGTGACTATGGTATGGGTGCCATTTACCACAACAACTTGCGTTATGACATGCAAGACATTTATAGAGGAGATGGTGTGCACTTCAATGATGAAGGGAACAGAGTCTTCCTCTTGAACCTTAGACTCTGCATCGGTACTTACTTGTAGGTACCACTAAAAAATCATTTCATAAACACAACGGCTCTTTTTAGAGCCCCCTAACATATAAACACTTAAATCCGATTTTCATTTTTTTTTATTTTTTTTTTACTACCGTACGCTTACCGTAAGCTTACCGTACGCGTACCCCGTGATTTTTTTTAAAATCAATAAATGTTTTTTTTGTACTTTTCTGTCCTTCTTTGACCCCCTTTCAAATGTTAGGGGGTCTGTAACTCTCCTCATTGCCCCCTTTCCTTGTTTTCACTCTTTTTTTTCAGAGTGAAATACACAAAATGGCGGCCGCCGCTTCCTGGTTTCGGCCGATTCGAATGTTTACTAAGATCTAAGAGCCAATCAGAATCGCGCTCGCGCACGCCACCGTACGCTTACCGTAAGCGTACGGTAAGCGTACCGTAAGCGGGCTCAGATATATATATTGATTTAAAGGCTATTTTCTCAGAATCTACTGAACAGATTTACACCAAACCTACAAAAGGCACTTCCTTGACCTAGGGACTACCTCTCTGCCAAATTTTGAGTAATTCTGTTCAGCCGTTCGGGCTGTAGCTCGTTCTAAAGGTCCTATGGAAAAATGCATGGGAAAAACGCGTTTTGGGACCCCCCTTTTATCTCAGCCCCCGCTTGCCGGATCCCCCCGAGACTTTCAGGGTAGGAGCGGAGCGTAGCGCCCCACCTATTTTGAGAAATTCGCGAGGATTCGTCGACCGGCGCCAAAGTTATTCAAAATAGAATGTTGAGGTTTTCCTATGGAAACGTGGTCCTAACTATAACTACCTACTGGCGACCGCCAGTAGGTAATATATATATATATATACACACACACATATATATTTGTATGACATGCAGTGGTTTATGAATAAAACTCATGTATTCCCTCTAGGGTTCAGCGAACTTCTGACGTCACCTTTCTGACTGTTTGTACAGAATGTTCTTTGGTGATTAGTGTAACTTGAGACCAGAAAGCACACCTGTTTAACTAATATGAGTGGTTGCAGCCTAGGGCAGTGAATTTTCTTTCACCAGAAAGGGCAAACAGGTGTACAAGTCGCATTGTTTTAGAACAAGACAAAAACAGTATGTACAGTACTAAGGACATTTCGCATAGATTAACTTTTTTTGGAGCCAACAGATGTGTACAGCTATTACATGACTATTTTTATTCTGGAAGCTGTGTGGTTTAAACAGACCCAGGCCCCTTAGTGTGATATAAAAAACTTAAATATACCCTTTCTTAAAAAGTCTTTTATTAGAGGATAAAAAGCTAAAAAGAGTGTTGCAGCGTTCCCGTGCAAGTGAGAAAACACACTAAATGAAATTAATACTAATACTTACTACATTCAAATAGCAAACTCTTCAATTTGGCTGGCCTCTAGGTGTTGATCAAATTATCCAATTCAATTACTAACTTTATTCACCAGAGAAGGATGAAAGGCTGAATGAGAGTGCCAGAATTTAATTTCATGACTTTGTATATGTCCAGTGAGCTATCACACTGGGTACTTAGGGCCTGATTCACAAAGTTAAATGTAAATTTTTGTGTTAGTTTATGATTGTTTGCTATTCACAAAGGTATTTTACTAGTAGTACCTTTATGACTGCGGAGTCTCCGCACATAAAAGATAGGACAGGACTGTCTTTTTACGTGTGGAGGATCATAGTCGTAAAGATACTGCTAGTAAAATTTCTTTGATAGGAAGGTTCTATCTTTTTATGTGCAGAGACTCCGCTGTCAGCTTTCGTAAAGGTACTCCTGGTAAAATACCGTTGTGAATAGCAAACAATCCTAAACTTACAGAAAAGTGTAAATATTCCTTTTTTTAATCAGGCCCCTAGGATGGTGTTGTAAGGGGGGGGCTTGTCTCTCCAAAAATGTTTGGTGAATCTGGAGTAATGCAATGCAGAGCAAGTCACTGCCTTGTGCTACCCTTCCCCAGGGAGACGTGCAATGGGTGGAGCGTGAGTGTTCCCACTCATCCAAGCATGAATTTCGGCGCTTTCCCAGATTTACCATGACTGGATCAAAATGTTACACCTTTCCTGGGGATGTGTAACAAGTAGGAATTCCTTTATTTCTCTACTTTTTTCCCTCTTTCTTTGTGTGCTGTTTTCTGTAGCATAGACAAAAAGAGGAAAAAGCCTCAGCAGATTGTTTTTGTGCAGGAAGTTGTCCCTTACTACACAAAACAAATCCTGCCTGAACTATGACGCAAGAGTGCCTGCATTGGCGTTAGGCAGCCAAAAGTGGGCCAGTGCAAGGAGAGGACAGGATCGCACCATATAATGTCAAATATCTCTCCCTTTCATGCATCACAGCCCAGTAAGGTGTCTTGCTGTGATGGGAAAAATATTGACAAATCTGCAGCTACATTTCTGTGACTCCCATAGTGTTTCATCCAGGTCAGTATTTAGGTTCCTCGCTGTGCTGTCTGTTATCACCTTCACATATATAATGCAACAAGTGATACACCTAAAACCAGCCAGGACTATTGGCTTTGTCAATGTTTATTAGCTCTTTAGGATAACTGAGTAACAGCAATGCTTTTGTTTTATGTAATTAATAAGGAAAATGTTTCAGTTCTGAAATTGTGAGAATGTGATTTAAACATTTCTGAAACCTGTGGAAGGGGGTAGTCATCTATAGTGTGTCTATTGCTCCTGTTAGGTTCACTTAATGTTAGACATGTACACCCTTTTACACTCCACCTGCTTATCATACACCTCATCTTTTCTCTTCTGCACCCTCTTTTCCTTCTCTTGCATACACTGCCTCACATCTCTTTCACTTCACCACCCCTAAACAAACATGGCACTCACTCACATGTAAACTCTGCATTTTATTTTGCCCTGTCAATATTTTGAAGATCGTGACAGTCCTTCACACACATTGTGCAGAGACACAATTGCAACTGAAATATGTGACAATTTCTCTTTTCATTCTGTGGAGATGCCAAGGATTGGATATCCCTGTATTTTGAACACCTTTTTGACCCACTGACAGGCAACGTGAGAAACTCTAGCTGCCTCTAAACTCCAGAACCCTGAGTTTTGGTACGTTATAAATACATGGAGGAGACTCGGTTCAAAATATGCACTATATACATTTAAAATGCTAAACAAAAGGAACCCAGAAACATAACATCCTAGAAGTAGCTAACACATTTAAGGAATGCAATGTTAAGTAAAACTTGAAATATACACAAAAGACAAATCGCTTCAAAAATCATTCAGTGTTTTTACCATTAAGGTTGACGACATGAATACAGGTCCTGAGAAAAACCTGTTTCAATGTCCTTTCTTTATTGCTACCAGCTCTGAGACCAGGCAAGACCCCCCCACTTAAAGTCCTGAGGGATATGTACAAGGAAGTGGCGGAGCGTGTCGTTAGCCTCCTTGGCTTAACGACACGCTCCGCCACTTCTGAAATGCAAGGCTGCACCATATTTACAAGAATGTGGTGCAGCCTTGCATTTCACCCTGCGATGGCGCTAAGTTTAACAACTTAGAGCCAAAGCAGGCACCCTTGCACCAGAATGCAAGGGTGTCTGTGTGCAGGAGAGGATTTGTTATGTGTAGGAACCACATTGGCTACAATCACTGTGGTAGTCATAGAGACACTTGACTACAAACACACCTTTTACCACTAAGATTGCATTTTATTGTTGCGAAATTATATGTTTTGTTGTGTCTCTCTTTTTCCTTTCAGGTATTTTCTAGTGTCAGTGAGCACGCAGACACTTTTTAACCACACACCTTAGCGCATGTGTAGGTAATACAAAAGGTTTCACGTGGCACCATTCACCTTTGCCACTCACTTTTCACCCACTTTTGGTCCTGAAGAAAGCCCTTACAACATTTTTACGGGCTGAAATATGTAGACCGCCACACATACAGCAACTCATGGTAAATAAATCCAGAATAGTTGCACTACACATATTATCTTTTTAACCATATCCTGAGCCGCCACTATTAAAATTTTAGGCAAGGATTCTCAGAGATATTTTTAACTGTAAATATTCAACCTCACATCACATTTATGCACTACACCAGCTCCGCTGTAATCAGGCGTCATAGCACAACCGGGAGGCACTCGGCCGCCCGGTTGGGACCCCAATGATGAAGCATGACACCAACCATGTTGGTGTGTGAGGGGTCTTTTAAGAACACCTAATGAGTCCAAATCCTTACTACTCACAGTGATCTAATCACATACACATAGTGGGTCCGTCCTTAAAGGACCCCCATATTTACATCTTAGTGCCCCGGGGAGGTGGCGGTCCAGAGGGCGTGTGGGAGGGCTCGAGCCCCCACACACATTTTTTTTTAACAAAAAAGAAGCCCCGGGTGGTAGCGGTCCCAGGGGCTGCAGGGGTCCCCCTGGGCCCCCACAAATACTATTTACAAATGCCCCCATGATTTGCCCACCCGTGGGCTAATTAATAACGAAGCGCGGGAGTCCCCACTTGGTTTTTTCATTTTCGCAGCTGGATCCACGCACCCAGCACGTATTCGGACGATTTTTTTTTTTTAAATCATTTTTTTCCCTGGGGTTTCTTGTGGGACCCCCTAAGCACACCTAGGAGATCAGGGTATTTATACCCTGCCCCCTTTTCCTGATTTCCACATTTGATTTTCAGTTTTCTTCTGCCTCTGTTCAACCGAGGCACAAAATGGCTGCCAACACTTCCTGGTTTGGAGTGTTGACAGCCAATTAAAATGAAGCTTGTGATCGGGTGCAAGCAGGGTGTGCAGATCCTCCGTGCCTCTAGATATCACTATCTTTATTTCTTAATTTCTCAAAAACTACTGAACAGATTTACACCATTTTTAAAAAGGTCGCTTTCTGAGCCAAGCAGTACCTTTTGCCAAATTTGGTGTAATTCGTTCAGCAGTTGTCGCTATAACAGTGTCTAAAGTTTCCTACGGAAAAATAATTTTTTCACCACTATTTTTTTAATTTCTCAGGAACTACTGAACGGATTTACACCATTTAAAAAAGGGGCACTTTCTGAACAAAGGGCTACCATTTTACAAAATTTGGTGTAATTCCATTCAGCAGTTCGGGCTGTAGCCGTGTCTATAATTTCCTATTGGAAATAACATGGGAAAAATGCATTTTGGGACCCCCCTTTTTTCTCAGCCCCCTGTTGACGAATCACCCCCAAACTTTCAGGATAGGAGCTGACTGGAACTGGCCATTAGTTTCGAAGATTTTGCGAAGATTCGTCAAACGGCGCCAAAGTTAACTATAACTACCTACTGGCGACTGCCAGTAGGCAATACATATATATATATTCACTTAAAAAACCATAGGTTTCACACACGTTATAGTTAGGAATTAGCATTTAAAAAACCTTGCAAATTCACTGAAAAAACCATAGGTTTCACACACGTTATAGTTAGGAATTAGCATTTAAAAAACCTTGCAAATTCACTGAAAAAACCATAGGTTTCACACATGTTATAGTTAGGAATTAGCATTTAAAAAACCTTGCAAATTCACTGAAAAAACCATAGGTTTCACACATGTTATAGTTAGCTGGACATTTCACTCGTAAAAAAACAATGAAATTCCCCCGTTATAGTTAGTTCAGCTAACTATAACTTGCGCGCCCGCAATCCACTGCTGATGATGTCACATATTACATCACTCATGACATGGTCAGTGACATCACTCATGACATAACTGATGACATCTTAAATGACATTGAGGGGGAAGCAACAGCAACTGGGCAAATATAGCACACAGGAGAGAAAGTAACACCGAGCGTGGACGGGAGGGAGGGAGTTTAACGGGGGAGAAGCACATGAGAGCTTGCAACACTAGGGAGACAGCAACAAAGACCATGGAGGAGGTGGGTCTTGTGGGGGAGAACCATACATCAGAGAGCACTAGACAACACATGCACTCATATATATATATATATATATACATATATATATATATTTGTATGACATGCAGTGGTTTATGAATAAAACTCATTTATTCCCTCTAGGGTTCAGCGAACTTCTGATGTCACCTTTCTGGCTGTTTGTACAGAATGTTCTTTGGTGATTAGTGTAACTTGAAACCAGAAAGCACACCTGTTTAACTAATATGAGTGGTTGCAGCCTAGGGCAGTGAATTTTATTTTTCACCAGAAAGGGCAAACAGGTGTACAAGGCGCATTGTTTTAGAACAAGACGAAAACGGTATGTACAGTACTAAGGACATTTCGCATAGATTTACTTTTTTTGGAGCCAACAGATGTGTACAGCTATTACATGACTATTTTTATTCTGGAAGCTGTGTGGTTTAAACAGACCCAGGCCCCTTAGTGTGATATATAAAACTTAAAAATACCCTTTCTTAAAAAGTCTTTTATTAGAGGACTAAAAGCTAAAAGGAGTGTAGTAGCGTTACCGTGCGAGTGAGCAAACACACTAAATGAAACTAATACTAATACTTACTACACTCAAATATCAAACTCTTCCATTTGGCTGGCCTCTAGGTTTTGATCATAGGTGTTAATTATTATCCAATTCAATTACTAACTTTATTCACCAGAGAAGGATGAAAGGCTGAATGAGAGTGCCAGAATTTAATTTCATGACTTTGTATATGTCCAGTGAGCTATCACACTGGGTACTTAGGGCCTGATTCACAAAGTTAAACGTACATTTTTGTGTTAGTTTATGATTGTTTGCTATTCACAAAGGTATTTTACTTGTAGTACCTTTATGATTGCAGAGTTTCCGCACATAAAAGATAGGACAGTACTATCTTTTTACGTGTGGAGGATCATAGTCGTAAAGATACTGCTAGTAAAATTTCTTTGATAGGAAGGTCCTATCTTTTTATGTGCAGAGACTCCGCTGTCAGCTTTCGTAAAGGTACTCCTGGTAAAATACCGTTGTGAATAGCAAACAATCCTAAACCTACAGAAAAGCGTAAATATTCCTTTTTTTAATCAGGCCCCTAGGATGGTGTTGTGAGGGGGGGCTTGTCTCTCCAAAAATGTTTGGGGAATCTGGAGTAATGCAATGCAGAGCAAGTCACTGCCTTGTGCTACCCTTCCCCAGGGAGGCGTGCAATGGGTGGAGCGTGAGTGTTCCCACTCATCCAAGCATGGATTTTGGTGCTTTCCCAGATTTACCATGACTGGATCAAAATGTTACACCTTCCCTGGGGATCTGTAACAAGTAGGAATTCCTTTATTTCTCTACTTTTTTTTCCCTCTTTCTTTGTGTGCTGTTTTCTGTAGCATAGACAAAAAGAGGAAAAAGCCTCAGCAGATTGTTTTTGTGCAGGAAGTTGTCCCTTACTACACAAAACAAATCCTGCCTGAACTATGACGCAAGAGTGCCTGCATTGGCGTTAGGCAGCCAAAAGTGGGCCAGTTCAAGGAGAGGACAGGATCGCACCATATAATGTCAAATATCTCTCCCTTTCATGCAGCACAGCCCAGTAAGGTGTCTTGCTGTGATGGGGAAAATATTGACAAATCTGCAGCTACATTTCTGTCACTCCCATAGTGTTTCATCCAGGTCAGTATTTAGGTTCCTCGCTGTGCTTTCTGTTATCACCTTCACATATATAATGCAACAAGTTATACACCTAAAACCAGCCAGGACTATTGGCTTTGTCAATGTTTATTAGCTCTTTAGGATAACTGAGCAACAGCAATGCTTTTGTTTTATGTAATTAATAAGGAAAATGTTTCAGTTCTGAAATTGTGAGAATGTGATTTAAACATTTCTGAAACCTGTGGAAGGGGGTAGTCATCTATAGTGTGTCTATTGCTCCTGTTAGGTTCACTTAATGTTAGACATGTACACCCTTTTACCCTCCACCTGCTTATCATACACCACATCTTTTCTCTTCTGCACCCTCTTTTCCTTCACTTGCATACACTGCCTCACATCTCTTTCACTTCACCACCCCTAAACACACATGGCACTCACTCACATGTAAACTCTGCATTTTCTTTTGCCCTGTCAATATTTTGAAGATCGTGACAGTCCTTCACACACATTGTGCAGAGTCACAATTGCAACTGAAATATGTGACAATTTCTCTTTTCATTCTGTGGAGATGCCAAGGATTGGATATCCCTGTATTTTGAACACCTTTTTGACCCACTGACAGGCAACGTGAGAAACTGGAGCTGCCTCTAAACTCCAGAACCCTGAGTTTTGGTATGTTATAAATACATGGAGGAGACTCGGTTGAAAATATGCACTATATACATTTAAAATGCTAAACAAAAGGAACCCAGAAACATAACATCCTAGAAGTAGCTAACACATTTAAGGAATGCAATGTTAAGTAAAACTTGAAATATACACAAAAGACAAATCGCTTCAAAAGTCGTTCAGTGTTTTTACCATTAAGGTTGAGGACATGAATACAGGTCCTGAGAAAAACCTGTTTCAATGTCCTTTCTTTATTGCTACCAGCTCTGAGACCAGGCAAAACCCCCCCACTTAAAGTCTTGGGGGATATGTAAAAGGAAGTGGCGGAGCGTGTCGTTAGCGTCCTTGGCTTAACGACACGCTCCACCACTTCTGAAATGCAAGGCTGCACCATATTTACAAGAATGTGGTGCAGCCTTGCATTTCACCCTACGATGGCGCTAAGTTTGACAACTTAGAGCCAACACAGGCACCCTTCCATCAGAATGCAAGGGTGTCTGTGTGCAGGAGAAGATTTGTTATGTGTAGGAACCTCATGGGCTACAATCACTGTGGTAGTCATAGAGACACTTGACTACAAACACACCTTTTACCACTAAGATTGCATTTTATTGTTGCGAAAGTATATGTTTTGTTGTGTCTCTCTTTTTTCTTACAGGTATTTTCTAGTGTCAGTGGGTACGCAGACACTTTTTAACCCCACACCTTAGCGCATGTGTAGGTATTACAAAAGGTTTCACGTGGCACCATTCACCTTTGCCACTCACTTTTCACCCACTTTTGGTCCTGAAGAAAGCCCTTACAACATTTTTACGGGCTGAAACATGTAGACCGCCACACATACAGCAACTCATGGTAAATAAATCCAGATTAGTTGCACGACACATATTATCTTTTTAACCATATCCTGAGCCGCCACTATTAAAATTTTAGGCAAGGATCCTCAGAGATATTTTTAACTGTAAATATTCAACCTCACATCACATTTATGCACTACACCAGCTCCGCTGTAATCAGGTATCGTAGCACAACCGGGAGGCACTCGGCCGCCCGCTTGGGACCCCAATGATGAAGCATGACACCAACCAGGTTGGTGTGTGAGGGGTCTTTTAAGAACACCTAATGGGTCCAAATCCTTACTACTCACAGTGATCTAATTACATGCACATAGTGGGTCCGTCCTTAAATGACCCGCATATTTACATCATAGTGCCCCGGGGAGGTGGTGGTCCAGAGGGCATGTGGGGGGGCTCGAGCCCCCACACACATTTTTTTTCTAATAACAAAGAAGCCCCGGGGGGCAGCGGTCCCCGGGGCTGCAGGGGTCCCCCTGGGCCCCCACAAACACTATTTACAAATGCCCCCAGGATTTGCCCACCCGGGGGCTAATTAATACCGAAGCGCGGAGTCCCCACTTAGTTTTTTCATTTTCGCAGCTGGATCCGTGTGTATTCGGCCAATTTTTCCCCCCAAAAAATCATTTTTTTCCCTGGGGTTCCTTGTGGGACCCCCTAAGCACACCTAGGGGGTCAGGGTATTTCTACCCTGCCCCTTTTTCCTGATTTCCACATTTGTTTTTTAGTTTTCTTCTGCCTCTGTTCTACCGAGGCACAAAATGGCTGCCAACACTTCCCCGTTTGGAGAGTTGACAGCCAATTAAAATGAAGCTTGTGATCGGGTGCACGCAGGGTGCGCGGATCCTCCGTGCCTCTAGATATCACTATCTTTATTTCTTAATTTCTCAAAAACTACTGAACAGATTTACACCATTTTTAAAAAGGTCGCTTTCTGAGCCAAGCAGTACCTTTTGCCAAATTTGGTGTAATTCGTTCAGCAGTTTTCGCTATAACAGTGTCTAAAGTTTCCTACGGGAAAATGATTTTTTCACCACTATTTTTTTAATTTCTCAGGAACTACTGAACGGATTTACACCATTTAAAAAAAGGGCACTTTCTGAACAAAGGGCTACCATTTTACAAAATTTGGTGTAATTCCATTCAGCAGTTCGGGCTGTAGCCGTGTCTAAAATTTCCTATTGGAAATAACATGGGAAAAATGCATTTTGGGACCCCCTTTTTTCTCAGCCCCCTGTTGACGAATCACCCCCAAACTTTCAGGATAGGAGCTGACTGGAACGGGCCATTAGTTTTGAAGATTTTGCGAAGATTCGTCAAACGGCGCCAAAGTTATTGGGAATAGAATGTTATGATTTTCCGATGGATAATAGGTCCTAACTATAACTACCTACTGGCGACTGCCAGTAGGCAATACATATATATGTATATATATATATATATAATATATATATATATTCGTCCTTTTTCCCACACAGGGCTTCCTCGCGCACTCACAAGTCAGGAGGCGGTTATACAGTGATGCAATTCGATTTTTATTCCATTTTATTTCAGCATGCCAGTTCTACAACTCTACGCGTTTCGGTCCCCACTGAGACCTTGTTCACGAGACTGACAACAGGAACTACCATTTTTTTCAAAATATAGACCACACATAATACTCATTACGTCATTTCCTGCTCAGGCAGCTAGGCATCATGGTTATGGTAGTTTTTTTGTTTTTTGTTTTGTCATTTTGTTCTTAATGCATTATAACATCGACTGATCAAACCCTTACAAAAAATATAATTCAATCATACCATATTGGTCTCAAAATATTAGACATGTCTTTACTTATGTCTAATAATGAATTGTGTTCTGCACGTATATAATAAATCACCGCGCTTACATCCACCAATGCTTGGTTCATTAGTATTTAACAAATATGCAGACACAAATCAATAAAGCCATCCAGTGGGCAGTTAAATCTGTCACTCATTTGTTAAGACCTTCATACATTCTAACCCCCTGGTGGGCCTGACTTCATGCTGGGATTGAAAACTCTCCTTATGTCTTATATGGAACTGTTGGTCTGACTGTGTCTAATGGTATATGATTATTGTGATCGTACCAAAATAAATTCATTAAAGGAAGGAATTTTTTGATCAGTTCCTTAAATTGTTTCTCAACTACCTTATTCCTTCTAACTTCTACCACTCAAATCATATTCCTAAAGAACATCTACCATAAATTTTTGGAATTGTGTTGAAAAATTTTACATGATCAGCATTTGTTTGATAGTGGAACCTTATCCCAGACAGTTCATAGATGATAATGAAGCTCCTCATCCTGGTTTAAACCATCAGGCATTAATGTTCGAAAGTTCAGAATGTGTCGTGATTCCTTCTGTCTCAAGGTTCTTTCTCTGTCACCACCTCTTGGGTGCATTCCCACTGTTTCCAACGCATTAAATTTTAGTTTTTTCCAGTCTCCACCATGTTCCCTATCCATATGTTTTGCTACAGCATTACTTCTGTCCATGTTGATTGTGGCCCGTACATGTTCTAAAATGCGTTTTTTTAATTCACGTTTTGTGCTGCCTATGTATTTCATTGCGCATGGGCACTCAATCACATATATCGCAAACTGACTTTTGCAATTGATCAACTGTTGGATTTTCCACATGCGGTTATTTGTCATCATTGCTTCCTTCTTATTCTGAGCGATTAAGCATACTTTGCAACTGGTGCATTTAAAGAAGCCTTTCCGTTTCAGCCATGTTTCTGGCTTCTTTTGGTCTTGAAAATGACTGTGGACTAATTGATCCCGTAAGTTCTTCGCTCGCCTGTAAGTAATGTTTTGATGATCTCCCACTATTTTCGATACCGTGGGATCCATATGTAGAACGTGCCAGTTCTTGCGCAATATCTTCATCAGACTTGCTTATAGTATGGGATGGAACCAGGGAAGAGTTCGCCGAATACTTATTAAATAACTCTGATTTCCATCTAAATTTCACATATGACATCAGTGATGAACGTGTTGTATTTTTAGACACCGAGATCTACATTGCAAATGATACAGTTCATACAACCTTGCATCGCAAAGATACGGCTACAAATGCGGTACTACACGCTGAAAGCTTCCATCAAACTAGTTTGATCAAAAACATCCCATATGGGGAATTCCTCAGAATTAAAAGAATATGCTCTCAAGAGGAAGAATGGAAACAACATCGCAGTCAAGCAATACAAAGATTCACAAAAAGAAAATACAATCCTAAAACCATTCATGAAGCACTGCAACGCTCACAAATTGTAAAAAGAACCGACTTGATAAAAGAGAAATCAAATCATGATGAAGAAAAAGATAACAAAATAAGGCTTATAACAACATACAGCACAGAAAATCAACAACTGATGAAGATATTGCGCAAGAACTGGCACGTTCTACATATGGATCCCATGGTATCGAAAATAGTGGGAGATCATCCAAACATTACTTACAGACGAGCGAAGAACTTACGGGATCAATTAGTCCACAGTCATTTTCAAGACCAAAAGAAGCCAGAAACATGGCTGAAACCGAAAGGCTTCTTTAAATGCACCAGTTGCAAAGAATGCTTAATCGCTCAGAATAAGAAGGAAGCAATGATGACAAATAACCGCATGTGGAAAATCCAACAGTTGATCAATTGCAAAAGTCAGTTTGCGATATATGTGATTGAGTGCCCATGTGCAATGAAATACATAGGCAGCACAAAATGTGAATTAAAAAAATGCATTTTAGAACATGTACGAGCCACAATCAACATGGACAGAAGTAATGCTGTAGTGAAACATATGGAGAGGGAACATGGTGGAGACTGGAAAAAACTAAAATTTTATACGTTGGAAACAGTGGGAATGCACCCAAGAGGTGGTGACAGAGAAAGAACCTTGAGACAGAAGGAATCACGACACATTCTGAACTTTCGAACATTAATGCCTGATGGTTTAAACCAGGATGAGGAGCTTCATTATCATCTATGAACTGTCTGGGATAAGGTTCCACTATCAAACAAATGCTGATCATGTAAAATTGTAGTAGAGCGTAAACTATAATGCGTCTCATGTATATACAATTTTTTTCAACACAATTCCAAAAATGTATGGTAGATGTTCTTTAGGAATATGATTTGAGTGGTAGAAGTTAGAAGGTAGATGAGAAACAATTTAAGGAACTGATCAAAAAATTCCTTCCTTTAATGAATTTATTTTGGTACGATCACAATAATCATATACCATTAGACACAGTCAGACCAACAGTACCATATAAGACATAAGGTGAGTTTTCAATCCCAGCATGAAGTCAGGCCCACCAGGGGGTTAGAATGTATGAAGGTCTTAACAAATGAGTGACAGATTTAACTGCCCACTGGAGGGCTTTATTTATTTGTGCCTGCATATTTGTTAAATACTAATGAACCAAGCATTGGTGGATGAAAGCGCGGTGATTTATTATATACGCGCAGAACACAATTCATTATTAGACATAAGTTGAGACATGTCTAATATTGGTATGATTGAATTATATTTTTTGTAAGGGTTTGATCAGTCAATGTTATAATGCATGAAGAACAAAATGACAAAACAAAAAAACAAGAAAACTACCATAACCATGATGCCTAGCTGCCTGAGCAGGAAATGACGTAATGAGTATTATGTGTGGTCTATATTTTAAAAAAAATGGTAGTTCCTGTTGTCTCGTGAACAAGGTCTCAGTGGAGACCGAAACGCGTAGAGTTGTAGAACTGGCATGCTGAAATAAAATGGAATAAAAATCGAACTGCATCAATGTATAACCACCTCCTGACTCGTGAGTGCGCGAGGCAGCCCTGTGTGGGAAAAAGGACGAATAGTAACGGCTTGGCTCTGCCGTACCTCTGACGCACCGTCAACAGAGCGCCCAGGAGCCGAAAAGTGGGCCGTTTTGAAAGCATATATATATATATATATATATATATATATATATATATATATATATATATATATATATATTCACTTAAAAAACCATAGGTTTCACACATGTTATAGTTAGCTGGACATTTCACTCGTAAAAAACCAATGAAATTCCCCCGTTATAGTTAGTGCAGGCAACTATAACTCACGCAACCGCAATCCTCTGCTGATGACGTCAGATATTACATCACTGTATTTAGACACTTATTTACCCATGTCTTCTTCCATTAATCTTTAGCTATACATATATTACAAATATTTATTTTTCATAAAGACACATATGTCATCAGTGATGTAATATCTGACATCATCAGCAGAGGATTGCGGTCGCGTGAGTTATAGTTGCCTGCACTAACTATACCGGGGGAATTTCATTGGTTTTTTACGAGTGAAATGTCCAGCTAACTATAACATGTGTGAAACCTATGGTTTTTTAAGTGAATTTGCAAGGTTTTTTAAATGCTAATTCGTAACTATAACGTGTGTGAAACCTATGGTTTTTTCAGTGAATTTGTACGGTTTTTTAAATGCTAAGTTATGTATTTATTATTTGTTTTTTTTTCAGGTTTTTCACCGTGCGCGCACCGTGCACGCATGGTGCGCTTTGCGCACCCTGCGCGCTCTGTGGGCACTCGGTGCGCTTCGCGCACCGAGCACCCACGGTTCGCAGTTCGTGCCGTGGGCGCGCGGTGCGCGCACCTCACGATTTTTTATAAAAAAAAATTATTTTTCTCCCTTGGGGGTCCTTCTGTGACCCCCTGACCAAGGCTAGGGGGTCAGGAACTGTCCACTCTGCCCCCTTTTCACGTTCTCCACCTTTTTTTTTCTCCCCCTCAGACTGCGAGAGACAAAATGGCGGCTGACACTTCCTGGTTTCGACCGATTCGAATGTTTACCGACATCTAACAACCAATCAGAATTGCGCTCGCGCACGGCAGGGTGCGCGCACCGTGCGCGCACGGTGCGCGCGTATAGATGTTGATATGCTTTTAAATGCTATTTTCTCAGGAAATACTGAACAGATTTACACCAGACCTGCAAAAGGCACTTCCTTGACCTTATGGCTACCTCTCTGCCAAATTTCACGTAATTCTGTTCAGCCGTTCGGGCTGTAGCTGCGACTAAAGGTCCTATGGAAAAATGCATGGGGAAAACGCGTTTTGGGACCCCCCCTTTTTTTCGGCCCCCGCTTGACGAATCACCCCGAGACTTTCAGGGTAGGAGCTGAACGGAGCGCCCCATTAGTTTTGAAAATTTCGCGAGAATTCGTCAACCGGCGCCAAAGTTATTCAAAATAGAATTTTGAGATTTCCTATGGAAACTAGGTTGTAACTATAACTATCTACTGGCGACCGCCAGTAGATAATATATATATATATATATATATATATATATATATATATATATATATATTTGTATAACATGCAGTGGTTTATGAATAAAACTCATTTATTCCCTCTAGGGTTCAGCGAACTTCTGACGTCACCTTTCTCGCTGTTTGTACAGAATGTTCTTTGGTGATTAGTGTAACTTGAGACCAGAAAGCACACCTGTTTAACTAATATGAGTGGTTGCAGCCTAGGGCAGTGAATTTTCTTTCACCAGAAAGGGCAAACAGGTGTACAAGTCGCATTGTTTTAGGACAAGACGAAAACGGTATGTACAGTACTAAGGACATTTCGCATAGATTTACTTTTTTTGGAGCCAACAGATGTGTACAGCTATTACATGACTATTTTTATTCTGGAAGCTGTGTGGTTTAAACAGACCCAGGCCCCTTAGTGTGATATATAAAACTTAAAAATACCCTTTCTTAAAAATTCTTTTATTAGAGGACTAAAAGCTAAAAGGAGTGTAGTAGCGTTCCCGTGCGAGTGAGCAAACACACTAAATGAAACTAATACTAATACTTACTACACTCAAATATCAAACTCTTCCATTTGGCTGGCCTCTAGGTGTTGATCATAGGTGTTAATTATTATCCAATTCAATTACTAACTTTATTCACCAGAGAAGGATGAAAGGCTGAATGAGAGTGCCAGAATTTAATTTCATGACTTTGTATATGTCCATTGAGCTATCACACTGGGTACTTAGGGCCTGATTCACAAAGTTAAACGTACATTTTTGTGTTAGTTTATGATTGTTTGCTATTCACAAAGGTATTTTACTAGTAGTACCTTTATAACTGCGGAGTCTCCGCACATAAAAGATAGGACAGTACTATCTTTTTACGTGTGGAGGATCATAGTCGTAAAGATACTGCTAGTAAAATTTCTTTGATAGGAAGGTTCTATCTTTTTATGTGCAGAGACTCCGCTGTCAGCTTTCGTAAAGGTACTCCTGATAAAATACCGTTGTGAATAGCAAACAATCCTAAACCTACAGAAAAGCGTAAATATTCCTTTTTTTAATCAGGCCCCTAGGATGGTGTTGTAAGGGGGGGCTTGTCTCTCCAAAAATGTTTGGTAAGTCTGGAGTAATGCAATGCAGAGCAAGTCACTGCCTTGTGCTACCCTTCCCCAGGGAGGCGTGGAATGGGTGGAGCGTGAGTGTTCCCACTCATCCAAGCATGGATTTTGGCGCTTTCCCAGATTTACCATGACTGGATCAAAATGTTACACCTTCCCTGGGGATGTGTAACAAGTAGGAATTCCTTTATTTCTCTACTTTTTTCCCTCTTTCTTTGTGTGCTGTTTTCTGTAGCATAGACAAAAAGAGGAAAAAGCCTCAGCAGATTGTTTTTGTGCAGGAAGTTGTCCCTTACTACACAAAACAAATCCTGCCTGAACTATGACGCAAGAGTGCCTGCATTGGCGTTAGGCAGCCAAAAGTGGGCCAGTTCAAGGAGAGGACAGGATCGCACCATATAATGTCAAATATCTCTCCCTTTCATGCAGCACAGCCCAGTAAGGTGTATTGCTGTGATGTGGAAAATGTTGACAAATCTGCAGCTACATTTCTGTGACTCCCATAGTGTTTCATCCAGGTCAGTATTTAGGTTCCTCGCTGTGCTTTCTGTTATCACCTTCACATATATAATGCAACAAGTGATACACCTAAAACCAGCCAGGACTATTGGCTTTGTCAATGTTTATTAGCTCTTTAGGATAACTGAGTAACAGCAATGCTTTTGTTTTATGTAATTAATAAGGAAAATGTTTCAGTTCTGAAATTGTGAGAATGTGATTTAAACATTTCTGAAACCTGTGGAAGGGGGTAGTCATCTATAGTATGTTATGTTATGTTATGTTATTTTTATTTGTACCGCGCACAGCTGCCCCAGCAAAGGGGCGTCCTGGCGCTTTATGTCTCTATCGCTCCTGTTAGGTTCACTTAATGTTAGACATGTACACCCTAGACCCTCCACCTGCTTATCATACACCACATCTTTTCTCTCCTGCACCCTCCTTTCCTTCTCTTGCATACACTGCCTCACATCTCTTTCACTTCAGCACCCCTAAACAAACATGGCACTCACTCACATGTAAACTCTGCATTTTCTTTTGCCCTGTCAATATTTTGAAGATCGTGACAGTCCTTCACACACATTGTGAAGAGTCACAATTGCAACTGAAATATGTTACAATTTCTCTTTTCATTCTGTGGAGATGCCAAGGATTGGATATCCCTGTATTTTGAACACCTTTTTGACCCACTGACAGGCAACGTGAGAAACTCTAGCTGCCTCTAAACTCCAGAACCCTGAGTTTTGGTATGTTATAAATACATGGAGGAGACTCGGTTGAAAATATGCACTATATATATTTAAAATGCTAAACAAAAGGAACCCAGAAACATAACATCCTAGAAGTAGCTAACACATTTAAGGAATGCAATGTTAAGTAAAACTTGAAATATACACAAAAGACAAATCGCTTCAAAAATCGTTCAGTGTTTTTACCATTAAGGTTGAGGACATGAATACAGGTCCTGAGAAAAACCTGTTTCAATGTCCTTTCTTTATTGCTACCAGCTCTGAGACCAGGCAAGACCCCCCCACTCAAAGTCCTGGGGGATATGTACAAGGAAGTGGCGGAGCGTGTCGTTAGCCTCCTTGGCTTAACGACACGCTCCGCCACTTCTGAAATGCACGGCTGCACCATATTGACAAGAATGTGGTGCAGCCTTGCATTTCACCCTGCGATGGCGCTAAGTTTAACAACTTTAGCACCAGAATGCAAGGGTGTCTGTGTGCAGGAGAGGATTTGTTATGTGTAGGAAGGTGTCCCTTCCTGCACATAAACAATCCTAAAATGCCATTTTGTAACTTTCATGTGTGCTGCTTCATGCAGCACACATGAAAGTGACAAAATTGAATTTTTTTTAAAGGTTTGTTTATGTACAGGAAGGGACACCTTCCTGTACATAAACAAACCATGGCATTGTGCTTTTTCCATGTGTGATGCACAAGCCAGCACACATGGAAAAAGCAAAAACGAGGAGAAATAATGCATTTCTCCTCGTTTCGCCAACTTAATACCAGGATTTTCCTGGTCTTCATTTTGGCGCTGCCTCCTATGTTTGCCACCCTTATACATAGGGGGCAGCGCCAAATATAATGTGTATTGCGATGGAACGCCCACCACAACACCCACTGTACGCCCCTTTCACGCTAACCATAGAGTGAAAGCGTGCCTCATGTACAAGGCAGCGTTAAGCCACCTTAAGTGGCTTAACGCTGCCTTGTACATAAGGCGCAGCCCCTATTGCCACCACAACGTCCGCAAAAGTGACGTTGTGGTGGTGATAGGAGCGTGTACATATGCCCCACAGTCTTTTCAGATGCTGATTTGCCTTTCTTTTACATCCTGCTGTGCAGCTTCCCTGAGATACTGCAGCACAGCAGGAGAGAATCTATAAACAATAGTAAAACAATTATTTTCTGTGTCCCCTGTGATATGAGAGGAGAGGGACAGAGGAAAGGGCCCTGCTCGAAGTGCTCTGGAGATTTATTTATCTGCCTCCTACCCCACCTTGTCCCCCATGTCCACCTCATTCCATAATCTGGGGGGATATATCCCCTTCGTCCCCCACACTTCGTACGCTCATGGGTTTATTTAAAAGCCCCTTGTGCTGCTGATACATTACTTTTTCGTTTTAAAATTGACACACTGGCGGCGCAAGGGGTTTGTTAATAAGCCCCAGTGTCTGTAAATTGAGCTGGCGTGCCTAAAAAGCCTCACAGAAACTGGTGCCATGTGTTTTAAAATGCAGCCTTAGCATTTGGAAAGCTGCATATTGTCAAACCTGTTGACAGTTAATTATCATGGGTTACCTACACAGAGGCAGCCTGCGAGCTACTGATAGCTCACAATCAGCCTGTTGGAAACCCCTAGTTTAGGTAAGTGTACCTAAAAACTAAAAGTGCAGTTATATTCGATTCAATCAGCTTTATAAGCTACCCTAGTATCATAACATATATGGAGTTAGAATAGTACTCACTCCATTATGGTCAATGGCTTGTCATATATATAGGTATGAAATGCACAGGTTTATGTATAAAACTCTTTATTCACTCTAGGGTTTAGTGAACTTCTGACGTCACCTTTAATACTGTTTGTACAGAATGTCCATTGCTGATTAGTGTAACTTGAGCTCAGAAAGCACACCTGTTCAACAGATACCTGTGGTTGGGCCTAGGGCAAGCAGGTGTACAAGTGGCGTTGTTTTGGAATAAGACAAAAACGGTATGTACAGTACTAAGGACATTTCTCATGTGTTTTTGTGTTTTTGGAGCTAACAGATGTGTACAGCCATTGCATGACTATTTTCATTCTGAAATCTGTGTGGTTTAAACTTGTACTATCAGACCCAGACCCTTAGTGTGATAAATAAAATTTAAGATACACTTTTTTTTAAAAAGTACATGATTAAAGGTCTGGAAGCAAAAAAGGAGTGTAGTAGCGGTCCCGTACGAGTGAGCAACAATACTGAATGTAACTAATACTAATAATTACTACACTCATAAAGCAAACTCAACCATTTGGCTGGCCTCTAGGTGCTGATCATAGGTGTTAATCACTATCCAATTAAATACTACTTATTTTATTCACCAGAGAAGGGTGAAAGGCTGAATGAGAATGCCAGAATTTATTTCATGACTTTGTATTAGTCCATTGAGCTACTTCACTGGATATCTAGGGCCTGATTCACAAAGTAAAACATGCACTTTTGTGTAAAAGTACAATTCTTTGCTATTCATAAAGGTATTTTACTAGTAGTACCTTTACGAATGCGGAGCCTCCACACATAAAAAATAGGACAGTACTATCTTTCTACGTGTGGAGATTCCATAGTTGTAAAGATAGTGCCAGTGAAATATCTTTGATAGGACATTCCTACCTTTTTAATGCGTGGCGATTTCGCAGTCAGCAGTTGTAAAGATACTACTAGTAAAATACCTTTATGAATAGCAAACAATCCTAAACTTACAGAAAATTGTAAAAAAAGTTTAATCAGGCCCTTAGGATGGTGTTGTGAGGGAGGCTTGTCTCCCCCAAAAATGTTTGTCAAAGAGCGGCCAATGGATTCATTTTACAGCAGTTACCAAACAGGTTCGGTAAAAAGAGTCAAATGTTTTATAAGATATTCTAAAGTCAATGAGCTCATGAACTATTGTAATACATAATTATGTCATTGGTTGCATTTGTAAACCAAATTATATAAACTTTGGTCAACTTTTGTGAAGATTGTAACCACATTAATCCCATGGGCTTTGAACCCTTACATAAAATGCACTCTAGTGGAGTAATATTTTAATTCTTCCTATTTAGAAACTGAGATATCTAGCTATTGATTTAAATTTTGTAATGCACTGCATGCCATGGAATTGGTTTACAAAGTACATGCCAGCATGGTGCAAGAAGCTAGAAGGATGCAACATATACCCGGGCCGGAACAATAGGCTTCCGGAATGTTCTACAATAATTCTTTAAGTCGATCCTAATTTGGAGGGGGGGGAGTACAAATTATAATATGTTCTACAATAATTCTTTAAGTCGATCCAAATTTGGAGGGGGGAGAGTACAAATTATAATATGTTCTACAATAATTCTTTAAGTCGATCCTAATTTGGAGGGGGGAGAGTGCAAATTATAATATGCCCTGAAGTTTATTACACAGTATGGCTCCAGGGATATAGATTGCTTTGCCACCTCTGGACATCAGCTTGGTATTAGAAAAACAGAAAAGACTGGGGGAGATAGCAGACTGTCTTTGCTCGTGCGATTTGAATTTAGTGCAGGTCGAGATGGACTCCTTGGATAATGAGGGAACCTTTTTTTTAGAGATAGTGGACTGTGCCCAAGATTGGAAAGATGTGTCATTTGCTTCCAACTTGCATAGGAAGTCTGGAGTCAGCATGCTGGGCTCTCCGGAGTCACTAGAGCAGCGTGAAGGTCCACATGGACCCTGCTGTAATAAGAGTGAGAGGAAGTAAGGGGTTGTGTTAACACACTCTGGCTCCCAGTAAAGGGCAGAGTCTCATTAAAGTGTCCTGAGATGCCTTCATTTTGCCATTCCATCATTCCTCACACACCGCATCGCATTGGCACTGAGGTGAAACAACCCTCACATGGCATTGCGGCCCTCAACAAAAAAGTGCCTGCCACCACAACCGAGGGTCCCACCGAGGCACCTGGGAAGGCACACGAAGGAACCAGGTAAATCTGACAGAACAGCTCTCTCATCCTTAATGCAAGACAGTCCCCGATTGAGGTCTGGCATCAGCGTCGCCTCACAGGACGTCTGGTATCCCACATTTCTCTCACAAGGCACAGTAAAGTGCTCAGCTTACTGGCTAGCAGACTTAAGGGGCTCAGGACCTGTACTCAGGTGCTCAAAATTCAAAGAGATACCCGATTTAGACTGATGTTGCCCCTCCCAAACTCCAGTGCTGTCATCAATGAAGGCCTGACAGTGACCAGCCTAGGAAAGGACCAAGCACGTCCCATCTGACTGTCCTCACCCTGCAATGACACCCAGCCATGAAAGCAATCAAGCACATGGTCAGTGTGGAAGCAGTCAGGAGTCATTACTAAACAGCTGCGCCGAGCCCCTTGGCCACCAAGACCACCCACTTCAATGCTGGTCACAGTAGCATTGTGAGACATCTGATGCTGAACTGCCAAGGCAACATGACCCTCGTTGCCTATCACAGAGCGGAATGGAAGAAGATGGCCACATTGCTCACCACCACCTCCTCTCCCTGCATGACTGGCAAACAGACTGAGGGGAGACAATGCAGAGTGAATCCAGGATGAAGAGGGCTTCCCTCATGTGGGATAGGAATGCCCACCCACAAACCCCGCCCCAGGCTCCTGGCCGCTGATCCACACGACATCGTCCCACCACTTGCACCTACACGCAGCTCCTGAAGGATATTGGAAGAAAAAAGACAAAGCCGGTGAATGGATGCTGCAGCTTGCCCTCCAACCTCCACACTAGTTCCACTCCAGAACTTGCACCGAAACTGTGCAGCAGTCCCTACAAGGCCGTAATTTAGTGCAAAATAGAAGCGGAGAAAGAAGTGCCTGACTGATGGCCCTTACACAACTAACCCTGCAGGGCAATCCCACCAGGAGAAGTTGGAGGCCCAGCGTGCTCCAGAGGATGCTGGCCCTGCCAGACAGCCCTCCCAAACATGTTCCCCAACAAGGAAAATGGTGACAAAACTCAGTCCAGCATAAGAAACAAACAGAAAAAGGGGGTAATTGAATACAAGCTCAGGCAGGCTTTTACCTCCTCGGAATCCTGCGCAAAGAGGACAAACAAACTCTAAGGGCCCCTTTGATCTGACCATGAGCTGACCATATTCAGAGCTCTGTGGAGCTTGCAGCAGGGAAGCTCAGACCACTGGCAGTATGTCCATGCATCTCCAGCCCTCCTACATGGTCTCTCTTTGTCCCTGAGCACAGTATCACCCCTAAAAGAAGACCCTTCAGTGACCCTGCAGTGCAACTAAGTTCAAGCCAGCCTCGTGACCACACCTGCACACCACAAGTGAGATCAAGCCAGCCCCACATCCATGCGTGCTCTTCACAGGCAGAGCACTACAAGGCATTTAGAACATCTCAGCCACTACAAGAGAAGAACACGTAGCAAGCTCGAGCAAGTAAAGGCAGGAGCCCCTTTTCCACCAAACACGATTCCACCTATGCAGTCACCTTTTGTTTTCCTCCTGTGCTCTTAAGCTCAGGTAGTGAAACAGGCGTTCACTGTGCACAGCTGCCAACAGCAGGTGAACTATTACCACAGCCCCTGCCTCCCTGTTGGGTCTTGAACCAAAGCGTGCTCTTCGGGCTGATAGGGCCGTGCTTTTACTGGGAGATGCAGTCGGACAGGTAGAGCTCCACTGAGAGGCTGTTTTAGGCAGACTTCCGGATCCACGGGTCCCTACCACCCAAAGAGGAAACGGGGGTGATTAGTGTGCTAAGGATCTGATTAACATCTGACGCCTCCTAGTGTAAAACAGCCACCGGTATTACAATTCACATTGTCTTCCTCAATGTGTATTTTCACATCTCCTTCTCTTAATGAAAACAAGTCTGCTAAACAGACCCAATTATGTGTCATTCTCTACAGGAAGCACCTAACACTGTCAGCGACAAGGCTCCCAGGTTTTCCTGGATCCTTCTCGTCCTCCCTATTCTGTTTCCTTTGTATCTGGTACTAGTAGTTCTGATATGAAAATGGGTTAAAAACAGGACTACAAATCCCAGATGAAAGAAAAACAAATATTAGATGAGTTAGGCATCGAACCGGGAAATCTGAGTTCTGCAGCTAATAATGGTCTAAATAAGTGGAAGGATTGCAGGCACATATCTCCAGCAAGTGCATTAACCACCTGATTTACCTTACCATCATTAGACCCTGAAATGTGATGGTTACAAATACCTGTCTGAAGCTGATGTCTTAACCCCCTAAGTTATTTTAAAATGCAGTATTTGATCAACTAATTAATACAGACTATCAACATCTCCTGCAATTCGATGCTCTGGAGAGCAGTTTCCCAACACATATTTTTTTTTGAGGTGCAAATCAGTTCGCCAGGAAACTGCCCAAAGATACAGGAAACGTTCCATAATGTATCCACCTTCTCTGATCGATCTACTCCTGAGGAAATAAGAGACTGGCAGGAGATCAGGTTACAGTCCTGTGCTATTATTGCAAAGATTCTGATAGTTGCAGTCCATAATTGCTTCAACTGGACTATCACAGTAAAGATGTGCCGAACTCACAAAATAAACCCTGGTACTGGAAACAGTGTTCAGAGCTCCCTCAGTCAGCACATGAAGTGGAGTTCTACAAATAGAATAGCCCTGCTGGCACAGACTTGCAGCTTTGATTGGTTTTTAGATTAGATTACATTTATAAAGCAGAACATGTGCCCAAAGGCATCTTGGCACAGATGACTTTACTGCAGGGGCCTGTATGAGCAAAAGCAAATCAAGGCTTTAACAAGGAGAGGAAAAAGCCATGTTTGTGACTGTTTTCTAAATCTCGTCAAGTTCATCTGAGAACTATGGTGCAGAGGCAACTGATTATTTATTTTTAGAGTTTTCTATAGCGCCGAGCAGACCCAGGGAAGGGTATCAGAGCGCTTTACACTGAGGGCACAATACGAATAAAACAATTTGCAAGAGAAGAATAGCATACAGAAAATCAACTTTAAGCAACGGGTCGAGAGCAACGAAGGTGTCTATCGGGGGACAACAGGAGCAAGTTTTTAGGGTGTATATCTGGAATGGTCCGTGATATAGTTTACGGGAGGAATTTGCACATAAGGAATGATTTTGCTTCTTTTTTGAACAGAAGAGTAGAGGGGATTTTTCTGATGTAGGGAGGAAGCGAGTTCCAAATTCTTGGTGCTGCTCCGGAGAATGCTCTGTTTTTTTCTTTCTAAAGCGTGAGGGTTTCAGGAGTAAATTATCAGCACTCCTTGAATGTCTGATTCCTCCAGATAAGGTCAGTTTTTGGGATAGGTACTGGGGAGTATTGTGGTGAAGCGCTTTGTGGGTGATGCATGCCATTTTTAGGTGGATTCGAGCTTCAAAAGGAAGCCAGTGGACCGCTTTCAGGTGTGGTGATATGTGGTCAAATTTCCTGGATCCTGTTAGCCGTCTTGCTGCGGCATTGAAACAGGCTTTTAATGGGGCGGTTGAGATTTTGGGCAGTCCCGCAAGGGTGGTGCATCCGTACTCCAGCCTTGAGATGACTAGGGATTGAACTGCGGTTTTGAGGTCCTGGTTATCGATAAAAGGTTTCATTTTCCTGAGATAGCTGAGGTGAAATTGTGCATTTCTAGCAAGCAAGTTGATGTGTGTTTGCATGTTAAAGGTTCTTATCTAGAGTAATTCCAAGTGAATTGGTGGAGTCCACCAGAGTTGGCGTGCAGTTAAGTGCAGTGATCAAGTTGGACCATTACTTTGTCTCCTGGGAGTTATTAGGGGGGAGATTGGAAGAAATTCAGTTTTTTGTGAGTTTAGCTTGAGGAAGTTGGTTGTTAGCCAGTGGACGGTCTTTTCAAGTGCCATGTTCATCGATATTATGTCTTCAGTGGAGGAGATCTTGATGTAAAGCTGAGTGTCGTACGCGTACATGTGGTAGGCTATGTTTGCCTGCTGTAGAAGTTCGGTTAGCGGTTCAACATATAGGTTGAATAGAGTGGGGGATAGGGTAGAGCCTTGTGGTACACCCAGAGGGTTTGGTGATGAGCGGGAAAGATTTTTGTTCACCATGAAAGATTGTGTTCTGTTTTCCAGAAAGGATTTAAACCATTGAAGGACTGAGCCAGATAAACCCATCCTATTTTCCAGTCATTTTAGCATTTTTTCGTGATTGACCGTTTCGAAGGCTGAGGAGAGGTCAAGCATGACTAGTAGACAAGTTTCGTTGCGGTCAAGGGCAAGGAGAGCGTCATCCACTATATGCAGAATGGCTGTTTATGTGCTATGGCCAGGTCTGAAACCCGATTGGTGGGTGTTCAGAAGGTTGAAGTCCATGATGTGTTGGTTCAGTTGTTGTTGAACACATTTTTCCAGGACCTTGGCTAGCATGGGAAGGTTAGTTATAGGTCAGAAGTTGTTGGGGTCGGATGAGTTTGCAGACAGTTTCTTTAGTATAGGGGTGACCTGGCCTGTTTTTAGGCAGTCCGGTATAGGCCCTTGCGCTAACGACGCGTTGATGATTTTGGTCCAGAGAGGGGAGATGGCTCGATGTAATGTAATGTAATGTAAAAAGAATTTATAGAGCGCAACAAACACCCAGCGGTTTCTTGGCGCTAAAGCATATGGAAAACAAACAATCCGTGGGGCTGGAAGCGTTAATTGTAGGTATTACGAAACAGGTGAGTTACCTAAAGTGGGTGTGGGTGGAGGCTAGCCTTAGGCCTAAAGGGAGGGCATTCCAGAAGGACGGGGAAAGGAATGAAAACCTCAGTCCTCCCTGTTTTTTGCGTTTGAAGGTCAGGATCTGGAGTAAAGCCAGATGGGAGGAACGGAGATTGCGAGAAGGGACGTATGGGTGCAGTAGTGAAGAGATAAACAAAGGACCTGTGCCAGCAAGGGATTTAAAAATAATGCAGCCCAGTTTGAACTTGCATCGCTCAGAAACAGGAAGCCAGTGGAGGGATTTTAAGAGAGGGCTTATGTGTTGATGTTTGGGCTGAAGATGAATAAGCCGTGCGGCCTGGTTCTGGATAAGTTGTAGCCTCTTTAGTTGGTATGCCGGTATGCCAACATAAAAGGAGTTGGCATAGTCTATCCTAGAGATGACTAAGGCCAATAGGACCAGGGTGAGGGCCTCGGTGGTCAAGAAGCGGGCAATCTTTCGAATTTTTCTCAACTGGAAGAAGCTGGAAGAAACTACTGCGTTAATCTGGGGTTTCATCGTGAGGTCATTGCTAATAATGACCCCAAGGCTTTTTACTGAACTGACAGGGTTGGGGGGAGGGCCCAACCTTGTGGGCCAAAGGGTGGATTTCCAGGGGATGGCTACACCCCCGACAAGCACCAGCTCTGTCTTGTCGGGGTTGAGCTTCAGATGATTCGCCCCCATCCAGTCACTGATATGGCAGAGGGTGGTTTGGAAGTTGTCGATGGATTGGTCCGTAGAGTTGATGTCAAAGACCAGCTGAATGTCATCCGCGTAATTGAACGCGGTGACACAGCTGCCTCGTAGGGACCGAATAAGGGGGGTGAGGTATAAATTAAAAAGAAGAGGGGATAAGGAGGAGCCCTGCGGGACGCCGCAGGTTAGCTCGACCTCGTCCGCAGAAAATTGAGAGAGCCGAACCGCCTGACGGCGGTTGCTCAGGAAGGAGCGGACCCAGTCCAGGGCAGTGTCCTGGATGCCAGCATCCCTGACACGGCCGACCAGAATGTCATGGTCGACCGTATCAAAGGCGGCCGACAGATCCAGGAGCACCAGAACCTGGCTGATGTTGGAGTCCGCCCCTCTCCGCAGTTTCTCCATGACTGAGAGTATAACAGATTCAGTAGAATGATTGGGTCTAAAGCCGGCCTGTTGGGAGTCGAGAAAGTGAGAGTCTTCGATAAAAGTACTCAGGATGTTAGTCACGTGGGACTCAAGAACTTTGCTGAGGTAGGGGAGGAGGGAAATGGGGCGGAAGTTGCTCATAATCGTAGGGTCTGCTGTGGGTTTTTTGAGAATGGGCATGACCTCGGCGCTTTTGAATGACCCGGGGACGATGCCAGAAGAAAGAGAATTATTCAGCAATGCCAGAGGGGGGGAAGGACAGGCTATAAAGGCCTCACGGAGGATCAAGGGAGGACAACAGTAAGTGGGGGAACCAGACGCCACCTTCTTTAGGAGGGCAGGAAGCTCTGTTTCCGAAATTGGAGGAATCTGGGTCAAATGCATGGGGTTGGGAGAAGACGAGGAGAAATCGGGCCCGAGTGGGTGAGGTGGAGCTGAGGATAGAATACTGTTTTTGATATTGACTATCTTCTCGACGAAGAAAAGATTTAGGGAGTCACAAAGTGCGCGGGAGGGGAGAGGTTTAGTGGTAACCCTATCTGGTTTTGACAGCTCCTCCACGATGGAAAAAATGTCTTTGGTTTTGGTGGCGGAGTCAGCGATCTTGTTTGAAAAATAAGTGGTCTTAGCTTGTAGGACCGCTATTTTGTAGTCTTTGAGCAGGATAGTGAAGCGTAGTTTCATGTCTGGGGCATAGCTACGCCGCCACTGGCGCTCGGCTTGCCTAAGGCCCAGCTTCAGGGCTTTGAGGTCCTCAGTGAACCATTTTTGGGCGTCGTGCAGGCGTTTAAGTTTAATCTGTCTGAATGGAGCCACGATATCACTGGCTGACTCCAGCCAGTGTGTGAGGGCAGAAGCTTGGGTGTCGATGGAGCCCAGATTAAAGGGGGTGGAGGTTCTAAGTAGGGTGACAAATTTGCTGAGATCGGCCTTGTTCCAATTCCGGGCCGAGAGGTTGCCTTCCAGAGGTCTGCCAGGGTCGGGAGTGGCCGTAATCGAGAAGGAGATTATGAAATGGTCTGACCATAGGCAAGGTGAGATGAGAGGGGCAGATATGTCCAGGTTGGATGTCCAAACCTGGTCCAGAATGTGACCCTTAATGTGGGTGGCTGACTTTATGTGTGTCAGGCAGTTCATGCTAAATAGGAGGTCAGTAAATGAGATAGAGCAGGCATTCTCCTTTACGTCAGAAGGCCAATAATTGAAATCGCCTAAGACCAAGATTTTTGAGTTATTAATGATAAGTTGGGAAAGCATGTCCCCAAACATCGTGGGAAAATCAGGCCTAGATTGGGGAGGGCGGTAGACTAGGACACAGATAAATGGGGTAGCTAAGGATTCCAGTCTCAGCACAAGGTAATCGACCGAGGGAATGCCGACTGAAGTCAGGGCGGAGAACCGAATGGAATTTTTGATGGATGTGGGGAAGGCAATTTGAAGGGACTGGGTCATTGAAGTGGTTGTTGAGTTTGGTGGTTGCTAATGTTTTGGTGATGACAATTGGGTCGTAAAGTTTGAAAGTGGACCAGTTTGAGTTATTTTTTGGCAAGAGTAACTTGGGTTGATCAGGGATTTCAGCTAGAGAGTGCTTTGGGGTGGTTGCATTCACTGCGGCCATTTTAAGCTCGAGATCGTAGGTACTTGAATGGTTTTGGCAAGAGCCGATAGCAGACATTTCCTGGGGGTATACTAAAACATTTTATCCTTTAAGTATGCTGGTCCAATGTCATGCAGGGCTTTATGTGCAGGAGAGAGCGCTTTAAAAGCCACTCTGCTGTTAATCGGTAGCCTATGAAGTTTCTTAAGCCCTTTGCTGGCAGATTCATATTTCCTGAGATTTTTCAAAAACCAGACTGCAGAAAACTGCAGGCCTAACATAGAAGGCCACCAAGAAGAATTCCAGAAAGAAAGATCCTACCCAAAAAGAAGAGCCGTCATCTTATCGGAGTTTAATTTTAAGCAGTGAGTTTCCATCCAGTTGACAATAGCAGATATACAGCTCTTAAAGCTGCTTTTGAATGGATGGACATCACAATTTGTGTGTCATCCACGTAAGTTATTGTGTTTAAACCAAAGGATTTGATCAGTGGAGCCAATGGAGCAACATAGATATTGAGCAGTTTGGGGCTTAAACAAGACTCTTGCGGGACCCTACACGGCAAAGAGAAAGGACTGGAAGTGACATTTCCAAAAGAAAGTACCTGAGTTCTGTTACTAAGAAAAGATACTGGGGGCCACATCCACAAGAAAATGAGGCAGTGGTGCGCCACAAGCCATTTAGGTGCGCTGTGCTGCGTCATTTTCAAAGCACAGGGATGCGTCGTATTAAGAACAATACAATTCATCCCTGTGCTTTCCCCTACGTTGGTGCACAATTTACTGCCATGTGACAGCGCAGGCAGCCTTGCGTCATTTTGCAAGGGTGCATGCCTGAAGGGATGTTTGTTTATGTGCAGGAAGTGACAACTTCCTGCACCAAAACAATCATACATTTCATTTTCCTCTTTCTATACATGCTGCAGCACTCATAGAAAGAGGATTCTGATGCATTCCCAGGTTTACAAAACATTTTAAATCTAGGAATGCATCAAATTCCATGGATGTTGGGTGGGAACACCCACAGCAACACCCATGGAACGCCCATTTCACGCAGAGCAATGAGTGAAAGGGTCCCATATTTACAAGGCCATAAAAAGTCTTGCAGTGTGACTTTGCGTGGCCTTGTAAATATGGGCAAATCCATTACGGGGCTGGTGTGTCAAAAAAAGGTGATGCATTGGTGGTGCAATGGGCTTGTAAATAAGCCCCTAAAAGTTTAAGGTCAGATCCTCTGATCCCAATCTCCCCCAAACAATGAATCAGTACCCTTTCACTCACGGTGTCAAAGGCTGCGGATATGTCCAAAAGGACCACCGCAGCCTTACCCCGCTATCCAAGATTCCACCAATGTCTTCTGTTACCATCACAAGTGCAGATTCCATACTTTATCATTTCCTGAAGCCAAATTGAGCTCCATCAAAAAATCTTATTCTGTCCCAGGAAAGAAGAACGAGCCACATTCATATGCTTTTCCCACATTTTCACTGTAACTGGGAGTCTTCTGTTCCACCGGGTCTAATATAGATTGTTTTTAACAAGGAAGAATTGACGCACTCTTCCAAATGTCAGGGAAGATGCCCTCATCTAAGACCTTATTAAGGAGGGCTGTAAGAGTAGGAGCTAAGGTACTTACCAGCATATGAAAACTGTCCACCAGACAGGGGTCAGTAGGAGCCCCAGATTTAGTTTGTAAGATCAGCTGGACAACCTCCTCAATTGTAAGAGATGGAAAGATTCTCGAAGTGGAGGTGTTACCATTAGTCAAAATAGCTTAAAATTCTGAAAGGTCATCGTCCTTTCCTTCCTTAAAAACCTTGTATACCTCTTCTACCTTGTTTCTAAAAGAATTAGCTAACTTGTCACAAAAATCTTGCGTAGGTACTAAAGAGTTAGGGTTCGAAGGGTGAGAGAGCATCTGAACTAGTTTAAATAATTCCTTGGAGGAAATACTTGCTGTTTTGATTTTTCTGTTTTGTTTGGCTTTTATTTCTGCTGTATAATCCAATAAGTGCCACCTATATTTCACTTTCTCCACCTGTGAGTAACTACCCCTTCAGATATTTTCCTGTCTCGTATAAGCTCTTATTAGCTTCTTGAGTTTAGAAAAATATCACCCAGACATAGGGCGAAATGTATGGCTTTTTACCATTTTTAAGGGAGCCAATTTATTAGTGCCCTCTTTCATCCAGGATTGGAAGTTCCCCACTATTGCATTTACCATCTCAGTCAGGGCTGGAGGAAATGATTCTAAAATGGCTGAAAGCTCTTTCTTATCTACCTTATTCCAGGCTCAAACCACTTTGTCTGCACCACTACCAATCCCCTACCATTTGGGGGAAGAGACAGGACTGATAAACTTAATCCACATGTGATCAGTCCATGTGACTAAGGGCCATGCTGAAATGTAGCACACAAAAGCCCACACGCAAAACAAGGAATCGCAAAATTTGCGAATTCCTTATTTTGCGAATGCATTTAAGGAATCCCAAATTGCGATTTCTTAAATGCAATGTAGGAAGCACCCAAGTTGTGCGATTTTGGCATAAGGAATCGCAAATGACCACCAACTTCAGGTTGGTGGTAATTTGCGATTTCTTTGAAAAATTCACTAGTTTGCATTTTTTAAAGTGCCATGTGGCGCACATACAGCTTAGCGCATGTATGTGCGCCACATGTGCACACATGTTTATTTCAGGGGTGCAAAAGGGTGTCCTATTGACACCCTTGCAACCTTGAAATTGCATTATCAATTTGCGATTCTCTAATTGAGAATCGCAAATTGAGAATGTCTTCCTATTCATTCCTATGGGCCTTCTAGCCCATAGGAATGAATGGCAATATATTACTTATTTGCGAATCTCAATTTGAGATTCTCAAATTAGGAATATGTGGGATTCGCAAAATATTTTGCTAATCTTACCTACATTGCGTTTTGCGATTCTCTAATTGCGATTCCCATAAAATCGCAATTTGAGAATCGCAAAACACGTTTTACCTACATATGCCCCCAGAAGAATACTCTTGGTCACCAGGTCAGGAATATTAGAAAAAATGGCATCCACAGTATGCCCTGCAGAATGAGAAGGGGCTTTTACTAATAAATTGAGATCAAAATTAGCCATATTGTCAATTAGAACATTGAAATGTTGGGAGCTCCCAAAATACTGAAATTAATAATATATAGGTTATTTTCCAGCAAGTCACTGCTGACAATTCAATTCAATTCAAATAGACTTTATTCGGATTTCACAGACCATCCATAAAAGCACATAATCAGACATTTTAAAATACACATCAAACTACAATTTTGGGCCGTCAGACATTACATATAAAAATATAATTTATAAAAAGACAGCAATGAAAACACAAGAACCTACTAACTGGGCTGTACATAATACAACTGAATAATATGTTAAATTCCATCAAGACATATTTTAAAGTGCAAAGTGAATGTTTAACAAAGCTAATCAATTTTCAACGACCTGCGTGAGCATACAATTGCTTTAAGGAAGCTACTAACTCTAAAAATTAATTCATCAGATCCTAGCATTAAAAAGTGTCTATAGGCAAGGTTGTGGCTAAGCAAATCATATTTCTTACAATATGGTATTAGATAATGTTTTGTGAATTTCATATAAAATCCACAACCGAAGATAAAATGGAGCATACTCTGGGTTCCACCGTGGTCACAAGGACAATATAGTTTTTCCAAATTTTTAGTATAACCCAGTGGAAAGCAGATGAGATTTATGATGCTCCTGTCCCTGAATCTAAATAATAAACATCTGGTCCATCTACCCAGTTTTTTACATAAGTAAGGCTGGGGGGACATCGGGGATTCAATATGAGATTCCTGGATTGATAAATAGTCGACTGTGGATTGTTTCACAAAAACTGCTCTTTCCCTTTCATTCTGGAAACGCTGATAGAGTGCACTTCTCACCAAATTTTTATGAGAGGCGTCAATCCTATCTGGATATGTGAACAGGTGTCCGTAATTGACGCTCTTAAGGCTGCTCTCTACCGCATTAATCCATGGGATTAGGGCTACATTATCACTTTTCAGACAGTCTAAAATAATCTCACGAGTCAATGAGGCTGCCGAGTTTTGCCATATCCTTAGCCAAAATAATGCAGGTCTTGCTCTAATAAAATCCTCAACATATTTTAATTTTAATTAATTGTGACAAACAAAAGTCGGTGCGCTAATAACTCCCCCCAGGATTTTTCGACAAAATCTGTTCTCTTCGCTCTGTATTGGTTTACAGTTTGAGAACCCCCAAACTTCTGCACCATATGTGCCAGTTGGGAGACATTGGGTTCGATAAATTTGTAATAGGCTAAGAACCACATCAGCCTGACGCGGTTGGCGTAGGGAGGTGATAGAATTAATTGATTTTGAGAGTTTGTTTCTCCCCATCGCCACGTGTGGTTGCCATGCACCACTATTAGAGAATAAGAGGCCCAGATAGGGGAAAGTGCATGTGCTTTTTAGAATGTTTGAACCTATCACAATCTTTGGGATTTTATAATTTTTAGGGCCGCAAGTCATGATAAACGATTTGTTAAAATTAGTGCACAGCCCAAGATCGGACATATAATTAACGAATCCCGTTATTAAAATACGTAGAGCATTCGGAGTGCGGCCCATAAGGACCGCATCATCAGCGTAGAGTAACGCCGGGATAGGTTTCTTATTGATAATTGGAACGTCCTTTGTCAAATTGCACAGGGAATGCGTTAATTCATTGATGTATAAGATAAAAAGCAAGGGGGCCAAGACACAACCCTGTCTTACCCCCTTGCTAATTAAAATCTCATTTGAGACCTCACCATCATTATTTAAACGAACTCGGGCTTTCAAGTTACGATGAAGATTAGCCAGAAAGTGAACTAGGGGTTCGTCCAAACCATAATTTAAAAGAATGGACCACAAGCGAGAGCGATTAACGAAATCAAACGCTGAGCTTAGGTCCATAAAGCCAAAGTACAGAGGAGATCGTTTAGCTTTCGTGTATTTGGCCATTATGAGGTTAAGGTTTAGACATTGTTCCACCGTCCCAAGCTTGCTCCGAAAGCCGAGCTGGCAACGGTGGATGATGGAGTTATCGTCTGCCCAAGTGCTTATTTTGTCAAACAAGACCCTGCCAAGGACCTTCAGGGTGTTGTCGATCAAAGATATTGGACGATAACACCCCGGGTCCATCCTATTTCCCTTTTTAAAAATAGGCACAATGGTACTGCAAGACCATGTGGGAGGGATAGATTCCTTACCTAAATTATTAAAGAGATTACAAAGTAGGGGGGCCCAAAACCATGTATTTGATTTTATCTGGTCGATGGACAGACCATCCGGGCCAGGGGCCTTGTTGCCAGCACTATTTGCGATGGCTTCCTCCACCTCCTCTAGTGTAATGACTACAGTATCATCTGGGAAAGTGTCCTCAGCAGAATTCCCAGCTGTGGCATAGAGCTTAGAAAAATGGCTGACCCATGAATCACCTGTGATATTACAATTTATCGGGGTGATATTACAGCCCAGGGCTCTCAAACTTTTTACTTCTTTCCAGAAGCCGGTGGTGTCTTTTAGGGCGGTTGTTTTGGTGAGATTATCCCAATGGCTTATTAGGAGCTCTTCAGTTCTTGTTTTTAAAACCTGTTTATTTTTAAAACGTAGTGAACTGACAAGGGAAATATCTCGGGGTTTAGCTTCAAGAGCTTTCCTGAGTTCTCTATTAGCCCTGGAGCAATTGGTATCAAACCATCTTTGAGTGTTTGTATTATGTTCTAATACCGGTCTGGAAATAGCCCTTTTTATTGCTGCACATAGATCACAAAAGGATCTAGTAATATCAGGTCCACCAAGTGTTAAACAGTTGGAAATCAACAGGGGATTATTCTTAATTACATTGGTCAAGATCTCTCGGTTATTAATCCCTCTCCAGATGATTCTTAGTCTATCAGACGATACATTAATATTTTGAGCTCCGACCTCACAAAGACCTACAGGCTTTTTAATAGATTTAAGATGAATTACTAATGGTAGATGGTCACTGTATGGGCTACTGACAACCTTAGATTTAATTAACACTTCACTAAGGGGGGGAGAGGTAAACATATAATCAATCGTGGTTGAAGAACCACGACCAATATACGTGGGGGCCGGTACCTTTCCCTCATCAATTCCAAAATGGCCCATGACATCATCTAGATCTCTACATTGTAAAAGATCCAATAATTCCGAGCCTCGTCTACAGGGCGGAGATGTAGTATAAATATGAGCATTAAAGTCTCCGCCAACACAAATACCATCGAATAAACCGTATTTTTCACCATCCACAACATCATCTATAAACTTAAACAGTTCTAGAAAGGTGGGGTTAGGATGGTTGACAAAATCATTATTATAAAAATTTATAAAACAAATCTTTACCCTTGCAGCATATTTAACGGCTACCAGATTTTTACTAACCACATTTAGAGGTTCAATTTTCGTATCCTTAGAAATTTTTGCCCAGATAGATAGACCGCCACTTGGACGTCCCAAGGCAGGGGTCGGTACAATACGATTGTGGCAAAAGAAACCCTCCAACAATTGGGTAGATGTACACCATGTTTCCTGTAACATTACCACATCAAAGTTACTTATCCAGGTAACCCATTCTTTGATTTTCATCTTACCTGGGAGCCCTGCAATATTCCAACTAATGACACTTAGGGTGTCAGTTGATGGACTAATGGTAGAGGGAGTAGGAATAGTGGGACAGTCTGAACAAGCTACATGTGGTAGGACTAATCTATCTGGACAAGATTTATTGGTGCGTATAGAGTTGACCGTATCCAATGGGACTGTGCTAGCAACCTTATCCACCGTGGTGGGAAATGTTGATGGTTGTCAGTCTAAACTTTCTAAGTCCGATAAGGCGGAGAATCTATTAGCTATAGGGACGGTGTAAGAGGCTGTCTGAGTTGGTCTCTGGGGGGGCCTATAAAAAAACCCCAAAGGGTGGAGGCTTATTGTGGTGGATGTACTGGCATAGGTGTTACGTGTGTCCATGAAATATTTCACAAAGTTCGGATGTCTAAAGTTAATGACTATACAATCCCCGCTAATATTTTTCTGTTGTGGCCCCACCCAGCTTACCCTACGAGTTAGTATAATTTCATTTGATATGTTCCATCTTGCCCCTCTATGTTTTGTCAGCCAATTAATGCATTTATTATGTAGTTGTACCCATGACTCACTTTGACCTTCTTTCAGAGCAGGTACGCCAGCTAACACTAAGACATACGGGCAAGATTCTGGGGGTAGGTTGAGGAACTGCCCTAAATTATTAGCAGGTCTGTTTCTTACTAATGGGCCTCCGCCAGCCCTTGTATCCTCCGGAGTAATACCTATCCTATCTGTTCGGGGGACTAGCGGGGTCTTGGCATCCGGGATAGAGGTACCAGTTATTGTTCCTTCTAGACCAGGGGGGTCATGATCAGAACCCGTGAACAATGTAGGTAAAATGTTAGCAGAGGTACTGTTAGATGGCACAATTTTATCAACAGTAAGACCCTGCATATTTACACGGCTGAAATCAGTGGCGACATTCTGATACCCCTCCCTCAGATCCTTGCATAAGGTTTCTAATTTACTCATAATTTTATCACCTCTAACAACGTCTAAGTTAATAGATCCTTTCCTTTTTATTTCCTCTTTTTTAACAAGGTTTTCGATTTTGTCCAGTCTCTTAAAAACAGTATTAAATTGTTTGACTATTTGAATTTCAACTTGTTTAAAAATAGTATCAACAATCGTTTCTATCAAGTTGCCATTGGATTTGAGTAAAAAGTTTTGATCGGTGACCTCAGTCTGGGTACTGACTGTATTGACGCTACTCTCCTTGGATGACATAGAGACTCTACAAATACTTTTGTCCGCGGTTGGTGACTCTAATCTTTGTGTGAGAGTAGTAGGTCTCTCGGGTCCTTCATCCAATGGAAATGACGAGAGTAGTGAGTCCTCATTGGCACTTGATGTTACTATTTCACAGTCTTTGGCTTTATCTTTATTCCACAAACTCTGTGGCGTTGGTTGATTTCTGCATCGACCTAATTGTTTCCTTTTATTTACTATACTTTTCTCTGGGCCTCTCTTACGTTTCTCTCTTACAGGTTTGTTGGAGCGTGGCATTTTGTCTGGTGCTGGCTCCGCTTGACAGTCTGTTACAACAATAGTCCGCAAACTAGATTTTCCAGTGGTCATACTTAGAGTGTCCACGTTGCTATTTGTTTTAACGACTGTTACTATGGGGGAGAGGGGGAGGTCCGGATTAGATAAAGCCTTAGATGATTGTGAACATGGCACAGTAGTAGTAGTGGTGGGGAATCCAAAAGACATTCTACGTTCAGTGTCAGCGATCTCATTTGTAACCATAGTGAGAGCATTGGCCAACAATGCATCTATTGATGTGGGCGAATCAACAGGGGCGGTAGTAACAGAGCAGGTAGTTTTCGTAGTACGTTTACCCATGCTTGAAGTAGTTACCTGTTTCGTATGTAGACTCAAGGGGGATGGCCCAGCCCGGCCTCTTCCGTCCACTGAGGGCCACAGAGGGCCCGCCCTTTGCCCGGGCTTAGCCCGGCGCCGCCCGCGCGCGTCCCGCGAGGCGAAGGGCGGCGTCAGTTTTGTAGCGCCTTCGGGCGCGAAAATGCGGCACTTCCGGGGTGCCAAGGATCATGGGAGATGTAGTTTCCCAAGCGTCTCCCCCCACACAGCGGTCGCGTTCGTCCGGCGACGGCGGGAGGGAGATTCAGGCGTCAACAGGGAAGGCTGCCCCAAGGATCAGGATGCACAGCAGGTAAGAGCAACAACACTCAGGGATTGTTTCCACTTCGTAGCACCGGGCCCCGCTCTGCCAAGGGCGGCGTCAGTTTTGTAGCGCCTTCGGGCGCGAAAATGCGGCACTTCCGGGGTGCCAAGGATCATGGGAGATGTAGTTTCCCAAGCGTCTCCCCCCACACAGCGGTCGCGTTCATCCGGCGACGGCGGGAGGGAGATTCAGGCGTCAACAGGGAAGGCTGCCCCAAGGATCAGGATGCACAGCAGGTAAGAGCAACAACACTCAGGGATTGTTTCCACTTCGTAGCACCGGGCCCCACTGCTGACTTCCAAAAAGTTTATTCTGGGGCCAGGCGGCAGATATATCAGTAATCCATAAAATCTAGATGACTAAAGGTTCACACTTAGGGCCTAATTATGAGTCTGGCGGTCCAAAGAACGCCAGACTCGTGGAGGCCCAGAGGTGATGGTCTTCCGACCGCCCTATCACAATTAGGGTGGTTGGTTCGCCATTGCCCCGCTGCAGCTGCCAGGGAACCACCTTTTCCAGGTGGTGTTACGGTAGTCAGGAGGCCACAATATGCTGGGTGAGACCGGTATGGTCTCGACAAGCATATTACGAGTTTCCTCTCTGACACAGTCTTCATGGCAGTTCCTTCTCCATGAAATCTGTGGTGGAGAGGAAACAAAGGTGCTTCTGCGCCTGGGGTGCATGAACAGGGGCACAACATGTGCCCACCTGAGTGCATGCACCTCAGTTCCTGCACGGCATGGACTTTACAAGTCATGTCGTGCAAGAACTGTTTTTGGCATTCCCATTGTGGTGTCCATTTTGAGGGCACTGCCATGGGAACGCAAAAACAAAGCACGCCAGACAAGAGAAATACTCGTAATCTGGAGGGCGGCCCAACCACGGGTTTGGCGGTGCATTCGAGGGTGGACCCGGCGCTACACTGCCAAACTCGTAATCAGGCCCTAAATATCAATCTCATCCTTATAAATTAGAGCCAGCTCCCCCTTTTCCCCCCGTCCCTGTTTTCCTAATCTGTCTAGCCTGACAATTGTACATCTTGCAGGGAGAGCAGAAACAATGTCTGGGTATGAAAAGTTGTCTGCCCATGTGTTTTGATAGTAGATGGAAGAAATACCATCTACGATGTGTTCTGGGTAAGGTAAGAAAAACAACAAGACTATATTTCAAGCTACCGTCCTACTTATAGTCCAGATTTCATAACTTGTTCAACTACCAGCAACAGAGAGGGATGGTAAGCAATGGGAGATGATGAAGTGAGCTGTTCTCACTGGAAATGCAGCGACATGAGCTCTGAGCACTCAACTTCCAGAAGTTTAGTGAAACATTATGGAAATGTGATATATATGAGCACTTTATGGCAACTGCCTACAGAGAAGGCGCAGGCAAACACTGAGCCAGCAAAAGCATGGCAAAGAGAGAACAAGGGATGTTTACTTAGAGCAAAAGGCCAAGCTTGGGCAGATTTCCAGGTTAACATAAAACATTTTTTGCCTCTATTCTCATAAAAGGGTACAGCCCACGAAGGTGGGCAGCTTCCACAATGCCAGTGGTGCTCTGAAGGTATTAGACTCAAAATACAATGTCTGTTAATTGACCTGGCGTGCCTAAACATACAAGCATTTGCAATGCAATAGGTCTTGCATTTGCGAGAGTTAGAGCTATTTGCGCTGTAAATCGCAATGTTGTTTACCTATGTGCTTTGGTTTGAGTGTAGTGGATGTATGTGTTGTGAAGTGGAATTATGTGGGTTGTATTGGAATTGTTAGTTGTGGAATTGTGTGGGCTAGAACTGTGTGGTGTGGAGAGTATTTGTGCAGTAGAATTATGTTGAATGGTCAGAACCACTGGAATTTTGCCGCCAGGGAGGTTCAAATTATGTGACCAGGTTGAGTAATAGAAGCGGCAAGAAAAACCAAATTATGCGACACATTTTGTGATAGTATTACTTTATTATTTTGATCTTTTTAAGCTTGTTAACACTGCCTGGGCATTCGTTTTACCTCATTATTACCAGTGTAACACACAAATATAGCAATAAGTTACAGAATAGTGACTAGTCGACTATGAAAAGGGCCTTTCACTTTGCGGCAACACATGTTGCTACATTTTTATTAACTTTTGAAGCTTTTGAGATAGAAACAAATTTATTTTTTGTTAAAATCTGAAGATTATGTGGCAGATGATGGATTATGTAGCAAATGCTGTACACTACAATCATGTGAAAATTGCCACAGCACAATTCCAGTGGCCCTAGGTATGGTGAATAGATAATCGTGAGAGCTTGAGCCATTGGCATTGTAAATGGCAATGTATTTTGCCTATGTGTTTAGCCCAAACTCCAATTGCCGTATGAGATTTAAAATTTTCAAGGTACATATTATGAAATTATGAGAACAGAAAGAGGGAACAATTGGTTTGCTTTAGACATTTAGGGTCGTATTTACAAGCCCCTTGCGCCACCCGTGCATCATTTTTTCCCAAATTAAAAGTGACGCACCAGTGGAGCAAAGGGCTTGTAAATAAGCCCCTTAATGTGAAAATACAGAGAAAGGAGCTGCATTTTTTTCTATACCGAAAAACTTTTGATACTATTTGAAGTTACAGTTTAAGTTTAAGTAGCAACCTTAAAAAAATGGTTTTCACAAAAATCAGGCATTTATTAAAGCATGAATCAACCTTCTGACACTAGTGGGGGATATAAAACAGGACAGACAGAGCGTTTACCAAGGCCAAAGCCAGACTAGTAGCAAGTAAACAGCGAAAAGCTATAGAGACCATGCAGTCTTTATCACACCCAGGTACTGAATGCCAAAGATAAAGCTGCCTCTTCCGCAAAACCGTGCTAGACAAGGCATTTACTATGTATAAATCTGATAGCAGCTTCTGTTTTAAACATTACTACTCAAAATGATCCTTTATGTGCACAGTGACCATTTGCATTGAGAAAACAGTGATTATTAATGCCCGGTTACTCACCGGTAATCTTCATTACTCCGAGTCCTGGTCTTCCCGTTCCATTCCTTAACAGTGAGCAGCTAGTCTGCTCCACAGAAAACCTATACCTAGCAGATCTTTCACACCTCCCCCAATATGGCGCCATCTTGTTGGTGTGCATAAAGAGGAAGTGCATCATGAGAACATCCTGAGAATACCAAAGAAACCCAGAGAAGAAACCAAACACAAAACAATCACCTGAAAACAAAAACAGGAAGAAAGGGAAGGGCTCAGGAATGGAACAGGAAGACCAGGACTCAGAGTAATGAAGATTACCGGTGTGTAATCGTGCTTTACATCCTTGTCCGTCTTCCCGTCCCATTCCTTAACAGTGAGCCCATACCCAAGCGCACGGTGATTGCAAGAAAAAAGACCAAGAAAGGCATTAGGACAGGTCCATTTAATAACAAGGAAAGCAGTACAAATCACAAACCATGCGCAGCAGACAAAACATGAGCGCCAAAGGCAACCGAGGCCTCCACCCCCAACTGAAGACGGTAAAGGGAAACAAAGGTATGGGGATAGGCACACGTGGCAGCATTACAAATGTCACACAAGGAGGCACCTTTAAACATGGCCCAGGAGGAAGAGACACCCCAGGTGGAGCTACCCTGGACAGAAGAAGGGAGAGGACAGTGAGAGGACTCATAAGCCAAAATAACAGCACACTTCACCCAACGAGTCAAAGTGGACAAGGAAGGACGAAGGCCCTTCCCAAAGAGTCCGTACGCAACAAACAAGGAATCAACCTTCTGAAAATCACTGGTCCAATCCAGATCGATGTGGAAGGCCCTCAACACATCGAAGGAATGCAAAACCTCCTAACAGTGGAAAGAAGACAAAATCTTGGGCAGAAAAAACTGACTAGGACGCAGAATCACCTTGTCAGAGCAAAAGGACAAAAAAGGGGGGAAGCCATCAAAGTACCAAGCTCACCAACCTGTCCCCCAGAAGAAACGGCCACCAAAAAAAGAAATTTAGCCGAAGGGAAATTAAGGTCAACTGAGAGCAAAGGCTCAAAAGGGGAGAGGAGAGCATGAAACAGGACGCTGCATCAAAAAGCTCTGCAAAAGACGAGCCACCAATGGGGAGACAGAAATCACAGAGGAAACCCAAAAGGCAAGAATGGCCGCCCACTTAGCATGGAGAGTGGATACAGCCAGACCCATGACAAACTCATCACGCAAAATGTCCAGCGTCCGCACAGCAGTACAGGAGGAGGAGGAGGAGGAGACCCTTCCCCAGGCACCAGGAGGAAAAGTGTTTCTAATGACGGCAATAAGACTTCAGGGTGGAAGGCCTACGAGATAATTGGATGCTCCGGGCTACCTTGAGCGAAAAACCCTGGTCCAACAAACCTAGCCTCTCAAGTGCCAAGCCCCCAGCTGGAGGCGACGCAGAGAGGTCATGCTGAGAAGAGGAGCACACAGTGGAGAGGGACACAGGGGAAAATGCCAATGGGGGCACACTGACAAGGCCAGAAGAAGGGAAAACCACGGCCGACGGGACCATTCCGGTACAACCAGAAGAACCTTCGCCCGATCCACCCGAATCTTCCGGAGGACTCTAGGGATCAAGGCAAATGGAGGGAGGGAAGGCAAACAGGAGCCCCAGGGACCACAGAACGGAGAAAGCATCGATCCCCCAGGCCAGCCGAGAAGGAACAAGGCTGCTAAAATGAGGAAGAAGGGCAGAGTCTACCGAGGCAAAGAGATCCAGCCAAGGAAGGCCAATCCGGGAAAGAATCTGATCGAACAGAAGAGGGGACAGACACATGGCCACCGAGGAAGGACACCGCAGGCCCATTCTCCCTCCCCGGAAGATAGAGAGCCGTCAGAGAAAGGAGATTCCGCTTGGCTCACAGACTGAACCTCCCGGAAAGGAGAAACAGAAACCGGCACATACCCCCATGCCGATTCACATAAGCGCAAACAACCTGGTTGTCGGTCTGAACAGAGACAGAAGGAGCAGAGCAAACCACAGAATTGCCAACCAAACCACCCTCAACTCCTTCAAGTTCGGCGACTGAAGAGCCTTGAACCGGGACCACCGACCCTGAACCTTGGAAACCCCCAGAACCACACCCCAACCCACTGCACTGGCATCAGTCGAGAACACCACCACAGCTGGAGGAGGAAAAAGGTCAAAACCCCTGGAGAGAGACCGAGGGGACAACCACCATTGAAGAGCAGCCCGAATCCCCGGAGAAACAGGAAAAAGGGCGTTGTAGTCCTGAGAGGCTAGATCCGAGTAGCCCAGAATGGGATGCAGGAGGGTATACAAATGGAGACGGGCCCATGGAAGGAGATGCAGAGTGGAAGCCATCTCCCCTTGACTCCACGACCAAAGCCGGGCAGACACCTGGGACTGAGACAGAACCCACGAAAGATGCCTGAACAAAGTCAATAGTGTCTCCCGGGAGAGGAACACCATCCCCAGATCCATCTGGAAGAGAGCACCTAGAAACTTCAGAGTCTGGGAGGGCTTCAGGAAGGACTTCCTGTGATTGATGAGGAACCCATAGTACTCCAGAAGACGACAGACCTTGTCCACATCCTTATGTGCCTGAGAGAAAGAAAGAGAAATAATCAACCAATCATCAAGGTAGGGAAAAACTTGAAGTCCCTCAGAATGGAAAATTCCCACCAGAGGGGCCAAGAGTTTCGTAAAAACCCTTGGCACCGATGAAAGGCCAAAAGTAAGCGAATATAGCTGTTTACAATGCATGCGAAAACATCGCATGCCTTTACAATGCTGTCGTTACAACGACCACGTGGTTACCACGCGTACCATTACATCGCAAGTCGTTACAACGACTTGCTGTAGGGGGTGCGCTGAACTTAGGAATAGTATTATTTACTATTCCTTCTCCAGTTTGTGCAAAGCACGGAAGGTGTTGGATTGTATATTCAACACCAGGGCCCCTCCTACAGCAAGTCGCTGAAACGACTTGCGATGTAATGGTAGACGTGGTAACAACACGGTCATTGTAACGACTGCATTGTAAAGGTACCGCATTGTGGAGACAGCAATGTAAACGCAGTTTCCCAAAGAAGAACCAGGAACTGAAAGTGCGGGGAGTTGACAGCAAAGTGAAGAAACCGCTGATCCGCTGGATGGATGGGCACATGCAGATAGGCGTCCATCAGGGCCAGGGAGGCCAGGAAGCACCCCAGCAGCATCAGTTGCAGGATAGACAGCAAAGTCACCATTTTGAAATGACAACGACGAATGTAGAGATTGACCCTCTTCAGATCCAACAAATGGCGCAAGTCCATTGTACCCTTTTTGGAGAGAGGATGGAATTACAACCCTGCCCCAGCTCCAGAGGAGGAACCTCCACAATAGCAGCCTTCTCCAAGAGAAGCTGAACGCCCTCCAGCAAGGCCACCCACCTCAGAGGATGACGCGGTAGAGGAGTCTCCCAGGAGACCAGAGGGGGAGGAGAAGAAAACTTGATCCGGTAACCTGAGGAAAATGTCTGGACCGCCCATGCATCTGGAAGACTCAGCCAGCGATGACAAAAGAAGCGAAGGCGGCCTCCAACTGGAAAAGGCAGATAGTCATTGCTTTAGAGAAGGAGTGGAGGCAGAACCACCAGATTGGGCCCAGGACTTGGCAGCACCAGGGCCCCCCCTGCCCCGACCCCTGCCACGAAAGGGCTGCTGAGCACCCCTGGTGGAAGGAAAGCCAAAAGCATGGCGATAACCAAACCCACGCCCCGAGAAGGAGGGCAAACAGGAACCACAAGCTTACGATTTTCAGCTGACTGCTTGACCAAGTCTTCCAGCTGGTGCTCAAACACCTTGGAACCTACAAATTGCAACTTAAGCAGGACCGACTTCTGAGAGGACTCCGCCTTCCAAGACCTCATCCAGATATGATGACAAGCAGCAATGAAGCCCCAGAAGCAGCCACTGCCGCACACAAATTATCAAAGGAAATGTCAGAGAGATAGCGCACCTGCAGTTCCTTGAAAGCCAAGAGGGAGGAGGCATCCTCCCCATCCTGCAACAGAAGAGCCAGGGCCTGGAAATCCTTTAACAGGGACTGGACCATATAGTTGGAGTAGGTTGTATCCCAGACAGCAAAGTTGGAAGCAGCATAGGAGCGCTTCACGGCCCCTTTCACCCGCTTATCGAAAGTGTCAGAAGGAAGGGCTTCATCCGACAGAACCAAGCCCTTCGTGGAAAGGCCAGCCATCAAATTATCAACGTTGACTGACTAAGGGAATTCAGCAGAAAATCCCTCCAATGGATAACACTTACTCAAAAAGCAGGGGGAAACGGATTTGTCAACATCACGCCACTCATGGGTACGTACCTTGCGCACAGCGCCGTGTAGGGGCAAGAGTCAGGATCAGGCTGATGATACTGCATAAAAAATTGGTCTTGTCAGATTGCCCCTGACATGGCCAAACAAATCAGAGAGATCTGCCCCTGGACAAAACGACCATGCACACAATTCTCCTCCTCGGACCCCACATCATCAGGCAAGGGAACAGGGAGAGGCACTTTAGCAGGAGGGCCATCTGCCTCCTGAGCCTGGAAAGCAGCAGCAACAGCCTCATTGACAAGGAGGCGCAGGGCATCCATAGTAGGGGCAGAAGAGCAAGAAGCACCTTGCTCTATGGCAGCCAAATGCAGAGGATGGGTACCAACAGCAATGGACCCGCTTAAATGGAAACAAAGTCCCGTGGCTCCCGACCTCTTGCGAAAGCCGGAAGTGCCCGACCGTTGTAAATAGGAGCCAGCCGGATGGGGAACACCCATAGGGGAGGCATGAAGGCAAGCAGAACAGAGGACGCTCCACGCCGCAGTCCCGGAAGCCTGAGGGCCCTCAACTGCTGAAGCAGGGCGTGAAGGCACCACCAGTCAAAAGCAGCCACTAGAGCAGGCCGCCACCGCGAAACAAAGTAAGTAATACTGCACACACCTGCTGAAGCCAGGCGACTGCGAAGCATTCCAAAGCCGCATGTGAATGACAGCATTGGTGGGTTACCAACCCTCGACCCGACAAAGCATAGTCCCAAATGCAAACTGGACAGGAAAGTGGATGCTAGAGCAGACCGCTGAAACACAAAAATAACAACTACTGAAAAAACATCCCCAACCACCCACCCAAAGCAGCGTGCAAAGGGAATGAAGGCAGAAAAACTGCTGCTAGAGCAGGCCGCTAGGAAAACAAAAGAAACATGAAAAAAAAACCACTTACCTGACCACCCGCTCCGCAAGGCACACGGAAACTGACAAAGTCAGGAAAAAAACGAACAGGATGTTCTCATGATGCACTTCCCCTCTATGCACACCAACTAGCGGGTGCCATATTGGGGGAAGTGTTAAAGATCTGCTAGGTATAGGGTTTCTCAGGAGCAGTCAAGCTGCTCACTGTTAAGGAATGGGCTAGGAAGACAGATGAGGAGGTGATACTACTTACCTTATCAGAATACTGCTGGGTCATTTCTAATTTCCACTGTAGTTTCTGTCGGAAGTGTTCGTGCCTTAAACAGGATCTGGACAGAGACGAGGGAAACTAACCAGACAGCCAGCCCATTTCCTGTGGGAGGTCTAACGAAAGGGTAAAGCCTAGGCCCAGATAGACACCCCATTATGTTCCCTAGAAACAAGTTAGGCGCAAGGAGGAAAGTCGCACAGAGGCGCGAAAGGCTGCAATAAACAGAACTCAGAAGGTTAAAACATGCACCAAGTGCATCCAACCCTGGCCTATCCTGAATAATCTGAACCCGATCCAGCTCGAGAATAACTGGGCATGCCCACAGGTTAACATCTCATAGTTCATTTCCAGGGAGACAGCTCACGCATTTCTTTTTGCGCATGCTCAGTAGACAAACACTACCATATGACATCCTTGATAGATTGTTGGGAGCCCTGCAGTGCCTAAGTACCTCGGATGAAGAAAACTGCACTGAATACAAAAATTACAATGTAATTTAAAGTCTAGAAATACATTTCCATACACATTTTGTCTTTCACTTTGAACATTCCTGAAAAATTTGCCCTGTAGTTTGAGCCCACCTTTCTCTAAAAAGTGTAATCCCTGTGAGGTAGTATATTTAAGTTTGAATTAGAGTTGTTGGTCAAGTAGATCAACAAGCTGCTCACTCCCATGACTTATTATAAGCATTTTAAAAAAGCTTACAATTTAACAAAAGAATATAACATGAGATGATCCTAATGTGCATCGCAGTACAGATGACTGATGAAAATAAAATATAGAGTAATGAATAGTGAAAACCCGGGTCACAAAACACATATATAGCTATTTTGAAAGTAATAAACAGTTTTGAAGCATGGTGAGAAGCCCAAAAAAAGCTACTGGTAGAAAAACCGCGTGCCCATCCCAGCCCGAACCAGTGCTGTGCCTGTCAGGCTTCTGCATACAGCCCCAGGGAAGAACGCTCAGTGAAACAAGTAATGTGGCGGGAGTTGTTTATGGCCACATCCTATCGGGCAGAATTTCGGTGTCTCAGGGCTCAAATGAGCCCATCAAGGGGGTATATTTACAAGCTGGCGATAAAAAATTATCGCCGCTTTTGCGGCCGTTTTCGGCCGAAAAGCAGCGATAATTATATCGCCTAATTAGCAAGGCCACGCTAACGCGTGAAACCTTGCTTTAGCGTGGGGATTCCTAACTCCCAGCTTTGCATCTCTAATGATAAAAAGTGGGCGTTCCTGAACTAACATGACAGGAGAAATGTCGCTAAGCGACATTTCTCCTATCATCAAGCCCCACGCTATGAAGCATAGCGGCAGGAAAAGTAGCGATAACCCCTGTTATCACTACTTTCCTTATGCCTGCTTCAGGCCTGACTTAGCCATGATATCCTATGGAAGGTGGATATCATGGCTAAATTTGCGAGTCCCTATCAGCAAGCTAACGCCACACTACGTGAGATTATCGCTGGGTTTCCATATCACATTAGGCTGTTAGCTAGGATTTTTATCACTGAGGAGATAAGCGTTGCTAATAGCACGCTATCTCTGCGATAAAAATCCACGTTACCCGGTGATAATTATCCTCATGCTAAGAGCGCTGAGCGATAATTATCGCGGTTGTTGCTGATATGCCCCAAAGTGAGCTAACATGTCTGTTTTATGATTCTTAGCGTGTGAGCGGCTGCACACTCCCTAATCCAGCTTGAAGGGCTCACACTAGGCAAGTAATGTGTTGGGAGGGTTGAGAGATGGGACAGGAGCAGCAGGCACAAGGGGGAGTGGTAGGCGCTGCGATGCCTCATGGCTCAACAGAAACCAGGAGCAACGTACTTATGCTCCACACTCTGTGAAAAGCAGAACAATGTATAACTAAACTCCGGTGAAAAAACAGAGACTGTTAGAAACAATAAGACTCCTTTAAAAAATGATAATGCCACAATCAGAAACACCGTCCATGCCGGGGATCGTGTCCCCACTCCTGCAATGTGTAAGAGTACTAATGAAAACATAATTGAAAAGAATTGTAAATTACATATTACCAAACCATTCGATATGCTGAGATTTAATCGAGGATATCAAATATTCAGACAACCGTGCATGCCAGTAAACCAAAGTGTGACCCCAGTAAAATATACCCAATTACCTGTGCAGAGGTCGGAGAGTGTCATTGAGTGTACAATGTTGCCACTACAATGTTTACATCGTCAGAGAAAAAGTGAACATCATGTGGTCGCTGCAGTGTGACAGCAAACACAAAAAGAGTTCCACAAATATATAATAAAGATAACAAGTGTAAGGAGATTGTACTTGGTCGCTGCTCTCAGGGATGGATAAAAATGAAAGGAGGCATGACAAATGCATGCCAGAAACAAAAAGAAACAAGGATAAGAAGAGTGACAAAGGAACAAGCTAATCAGAGGCCTTTGGGTGGGCATAAAGCCCACAGACTAATTACAGCATGTTGAGACACGTGCATGCCAGCTGCCTAGGCTCAATCTAAAAATGAATGTGAACTTGAATAATGTAAGTGGTGCTCATGTTGTATGCATAAAACACATTGTTTCACTCTAGGGTTCAGTGAACTTCTGACGTCACCTTTATGACTGTTTGTACAGAATGTACTTTGATGAATAGTGTAACTTGAGCTCAGAAAACACACCTGTTTAGCAAATATGAATGGCTGGGGCCTGGGGAAGTGAATTTATGTTCACCTGAAAGGGCAAACAGGTGTACAAGTGGCATTAATTTGGAACAAGACAAAAACGGTATGTACAGTACTAAGGACCCTTCTCATGGATTTTTTTGTTTTTTGTATTTTGGAGCCAACAGATTTGTACAGCCATTACATGACTATGTTCATTCTGGAAGCTGTGTGGTTTAAACTTTTGGGGACAGATTTACAAGCCCCCTGCGCCACCAGTACGTCACGTTTTTGTCACGTACTGGAGGCGCATTTCACTTCTCCATATTTACAAGGAGAGAAAAAGTCACCCTGTGTGGCTTTTCCTCTCCTTGTAAATATGGCCCCTTCACACACAGCACTTTGCGTGGAAGGGGTGAGACACATTTCCAGATTTCCGAGGAATCATAAATCTGGAAATGCATGTCATTGCTATGCCTCCTCAAGGGAGGCTTAGTGAGGCGTAACGAGCCGAAATGTTTTCATTTCTCCTCGTTTTTTCCTCTTTCAAAGCATGCTGCATTCTACAGCATGCATTGAAAGAGGAAAATGCCTGTAGTGATTATTTTTGTGCAGGAAGGTGCCCCTTTCTGCACAAAAACAATCTCCCCCATGACGCAGGCATCCTTGCACAATGGTGCAAGGGTGACTGCGCCAGCGCATGGCTGCAGTTTGTGCGCCAGCGTAGGGGAAAGCACAGGAATGCGACATGTTATTGTAAATATGTTGCATTCCTGTGCTTCGGAAGTGCCGCAGCCTGGCGCAGCTGCTTGCGTTGCAGCGCTTCGGCGCTTCCTTGTAGATCTACCCCGTAATAACAGACCTAGGCCCCTTAGTGTGATATATAAATCTTCAAGATATCCTTTTTTTAAAAGTACTTGATTAGAGGACTGGAAGCTAAAAAGAGTGTAGTAGCGGTCCCGTACGAGTGAGCAACTATACTGAATGACACTAATACTAATAATTACAACACTCATAAAGCAGACTACCATTTGGCTGGCCTCTAGGTGATGATCGCTATTTAGCATTCTGGGTGTTGCATTATTACACTGATGCAGCAGCTGGACCTCTAATGACTCCTCATGCAAAACCATCTAAGCAGTTCATGCGAAAATACAACCAGCTATCAATTATATTACTTTCATCAAGACCGCCTCTTTCTGTTTTTCTGTAAACTTCAGCTGGATTTTTCACAAGCCACCATTGTAGTATCGGTATTTTACACTTAATAACACCATGTTATTTTCTTAATGGAAGACAGTGGCTTCTTCAGATTTTTCTGGGCAGCAATAAAGACTGCTGAGGCTATTCACAAAGTTAGCTTACTATTGCGAGTAAGTTAAATGCGTAATTTACTTTTACATTTTGGAGTAACTTTACTACTTTTAGCTTACACAGAAAAAGTTACTCTAAAGAGTAGACTTGCTCGTCTCCGCAGCTGAAAAAAGGGGCGGGGCCAAATGTATAAGTTTCTACTGGCAAAACAAAATAGTAGTAAGTCCAGCATCAAACATGGCCAAAAAGTGATACTGCAACACCTTCCGTAGGCAATTATGGAGATACGGACTTAAAATAAAACCCCATAACAAATAATGCTAAAAGAAATTAAACTATTTAAATAGTAAAAAATATAAATAAATTTAATTGAATGTTAAGAAAAATATTTTTCTGAAGTTTAAATTAAAAAAAATCCCACTTAATGTAAAAATATATGTTTTTTATTATGCATTATTACATACTATCAGTGATGTATATAATTGATTAAAAGTAATTCAATTATATTTTAATAAAAAATGACGTTAATTTACAATTTCATTTTCTATTGTTTTATTTAAAAAATGACATAACATTTTTTTTTCTTTATTTAAATATATTCATATTTTTTGCTATTTAACAAATGTAATTTAACTTAACTTATTTCCAATAGGACTTTATTTTAAATATCTACTACCATTACATTTTATGGGAGGGTGTTGCAATAGCAGTGGTTTGCTTTGTATGGTGCTGAAATTACTCCAGCTCTGAGCTCAAGTAATTTACCACAGTCGCCTGTCCCTTTTTGCTTGTAGTAACTTTAGAAGTGAAGTTTGTGAATAGGAATGGGTTTCCTCTTTTGTGTGGGGGTGCATGTACCTCCCTTAATTCCTCTTATTCTTCCCTAAACCTCTCCCATTTAAGAGTAAACATGTCCTGGTCGCCCCACATTCACTATTAAGTAGCAAACGTACATGTGTGAAGATTGCCCCATAGAAAAGATAGGAGAGATGGAGATTTACACTTATAGGTTTGTGACTAGCATTTTGTAGTACTTTAATAGTACTATTTTAGTACTACTAAATCACTATAAAATGCTGTTAACAAATAGGCCCCTTAGTAGACATGGCCTATGAGAGTCTGAGGTGCCACAACTGTGCAAGTCCTAGCTTTGATTTTTGTTCAGAAAATGTATGTGGCACAGTCCACATCACATAAGTGAAGAGAAGACAATACCACAATAGATGAGAGGTATGTTTACTCCATGGCACCAGCTTTTAATCCTGAACATCAACTGTCTGCTTTAGAATGTTTATTAGTGTTCACATTTAGCATTCTAGAATACAGTGTTGTGAAGTTCTTATAGGAAATATACAGGATCTGCACGTTTAGACAACATACACTGTAGGATTGGTGTCAGACGAACTCTGATCACCCCCATCGGGTATGTTAGCCTTTCTGTATCAGCTAGCTCACAGTGCCTCTATAATCTCCTCTTACCAAGGAGAGAATAGTTTCTGGCAACCTCAGAACATGACAACTCTGATCCCTCAGGACTGTGGAAACAATGTACTACCTTTCGCTCAGTCACTCGTGCTTACTTAGTTTCTCTCAGAGAGATACGCCAGATAAAACAAGCTGGGCGTTTTCAATAATCATTTATTGAACAGTTGTTATTCTGGTTTAGAATAGATGTGCTGCAACAACTGTTAGACAGTATAAGATATAAATGATTAACAGTACTATGAAAGTAAAAGAATGGTATAGTTCTACCATCTTACTAAAATCATGAATACATTCAAGTATATAAAACACATGATAATAAAAGGTGCAAACTCCTACGATGCCTCCCTATTTAGATGCACTTAAATGTAGCTAGCATGGGTGGAGATGTTTAAGCCAAGAATTCTTCTAGGATCTAGTCAGCCCCATTACTTTAAGTGAGACTGTGGGATCCCGTCCTGGTCTCGAGTTGGATACACCGCAAGGGATGTTTTTTTCAGACCACTGCAAGCTGGAGTATCTGCATGCAAAGAAACTCAGCGTCTCTGCTCAGTGTGTCGGCCCGGAAGTCTCGATCTCCTCTAACTATCTTAGCAAAATGTGATGTATATATACCCATAGGTCTCCCCAGGGGTCCTACCTTGCTGTATGAATTTGTCAGCCTAAGGATGATGTCGGGCATTAACTTTGTACATAGATTTTATACGGGAGATGTCAGTCCTGCTGTGCTTCCAAGAACCCTCATGCATAATGTATGAGATTTCGAACTAAGGAAAACCTGCGTTCTAAATGCAGTGTAATATCTAAGTAAAAGGTCAGTCCCTGTAAACCGTGACAAGTGTAATGTAGGGAGAGAATATAGTAGGGGTGGGCGGAATTTGCGACATTAACTTTTGCAAATTATCGTGAAAATGCTGAAAATCTCGGCAAACACGCCGGAAATATCGCGAAGACGTGGAAGTTTTTTCCCGCCTGTTCGCAATATTTTTTGCATGATCGCGGGTCGCCAACTTACCCATGCGGTTGCTCACGGGTGCGGCCATCTTGTTTTCACTTGTCCCGCCCTCTCGCGATGCTCACTTCCTGTTCCGGGTCGCGCAATGCATGTTCGCGCCCGTTCGCAGTCGATATTTCCTGTTCGCGACCGCTTTTACTTGATCGCGTTGCTTTTTGCTTGCTCGGGGAGAACATATCGCGCGAACTTGCGCACGTGGTCGCAATAGAGTGTTTTTCACTCTATTGCATGGTTCTGGGGCCTTATTTTGAATCCTCCCAAAATCTTTTCAATCCTTTGTTTATAGCCACTTTTTTTGGATCTTTATTACTTATTATTTCTCTAACTATTTTCCTGCTTCTATATTTTTTGTTTTTGTCTACTTTTTTTTTGTTTTTTAGCTACTTTTTCTCTTTCTATTGCCTGCTATTTATTTCCTTTACTCCTTTATTTATTTTACCTTTTCTTTCCCGCCCCGTCCCCAGAACCATGTCCAAGGGTAGGGCTGTTCGCCGGCGCAGCCAGAGCCGTGACTGCCTTCCTTGCGGAAGGCGGCGCCCACAAGGCGTGCAGGCACGGGCCTTATTTGGGGAGGTGGAGTTGGCTGCACTAATTTTCTTTGTGCAGTGCCACCTCCCCTCAACCCTGGCGGCAGGTGGCAGGCCTGGGTCCGGGCACGGCCTCCGGGAGCGTCGGCAGCGGGGGGGGGGGAAGGTGCGCCGGGCAGTGTCACGCTTCTCTGGTGTCCGGCGCACCCAGGCGCAGCTGACGCACCGGTGGTCCGACATCTTGGACCGTGAGCAGGACCTGCTGGACCTGCTGGGAGTGGAGGTCCCGGGGCTTGGTGAGTACCTATTTAATTATTACTACTTTGTGTCTGTTCTTCTGTTCTGTGTTATATATTGCGAATATCTTTTTTTTCTTCCAACCAGCTAGAATGTTGCTGCTTACATGCCAGGTAATTACGTTTAAAAGTCTGTGATTTTTTTTGACACAGGTGCTCTTCTGCGCTACTACTAATCTTACTTGTTTGCAGCTTTGCGTTTGCGCTTGCTTAGCGTGATTCTTTACGAGTTTATTTTAGAGAAATTAAGTTACGTAATGCTACAGTGACTCTAGTCCAATCCTTACTTTGTCCTGTCACTAATAGATAGGGGTGGATTGATACTTAGGTTTAGGTACTTTGTATGAGCTTCTAATTTGTTAGTGGTATGCGTGATGCCCCCTCACTCAGTTACGTGACGTGCTGCTAGTACGGCAGTCTTTATTAGAACCTTTTCTAGTTTGTTCAAAGAGTGGTGGTAGGCTTAGCAGTTACTTAGCACTAGCAGATCAGCATCAATCAATCAAACCCAAATTTGGTGTATACAAAAAATGTAGTCATGTTCATGTGTCCTCCATGATTTGACCATATGCATTGTTGAGGAATACAGTGGAAATGCATACTTATTGTACAATTGGCATGCCTGGAATAGGTGGGCTAGGTTGGGTGGTACGTTGTACTTAGGCTTAGTTGTAACTTAGTATTCTGGAATCAGAATGGAAGACTGGATTACTGTTGATAAATAGTAAATTAAGTAGTCGAACTGCAAATCCCCAGATATTACTTGTTGTCCAGATGAGATCGGTCAATTTAGTTATTGCAATTGTTGTTTACATAAGTGTTTTTTCACCGTTGTTGAAAAATATTGTATTTGTTTGACACCATCCATCAATGTTTGTCTCTTTCTTATATCTTTCCTGTTCATCAGCACCCAGGGGCAGACCGACAGGGACTGGGTAGTCGGCAGGACACTCAGAAGAACACCACCAGGAGGACACCGCTGAGGGCTCCTCTGCTGGCCCCAGTAAGTCTTCTTGTTTTTAATAATATTTCTTATTCCATAACTTTTACTGCCCCATGTTTTTCCCGAACTATTGTTTGTTTCCAAATGCTATTTTTTTACCACCAATTATCCTTCGATCTGTACGGTTTCAAAAATCTTATCCCCGCCTCCGCTATGATGACTCTGAGTACTACTACTACTACATACTATCAGTCTGTCTGTACTGTAGTAGCTAGTCTTGCCCAGTTGGCCAGTGCCACTCTTTGTGAAAGGTTGTAATATAAAACTCATCTTCACCAGTAGCTCGAGCCATTGAGTCCAATCCGTTGGGTCGTCGTCTTCTTCTACTTTTACTCTTATTGATCTTGAGGCTTTGAAAATTCACAGCAACAACAGCCCTACCAGATTTAAAACTATTTTGATATGATACCCTATAGGAAATACTACTGTTGTAGGGATCTTGCACATACACAGACATTTGCACCAGAAAATAGGATGTTGGTGATGGTGGGTTGGACCTTCCTTGCACACCTCAATCAGAAATTCCGCACCCACCACAATTCCACTGATTGACTATAATACTGTCTTGTCATAACTATTAGGTCTCGGAACCCTCCCCCCAAGATACCCAACAAGTAGACAACCCAGAACATAACACACCCAACCTCTCAGTCGTGGAAGCAAATCACATGCACACCCTTACTTTAATTTGCTCACTCGTGTAAGTTAGTCCACACCAAATACCGCCAAGTCTATGTAAGTTCAAAATGTTTATTTCAATTTGAGAAGGTCTGTACACTGTTTTCTTATAAATGCAGCACCAACCGGAAAATCAATAACATTAAAAAAATATACATGATAACTGAACAGTGGTGGAAGTCAGGCAGCACCACCATCCCCTAGGAATTTAGTTTATATAAATTTATAAATGAAGATGTGAGTGAAGGGACCCCTCACCTTAGAAGAACCTAGTACTGGTAGTTGTTGCATCATTCAGAAGCTCTGGTTCGTAGAAGGGAATCTTGCATCTAATGCGAAAAATGAAATGGTGTGCGTTAGTATATTGCAACTTGCAAGCATTTCTCAGCCTTGCCAAAAAAGTGTAGCATTTATGGATAAGCAATATGGACTAACAGTAACAGTAGTACACCAGTACTTCCTAAAAAAGTGGCTTGTTAATGTTTGTTGACCGCTTGTACGCAGCGTGTAGACTAGACAGTAGCAGTGTGAGGCAGGTCATGTGGGCTCAATGGTGTCTTAAGAAGCTGCAAGGTAACGTCACATGTGCAAAAATAAAAGACACAAAGGTAAAATGGTAGCATGGCTAGGGCTAATTAAGCAAAGGCTACAATGATCATATATAACTATTAGTGTCTACTCTACTACTACCTGATTTGTACTAGTGATGTATGTTAGTATTAACTCATTTTTCAACCTTGCTACTGATCAATAGGGGGGAGGTGTATTTTTGGCAGTCCACGCGGCACCCCTTTACACTTACCTGCTCCCTGCTGATGAGAGGCAACTACCTCGAAACACGTGTCCAGGGATGGCTAATGCAACACATACTTTTTTACACACACTGTGGCATAGGCGTACTCGCCGTCGCCACTACATCGACCACAGTTCCTTGGGTCAACTTGCTGGTGTGACGAGCAGTGTGCGGCCAATTGAACTTGATATATTACGGCTCCCTTGAGCCACCGGGCTGACGAGTCCTGGATCAGCACCTGCGCGCCATGAGAGGTACTCTACCTGTTTTTAATTTTTGGCAGTCCACGCAGCACCCCTTTACACTTACCTGCTCCCTGCTGACGAGAGGCAACTACCTCGAAACACGGGTCCAGGGATGGCTAATGCAACACATACTTTTTTACACACACTGTGGCATAGGCGTACTCGCCGTCGCCACTACATCGACCACAGTTCCTTGGGGCAACTTGCTGGTGTGACGAGCAGTGTGCGGCCAATTGAACTTGATATATTACGGCTCCCTTGAGCCACCGGGCTGACGAGTCCTGGATCAGCACCTGCGCGCCATGAGAGGTACTCTACCTGTTTTTAATTTTTGGCAGTCCACGCGGCACCCCTTTACACTTACCTGCTCCCTGCTGACGAGAGGCAACTACCTCGAAACACGTGTCCAGGGATGGCTAATGCAACACATACTTTTTTACACACACTGTGGCATAGGCGTACTCGCCGTCGCCACTACATCGACCACAGTTCCTTGGGGCAACTTGCTGGTGTGACGAGCAGTGTGCGGCCAATTGAACTGGAGGTGTATATGACGCCTAATAAATGTGTAATGTTTTCTAGGCGCACTACCGACCACCCTTGCCGGGGCCAGCGAACAAGGCGACGCGGAGGGCGAGGATGCGGCAGTTGCTGCCGATACCGACGATGGAGCGGTAGGGGGAGTGGCAGCACCAGTGGCAGGCGGTGGTAAGTTAGACTCATAATCCTTAACTATTGTCGAACTTGACAGTACACTCACTGCAAGGGTGTACTGTATGTATATGTATACTGTACAGTTGTGACTTAGGGCCCCATTAGGATGGTGGGCATATTGCCCCCGCCGGGCCGGCTGGAATTCACTGCCGACACCGCAGGGGCAAACCTCCCGCCATCCCTGTAGAAAATATTCAGACCCCCACATGTCGACCAGGCGGAAAAGGGTTCTATATACCGGTGGTGTCTCTCTGAACACACCGCCAGCCATATAATCTGCATTTTGGAATGCCTTTGCGTGGCGGCATTGCCTTCCGCCACGGAAAGGCATGCAGACATTGCAGAGTATTCTTGGGTGGCCCCATGGAGGGTACCTACCTATGCTATGGTACCCCCCCCGCCTTTCAAAGCAAAACGTGACAGGCTCCGTGATGGGCCCGTCATGTTGTGCTTGGAAAAGCAGCACAACATTTTAGCATTGCTTTCAGCAAAGCCAACCAGAATGTAAAACAAAACAGGATGCGCCCGCCACTGTGCCGGGCGCATCATCCTAATTAATTGTCCCCACGGGACCCCCACCCTTTTTAGCATGAGGATGGCGGGCGGACTTTGTCCGCCCGCTATCCGATGTCGTAAGTAAGTATGAGTTGTTGGGGACGTTTGAAGAGTGAACTAGAAGACTAGAATTCCCTTTAATTGGCATAGGAGCGGGAGTATTGAGTAACCAATGGCCTCATCTATCTGATTTCAACTCCGTTTTGAAAGTTTTATGGAGAATAGCACCTGGTGCACTGTTCAACTAAAAAGTGAAAGACGGGTGGAAGGAAGAAGGACGGGCGACATTTAAAATGTTATGTACTACTGTGCTTTATTTTATAGTGCTACTCTACCATGCCACTATGTGTATAAATAATTACCTTGTCCTACTGTTTTTCTAAGAGTATATTTTACAATTGTCTTGTTTTTTTCTTTTTGATACACAGCTACTCCGAAACAAAATCGGAAGGAGTTGGCTGCCAAGGCACGGCGCCGGAAGCTGGAGGCAATCCAGCGAGAATACTGGCGGCTGGTGGTCTTAGCCGAGGAGGAGGAGAAGACTGCAATTGTTGAAGCCTCCTCCAGTGGCCCGGGCCCCAGCCACCGCCCTCCAGCGGTACGGCGCCACCGTCTGGCGGCTGTCCGCCGCCACCGTGCCATCTCCGGTGCCTTCCCCACTGTGGCTGCAACAGCCGCACCCTTAGACGCCGTGTCGCCCGTTTAGAGGGCGAGATGCGCCAGATGCGTGTACTCCTTGAGTCCCGCCCCACCACTTAGTCCCTGTCATCCTGTTCTGCCCCTTTTTTAATTCTTGTTTAACTTGTTTGGGCGTTACGGACTTCTATGGACATTGGTTGGGGTTAGGGAGGGGGGTGGGTCAGCTTTTGTGGGTTTAGTTTATTTTTGTTTGGGTAAATTAAATATATTTTTCTATGTTACATGCAATGTTGTTAATGTTTTGTAGGTGGGGTAACTGTTTTACATCACACTGTTTCCTTGCTGGTGCATGGCCGCCCATAGCCTGTGTTTGATTTCAATAATTGGCTGACTGTATAAGACACAAACAGATAGATGCGACACACCTCACTCATTGACTGGTCCTTCTAGTACTTTCAGTCTGTCCTCTAGTCTATGCATTCTTTGTACTGGTGTGTGACAATGAAATCATTGACAACATGTCCATTATTAATTCTGTCTCCCCCAAACTTCTCTCTTACCGGTGCTTGATGTTTATGTCCAACTGTGGCACAGCACTGGCTGCATGGTGAAGATGGTTTCCTTTTTCATACATGCCATGATTGGGGTGGGGGTGGTGGTAGCATAGTAGTAGTAGTAGACACTGGCAGGGCGGCAGCATTTGCAAAAAAAGAAAAGGAAACAGTCAATCGCCTTTGAGAGACTGTTAGAGGAGTAGTTGAATGAAGTACAGTACAGAACTTACCGAGCAACAATAATATGCTCAAATATTTGACAAAAAAACAGAATGGTGGTTAGGATAGCCTACTAGACAGACTTACAAACTATAGTTGTGTCGAGTCACTTGACTAGGCCTACAGCCTAACAGTTAGTGTTGTATATGAGAAATGACAACACACAAATCCAATCAATGCCGGCAATTCATGCTGAGGTATATGTTCCTTTGTTAAATAAAATAACCTCTGAAATATCCTACTCATGGGTGGCCAAGCAGAAGAAGATCATCGCTCTGCCTTGAAATTGAAGTAGTGTTGCTTTCACCACATCCGTCCCAGCAAGTGTGTGATTAAGTATTGGTGTACATTTAAATTAGTTACACCTCGACAATAAGTCACACAGCCCGGGGGAAGAGGGTTAGGGTTTGTTGAATGGATGGGAAGGGGGTTTTTGGGAAAGGTTTGACATAGAAAAACAGTATGCATACATAGACAAACAAACGACAATCATTGAAGACTACCATATCCATATGTTAAGGGAGAAAAAGGCAATGCATGCATGATGATGAGAGACCCGGATTACATACACTTCTAGTTCTTGTTCTGTTGTTCCGGCCTTAATACTTTTACAGATAGCAAATAGAAATTTTAAATATTGGTAGGGAAGAAACGTAAACACAGAGCAAACCTAATGATGATTGATGATAATAACAACTCCAAGAACACACTGTTGTAAAGATTGTATACAATATATTAATCAAATTATTTAAAAGAAGATTAAAGTGGATACTGTTACTGTGTTATCCTGGTAAAAAATGTGGACTGGATTTGCATCTCGGAATTCCTCTAGCTCCTCTCGTCCATCAATCTTGGGTGTGTCGCCTCGCCACTCACCACTGCCCGGCTGGAAAAAAAATGTTGATTTATTGGTAAGGTAAGAATGCATTGTAATGTTTTCCAAAGTATAGGGCAAGGCCCGGCCTGTAATTGTAGATGGGAAAACCAAAGGGGATACTGAGAAACAAAGTTGAAACAAATGCACAAGTTATGGTGTAGTGCAACAAGAACACTTTCCGAGGTGGCATGTATGCATCATCTCTACTCTAGTCTGTTTCCAGCATTGACCTTCAACAGTAACAGGAGAGAGCAGGCCCACAGTGCTTAGCAGTAGCACATCCTACGTTAACACTTTAGAGTCCTTTTTTTCTCTCAAAGAGTTGGACAAACGCAAAGCACATTATCCATTCCAAACATAGCATTTTACACTTTAAGTTAGTAAAATCAATTCACTGCAGTCATCCCACCGCTACACTCTATTCAACTTCTACACAGACATTTGGGTCTGCTCTGGTTGTTGTTGACGTGTTTACCTTTAGGCTTTTCCGTTTTATGCCACTCATAAAACGTCCTCCTGACTTCATCATCATCTCTGATACTTTTACTGACTGACTGTGAAGATCGGCCTGCAGTATAAGTAAAAATTTTATGACACAACAAGAGTAGAAATATAAATATTACTGACTTGAGTCATTCTTTATTGTGTACAGAAAGATAGATTACTAGTACACTTTGACATCACTTTGTGCACAACAAACAAACAACAGAAACACAAAGACCAATTGCTCAGAGTCAGGTGTCCAATGCATGCCATTAATTGTCATCATTACCTGTTCCTTCTCATCTTAAGTTAACGGGCCGTCTATTTCGCCATCATCATGATGGACGGTGCTGTTGTGTCAATCATACTCATTGCGCAGATTGAATGAGTCCCCTTCCTGTAGTGAATTAAAAGCAATGTATCACCAAGCTGCAGGAGAAGTACAAATTTCTTATATGCAAGAAGGGGAAAATTGAATTCACCTTGAGTTAAGTTTAGTGTGTTCTGTAGAAAGTTGATTAGTGGCAGTGCACAATTACATAAATTCATGCACAACAAACACAACAAAATCTAAATCATTCAGTCTGCGACTCTGCGTCCAATGCATGGCATCAATCATTACCTGTTCCATCTTATTTTCAGTTAATGGCCAGTCTCTCTCGGCTCTGAAAGGAGGATAGCTATAGTAGTCATCTGATTCATGCTCCACTTCTTTTGGAAGGACTAGGAAAGTTTGAATTTGTTGTTGCCATCATCCAATTATCATTCATGAGGGAAATGGAATTGAGCAGGAGATTCAGTATGATGAAGCGGAGGAGCTCGATTCGGAGGACTGTACTGTCAAATAGCAGACACCTGAAACTTGTATATTAAATTAGAAGAGTAGAAGACGGTGGTAATGGATTTGTTGTGATTCACAAGTTTATAACCGGAACGACAGACACATAAACAAAGGGGGACAAAAGGGAGGAAGACAGTAAGCGCGAGCCTAATTGTCAGGGAAGTATAGCTTGTCCTCAAACTCTGGGGGTTCAGCCAGTAGTAGGTAATCATCTGACACAATACTTCCGTCACCTGAGCCGCTGTCCTCATCTTCCTCCGTTGATTCATGTATTGTGTAATTCGGTGATATGAAGTGCTGATTCATTTTGATCATTGTTAACCTCTCCACGTTTTTTGGAGATAGACTGGTCCTTCTCAATGTTACAATGGAACCAGCAGCACTGAAAACACGTTCGGAAGAGACACTTGCGACAGGGCAAGCCAGATAGCTTATCGCCAGCCTGCTGAGCTGTGGCCGTTCAGACCTTTTCCTATACCAATACTGCAATGGGTTTTGATCAACGTACACCTCTGTTGGGTCGTCCAGATAGGCCTGGACCATTCGCTCAATGTTCAGGGTTGCTGCTGGTAAGCTTTTGTGCTGTTTTTTCTGTGCATCAGCACTGTGCTTACAAAGGCCCATCTTTACATACCAATCCTGTAATGAGAATGATTGTACTCGGCCGAATGATCCAGTTATTGTTTCTGTAGTCGATAGTGATGGTGAGTGTTGTGATTATGAGCCAAGCGCACTGCCCTCAGCCGACGAAGTTGCACTTGATTCTGCATGGCCTGCTTCAGTACTTGTTGTGGATTGATCTTGCGGGCTTTTAAGTAGCAGCCCTTCGTTTTCCAACTTACTGGCTGCTTCAGCTATACAACTTTTGTAGCGGGCAACATCAATGTCGGAAAAAGCAAGGAATGTCTTCAGTAGTCCTAATTTTGCACGTGGATCCAGAATTGGGGCACAAATGTAATGTTCTTGTGACAAAATTTTATTTTGTATCCTTACATTTTCAGCTAAGCGCCGGGATAAGCTCTCCACCAAGTCATGGGCTTGCCTTCTGTCCTCTACACCTATGTATGATTCAGACACATTATTCAGCTCATGCTCTAGCATTTGCAATAATGGGATAGCTTGGCCCATTGTACAGTCCTCCTTACTGACTTCACGTGTGAAGACCTCAGAAGGAGACGGCATCTCAGTCAGGCATTTAATTAGGCTCCATTGCTCCATGTCAAGGTTCATGCCTTTAACAGTAGCATCCCCTCTTCTGTTCCAGACATATTCATGGAGTGACCTGTACTGCTCATACAGACGATCAAGCATGTAATACGTTGAGTTCCAACATGTTGCCACCTCCTGGATGAGTGCCTTGACTGGCATCCTATGTTTACGTTGGATGATCCTCAGCTGCTTCCGAGCTTTAAAAGAATGGCTGAAATAAGTGCATATTCTTCGGCAGATGGCCAGTAAATTGCTGACTATGGGTTCTTTTTTCAGAAAGTCTTGAACTATAATGTTTATGCAGTGCGCCAAACACAGAACCCTGAAATAGGAACCAAGTTCCATGGCCTTAAGTACATTACTGCCATTGTCTGTGGCAACAAAACCAATAGCAAGCCCTCTGGGCCGCAGCCATTCCAAAACCTTGCTGCGAAACTCGTGTAAAATGTTTTCAGCCGTATGAGATTTCTCCATGGCGAACATGGCTACAGTTGCATGTTTCCGAGTACCTTCAAAAATCGCAGCTGTGTCAACAACACCTCGTGCAGATAGTTTATCTCTAACCCCCACAAAAGAGATCCAGTGTGCAGTGATGCACATGTAAACTGTGGCTTGGCAACTGGTCCACATGTCTGTTGTCAGGTGGATATTGTGCAAAGCTCTCTGCTGCAAAGCTTGTCCAACCAATTCCAGCACATCATGATGTAGTGCCGGAACAGCAATTCTTGCGAAATAGGACCGGCTGGGAACTTTCCATTTCGGGCAGATGGCAGACACAAATTCAAGGAAACCCACCCCTTCCACAAATGAAAAAGGAAGAAGGTCCAGCGCTAACATTTTAGCCAGCTTCGCATTGTACAATCGTGCCGTTGGGTGGTTGCGTTGGAACTGCCCCTCCAACCTAAACATGCTCTCAATGGAAGGCTGGCTTACTTTCCTTAGTGGTGCTGTTTTCATTAACCCACTAAGGCTCAACGACACAGATTGTCTCATTGAGGTACTCGCCGCCGGTCGCCTTGGTGTCTCACCCAGACTCTGAGTATGGCTCTTACTGCGGTGTCACTCTGATGTTACTGAGGAGGATGTGGGCGTTACCACTGCACTACTGGGGACAGGGCTAGAAATGCCTCCCTCTTCTTCACCTGCCACCGCAATAATATCGCTCTCTGATTCATCCTGACCAATTCAATGGGTTGAGTTTTTCTACTTTCTTTTAACTTAAGTAGGTGATCATCCCACACGATAGTGTGGTGTATTCTTAGATGACTTGCTTGTCCTCCGGTACCATAGTTTGTACCAAGCTTACCACGCCGAACACCTTGCCGACAAATTGAGCATATAGCAATGTTCTCCTCCTTGGCGCTAGGAGAAAAGAAGTCCCAAACTGGGGAGGAGAACTTTCTGACACTGCTGGATGTGCCACTTCCAACACCAGATGAATTGGAGGGGGTGCTTGAAATGTGACCCTGTGCACCTAGACTGTGACTTTTACTACCACTACCTACTGAGATGGTTGAGCTGGATGTAGGTCCCTGCCGGGCCTTGGAAAATATGGCAGCTGGAGGTAGTGGTGGTGTAACCTGTGTTGGTGATATCCGTGCTACATCCCGCTCAGTAGCAGCCTTTCTGGATAGGGTGAGAATGTTGGTTTCCAATCCCTTTGGGGCGGGAGTAATGTGCGTGATGACTGGCTCGTCTTCATCAACATCATCAGCCCCCTCTTCTACATCTACCTCCATAACTCTAAGTTTTTCTGGGACCTTCCTTTTCAGAAGCATTGTCTTGTGGCGTATATTACTCTCAGACTGAGCTGGTGGGAGCCAAGTGGCATCACGATCATCAGAAGCCGGGCTTGACGAAGAAGATGATGGACTAAGCCTCCTTTTCCTTGCTGGTGGTCAGGTAGACAATAGATCTTCTGAAACAGTGGTTTCACTTTGCTCCACTTTGTCTGCAGGAAGCTCGATTTCCTGAAATGCCCCTACATCAGGAGCAACAACTACTATGGTGGGCTGCGGCGGCCGCTGCTGTTCTTGTTGCGGCGGCCGCTGCTGTTCTTGTTGCGGTGGCCGCTGCTGTTCTTGTTGCGGAGGCTGCTGCTGTTCTTGTTGTGGCGGCTGCTGCTGTTCTTGTTGCGGCGGCTGCTGCTGTTCTTGTTGCGGCTGCACACTGATCTGCTGAGTTTGCGCCTGCGTTGAACTTGATTGTGTACTACTTTGCGGTAATGACATTTCTTCAACATCGCTGCTCGTTAGTAGACTGGCTACCTCTGCGACACTAAAGCCCTTGTGCCTAGGTTGGTGTGGTTGGACCGCTGTGCTGCTCCCAGCTTGGTTCCCGGACAACGCTGCTGCAGGCATAACTTTTTGGGTGCCAAAAAAAACATTGGCCGGCACACCACCAGTCGTGGTTAATGGCACTTCCTTTTTCTGTTCCTTCTTCTCACCGGCAACTTTCTTGGTACTGGACCTGGTACCTTTCTTTGGGGCCATCTTCTTCAGATGTCAGGCAGGATGCAGATGCACAGCAAGTTCTGGTCACATGTGGACGTGATGCGCAGCAGGACTTCTGTCTTGCTGGCAGTACAACGGGTAGCCGGGTGATGCTGATGACACCTTCTACTCTGTCTTTTGTGCACCTAAAAGCAAATAAGCCAGGAGAAGAACAGCAGTGAAATGTTGCATTTGTTGTTGTGGTTCAGTTACTTAGTACTGTACTAGTGCAAACAAAAGATAGTCTAGCCATTTATTACTTTTTTTTTTAACTAGGGCTATGTTATACTACTGTGTACAGCCACACACTACACTCTCAGTAAGGATAGGAAAGTTAATAATAACCACCAAAATACAAATGTAATGGAAGTGGGGTGGACCCTATTTGCCATTAAAATATTTGAGCATCTCAGCATCCATGGAGCTGCTGCTGGCAAAGGGGGTGGATGGATGGAAGCAGTAAGCCAAATAGCCAATAGGAAAACCATGCAGGCCTATGGCAAAAGCAGGACACTAATAACTCCCAGTCAAAACACCAAAAAAGGCCACCACCCACATGGACACTCACAAATCACAAACAAGCCGGGGGCCTAGAGAACAGAACACCAGGAGCTGACAAAAGGCCTATAAAAGCCAGGTAAAGGATGCATGCTAAAGCACACTGCTCTGCCTTTTTAATTAGGCCTGGGCGAAGCACTACGCTACGCTCGCGTAGTTTGCGAAGTTCGCGCTACTTCGCACTACGCGAGACTTTTTCCTTGTTCGCGATCGCGAGCATGGAAAATAAACCTCCCGGCGAGATTCACAACGCGAGAAGGTCAGGTTTCTCATTGCGAGGGGTCGCGTATGCTCGCGACCGCTCGCGATGAGAAACTACCAGTTCGCGTTGAGAAAGCTGCAGCTCGAGGAAAAATCTACTCGAGCAGCAGAAAACTACAGCTCGCACTGTGCAAGATGCCATTTTCAATGATTGCACAGTGCCGGTTGCTTGTCCGCACTGTGCAATCATTGAAAACAACATCTTGCACAGTGCGAACATGTTACTTCGCAGTTCGCGAAGTGCTACGCGTAGCTCGCGTAGTGCGAACTTCACTTTGCGTAGCTTCGCGAAGTGCTACTTCGCGAACTACGCCCACCCTTATTTTTAATGCAACAAAATGTAAATACGAACATTCACAGGCCCCAAAAAGGTCGGCAGGGTGCATGCATTGCACACCAACAACACACCAGTGACCAGACACATACAACAAAAGCATGTCTTTAAGACAACCAACATCAGAAAGGCCACCCCCAAAAAGCACACTTCCCCAACTCAATCCAATGCCATCCATGCCCTAAATGAAGTCTAAATTCAACAGACCACACAGAAAACACTAAATTAATAAAGCTGTGGCTACCTGCTCTGATCCTAGTGGATGAAAGCAGGCCTTTTGGCGGACAAGGCCAGGCAAGCTTGCAGGCCTAGGCTTCAAAATGGCCACCAGCCACATGGCCAGGCCCAACAACATCAGAAAGGCCACCCCCAAAAAGCACACTTCCCCAACTCAATCCAATGCCATCCATGCCCTAAATGAAGTCTAAATTCAACAGACCACACAGAAAACACTAAATTAATAAAGCTGTGGCTACCTGCTCTGATCCTAGTGGATGAAAGCAGGCCTGTTGGTGGACAAGGCCAGGCAAGCTTGCAGGCCTAGGCTTCAAAAAGTCCACCAGCCACATGGCCAGGCCCAACAACATCAGAAAGGCCACCCCCAAAAAGCACACTTCCCCAACTCAATCCAATGCCATCCATGCCCTAAATGAAGTCTAAATTCAACAGACCACACAGAAAACACTAAATTAATAAAGCTGTGGCTACCTGCTCTGATCCTAGTGGATGAAAGCAGGCCTGTTGGCGGACAAGGCCAGGCAAGCTTGCAGGCCTAGGCTTCAAAATGGCCACCAGCCACATGGCCAGGCCCAACAACATCAGAAAGGCCACCCCCAAAAAGCACACTTCCCCAACTCAATCCAATGCCATCCATGCCCTAAATGAAGTCTAAATTCAACAGACCACACAGAAAACACTAAATTAATAAAGCTGTGGATACCTGCTCTGATCCTAGTGGATGAAAGCAGGCCTGTTGGCGGACAAGGCCAGGCAAGCTTGCAGGCCTAGTCTTCAAAATGGCCACCAGCCACATGGCCAGGCCCAACAACATCAGAAAGGCCACCCCCAAAAAGCATACTTCCCCAACTCAATCCAATGCCATCCATGCCCTAAATGAAGTCTAAATTCAACAGACCACACAGAAAACACTAAATTAATAAAGCTGTGGCTACCTGCTCTGATCCTAGTGGATGAAAAAGCAGGCCTGTTGGCAGACAAGGCCAGGCAAGCTTGCAGGCCTAGGCTTCAAAAGGGCCACCAGCCACATGGCCAGGCCCAACAACATCAGAAAGGCCACCCCAAAAAACACACTTCCCCAACTCAATCCAATGCCATCCATGCCTTAAATGATGTCTAAATTCAACAGACCACACAGAAAACACTAGATTAATAAAGCTGTGGCTACCTGCTCTGATCCTAGTGGATGAAAAAGCAGGCCTGTTGGCAGACAAGGACAGGCAAGCTTGCAGGCCTAGGCTTCAAAATGGCCACCAGCCACATGGCCAGGCCCAACAACATCAGAAAGGCCAACCCAAAAAACACACTTCCCCAACTCAATCCAATGCCATCCATGCCCTAAATGATGTCTAAATTCAACAGACCACACAGAAAACACTAGATTAATAAAGCTGTGGCTACCTGTTCTGATCCTAGTGGATGAAAAAGCAGGCCTGTTGGCAGACAAGGACAGGCAAGCTTGCAGGCCTAGGCTTCAAAATGGCCACCAGCCACATGGCCAGGCCCAACAACATCAGAAAGGCCACCCCAAAAAACACACTTCCCCAACTCAATCCAATGCCATCCATGCCCTAAATGATCTCTAAATTCAACAGACCACACAGAAAACACTAGATTAATAAAGCTGTGGCTACCTGCTCTGATCCTAGTGGATGAAAAAGCAGGCCTGTTGGCAGACAAGGCCAGGCAAGCTTGCAGGCCTAGGATTCAAAATGGCCACCAGCCACATGGCCAGGCCCAACAACATCAGAAAGGCCACCCCAAAAAACACACTTCCCCAACTCAATCCAATGCCATCCATGCCCTAAATGTGCTTGAAAATGAAATACATTCAAAAAACACCAAAAGGAACAGTTGCTTCATCATGCACACACCCATGAGGCCATGCCCATGGCTAGCTCGGGCCTACTACTACTACCCACAAAAAAATTTTCAAAAAAGGAATGATGATAATTATCAAAAATAAATTGTAGTTACAACTACAACAACTGCAATGCCCACAATCAAACAGACACAACAACCACTTACTTGTAAAATATCCTATTCCAAAAATCCTCAAATCCAATTGCAATGATGTAGCAGAAAAAAAGAGTGATCTTTCCAGCTCCAAATCCAAAGGCAGAATGAGCAGGAGATGGACAAAGCACTGGGAGGAGCCTGCTGGACAGGAACAGGAAGTTGGAGATTCTGTGTCACTTCCTCCCTCTCTCCACCTTTTTAAAAAAGGACTCCTTGCACAAAAAAGGACAGCCAAATGTCAATGTAAGGAGTTGTTTTCATCCAAAATCAGCATTTGCAGAAGGTTTCATGCTGCTAGAGATGATATTCCTCTCCAAATTGAAAATTTTACATGTTCGAGTTCTCGAGCTTCACATTACTTCCGCTGGCGTGTCGAAAATGACATGATCGCGTTCTCTTCGTCCCTGTCGCGTTGGATCTGACGTGTTCGGGATCTCTTTCTCCTGTTCGCGTTCGATTAGACGTGCCCGCGTCCTCACCCTCTCGCTCGCGATGTAGAATGACGTGTTTGAGATCTCAATCTTCTCATACTCGCGCGGTGCATGATCGCGAGAAGAATGACGTGTTCGCGCAACAAATGACGTCATCGCGCGACAATGCGAGCGCAAACTGTTGCGAGACAGCGCAAAATGACTACCAACAATCCAATATCTCGTGGAGAACGCAACCGGGTCGGGAAAACTTGTCAGCGAACGCAGGGATTCAGGTAAGGCGATCGCGCGAATGCAAGAATGTATTTTTTTACAGCGCGAGCAAGAAACAAATTATCGCTAAGCTGCGGAATGCAGAAATTTTGACATTTTCGTGCTTTCCGCGGAACGCGAAAATGCCAAATTATCGCAATTTCCGCAAACCGAACGGAATTTTGGCCCAGGCCTAGAATATAGGTGAAGGGTAACGAGTAGACCGAGGCCTATATTATAGTAGCTATATGGAATATAACAACAGAACAAGGAGTCCTGTATCAATACTCCACACATACCTCTTCTTACCAAAACAATTGTTGGAAGCGACCATATTTTGTGTGCTTTTCCAACAGATTTTTGCTTTTGCTACCATATTTTTGTTGAATCTGTTTTTATTCACGTTAGGACTCTGCACACTTTACTCTTGCTAACCAGTGGTAAAGTGCTTGTGCTCCCCCCCTTCCAAACCTGGTACAATTAGTATATCCCTGAATTGGACATTTAATTACAAGTCCCTAGTAAATGGTACTACGAGTACCCAGAGCCTGAAAGTTAAATTCTACTAGTAGGATGTAGCACTCATTGTGCCACCCCCTAAAATGCACCATAAAACATGTCTTAGGCCTGCCATTGCAGCCTGTACGTACAGTTTTAAAGTGCTATTTCAACCTGGCAAAATAATCCCTTTTCCCAGCCACAACTTTCTTTTTAATACATATAAATCACCTCTGAGGTAAGCCCTAAATGCTCATCGGACTGGGTGCATGGTATTTAAAAAGTAGCACATGTGTTCGTACGTTTTACATGTGTTGGCAGTGAAAAATCTCCAAAGTCATTTTTCACTCTGGCAAGGCTGGCACTCCCATAAAAAAAGCAGTGGTTTGAGAATAGCTAGAACCATGGTTCGAAGGCTCAAATAAATAGTGATTCAAAATCAAATCTAATGATAGAGTCAGACTTTTATTTACCATTTTGAAAATGCAATTTTAGAAAGTTAGCCTTTTCCTGCCTAAACCAAATGTGCTTGCCTGCCAGTGTCCAGAAATGACTGTTAACGTTTCTCTTGTAGTGTGATATGTATTGGGATCAGACAGTGGACAAAAGGGTCCTGTTTGTGGGGAAGGGTGTTTTCCTGAGCAAGATAGCATGGAGTTGTACCCAGTCCCTTTCTGAGCTTCAAAGAGTAGTATACAGGCTTTACCCAGCCCCTTCCTGGCCTCAGAAGCTTCCTATCCTGCCACTAGCAAATTCAGCTCACATCTGGGCCTGCCTGCCCTTTGTTTCACTAGACAGAATGGAGACAACCCTAGAGGAAAGGAAAGAACTGGCCAAAATTAGTTTTAGGATTGGACTAAAGGGTGTCCCGCCACCCACAGGCTGACACTAGGTATAAATGTGGCATCTCCAAAACATGAAATCAGAGCACTCCTGGGTCTGGGTGGATTCAGAAGGAGGACTGCCTTGCTGTCTGAAGAAGGATGACTGGTCCTGCTTGTCAAGAACCCATGACCCTAGATGCGGCTCCAAGAGTCATTTGGCTGGCCTCCTGTTTGAGCTACAGGGGCACAATAGGCTTCAAGGGGCCTTTCCTGCTTTCAAACTGAGCAGACCCAACTAGGCCTAACATAGTCACCTCTGCTGGCCTCTGTGAGGGTGAGTCCAGACCATCAACTGCTGTCCTCAAGGTGGTGAACCCTTGACTGGTGTAAGAGTGCAATTTGTCTGGCTTAAGTGAAGCCTTCCCCATACTCGACCCCGAACGACATCACGAAACACTAAGTAGCCCCCATTGCCAGCTTCACTGACTCTGACATTGAGCGGCACCCAATTGACAGCTTCATTGGCTCTGACACTAAGCAGAACCCAATTGCCGGCTTCCCTAACTTTGACACTGAAACCAGCAGAGCAGCCTTCAAGTGTCTCTGAGACCTCATGTAGTGACTCTTTGTCTTCCCCAAGCCTCTCTTCGGACCCAAACTGCTGCCCAGCTCTGATAGAGACCTTCGACCCCCACACTGAAGCAGAATTCAGAAGGTAAACTTTCCACCAGCATGAACCCGGTCCCTCGATCTGACCTGCGGCTCCATTGCGGTCACCTGAACATTTAACTTTGATTCCGTATAGTGTAACCAGATACTCATGATTGCCGCTTTGCACTTCTTAGCGCTATTTTTACCTAAAACTTTAAAAACTAATAACTCTGGTTCTACTGATAATATATTCTCTATTAATCTAAGTTGGTTTAGGATTATTTTTGTGTGGTATTTTCACTTTATTACTGTGTGAATGCTGTTAGAAATGGGGGTCTCTAGTTTGCTTGTGGATTTCACCTTGTCCATTTAGGAACCCTTCCTTATAGTCAGGATAAGTGAGTTACACATGCAGATAACTTCTGCTCACCCCCTTGGTAACTTGGCATGAGCAGTGAGGCTTATCTAAGAGGCAATGTGTAAAATATGTGTACCTAAACACAGTAACACAGTGAAAACACTACAAAGGGACACCACACCAGTTTAGAAAAATAAAGTATCTTTATCTAAACCAAACAAGACCAAATCGACAAAACTCCAACATACACACCCTCAAAATATGACTTTTAAAAGGTTTCAAGCAATTCTATCCATAGAACTCTATGGATGCGGTGATTTTACACTAAGTACCTCAGATGCATCAAAATCCACAAGGCAAAATGGGTGCAGAGGAGGGAAGTGTCGGAAAACATAGTGATGTGTCAGTTCCTAAATCCCGTGGAGGCGATGCGTCAGTTCTGCTGCACACAGGAGAAGTGTTGCATTAAATCTGGACTGTAGAGGGAAGCGATGCGTCGAAATCCAAGATGGTTCTGGTCTGTGGGTGATGCTTCGGCAAACTTGTCGCACAGGTGCGATGCGTGTAAATCTAGACATGCTGGAGATTGATGCGGCGACAACAAACAGGCACTGTTTGATTTCTTCAGCTGCGGTCCCACGATGCATTGATTCTTTCAGTCACACAGCACGGCCTGCATCAGAGTCAATTTGCGGTCTAGGAATTAGGAGACTCATTGTGCTGAACTCGAGCTGCGACGGTTTCTTCGGTCGCTGACAGGCACTGCGTCAATTTCTTCGGCTGCACATTGTTGGATGCTTGGAAATTTCTACCGCATGTCGGTGCTGTGTTGGAAAATCAGGCGCTGAAAGGGTGATGCATCAATTTTGATGATTTCAAGCAGGTCTTTACAGCAGGAACAACCTCCAAGGCCCAGAACTGGATCTGTCACCACAAGGCAGGTCAAAACTCCCAGCAGTAGAGTTCAGGGATGCTGCAGATGGTATCTTTGATGACCCTGAGACTTCCAACAGGAGGCAAGCACTTAGAGACACTTCACAAGCCAGATACAAAGCAAAGTCTAGTCCTTTTCATCTCCAAAGCAGAAGCAGCAACTGCAGGCCAACCCAGCCAAGCAACGCACAGCAAAGGGGCAGTGCTCCTCCTCATACCTATTCATCACTTCTCCTTGGCAGAGGTTCCTTTTGATCCAGAAGTGTTCTACAGTCTGGGGTGTTAGGTCCAATACATGCACCCCTTTTGGCCTTTGAAGTAGGTATTCTACAAAGGATTGTGTTTGTAGTGCACAAGCTCTTGTTCTTTCTGGTCTTGGCTCCAGACACACTCCAGGGGGGTGGAGACAGAATTGTGAAAGACCAGGCACAGCCCTATTCAGGTGCAGGACCCAGCTCCTCCCACCCCTCTAGCTCAGGAAGGCCCAACAGCCTGGTGATAGGCCATCAGGATATGCAGGGCATGCCTCAACTCCCTTTGTGAGACTGTCTAGAATTGATGGTTAAACAGGCCCCCGTCAGTCTAAACCATACGTTGATTCCACAGACAGGCAAAGACACAGGATGGCTAAACAAGAAAATGCCCACTTTCTAAAAGTGACATTTCCAAACACACAATTTAAAAAACATCTTCAGTAAAAGATGTGTAATTAAAACCTGAGCGCAGAAAGCCCAAACTCCAAATCTCTATCTGTTCCCAGTTGAAAGTTACACTTGTAAAATGTTACAAGGCTGGTCCAATGGAAACCTATGGGAGAGCAAGTCCTTGAGATAGTGAAAAACGAATTTGGCAGTATTTCACTATCAGGACGTGTAAAACACACCATTACCTATCTTTCACATACACTGCACTCTGCCCACAGGAGTACCTTGGGCCTAACTTAGGTGTACCTTAAACGTAGTAAAAGTCAAGGTTAGGGCCTGGCAAGTGGGTGCACTGTCCAGATCGACATTGCAGGTTTAAAACTAGACTCATAGACACTTCAATCGCAGGCTGGAGACATGTTTACTGGGCTCACACATGTAGGTGGCACAACCAGTGCAACAGGCCCACTAGTAGATTTGATTTACGAGCCTAGGGCACACACAGTGCACATTACTAGGGGCTTACCAGTAAATCAAATATGCCAATCATGGACAACCAATAAGAATCACAATTTATACAGAGAGCATATGCACTTTAGCCCTGATTATTGTAAAGTGCCCAGAGTCCTAAAGTCAACAAAAACAGGTCAGAAAAATAGGATGCAAAAGGCAAATAGTCAGGGGATAAACCCGCAAAAAGGGCCAGGTCCAACAAGTGCTGTATAAATAGTGTACACATTGCAAGCCTAATTGCTTTGTGCCAGAGGATTAGGCACAGGTTTATTTAGTGACTTATTTGGCTCATCCATTTACCATAAACTCTTTCACATTTTGTAACATCTCATCACCATTCATTCTATCTAGCCATTCCCTTTTGCTTAAAGCTCCACTCAAAACTGCACTGATTTCACTCACCACGCAAACTATGTCAACATCGTCCACATCCTCTGCTACGCCACTGTCATCATGCTAAAGGCAATCTAGCAAAGCAATCAGCCGCTAAGTCCTTTGCAGCTGACACATGTTCCAGTCAATCATGGAATTCCAAAAGATGTTGTTGCCATTTGGCAATATGAGGAATTGCTCTTCCTCCCCCACAGGTGCTGAATAAATCAACAAAGCATTTATGATCTGTAATTAAAAGGAATTCAATGCTCCACACAAAATCTTTGCAGCATTAAACACGGCACCAAATTGCCAACGCCTCCTTCTCTATGGTTGAGTAAGCAGACCCTGCACCAAGCAAAGCCCTAGATGCAAATGCTATTATCTCTTCACTTCAAATACATAATTTTCCATCAAAGCCGCCCTATCCAAAATTGCTGATATCAGTCATCACTATTCTCATATCACTTGTATTGAATGATTTCAAATTTTCAGCAGAGACAATATCCCTTTCTACCTGGTCAAAAGCTATTTCACACTCATCATGCCATATATATTTGTACAGGCTCCTATACTAATAAGTCCCTTCCGCATTGACGGTGATGGTCAATCTGACCGGACTCTATGCAGGTCTATTCGAAGCCTGTAATTTCCACATGGACGTTCTACTGCAATTCTACATCTGAAAGCAGTTTTCATATCCTCTAAGTTCATTTCCATGAATAATTTTTATCTTATATGCGCACTTTAGGTGATACACATTTCAATGTTATCATGCTAAGATGTGGCTCCTTCTAAATCGTAGGTTCTCCTCTATACAATTTTCCAAGGTTATCTATTGTCCTGAAGAGACCCCCGCATCCTTGTAGGGTCGAAACACCGTCGACATATTTGCATACAAACTGCAAATGACTACAGCACTATGTACCATATTCACTGTTTGTCATGTTTTTACTCGGCTATGGTAATTCACTTGGGATTCACTCCACACACAAAGCTTTTTTACTATTTTTTACCATCGTTTTAATATTGCACAATAAACATAATTGTGATGATTGTCACCTAATAAGAATACAGATTTTCTCTTATGCTTTCGGTACAACAGTAATTGTGCTCAATCATTGTTATATGTGGTTACTTGAGTTCCATGTGGATAATTGTATAAGTTTTACTTAAATACCCATGTTCACATGGACATGTGGGCCGCTCTTGCATTTCTTTACTATCAAGCTATACAAGAGTCTTAGGGTAGGTCAGTATTGTATCCAATTGTCAAGAAAGGTCAATGCCATCTAGTTTTAGGGTACAGCACTAGTAGATGAAGGTTTTGTAAAAATACTGTAAATAAGTAAGACAAATGTATTACCTCACTGGAGCTCATACCATTCAAGCAGTCAGGCTTTCAATCGGCCATGGGAACTCTAGATTATATCTTGGTTTTATTCATCATTGCAGAAATATTTATAGCCTCTGAGACTGTGATTAATACTTGTTTTGTTGACCTTAAGTCGGCGTTCGATAAAGTAAATCTGAACCATTTGTTGCTCAAACACATAGGGGCATATTAGCAAGGGCTGGCGATATAATTATCACCGCTTTAGCGTCCGTTTTTGGGCGAAAAGCGGCGATAATTATATCGCAATCTCATCAAGGACACGCTAGCGCGTGTTTCCTTGATGTAGAGCCCGTTTTTTCACAGCCTCGCCTCGCATCGCTAATGAGATGCAAAAGAGGCGTGGCTGTGAAAACAACACATGTTAATATCGTGAAGGCAGCTTCCCGATATTAACAAGGAGGTGCAGCGATAAAAAAAATTGCGCTACCTCAGCCTTAACTCAGGAATTTAACACCTGTTAAATTCCTGACTAAGGCATACTTTTAATGGGATATGGATTATGCTGATAGGACCACAGGGTCCTATCAGCAATGTTATCGCTGTTTTCAATGGAACATCACTGGAAAACCAGCGATGTTTCATTGAAAACACCGCTCTCGCTGAAATATTATCGCCATAGCGCTATGCGTTGTAAATATAGCGTTATCATGGCGATAATATTCAGTGATAGCTGGCGATAAATTTTCTACCGCTATGATAATTATCGCTGGCCGTTGATAATATGCCCCATAGTAAGTTAAGTTTTCCATCACTGTCCTATGATACATTTACATGGGTGAAGGTTAAGCTTGGCTTATGTGATGCAGAGTCCCATAAGATCTTGACTAGAATAGGACATAAGCGAGGGTGTGTATTAGCCCCACTACTTTTTCAATGTATATGTATCAGATCTTAAAAATTGGCTCAATAATGCAACTTCACAAAACCCAAAAATCGGAGGTCAACTAAGGACATCCCTCTCACATGCTGAAAAGATAATGGTCTTAGTGAGAAAAATAGCCATAGGCATGCAGAATTATCACTGCTGTGGGGCTTGCTTTGCTTTAGCAATGATATGGAAATACATTTATAAAAAAACTATGGTAATTTTCAGGCAGCAAGTTAGAGAGCCTGGTACATGCAGGGTAGGTTTTCTTTTTGATGAACAAGCAAGCTTTAACCAGCACATTTCCACTCTAAATTCAAAGACAAATAGTTTTGGGTTTGTTTTGAGCACTCTAGGGAAGAAAATGTGCTGCTGCTTGATGTAACCAACCAATGTTGAGTGTGAAAGAGCAGATTCTGATGCTTGCTCTTAGCAAGATATGGCATGTGATTAAAGAACACACTGAGATGTCTAGAAATCCTAGAATATGCACTGACAAATTCTTAGCATTTGAACCTTTGTATGCCAATTCAGTATTGTACACTGTGACTGACATATATTACTTTTAAAATATACTTAAGTGTCAACATTGTACGAAGTTGGAGATTTGTTGAAATTATTAGATTTTTAGTTTGTAATGTAAAATCTGATTTTAACTTTGGTTTTTGATAATTTTCATAATGTTTAAATTAGCTGTGCAAAATAAATATGAATTCAGGTTAAAATATAGAGAGAGCTGAGGGCCTAAAGGGAGTAATATGGGTATCCAGATGGATCATTGTAGTGTTGTGTCCTTGGGGCAGCAGTGGTAAGTTAGAGTAGCTACAGAGGGTTGTACTTTGTAACAAGTGACACCCCAGACCTCAGTGGAAACACATCACAGGATTATGGCTCTTGAATGCTTCGTTTGTTAACTGAACACTTCGGTTTTCAGGTCCTGGAATGTCACTCTCTCCCCCAATCCTGAAGGGAACCGGGCATCACCATCTTCAACCTTAAAGGCGCACCACCTTAAACATACCCCTCTGCCTTGAAGGTACCGGAATGAGGAACTACATCAAATGACCCTTGAGTGGAGAGACACCATCTAAAATACAGTCCAACCATCTCACTTTGATCGCCAAAGATCTCCTGGTAGCATGTATCAGCACACCTCAGTATCCCCTATGGGCTGACATGATTGGCCCCCATAATACAAATCACCTGTACATGTCTGTATGTCTTTGGACTCACATTGCGTTATCACTGCCCTCCTTTCTGATTAGACAGCTGTATCCTTTACTTACCTCTAAGACATGGAGCAGCTGAAGGATCACCACTTCAGGGAACAAATGTGATCTACCAGTAACAACATGTGCTGCACGCCAGCATAACCACCGGATGAAGAGAGCGCCCTGTTTCAGTATTATGTTACTGTATACCTCCCTCACTTTTACAGGATGCGGTGTTTTACTTCTAGCTTTACTTCATGATCATACTGAGTCACCTTCGAATCACAAGACCTTTCAACCGCACTTGACCTGTGGCTTCACATGGCTACAGAGCTCCACATTGACTTGTATCATCCATAATATATCGAAATGGGTGTACATAGGTAATATTAAGATTATTATTAGAATTACTATAGTTATTATTCATATATTATTATTATTAATATTGCTGTCATTATTATTGTTATTATTACTAATAATAATAACAACAACAATAATGCTCCTTTGATTGGGGACTACTGCAGGGCTAGACTTCTTTTTTGGGGAACACTGGCATCGCAGAAATCTCCTTTGTTTGGGGCTGAAGCAAGGCCACACCCCTCTTGCTTTTCTTCTGGGCCTATCTGTTATCTGCATTACACTGATGATTCTTTCCTTGTTATCGGTTGCTATATGTTCTTCTCTTGTAGTGGCTGAGATGTTCTAATGCCTTGTAGTGCTATGTGTGTGAAGGGCTGGCGTGGCTGTGGGGCTGGCTTGATCTCACTTGTGGGGTGCAGGTGTGGTCAGTCACAAGGATGGCTTGAACTTAGTTGCTCTGCAGGGTCATTCTATCCAGTGATTTGGGCTGGAGGCGTGTGTAATGTAATTTCCACCTTAATGCATTTCATAAACCCCAGCCCGATTGTAGACCTTCATTACCTGATTTGTCTGTGGCACTGCTGAAAGACATATCGTTATTACTTTCCATCTATGATGACAAAACCATAACAATGGACGGGTTGGCAAATGATCTTAACATACAACAAACATTATACTATTGAGAGTGGTTTCCAAAAACATTTACACCACAAGGTATGCACCTAAATAGTATAGATGTTTTTTGGAAACATGTTACAGATGACCTTTTCGTCTAGAGGATAAAATGAATAAGAACAGAAGTAGACTTTTTTCAGAAAATCTAACAAGGGAGGAAAGAATTGCCCTTTTTGATCTTAAAAACAACACTTCTTTAGTTATACGTGAAGCTAATAAAGGAGGAAATGTTGTTCTGATGAATTGGCTAGACTATGAAAAAGAAGTCCATAGACAACTGGACAATACCATTTGTTACAAGAAGCTAGATGAGAATCCATATACCAGTGCCACTACAATTATCAATGACTAGTTAATACATTGGAGAGAGATTGGGCTACTATCTGAGTCTGAGTTCGAATTTTTGAAGGTTATACATCCAAGGTTCCCTTGTCTGTATTTGTTGCCTAAAATATACACAAAAAGCCAAATTTCAGGAATATCAGGAATTGGCTCCTTAACGGAACATATGTCACAATTTGTTGACTCATTCCTTAAGCTCCTTGTTTTGAATCTTCCCTCATTTATCCATGACACAATAGATATTTTAAACACATTTGAAGATCTTATATGAGATGATTCAATGTGGTTGGTAATCTTGGATGTAGAATCCTTGTATACTTGCATTAAAAGGGATTTTGGACGCCCTGCACTTTGATTTGTTCATGAGAAGGGTAAATTATTTGGAACATAACATAATGATTTTGGAAATTATTAATCTTATCTTGACTAACAACTTCTTGTATAATAAGGACTGGTATCAACAACTGCAGGGAACTGCAATGGGTTCTAAATTTACCCCATCCTATGCAAATCTTTTTATGGGTTGGGTGGAACATACATTTGCTTGTGCACCAGGAGCAGCTGAATGGACCAAGAAGATTTATTACTGGGGCCGTTACATCGATGATGTTATTATAATTTGGACAGACACAGAAAAAAAAATGAGGACCTATTTTGATTATCTGAACGAAAATGCCTTTAGTGTTAGCTTTACTCTCAAACTGTCAAATACTCGAATTCAGTTTCTTGATGTGGGGATTTATAGAGCAGACAACAAACTGCAGAATACCCTCCTTAGAAAAGAGGGTAATAATATCTTACACTATGATAGTGCGCATCCTTTGTGCATTAAATGTGCAATTCCGTATGGAGTATTGATTAGAATACGGGCAAATTTCAGTGAAGATCACCGGTTTGAAAAACATGCAAAACATACTGTGGATAGACTAGAGAAAAGGTATTATAAATGACAGAATCTTTTCAAAGCGGTAAATAGAGCAAAAAAGACAACAAGAGTTAACACACTAAAGGTACAGTCTATGTTTGGAATAATCTAGCTTTCTCACTGTTTTGTTGTGTTTTTTCAATCTTTGTTTGTGTCTGAACTGTTACTGTGGATGTTGGTTCTATCACATCAATGATAGTGTTTGATGCAAATTTAGGACTATTTGCATTGGATAGGATTTTTTTTTAAATAGTAAAACTTTACAAATAGTACGTTTTCGAATTAACAGATTGTATTTAACCAGTATTTACACTTTTCTAATTGTGAGAAATGTGATTGTGTCATATTTGCAGCCCTGATGAAGCCTTTTTGAAGGTGAAACGCGTTGGCTGCCCTTGCATGAAAACATATATTAAAGAAAAGTTTTGGCTTCCACACTGAAGACTTAAGAACATCTTTCTTATTACTCTCACATATTTGTGGCCTCTCTTTCATGAATGTATTGTCTATAATGTATGGTCTATGAGCAGCGGGCCATTGAGGTGGGCAACAGTGTTCTCTACAAATTTTCTTGTAGATATTTGTGACGTATCGGGCAGTGTGACCTTGTATCCCTTGGCTGCATTTTGAAATTTATGTTTTACTGTCTAAAGACTCCATGGGAATTGACATGGAAATTTTTTTTTTTTGCCCCCCCCCTTTTTCTCAGCCCACGCTTGACAGATCACCCTGAACCTTTCCCTCCACAACTAGAATCACCAGAGCACTTTTTTTTGGAAACTTTCGTGAAGAATCGTCAAACTGCACCAAAGATATAGGCAAGTCAAAAAATGCTTTTCCTATGGAAACATGGTCCTAACTATAACTACCTACTTGTGACCGCTATTAGGTAATATAGCACAGTTTTATGTAGCACAAACACTGTCCAGGAACATTCGGGCACCAGATTACATTACATAAGAGCCAACGGATGCCAAAACTTGAACCTGGTCCGCTTGATCCAATGTCAGCAGCTCTGACTGTTGGGCCACATCCATATTTTTCAATTTATGTGTGGTGAATATCATGCACAATTGTATTATCACATATAGTTAGCATATTCTATGTTGAAATGCTAGAGTCAGTGTTGGCGCTAACAACGCACTGATGGAAAGCGCATGGAGTACTCCTTCTCTCTCTGAACTAAAGCAGGCTTTGGTAAGCTCTTGGCACTGCTTCATGACAGATGTTGGTAAGGATGTAACAACAGCACTCAAAGGCTACACAGTTGAAATTCACATGATCCAGACAAATAGCTACCTAGAATTTCTGACCACGATTCAATAATAATTAATAGCAATCAAGTAGATAATTAAGTGCCAAACATTTCTTATAATAATTGCATCTACAATAGCACATCAACAGAATAATTCAAAATTCTATGGCCGAACTCTAAAAATGTGAGAGCATAGTCACATTGCAGACATCCATTATATCACTGATTGTAGCTAATATATTGGTCAAATGTAAATACTGGAAGAGGCCTGCTTCAAGAAGCTTTGAACTTGTAAGTAACAAAGGGCCTGGACCCAGTGGCGGTCATTTATCTCTAATACCTTTGATTTGTTGACTTCACATGGTTCCTGTAGTGATCCATTTCTGTCACAGGTACTGGGCCCAGCCGCACAAGTAGGGTACAGTTTTTATAAATGTTTTGCATCCATGAAGACTTACAGGGCATTCTGGATAAGAATACATACTTAAATCCACTCTGGACTCCCCATTGATATCATTTTCAGAAACGTTTATGTTTAGTAGATTACCCTGGGTGGTGGCCTAGTCATGGGCCCAAAAGCCGCTGTTACCCACATTGCCAATATGCGTTTATTTTGAGGGTGAAAATTTGATGTCTTCATGTTACTATTTGGGGCTTTTCCTAGGGCAGGTGCTAGGCCCACCCATACACGTAGGGTACTGTTTTGTTTGGGAGAAGTGTAGGAATGCTGTTTGGTATGCATTTTGTAGATCCCTCAGATTTCTGGCATTTCTTTCACAGAAATATGAAGAAATTTTGTGATTTTTGCCAAAGTTTGAGGTTTGCACAGCATTCTGGGTAAACAAATTGTGGGATCCATGCAAGCCACATGACACTGGACTCTTCTTAGTTTCCAGTGTTCAGAAATAACTAGTTTTAGAAGGGTTCCCTGGTTGCCGACTGACCCAGAACCTGAACATTGTAGCCATTCACCATGGCAAATTGGAGGAAATTAGAATTAACCCCCATCTGCTGGCCCCATATACTCAAAAGATCCAAAATTCCACTTGCTAACCATGGGGTTGCTCTAGTCCTCAGGGGAGAAGAAAGACAGTAGGGGGCTTTAGGATTGGAGGTGCGGCTATATGTCAAGAAAGGCTGCCCCTACTCCATTATTATTTTTTTAAACATATCCCTGGCATCCACTGGACTTTCTGCCCTCTACATGGACAGTTAGGGCCAATCTTCCAATCTTTCCCTGGGGGCATGGCCTAGAGCCTTGGAGTGTCAGCCCCACCCTATTTTTTGTCATTTTTTCCCTGGTATCCTTAATGTATTGTGAATACGTCATCCTTTATAATGAGGTGTTCTATAGTAGAATGTTAAAGACTGGTAGAGGCAGTACAGGGAGGCTGTTAGGGAATAAGGACATGCATGCTGTTGATGCTGAAAAAATATATGTAAATAATTTCAATGCTTCATGCCTACTTTTCAACACTGGGGATGAGCTGAGGAAACAACCTGCCTGTAGAAGTGTCGGAGAGAGTTTTCATGAGGAGTTTGTGCTCATCGGACTGCAGACAGCTCTCCGACCAGAGGACTGAAAATTGGCATAATTGAAGACACTGCTGACAACAGAATTCAGCACAGCTGACAACACTAGGAGAGGTGATAGGCAAGTGGAATAATATTAATGCAGATTTAAAGTGTGAACATATATTTTTTTTTAAAGAACTGAAGTGTAAATAATGAGATAAAATTATGTGCAAGAAACTGACTAATGCATAAAGATCACACACCTCTACAAGACACCATGAGCAACAGCCTTGCCAAGTGCCACGCATCAGACGTTAAAGTAACACATTTTGGGTGTATTCCCTGCATAACCACATGGATACGAGATTCTCAATTAATCATCTGACTATATATGTTGATTGTGTTCGTGCCTGGTGGCTGTGCTCAACACGATTTATTTTCCTCTGTCGGGTTGCAGGCAGTGACAAGAACAAATTGGGCCTGATTTGCTTAGCTAAATGATGTCCTGCGATCAATCAATCAATCAAACAGCATTTATAAAGTGCAATACTGTCTCCCCTATGGGTATCTGAGCGCTGTGTCCACATCAAAGAGCCAGGTCTTGAGTCTCTTTCTGAAGTCTGCCAGCGAGGGAGCTGTACGGAGCTGGATGGAGAGGTTGTTCCATGTCTTGGCATTGATGTAGGAGAAGAAGTGAGCACCGCTGTGATGGATGCAGGGGGTGTGTTTGAGGGCGACGGAAAAGAAGACTAGGTGTCTAGAGGCTTGGTGGAAGTTTGGTTGATGGTTGATGTAGGCAGGTCCTAGGTGATGGAGGGCTTTGTAGGCATGCATGAGGATCTTGAACTGGCATCTCTTCTGGATGGGGAGCCAGTGGAGGCCTGTTAAGGGGGGATGTGGGTTCATTTGGGGAGGTCTTGGATACGTCTCACTGCAGTGTTCTGTATGGTCTGGAGTCTTCTGAGGAGCTGGGTGGGAATTCTGACATAGAGGGCGTTGCCCTAGGCGAAGCGGCTGGTGATGAGTGCCTGAGTGTCTTTCTGGTGTTGGCTGGGATCCATCTGAAGATTCTGCAGAGCATGCGAAGTATGTGGAAGCAGGAGTATGAGACTGCGTTGAATTGTTGTTTCATGGTCAGTCGGCTGTCTAGGATGATGCCGAGGTTGGTGGCCACCAGCTGTGGTCCCATGTGGAAGTGTTCTTCCTGAAGATCAGTACTTCAGTTTTGTCGGAGTCAAGTTGGAGGCAGTTGTCTCCAATCCATTTGGCTACATTGCTCATGGCATTGGAGGGGTCCTCGATGAGCGAGAGGATCACTTGAGGGTCATCTGTGTAGGAGATTATGTTGAGTTCGTGGGATCTGACGACGTCTACGAGGGGGGTCATGTAGATGTTGAGCAGGGTGGGATGAAGGATGATCCTTGTGGTACGCCGCATATGATGAGGCAGTCAGATGCTTTGTGTGTGTCCTGTAAGGAAAGGAAGCGATCCACTTGAGGGCATCTTGCTTGCTGTAGGTGATCAGCGCTCCCTCTGATTGGATGGTTCCGTTTATTTTCTCATTGGCTAAAATAATGCTTCATTGGCTGTGGTTAAACCCACCGCTGCCATGGATTAGACGTGCTGCGTGTGTTCAAGTGTATTTTTTATTTAGAAGCCCTTAACAGCAAGAAGTCATGGGTGATGGGAGAAATGACGGGACAAGTAACAATAGCACTGCTGCTGAGAGTCATTAAGTCAGACATGGCATGCATCCCTAAAGTAAGAACAGAAAACAAGAGTCTTTGACAATAGTTTATATAAGTTTAAAAAATCATAGTGTCTCATTTACGAGGTTTTGGCGAAGCACAGCAAATCACTTCGCTGCACTGCCCGGCATCAACAGGAAAGGGCAGGAATGCACTGTATTAATGATACACGGTGTATTCCTGTCCTTTCCCACTGCACTGGCGCCATTTTGGTTGCCTTGGGCCAATGCAGGCCCCCGTGCACCATGCTGCAAGCATGTCTGTGGTGTTGGCATGATTGTTTTTGTGCAGCAAGAGGCACCCTCCTGCACAAAAACAATAACAAGAGAAATTGTCCTCATTCAATGTGTGCTGCAGATTGCAGTACACATGGAAAGAGATTGAAAGAGACAAAAACATGGAAAGAGATAAAAACAAGGAGAAATGAAAAAAAATCTCCTCATTACGCCTGCTTTGGGGAGGCATAGGGTTTTGGTGCTGCCCCAGGTTTACGTGATTTTGTAAATCTGTTGCAGCATAAAAACCCATGGGTGCTGCGTGGGAACATCCACGCAATGCTCATGGAATGCCTCCTTGCTGCAGAGTAAGTTGCCTTATTCCATATCTATGAGGCCATACAAAGCCACCCAGGGTGGCTTTGAATGGCCTCATGGATGTGATTGAGAGGCTTGCACCGATGGAGTGTCAAAAAAAGTGATGCTCCGGCGGCACAGGCCTCTTCTGAATAAGCCCCAGAGCCTGAACCTTAGCAGCGCCCACAGTTGACCCATGCGAAACACGGCTGTTCCTTGGTTTCATGACATTGCACTTAACTTTTTAATTGTCCTTCTGGGTGCCTTTTATGAGACCCAGTCCTTTGGGATTCCTTTCTCTCCCTGGCCAAACTGTGACAAGTATGCCCTGCTCAGGAAAGTTTCTCTTTTCTCTGCTAGACATTCTGTCTGACATTAGGTTGTCCTTGCTGCTTGTTTTAGAATGTTGCTGGTAATACACAGTGCACACCACTTCTCGCATTACTCAATTTAGTTTAGGCCACCTCCTCTAAATATTCTGCCCTGTGACGTGCCTCGCTTGGTGAGAGGATCTTTTGTTGGACGAGTCCCTGCTTCTAAAACACTGCTTTTATCAAGGTGTGAGCCACTGCCCAATGTCCCTAGAACAAACTTGTAAAGATGCAGCCACCAGGACTGTCGCCCAGCATAGTGAAGTAACAGTGTCGCTCAGCGCTGTTCAGGGGAGCCTGAGCTCCAGGGTGCCGAGCCCCAGGAGGCCCCCTTTGGCACTGTGCACGGGTGGCAGCCCCCTGGCCTGAGAGCTTCTGACTGGGTTCAGGAGCATGGGTGATCTCCTCCATGTACTTTGCAGGGGAGGGTCCTCAGGTTTCATTATGCCACTGGCCTGGGGTAGTGAGTTGCAGAAGGCTCTCTGACCATCACCAGAAAAGAACAAATGATGGAGAATTGAAACCACCAAAGGGAGGCGATAGAGAAAAATGAACGGCAGTGTGCAGGAAAGTGAAAGAATGATACATTTGGAAAAAGGGGAGAGAAACAGATGGGAACCAAGAAAATGAAAAGAGGAGAATGAGAAATTAAAGAGTCGAAAAACGAAACAACAGAGGTAGGGGTTGACTAATACATGCAATATATGAAGAGAGGCAGTGTCAAGAATGTTCTCACCTGTAACAAGAAGGGAAGGATAGATAATGTATCAAACATATTTTATTACACTTTTCACTCAAATTTATCATACATTTCCAATATGAAGAGTATTCTGCAGTCCACGACTGGAGTATCCTTTCCACGAACATTTATTTTGGCAGAGGAAATACTGTTGGTGGACCAGTATCCAGAGCCGCTTCAGCGCTCTTCTCATGGGTGTAGCTGTCAATGGCGCAACAGCAGCCGCGGCCCGTGCAGGTAAGAGCGGTGGGGCCCGGTGGTAGTGGGATAGCGACTGACAATGACGAGGGAAAATTAAATAAATAATAAAATTTCCCTCGTTATCGTCCATTTGAAATCCCCCCCAACGGGCACCACCGCTCTTACCTGCACAGGCCGCAGCTGCGCAACAGATGCCAGGGGTTTGAGGAACTGTGATTATTGTGGTATGTTTCCGCACAAAGGAACCTATTGCCCTTGTTTGCATGAAGACCCATGGCTCCTTGTCACAGCATTATTTCTTTCTGTGTATGACTCTTGACAGACTAGGTACAGCAGAAAAGGATCTCAGGTTATCCTCATGCATGTTGGACCTGCCTGTGCCCATAAGCTCCCAATTGTTGCACTCTGTAGATCTGATCTACCATTGGACTGATTGAATGTGTCTAACTGTCACAAGCTAAGAATACTACAAGTGAGCTGCCACAAAGGGATATGTGCTCCATCTGAGTACTATTAAGTTGATACCTTTTATACCCTCTTTTAAGGCTTCTTTGGGCAGAGCGTTTTAGAAAAGGGATAGTTTCTGAAATTAATCTCAACTGCCTTGATCCATTCATGATAAAATGTCACTCCAAGTGTCACGCAAAGAACTGAAATGTCACACATAATAAGCAAGCTGCAAACAAAGATGTCACACATAATACACAAACTGAAAGTTTGGCAGCCATGCAGAAGGTCCCCAACCAGCCAATCACGCTCAGCTCATCACGAGGCTGCATTACAATACATTTAAGGAGTATAAAACCTTGTCAAATGCAGTTTATAAATCAGGAAAACATGTTTACCTGGCGTTTGGCCACCGACTGATCGTTCGAAATGTACTGAAAGGTTTACAAGTCACGTGGGCCTCACGCTTTAGTTTAGGACATACCGCCATCTAGCGGATACTTGTGTTATGTGCACTGACTGTATAATTCTATTCATTGTTACAGCAATCGCCATTCTTTAGCAAAACAAACTTTAAGAAAACAAAGAAAGCATAAAACAAGTTTGAAAACAACATTCGCATTATTTTATAATATATTATTACATTATTAATATAGAATTAACTACAGCAAATAAAACAATATTCAACATTACTCAAATTAGATCTGGTGGCCGTACAGAAGAATATATTTCTAGCAAAATATTTAGACGACCTCCACCGTTTGATATGACTGAGTCACAAAATTGGGGTCAAGGTGGAGAAAATGGCAATGGAGATTTGAGCATTATTTAAAAGTGACATATACGAGACTCACAGATGAGCAAGCAAGAGATCTATTAATTAATGTAATAGGGGATGATGTAGAAGAACTATTAACAACATACTTACCCGAACAAATTGAGACGTATGAAGGCATACTTAAGTGCTCAAATGAACGATTTGACCCACAAAGAAATATTGACTTTGAGAAATATACATTTAATATGACAAAAGAAGCTGATGAAACCATGGATGATTTTGTAAAGAGGTTAAGAAAATTAGTAAAACATTGTGATTTTCACAATTTCGGTAACAAAGATGCAATACATGTATGTGTCATTGGAGGATTTCACTCTGTCACATTTAGGACAAAATTGTTGCACGAACCATTTAATTTACCAACAATTTTACAAATAGCTCGCTCAGAAACAATCATGCGAATAGCATGGAAATTGGACGAAGTAAAATAATAGATCAAGTCAAACACAGGACTACAAGAGAAAATTCAAAAGCTAAAACAAACGTAATGATGAACAAAAATGGAAAATTGTGTTATAGATGTGGAATAACATTTCCACTCTCGGAAACCTGCCCAGCCATAGAACAAAAATGCCAGACATGTGGCAAAAATACTCATTTTGCCAATGTTTGCAAGGACAACAAACAAATGTTTAAGCCAGAAGTTAACATGAAACATGAGAGATCAGAAAAATTATTAAGGCTTATTAAGGCATCATGGGGAATATTCACAATGAAGTGACGGAGCATGACGTTAGCCTTCTTGGCTTAACACCGCACTCCGCCACTTCAGAAATGCAGAGCTGCACCGTATTTACAAGAATACGGAGTAATCGTGTGTTTCTCCCTGCGCTGGCGCTAATTGTAGCTGCCTAGCGCCAACACAGGCCCTCTTGCACCATTGTGCAAGGGTGCCTGCATTGCAGGGAAAGGTTGTTTATGTGTAGGAAGGTGTCCACATAAACAATCACCAATGGCATTGTGTAACTTCTATGTGTGCTACGGGATGCAGCACACATAGAAGCTGCAACGCGTCATTTTTGTTTAAAGATTGTTTGTGTGAAGAAAGGGACACTTTCATACACATAAACAATCAATGATGTTTTGCTGTTTCCATGTGTGCTGCACAATGCAGCACGCATAGAAACATAAAAACGAGGAGAAATAAAGCATTTCTCCTCATTTCACCAGGGTAAGACCAGGCTTTCTTTGGTCTTAATTTTGGCGCTTTCCCATATTTATGCCACCTGTGTAAATATGAGGCAGCATCAAAATCAATGGGTGTTGCGGTGGAATGCCCACCACAACACCCATTGCCCTCCCCTTTCATGCTAAGTATAGCTTGAAAGGGTGTCTTATTTACAAGGCAGCGCTAAGCCACGTTAAATGGCTTAACGCTGCCTTGTTAATAAGTCGAAGCCCGTATCGCCACCAGAACATCAATAAAAGTGACTTTCTGGTGGTGATAGGGGATTGTAGTAAATGGAAAGCAGTGATGGAGAGGATGAAAGCGATATGTTTCCTACCAGAAGTGTAATGGAGTAGCCTCACTTAATAAAAGACAAAAGTGATTGTAATTTAGGTTGCTGTGAACAAGTGCATTATTTACATCACAAACAAATAAAAAAGACAGTTTAAGTAGAGTTAAAAGCAGGACAACACTCGTTTGTAGTAGACAGTGGTGCAACATGCAACATAATATGTAGGCCTGGGCGGTAAATTCCATTCTGCTCGCGGAATTTGGGTAATTTTGCGTTCTGTGGAGAATGCGGAATTGCCAAAAATTCTGCGATCCGCGGCTTCACGGAATTTTTTGCTTGTTCGCGCTTTCAAAATGCGTGTTCGTGAGATATTTCTCCCCGAGCACGCAAACTGCGTTCGCTAACAAGAAAAAAGCATCGCGAACGGGTGGAATAAGCATTCCGCATGTTCGCGGAACTGTTGCGTGCTCGCGGAGATTTTTTACCGTTTTGCGGAGCTCTGAGTAGCACCGCTAAATATGCTTATCTGAATATGAAGAAATGACAAACAAATTAGAACTGACAACACCAAATGTAAATATGTTTCAATGGGGGTCAAGAAAACCAGTGGAAAATTTAATAACATTCAGACACACAATTACATATGAGAATGTATTATTGTTAGAGGAATACATGTGTTGAGAGGAGATATTGTTAGAGGACATACACGTGTTAAGAGGAGATATTCCTCCATGTTTGTTAAGCAATGTAACAGCACAAATGATGGGACTAGTGGCCATGACATATAGTATATCAACTGAGCACCAGATAGATAGGGAATTTCCAGAGTTATATCAGGTCTTGGCAAATGCGAAATACACAAGTTACTCTACATATAAATGAGGAAATATGCTCAGTTGCTCAGAACCACTGTAGAATACATATACATTTGCAAACTGAGTTAGAGGAAGAAATTTAAAGTTTGCTAAAGCAGGAATTATTGAGCCAGTGGTAGGACTAACACCACGGGTTTCTCCAATTGTAGTAGTACTCAATAAAAGAACAGATAAAATTTGCATCTGCGTTAATATGCGCCAACCTAATCTAGCGATAGAATGAGAAAGACATCCTAGTCCACATCTCGGAGATATGATTACTTGTTTAAATGGAGATACTACAGTGTTCGCAAAACTAGATTTATGCAAAGGTTACCACCAGCTTGAATTAGATAAGCAGTCTCATTATATTGATACCTTTTCAACCCATATTGGGCTGATTCATTATAAAGGACTACATTTTGGCATATCTTCAGCCACAGAGGTTTTTCAGGAAACCATAAGGAAAATAGTTTGTCCTATGAAAAAGTGTTTCAATTACAGTAAAGACATTCTTGTATTTTGAAAAGCTCATGGAGAACATGCAAATATCTGATTGAAGCAGGCTTAACATTGAATAAAGACAAATGTGAATTTGATTAAACAGAACTCAGTTTTTCTGGTCACATTTTTTCTAGTCAAGGAATGTGTCTTGATTCATCAAAAGTAGACTCCATATGTTGTACACTACTACCAACTGATGTATCAGAAGTCAGATCTTTCTTAGGCATGGCAAGTTACTGTTCATGCTATGTTCTGCAATTTTCTAATATCAGTGCACCATTAAGTGAACCATCAAAGAAAGGGCAAGTTATTGATTGCATTAAAAAATGTACTGAATCCTTTAATAAAATTAAGGAAAGGGTTACTTCAGCAGAAAATATGGCATATTTTGATCCCAGTCTAAGTACCGAATAACTGCGAATGTGTGTTGCTTGTTAAAAATCATGCTTTCTGCTCGTGAGCTGTCTTAATTTTGGGCAAGATTGTCAGGCCCCTGGAAACTTTTGTTAGTCTGGCCTTTCGAAGCATGCTGCTCTTTACCTACTCACTAAGCCAATCACATTTCATAATGTGCACTGTACCTTTGAAATTTTGGCTGTCCTACATGATTGGCAAGCATTTTTCAAAGCCTCAGATTGTATTGGGATTCATTTTTTTCCTCACCAGGCGGCCAAGTGTGTAAGATCCCTCACTGAGCCATCATTCAGTTTTAGAAGTGAATATGATGCAAGCAGTTGTCACGATCTCTGACAAACGGGCACTTAAGGGAAACCCTAAACACTCCACAGCGCAAAAGCAAGTGTAAGGAAATTCATATTTCAAAGCAGGCTTACATTATGACAACTAGTTTGAAATTCACCTGCACAGTTATGAACTTTGAGAATCAAAGGTCAGTTTAATGTCTGCTAACAACATTTTGGTAAAAAGGCACACTAGCAGCTAAAGCACAATGCTATTGTAGAGTTTAGATACCTATTCCTTTGTACTGCAACTGGTCACAGGAAGTGAGCTGCACCGAGTCCCGACCCAATGCCTGGCATACCTGCGTGACCGACACCCGCAGCGACACTCGCGAGTATCTCTCGCACATCCTGCCAGCCACAGGCGGGGAGTTCGTCACCTCTCTCGCCCCCGGGGCTCCATCCCGGTGGCTGGTGGTGGCATCACAGTGCGACCTGTTTCCGTACTATCACCAGCGCCGCCATCTTGGGATGCGCACCTCCCTAGCCGGGGACGCGCCGGGCGACCACCGAACGCATCACTCGAACATCGATTGCTCGACAATGAAACAACCTAGCCATGGTCTGTGTAATATTGAGGGTGACTAGGCCAGTCGCATTAATGACTACTCGGACACACAGGTGTGGTGTTGGTGGTTAGCCACGAACATAACCATGCCCAGCGCCCTGGGCTTTTTATTTCCTTCCTCATGTGGTCTAGACCTCCGTCGAGCCCACCTTACAAGTCGCTCTTTGCGGGAGTGCTTACTAACATCTCTTCCCCTGTTATTGTGAGAGACGTGGGCTGCCCCACCGTCTCTCGCGATACTACATTCCTCCTTTACCAGAAGGCAAATTAAAAGGAACACAATAGTAAACATAAACATAAGCTCTCAGTCCTGACTGTTGGCTGCCGGTCGAGTTCTAACATAATGAAACAGTCTTACTTGGGAGCTTGTGGCGACGGCTCACCCTGGCTGCGACCCGACCTCCGATCGCCGACTAGCCACTGGTCACATAGTCCTTGTACCTCTGGGAGGGTTTGGGGCAGGGCCGGAGGTGGTACCAGCCTTGACTGTTCCGCAGCTGCGAGTCTGGAGACTGGACAACTGGAGCACAGGTGTAAGTCAAACTTTGCCCTCCACCGGACTCCTGGGCTGGTGGCGGCGACGATGGCAGGTTGGCAGAGCAGTCCGTGGGGCCTGATTGCCCACGTTCGGTCCTTCTGTTTCTCGGAGTTGCAGGTCTACTTAGGGGCATCTCGTCCTGATCGGGGGTGTCTGCAGGGTCGCATTCTCCAGCGGGCGGGACCTTTTTAAAGAATGACACATTGCGGGTGACTGTCTCGGAACCTCGCTGTGCGGTCATCATGGTGCCTTTGATGGCAATGACAGTCAATGGATGCCGTTCGAACCGTGTCCGGAACTTTCCCCCGGGGTGTCGATCTTGCACAAGTACGTGGTCGCCCACAGCGATCGGGCTTTCCATGGCATGTCTCTTCTGAGATGCCGCTTCGTTGGTTTTTTGTCGCCTGAGGTCTGACAGATTCGGAGGATTCGCTGCTTCTTCCCACGTGGAGTGATGGGGAATGGTGTCGGTGACTGTTCGGCCAAAACACAGGCGGCTCGGGGATATGCCCGTGGTACAGTGGGGGGTGAGCCGGTCTGCCTCCGCACCATCCGCAGAGGCAGACTTTGGGATTCTGTCCGGACCTTTGGACCGAGGGCTTTCTGGGTCTCTGCCTCGGGCCTCGTGGATTGGGCTGAATAGCGCAGACTGGTTCTTCTTTGATGGCTACCGCAGCTTTGAGTTCCATATGGGCCGCCCTGGCCTTGGACAATTCTTTGGAACGTCCTAGGGTCAGTATGTCCTTCATTGCCATGTTGAGTTCTTCGAGAATGCGCTCGCGCCGTTTTGAGGAAGCCCACCCTTGAATGAATTGTGCCCGCACTTCATCATCTTCATCAGGCAGGGTGCACGTGCTTGCTAGCTCTTTGAGGCGAGCATAGAATACGTCAACAGATTCCTCTGGGAGCTGCTTCGCCTGGCGGAGGAGGAACCGCTCGTAGTCTGGGTTGGCATACGGCTTGAAATGCGCAGCGATGGCATCGCGCAACGTGGCATAGGTCTTCGGGGGCCCGGGTTCATGGACAGTCTTTGCGATTTTGTGAATGTCCGCACCGCCCAGGTGAAGGAGCATGGACCGCTGTCATCGCTCTTTTATTTCCGCGGCTTCGAAGAACGTCTCCAGCCGCTCCACCCACTCTTTCCATCACGCAGCTTGGGAAGGCGGCAGACCAGTCACGGCGAAAGGCTCCAGAGGTGGGACGGTGATCATGGTGGTACCGTTGCGGACGACCACCTGGGGCGCAGGAAGGCTATGCAGCGGCGTCGATGGGGCACTGGAGCATCAACAGCAGGAGAAGACGTTGGTGAGATGCCACACGGTGGCGCGGAAACTGGTGGCAGAGAAGCAGGAGGCGGCAGCTGGGACCTTGATAGGGCGTGCGCACCACGGGCAGTTGGGACCGTCCCACAGCTGGGGGTCACGTACTAGTGGCTTTTACCAGTTCCTGGGCCAGTGCGGGGGTGTTACCCTGATGCAAGGCAGCAGAGCACCGTGGGGCACAATGTATGTAGTGGCAACTTGAGGGGTAGGCTCCCCTGATGTGTCTGGCAGTCACTCCTGTGAATTATCTGTGCTGTTGGTGGCCATAAATATGGGGAAGAGGGCTGTTCCTAGGTGCCTTCAGCGCGCGACTCCCGGGGCAGGGCCACCCACTGGTTTTGCCGAAGGAAGGCCATTACTGGTGCGATGTCTTCAAACGGCCAGAGGGGGCAGCAGAGAGGCCGCGAGCGCTTACCGCTTCGACGTGCTCCCAGCGGGGCACCGGCACACGCGCTCCAGCGCTTCCGCTCACTCCATGCTCCAAGTGAGCACCGACGGTCCAGTTGAGCTTGTGTGAGGCCACAGATGCAGGCGGGGACTCAGGCGACGCTCGTGTTGAGCGAGGCACACCAGCGGGAGGGGCCGCACAGCGGCAGGCATGTGCGCGGCAGCGGCGGACAGCACGGCGGGTCAGAGGTAGGACAGCAGCTTGCTGACACCACCTCGTCGCCAGTGTAATATTGAGGGTGACTAGGCCAGTCGCATTAATGACTACTCGGACACACAGGTGTGGCGTTGGTGGGTAGCCACGAACATAACCACGACCAGCATCCTGGGCTTTTTATTTCCTTCCTCACGTGGTCTCGACCTCCGTCGAGCCCACCTTACAAGTCGCTCTTTGCGGGGGTGCTTACTAACATCGCTTCCCCTGTTATTGTGAGAGACGTGGGCTGCCCCACCGTCTCTCGCGATACTACAGTCTGCTCAAGATTTTGCTTCTGTTTCTTATTTTATTTCACTTTTAAGTGTTTTTTGGAAAAACGAGGAAGCATGGTTGCTACTTTGTTCTTGTGAGCACGAGTCGGACATTATTTAACTCGCTTTGTATTTACGTGGCTTTCACTGGTGCACTCGGTCTCTGACCCTAGGAACATATTTGAACTTCTACAATTATGTTTGTAGGCTTTATTTTGTTATTCCATCAGAAAATGCTTAGTTTATCGATTAAGTATTTTTAAAAATTATTTTGCCTAACGTAGAAAAATAGTCTTTTTACATTTGGAAATTTACTTTAGTTCTGTGGCTTTTTTGTGTCTCACCTTGTTCCCGGAAGAGAGCTAATTGGAGGTTTGGCTGGTGCTCGAGGAAAGAGCTGTTTAGTCAAGTTTAATTGGAACAAAAGACATTGCATTCGCTCTAATCAAAACATCAAGCTTTAAAGTAGAAGGCGGTAGGTGCAAGCGCACACATGTGTATGTTTTGTGTTTTTTGTTGTTGTTAGGAGAGTACCTTCTGGGGATTTGGCTTGAAATATTAACATAATATAATCCAATCAATACCGCTGGACCTATTTTAATAAAAGCTTTTTAAGTGTTGCATTGTTGGATACGTAATACCCGGGTCATCTAATTCCCAGCACCTAGCAAAGTCTGTTGACTGATCATCGCATGCGATTATCTCTAGCAGGGAGTAACCACCATCAATCATTGTCACATTCACAATTTCACATTTCTTTAGAAAGCCCAACATACTGCAACATTAAGCTTTTGAGGAAGCGCACATTGTTACAACTTAGTGACAAGATAATTCCATTTGTTTACTGCTTATAGTGATCATACCTGAATCAATATTTTGCTGTTGCAACAGTAGAATCTCCCATGATCCTTTATGGTCCCGCCCCTAGACTTTCTGGTATTCACTCAACACTGCACATTTAATCTGACAAATCTAGTCTCCATGTTAAACACAGTCTATAAATGCTAATTCAACAAATGTAGGTACCTGCATCACTTTTTAAAGGAAAGTAAGCAACACTAGTAAACAAGCACTGGCATAGCCAATAGGTCTCGCCTTTGGGACGTTATAAGTGTTTAACCATGCAACAGTTGATGTTGTTGCACCAAGGATATTGTGCTGGTTAACTCAATACTTATAAGGTCCCAAAGGTGAGACCTATTGACTATGCCAATGCTTGTTAACTTTTATTTACAGTGCAACTCAACAGGTAAAACGCAGTTCTTTTTTTCCTGATGCAAAGGCTTCCGACTTGGTATGATTGTAATACATGTTGTTAACTCAACCTGTAATAGTAGAAAGTGGATCAATAAAACAAGTATCTGTTGACAAAAAACGAGCTTTTAATACCAGTCAGGAAGGGCTCAACTGAGGATTTTTCTAACTCGAATAGCTCTGTAAATGAAATATAGAAAGGCATGGGCGGGTTTGAGGATTCCAATCATTTACTCTAATAGAACGCTTGTATTGCCAGGCCCGCCAAGGAATCACAGAAATCTTTAAAGGGGAAAAGGGCAAGGAGCAAAGTGACAAGGTAAAATGGTGCTTTTGTGTCTCCCGAGTGAAACTTTTAACATTGTTGGAATATTTGATGGCTGTTGCTAATGTTAATCTACCTTTACATTGAGCAATATTGGTAATTGCAGTATTTGTGTGAATTCATTTAGGGTTTAAACATGCTATATGTTTTCAATGTATGAACTGTAAATACGTTAACATTCATAAAGCAGCTCCAACAATAATACATGAAAGAGCTATTGGCATTGTAAATTAAAAGGCCTATTTTCAATGTGTTTTGAAAACCTGCAAACAGCAGTGCGTAAACACACACTTTGCACTTAGAGGATTTTCTTAAGACATAAATTAAAGGCTTTGTCATTCACAGTGCCAATAGCTCAAACACCCGCAAATACGAGACCTATTGCATTGCAAATATTTGTTTTACTTTGGGGTGGCGTCGACCACCATTTGTTGCTAGGTTCATCCCTTGTGTGACGTCAGTAGGCGCTCCGGAAGTTCTTGTGCATGGTAGCCATCTTCAGATTCTTTTTTCCCCTTTTCCTTACTTGGAAAGATAGGGTCTTACATCATATTGTCTTTAGTTGTTAGTTCTTTATTTACGTGATCTTCTTTCCCCACCTGTTTGCATTCCTCCTCAGAGGGGAGGGGAGTGGGTCGTATGTGAAACTCTTCAAGCTGCAAAACTACTCCTACTGGTAAGTAACCATTTCGATTTGCAGCCTCAATACTTTTCTGTATTCACATGCTGTGCATTAGATTATGTAGCAGTTTCCCTCTCCTTGGGGTGGTTGTGGTAAGATGAGGAAGATTTTGCGAACAGGTGCAGAAGTACCTTTAGCCCCACTTGAGCCTCCTTAGTCATCTGTATATCCACGCAATAACGTTTGGTGAAGGTGTGTGGAGATGCCCATGTTGCTGTTTCACATATAGGGGCCCATTAGTATGTCGGTCGGAAAATCTCCCCGACCGCCATGGTAGCGGGAAAAGAGCGCCCGCAAGGACCGCGACATAACAGCCGGTCTAATTAGGATGTCCCGCAGCCGAAATCCGACCGCGGCGGTTGGATTCTGGCGATTAACTTTGTGGCGGTCGCTGATGCCAGCAGCACCGCCGCGATGTCAAAAAGAGCATGTCTGCACAGTGCCTGCCACCTGGTACAGGGACATGTTGGGAGGTACCATGGGTACCCGCCTAGTGCACTCACACACCCCCAACACATTGGGGGCCCGTAATTGGCCCCCAGAGACATTCTCTGCATGCCTTTACATGGCGGTTCCACCGCCGCGGAAAGGCTGGCTACTGCCAGCATCATAATCTTGACGACGGTGCTTGGCCCTGCTCCGCAACAATTGTAGTGGTCCAACTTCGCCCGCCAGGCAAGCGGGCGGACTGCAACCAGCGGAAAAGTGGCAGGCGGAAAATCACACCGCAGCGGTCGCTACCGCGATGCTAATCAGACCGGCGGTTTTCCGGGTTTCGATCCTCCGCCATTCTAATAGAGCCTATAGTGTCTATTGGCACATTGGCCATGAAGGCCAAGGTTGCCCCTTTTTTCCTTGTTGAGTGGGCTTTTGGCCGTGTGTTTAGAGTTTTCCCTACTGAGGCATAGCATACTTGAATTGCCTCTACAATCCAAAGTGCAACTGTCCCCTTTGTCACAGGTGCTCCTTTGTTGGACTTGGAGTGACAGATGGAAAATTGATTGCCTTTACGGAACTGTCTTGTCTCCTCTAGATAGTATAGTAAAGCCCTTCTTGCGTCCTGGGTATGAAGGCTTCTTTCTAGTCATGTTTGTCGGTTTTTGAAGAAGACTTCTAGCTGTATGCTTTGATTCATGTGGAATTTGATTACTACCTTAGGTAGGAATTGAGTGTTTGTCCTTACGATAACCTTGCCCTTGTGGATTTGCATGTATGGTTCCACAATAGTTAATGCCTGTAGTTCACTTACTCTCCATAGAGATGTCATAGCTATTAAGAAGGCAGTTTTTATAGTGATGTATAAGAGTTCTGCTTTGTGCACGAGTTCGAATGGTTCTCTCATTCTTTGTGGTAGAACTGTGTTTAAGCTCCACATTGGGGCTGGAGCCTTCCTTGGGGATGCAATCCTTTTGGAGCCTTCCAGGAATCTTTTGGTGACTGGTGATGTGAAGAAACGTCTACATGAATCTCCCCTGGTGTAGGCTACAATTGATGCTAGGTGCACCTTGAGGCTTGAGTAGTTGATGTTGCTGTCAAGCAAGTGTGTGAGATATATAAGCACTGTTTCCTGTGTAGGAATTAAATTTAGGGTATTGATTGTATTGTATTGTAATTGCATTAAAATAGCACTTACTACCCCTGACGAGGCGTCAAAGCGCTTTTTTGGCGAGTAGCACTCTACTCCGGAACCCATAAAGGATTAGTGTTGAATTAATATAGTAAATAACTAAAGTAATTTGAGTGGTGGATATGTTTGTCAGTTATTTGGATTGAGAAGGATAGTGGAGGGATAGAAGAGGGAAAAGGTTTGCATTAGTATAGCGCTTGCTACCCCTGATGGGGTCTTGAAGCGCTCTTTTGGCGAGTAGCATGCTACTCCAGAACCCATAAAGGATTAGTGGTGTATTAGTATAACGAAATAAGAAATTAATTTGAGTGGTGGACATGTCAGTCTGTTATTTGGATTGAAAAGGATAGTGAAGGAATGTTTTGGAGCTCAAAGCAGTAGGAGGAGGCTTGGGATGAGTAAGAGGGAGGTGGAGAGGGGGAAGAGTCAGAAGGAAGAGTTTAGAAAGGCTTGATTTGGGTATCGGAATAGTAAATGAGGTATGAGATGGTGGAAGGAGGGGAGGGGTAGAGATGAGTCTAGAAAGGGTTATTTTGGGGATCATAGTAGTGGTTTGGGATGAATGAGAGAGTGGAGGTACAGGATATATTGATTGAGGTATAGGGTGAGAAATCAGGTAGGGCACTGGAAAGAGTAGTAGAAAGAGGTTTGAGATGAGTCAGAGGATATATTGAGCGTGGTATAGGGTGAAAAATAGGGTAGTACTTTGGATATGCGGAATTAGAAGAAAAGTAATAAATATATAGATCCATAACTACATGGAAGGTATATAGATGCATAAAGGAAGGTAGTATATTAAAGATGCATTAAATAAACTTTGGCTTTCAACTTTTTTTGTACTCTAAATTAATTTTATTTATTTATATATTTTTTGTAATTCAATAGTGAAGCACTTGTATATAAATAGTTATGATAAAAGATTTACTTATTTAAGCAGTCACTTATATACATGTTAAACATACAATATTATAACTGTAAGTAATATGTACATTTGTTAAGCAGAACTAACGAATATCTATATTTTTCAAAAGCAATTGTTTTACACGTTTAAACAAAGCAATACACATTTATAGGGATATATCTATAGTATAAATAAATGCTTATACAAAGAGGGATATGCGGTATATTTCTGTTTGCGTATGGTGGTTATGTGGGGAATAAACAATTCTTGAGTAGTTTTCTGAAGATAAGGTGGTTATCTGTGGATCTTATGTTGGGGGCTAAGAGTTCCATAGTTTGGCTGCTTGAACAGAAGAGGATGTGCCACTCTTGGTTTTTTTCTTGTATGTTGAGATTTTGAGTCAAAGTGCCACTCTAGAGCGGAGGTTCCTTTGTTGAATGTGTTGGTGATTTTATTCCTGATGAAGAGTGGTCACGTTCAGTGTATCACTTTGTGGATCAATCAATCAGTACATTTGTAGAGTGCACAACTCACCCGTGAGGGTCTCAAGGTGCTGGGGGGGAGGGCGGGGCTGCTGCTTCTGCTCGAACAGCCAGGTCTTGAGGAGTCTCCTGAAGACCAGCAGGTCCTGGGTCTGTCGTAGGCAGATGGGGAGGGTGCTCCAGGTTTTAGCGGCGAGGTGGGAGAATGATCTGCCGTGGGCAGTTGCTCGACGGATGCGGGGGATGGTGACGAGGGCGAGGTCAGCGGAGCGAAGCTGGCGGTTCGGGGTGTAGAAGGTGAGTCATTCATTGAGGTACGCTGTTCCGGTGTTGTGGAGAGCTTTGTGAGCGTGGGTGAGGAGCTTGAAGGTGATCCTCTTGTTGACAGGGAGCCAGTGAAGGTCTTTCAGGTGGGCTGAGATGTGGTTGTGGCGGGGGATGTCGAGGATGAGTCGTGCAGAGGCGTTCTGTATGCGTTGTAGTCGTTTCTGGAGTTTGGCTGATGTTTCCTCTTAGAGAGCGTTGCCGTAGTCCATTCTGCTGCTGACGAGGGCCTGGGTGACTGTCCTTCTAGTACCGGTGGGGATCCATCTGTAGATCTTCGGGAGCATGCAGAGGGTGTTGAAGCAGGAGGAGGGGACGGCGTTCACTTGCTCGATCATTGACAGTGCGGAGTCCTGGATGACTCCCAGGTTGCGTGCGTGGCTAGTGGGCGTTGGTGCAGCCCTCAGTGCGGCCAGCCACCATGAGTCGTCCCAGGCGGAGGGGGTGGATCCGATGATGAGGACCTCCGTCTTGTCCGAGTTCAGTTTCAGGCAGCTGATCGTCATCCATTCGGCGATGGCCTTCATTCCTTTGTGGATGTTGGATTTGGCTGTGATGGGGGCCTTGGTGAGGGAGAGGATCAGCTGGGTGTCATCGGCGTATGAGACGATGTTTAGGTTGTGTGATCTGGCGATGTTGGCGAGCGGTGCCATGTAGATGTTGAAGAGTGTCGGGCTGAGGGACGATCCTTGGGGTACGCTGCAGATGATCTTGGTGTCTTTGGAGTGGAATGGGGGAGGCAGACACTCTGGATTCTGCCGATGAGGAAGAAGGTGGTCCAGTCCAGTGCTTTGTCGTGGATCCCTGCGTTGTGGAGGCGTGTGCGGAGGGTGTGGTGGCAGACGGTGTCGAAGGCGGCCGAGAGGTCCAGGAGGATGAGGGCTGCAGTTTCTCCACTGTCCATCATGGCCCTGATGTCATCAGTTGCGGCGATGAGGGCTGTTTCGGTGCTGTGGTTGCAGCAAAATCCAGATTGGGACAGGTCCACGATGTTGTTCTTTTCGAGGAAGGAGGTCAGTTGCCTGTTGATGATCTTCTCGATGACTTTCACCGGGAACGGGAGGAGGGAGATGGGCCGGAAGTTCTTGAGGTCCTTAGGGTCAGCTTTGGGTTTCTTCAGTAGGGCGTTGATCTCGGCGTGCTTCCAGCTCTCTGTCAAGGTGGCGGTCTCGAAGGAGCTGTTGATGATCTTGCGGAGATGGGGTGCAATGGTGGAGCTTGCTTTGTTGAAGATGTGGTGCAGGCAGGGGTCGGATGGTGAGCCGGAGTGGATGGTGTTCATGATTTTGATGGTATCTTCGTCATTGACGTGGGTCCAGGAGAGCAGGGGATCGATGTTGATGTGGCTGGGGGGCGGTGTATCTGAGGTGTCTGTGTCTTTCGGGGGCACCTGGTTGCTGAAGCTGTCGTGGATGTCTGCGATCTTGCGGTGGAAGAAGGTGGCTAGGGAGTCGCAGAGGTCTTGTGATGGCGGGGTGTCGTTGGAGTTGGAGCTGGGGTTGGAGAGTTCCTTCGCGATGTTGAAGAGCTCTTTGCTGTTGTGTGCGTTGTTGTCAATGCGCTCTTTGAAGGAGGTCCTTTTGCCGGTACGGATGAGTTGGTGGTGTCTGTGGATGGCGCTCTTGTAGGCTGTGTTGCTGTCTGGTGTCTGTTCGTGGTGCCACTTCTTCTCGAGCCTACGGCAGGCCTGCTTGGATGCCTGGAGGTCGGCGGTGAATCAGATGGCTTTTCTGTTGGTTCAAGGGTTTCTTGATCAGGGTGAGGGTGTTGGCGCAGTCGTCGATCCATTGCCTTGGGTTGCGGGCGGCGGAGTCGGTGTCGGTAGTGTCCGTTGGTGGGTTTCGGGCGAGGGTGGTGACTAGCTGGTCTTCGGTGACTGTGCTCCAGCTGCGGTGGGGGGTCCGTTGTGTGCGGTGGTGCGTGGTGGGCTTCTCGAAGGTGAAGTGGACACAGCAGTGGTCGGTCCAGTGGAATTTGGTGGTGTGGCTGAAGGTGACGTGGTTGCTGGCTGAGAAGATGGGGTGGAGCGTGTGTCCGGCAGAGTGGGTGGGAGTCGTGATGAGCTGTTTGAGTGTGAGGTTGGCAAGGTTGTCGAGCAGGGTTGTGGAGTTGCTGTCGTTGGTGTTCTCGAGGTGGTAGTTCAGGTCTCCGAGGAGGATGTAGTCCGTGGACGCAAGGGCGTGTGTGCTGACGAAGTCGGCGATGGTTTCGCTGAACTGTGGCCAGGGGCCGGGTGTTCTGTAGATGAGGGTTCCTCTGAGGGTGGTGTTGGGGTAGGTGTGGATCTGGAAGTGCAGGTGTTCGGCAGTGATAAATGTGTCGTCAGTGCTGGTCGAGATTCTGAGGGTATTTCTGTGGACGATGGCGATTCCTCCTCCTGTTCTGTTGGTTCGGTCCCTGCGGGTGATCTTGTAGCTGTCAGGGATGGCTATGGCGATGTCGGGTGCCAAGGAGGGGTTCATCCAGGTCTCCGTCAGGAAGGCGACATCTGGGGAGGTGGAGTCGAGTAGGTCCCAGAGTTCGATGGCGTGTTTGTGGGCGGAGCGGGTGTTGAGTAGAAGGCATCGGAGGCTGTTGCGTCCTACGCCGGTGGGCGTGGTGGTGGTTTGGATGCTGGTGTGTTGGCAGTTCCGGCAGGAGAAGGGTCCATGGGTTCACTTCGGGGTGGCCTGGAAGCAGGTGTGTGATCGGCCGGCGTTGAGAGCGTGAAGGGTGCTGGCATCGTAGTGGCATCGGGTGTCGTGGTGTTCGTGGGGGCCAGGGGTTCTGCCGCTGGGTGCGGTCCAGGCGCGGACGGGCGCAGATGGGCTTGCCTTAGGCGCGTCAGAGGCATGGGAGGCGGGAGCAGGACGAATGGGCGAGCGGGGGGTGGGGCCGCAGAGGACGCAGCGGCGGGAAACGAGAGAGCAGAACGGGCGGAGAAATCAACGGCACAACAATGCAAGGAAATACAGGGAATAAAACAAACAGAATACAAGCACAATATTACAGAGTACAATCAAAATACAGAGCGCAGAGTCAAACGGAGGGCAGACAGGAAAAGGGGCAGATCGAGTGCACAAATACCTACGGCCTACCACTGGCCACCAGGGATGAGAAGCAGGTGGTAGCCTGCGTGTGGAAGAGGGCCTCGAACTTGCGGCAGCAGCAGCGACCTGGGAGACACGGGCAAACAGGTGGTGCTGTTGCTTCGTGGGGAGCGACCTGCCTGGAACAGGGTCAAGGGTCATGATACAAAGCAGGGTCATGATACAAAGCAGCTTGAATGTGGATCTTCTGGCAATCAGTAACCAATGCATGGCTTTCAAGGCAAGGGAGATGTGGTCTTGTGGTTTTATATGTAAGAGTAGTCTGGCAGCCGAGTTCTGAATCTGTTGTAGTCTTTACATGGTTGTTAAAGCCGATCCGTGGTACAGGCCAATGGCGTAATTGAGTTTGGACAAAACAAGGGAGATGGTAGCCTGGACCTTGTGTGGAAACCCCAAATGGGGGAATATTTGTTGCAGGGTTTTTATAGTAACAAACCTTCATCTTGCTAGTTTGTTCACTTGGGCATTCATTGATAGCTTGGAGTCCATGGTCATTCTGAGTTTTTTTACTTCCTTTGATACTTTAGGTGGTGTTCCCAGATCATCAGCCCAACCGGCGAGTGGGTCATAATGTTTCCAATCACCACATGTGAGTATTTCTGTTTTGGAAGAATTCAATTTAACATGGCTCCATGTCATCCATTGATCCACGGCTCCAAGACCACTGAAAACTGGTGAGTTTCCAATGTCTTTGGGACATTCCAGTTGAAGGAGTATTTGCGTGTCATCTGCATAGATTTAGCATGTGAGATGAAATTGATTGAACAGTGCAGGTAATGACTTCATGTAGATTTTGAAAAGCCTGGGTGAGATGATAGAGCCTTGAGGGAACCCTGCTTTTGTGAAGTACGATTTGGACGAGAAACGGGGTTTATGGATAACATTAGTTCTGTTGTGAAAATATGATGTGATCTAGTCTACAGCAGTCCCCTCTAAGCCGGCTTCGTAGAGTCTTTGTATCAGAGTGTCATGGTTAACCATGTCAAAGGCAGCCAAGAGGTCCAAGAGAAGTAGCGCAACAACCCCGTTGCGATCAACTGTGTTCTTCAGGTCATCCCAGATGGCAAGAAGGGCAGATTCTGTGCCTCTTCCTGGATGGAATCCCATTTGGAAGTCTGAAAGTATGGCTTTATCTTCAATGAATTGTCTCATCTGAGCGAATGCTGCTCTTTCATCAGTTTGCCCAGGAAATATCCATTTGTAATCGGTCTGTAGTTGTCACGGGTTCAGCGGGTCCAAGTTTGTTTTCTTCAGTAATGGGTGTATGTATGACTGAGTATTTCCTGGAATATTCCGGTAGTTAAGGAATTGTTGATGATTCTTGTTACTGGAGTGGCAGCAAATGTTGTTGGAAGAATTGTCTTGAAGGTTTGGGGTGGACATAGGGCAGAAGGGCTGCCGGCAGGTCTGCTTGCCCTGTCCAGGTCAATAAATTCATTGTGTGAAATTTTTTTAAGGAACCGAGAGGCTGGGTAAGAGAATGCTTGGGTTGTTGTTTTGTAAAAGGGTCAGCGCTGGTGCTTTGTCTTTGTTTTAAGTATGAGTCCAACGTGTCCGATTTAGCCGTGTAATGATTTGCCACTTTGTCTGTGAAATCTTGAGAAACAGGATGTTCTCCTTCTAGGCAATTTGGTTTATAAAATTCACTGAGAATTTTATAGAATTCTTTATTTGCACATTTAGCATTTTGAATTCTGTCTGAATAGTATTTGTTCTTAGATTTTTTGGATAGCTGACTTGTATAATCTGTTAATTATCTGTAGACAAAGTTTGCCTTGATTGGTGTTTGTTTTGAGCCAAGCATGTTGCAGCTTTCTAATTTGATGTTTTATCTCTATATTTCTCCAAGGTGCTGGTTTCTTTTGGTCTGTTGTGTGGTTTTTAGTAGTATCAGGATATCGAAAGCTTCTTGTAGCCACTCATATAGTTTAACAGAATTTATTGTGTCTAGATCTGTACTGGATGTTAGTTGTGTTTGTAAGTGTTCCAAATTGAGTTTGGTCCATGGTCGATAGGTGGATGCATGTAAGGTGGTGTTAGGTGCGTCGTTTAGTGCTTTATGTTGGAAAGCAAGCATATGGTGGTCTGAGCATGTGACTGGAGTCAATGTTTGAAAGGTAACTAGTTATGTATTTGCAAAAATGTCATCTAGGATGTGTCCAGCGATGTGTGTGGGTTTGTGGACGATCTTATGCAGGTTCAATGCATCTAGGCTAACGATGCTAGTTTTCGGATGGGGCAAATTGGGTTTGTCAGACCAAATACTGAGGTCACCCTGAACGCATAGGTTGGAGTGTAATGTTATTAAGTTTGAAACTGTGTCTAGAAGTGTGTCTGGGAATGTTGCATTGCTAGGTGGAGGTCTGTAAAGGAGAAGGAAGTTACAGGAGGAAGACGGTGTAAGATTGCATCTGGTGAAAAGAGCCTCATAATATTTTATGAAGATGCCGTGAGCTTTAGTGATATGTAATGTTTTCCTTAACACAACAGCTAGGCCACCTCCTTTCATGTCTATACGACTTGGGTGATCATTTGATAGCCTAGAGGAACAGCTTCATGCAGGACTGAGGCCATATCGTCTCACAACCATGATTCAGTTATGAAGACTATGTCAGGTTTTGCCAAAGTGCGAAGGTCGTAGATGTGATGTTTGTTTTTACAGAGCAATCAAGCTTTTATTAGTAGACAGTTTAGAGAATGAACTTTGGCGATAGTGTGATTTTGTTTTGTAGAAATGTGAGCAATATTTTGTGGGCTTGCAGCAGGCTTGTCCTTAGTGTTGGTATTAGCTGTATAAGGATAGCAATAGTGTAGCTGTTCTGTATCGTGTTCCTCGTCTAGCAGGCTAAGTAGGCATTTTGATGGGTCTGCGTCTGTAGGCGGTAGAGACAGTGGTTGAAAGTGAGTTGGAGCGCTGTGTTGTTTTTGTAGTGTAACCTTGTTGTGCAGTAGACATGGAGAAGCAAAGATAAAAGAGAGTTGCTGTATATGTGTTAGGTGGGGTGGAAGAGAGAAAGCTTGAAATGGGAGTTTGTTCATTTGTGTAGTCTGAAAATAGGGTGTATGTATTTAGTTTGTGATGGAAAGTATTATGAGGTATTGCGCTTGAGAAATTTTGTTGTGCTGGTGTGAGTGCTATGTTTTGTTTTTGAGGAGTAGTGAAGGGAGGTGCTTAAGTATTTGTTTTATAAGACGGATTTGTTAACACAGTATTATTTGTGATTGGAAGTTGCAAGTTAAAGGGGGTGGAATGTGTTTGTGTGTAGAGTGTATGTTGTGTGTAAGAGGAAATGAAGTAGATTTAAGAGTATTTGTCTTAGACTTGATTGCTGCAAGAGGTAATATGTGTGGTACAGTGGAGTGTGAGTGTTGTGTGGTTGTGTTATTGTGGTAGAAAAAGAGGAGGGTGTTGGTTGGAGAAATGATGGAAGGCTGAGTATAGGTTTGTTAGTGACAAAAAGGGGTCTGTTAGGAGTAATTAGAGCAGGGAGTGTGTGTCTGGATGGGATGTAGTTAAGCATGGTGTGGATTTGGGTGTGTTAGTGATGAGTGGATTGGTTAGGTGGTATAGGAGAGACTTGTGTACTGTTTGTCGGTGATGGAAATGTGCAGTAGCTGGGATAGAAGGGTGTATAGGTTTGAATTCAGGAGTTTTGTAGTGGGTGCTGAGACATTGAACTTTGTCTTGGGTTAGTTTGAAGTGAATGAGTAGAATATATGTGGTGTAAGTGTTTTACTCTGGTTGTGTATGGGGTAGGGTGGGTGCTGTTGAATGAGAAAATGGGCAGCATTTCTAGCCCTAGTCAAGACCAGTCTCGAACAGGCTCAAACAGGCAACTGCCCTCGTCCACTCCACTCTTAGCCTTGATGCCCGGGATGAGATGCCCTGAACCCTGGCCTTAAATAGCCCTAGTAATCAGGTGACCCCTCAGGCCAATGGAAACTCCAGCCCTAACCCTAGCCAATCACAACACTAGCTCTAGGACCAATAGGAGACACACCTCTTACAGCCAATCCCAGCCCTAGTCCCAGCATCCAATCAGGCATGAAACCCTAAGCCCTACGTCCAATAGAAAGCATGACCCCCAGCCCCAGTCCCAACCCTATTCTCAGCAGCCAATCATACAGGAAACCCTAAACCCTATGTCCGATAGAAAGCCTAACCCCAGCCCTAGTCCCAACCCTAGTCCCAGCAGCCAATCACACAGGAAACCCTAAACCCTACATCCAATAAAAGGCCCAGCCCCAGGAACGAATCCAAAACCATAAACCTATCCACCAATCAGATCACTAGCCATAAGCCCAACATCAATAGAATCGTTGACCCAGGAACCAATCAGTACCCTTAAGAACCCAACGAATGAGAACAGTAACCCTAATCCAAAGAAACACCAGATGGAACCACCAATCAGTGCACACACATACACACATACACACCCACACAGCAGTAGCATCCAATAGCAGCCTATATAAGGTCCCTGTGACCACAGGCAATATTTACTAGCCAGGGAGTTGGCAGCTGCTCCTCAATTCAGAATCTCCTAGAAGACAGACAGGCTCAATCCATACTTTGGAGTTCTGCAGAAAAGGACCTAACAAACGTTGTGCTCTAACAATACTGTTTGTACCAAACTTTACTCACTCTCCTAGCCAAAAAATACAAGTGTACAATCCCTAAAAAACACAGCTTAAACAGCTAACAGCAGATTACTGCTGTCTAAGAGCACCCTCTGTTCAGTCTCTGATGTATAATATCTCTATTGCTAAGGAGGAAAGGGGGGGGGGGGGTAATCTGGTTTCACTCACTTGCTAACACAAAATGGAACCTGGGGTGGATTGCTTAACACACAGGTCTGAGCACAGAGCAAGGGAGAAATTAGGAGGGTAAATCAGGCAGTCAGGCAGTCACAGGCAATGTGAAGAAAACAACAGATTTTGGACTCCAAAGCCCACAATTCAACAGGTAAAATGAAACAGTCACAGGCAAGTAAAAAAACACAAATTTCTAAACAGAACAGGTGAAAAATGATGCAATCACGGGCAGGTTAAAAACTTCAATTTTTAAACATATTTATGTGGAAGAACAAATCTGATTGGTTAAGCAAGGCATAGTAGGAAAGTTCTCCACAATGATTCCACCACCATACACTATTACTTTGCTGAGTTTGTTGAGATCCAGATTGGTCCACTGTCCACGTGATGAAAGCTACCATTTCTGGAGGGGGTGAGGGAGAAGGCTTTTGACAGGCTGGAATTCAGAACCTGATCCTCCTTGAGGGTACAAAGACAGACTAGGGTAGTTCACAGGAACTCAAAAGTTTTTAAACAAAGGGTAACACGGGCGGCGTGGCTTAGCGAGCCAGCATGGCAGACGTCTTTTTAGTAGGCTCCGTCCAGCCCTGCATTAATCCTCCATTTATCCTGCTCCTCTGTCCCTGATACCTCTCGACTGCGGTGCCTGGATGTAGCGGGACGTGGCGACATTCACTGGTGGAGATCTGGGGATCGCGGCGGCATTCTGTGGCGGGAGCGTGGTCTGATTGCTACTGCGGCCTGTGGGCTGTGTGAAAGCCGCAGCCTCGAGTGCTACTCGACCGGCGGACTCCGGGTGGCGGAGCGGCGGCTGAGGGAGTGGCCCCCCGCTGGTGTCGTAAGGTGAGGCACCCGGGTGGCGTAAGCTCCTGCGGGGCGGACCCCCCCTTTGGATCGGCGGTCAATCGGGCCACGGGGTGGGGAGCTGGGGCCCAGAGTGGCGCTGTTCTGATCACCTTGGAGGTGGAGATCCTGAGACCCGGGCCTGGCTTGGCGGTTGTGGCTGCTGATGGTGGACTGCCCTGCCGGGGGCTTGGCCAACTTGGAAATAATTGAGCCGGGGCCGGGTTGCGGAGGCAGACGCGCCCATCGTGTCCTGCGAGAGGGTTTCCGTTCCTCCGCTCTGGACCACGGGGGGTCTCTGGTCTGTGCGAGGGAGTGTTCCCCATTGTCGGCAGCCAACTTGGGCTGCGGGGAGGATCCGGGCGACGTGGGGTGAGTGGAGGTATTCCCCGCTAGGCCCGAGCGGGGTCGGAAGTGTTTGAACACCTGGGGGCCCCCTCCCTCCCCCGTCGTCCTCTCCAGCTCTGTGTGGGGTTCGGCGGTACTATCGGACCGCGTGGGGATACGGAGTGGCGACCATGACATGTCGAGACTTTGGGGTCTATCAGATGGCTCAGGGGTGTATCCTGCCCGTGTCTGGGGCCCGGTGGGGGTGCCGTTGAGGTTCAAGTCTGGGGAATACGGTGATATTGAGGCTCGGGTGGGGCCTGGTGCGACGTCTTGGCAGAACTCGCATCGCATGCAGGGCTGGCGGCGGGGCATTGACGGTCGCCCACTGGGCTGCATGGAACGGTGCCACTTGGCACTCAAGATTTAGTGACACGTTGCGAGGGTGCTTTGGCGGCCGCTTCGGCAGTGAGATCACGCTGCGCGGACCGTCGCTAGCCAGTGGGGTCGCCCTGGTGTCACCTACGATACCCCATCAGAGTGTGCGGGGATAGTGCCTGCCTGTTGGGAATCGGATCCCGGCAATACACCCTATTCAATATGACGAGGGAAAAACATCATGGTGGGGGGCCCTCCAAGCAAAGCACGCTGGACAAGTTTGCTGGTCCTGGGGGCCCGGCGGTGGCGGCCGGTGGGTCCCAGGGCAATGTTCCGGACAATGCTGCCCTCATGGCGGCCATCACCCAATCTAGGGATGCCCTTGATGCCAAGATTGGGGCAGTGGGATCAGATGTTATGTTGCTGCGCCAAGACCTGTGGAATGCGGTGGCACGCATCACTGAGAATGAGACGCGTATCTCTGGCATGGAGGATGTGGTGGCGACTCTGCAACACCGAGTTACATCTCTAGAGACTACGCAGCGGGGCTTGGAGTCTAGGGAGGAGGATGCGGAGGGTAGGGCGCACCGCAACAACCTCCGCTTTGTTGGTTTTCCGGAAGGGTGCGAGTCTGGAAATATGGAGACGTTCATTGCCCAGTGGCTGGAGGGATGGCTTCCCCCGACTCCCTCTCCAAATGCTTTGTGGTGGAAACGGGCGCATAAAGCTCTGATGCAGAAGCCTCCCCCGGGGGCTCGGCCGCGGCCGGTGATCGCGAAACTGCTGAATTATCATGATTGGGACGTGATTCTGGAACTGGCCAGGGCCCAAGAACCTTGCAATATAATAATGCTCGTATCCTGATATTCCCGGATTATACTAAACGGACCAAGCAACAGCGGCAGTCGTTCCTTGCGGCTAAGGCCCGCCTGCGGGAACTTAAACTTCCATATGCACTGCTCTACCCAGCCCGACTGAGGGTGGTCTATCGCTCCCGCACGTACTTTTTTGATTCTCCGGAGGAGGTTTTCCATTGGACAGATGAGATGGTGCGGCTGCGCCCTCACTCCCCGCCTGGGAGAGAATCGGACTCTTCCTCGAGTGGAGTGGTCCGGAGTGTGCAAGGTGGTCGGGGGAGGGGGTCTCGTCGCTCCAGGTCCAGGAGGCGTTCCAGATCCGAAAATGCTCCGTTGCCAAGGGGATCTGCTGCAGAACAAGCTGCGCCAGCTGACTGATCAATGTCTTTATGTGTGTGTTTACTTACCTGCGAGATGCTTGTAGGGGGCAGAGGAGCCCATCCAGGGCCGGTATTCCTGTTGGGTGCTCCAGATGGAGATGGGGGCTAAGGGACAATGGACTGTGGTTTGGGGATCCATTGGTGGGTGAGGGGTGTTTCCTCCTGTTGGGGCACGCCTGCTCTACCTGCCGCGACAGGTACTTCATTGTTTTCGAGGTACAGGGTGGGGGGGAAAGTTGGTTGGGTTGTTAAAGGGAATTGTTGGTTTTTCATCGCACTATCCACTTGCAGGTAGGGGTCGCGCTGTGTGGCATGTCGTGGATTTGATGTCTTAGCATGGCTGCCACGAAGGGTGGATTGGTAGGTTCCTTGGGGTCCCTGCGTATTCTAAGCTGGAATGTCAGAGGAGCGCTAGACAAGATTAAGCGTGGCACTATCCTTAAACAGGCAAAACGCGCCAGCACTGATATCCTGATGCTACAAGAGACACACCTTATGGGGACTAAGGTTCTCTGTTTTCAGCGCTTCGGATTTACTCAGGTGTTCCATGCTGGTTTTGTGAGGGGTTCGAGGGGGGTGGCGGTCTTGATTCACAGACGAGTCCCCTATATCCACATCCAAACGTGGGGCGATGCGCAGGGCAGATATCTTTTCCTGCAGGGTACGCTGAGGGGTGAGTCCATGATTTTGGGTAGTGTCTATGCCCCGCCGCCGTTGTCCTGGGGTTTTGTGGAGAAACTGGTGACCGTGTGGACGGGTATCCCAGAGGGCCTGGCTGTGATTGGTGGGGACTGGAACGATGTGCTGGACGTTGCTGTTGACAGGTGGAGGCCTGGTGGGGCCCAATGGTTCGTGGTCCCACCAAGCTGTCTTCCCTCGTGTTGGGGCAGAATTGGGATGACCCATGGCGTTGGCTGCATGGTGGGACTCCGGGGTTCACGTATCTCTCGGCGGTCCACGACTCCTTCTCTCGCATCGATTATTTATTCGTGTCTCGGGAGGCCGCTGGCAGGGTGGAGGAGGCTGATTTTCTCCCTCGGGGTTGTCTGATCATTCGCCGGTAGCCGTTACACTGCGTGCTGGCCTTGCGCGGGGACCCTTCCGGTGGAGCCTCCGACGGCGGCATCCTTGTGGGAGGCGCTGAAGCCCACACTCCGGGGGGTGGACATATCCTTCTGTGTGGCAGCTCGTAGGGCCCGCAGGGAATCTCTCATCCAGGCAGAAGCAAAGATATTGGACCTAGAAATACGCAGCGGAGATGAGGGAGGAGGGAGGTTGGCCCGCCGCCAGTTGTTGTTAGCACAACAGGATTATTCGTCCCTGTTGCTAGAGGAGGCCAGACAGGCGTGGCTGGCAACCCACGGCAGAATTATACCAGTGGGGGGACAAGTCGAGCAAGCTTTTGCATAGATTGTGTCAGGGGGCGACGAGCTCCCTGGTCCTCCTGGGTGTCGGCCATCGCAGAAAGTTTTGCGGTCTATTATGCGGACCTCTACGCTCCCCGGGAAAGTCTATCGGCAGAGGTTATCGCCCGTTTCTTGGACGATCTCCCACCTAGGGCTCTGACGGATAAGGTGAGCGTTGACCTGGATCGCCCGTTCTCGGAAGACGAGCTGAATTCGGCTCTTCAGGTGCTGCTGCCCGGTAAGGCGCCCGGTCCCAATGGCTTCCCGGCTGAATTTTTCAAGCGGTACTACCGACAGCTGGGTCCCCACTATTGTAGGGTTGTGGAGGAGGCGAGGGAGGCCGGCTGTTTGCCCAGAGATTGGCGACATGCTGAGGTGGTGGTTTTTCACAAGCCTGGCAGGCCCCCGGAACTCCATGCATCTTACCGTCCCATCTCCCTTCTCAATGTCGAGGCTAAGGTCTTGGCCGAGGTGCTTGCTAGCCGTCTTCGCCCCCACATATCGTCTCTTGTACATCCCGATCAGGCGGGGTTCATGCCTCAGCGGGCAACCCGTCACAATATTCGCAGAGCACATGCGGCGATAGCAGTGGCCGAGAGCTTGGGGGTACGAGCGGCCCTTTTGCTCGCGGATATGGATCGAGCCTTCGACTCATTGAGCTGGGAATATCTATTCGCCCTCCTACAGCGGTTGAATTTAGGACCTCGTTTTCTCTCCTATTTAACACTACTGTATACGGACATAACAGCGTCAGTACGCGTGGCGGGTTCGGTCTCTTCGGTCTTTCCCATTGGTCGGGGCACCAGGCAGGGGTGCCCCCTGTCACCTTATCTGTTTGCCCTGGCAACAGAGCCCCTAGCTGCATGGGTTCGTATTGATGCACAGGTGTCGGGGCTCGAATGGGCGAATGAACTGTTGGATCGCATCGCTCTCTATGTGGACGATGTACTATTCTTTCTTACTCAGCTGGTTAGGACTGGCCCACGGTTGCTGCGCATTATGCAGGTGTATGGGGAGACTACGGGTTTATATATGAATGAGAAGAAATCTACGTTGTGGGTCCTGGGCGGAGGGGCTGACCCTGGCGCATGGGCTTCCGTGGTGCAGGTGGCGCGTGGGGGGCTGAAGTACTTGGGTGTGTTTCTTTCGGACGTGAGGTCGGTCTCCTGGGAGAAGAACCTGGTGCCGGTGTGGAGCAGTGTGCGTAAGGACCTCCGGGTATGGTCCCACATGCCCCTATCCATTTATGGCTGGTCGGCCATATTTAAGATGGTCTCTCTCCCTCGCCTGCTGTATCAGCTGCAAAACCATCCATTTCCCATCCCCCCAGGTTGGTTCCGGCAGGTCAATACGGCCTTGAGTCAGTTTCTCTGGGGCGGGGGTGTTGTTAGGGTGGCTCTCCGCACCTGCTTTAAATCCACGTACTGTGGGGGACTTGCAACTTCGGACGTTCTCTCGTACTATATGGCCTCACATTTGTTGGTTCTCAACAAATGGTGGTATGGCGACAGGTCGGATCCAGCGTATGCCTTGGAGCGTCATTTGATGGGTGACCACACACTACACACTCTTCTTTACTCTGCGCCACTGCAGCGTTCCCTGCCGAATGTGACACAGTTGGTGTTTCGGGTCTGGAGACAGGCGTTGCGGAGGATGGGCTGGTGGAATCGGCTGACGGGTGAGACGCCGCTTTGGCACAATGGGCGCCTGCCACAGTTGGCGGCTTTGCCGGGCTTCCATGACTGGGATGCAATTGGTATCTCTACTCTGGGTGATGTCATGAGGGGGTCCATCCTGAAGTTGTTTCAGGATGTGCAAAAGGAATTTCACATGCCGCGTACACAATTTTTTTAATACTTACAGTTCCGGCATGCTCTCTCTCCTAGTTTGGTGGGTCTGGTGGAGTTGGCTGACTTCAGTCCGGTGGAGGCCAAGCTTTTCATGGGGGACCTGCGGGATCATAAGATATCGAGGATCTATCAGTCCCTAGTGACGCACTGCTCCCCATCATTGCAGCGTCTTAGTGCGGCATGGGAGGAGGATGTGGGCACGCTTGAGGAGGAGGATTGGGTGGAGGCTTTGGCTTCCCCGCGTGGGGTGGCTATTGCGGTGAGCCTCCGCCTAATTCAGTTTAAATACCTGCATAGAGTGTACTTTACCAGGGTCAGACTGTATAGGGCGGGACTGGTGGCGTCCCCGAATTGCCTCCGCTGCTTGCATGATGAGGGGACTCTACTGCATACCATATGGGATTGTTCTGCGTTGTTTAGGTTTTGGCGGGGTGTACTGACATGCCTCTCGGAGGTCCTGGGCTGGGATCTTCCTCGGTCTCCTAAATTAGTACTCCTACACGTCATGGATGATATAGGGGACAATATTTACAAGCGCCATTTGATGCTCCTGGGTTTCACCATTGCTAAACGTGACATTGCAAGGGCTTGGAAGGCGACGGTCGCGCCCTCCGTTTCAGTGTGGAAGGCAGGATTGGATTTCTGTATGGGCCTGGAGGCCCCCATTTTTCTAGCATGGGGTTGTCCGCGCAAGCATTATAAAATCTGGAAGCGCTGGGCGGACTACAGGGACTGGATCTAGAACCCATTCCAGAATAAGATTTGAATGGCTTGTGGTTTTCTCCTCACTGGTCTGGGGGGGGCATGGAACACACGCACGTTGGGTGGCATGGTGTCGCCTAGACATGTTACACGGTGAGAGTAGAGCTGCAGTTCCGATCATACCTGCGGATGTTGTTGGGCTGGTTGTGCGATAGGGGGTGGGGTGGTGGGGGGGTCCGGGGGGGGTTTGTTTTTACAGGGCAACATTTCATATGCATGGCCCTTCTGTATTCTTCTGTTGGTATTATATGAGAAAATGGTCAAAATCAGGATTTGGTCCATGGATGCTACGGATGCCTCTGGGGTACAGAGCTCCGCTGACTGTACATTTGATTAATAAAATCTGTTTACAAAAAAAACAAAGGGTAACACTGGACTCTGCATTTTTCTTTATGCTGCTCTGGTGGTATAATAATCGGGCAGTAGAAAGGCCACTACTGGGGCCTGTATCTTGGCAAAGACTCATGGGCAGCACCGAGACTGAATGACCGCATCCTGGACTGGTTCTGATGTTTTTTCAGGAATACTGGAAATACTTACAACTAAGTGTCCTGCAGATTTCAACATTCATTCGCTGTTCTGCACAGATGCCAGGACCAAAGTTGAAGTTATGCAGAGGAACAATCAGATCGTATAGATCTAAAATGGATTGGAATTTCCCTTTAAGGTAATACCTCATTGTGGGAGAAAAGTCACTCTATATTGCCCACAAACAGACGTCAACCACAAGTAGCAGCTGTAAGAGCTCTTAAACATATACATTCATCATCACTGATAGGACCAAAGAGCCTGTGGTTATCTAGGCCCAGTGATAATAGTGGAAAGAAATTCTCAAAGCTGAGTTGAGTGACCCTCCCAAGATAATGCTGAGGAGTGTGCTGGTCCCAAGGACGTCATTAGAACTTCTTCTTGTCTGGTGAGCTTGGAAGAAGGGGGCAGTTGCAGCTGAAACACCTCATTTTCTACAGCTGGCTGGTAGCTGAAAGGAATGAGGCTTCTGCTGGTGGTTTGAAGTGAAAGATCAATGGAGACTTGAGAGACTGGCAGGTCTTCACTTGCTAGTAGAGAGGTGGTGGTCAAAGTACGTTTTGGCTGGCAAGACTTTGAACATGATAGTTCTCAATTTGTGCAGCAGAAACTCAGTGGTTGAGAGGTTGAACTAGTTAATTGTATTGAAAGGGATAGCAATTACTTTCTTGGGTCTCTGGCTTACAGTCTGAACATTTAAACCATGAATGTTGATGCAACCACAGACCAGAGTTCATGTTCATAGCGTCAGGATCAATGAAGAGCTCCAACACCCGCGTTTCACTGGTCAGCAGAGTCTTTGACCAGTTTATGCATATTCTCCTCCTTCACAGAGTCTGGGAGCAAGAGAGCCCACCTGTCAAACTAATGGTACAGGTGCAGTCTTTAGCTGGCCATGATGCATTTGCCTTTCTGGGGGAAAGCCAGCATAACTAGTGAACTGTCTTCCTTACATCTTAAGACATTTGGTTCACATGTGAGAGGAGGATGCCTTGGCCTAACCTGATTTAACAACCCATGAAAGACCCTGCTGACCTTGTACAACCAGACAGAGCTGCCCTGGTGAGCTCCATAGTCATTGTGGAGACTTCTAGCTTGACGTCTTGGAGAATGGCTTCCAAAAGCTCGAGAGTGATGTTCAAGAGGGGCTTCAAAAGGAATAGATGTCCTTACTGTTCGGCAAGGTGTTTGGGCCGCAATGGACTGACATTCTAAAGTCTTACTAGAACTGCATGGAAACACCTGATTGGTTGCACTGGTGATTGTAATACCTGCAACAATGCATGAGGGGTGTATCTTTTCGTGCACTCATTGCCATTGCTTCTTATTTTATTCTAGACGGCTTATGGTGCTTCATGTTTAAATGCCAATGAAGGAAACAAGCATTTGCAACGCTATAGGTCTCGCATTTGTTAAAGTTAGAGATGTTGGCTTTGAAATGGCAATGTTTTTTACTTATGTTTCTTTTATTTGCAGTGGAGTAATACTTGCATAGCGCTATTTCTAGGAGTATAAACAAGCATTGGCATAGCCAATAGGTCTCGCCTTTGGGACCTTATAAGTGTTTAGCCATGCAACAGTTGATGTTGTTGCACCAAGGCTATTGTGCTGGATAACTAAACATTTATAAGGTCCCAAAGGCGGGACCTATTGGCTATGCCAATGCTTTGTGCTGACACTGTTAAGCACCCTTCCACCCCAACAGAAAAGCATTGCACACCCAAAGTGGGACGAACTCCATATAGATCACAAAGCAATGCCAACAGATCATCTGTCTCCTCATGTGCCCCTGTCTTGCAAAGACTGCCTAGCATCTTAATCAGACCGCACAATGATGTCACATGCATAACATAGCACTAGAACTACATACCTGCCAACTTGAAGAACAATGTCACTGTGTGAGGAGGGGGTGGGGCCTCGTGCTGAGATTCACTTAAGGGGCACTTTTGAACTCCACCCACCCCTAATTCCCCTCCTCCCAAAGTGACATTGCTGAGGCTGGTGTCGATGTCCTGGGGTATTTCCACACCCCTTAATGGGCTTCGGCAGGTCAAAGCCTCGGAAAACGAGCTGGAAACCCCTATTTCCAGTGGTTGTCACTTTTTTTTCCCTGCCATTGTGTGATATCTGCTCCTCATGTGGAGATCGTGTGATGGGAACCGATATCATGTGTAAAACGGTGGCACCGTGTAAGTTGGCAAGTATGTAATTATGTAACTGTGTCAACACACTCCTCACAACCTACCTCCCAGTACCAAAATACCACCTTAGCTTAACTGCACCACATGCGCCTCACACAGCATCAAAGATATAAATATAGGTGTCCAATGATGAGTAAAGTAGCACAGACACCTCTGAAAATTAAAACCGTTCACCCCTGTGAACTGCAGAATCCTATAGGACGCACAACTGCATAATATGTAACCTACTAAGATCCCTGGTAGAATTGGTCACATCACGTTCATCCCTAAATCCAATATGAACCATTAATAAACAAAGCAGTGAACAGACCCATCTTAATAAAAGGTGTTTATATAGGCTACGCAAAGATGAAGTATTGATGTGGATTTGTTGAGATTCAAACCTGCGACCTTGTCCGTAGCCAGCAACCATCTGAATAGTTTAAGAAGGGGAATCCTTCAAAGTGCTTGAGCGCTTTGCTCCCTATTTAAGAGAAGTTGTGGCTTAGTGGCAAGAATACCCTGTGATTATTGGGAATTCACTTAACCTCCCAGTACCTAGAAAATTGTAATGCATCATGCAATTCACAGTATTGTCCTTGGCCAAAGTTCATGCTACACAGAACTGAAATAGCAAAGATAATAATAGCGCATTCATGTCACACAGTATTACAGCAGCACTATACAGCACAGTTGGCTGAAAAATGTGAAACTTGTTAAACCGACCTGCAGCCATCCCTCAGTTATAACTGAGGGATTGTGAAGAGATCAGTGAACAACTTAGAATGAATATCTCCAATACTAACGGATTGGGCCAGCAGACTTCATTATAAAACAAGCATTGCTATTAGTGGAAAGGCGGACACCGTCAGAGAGCAACAGCTGCAATGTTTGTCGGGGGAGCACGTGCACCTTTCAGGTAGTTTGCAACACTTTTTATCTGAGAGAAGTGGCACTTCACAGCCTGACTAAAATACCTTCAACAGGCAAATGTCTGCTCTTCTTGGCCAGGCTTGGAAGCACTTAACAGACAGCACTGACACTTTTCAACCGGGAGGCAGCACTAAAATACCGGCACTTCGGATATTAGCTTGCAACCTGCAATACTTTGGTACCAGAGTATCCACAGATACTTATCAGGCAAGTTTCAATACGTTTCTTTTATTAGCCTTATTAATTCTCCACCAGGCTGCCATATTTACATACATGCATGCTGACACGTTCAAGTTACGGCTCGTTTCAGTCAGATTGCACTACTTTTATATGAGTGCAAGCACTTATCTCCGTTTTCAGCCGAGTTGGCGTGATAATATATGAGTACTGACACTTCTAATCCGGTTTGCATTTTTAGGTCTCATGCCTAGTGATGCAGTGCGCAGCACTGCTCGCGCAGGCGAGAGTCTTTTTGTGGAGGGTTCCAAATCGGACCCTGGAATCGCACACACTCGTGCGTGTGCAATTCCTTGTGGTCCACAGTATTGTTTTTATATATGGTAATGCCGCATTGCCACCCATGTTCAGTGTCTGTAATACTTTTAGATGAGTATAGGTATTTGTAGATCAGTTTCTAAAAGCATTTTACGGCACCGTTGCAATGCTGATAGTATACATTTACAAGCACTGGACATTCAAGGACAGGTTGAAAATACCCTCATTTTTCTGCCGGTCTACAATATTGATAACATATTGGCAGCACCATTTCTCAGCTGTTTGTCAATGCTGAATCTATGCGAGCACTTGCACTTCTCTCCTGGGTTGTAATACAGATAATATACAAGTTCTGGCACTTCTGGGCTGTGAAATAATGTAATACAAGAACACTGACGCTTCTCAGCTGGTTCTCTATACTGATAATACAGAAACAACGGCACTGCTCAGCTGGTTGGGAGTGCTGATAATACAGAAGCAGTGATGCTTCTCGTCTGGGTTGTTGTAATTTAGATAATATACAAGTACTGCCGCTTCGAGACTGGATTGTCATATATGAGCAGTGGCACTTCTCGTCTGGGTTGTAATGCTGGTAATATATGCGCACTAGCATTTCTCATCTGGGTTGTAATATTGGTAACATATGCACACTAGCACCTCTCGGCTGCGTTGAAAACTGGTTAAATACGAGCAGTGGAACTTCTCCACTGGGTTGCAACACTTGTAATATGTGCACACTAGCGATTCTCCGTTCCGATGAACACTGCATATTTTCTTTCCAAACACTGCCTGCAAGTGGCTTAGCATAGATCTGCCGTCAGTGGGCACGTGGGTATTCATGTTAAATAGGTTCGCCTTTACAACCTACACTTAGGAGACAGGCCACCCCCGCTCTCTAGTGAACACATATTTACATGCTCAGAGTTTAAAGCCCTGAAACACCTTCGGCTTCCCTTAGCAGGCAGAAAGAGCTCGCTGCCAACTCTCCTGTTCACCTGACTCACAACGCACGCGAGCCACCTATTTTGATCAGAGCTGAATGACACACGAGCCACCTTCTATATACAGGGCACCTACACAATGCTTATGTACCTCTCCAGTCACTTTGGCTACAGTGTTATTTCTTCCATGATAAAGTTTACACAAATAAATATTGAAACAGGGCAATAAAATGTTGTTGTGGTAGAAGACAATGTCACTATTACAGCGCTAGGGCTGAAATTAAAAACAAGGGGGAGTGGCAAGGGATGCAATGCCTCATGGATTCACAGGCAGGGGAGCGAGAGTAATTACAAACAGATGGCCCCTGTGAGCCGCTGCTCGCTCCCGCAAGGTGGATGCCACCACAAGCACGAGTGTGAGGAAAAGGGCAGACCAAATTCTGAAGGTCATCTCCTGGAGCAGCGCATGTGCGCTGTGCTCGGCTCGACCTAAAAATAAAAAGTAAAAACACCATTGTTTTGAACTCTAAGAGCTTTAACTTTAACGAATGGAGGATGCATGGCAGTTCGATGGCCCCCAGTGAAGGCTGATTCTATCGAAGTGTTCATGGTGCTGGCGGTGAATTTTTCCTACAGTGCAGCCCCCAGCTTTGAAGGCAGCAAGAGGGCAGGAGATCCCAGCCCCTACTGCATTGCAGGGGCACAGCTTGAAGCACCATATTCCTCTTTTTTGATCTGCAGAAGGCCTGATGTTTACCGCAAACCAAGAGCTTAGTAATAAGCCAAAAGTGCAGTGTGCATAAAAGTAATGCGCATGCCGCCTTTCTCAACCTAAAAGTTAGGCATGTTGCGGGGGGAGAAATGCAGTGTGCATAAAAGGCATCTTTTGCCTTTATCAAAGCGAAATTGTGAATCAATAGTTCCTACATGCTTCACCAAGTAGATACAAGATGTAAAAAGATATTGTAACAGAAATCGCTTCCACGTGCGTAAAAGAGAAGCGGTATCGGAAATATTGTGATGTAAATGAAAGTCATATACTGAATTGAAAGCGACATCCCAACATAAATAAAAATATTGTGACAGTTAAAAGCAGTTTTCTTCTTTGCAGGTGCTTGTTGAGAACTGCTGTCATTTGTACAGCGCTTGCGACATTTGTAGCACTATACCAGAGAGAAATGAAATAGAAACATATGTACGTATAAAGCGCAGCACACCCTGCCCACGCAAAACGGATTTCAACCTGACAGCAGAGAAGGTTTGTTCGGATTGTCAGGGGGAACTTAACTCACTCAACTGGCGGATTCGAGGTCTTCCTGCTCTCTTTATCAATGTAAAAGCTAGGCATGTTGCGGGGGAAGAAATGCAGTGTACATAAAAGGCATCTGCTGCCTTTATCAAAGTGAAAGCGCTGCATGGTGCGGGGGCCAAAATGCAGTTTTATCATACTGCTGTCAGGACAGCATGGTTGCTCAATTCATAAAAACAACTTATTTGGGTGCTTCCCGGTCCACATTATCAAGATAAAAACGAGAAATGAAGACTTTAGACAGACAACAGGAGGTACCGGAAAACAGGCAATGAGGAAGTAGTGACGCAGGGGATCAGAAAACAGGTGATACGGAAGACAGGCGTTGTGTGGGACCAGAAGACTGGCATCGGGTAGGTCCGGAAGACAGACTACACGTGGGACCAGAAGACAGACAACTTGTAGGTCCGGAAGGCAGGCAACTCTTAGGTAGGAAGAAAGACAACTCGTAGACCGGTAAACAGGCAAGTCTTAGAACTGATAAACAGGCAAAGGAGTTCTAAGCGCTTCCTCAGAAACCTACCTTTTGGTGTATCTGACTGTACTCAGCCAGTGTGATGCTGTGTGTGTAGAGATTCCTGCAGTTAATAAACTTTTACTTTGTGATTAGAAATATTTGTATATAGTTATTATTAAATCCACTAAAATGTTATTTAATGATCTTGACTTAATTTTTCTTGTTCCCATGAATAACACTGTTGAATTATCTTTATGGTATAGTAATGTTATTAAATTGAATAGGAATGTTAATTTCTGGTTTTCATGGATTAAGGCTGGCATTTTTTATCTTAAAGATGTCTATTCTAATAATACGTTTATTTCTTTTGAAACGTTGCAAACAAGTTTTGGTTTATTTGAATCTGATCTTATTAAGTATCAATATTTGTGCAATTCAATTTTAGACTCTTTTCCTACTGCCATCCCCTCTACTGTTACAGTTGACTTAGCAATTTATATTCAAACAGTTTCAAAATCATCTCATGGGGTGTCTATTTTATATAAAAAATTATCTGATACTCTAGGTAGCAATATAGAGAGGATTTCCACGTTTTGGAATAATGAACTTTCACTTTCCTTGTCCACTGACACATGGAAAGATATTTGGCTTAATAGTATATCTGGGTGGTTGCCTGTTTCAATCTACCAAACTAATTCTTATATCCTGTATAATCGTATATGGACTCCATCACGTTTGTTCCAAGCTAAACTTCTCCCCTCTCCTGATTGTTGGCATTGTAAATCACACCCTGGCTCATTACAACACATGTTTTTTGATTGTCCTTTGGTTTTTAAATTTTGGTCCGAAGTCTGGGATATCATTAAGAAGATTTTTAAATTTCAACTTGATCTTTCCTATCAGTTAATAATCTGTAAATCTGCCATTCTTCCACAAAACATACATGATTTAGAGAGTAAACTTTTTGATTTTCTTATTTCAGCTGCTTTAAAATCCATTACTTTTTGTTGGAAAGATGTCTCTGTATTATCTGTTCATGCTTGGTGGTCATGGGTTATTCTTTCCAGAAGAGGTGCTCAATTATCTATGAAGGGGATCACTCATAATTCTTTTTCTTATCAATCTTTTTGGTTACCTGTTGATGAATATTTATCCATTTAATGCTGTATGAATAATTTTAATTCAAATTTGTACTTAATTTGATCAGTTTTATAATGGCATATAGTAGCTCTGTTTGCATTTTCTACGTCAATTGGTATATTTGTACCTTCCCTTCCCCTCCCTCTATTCTCCCTTTTGGTATTTTTTGATTATGTATTTTCTCATTACCTAAGATAATTTTTTCTATGATTTTGCTTACGATATATAATGTTATTTAGGTATTATTGCTTAATCATAATATTTTATGTGCTGTCTATCTTTTTAGTTGTATTTGAACAAAAGTCAATAAAATATTTTGAACACGAGAAATATTTGTATATTCCACAGAATTTTTACGGCTGTTAGCTTTTCGTGGCGCCTTAATTAAACTGAAAGTGCAGCATAGCGCAAAAATACCAAAAAATTACCAAACTGAAAGAGGGTGAAAAATGCGGTGTGCATTAGAGCCGCCTACCGCCTTTATCGAAGTGAAAGCATGGCATGGCGCGAGGGCTAAAATTAACAAAAAATGATATGGGTGGGCCAAAAAACAACTACTGCAGGGGCTGTCTGCGCTCGGAGGTAAGGGAGAGGGCGTATAACCTGAATCAGAGCGGAATGAAAACAGGAAGAAGCCGCTACTAAATAAAATAAATAAAAAATACAAATTAGGTGCTTGCAAGAAAGAAAAAAATAGTCCATAAATGACCTACGGTGTAAGAAAACTGTAATTGGCCGGTGCTCCTGGTTTAAAAACAGAAGTGATGTATCTGGAGCAACGGCCAATAAGGAGCAGCGATAGAGTTGTCAGCAGAAGGAAAGCAGCAGCTGTAATTGCACTCCTGTGGGGTGATTACAGCAGGTCTCGCAGACAGTACTGCAGACAGTACGTGTGCAATGATGCTCGACCTAAAAAACTGCAACAGGACTGGTGGAAAGTTGCGCAGGGTTAACGGGAACTGCACTGTGTTTGGCAAGAGCTGCACCAGGACTGGTGGCTGAGGGATCTAAGGAGATTACACAATCTTAAACTTTACATTCAGCATATTCAGAAGTATACAAACAAGTAAACAAAAAGTGATGGATGGGATTCTTAAATTAATCACTGCCACTGGTATTTACTGGGGTACCATCCCAGGCCATCACTATTTTGCACACCATGCCATATGATCTTGGATATTTTCAAATCTGTCTTAACCCTGCTCTAATGGGAACAGTCCAGCCCAAACTGCCAGGCCATGTCCTCCCTGAAAAAAAAACACAGCAACACAAGACTGGTTTTAACCTTTTTAGGGTGCATCAGTCAGTTGTAGGTTGGCTGCAGTGGCACAGTGTGCACGGAATCCACATCTACGCATCCCATCTCACTTACGGTATCACACTACAGTATACAAATGTTATAAATGGAATGCTTGAATTGATCTCATTACTTGGGCCGCATGGTGTACCGTTTCAATTTGGCTGTATAGCATTGTCTTGGGTTTGTTTTCTTGCCTCCTTTAATATCTCCATTGTTCTTTGCTGTAAGTTTAAATGTTCAAACTCTATGTATTACGGTGCCAGGCTGCTAGTCTGAGGGTTGCTGGTTCTGGGTGAAAGTTTTTACCCCTTTGCGTTGTGAGACGATCCTTCTCTGCCTTGAATTTGATCCTCTGTCCTCTGGACAGTTTGAATAGGCTTGAGTACCAGGTTTGTCTTGTCCATTGAGGAGCTATAAGAATTAGATTTGTTCTTGGTTGTCTGGCTTTTTCCAGTACCTTTTGTAGCAGAGGAATCAGAGGAAAATCGTATGCAATTGTCCCTGACCAGTTTAGCGACAGGGCATTTCCTATTGATAGGTAGTGTTGAAACCTGGAGACGAAGAATTAGCATTTTGTGTTCTCCATTGTTGGGAATAGGTCTATTTCTGGTGTCCCCCAGAGTTTGAAAACCTGTTGCAGGCTCCTTTGCTCTATCTCCTATTCATGTGAGCTGCTGTTCTCTAGGGTGAGTTGATCCACTTTGGTGTAGTCCTTCCCTGGCAGGTGCATTGTCTGTAGACTGATTCTCCTTGAATTGGCCCATTTCATATTTCCTGAGCTAGCTTCCTTAGGGTAAATGATTCCTCTCCTGTTTGTTGAGGTAAAACATTGTTGTGGTATTGTCCGTCTGGATCAATACTGTCTTCCCCCCCAATGTAGGCTTGGAATGCCTTTAGTGCCAGGAACACCGTCTTCATCTCTAGGAATTTGATGGGCTTTATGGAGTCTGCATCGTTCCACTGACCCTGTACTCTCGAGTTTCCTGAAGGTGCTCCCCTACCCTTGTGGGGCACATCTGTTGTGATGGTCACTGAGGGAGTCAGTGATTTGAAAGGTCTGCCTAGTGTTATGTTCTAGGATGCCCACCATTGTATCTTTGTTTGAACCTTTTCTGTTACATCCACTAGATCCTCCCAACTCCCTGTGGTTTGTGACCAACTGTTGCATTGCCACTCATGTAGAGCGCGCATGTGGAGATGTGCATGGGTGATGAGGGGAATGCATGATGCTGTCAGGCCCATTAGTTTCATGACTGTTCTGTCTGTCAGAGACTGACCCTTCTGATAGAGGTGAGTTTGCTGTTTGATACCTTGTATTTATTGTATTGGGTCGGCATGCCAGTGCAACCTTGGTCTTTAATCTTGCTCCTAGGAAGGATTTTTCTTGCTCCAGTTTTGTTGATGACTTTTTGTGGTTTATCGAAAAACCCTATTCTTGCAACGTTGTGATCACCTGATGAACGTGTGTGTAATATCTTTGCTTTGAATTTACCTTCATCAGCCAGTCATCTAAGTATCGATAGACGGGGATACCTCTCCTACTTAAGGATGCTGCTACAGCTTCTAGGCACTTTGTGAAGACTCTTGGTGTTGATTTTATTCCGAAGGCCAAGACCTTGAATTGGTAAAGAGTGTTCACATGGGTGAACCTGAGGTATCTCTTGTGTGCTTGGTTCATGAGGATGTGCAGATAGGCGTCCTTAAGATCTATTGTTGCCATGAAATTACCTTTTTATAGCTGTGCGATTACTTCCTGTAGTGTTCACATCTTGAAATGCTGTGTGCAAATGAATGTGTTCATGAATCTAAGATAGGTCTTAGCGTGAGATCTTGTTTTGGTACCAAGAAGTAAAGTGAGTAGTTTCCTTTGCTGTGTTCTCTCTTTGGTACCCTCTCTAGTGCATATTTTTGTAGAAGTTCATTTATTTTCTGTCTTAATTTTAAGAATTCTGTTCTTCGGAACCTCTTCTTCCTTGGTGAATTTGGTAGGGGTTTGTTAGTTCTATATAATAGCTGTGGCATACCACATTTAAAATCCAAGTGTCTGTGGTGATGTTTTCCCATTGAAGTAGGTGATGCGCTATTCTGCCTCCCACTGGAGTTGTGTGGGGGGGTCTTCCCTTGTGGGCAAGTCACTGAGTTTGCTCCTCCCCCTCTTGAGAGTTGTCCTCTGGCTCTTCCTCTGCCATAAAAGGACTGACTTGGTTGCTGCTGCCAGGCCTGGTATTTCGAATGCTGGTCTGTTTGCTGTCTGCTGCCCTGTGTTTTAAGTGGGTGGTGGCCTGTTGAGAAGACCCCCCTTCATCTGGGTCTTCTGAGGTTAAAACCTCCTCTTTTGAAGGTGCGCTTCTGCTGCAGGGCTCCAATGAACCTGGCAGTCTCACTGCCCTTCTTTATTTGTTCTAGGGATTCATCGACCTCACTTCTGAACAGGGTGTCTCCTGTGGAGGGTTTTTTAATTATGGAGGTTTAAACTTCTTGCTTGAAGCCTGAAATTCTGAGTCAGGCGTGCCTTCTCAATGTTGTACCTATGCACATTTGTCTGCTGGCTGTATCAACTGCGTCTAGAGCTGATTTCAGGCAGGTGTTTGCTATGTTTCTTCCCTCCTCTATGATGGATTTTTCTCTGTTCTTATCCTCTTCAGGGAGCTTGTTATCAGTTATTCTATGTCGTCCCATTTTAAGTGACCATACCTATTGAGGAGGGCATTAGAGTTTGCAATGCGCCATTGTGTTGCTGCCTGTTTCTCTATCTTTATCCCCACCATGTCCATTCTTTACTTTATCTCTCTGGAGGTGGGCCAGTGGAGGTGTGAGCATTGCTTCGAAGGTATCCTCCTCTTCGCCGGACTCTGTGGTAGTGGAGGGTTTCGTCTGGATTCTGAATTCCTTCAGCTCCTTGTTGAACTTCTTTCATAGAAGAAGTGCCGCCATTTCTGCCTCCAGGTGTATTTTCTTTTTCTCCACCTCGAGGGCCCTTTCGGGAGAGGATCACCACCACATATGCTGGGGTGTTGGGGAAGGGCTTACTCTATAGTAAAAAATAATTTCCTCTGTGGAAAAAAAGAAATATCTGCATGTGCACCAGTGACGGCCCGTGTAGGGCGTTTTACCGGGGCGGTGACGTGGTGCAGAGGAGGGGCAGGGTGGGGGGTTGCAAAATGCGGCTTACGGCCAAGTACAGGTAAGTTACGAAAAAAAATATTTTTATTAATTTTTTTCGTAACTTACCTGAAATCGGCCGTTTGCCGCATTTTGCAATCCCCCACCCTGCCCCTCCTCTGCGCCACGTCACCGCCCCGGTAAAACGCCCTACACGGGCCGTCACTGATGTGCACACGGGGCTGCATTGCCCCTGTGCAGACATCTCCACTAGGAAAAGCTGTGTACATGGGAAATAGAAACCCTTAGCAATAGTCAATCTATCAATCAGTAGATTTATAGAGCGCTACTTGTCACAAGTGAGGGTATCAAAGTGCTGGCAGGCTCCAGTTGTTTAGCCGATTAGTCAATAATACTCCCAGAAGTACACCTGTGCCTCGACATTTTTCCGGAAAATATGTGGGAATGTTTGTAAATGCCAAAATCTGCATGTGCTCTAAGTAATAAAAATCTTTGCATACCCTGAATCTATCAATTCCTAGTTACAGAGTCACATCTGAAAGAAAACTGTCACTGTCTTGCATGTCAGAAAAAATATAAATCAAACGCCAATGCATATAACTTTTTAGTAGATACATTTATTTTTTTAAGGAAATAATCTTTTTGTTACCACAGATGTCGAACACTATAAATACAAAATAAAATAGAAATCTCCTTCCAAAGTTATGAATCCTCTGTAATTAAAACTGTGACATACATAGTACAGTGCAAAACAGTGAAAACCTTGCGAAAATATACCCATTGATTCTGCAATGTAAGTTTAACACAAAGAAAAATGAAGAAATAAGCTTACTGCATACATTACAATAACAAGTGATTGTTGATTTCATATTTTGTCCCTCAGCACCTTGATTAAAAGTGCTTACAGCAATATTTTTGTTGGCATTTATATCACAATTTCATTTTTTTTTATTATTTTTAGAAAGGGGGGGTTAGGGGAATTTATTGTGCATCTTCTTCAGGGGAGATGGCTAATAAAAGAAGCATGAAAATTGGTATTTTGAATTTACTACTTCCCCTTCAAGAAAACGGAAAGATCAGAAGTCCTGGTTCGAAACAAGGGTGACAACAGGTGAAAATAAGGAAATCGTGAAATACATTGTTTCGCCTCACTATAATTAATCTCCAGAACTGCCTTCCAAGTATTTTCAGCCCTGGTATGCCGCTGTGGCATAAGCATTTTTGGAGGCTTTTTCCTTTTTGCTCTCCCTTTTTGCAGCACTAATTCCAGATTTGATGCCTATGGCTGCAATCTGGCGCCCTCTCCTGGAGGCTCCCTATGGCTGCTGCCTAGAATCTCCTTCATGTGGGTTTATCTGAATGCCTGTTTATCTTTCTTCTCCATTCCTTCCCTTTATGACCTTTAATAACTCATTTTCATTCCTCTGCCTTACCTCGGTGCCAGCTGAGGTCAGCTACAGCGAACACTGGGACAAAAGCTTCAACCAAGATATTTAACTGAGAGCTTTGGGACGCACAATGTGCAAGACTCTCCCTAGCTAGGAAAGAGGGTCATGGTTTTTCAGGGGTCTTCTGGTCTTAAGACAGTCTTACGGCTGTATTTTCTTGTTAAGATGATAGAAAACCAGACAAAAACCTTTTGTAAATCTGGTTTATGGTTTTTAACTCCACCACGAAAGAAGAACAAATTCAGCAAATTTCTATTGATATGCTAATAAATCCTCTGTAATAAATTGAGCCAAAAAAATCGCTCACTTGAATCAAGTGCAAATTATCTGTATAATTGTGTAAATATGTAAGATGCTGGGTACCTTGGTATGTAGTATCTAATGATCAAGGTAACCGTAATAAATATCTGGACACTGATTTGAGAGAACTGGAAACTGACAACAATGCCGTAACCTAAATCTCATAACCTGTCATCTTGACCCCAGGCTATAACTTAATTTCACCAGTGTGTGCCATCCAAATTCCACCACAAACTTCACAGCCAAAACAGTCCGCACTGCATGCGTCAAGTTCTCACTTCAATATAAGTGGCTCTTTGATAAAATATTGTGTGTGCACAAAACGTAATGCTGCAAATTTATTATCGATTTTTTTGTCTTTTACCAAACAGATTAAAGTTTTTCTTGTTATAAAATCTATACATTTTTTTCACAAATACATAGAAAGGCACGTGTAAACAACCAAACAAAATAGTCTCTGAAAACACATGGAAATGCACCAAAAGCAACAGCATTTTAAATAAAAAATAAAATGCTTTAATCCTTGCTCTCAAAGAAATGTATTGACTGGAAAGGCCACTATGGTTTTAATCTTGACTTGATAACCCCGAATGGAGGCTGTACAATATCTTAACACAGATCAGCAGCACAAATCTACCCAGTCTGTTTGGAGAAATTAGTGTATCTGCTTAGATATAGGGGGCCTGCTCTACATTACTTAAAGGCCAGGTTGAGATGCAGAAAATGACTTATCTGTAACAACTAACAAGAGCATCAAGTCCTGTTGTGGGCACTGGTGCCCACTTTTGAAGTGGGCGTTAGGCATAGTGCTCCATGAGTCAGGCGTCATATCCATACCGGACTATGTTTATGAAAATTAGTAACGCAGCTTGTTTTATTTCTACAATGAAAACACAAAAATGCATTGTTTTGGTAAGGTCCACATCATCCTAGAATCTGAAATGTACAATTGTACTACCAAACACACTGAGTACAATGAATGAATCAAAATATCATTGAATACATTTTTCACTAAAGTGATTTCGGACTGTGGGTACCTTACTGTGGGCTCTATTCCGAAATGTTGTTTGCATGAAGGGTAGGTGAAGACCGACAATCATATATGTACTCACATTCCCTTTGGAGGTACTTTTCCTGCCCCGCGAGCTTCGGCAAATCTACTCGTATAAAGGGGGCAAAAAAGCACATTTCCAGGGTAGATTTTGGGAGGGAACATTCTTGTACTTGATCTGGATGGAGGAAAAGCTATTTGTCATCGAGGAGAACTATTTAGTGTCAGATTTACGAAAGAAGAAACTTTCAGTTACTGAAACTCTGCATGTGTACATTTTACACATTGTAGTATACACAAGCAAGTCTATGAATATTGTACACTTCAATGAGTAGTCCTGGGCGCCTGTGTGAAAGCCAGAAAAGTCAGAAATGTGGCCTAATCATAGGAGATATTCTATAATGGCAAATTTCAGCTTTTGTTTGTGAATCAAGCAGGGAAGTTGTTTACTCAGAATAATTGCTCTCTTGTAAGGGAACAATTCTGTAATCTTCGCAACTATATTTGTAATCGATTGACAAGAAACAGGGCACCTTGGCAAATGGGACGTTTTTAAGGCTGTTTTAAATAATACCCACCTCTTTGGGTTTTATAACTAGGAGGAAACAGGTGGAGCATAAACTGTGCTTGACAAAGCTACTTCAAATTATTGTAGTGTGCTCGAAATGGCACTCTGACCTCAGAAACAATTCATAACCTAACACTTTAAAGAGACAATGCAATGCGACACAAAAGTCGAATGCATATTGCAAATGAATTGGCACAACAGGGCCCATTTTAACAACAATGTTTCCAATTCAGAAAAACACAATTTGCAGAATGTGTAATTTATGTGTAGTTTGGAAGCCCACACTCTTTCACACTGTGATGAGACAACAAATATTTGGTAAAGAATGGAATGGCAAAGACATCTGATTCACACATAGAAATTAAATGATCATGGACAGTCAATGATAATGGGCTTAACAACCTTAAAAGAACCAAGACAACATTGAGGTTTACTAGTTCTCCATCAGAGGCAAGTGATAGACCTCTGTTTATCCTAGCCGTCACTTACCCACGTTCTAATCTGGCATAAATCAAGAACTGAATTGGTACAAATGGAACATATCACGTAATTCAATGTTCGCTAACAGTACAACTCCCTCCACCGTTGTGGTTTGTTTTGTACCGAAGAATATTCCAATTTAGTTTTCACAGCACTGGGCTATGAGTAAGTTTCCTGTACAGTTTAGGATAAAAATATTAATTTTTTGAAATAACAACGAGAACAAGCTTGTGTTTGCTGCTACTGTCAAATAATCATGCTACAGACACCCGTCATCGAAGCATCCATGTCCTGGAAATGACGCCCCTCATGCATTGACTACTACTGTAGAGTTTATGTTGATCTCCTGAACAGAAGTTGGGAAAGCTCCTAAGAACCTTAAGTGTACCCGCCCACATCATCTTCCATCTAGGATGACCTGAACATGTGAGGTCTTCATTCCTCTACCTGATTTTGATCAAGCAGATGGTTGACCGATCCCTCCGAACTGTACACAAAGCTGTGTACAGTAGAGTACCTGTTGAAAGCACTTGTTTAGGAGCAAGAGGCCATGTCCTAGACCCATCGCTTGCTGCACGAGTGGCAATATAGACTTCATTGAGAGGTGCCTGCTATCACAAGCCTCAGCTCCTCGCAAATCATCCCCACTGTCCCTGTGCCTGTAGGTGGACTTCAGGAAGTAGAACAAATGCTTGAAGACCTATCTTTTCTGTCAAGCATGTGGTTCTGATAAGTTGATCAGTCTCAATTACCCCTGCTCCAATCACATAGATGCTCCCTGTGTCCCGCGCGTTTGATAGCAAACTATACACAAAAAAAATAAATACAAATAAATACATTTGGAAAAGGCGCTGTAGGCTAATGACACTTCATATGAAATCTTGGGAGCAGCACAAGTGGTTTTCACAAGATTTGTGACCCGGCCGTGCTCTCGTCCCACAGTAGGCACAAGTATGGTAAGCAACCCAAATGGTGAAGTCAAAATGTAAGATACTATGACCAGTCAATCAAAACTTCTGTGACACACGTGAATACAGCCTTATTGGATAAGCGGATTTCAGTTTTTAGAACTGGCATACGCTAGCTACACCTGCCGTGGTAGTGTATAGAGTAGCATTTCACATTTGAAGTCTAGTCCTAGCTGGACACATGGCCTCCAGACTCAATTTTTCATGCAGCTTTGCAAGAGCTCATTTCCTTGTTCCATTCACAATGGGTTCTGGACCCTCCACCTTGAGCGCTGCATATATATAGTACCTCCCTCATCTCCATGGACCACAATAGACTACAATTGCAAGCTATGGATCAAGAGAACACATGACAAGGGCTATCAGATGGTTACCTGCCCACAAAACGTAGAAATCTAATGTAAACTATTGCGAGGTAATCCATCAAATATCTGCCATGATTAAAGCTGCAACCACAGTCTGCTACATTTTTTTTGGCTTTGCTAGCAGTAAGCATGTTGTGTACAGCACATGAATCTTGCCATTCTTCGAGGAACCCCTATTTGTGAATACCGAGGGGTGTTGGGAAACATTCTGTGCACAGATCATCTGTGATACTCCAGATTTTCTTACATTTGAATCCTGTGCAGATCCATCTCAAATTCTGTGGACTCCTTGCTTGCTTTTGCAATGTAGATAACAGCATCCATGAGGAGCAGCAAACAGCAAAACACAACACTCTGTGTAACACTGCTGCTGTTCTGTCTTATTGCTTCTGAAAGAGATTGAAAGAGTCATGTTTGTAGCCAAGTGGCTAATTTCTATGAATCAGCCAACATTCAACACGCAGTTTTTTCACACAATTTGTGTCCATTTCCTGAAACAGAGAGTTGAATAAAATAATTCTCCGACTGCATTTTTCCCTTCTGAAAGTCTTCATCTTACCACTATAGTTTTCGTTCAGAGGTGGTTCTGATATCCCAGCTATCAATGTTCTCTAAAGACAAAACGCTTTAGTCCACAATGTCCTCCTGTCATCTGCCCGAGAAGAACTGTATTTTGTTGATCGATCTCAGACTTTCTGTCACGTTCGCCTGAAAATCCCCATCATGCACACCTGTTTTTCGAAAAGCGCTTTTTCCAGTACTTTTCTTTTCATAGTAGTGGTCCCAGTTTCCGTTGCTGTCTGCCCCAAAGCCATACACGTCCACCTGGGGTTAAAAGAAGGCGAAAGCAAATATTAAGAGAAATTGCATCAAAAGAGAGCCTTGTGTAAGCAACATTATGGTCTGCCAGTTTTAAGTACAGCTTGCTGTTCCAGGTGAAATTCACCAACATCAGGGCATTGTACCCAATCCAAACACTGTCAATACAATTTAATAATATAGAATTATGTGTTTCTCGACAATCGTGCCCCGTGCCCAGATCACCTCCTCACCTGAAGCACAGAGCATGCCAAATGCTTTTATACTAAGGAAACAAACATGTGTGATTCTCGAAGAGCCTATTGGTAGCCGGCAAAGGTTCTGAAGCTACACAGCAAACAAAATGCATAACATCTACACAACACAGTCCGGATTAAGCAGCATAGAGAGATCAAGGCACCAGAGCATCACACAGTTCTTCTTCTATGAATTGACTCACCCACAATATCATCCGCAATGCGCAATCAAATAACCCAGTTAGCATTTAAGTAACTCACCGGTCCACTGGCTACACCCAACCAGTTTAGAACCCACCCAGTCATCACCCGCAGATATCGGGCTGTGAACTACTCAGTGCAATTCACAGATTCAGGCTGTGATCAAATCCTCAAAACCCACCAGGATGGTTCAGAACTGACAAGTGATGCAAAGTCTACCAAAGGCAGAATTTTCACCATTTGAATATGTATAACATGAAATAAAGTTTAAAAAACCCCAAGAGTCAGGTTCGCCGGGTGTGCCACCTCAGGAATCTTTCCTAAAGGTCAAGTGATGTTGCTGCAATCAAAAATGAAGTTCAGTGAGTTCTATATCTGATTAAAGAGGACAGATGTTCCTCCCTCAAATCCAGGGATTCCTTATCTGTGGGATCGACACTAGGACCTGTACCAGGGTATTTATTCTGACTGTCTGTAACCAGTGCCTACAGTGGGCGGGTTCTCTGTCTCTCCTGGACGGACTCTCTATGGTTTACGTTTGCTACCTGTAACCGGCTACTTCTTGGTTTGGTCCTGGGTCAGCCCTATCAAGCACAGTATGAAGTTTCTCTTACAGTACCAACTCTCGATAACAAAAAGGTGAACGTTATGTATATTAGCTGTGCATTAGGTCATAGCGTCTTCCCCAGCCAGGGTACCCTTAGATGACTATGCCACACACAAAGCTTATTACTCTTCTTTATTCTTGTGCGTGTTCTTCTACGTGTAACTGCAAACTCAACATTCTAAATCAGCTTTCATTGCATTCTGCTCTAACACCTATGTCACAGCTCTAAGGAGCCCATCTGGAGCCAAAAGTGTTCCATCATTGCTAACTTGCAAGACATTAGAGCTCCTTGACTTGTGAATTCCTGCAATTGTTAGTCTAGTATTATCTTTGTTGTTAGTGAGCCTTTCAGCACTATAGCAACCTTTTGACTTAGCAGACTGCCCCTACTCAGTACGTGCCTGTGGTTTACCCATCTTTCTCTCCTGGGTAGACTCAGAATTTACTTTGGGTGTTAATCATCACTGCTCCTCAAACAACTTTTTAGAGATAGTATATTACGTTGTCCTGTATCCACTGCATGCCTTAGAGTAGCTCCTCTTTCGATTGCTGATGGAACCAGTTCAGGGCTCATGCAATTTGCTGAAGCCAGCGTGTGCCATAGGACGCTCCTCTCTTACCTTAGTGGACCTCCTTTTATTCTAGATGGCTGTAACCAGTGTACCTAGCAAACACAATAAGATGATGGATGGAGTGCTGAAACCTTTCAACCACTCACCTCCAGTCAAGAGATCTGGGTTTAATCTATTTTTTGCACACTAAGCCATCCTAGTTTGGACCAAGCCATATGCAAATCAGTTTTGGCTCTGCTCCTCATGGGAACAGTCCAGCCCGAACTGCCAGTCCTACATGGTCTTAAAAGAAGCATCCTAGGACCGGTTTCATCAGCCAGGCTAGCTGGAATCCAGGGGCACAGCGAGCAAGGGACCCACATATGGGCATACCCTTTTTTTGTTTAAATCTGTTTATTAAAATTTTTCACATTTTACAGCATACAACCATAACAATGCCTCTACACCGTGAGCAGTTATTTGCAAATGTCAAATTATCCAGTACCCATCCATAACACGTCTGGGCATACCCTTGGCCACTTGAGGCAGACATAGCAAACACAACGAGGTGATGGACGGAGTGATGAAACTTTTCATCAACTCACCCCATGCAAGGCGATGTAAGCCAATGCACGCCCTTAAGTTAGGTTTACTATGCCACGATGAGCCACCTTGTGTGGCAGAGTAAATCTGGTGTAACGCTAGGCAGCGCATGTCGAGGCGAGGCGTAACAAGGAGAAATATATTTTTTCTCCTCGTTATTTCCACCTTCTACTTGTGCTGCATTCAATAGCACACACAGAAAGGTGACCATTCCTGCACATAAACAATCCTGGCAGCAGCGGCTCCTCCGCAATGGCAGAGGAGTGTTGCCCCACTGGCTTAGAGCCAGCAAGTGAGAAATAAAAAGATATTTTACTATCATTTTATTTTTCACCTGTTGGCTCAGCCAGCATGTGCAGGGAGGGGCGGGGCCATCAAAGGAGGGAGAATGACTGGTTCCTGCACTGTAAGGGCCCGATTCACAGAACTAACTTAAGACAAAATCCTAAACTTACTACCATTTTGGTATTCACAGAAGGCACTTACTCATTTTGGTATTCACAGAAGGCACTTACTCATTTCGGTATTCACAGAAGTTAAGAGTCCTAACTTTAGGACTCCTAAATGCCTTCTGTGAATACCGAAAGTCTTAAAATTAGGATTTTTCTCAATTTAGTAGTAGTAAAGTTAGGACTCCTAACTTTAGGACTCCTAAATGCCTTCTGTGAATACCGAAAGCCTTAAAATTAGGATTTTTATCACTTTAGTAGTAGTAAAGTTAGGAGTCCTAACTTTAGGACTCCTAAACTGACAAAAATCCTAATTTTAAGACTTTCGGTATTCACAGAAGGCATTTAGGAGTCCTAAAGTTAGGACTCTTAACTTCTGTGAATACCGAAGTGAGTAAGTGTCTTCTCTGAATACCAAAATTAGTAAGTGCCTTCTGTGAATACGAAAATGGTAGTAAGTTTAGGATTTTGTCTTAAGTTAGTTCTGTGAATCGGGCCCTATGTGTGCATGTGTGTTTGGCCGGCTGTCTCAGGCTGGCCAAACACACATGCACACTTAGGTTTCTCTAATTAGGTTTCGCCAGACTTGGCTTTCTCCAACCCGGTTGTATTAGACAGCCTGGGCTGGTGAAGCAGCGGAGACTCTCTGTCCTGAGCAGTGTGTCAGAGCAGCCTGCCCAGTCCAATCCCCACTCTGCTCTCATGCTTGAGAGCTGCACAGGGATTACACAGGGAGTCTCTGATGCTGGCCCAGGGGCTGCTGGGACCCAGGAAGCATCGTAGAACTGAGGTTCAAGTTGGCAGAAACAGCATCAGGTACGTTTTTTTTAAACCTGTGCTCCCCCTCAATGCTCCCTCCCTACCGGGCTCTCCCCTGCCCCCACATGCTCCTGTTGCACCACCTCCACCCACCCCACCACTGTTTACATGTATTGGCCGCCACTGAATCCTGACTGTAAAGTAGGCACCATTGGGCAAGGGTGTCTGTGCTGGAGCTAGGCCTCCACAACCGCACCATGGGATAAAGAGAGCAGGGATGTACCATATATATTATTAATTATGTCACAGTATATCTTGGCCTGAACCCTAAACACAAGGCTTATAAACCCACAATGAAGACAACAAACATGACTGGACAATTGCATCTCTTAACCATTGGTGGAATCCAGTGTCTGTTACCATCTCAAACCTTCTGCTTATCATTCTTTCATGCTGAGCCAATAGTACCTTTTTAAAGCTTTAACGTACAGCTGAAGATTAGTGCCTAGCTCTAATTAAACAATTGTTTCAATTAAATACAGGTCCTCATTTAAAAGACAACTATTTTAGTTGGGCTGTGGGCAGTGCCTTCACCACCTCAACCTGCCCATCAAATCTTTACTTGGCCACCGAGCCAAATATGTTCCCACTGACACAATGGGAGTATCTTTGGGAAAAAGTTCCAGTACTGGACTTTCCATCATGCCATGTTTGAATGATGTTTTGGCTTGCATTTTTCTGTTATTTTGGTGTGGGAGGAATAAATGATCAGTCTCCCTGATGAGCAGAGAGTTTTTTTAGTGCATGGAAACACTGCTAATTTTCTCCTGCCCGATAGCGCCATCTGGCGATCCTGTGAAAGGAAAACAATATGCCACCTTAAATAAGGAGGCCCTTTGGGCACCTTGTTAGCAGGGTGTATTGCAGCATAAAGGGTGATTCCTGTAGAGGAACAAGCTGTGGCTCTGCAGGCGAAATCCCCACACCTACTCCACCATGAAATGAGGCTGAGGATCCAAGAGGCAAGCGAATGGATCATCTGCTGTTTGTTTGCAGATGTCCTGTTACCGCCAACCTCCATTCTTTTTAATAGATTTTTTTTACAAACTTTATTTATTGCTTTTACGTTTTATGTCAACACCCACATTTTGTACTCTTTCATTGGTTTCCTGACATACAGTTGTTACATTGTGTTACATACATTATGTATCTGACTTGTGCTGCCACTAGCTTCCACGATACTGTTACTGCCAACCTCTAGACGTGGTCTTTTTTATTTTTGGTAAAGAATGTGAACAGCTACATATGTACAATATATGTGAGTGCGATTTACCACCACGAATACATGGAATTCCACAGAGAGAAAGGATATGAAACCAAAAGCTGTGAGCTTAATGTACTACTCAATGAGTCTTCGATTGAAGGTTCTTAAAGTTTCACAAGCCTCATGCAGAGACATTGGAATTTTATAAGGAACATGATTTTTGTACTGTTGTCAGGATTATTCCTGCGAAAAATGAGCATTACAACTGTGCATCAGAGATCATGAAATAAGTCTTGATACATTTGGAAAACCAGCACAGAAATTGCATGTCACCCACTTTACCATACAGTAAATTGATCTAAATGTTAGCTGTAACAGCATGAATGAACATCAGATCTATACAGTGCATGTCTTCCAAAGAATAGGGCATGCAGGCACTAAAGAACACAAAGCAAGGAGAGAAGTAAGGACACTATGAGCCAAAGAAAGAATACGTGTTCAGGAGTTTGACAAAAGACAAGTGATTTTCCAGATAGTTCATTGATGGAGGAAGCCTTTTCTATGTACTGGCAAAGACCACTGCAAAGACACGGCCTCCTGATCATGCACGATTGATTTTTGCAAAGCCAACGCATTGGTCTTCGTTGAGTGCCACCATAAAAAATAAACAGCCCTCCCTGTTTCACCAAACTTGCCCTTCACCAAGTAAGGAAAATGCATGTAGCAAACTCTCCACTACAAGGGAAGGATCAGATTCAGTCTTACAATAACTGCCTTAGAAAAGGACCTACAGGGACACACAGACTAGCAGCAAACCATGTACATTAGGCTGAAAAGAGTATTATCTCTACAATATGATCAGTCACTTTTTCAAACTATAATTTTGATCTGGTGACCACGGTATTTCCCGTCTAATTTTTAATAAACATATAACTTCAGCCTTTCAATTGACGAAAATGTCTTCAATACTTTTGCTTATGGAAAGAAGAATCTAAGGTGGTCTAAAACCTCATGTAATAATCATGGTTCTAGTTATCACAAATCTTTATGATGGATCTCAAGAAAGTGAAAGCCGATCAGTGCCAGAGATTCCACAGAGATCTCCTAATTAGAGCTGTCTGTTGATGATCATAGCTTGTCAGCATCATTGAAAGTCCTATATGTTCACAATGATTGATGCTTCTCAGATCTGGACCAAAAGCTTTGGAACACACATCTTCCAGGCATGAAGGCTTTTCATTATCACCTTGCTGCTTCCGAACTCAAGTCCAGTTTTCTAAGATTAGTGCACTGTAGGAGCCACCTGCACACTCAAGCACCCAGCCACCGTCTCCGTTTCTGGGTCGCTCTCTCAATAAATGGCATGATCGGACTGCTTATCAATATTTTTGCCAAGTAACTAGTAGGGCAGATCTATGAACTGTTCCCACAGCTAGATGCATATTTACAAAGGCATTGACTACAGAAATGTCACTTTTACTGACGTTCCAGTGGCGCAATGCCCTACTCCATATTTACAAAGTGGCGATACGACACTGTTTGTGGCGTAACGCCACTTTGTATTATGGTACCCTTTCACACAGGTATCTGCATGAAAGGGGCGACCAATGGGTGTTGCTGTGAGAAAAACACCATGAATGATTGTTTATGTGCAGGTTGGTGTCCCTTTCTACACATAAACTATCACTAAATAATAACGATTTGCTACATCTATGTGTGCTGCAGAATGCAGCCCACATAGAAGTAACAAACACCATTATTGATTGTTTATGTGCTCTTAATGCACATAAACAATCATTCCCTGCAATGCAGGCACCCTTGCACTATGCTGCAAGGGTGCCTGCGTTGGAACTAGGCAGCTAATTTTAGCGCCAGTGCTAGGGGAACCACAGGGGTGCACCATATTGTTGTAGATGTGGTGTAACCCTGTATTTTGGAAATGTCGGAGCACGGCACTGCCAAATTTGACACAGCTTCGGACTCCGCCATTTCATTGTACATATGACCCTTGATTTGCAATTGTTTCTAACGGGGTGTTCTCTGGAGGCTACCTTTCTATTTTCCCACCCCATCTAAACGCTGCTTTCCTTGTCATGCGCACTATGTGAATTTATTACAAGGTCATACTGCAAATTATGCTTTGTTTTAATCACTGCTTACACATACTGTTTCTGCACATTTAATGTAATTTGCCAGAAGAATTCACAAAATTGTACCTGATCACAAACATGGAGTGCAAATATTATGCACATAATTCCAGTGGAGGGATACCGGCCATGTTTTTCCATCCAGTTGAAGTAAACGTAGTTCATGAATGCGGGATTATAGATTAATACCTGCAAAAAAAGAGCCATAAATAAATATATATTACAGAGTTACATTTTAAGTCACCTTACCTTAAAAGTAACACAGACATTGTGTGTGATATGGTCTATATAGCTAAAATGATGACTGTGGAGGCAGAACTGTTTTGTGGTACCAAACTGTGTGATTTCTGAGGTTGTGGAGGATAATGAACTAATTAAAAATAAGGGTGAACTTTTTGTAGCACAGCATATTTAATAACCTCCTGTGACCTTCAGTCTCGAGAGTAATTTATTATGTTTAGTCCAGGAGAAGGATACAAATTACTTTGATAATGATTTTTATTTGGATATGCTACTTTCTATGGTGCCGGCTCTCATGATCTTGTAAAGGGATTTCATTCGCTGACTACTGCTGAAACACAGAGGGTTTACGCATAGGCAGTCCAGAGTGTTTTTTGTAAGTTAATGGGATTGAAAAGAGAAATAAATGGGCCCTGTTGAGGTGTTGCAGATAATGAATATCGTTATATAAAAATTAATAAATACAGTTCCACTGTAGCAGAAGAGAACAAAATATTTTAAACTGTTCGAAAATTCAAAAAGAATACACAAAACAGATGATTGGTTAAATGAGGTTTCCCAGTACTATATGAAATTAAATACTAAAGAGATGGAGGTTCCAATGCAAAAATATTTAGCAACACACACATTGATGGGCCCTTACCCCGCCACCAGCATTTGTACTCAAATATGCTAGTTCTGAAGTTAAATTAGTAATGTAACCAAGCAAATTCGTTAGCAAATGAGTTTGCTTGGTTTAGTAATTTCTATTGGTTTTTAGTTTTTTTTGGCAGATGTTTTTCTATGGCCAATATTTTCTGAGATATACATTTTCGAGTCTTTATTTTTGCAGTCGTTATTTTAGAGGTCTTTTGTTTCTCATGGAAATGCTTTCGTCATCAGCAGTAAGACAAAATTATTACTTATAGGTTTTTTTGATACCGCATCATTTTGAACATAAACATTGCACAGGGCAATCATAACTGTATATTGGCCACTACACTATACCAGCTGAAATCATTAGGAATAGATAATGAGGTAGGAATAGAGTCGATGAGATGAGAACGGGCAACACTTAAATGTTTACATGTTAGAAGAGGCCTCTGGCATCTTAGCCGTAGGCGCGGTGGTCAAAGGGGTGGCCTTCAGACCAAAGAAGATGAGATTGAGGTCATGTACCGTAGGCTGAATTCTGTATTTGTCCTCTATTGTTATGTAGTGTATTTCACACATAACACACTTTTTAGTGTATACACTCTGAACATTTGTAAATTGCACTTGTTATTTGTTCTGCTTCGACCTATCTCTATTATATGGAATGTTCTTGCTTCTATCTAATGTCATTTGTATAATAAATTCAGAGATTTGCAAAACTGTCTTAAAAAGTACATGTATAAGAAAAAATGTGCATTTGAATTTGTAAAAAGCGTATTTGTATAGGTTATGTATAATAAACAGGCTTAAGTTAAGGAAGACATTAAAAAGAAACATGTAGGGAGGCTGCATCTAGTAATAGTAGTAGAAAACTTTATTGCAGTTACCATGAACCATCAATGTGTACATACAATAATACAATAAAATATGCCTAAAAAATAAATAAGTTAATAAATACGATTGCTCATGCTCAAGTCGGTTTAAGATTTTTGCCCTCTCCACGTAACTATAAAATCTCAACGAGTACACATTTAATTCTTCCAAATGATGGATTGATACAAAATTAACTGAAGAACTGAATACAAATAATGTGATTATCAAGGGATTGAAAACCTCAGCAAAATGTTAAAAACATTATAAATATGCAAATATATAATCCAGTGAGTGTGATTGTAAAAAATTAGTATACAAGGTGTCTCAACATGTTATCTCCTTTAGAATTTTACTACGCCTATGCCAAACAGCTTGCAAACATTTGCTGACAGCAAAACTAATAGCCAGTGTTGGGTCACTTTTTAAAATTCTATTGGCCGCTAAATACCCGACAGGCCTAAAGACTGACATATTGGTTAAATCCATTTACGACGAGGCCCATGGTATGCTGAACAAAAAAAACAAGATGTGCATTTCTAGTACCTTGAGAGATGTTTGGTCTCTAGAAATAAAATCATGTTCTAATCGATACTTAATAAAGATAATCAAATAATCCAATAGAAAAGCAAAATGGCATGATGCCTTATGTTTGAGAAATTGGTTTAATGAAAGTAATAAGAAATAGTCATCCCTCCCCAATATACATTCATGTAGAAATACCTTGTCTTTGCTAACGTTGATTTTACGTGGAACTCTAGCATACGTGCTGTAAAAAAATAAAGAAGGCTTATTACATTTTTTATATACAGTACAAACATCTAACAGCTCTACCCCAATATAAAAAAACAACTTCACCCATATTACATACATACTACAAATTTAAACTGTTATGATATTTGTCTGTCTACCACCACCAAATTTCATTTAGACTCATGCTGTTGATAAAACATCTCCACTGCTTATAGTAGAGAAGTGTAGACTTCAGTTGACCTTAAAAGAAGTACATTGTTTCTCCTAAAATGTATAGAACCACTGTAAGTAATGGGGTTATTGGTTCATGGGTGTGAAACCCTACTCATGCAACAACCACAATCCTTGCCAAAGTGAACCACAAAAGTCACTAAGTTACCATGTGTGTAAACCTCTGGTAGCTTGGCACAAAAGCAGTCAGCTGTAACTTGTTAACTACTGTTAAGTATTTATGTTGCACTTAAAAAGTAATAATGGGAAAACACAACACCAGAAAACTTCCACACCAATTTTGCAAAATGTAATAAATAAGATACCAAAACGAATTAAATCCAATCAATAGAACCAGAATTATAAATGTTTAAAGTTTTTAATGAAAACTAGCGCCTAAAAGATCAAAGTGTCAACAGCAGGTGTCTAATGACACAAGCCGGGGCGAAGTCAAAAGACTGACCAGGATGGAGTGTGGTATGGCTACACAAGCTGGTTTGGTCTGGCCTGGACTTACCTTCAGACTTAGAAGAAATTCTGTGAAAAATTCTAGAGGCACATAGAGTTCACCAGGGCAAGGCTGCAAGTGGTGTCTGAGGAGGAGTTGTAGTTGCCAGGGAGCAATGGACAAGGCTTGGGGAAAAATAGCACCTAGCCAGAGATGCTGGGTTCTCAGGCCGAGGAGTGTATCATCGTCAATGGGGACACTGTCGTCGGAGAGCCTACTGAAGATTTTTACCTTTGGACTTAAGACAACTTTTTTGGAAGAGGGGTCGACAAGGCTGGATACCGTTGCTCAGAGGTCCAGCTGAACAGGATTTTCTGCTGGGGTGATGCACCTGGGGTGATTGGCAGGCAGGTAGGTCCTGGTTTTCAGTCAGTTCCCAGGCCACGTTTTGGTGAAAATGTTTTTAAGTCCCAACTTTTAGGATAAATCAGGAGCAGCACCTTCAACACCAAAACCAAGAGTCCAGGACTCAATGGACAACACTTGGGGGGAGGGGGTATGTCTCTCTATTTACCTGTAGCTCACACAAGAGGCCAGTCAAATAGTCCTGGAGGTCACTCTGGCAGGCCTGGGTTTAAGCAGCAAGGCAGACCTCAAGTAGTAGGGGTTTTCTCTGAGGTACAAGGCAGAGCTCAAGAATCAAGGTAGTCCTCTGGTGGCATCAGGGCAGGCATCAAGCAGCAGAGCAGTCCTCTGAAGTCTCTGAGGTACAAGGCAGAGCTCAAGAATCAAGGTAGTCCTCTGGTGGCATCAGGGCAGGCATCAAGCAGCAGAGCAGTCCTCTGAAGTACTGGGCATTCTTTCTAGTGTCCTCCACAGGTCCAAAGGTATAGTGATGAGTGGTGCAGGAGGTCAAATATTGATACCTGGTGCCGGCCTTTGAAGTGGGGGAATCTTCTAGGCTACCCCCAAAATCTGGTTATGCAAAGTTCTTCCCTTTCCCTGCCAAGGCTCGAGTCTGGGGTGACAAAAGGCTAGTGTCAAGTTCCTATGTGTGTGCAGCAGTCAAGTCCTGTGAAATGTAAGTGGGGCTAAGTACAGCTCCACGCCACCCATCCTGGCAAGATGGCGCAACCTGCCAACACCTAGTGCCCTTTTGTCTCACTGTCTGTGGGGATTACAAAAATATAATTCTTTGTGAAGTGTGTGGCTATAGAGTCACCACCTCGTTTAAGACAATGACATTTTAAAATATCCCAATTAGCGCAAGGCAAGAGTGCATATATAGGAATATGCAGGTAACTTCAACAAGTTCCTTGATCACTATGCTTACATTTTATGTGTTTTCAGTGACACCCAGTCATGTGTGCTGTTATATGAATGTTGCACTGAGGCAAACTGCTACCACAAGAACATGATGACACATAGAACACTGAAAATATTGTTCTACGCCCTAGGTGAAAATACAATAACAGGGAAGGTAGGACATTCCGTTTCTGTTTGAATGGTATTTATCCACACACAGTGAAGAACGGGGATCCTTCTACAGCCCTGAAGAATTCCAGAGAACAGTATGTGGCTAAAGGAGGGCAGAAACATGTGGGCAGATTGTTAGGATGCCCTGGACATTGTCGCTGGAAGCATCCACTGGCTATATAACATAGTATTTTTAATCATACCTAAGTAACCCCCAATAAAGGATGCCCCTGTGGTATACCTTAAGGTATTTTTAAAGCAACTGGATTTTTCCAGAAGGTTAATATAGCTCAAGAACTCCCTCAACAAAGGTGCGGTTTAGTCTGCCCTGGAAGTACCTTCTTACCAGGGTGGGATGCGGTGACCAATAATGAAGCATTCTACATTACATGGATGAGGGAGGGGGGTGCACCCAATGTACTTAGTACATAGCTAAGGGGAATACTGTGATCTTCCAAGTTGTCGTGAACAGATGGGGCACGGCGAGGGTACCGACAGTATCAACATGTCAAATGTTTCATATTGCTCACTCCCGGCCAATGTATACTGCTACCTTAAAGGAGTTTGATGTCCGCTACATAAAAGGCAATAAAGTTTGTTTAAAAAAAAATGGATGAGACCACCTCATTAAATATATCCATTTTGGTTAATCACCTAAGATGGAGGGTTAGGTTAAGGTAATAGTAGCCCTCCTATAGCAATCCCTCGCAGCATTCTGTGTGTTAATGAGTCTATAGGAGGCAATAACATGAGTGACCTTCCTTTTCTCTCTTTGTGCTAACAGGAATACAGAAAGGCCACCCCACAAGTTATTCACAGTCATGTGACCCAGGACACAGGCTACATGCACCAAGTGGTTAGGACAAGAAAATGGCAACTTTCTCAAAGTGGCATTTTCAGATTTGTGACTTAAAAATATGACTTCACCACTAAGGAGGATTTTAAATGACCTTGAGGCCAAACATGACATTTGTATCTGTTCCCAATGAAATACGGTTTCTCAATTTAATCATAAGGGAAAGGTAGGCCACACAGTAGTGAAAACGAATTTGGGAGTTTTTCAGTACCAGGACATATAAAACTTAAAAACACATCCTACCATTTGAATATAATGCATACTACCCTATAGGCTGTTTAGAGCATAGATTAGGAGGGAATTATATATATTAAAGAGGGAGGTTTAGTGCTGGCAAAAGGTTTACTTTGGCAGGTCGAAGTGGCAGTTTTAAAAATGCACTTCAGGCTGAAATGGCAGGCCTCAGACAAGTTTTAAAGAGCTTCTTTAGTGGATGGCGCAATGAGTGCTGCAGGCTCGCTAGCAGCATTTAATTTACAGATCTTGCATGCATTTAGTACTGTATAGTTGGGACTTATAAGTAATTAAATGTGGCAATTGGATGTAAGCTAATTTTACCAAGTTTGAGTAGGAGAGCACAAGTCCTTTAGCTCTGGTTAGCACTGGTAACGTTCACAGAGTCCTCATACCAACAACACAATTCAGAGAACAGGAGAGGTGTTGACAAGAAGTTTAGGGGTGACCCTGTAGAGAGGGCCAAGTCCAACAATCACCCGTACCATGAACAAGCCCAGCAAAGTTGTATGAGTTTATATCTTCATTCACAACTAACGAAAATATGACTTACCTGTAATACAACTGGAGTCCACTGTAAAGAACCGAGAGTAAGCCGCAAGCATGCGCGAACAGAGTCTCATGCCTCACATTACTCAGTGTGTCCGTCACGCCACTGTCACTGACATCTTAGTAGCCCAAGAAGTCCAAGTGCAAGGATGCAGATGCCTCCCCAAAGGAAATGGGAGCGCTTGGCCACTCCCACTCTCAGTGATCGACTCAAGAACAAAGGCCTGCGACCATCACGGCAAGTCTTCACCAACTGTTGTCCAGATTCACCACACGGCTGGCAATGCCATCACGCCAGTCCTCGTCAAATGCGTCAAACACTACTATCTCCAGAGTACCGATGGACTGGAGTTCTACACTGTTGCCAAACCAGAAGAACCAGAGGCTACCTGCTAACCTGGCTTACACCTGAACTGCGGCAGCGAGAGCATGTCTTGACCAAGACTCATCCATCCGTGAGGTTTGTGCGAGCGACTAGGTACTGGCTCCTCGATGGTCTTGTGGCTGCCCCCACGTCGGCACACAAGCAGCCCCCGCATCGGCACAAAAGCAGCCCCAGCGCAGCCTACAAGCAGTCCCATAGCAAACCCGACAAAGGACCTTCCCAGGTGGGAGAGTTGGACTTGATATTGCCCCACTGCCAGATTACAGGATACAGTGAAGTTGTCTAACAGAAACTTCAGTTGACAAAGCAACACCTTTGTGAACCTTCACCATGGTCTCCAGCCATGCTCAAGAAGCACCCTGTTTTGATGCACTGTTCGAACCCACCACAGACCATCCTCAACGTCAGCGAAGGGGAGCAACTTCAGACCAAAGGACATGTTCCCACTGGTATGCTCCAGAGTGCAGCTGACGTCTCCAAGCCAGCTTTCGTGCCCTGAACCAGTCAGGTTATATTAGGAGGGCCAGTGAAGATTGTCCAGCTGCAGTCAGTCACCAGCCCCATGTCTGCTGTCTTCCCGCTGCCGGACTCATAAGGCTGATAGACCCTGTGGTGTTTAGTTAACTGTTATTTACCCCCACAGGTTGGACTGGTGTTTTGTTATGTTCTTCAATAAAATTTGGGAGGAATTTAGTGTCCTGCTGGACACGTTCTAGTGTCTCAGCAGGCACTTGTGTTTCCAGCCATTCCCTCGAGGGCTGCACACACTTGCACCCCACACCCATCCATCACAGGTGTCATGAGTGACGTGAACCTGTTAATAAAAGGGCCCGAGTGCACGTGGTTGTGGCCAGTTCCAGTACCCAACTACGCCGTGTCTGAGTGGTCCTTTACCCAGCATGTGGACATAGGGCCCACGACATGACATTGGCAACGAGGGTGGGATCCCCCGCCTTGCCGCCTGTGGCCATCTGTGGAATGGGAAGATAGCCCTCCCAATATACCACCGGTGTCACCTGCTCTGAGAAAGAGATCACGTCGCCCCAAGATGAAGGGCATCCTCTTTGTACCTTGAAGGGAGGAGGGAGACTGCAGCGCCTCCGTCTCCTCGCCTGAATAGCTATCACCCAGTGAGAATGCTTTCCAGGGAGGATAGCGCTATCTGCAGGAGGCCGAAAAAGCATTGACCTGACCTCGCCTATTACGACCAAGCCCCACCAGGCAAGGCCCGAGCCGGCCGACATCCATCCCCACAAGAAAGGAATTGGCAGCATGACCAGAGAGCGCCCCCAATGCCTCCCTGGTAACACCACTGCCTGTGCAGACAGACTGGCCTGTCCCTCCTTTCCACCCATCTGCTGCCACAGAGTCAGCGGTACCCCCGGAGAGAGGCACACCAAAGTGTGCACTGCAGGCCTCAGCTCGTGGCTACATCACAGAGGAGCAGCTACCCACCTGTACAACACCGCGTGAAGCACAGGAAGACTGCTGCGATCAGTGAGCTGTCCAGAGCCGGACCAGAAACACACTCGCATTTTTAAACTCCGTGACTGCATCTTCCTTACTTGCCTGGAAAGAGAAATTAATTACGCCTGCCACGGCCGCAGCACCACCTAGCGGTATCATGCTTGCACCGCACCCATCGCTTTGTGAAGCAGCCCCTAACAATACCATAACGGCACGCAGCGCAGCAGAAATGCCCACTAACAGTAAAACACTGACGGACGGCTGTTTTGCAACTGCTTTGCCTCACCTGCCTTCTAAATGTCACAAGGTGGTAAGAAGAAACGGCAGCCTGGTAAGTGGCTTCGTCGTCCATGCAACCTGCTACTGTTTGAGTGTGGCACCTACTGACAATGAGACTGAGCCCGCATCTGCAACGAATGTACTGAGGCTGCATATGTTGAATGCCCCAGCGCCTATATGCATGCGCAAGAGCTTCATAGCCCACAAGTGAATAAAACTGCCGCGCCACCTAGTGGCAGCCTGTTATTAAGTACCAAATCAGCAAGTGGCTCGCATACTGCGGTGGGAGAAAAGGTAGTACAATACGGCCACCTGCATGGAGTAAAGCCTGTGGCACCCCCGCGATGTTGCATTACATGGATGCCCCGCTGTACAACAACGACAAAGAGCATGCAACAGCACACACTGTTGTCAAGAAAGCTACCCAGATGAACTGCACTGTATGTGGTGCCCACTCCCCAGAGTCAAACAAACACCTGTTGCTCCCAGCAGACCTAGCATGACACTGGCAGTGCCCTGTCTCTCAGCAGAGAGAGAAGATATCTGTAGGGCATACCCCCAAATCAAGAGAAAAGTACTGACTTTGTCTTTAGCATAGGAAGGAGGGACTAGCTAAGAGTGTTCTACTGGTGCTTATCTCTAGCGGTTGGAGGGGAGTGACTGTAAACCCCTGCTGAGGTTGTGCCCTAGGTAACCCACAGCGGCCTCAAGCACCCAAAGAACATTGAATTCACAACACACAGCACGCTGCATGTGTACTGGCCAGAAAGCAGAGGCCACATGTGGACAAGTAATGTCCCAGGTGAGAGAAGACAGCGGAGCAAAGTAGCGAATGCCTGCCACTGCGGTCAAGAAGACATAGCTGAATGCCCCTGGTGGTGAACAACCACTACCGGAAGCGAAGGTACAGGCATCCCAGGCACCAGCTCACCAAGGTGCACCCTGGCAAAGACAAGGTGCAGAGACAATGCAAGAGCCCCAAGATGCCCAAAGCTGCACCAGCCCATACAAGCATCAAATAGACATGAGCAGCAAAGCCCAAGAAGACATAAAGCCCCACATTAAGTACACAAAGAATGTGTATAGAGTGTGCCCCCAGTGGCTGTCTGACGTCACCGCATGTGAGGAAACTGCATCACTCGCCCTCAGTGGTGAGCGGGCAAGCCAATCGCCAGAAGAGGGTGACCATGAAGAAGCCAGAGGTACACAGAGAGAGCTGCACTCGAAAACCTGACAGCACGGGCAGGCGCCCGGAAGATAACGACATCTCCACAGAGAAGAAGCAATGCCGAAGGCAGCAAGGACAGCATCCACATCTCCACCACACCAGTGAAATCCCGCAGCGGGCCTAAAACAACAGAGTGTCCTCCCTCACACTGCCTCAAGACGGAGTTGCCGGGCACCCAAGACAGGCAAGAGGAGAGTTGCACACTCTACGTGGCAAGCTGCCACCACACCACATTGTTCCAAGGACATGCAACACATGCCGGACACCACATGCGTACTGCAAGCATGGAGCGCATCACTCGAAGTGACCAACCCTGCTAAGTATGCCTGAACGGAGGCAGAGGCAGATGTCAAGACCTGAAAAAGAAGAGAGAAGAGTGACTGGAGGTCTCGCCCGCATGGCTTAGAGACCATTGTAGTTGATAGGCGCTGTCGGCCTGTTTCGAAGAAGGTGCATGCTACTGCACCAGGAGGAAGAACTGAAAAGAAGAGTGACAATCCTGTCACCATGAAGAACCGGACAAACACAGGTGTGCTGGAGAGAACAAAAGGAGAAGCACAAGGACTCGTACCACCGCAAGCCAAGAATGCACCCCGAGACAATAGACAGCCACCAAGGTGGACTGACGTCCCTGGAGACAGCCCCGTGAGAGAACCAAACATAAGCCGCAGCAGGCGCAAACCACGTCTTTTCTTAAAGCTTCCCAGTACGACCGTCCATCCCGAGTGTCGGCAGTCCAAGTCAGACGGCATCCCTGCTCCTGACCGCAGATGCTATGGGTGAAGGAACAGCCTCAGCAAGGCAGAGACTTGTAGCTGCGAAGTCCCGCCAGAAATCTCCTCGCCTAGGAGATCATCACCACCTGTCATCTATGTCCAATGGAAACCACATCATCATTGCCATATGCATGACACCGCACCCAGCAGGAAATATGGAAGCGTGACTGACCAAGTTCAGGAGGAGGGGAAGTCGTGAATGGCCGGGTCGGACGTTGAAGAGAACTCGAGCTGCTAAAGGAGTGCATCCTGACACACCATCAGTAAGTGAAGTGGGTAACAACCAGAGAATGGCCTGGCGACCGCCTAGCAGGAGAGCAAGCGGCAAGCATGCACAAACAGAGTCTCATGGCTCACATTTCTCAGCGTGTCCGTCACGCCACTGTCACCGACGTCTTAGTAGCCCAAGAAGTCCAAGTGCATGGATGCAGATGCCTCCCCAAAGGAAATGGAAGCTCCTGGCCACCCCCACTCTCTGTGATCGACTCAAGAAAAAAGGCCTGCAACCATCACGGCAAGTCTTCACCAATGGTTGTCCAGATTCACCACACGGCTGGCAATGCCATCACGCCAGTCCTCATCAAATGCATCAAACACTACCCTCTCCTGAGTACCGATGGACTGGAGTCCTACACCATTGCCAAACCAGCTGACAAGAAGAACGAGAGGCTACCTGCTAACCTGGCTTACATCTGAACTGCGGCAGCGAGAGCATGTCTTGACCAAGACTCATCCACCCCTGAGGTTTATGCAAGCGACTAGGTGCTGGCTTCTCGGTGGTCTTGGAGCTGCCCCTGCGTCAGCACACAAGCAGCCCCAGCGCAGCCTACAAGCAGTCCTATAGCAAACCCGACAAAGGGGCCTCCCCAGGCGGGAGAGTTGGACTTGATATTGCCCCACTGCCAGATTACAGGATACAGTGAAGTTGTCTAACAGAAACTTCCGTCGACAAAGCAACACCTTTGTGAACCTTCATCATGAACACCAGCCATGCTCAAGACGCACCCTGTTTTAATGAACTGTTCGAACCCACCATAGACCATCCTCAACGTCAGCGAAGGGGAGCAACTTCAGACCAAAGGACATGTTCCCACTGGTACGCGACCGGAGTGCAGCTGATGTCTCTAAGCCAGCATTCGTGCCCTGAACCACTCAGGTTAAATTAGGAGTGCCAGCGAAGATTGTCCAGCTGCAGTCAGTCACCAGCCCCATGGCTGCTGTCTTCCCGCTGCCTGACTCATGAGGCTGATGGACCCTGAGGTGTTTAGTTGACTGTTATTTACCCCCACAGGTTGGACTGGTGTTTTGCTTTGTTCTTCAATAAAGTTTGGGAGGAATGTAGTGTCCTGCTGGACACGTTCTAGTGTCTCAGCAGGCACTTGTATTTCCAGCCACTCCCTCGATGGCTGGACACACATGCACCCCACACCCATTCATCACAGGCGTCATGAGTGACGTGACCCTGTTAATAAAAGGGCCCGAATGCACGTGCTTGTGGCCAGTTCCAGTACCCAACTACGCCGTGTCTGAGTGGTCCTCTACCCAGCATGTGGGCCTAGGGCCCACAACACGACAGAAATTATCTATTTTTCTAGAGCTTTACCCGGTATGTAGCTTGTTATCCCGTTCATTATGGCGTAATGCATTGTTGCTTTGGCACCCCCTATGAGGTGGCTTATATTGAGACCGCGAGAGCATGTCTTTATCCACTGGTATTATTGACTCTGTTGGGCCCCCTGAGAATTAAAATAGTGGAATTGAAAAGCTTTATTTCGATCTTTATATAAGGTCAAATCTTCCTTTCGGACAGCCTTTTATGTAGGGTGACCTGACATCACGGATTTCCCCGGACAGTGCTGGTTTTCTGAGGACTGTCCAAACGCTTTTTCTAGTTTCAAATACATGTCCCGGTTTTTGGAATTTGGAATATTTCTGCTAACAGAGCTTATGGCGACTAAATTAGATAAATCTGTGGGCAACGACATTGTCAGAACTCTAACTCCCACAAAGCAAGTTTCTTGTTTTGGCATCAACCAGTGATAAAGGGGACCCCTGGGATGGTTTCGTGGTGCCGCCCCACAGTGGAGGCGTGTTTCGTGGAGCATCAAACAGTGAAAGTGCGTGTGTTTTGGGGTGCCTTACTACAGTGAAGGTGTGATTTTTGGAGCATCACACAGCAAAGGTGCGTGTGTTTTGTGGTGCCTCGCCACAGTGAATGTGTGTGTATGTTGTGGTGCCTCACCACAGCGGAGGCGTGTTCTTTGCGGAGCACCTCACCCCGTGAGGTTAAAGGCTGTGTTTAGAATTATAACCTGAAGTTTATATATTCACCAAATCTAGTGTTACAAGGAAATAGCCACTGGGTGGGGCTAGAGCCCTGTTAAATGTGAACTTGGTGCAGGAGAAAAATGAAGAGGAGAACTGCGCTCGCTCTGCAGGCTTCCCGTTGCCGATCAATCACGGTTCGTTTAGTTCGACATGATGGCTCAACATGCAGTAATTAAGTATTTGTGCACGCTATCTGTGAGCAGAAAACTTCTAACCCATCTCTGTAAAAATTCTATTCTGTAGTCCTGAATGAAAGAAAGCGATTGTATTCTTTTTTTGTAAACCCGATAAAACGCATGAAATATATTTGTTAAAGTAATATGCCCTGAGCAAGTAACTACCTATGTAGAATCGGAGCACCTCGATCTAGAATAAAAAATGTAGCCTATGAAAGTCAGGCCACCACAGCTGGATGTGTGGTCGAATATTGAATTTTTGATTCGTTTTATCCAAGTTGCAGCGGTGCACATGTTCCTACTTTAAACTCCTGTGCAACTTAAAATATCTTAACTTGGTCTGCAATCTTGTGATGCAGCGGATTTCCTTTCTTGGTATCGTCAATGTGGATTTAGTTGCAAGCATTGGCAAAGACAATCAGTCTCGCGTTTGACAGGTGTTAAGCAACCGTTTGGGTTTAGCATGTTGCTAATGCTGAGCAACATTGATTAAAAAAAAAATGGATTGGCAAAAACATCCAAAGTGGCAGTTACCCAATAGGATGATGTATATGTGTGCATGTGTCATCTCGTATGCACACATATTCATCATGACGTTGCTGTAGCCATTTGTTTTAATTTTTTAATAAATTGTGTCAAGACATGACACCCGTCTTGGAGTGGTAGATGAAAAAAAATATTAAAAGTGTGCAAAAGTGCACTGGAGAGGAAGGAGCAGCTCAGCAGGAAAATGCAGCTTCTGGACCATTCTAAAAACAAGCATTGGCATAGCCAATAGGTCTCGCCTTTGGGACCTTATCAGTGTTTAGCTATGCAACAGTTGCATAACTAAATACTTATAAGGTCCCAAAAGCGAGACCTATTGGCTATGCAAAGCGGCCCTGCGGCCGCGAAAGTGAAAGTGATCGCGATCAAACATCAAAGCGGCCGTGCGGCCGCGAAAGTCAAATTAATAGCGGTAAAGCACGGCGCGCGCGCCCGCGCATATGCACTGTAGCTCTAGGCTGGCCTGGTAGCACTTTTTGGAGCCCTCTCAATAAGTCTCGCCAGACCAGCGCATGCGCTGGGTCAGGCAAGACCTAAAAAGAAGAAGAATGCATTTAAGAAAAGAAAGAAAAATAGGGTGAGGGGGTGTTGGATAAACAGGGGTGCAGGTGCAGCTCAACATCAAGAACAGTGGGGAGCAAGAGGCAGCGGGGACAGGGATAGGTGCAACAAAGTGGCTGTGGGATGAGTGGTGGAGAAGCAACACTGCTAGTGCGGGAGACTGGGGATGTGTAGGATAAAACAGCATATGAGAGAGAGTGCAAGACAACACATGCACTACCATGAGATGCTCAAAGATGAAGCAAAAAAAGCAGTTCCCTGATGTCTGCCAAGTGTGTCATTCACTCAAAAGGATGGAAAAGAAGCTATGCTCCAGAAGTGAGACAAACATAAGAAGGGAGACCTCCTTATAGACAGCAAGCAAATGAGAAAGACAAGAAAACCAACTCATAATACGCAATTGGCAGGCCCGAAGTTCGCCTCAAGATTTGGTGTTGTGGACAAAAGGTCTTATGGCAACAAACAGCAAAGCTTTTGAAGGCCAGATCTAAAAATATTACATGTGTTTACTCTATAAAACATGGAAGACAATATGTGGGGTCTGCACTTCTATGCTCACATATATTTTCAAGAAGTAGCAGTTCAGACCTGACCCATTAATGCAGGAAGTATGCCCAGCATGTGATCAACAACACAAGCTGTAAACACCCAGCAGCTGGCTCTGCAAATCACTGCCGGCAAAAATGCAAGTAAGTTGGAACCAACTTTCCATTGTGAATTTGGGAATGATAAGTGGGTACTAAAAATTAGGCCTGGGTGGTAAATTCCGTTACCCTCGCGGAATTTGCGGAATTTGGGTAATTTGATGTTCCGTGGAGAACGCAGAATTGCCAAAAATTCCATGATCCGCAACTTCGTGGAATTTTTTGCTTGTTCACGCTTTCAAAGTGCATGTTCGCGAGATATTTCCCCCCGAGCACGCAAACAGCGTTCGCGAACAGGAAAAAAACATCGCGAATGGGCAGAACAAGCAATTCCGTGTGTTTGCGGAACTCTGCGTGCCCGCGGAGTGTTTTATATCGTTTTGCTGAGTTTTACGTAGCACGACTACGCAAATTCCACCCACCCCTATTAAAAATAGTCCCTTGAAAAGAAATGAGGACTACAAAAACAATTCCGACCTCAGCCACTAGATGGCGTTGTGATGCACAGCACATGGATCCAGTGAAGATTCACGCTGCAAAACGGAGCATAGAGACAATTCAAAAAACCCTTAACATGGTATGTGCACAAGTAATGAAATATCACATTTCAGAAGCAATCATCTTTCCACATTGTCGGCCATCCAAGAGAGGTATTCTTTCAGTCTGAGACATAGCAATCACCTCTCGTAAACTACTACTCTGGTGGCTCAGTGGACTAATGCATCCACTGCAGGGGCCTGTGTTTGACCTTAGGTTCAAATCACTGCGGGTTCACTCAGCCTTTCATCCATCTGAGGTTGATAAAATGAGTGCCATTTAGTTGGGTAACAATAAACATCTGTTATTCAGCGACAAGATACCCCGTTTGGGGCGAACGAGTGCTTTACAAATACATGTTATGTTATGTCATAACTCGCCTGATGTAGAGCAATATGGATGGCACTTTCAGTGCTCAAATTCTCACCCTAGGGACCTAGCTGGTTGCTCTTCTGAGGCTTCTGTTCTCTTATTCTGACTACGGCTGATGTTTATTAGAAACATGTTTATGATGCATGGATGGCAAAGGGCACAGAACTGTGTTATGTGCTAGTGAACTCCTCCAGTATAATGAAATGAGAGACTACTTCATTGCTATGACAAGTCAGTGGGTATGTGAAGTGGCACATTGATAACTTTTTACTGCCTTCAAGGGGTATGTCAAAACTCTCCTAACAGACCCAAACCCAATACACCCTCTCCACCCACAAAATATATGCACAGATAGCAATCTGCAGGAGCCCACCTATTCTTTCAGCCCAAATGGGAGTATACTGATGTCAACAGCAGTCCTTAATTTGAGCCGGTGGTGTCTGGTGCTCGGCACCGGCACTTAATTGTCAACACCAGCACATGTGACTGTGTGGTGCTGTCCAGCTAATTTAAAGATTACCACAACAACAGGTAATTATGAATTCAATATACATTAAAAATCACTATTACCTTCTGCTAAAGCCAACCTTATAGCTTTGGAGGCCTGAAATAGTCTGAACTGTCACACTTGTAGGAGTGTGATGGTGTGCAGTTGTATTGCTACTATCGTCAGCCTAGCAGGGGCAATGTGTAGTACAAGCTGCAGTGGCCTCCTGACGAGAGCCAGGGCACTTATTTATTTACAAATTAAGCACTGGTCAAGAGTCTCTCTTCCCTGCATAGGGTCGTGGAAAAGAATGCGGAGAGGACACGCCATGCAGAGTACCAATCTGTTTTCAAAGCACAGTATTCAGCGCTGGATGCTGAGTTAATTTTCAAAGCTGGAACTTGGACTATCTGATGTACGGACGACTACTTACTGAAGCCACAATGCAATCACACAAGTGGAAAATGCAAAAAACAGTCACACCAGAAGCTGTCGCAGTCTCAGGAGGAAAAAGCTGTAGGCATATAAAAACTTCCTTGAAGGATAAAGACCATCAAATTGTTAATGGAGTATTCCAGAGCACAGGCCTGAATACCAGAAGAAACACCTCCTAGCATTAGCAACAGGGACCAGCAGGTGGCGAGAGCGAGGGTCTGCTGAAGGAGCGCAACCATGTTGCGATGTACCTTCTGACCAGCCTGAGCCCTTTTATCAGAAATAAACAGGAACAGGAAATATTGAAACACCCCATGTGACAATCAAGCAGTTGGATTGGGAAACCTAATAGGAACTAAAGAAATAAAAAGCCATATTAGAAAGAAGAAAAGTAATTGAAAAACTGAGAGCCAGACTTCCTGTAGAGTCCCTTTAAAGCCTAACTTTCAGGCAAGTGATTGCCCTCTTGGAGTCAAGCTCCCCAGAAGGAGGCCAGGAGTGCCCAGCAGCAGCAAGGAGCTGGGAAGCTCTAGTGAAACCAGCCCCATGTAAGCATTTCTCTTTGGCTGCAGCTACAGGCTTGTGGTTTGGCAGGCACCATGGTATTGCAGTTCCTGTGTACCATGACACCACAGCCCCCAACCACTGGTGTAGCAAAGGGGGGGTAGGGTCCGCCCCGGGCGGCATGAGTTTTGGGGTCAAGGGCTTCCCCCCTCTTACCAGTGGCCGTCGCTGAGCGGCAAGCGCAGAGGCCGCCACTGGCAGCCAAAGGTCTAGCTTCGACACTGCATAAACCTGTGTTTGCAACACATATGAGATGTGAAGATATGGATCTGATAGGATCAATCCTGCAGAAGGTGTGACCAATGCCCTTGGGGGGGTTAGTGAGGAAAGTCTTGAGTCCTACAGGCCTGCCAAGCATCACGCATCAGGCGTGACTCCAACGCATCACCGCACTGAAATGCATTGTCACGCAAAATGCCGTCTCTCTGCTGTACCTGCACTGAAGTATTGGCCACGCCAGGAAGTGTGTGTCTGTGACCTGCGCTGGCTCTTCTGCTACCCGCAGACTTGCCAGCTTCCGGGCGCTGCCACCAGCACAGGCTCAGTGAGTCCAGTCCATCTTTAGCACTCACACTACTGCTACAAATGTATCTTAATAGCTGGCTGCGCATTGAAATTCCTGCCACGGCGCCGATTGGGCTGAGTCACTCAGACTACAGCCCAGGCCTGACGTCACTGCCGGGCCGAGGTAGTCGGGGTGCCTAATACTGAGACAGTGACCCCCGCTGGGCAGGGCCTGCCCTCAGTGGTTACGTGGTTACTGGCTGTGGCGTCGCGGGGGGGCCAGGATGTTTCCTCACGTCCTGGTTCTGGAAGGAAGTGAGGTTGGATCAGGAAGCGGGGACTCAGAGGCGTGCCGTGGGCTGGCAGGCAGTTACAGTGTCCCAGCGTGCGTCCTTTCTCCTGGTGAGGTAGTAAGGCCGTCGGACCCCACTCCCTCACATGGTTGTCATTCTCACCTGGTCTACTGCAGTCTGGCAAGGAACCCTGGGAAAGGTAAAAGCATCTGGTTACCTGGTGTGACCCCAAATAGTGAACAACTTGTATCAGCTGAGCTCCATGTAATCGCGGGTTGTTGTGAGCCAAAAATTTGATTAAAAAAATGAGTTGCAAAATAAATTCAGAAGTTGGCCTTGCCGGGAGAAAAAGCAAACAGACTATTTCACTTTGTAGTGTATGCCAAAGACCATGTCTAGAATGTGTGTTTCCTGTGTAAAGTCGTCTTGCAACCTATGAGGCAGTAACAAATAGTTTCTTACCTGTCGGGGTAGTTTTGCAGCTTGAAGATCTTTCTGGATTTACTATGCTGTGCATTATTCCGCGATCTGGTGGTTGGGTCCGGATTCGTAGTCTTTCTTTTGGTTTTTTTTGTGTTTTTTTGTAGCCCAGGTGGGCGTCGACGTCCCACCATTTGGTGCACCTCTCGTGAGGTCGTCGTGCTTCCTGCGGAAGTCCCACCTTTGGGGCGCCATCTTCGGGTTCTTTTTTCCTCTTGTTTTTTTTTATTTTTTTTAACCCTAGGCGAATGATTAACTTATATGTCTCTTTCTGTAGTATTTCATTCCTTCTGTACTTCTCTGTTTTTCCCCCTCTTCCTCCAGCCTCATCTTCCTGGCGGAGGTGGGTGGGTTCGCTAGTGAATCCAGAAAGATCTTCAAGCTGCAAAACTACCCCGACAGGTAAGAAACTATTCGTTTTGCAGCGTGAATCTTTCTGGATTCACTATGCTGTGCATAGACTTTGTAGCGGTTTGTTATCTTTGTGGCTGCTGGGTGGTAGATGAGCGTTGGTCGTTGAATATGTGTTGAAGCACCTTCTGTCCTACTTGTGCTTCCTTGTTCATCTGTATGTCCACGCAGTAGTGCTTGGTGAACGTGTGCACCGAAGCCCATGTTGCCGCCAGGCATATGTCCTGAATGGGCGTGTTTGCCAGAAAGGCAATGGTTGCCCCTTTCTTCCTTGTGGAATGAGCTTGAGGCCCCTCCGTTAGCTCCTGTCCTGCCTGATTGTGGCAAAACTGTATAGTTAGTGCAATCCATCTCGCAATGGTGCCCTTTGTCACTGGTCTCCCCATGAAGCTTGATGCAAAGGACACAAAGAGCTGCTGAGTTTTTCTGTGCTCCTTGGTCCTCTCAATGTAGTGCATCACCGCTCTCCTAGCGTCTAGAGTGTGTTGAGCCCTTTCTGCGTTCGAAGTTGGGTTTTGAAAGAAACTCGGTATCTGCATACTCTGGTTCAAATGGAATGCCGACACGACCTTAGGCATGAAGTGTGGGTCCGTTCTCAGGACAACCCTGTCCTTGTGTATCTGTATGTAGGGCTCTTGTAGCGTTAGTGCTTGCAGTTCGCTCACCCTGCGTAGCGAGGTTATGGCTACCAGAAATGGCGTTTTCATCGTCAACATTTGCATTGATGCCTTGTGTATGGGTTCAAATGGTGCTTTCATCAGCTCCGTCAGGACCACGTTAAGGTTCCATGCCGGCGGCAGTAACCTTTTAGGTGGCGCGATTCGTTTCGCTCCTTCCATGAATCTCTTTACTACCTGTGACGTAAAGAAACTTCCACCCTTCTCCCCTCTTGTGTAGGCTACTATCGCCGCTAGGTGTACCCTTAGGGAGGTGGAGCATAGGTTACTTTTCAGAAGGTGCGTGAGGTATCTCAGCACTGTTGAGTCCTTTGTCATTTTATTCTGCAGGCCTTTTTTGCGACACCATATTGTAAATCTTTTCCATTTTGCACTATAGCATTTGCGTGTAGTTGGTCTCCTTGCCTCTCGCAGCACTCGCATAGTGATTGCAGGCAATCTAAGGTCTGCAAATTCTAACTCTTCAGGAGCCATGCCGCCAGGCAGAGGCTTTCTGGCTCTGGATGTAGAACCTCTCCGTTCTGCATGGAGAGCAGGTCCTTTCTTTTTGTGAATCTGTGGGGATTCCCTTGAGCCATTTCTAGAATTTGGGAGAACCAAGTCTGCCTTGCCCACTGAGGTGCCACCAGGATCAGTGTCATGTTGCTGGTTCTGCATTTCTCGAGCACCCTGTGTAACAGTGGTACCGGCGGAAAAGCGTAGGCAAATGTCCCTGACCAGCTTATCCATAGGGCATTCCCTTGGGATTGCTGATCTGGTTGCCTGGACGCGAAGCTTCAGCATTTTGCATTCTGACGTGTCGCAAATAGGTCTAATTGTGGGAGTTCCCCATTTCCGGAAAAGCTTCTGCGTTTCGTGCCCATTGAGCTCCCACTCGTGTGAAGCCGAGGTCTGCCTGCTTAGCCAGTCTGCCTCCACATTGTCCTTCCCTGGTAGGTGAATCGCTAGCAGGTCTATCTTGAGAGGTATGGCCTATCTCCAAATCTCCTGTGCCAGAGTGGAAAGGGGGAACGACTGTGTCACACCCTGTTTGTTGATACAAAACATGGTTGTGGTGTCCGTTTGAATCAACACTCTCTGGTTGTACAGGTGCTTCTGGAATGCCTTCAGGGCTAGCAGGACAGTCTTCAATTCCAGGTAATTGATATGTCTCACAGCATCTGCCGGGGCCCACAGACCCCTCACTCTGAGTTGGTCCATGTGTGCTCCCCATCCCCTTTGAGATGCGTCCGTGGTGATGGTCATAGTTGGGCTTGGTGGTGCCAGGCTTTTCCCTGTAGTTATGTTGTCCCTGTTCCACCAAGTTATCTCTTCCTGCACTGCGTGCGTAACAACCACTAGATCTTCCCAACTTCCGCTTGCCTGTGACCATTGCTGTTGTAGCCATTCTTGGAATGGTCTCATGTGAAACCGTACATTTGGGACCAGGTGGATACATGACGCCATCATCCCCATGATCTTGCTCACTGTTCTCACTGTCGGAACTCGCCCCTTCTGGTAGAGGCTCGTTTCTCTCAGTAGGGCTTCTGCTCTCAAGTCGCTGGGCACGACCGTCTTGTCTATGGTGTTGATCTTTGCTCCCAGGAAAATCTTCACCTGTTCTGGCTTCATTGATGACTTCCCCCAGTGTATGGAGAGCCCCAGGTTCGTCAGTGTCTTTGTCACCTGTGCTGCGTGTTTCTCGCACTTTTCGTGAGTGTTTGCTTTGATCAGCCAGTCGTCTAGGTAAGGGTACACATGAATCCCCTTCCTTCGTAGGTATGCTGCGACTGCCCACAGCGTTACAACAAACAATTGATGGACGGAATGCTGACAATGCAGACATTCTCCCCCAGTCAAGAGATCTGGGTTAAATCCATCGTTCTTTTGCCCACTACACCACCCCAGTTTAGACATGGCCATATGCAAATCAGTCTTGACCCTGTGCCTCATGGGAACAGTCCAGCCCGAACTGCCAAGCCATGTCTTCCCTGGACCGGAATCAAGCATCCTAGGACCAGTTTCTGGCTATCAGCCGTCATCAGCCAGGATAGCTTGACTCCAGTGGCGTAGTGAGCACGGGTCCCACGTCTGGGAATACCCATCCCACTTAGGGCGAAGAGCGTTACAACAAACAATTGATGGACGGAATGCTGACAATGCAGACATTCTCCCCCAGTCAAGAGATCTGGGTTAAATCCATCGTTCTTTTGCCCACTACACCACCCCAGTTTAGACATGGCCATATGCAAATCAGTCTTGACCCTGTGCCTCATGGGAACAGTCCAGCCCGAACTGCCAAGCCATGTCTTCCCTGGACCGGAATCAAGCATCCTAGGACCGGTTTCTGGCTATCAGCCGTCATCAGCCAGGATAGCTTGACTCCAGTGGCGTAGTGAGCACGGGTCCCACGTCTGGGACTACCCATCCCACTTAGGGCGAAGAGCGTTACAACAAACAATTGATGGACGGAATGCTGACAATGCAGACATTCTCCCCCAGTCAAGAGATCTGGGTTAAATCCATCGTTCTTTTGCCCACTACACCACCCCAGTTTAGACATGGCCATATGCAAATCAGTCTTGACCCTGTGCCTCATGGGAACAGTCCAGCCCGAACTGCCAAGCCATGTCTTCCCTGGACCGGAATCAAGCATCCTAGGACCGGTTTCTGGCTATCAGCCGTCATCAGCCAGGATAGCTTGACTCCAGTGGCGTAGTGAGCACGGGTCCCACGTCTGGGAATACCCATCCCACTTAGGGCGAAGAGCGTTACAACAAACAATTGATGGACGGAATGCTGACAATGCAGACATTCTCCCCCAGTCAAGAGATCTGGGTTAAATCCATCGTTCTTTTGCCCACTACACCACCCCAGTTTAGACATGGCCACAGGCATTTCGTGAATACCCTTGGTGCTGATTTTAGCCCGAAGGCCAGGGTCGTGAATTGGTAATGGTCCTGGTTGATGCTGAATCTTAAAAATCTTTTGTGCCTTCTGTTTATTGGGATGTGCAGGTAGGCATCCTTGAGGTCCACGGTGGACATGAAGTCTCCGTCCCTTATTTGGGGCAGCACCTCCTGTAGTGATGTCATTTTGAACTTTTGTGTTCTGATGTATTTGTTTAGGTATCGCAGATCCAGGATGGGTCTGAGATTTCCGTCTACTTTTGGTACCACGAAGTTGTTCGAGTAGACCCCTTTGTTCCTTTCCTTGTAAGGCACTGGCTCGATGGCTCTCTTTTCGAGCAGCTTCAGTGATTCCTCTCTGAGTTGAGCAAGCTCCTGACCTGAGCGTTGCCTTCGTCTTGGTTTTCTGTTTGGGGGCGTCCCCTCCAAGTCCACGCAGTAACCGTGTTGTATGACGTTCAGTATCCACTTGTCCGTGGTTATACGTTGCCATTCCTGTAGGTAGAGGCCCAGCCTTCCGCCTACGGGTGTTGGATGTTCGTAGGCGATTGGGTCTCTTCCCCCCCTTGTTGTTTTTGCATTGCGCCTCACCCCTGGGGGTATGTCGGGGGTGAGTGTCCCCATGCATGCCGAGTCACTTCGATGAGGGTTGGTCACTCCCTCGTCTCCTTTGGCCACATCCGTTTACCCTCCCGTGAAAGGACTGGCCCCTTGGCTGGTACTGCCAGTTTTGTTTTTGCTGACCTTGCTGGCCGTGACTTTCACCCTGCTGTCCCTGCTGGAACGTCTGGTGCGATGTTCCCTGCTGGTTTACCCCTCTACCGTAGGGTCTTCTAGTTGTAGTGCCTCTTCTCATCCCCCTGAACTGTAGGGCCCCCATGGACCTTGCCGTCTCGTTCTCTTTCTTCAGCTGGGTGAGTTTTTCGTCCACTGTCGCCCCGAACAGTGTTTCCCCGTTGAAAGGGGTGCTTAATATGTTGCTCTGCACCTCCTGTTTGAATTCAGAGATTCTCAGCCAGGCCTGTCTTCGTTCGGTGATCCCAATGGCCATTAGTCTGCTGGAAGTTTCCGCCCCGTCCAATGTAGTTTTAATGCATGAGTTGGCTATGTTTTTACCTTCTTCTACAAGGTGGGATGCTCTTTGGCGGTACTCTTCAGGGAGGTGTTTGACTAACTCCCCCATCTCGTCCCAGTGCTGGTACTGGTGTCGATTGAGAAGCGCAATGGAGTTCGCCATGCGCCAGTGCATCGCCGCGTTCCTTTCGACCTTCCTTCCAGTGAGGTCCATTCTCCTGCTTTCCTTATCGGGGGGTGCCCCCGAGGTCGTTGGCACATTGGCCCTTCTCCTGGTCGTGGAAGCGATGATGGAGTCGGCAGTGACCGCTCCCTTGATGTAAGGCGGGTCCAGGGAGGAGTGCTTGTATTTCTTCTCCGTCCTGGGCGTGATGGACCGGCATGTTGCTGGCTCCTTAAAGGCTTCCTTCCCCTGGTTCATTACGCTTTGGAGCATGGGAAGGAACTGGCTCCTCGTCTGAATGGGGAGCAGGGTCTCGAGAAGGAAATCAGCTTTCGGCTTCTCCTCGTCCAGTTTTACCCCAAAGGCTGCTGCAGCACTCCTGACGACCATATTATACACCCCGATGTCGTCTGGCGGCGAAGGCCTCGAAGGATACGTGTCCACGGGCTCTTCGGGATTTTCGGCGTCGCTATCTTGCCAGTCCAGTTCGTGAGTGGTTGATGGCGCCGAGCCGTAGAATGACTGCTGGTCGGCCTCCTCGTCTTCGCCTTCATAGTAGGTGCCTTCTTCCTCCTCCTCAGGTTCTCTCGGCAGCCCTTCGGCGTAGAATTCGTCCTGCTCCTCGATCTCGACGACATCCGTCGACGGGAGTCGTTGGAATTCGGAATTCTTTCAATTTGGCGTCAAACTCCTTCTTCCTCTGAAGGATGCTCTCCATCTCCGCTTCGAGCCTTCTCTTCTTCTTCTCCATTTCGGAGATGCTTTCGACGTCGACCGCGGCTCTTTTTGACGGAGCTTGCGTCGACGCTGGCCTGTCTTTCTGCGTCGAACGCCCCGCTTCGTGGGCTGCTTTCGATGAACTCAGCCTTTCGGCGTCCTTCTGCACCAGGGAGTCCTTCTCGCAGGATCCGCTCGGCCTTTTGTCCATGGATCCACCCTTGGTCGTTGAAATTTTCGGCGCCGGTGCTCCTTTTGAGGACTTTGACACGGATTTTCGAGAGTCTGTCTCGGGTTTTCGAGGCCCTTTCGGGGGTTTTGAACTCGACGATTCTCTTACCTCATCAGGCGTTTTCGTATCAGTCTCTGCGACCATGAAGACGTTGGGTCCTTCGGCGATGTTGTCCTCATCGTCGGTGGAGAGGCCCAGATCGTAAAGCGACGGGGCTTACCTTTGCCTTCCATGCTGAAGTTAGCTCTTCTCTGGCGTTCTCTCACTCGGAGCGTCTTCGGCGCGAAAGCTGAACAGGCGTTGCAGTCCTTGCTCGGGTGGTCGATCGGTAGGCAAAGGTTGCAGACCGGATGCTGGTCCTTCTGCGCGAACTTGTGGTGGCAGTTAGGGCAGAATTTGAATGGTGTCTTGTCCATTGCGCTCAGAGCCTCTGAGTGCGCATCCTCGAAGGGCGTCGAAGAAAATTCCTGGGAATTCTTCCTTCTTCGCGTCCCGGATGTAGTTTATTCCTCTCTGTTATCTCAGCTGTTTTTTCTCGATGAAACTCGCGTTTTCTCCTTCTTCCTTCGATTGAAATCCTGGAGCTTCTCGATGACGATCCAGACCCAACGGCGGAAAAAAGAATCTGAAGATGGCGCCCCAAAGGTGGGACTTCCGCAGGAAGCACGACGACGTAACGAGAGGTGCACCAAATGGTGGGACGTCGACGCCCACCTGGGCTACAAAAAAAACAACAAAAAAAAAACAAAAGAAAGACTACGATTCCGGACCCAACCACCAGATCGTGGAATAATGCACAGCATAGTGAATCCAGAAAGATTCACGCTGCAAAACCAGTGTTATTCTCGAATCAACTTCCCTGTACTGGTTTAATTAGAGGACATTTGACTTTTGTTTGTGCTTTCATAACAAGCACGGGAAAGGGCGTTTATTGGGTCAGTTGCTCTACATAATGTGGTTTGGGGTCAGATGTATTCTCATAGCCATGATATAAACAATATCTAAGCAATATATACAATTTGTAAAGTAGTTGTCCAATGAGAGCTGGACAAATTGATGTGTGCTAGTCGTTCCAACTGTGAATTTTAATAATACCATCGTATTAAAGGATTTAACAAAATGCTCGCAGTCGTATAAGAGAATGTACTCTCGCAATGATTAAGGTGCCAAATAAAACAGTTTGACTTAAAATATGAGCGGCAAACCGGTGCTGCGGATTTCCGGATATCCGTTTTCATCCCGCCTGATATTATAGTTGTCTTTGTAGGAGCCACATCAAAACACAATTTCATGAACGGCTGCTTAAACACAGCTGTAACTCTTTGATATCTAGTTGTGACGTCAGATCTTTTATCTGTGTTTGCACAGGCTGGTATACAAACAAGTAACCACAGACAACCATGCCTTTCGCTGGTACAATTTAGTGCGAGTTGGTTCACCCATAAATATATTTAAATCAACAATAACTGTTATATAAAGTTGAACCTACATACCCAGCGTTATATAACCGTTATATATTAAAATAAATACTCGGGGCTCAGAGGACCAGGCCCCGTGAACGATTTAACTTAAATTGACATATTCAGATGCTTGTGCCATTTTTTTCAGGTATGTTATTCTCATTCAAGTGCTTTTCTCAGAAATTTCTTTTTGCAAATTAGTGCAGAATTTTTCCTTAAAATGCATGAAGGGCGGGAACTATGACAACAAAGGACCATGGCGTTGTAAAAGCCGTTGTGGGCAGGGGCGTAGCTTCAGCTGATGCAGCAGTGGACTGGGACACAGGCTCTGAGGGCTGGCTGAATTCGGAATCTCCCATGTTATCCTTTATTCAAAAATAATCCCTCACCCCTGGAATTACTGATGGTCACGTTAACTCCGAGCCATTAGCAACAGGTCCTGTCTATCCTTATTTTAATACTCTGATTTTGTAGTGAAGACCTGGAAGCAAGTCATGGTCTCCTACTGGGGCACTGACTTGCTATGCTATGAAAATGTGCTTCTACTGGCCCAGTTACTGTGCTCAAATGGGTGTAATTTCTGATATTTATATTTTCCCTCGTCTTCATTGCTTGATTTTGAGAAAGCGTCACTCATAGTCATTGAAATGTCACTCATAATTACGCTGTAATTATGAAAATGTCACACATAGCAATCGGAAACCTTGGCAGCTACGGTCCTAGGGCTTCTTTAGCTCGGCTACTGAATGTTTTCGGTCCACCATTTGAGATTTTGTGGGATTTCTAAACAACTTCTTCCTGTTTGTGGGTGCCTGCCTCGGAGGGAGACAGAATTGGGCTGTGTGTCCTGTAAACAAGACTAGCTGCATTGTGTGATTCTGTGGCAGCACGGTTTTCTGCATGATTATAGATCTGCCGCACCTGACTCATCATCTACATAAATCGCAGATTTTCACTACAGAAATGTTTCTAGCCAGAAGAAAAAAAAAAGTTAGTAAAAAATATTTACACACATTGCTGCAGAGTGGCAGGCTCTGTGCTCCGCAATCAAAAACGTGTAAAAAGGACAAAACGGGGCCGTAATATTGGCAGAAAATGTGCCGCATTAAGCTGCACAATTTGCCTTTTCTTGCCACTAAATTTAGTCAACCCTGCTGCACAGTTTGGTCCACCCCTGCCGCATAATTCGAGAGAGAGAGAGAGAGAGAGAGAGAGAGAGAGAGACTGTGAGAGTAGTCTCCCCATTATAAGAAGTATTCTTACTGCTTCATTGTAATTAAAACAGAATATTCAGTGTATTGACTATCTTTCCAGTTTAAGGCACATCAGTCCGGTGGAGAAGTGCTTGCTAATTTCCACTAAAACATGGACACCCTGCTGAAGAGATATGTTAAATTAAAATTATAATAGACATTTTAATAAATATAATTATTGTGTCACCCAAACAGTCCTGCATATTGTCATGCAGGGTGGTGCACGCAAGTGGCAGCAAAATTAAAATGAGCTGGTGCTATTAAAACAAGACTTGCGACGGTTTCTGTTTCTCATCCAACATTGTCATCTAGTAGTGCTTTGTTGCAAATGTTATGTTTTCTAGTAATTGCAACCTGCCTTCTTCTCCTTTAAACAGTCATCGCTTTTCATGGATAAGTAAATGAACACCTATATATTTCACTATATTTCTCACAAACCGCTTTTTTATGTGGCCTCCTCTTTTCACAATCCATTTACATCAATCCTAGCTCTAAACAAAATTAAAATGTTACATGACCAGGGTAGGACTGGGGCAGAAAATAGGACTGGGCACTAATATAAAATTGGCTCCTAATAGCAAATCATATTTGTAAACAAGCATTGGCATAGCCAATAGGTCTCGCCTTTGGGACCTTAAAGTGTTTAGCCATGCAACAGTTGTTGTTGCACTAAGGGTATTGTGCTGCATAACTTAATACTTATACGGTCCCAAAAGCGAGACCTATTGGCTATGCCAATGCTTGTTTCTTTAATGAGGTTCCCTTACTGCCCGTGCACTCTCGCCTGCTCCCCCACCCCCGCACTCCCGTTGTTTGTGCCTTTTCGCCCCCTGCCCCCACCCACACTCCCATTTGCAATGCAATAGGTCACGCATAAATTCGAGCCCTATTGCATTGTAAATGCTTGTTTTCTTATGGGAATGTGGCATATAGCTCTTCTTCAACAGACAGGAGAATGATCTAACATTTATGGCTATTAAAATTTAATGTAATTTCTCTGAAATTCACACATTCGCGGCAGCATTAAAAGACAGCAGTCGAGTCACGTAGACGTCTTCCTCTTGTTTTTATATTTATATTGCGAAAATAATAGAAAATGCAGTGCTCACAGGTGAATGGGAATTTTAGTTTGCATGTTTAAGCCACACCCTTAATTGCATTGGCCACACTCTATTTTGTTCATCCCACTTAATGCCCTCCCTGTAACAACCCCTACCTAGATGGCCAAATCACACATCTCGGTAGTTGTCACTTCCGGCCCTGTTGTGCAGTCTAGTGATCCCCAGAGATACAGGGGTACGCAATGCCTTCTATTCTTGTACAGTCACAAACAGATTATGGTTGTATGTCTTGGGGCAGAACTGGATACATGCGTGTGGAGACACACGGTAGAAATGTGAGCACTGCACATGTTATGTTGATGTTAAGCAGATTTGTAGAGTGCAATATTGCACAGGAGGATATCCTGGTGCTGCTGAACAGGTGTGATTATAGCCAAACCGAGGGCCAAATGGGACTACTTGAAAAGCCAGGTCTTCAGCTTCTTGCAGAATTTATGGTAAAGAGATGTCAATCTCCCGGTCCTGATCATAGATAACAAGTCCCTCTCCATTAGACTCTAGATCACGTTAACAGACATCTGCTGGTTGAGCACTAGCATCTCTTCTTCATTATTTGATCTCATTGTGCTATACTAGCCGGACTCTTTCAGTTAACTGAGCCTGCCATAAGTTTGTTTGATCGCCTTTCCAATGAATCCCTTATTGCTTCCTCTCTGAACAGCTGTTCCCTTTCTTCTGTTCTGGGGAGTTTGTGTTTTAAAAAAAAATGTTTTGGGAAGTGCTGGCTTGTTTCCCTCTGGTGCTTGACTCGTTTCTGTGTCGGTGGCTGTGTCAATTCCACACCTATTCCTTGTTGATTCTCACACCTCCAAAAGCCTTGCTTTTGGGCGATAAAGTTCGTTTTGTCACCCTTAATTAGTTGAGATTGAGCAGGCACTTGTCCTTTACCTTAGCATAGTCTAGGCACAAAGAAGTGGCCCGAGAAGTAGACTGTAGCCATACATGATGGTGTTAGCATCCGATTGTCATGTTGAGAGAGCTCTGGGCTGTTACGTTTTCCTGCTATACGTCTCAGAAACATAACCTGATTGTCCATGTGGTATGTTGGGATTCATCCTTCGAAGAATCTGCCATTACCACCACAGACTAAGCAGCACAAATCCCAGATTCAAAGACTGAACTGTCCTTGTGAGCCAGTATTTGTTGTCTATTTACTTTAGGATGGCACACTTGTAAAAAGGCTTCCACCAGTTTTTTATTTGTGTTTTTAAACATAAATAATAGGCATTGTCATTTCCAATGCCAATAGCTTAAACTCGTGTAAATGCGAGACCTGTTGCATTGCAAATGCTTGCTTTTAGCATCTTATCAAATAAAGTGCAGCATCTGGCCCTTACTGCCTTGATTTAGAAGCACAGAGAGAGGCACTGGGAGCAGAGATATCTGAAACTGAGGAAATAAATGCAACAGGCCCAGGAGAGCAGCAGCACATTTTCCCACAATGAGATACAGCGGTTATTCCATATGTTTGATTGAAAGCTGCTATCTCGCATAGTATTTACTGTGAATAGAGTAATCAGCGTGGCCAGCAATATTCAGCTCAGACATTGTCACATCTTTGCTGGCTGCCTGCTAGTGTTGACTATATGTGGACAGAGAGGATTGTCTGGCACCCTGGAGAGGTGATTCTAAAAATGGAGTAGAATCGCCCCGAGCGATTGTGGCCATCGAAAGAGCAAGAATCTATGGGCCTGACGTAGGAACGGTATTTTTAACTTGCATAATTGTGTTCTCTGGAAGTGCAAAACCCACAGTTGTAATGTTTGAAAGGAACAGGAGATGTTTGTGGTGCACAAAGTTAACATTGCAATCACTTGCGACATTAAAGTAAAAGGGGGCAAGAAAAAAGGTGCCACCCGCCCCTCTCCTTGAGACTTTCAAGGATATGTGTTTATGGCTTGCCATACCACTGTGGTGAGAAACAGTTGGTGAGCTAGATACTGGGTGGTAGCCATTGCAAAGGAGATGCTCTGCGTAAGAGACAGCTCCCATCTTGTGCATGTGGGCAGCACTCATCGGGAGAACAGACTGCTGAATGCCCCCTCAAGTGTCACTTCGCCAACATGCCAATTAATAATAGTTTATCTCTTATCCCTTAAATGGTTGGTGGCTGCAATGTTGGCATTCTGTACATTCAAATGAAGCAACGAAGTGCTGCAGCCCCTCTTGGGTTTCCATTCACTGTCATTGGGAAGAATTCACACAGAAAGGTCTACCTCGTGAACAGCATAATAAGTGACAGGCAAGATTGTGCGAAGCCTTCCAAGATGAGGCTTTGCACAGTGACAGATTAGTGAAAAAGAGCTAAAACAGTGAGTGCATTCCACCCAATCCTTTATGCACCAGGCCCCATGCTCCGTACAGATCCTACACTCCAGGTTTTGTAGTTTCCTCACTATTGGCAATGTACAGATTATTGGATTAAGGTAAATAAGACAATTGTGCACTGTGCAGTAAATGCAAATGATGTGCCCATAGTGCCACGAGGTGGAGGATGTAGTGCAGGCTGCCAGCAAGGCTCAGTGAGCCAAATGCTCACCAATAAGATACCAGTGACCGTACAAGGTCAAATTCCGGCAAGGCTATCTCACCTTCCATCCTTCTGAGATGATAAACTGAGTGCCATTATATTGGGTGATATCATCACCTGTTACGTATAGTGCTTATCTCAGAAGTGCGGTGAAAGGCACTTAAGGAAAGAAAAAATATTAATATTGGTGAGTAGTTCAGAAAGACTAGTGTAAGCCCTCAGACGGGTAGCACGATTGGTGAGGAGAAAGGGGAAGGAGCAGACACTGTTCCGAAATGGGATAAGGTAAAATGGGCAGTGCTCTTCAGAGTGAAAGTTGACTGAGTGTGACACTTCTGCCACGGTGGAAGAAGATCAGTAGAAAGGGTTGAGGGGTATTGTGCGTGTTAAATTATTCTTCAATTGATGAAGAGTTTTCTTCAAGAAGTTTGACTGAAGAAAGGAAAAATGGTGTGCTTCTCTCCACATAGTTAAATTAAAATTATTTTCTGTTCTGTTGCTGGCGTCAATTGAACGTTTGCCTGGACGCGTGCCACTGTGAGTTTCATAACAGAACAGTGACGCTGCTGTCTGGAACATCAGCGCTGAGCCTCCCACTGTACACGGCTGCATCATGTGACCCTGCTCCCAGACAGTGAAGCCGTTGGCAGATACCAGTCTCAGCCAGCAGGACGCCTGCTGCCACCCTAAAATTGTACAGTATTGTCCGCCCAAGTCTGGAAACCGGGACTGAGACAGGGTGAGTGGGGGCTCTGCTGGGTTAATTTGCTGGGTTTATTTAATTATTAGAGCCTGAAAGTCCCACGATAGTGCAGAGTGCCAAATTCAAATTAAACTAAACAAAGAGCTCAGGTACTGAGCGCTTGTGTTCTTGCCAGTAACGAATGGAACAAGCATTGGCTCACGGAGAAGCTCACGAAGAACATCAAAAGTGATTGTGATCGCAATCAAACATCAAAGCAGCCGTGCGGCCGCTAAAGTGAAAGTGATCGCAGTCGCAATCAAGCGCGGCACGCGCCCGCGCACATGCTCTGTAGCTTTAGGCCGGCCATGGTAGCATTTTTTTAAGCCCTCACAAAAAGTCTCGCCAGACCAGAACATGCGCTGGGTCAGGCGAGACCTAAAAATGACCCACAATTGCAAATCAGGGCAGTTTTAAACTTGTCAAGACATGCTGTACAGAGGTTAGGCAAGGTAAGGGAGACGACATGCATGTGTGCTTGCTGCACGCACTGTTTGTGCTAGTATCAATGAAGCCAACAGTAAAAACCGACCTGTCAGACCTTAAAACAGGCCCACAAACAGCCAAAGAAAGCATGCACACTGATTTGTGAGCCCAGCCCTTCTGGCACTGTCAGAGTGCGCGATAGGCCACTTCGACCCTGTACATGACTCTCATAGAAAGAAAAGTTGAATGGGGCAGTCCTCCTCCTTATGAACAGTGGCGGCTCCTCCGCTATGGCTGAGGAGCATCGCCCCACTGCTTTTAAGCAGTTCGAAGTAGAAACATTAAATGATAATAATTTTGAGTTGTTATTATTTTATGCTTGTGCTGCTTTGCGGGCGGGGCTGCTCTGCTCTCGGAGCAGGGCAGAGCAGGAGTGATTTGCCCACTACTAAATACACATGACTGTTTGGCCGGCCTTCTCGGGTTGCATCTAACAGTCATGCGCACTCTCCCTGTTCTCCATGATGGCTGCATTACAGCCTGCGTGGAGAACATACCCACGCCCCCATTCCATGGCTGAGCGTCGAACCAGGACGCTCAGACCAATCACAACTCTGCATTGCAGCGTTTTGATTGGTCAGGGGAGCCTGGGTGCCTACCAATCACACAACGCTGCATTGCAGCATTGTTATTGGTCAGTGCGGTCTCCCTGTGCATCATGTTCCTGGAGTTCAACGAGGAGAGCAGCAGCAGAGACGCGTGTCCCGGTGGCAAAGTAAGTTTATTTAAAAAAAAATATATATATATATATATATTGCATACCCCACTGCACAGCCCCGCGCGACCCCATTCCCGTGACCCCCCCCCCTCGTGCACACAGCTCCTCGTAATATCAGAGCTATATCCAGAAGTATTTTGTTACAGCAGTTCGTGTGCTGTTCAGACTAGCGGAAACACTGTTTACCCTGGACATTCGCCAAAACCTCAGTCTACATTTTAACAACAGTGGCAATACCAATGCCGCCATATTGGATATATTTAACTGCACGTTTATTATTGCTGCCTGTGTCAGCTGCACTTAAGAATGGACTTTTGTGAATTTAGATTTAGCCCAGTTATAAGCCTGGCGACAGCCAAAGCCTTTTGATTTTACTAAAATTATACTATATATAATTTACATACTTAAATAAGCTTTTAGCCAGCCTTCTACATCAATTGGTCACTTGTTGTGGGAGTGAAATTTTCGTCTGCCCACTTCGGTACACAGCATGGGGCAGTCGGCCGGCCCACTTCAGCCACTGGCTTACTGACTGTGAGGGCAGGTGATCGGCTCTTTCACGAGGAACATTTCCACAAAATAAGTTGTTCCCTTCCGTGCCAGGATCTACTGTGTGTACTTTTTGAGAACACAAAATATTTTTGCTTTTAGCAAATTCTCTATTTTGGGTGAGGCCCAGTAGCTCCTCAAACAATAAAGTTATGCAAAAAACACGACAAAACGTTAACAAAGGCAAAAGGGCTGACAGCTAATGCCAGACCTACTGCCTTTACCAATGCTTGTTTTAGGTGTATTTCTGCACGGTTGGTCTCACAGTGTCGCGCTTCACTGGACAATCTCTCACCTTTATTGCACATTGCATTAAAAGGAAGCAGCACAGCATTCTTGTGTACCTCCTGCCTTCCTCGATGCCAAGTAAGGCGCTTACACCCTGCAATATAGGAACCACTGGAAGCGGATCATGTCACCTTGGGACTTCAATGTCTGATTACTGCTTCTACCATGTTCTTAATGAGTCCTAATGGGTCATTTATGCTGCTGTCCTTCTTAGACATGTGCACTAATCACTAATCACAGACACAAAATATAGGATCATTTTGAACTTTCGCACTGTACTTCTTACTAGTAAATTCTATTAAAATTATATTTTTATTTTGCAAGGCATACATTTTTTGCTGTGAGTAGAAATGTACACAGATAAAAGACACTCTCTGATCTGGATATTAAATTATTGCATGGTGAAAAACTTCCCAATTTTTTCATTGCGGGCTGTTGCACCATCTATGCGTTTCTAGAACCCCTAAAGGCTGGCTTATGTCTAGCATCTTAGAATAATCAATCATAGATAGGATATAGGCTTGAAGAATGAATATCTAGATAGGTAGCTAGCTAGGCAGTTGGGTTCTACAATAGGTCGCTATCGAAGAACTCCAGAGCAATTTCTTACATTCAATAACACCTTAGATTTCTCAGTACATGGTTTAGGAGGCGGCTAGCTTGGAATTTCACCCAATGCAATCTTGGAACTGAGTGAATAATCCACTACAAATAGATTAGACATTGACGCAGTCGCGTCTGGGTTGTCCCTAGGATGGTAGGGCCGGGGGACAAAAAAATTCAAAAATTCACTTACCTCCATAGAGCGACATCCTCCTCCCTCATGTGTCTTTCAGGAAGCTCCCGATGCAGGAAACTGCACAACCCAATCTTTGCACAGCATGAATGCAGCACCAGGATTGGATAGAGCAGGCTCTCCCAGCGCTCCTATGAGCACTTGAGGCCTGCTCTTTCTCTAACCCAGCTGTCTAAAACCGCTAGGTTAGAGAACTTTAAAATGCGCATTTCTGGCTGGCTGGCCCAAGATGGCCGGCCAAAGAGATGTGTATTTTAAAGCGCACAACTCCCTCCTGCTGGCACACAGCAGTGTTGGCCCCGGGTTGCTGAAAAATAAAATGGTAATAAATAAACTTTATTACCATTACCCAGGTATGTCCTGGGCCACAAGTACATTTGACACAGGCTCTCAGTCACGCAAACACATATATCCCATTCATTCACACACATATATACATCCCCACAGACCATGCACTCACTGATGCACATAGCAGCCCTATCATAGTACCCCTAGTCACAGAATTGTGTTCAAACCATAGTATCGGGCTCCATCGGCATTAGGTTTAAAGTCAATGAAGCTGGGTGAGGGGTGTCTGGTAACAAGGCGTGAGTTACTTCTCCTTCAGTAGCTCATAACAGTTTTCACTGATCAGAGGTAGCTCTCACTAAAGAAAAGGTTGGAGACCCCTGCTTTAGTGTGTACAGAACTACGTTTTTAGAACTTTTCCATATTTGATTAGAGATGGTTTCATAAAATGTATTGATGGCCTTTTAACACGTTATACTTATCCAGTTCTAGGCAGTGGCAAGAGAAACACAAAATGCTTGTATTTATTATTCTAAAATTTCCCCCATGCTGAACACTTACAATTTAATTACCAACGAAGGTATTTTTTGCATGAGGGACTTAAATCCGTCCCAATGGAAAATAATAGCCGGAGTTCTCTGAGAGACATTTAAATAAATGAAGAGAGAAAACCCCAAAACACCCAAGTTTGACCATACTGACAGAGATGAGGAATACATGACCTGCTGCACCACCCTTGAGGGGAAAGACCCCTCTTGTTTAGCGCATGGCCTGCTATTTGCCTCTGCCTTGACCACTAACCAAGAGGCCACATATGGTCGGTTTCATTGAAGGCCGCTGAAAGACTACGAGCTGCCTCATGCCCAATGTGCCGACACGTGTTCCCTGATGGTCAGAAGGATGGCCTGTGTGTTGAGTGCTGTTAATGTTGGACTTCCACAGAACAAGCAAAGAAAGAGCACTGACAGTATAAAAGCTGCACACCTGCCAATGATTTGATAATCTCCTTAGTGACTAGAAAAGAGTACAACGTGAAGTGGAAAACATATCTTCCTATGGGTTTAACAATAATTTATGTTCAGAAGAATGCTGTCTTCAGTGTTGGGCAAACCCTGCTCCGTGTTTTCCTCAGATGAATGACGCAACATGCATGTCTGGTGGAGATGCTTTTTGTGTTTACTGTGCTGTTTGGCAGCAAAGTTTGACTCTGCTAATGGAGCCACTCACACCAGGCTTTGAAATAGCTAGCTGTGGTGGCAATTAGGTTATAGGTTGGGGGCACAAGTCTTTTTTAGCTTTACCCCCGTAGCTTATCCAGTCCAAAAAAACTGGAGTCTTTTGCCCATGTCAATGTGGGGAACATGTTTGAGTGGTGTGTGTGTGCATGTATTTTATTGTGTATGCATCTTACTCCTACCATCTATTTCAAAAATAGGGTGCTGATATTGTGTGGAAAGTTAATTAGGGTCCATGTCATGCAGTATTTGTGCAAGGCCTTTCTTTAGAATTAGGCATGTGATTTAAATATATTCAATATATTCAGTAAATGTGAAATTGGAAGAAAATATGCATGTTTACACTGTGGATGCATAACCACAAGATTTCAATTGTAATTCATCCTTAGATCAAAATCTCACTTCAGCATTAAATTGACATAACGCTGGCATTGACTTGCAATAATGGAAGGTTCTCATCGTTGACACCAGGGGCTGTATTACAAACAGTGCCCAAAGCGCTGGTGCACATAAAGTGCAGGTGCTATCTTCAAGGGGCGTTTCCTCGCGAGCATGTGGGCAAACTCTTTGCCTCTGTGCCCGCACCCTATTATGAAGGTAGGTGCAAAGGCATAGAGGCTGTCAGGAGGTGCACCTACTGTGTGGAACAAATAGGTGGCTTACCGTCAGTGCGACGCCTCAGTGTGACACCTGCAAGAGGTAAAAGGGGGTCCCATGGAACCCCCAGACTAAACTCTGCATGCGGGACTGTGGGTGACTTCACCTGCCTGCTGGAAGATCCCAGTCACTGCATCAAAGTGCAAGCAGATGCTGCCTTCACCCAGAAAGGTGGAGTAGCAGATTCAAATAGCTGCTCTGTGTTTCACTAATGCACTGTCCTTGGGGCAGCATGAGTTTGCGGCTGCCCATGGGGCAGCACATTACTTCTAATAGGGAACACTGTCCCTGTTTGCAACTGGCACACCTGTTTAAAGGTGCACAGTGGCGCAAACAGGGACAGTGCACCGTTACGTAACACGTGCCTACATTGGTGTTGGTATTTGAAACTGGTAAATAAAAAAGGCGGCGGACTAGCTTTGATCTTTCATAACAAACTCTCAGCAAAAGTCACATCTATCCCTTTACCTACTTGCGAGGTTCTATACTTCTCCATTCAGTTAACGGCATCACATACCTTCAAGGGCATCTTACTATATCGCCCACCGGGACCCAGAACAGAATTTCTCGGCACCCTAAATACGCTGTTAGAACCAGCAGCAACTGAATCCTCCTGCACAGTCTTAGGTGACTTCAATTTTCATTTGGAGAACCATCTAGATAGTCAGACTAAAAACTTACTCAATGACATGGAAGCAACAGGTTTACTCCAGCAAATCCAAACTGTCACGCATCAAGCCGGCCATATCTTGGATGGCCTTTTCTCTAACTCTCAGACCATCCGTATTCAAAATATCCTCCCATTAGTATGGTCTGATCACCATGCGATTCTCTTTGAAATTCTGATTAGTGCTAAGCACTCACTTAAAGCCTCTGTCACGAAATTAGGCCCACAGAGAGCTTGGAGGGACACAGACCCACAGCTGTTAAAAAACTATCTATCCTCTATCCAACCTTTACTTTCTTCTGATCCTAATACAGCATCATTAATCTGTACTAATTGGCTCAATGACGCGTTTGATCAGCTGGTGCCCATCAAAAACATCTCGAAAAATCGGAATGCCCCATCAGCCCCATGGTTTTCGGAAGCCCTCAGAGAAAAGAAAAAATTATGTAGGAACTACGAAAGAAAATGGCGTAGATCCTACAACCAGCATGACAAACTAGTTTATAAAATTGAGCTTACTAAATACAAACTACTTATTACTCAGGAAAAAAGCAGATACTACACCACGCAGATTGAGGCTGCACAAGACTCGAATAAACGCTTATTCCAAGTAGTTGTAAAACTATCTGGACAAGCAACTGCTAACAGTGTCATCCCCACTCAGCCACTTTGTGATTCCTTAGCAAACTTTTTTGTTGATAAAGTGAATAACATCTACACCAAGCCCGCACCAGAATCCAACACTACGGCTCAATCAACTGAAAAATACCCCCTCGATCACTCCCTTATGGATTCCGAAAACACTACCACTGATCAGATTGCTAATATAATGTTGACAATCAAATCAGGCTCTGCCAATGATCCCTGTCCGCCGGCGGCACTTATGCCTGTACTGGATCAAGTGGCCCCAGTCTTGTCCACCATCTATAACACTATGTTTACCTCAGGCATATACCCTACAATATGGAAAAAAAACATAATAAAACCTTTATCAAAAAAAGCCAATCTTGATTCCAGTGAAACCAAGAACTACAGACCCATAGCCAGCCTGCCTTTCCCGGCAAAAATTATTGAAAAAGTTATGAATTTCCAAATCTCTAAATACATTGAAGATCACCATCTACTAGATACCACTCAGTTTGGATTTCGGAAAGGTCACGGGACAGAGACCGCACTCATTAAGGCAACCGAGGACATTAGAGTTATTCTGGATCAGGGAGGCACAGCAGTTCTTGTGTTGCTTGATCTCTCAGCAGCCTTCGACACGGTCAATCATAACATACTCATTGACCGTGTCGCAGAACTAGGCATCGGGGGCAAAGCCCGGGACCTGTTAGCCTCCTTTCTTGTTAACCGTACACAGACGGTTAACCTTGGTACCTTCCAGTCCTCTCAACTGAGTCTTCCCTGTGGTGTTCCGCAGGGCTCGTCTCTGAGCCCTACCCTTTTTAATGTATATGTGGCGAACCTAGCTAGAATCATTAGGAGCCATCGGCTGGATCTCACCTCATACGCTGACGATACGCAGCTGGTGCTGGCCATACACAATGACGGTAAAGAAGTAGCTGAAAAATTCCAATGTGGTCTATTGGCCATCAGTGATTGGATGACCACAATTGCCTCAAATTGAATTCTGATAAGACGGAAATCATGATCTTTGGCAAACTAGCTCCAGCTTGGTCCTCTACCTGGTGGCCTCTGTCTCTGGGTCCTCCACCCCCCCTCCCAGTCACCAAGGTAAGAAACCTAGGAGTCCTGTTTGATGATAGACTAACTTTCTTTCCTCATGACAATTCGGTGGTTTCAGCTGCCTTCTATAAATTACGGATGATAAAGAAAATTCTTCCCTTTCTTCCCTTGACTTTAGGAAAAACTCTCATAAGCACCTTAATCATGTCAACCATCGACTACTGTAAAGGGCTTCTTTTAAATGCCCAAAATAAGGTCATTCACAAGTTGCAAACTATCCAGAATGCAGCTGCCAGAATGCTCTCAGGAACCCCTAAATACAAGTCAATATCCCAGGTGATCCGAAAATACCACTGGCTCCCGGTGAAGAACCGTATTATGTTTAAGGCCTTATGCATTGCGTATAAAACTTCACGCAACATAGGACCTCAATTTCTGATCAATGACCTGGCAGCCTATATTCCTACCCGGGCGCTTCGCTCATCTACTTCATCTTTGTTCACAGTGCCTCACACCAAAACAGCCGCCTGGGGCGACAAACGCTTCATTGTCGCAGCTGTCAGACTTTGGAACTCTCTTCCCCTTCATATCAGAACCTCTCAGTCATTACTTTCGTTTAGAAGAATGACCAAAACGTGGCTATTCGCACAATGAGTCTTGGTTTAGGTCTTATGCTGCCGTCCTTAGCGCCGAGACACCCACGGGTATTTGAGTGCTCTATAAATCTCATAAACATAAACATAAACATAAACATAAACAATGAACAGAAGCAGTTGCCACATATTATTGCCTGTTTTCGTATGTGCCATTGTTCTCCATGTATGGTAGCTTTTGCATTTGTTTTTGATTGCTTCAAGACTCTGAAGACGGTGACCATGCATAGGAGTTTCTGGGGAGGGAGTTTGACATGGGGAGCGGCTGGATTAGGCACTAAATGGTGGGACAGTTGACACCGAAGAAGGACTACTAATACAAAGGAGAATACCGGACCCGACCAATAGATTTGCACTGCAAAACAAATCACTGCAGTTCAATCACAAAATGACCAATAAAGCCGCCTCAAACAATGAACTAGACTTAGCCTTAGTATTTCTTCATTCCTGGCACTGTAATTAGCATCTCCGTTGCCTGATGATAAATACAAGGACTTTAAAATATCAGCACCAGCCAAGAAGCATTCTTACATTCTGGGAGGGGAAATATGGCAATGCCCTTCCCTTATCTCAGTGCAGCTAATCAGTGATTCAGTGACACCTGCCTTCCTGTAGTGCTGCCTGTGGCCTAGCAGTGGGGACCTTCTCTTGGCACTGCCTAACCAATCAACATGCATGCCAACACCTTTGCCAGTCTGACCTGGAATGGCGTTCAACTCTTTGTGGGATGCTTATCGGAATTAGAACTTTTAGGCTACGAGTGCTCCGGAGGATACTGTGTTATTTATTGCATCACGTAGAAACCTATACTCTGGGGTCCAGAATCCACCAGGTGCCCTATATAGCACTGATTACATAAATAATGGGGCTTGTCCCAGTATTTGCCAGCCCCTTTTTTCCCTCGTTAAGTTTTCGCAAGCTAGACTGGTAGGTGGCAACTCTATAGCACCACTAGTAATTGCAACCACTGCGCACACAGCTGCTTGCATTGGGGCCTGCACTTTAAGAAGGCGATCAAGGCCTACGAAGAAATAGGCACTTCCCCTAGTTAAGAGATGACCTTTCATTTTCAGTAAAGCTGACAGTTAGAGGGCTCAAACTTCCTGCTATTGAGTCAATCGTTGGGTAAATATTGTCTGTTAGTCGTACGTCAACCAAACATCGAGGGAACTCTCTACATCTGCCCCGAACAGGTGTACATCAAAGATAGACTCTCTGCTGAATTGCTTTATTCCCAAATCAAACTTAGGCAAAAAAAATTCTTATGGCTAATCTATTTTGTTCAAAGCATTTCTGTCTTGATTTTGTGGTATTCACTTTGGCAACAGGAAGTCTTCTTGGTGTCTATGTGCTTTACAAATAATAAAATACAAGTAAGGCTTGGGTGAAGGCTACATCTTCTAGACTCTAGTTGTGACCTGTGGAAGAAGAGGATTTGTATTGCCCTGCATGGATACTAGTTGCCCTGACCACTGGCACATCAGTATGAGTCCCACATGACTGAAGGGCCTGCGTGAGGTGCCAAAATTGCCCTGTAATCACGGCATTCCTGGCACGCAGCTGGCCTGTGAGCAAGAGAAAGGCAACAGTCAAGCATCGCTTGGGTTGTGGAGTTGTGTAGATCATTTCCAGCATTGGCAGTGGTGGGTCAATGCGTCCTAAGCCGGTTCTTACACTTAGCAACCCCATAATTGCCTAGCCTCTTTCTTAGAGGGACCTGGATGTTTAGAACCTTTATGCCTTTTACAAGTGTGGGCAAAAGCAACTTAAATAAAGTCTAGTTTTTCATAGAGCCATCTAGAACACACTCGACCAAACTCTCTTCCTTCGCCACAGAAGCTGTGAAAGATGGCGGGCCCCAGTCCAGTGGTGTATAAACCCAATCCTAGCAAGGCCTTGGCCGAAGAATGTTCACAGTAAGTAGAGGACACAACCACCTTCAACTCTGTCGCGATGAACATCACATTTTCTGTATGGGAGTGGGGGCCTTTCACTGCTCTGGAGTCTCACATCCCTTTCAATGACACAAGGTGGGCCTTTGTAAGTATTGGTTTCTGGGTCCCAAGACTGCATCTGAAGATCAACCCAACGACATGATAATTGGCCCTTTTTTCCATGAAAGGGGCTCATAAAATGTATACGCCCCTATTCCAGAACAGATCTGCAAATGTACTTCACTATTATAAGTAGAAAAGTGCTAAACTGTTGTTTAGTTACATACATTGTCTAAAACGTGTATTTTTTCCACAGCAGAATAGATGTTCTACATCATGAAATGTCGTCCATTAGCTGATGAACACATTTTCAGTGCTCACTCTTAAAGGGCTGGTCGTCGCTGACTTCCTTTCATCCTGGTATGACTGATGAACAACACTTAAGGAAGCTGTTGCTAAGGATTGCCACCCCCTGCTCCTTCCCATGAGCTATTAAATCTCCTGAGAACTTGATTCAACAAAATTTTTAAAGGGCGTTTTCCCACTTCAGTGACTTGATTTCACAATATTTGTAGATGGATGCACACGTCACGTTTGAGCAATTAATGCAAGGTGTGAGAACGAAAAACATGACAAGTTTACTTAATGTAACTTTCGTGTTGCGCAAGGCTTAGCTAAACTAGAAACAGAAACACACAGGTACGATAGATAGATAGATAGATAGATAGATAGAGAGATAGATAGATAGATAGATAGATAGATAGATAGATAGATAGATAGATAGATAGATAGATAGATAGATAGATAGATAGATAGATAGATAGATAGATAGATAGATAGATAGATAGATAGATAGATAGATAGATAGATATTATTATTTCCAAAATTCTTTATTAAAATGCAATGTGCAGAATTTATGTCTAAACATTAAGTGTGTTAAATGCACAAATTGTGGAAGGCAACCCTACTTAAAAGCTATAGGCCTGTAACCTAGTAATGGAACACAGATTCTTAACTTGACATGACTGAAGACGTCACGATTTAACATGAAAGACCATTAATATTGAAATGCTTGTTTTCCACTTTAAATAACTGTGGTACTAGTTGCTTTTCATCTCTTTGCTGCAGGCGCTGCAATTTCAGAAGCTACTGTTTAATGTATACACATTTATTGCAATAGACGACTAACAGTGAGTTTCTCACCGCTAAAGATGTAGACGACAAGGAGGATGATTCACGAGAAGACTTTTTAGAAAACAAGAAAGGATGTGCCACAACATTCAAGGACACATGGTTAAAAGATGATTGCATTCTGGTGAGAAGATGATGAGTAAACCTGTTCCCAGGAGTGTGCCGAAATCGTATTGGTCAACATGAAGAAGAAGGAATATTAATGTTGCAATATGTGTTTTATATTAATGGGTGCTCCTAGACAAGGTAAGGCAGATTGATTCGGATTCTGAAAGAGATCTAGATTTGCATCAGTTGGTGGATGCTCCCTTTTTTCCCCGACTCTCTGAGAGAAGACTCTGTACTGATTTTCTTGGACAATTCTTGGTTTATCTCTTGACCTGTTGATCTTTGAGCTAATAATACTTTTCAGCTTATTATGCTAAAGCTTTATGCTTATGCTTGATTCTTTCATCAGGAACCTTAGTGGGTATCTGAACTGACATCTTTAATCCTTCTTGCATTTATCTTGACTAGTTTTGATTTGCTAAATCGACTTTCCTTATTACTAAATATTGATTGACAGATTATGTTAACCTTTAATGATGAAACCTGGAAAATAATCCATAAGTAAAAGAATGGACAACTAACAGATTTGAAACTATAACCCTTTAACTTACACTGATCTGGACTTGGCTGACAAAGCACTGTAGGAACGGGTTCCATCGACCACTGGACGTGCTTATTCCAGCCAGGTGGTCTAAGTGTTGTAACACCAAGTCCAGTCCATGGTACAGTGACAAGTTAGCCAGCTTGCATAAAATCTGCAAAAGGTTGGAACCGGTGTGGAGACGTGATTATGACCCTATTGCCAAGGGGCATTATCAGGCAGCCACCAAATTCTACCACAGGGCTATCCAGTCAGAGTGGGCAGTCTACTATGCAGCCGAGATCAAGGGCAGTAAAAATCCTGCTAAATGTATCTTTGGTATACTTAAAGATCTCAAACAGGGAGGGTTACCCCCTGCACCTCGCATTACATCAGATGAGCAATGTGAGGCTCTTGCCTCCTTTTTTGTGGAAAAGGTGGAGAATATCTCCAATTCTTTCTCGCCAGTTTCCCCAGTCCTGGGTTCAGCACTTAGCCCCTGCACCACCTACACACTTGCTTCCTTTCCTTCCATATCGCAGAACGAGCTGCGTGTATTATGCAGCAAGGTGAAATCAGGTTCTCCTGCTGACCCCCTTAAACCAGAGCATTTTATGATTTCCTTATCCTTGCTTCTGGCCCCTCTGTGTCAGGTGATCAATCTGTCCCTGTCCAGAGTAGTTGTTCCGAGGACATAGAAACAAGCCAGGCTGACCCCCCTGTTGAAAAAGCCTTCTCTGGATACAACTAAATTGGAGAACTTTCGTCCCATATCTCTCCTGCCATGGATATCTAAGATTACTGAGTCCCATGTCAACTCTATTCTGACAGGCTACTTGGAAGACAACAACATCCAGAATGGCTTTTGCCCTGGCCACAGCACAGAATCAGCCCTCCTGGTAGTGACTGAACATCTGAGGGCTGCACTGGATGAGGGACGTACGCCGGCATTGATTTTATTAGATCTCAGTGCCGCGTTCGATACAGTCTCCCACCAGATTCTGCAGCAACGGCTGGAGGACGCGGGGATCATGGGGTTGGCCCTTGACTGGTTTGCCTCCTTCCTCTCTGAGAAGACCTTTCAGGTGTCGGCTCCCCCTTATTCCTCGTGGACTCATACCATTCAACAAGGGGTGCCACAGGGCTCAGCGTTGAGCCCTACGCTGCTTAATTTGTATGTTCAACCTTTAGCAGCGGTGGCTAGGAGCAGAGGCCTGACACTGATATCGTACGCCGACGATACTCAGTTGGTTGTGGCACTCTCTGGCAATTCAGCTCAGGATGCCAGCATGTTTCAGAGCAATGTTAAGGCCATCTGAGTGGATGTCTGCTAATTGTTTGCAGACCAACGTTAGCAAGACTGAAATCTTGTTGGTTGGGCGGGATGGCGAGTTGTGAAGTGAACAGTGGTGGCCTACTACCATGTGCCTTGTCCCCATCCCCAAACAGATAGTAAAGAACCTGGGAGTCTGAGTGGACTCTGCTTTCAACTTCCATGCCCACACCAAGAAAGTGGCAGGGACCTGTATGGGTATTCTGCGTGGGCTCAAACCATTGCTAGGATATTTTACCCATCTACTCGGCAGGTCATCATCCGGGCTGCCATCCTGTTGAGATTGAATTACATCAACTCACTATACTTGGGGGCTTATAAGTCTGAGATTCTTAGATAACAGAGAGTCCAGAATGCGGCGGCCAGAACCCTTCTTGGCCTCCCGAGGACTTATTCCACCTATGTTGTCATCCGCCGACTACACATTGGTTGCCGGTGGCCAGACAGGTGGAATTCAAATCTCTGTGCGTCGCTTTTAAGATCTTGAAGTCCTCTTCCCTAGCCATCTTGGCCACTCTGCTCTTGCCTTATACTCCCCCCTACAACCTCCGCTCAATGGGCCAATACTTGGCAGTGGTGCCTAGGGTAAGGAGAGCGTGGGCGGGGTTACGTGCCTTTTGCACACTGGCGGCCAAGCTCTGGAACTCTCTTTCACTAACCATCCGTAGCCTAAACAACTATCTGGCATTCCGCAAGGCAACCAAAACCAATCTTTTCTCTTTACTTTAGGCTGTTTGTTCTTCTGGTGGTCCTCTCCCTCTGACTGTTATTAGCGCCGGGACGCCCCTGGGGCTGCTGTGCTCTCTATAAGCCATATAACATAACATAACATTACATAACATTACATAACTTAACTCTCTTTACTGACTGAACTAAAAGTAATGATAATTGATCAAAATGTATATTGACTTCACCTCCTCACATCTCAACCGACATCTAAGATCCATCGACCTGTACGCAGGGTTCATGGTAATGAGCAAGTGACAGTGGAACAGCAGACAGACAGACAGATAGATTTTGTACCCATGTGTGATGACAAACTTAGAGAAACAATAAGTCTCTTTCTAGTCATTCACACATTGGCAACGTTCCAGTGACTAAACATTGATTTTCTTAATTCCCACCGAAGAACACATTGTGAAAGACTGTTTGATCTTTAACATTTTGTTCTCCACATCTATTCTGAGTCATATGTTGCACATACTTGACACTATTGAAAGACAGAATACAGATGCTCTTACTGTATTCAATGAGCAATCGGGTTGAATCAGATATGTTGCTAAAACCTTAACGTCCCTTCCAAATGACTGGGGAATTCCATTAACCCAGGAAGAAATGTGACCCTCCGGTAAATACAGAGAATGCGTGGTGCAGTATTTACTGGGTGCAAAATTACCATAGTATTCCAAGTTCCGCACATTGTGAGGATTAATGTGATAACGATGTGTTTCTTTTTTCTCTTTTCTGAGTTGCCAACACCCAGAATGGTACAAATTTTCCTTACGCAAATTCTGCCTGATTTTACATGATGAAACCTTGCAGGCAAATACCTGCAGGGACGGGTATTGTCAGCAAATCATGAAATATCAACCTGGATGTACATTTGTGTTTGACCCTGAATCAGGATATCCACAACCATCAGAATAAAGCTATATGTGTAAGCAATGTTGAATTTCACCATTATTTTACAGAAAACCTGCATTTTGTTGTCAAACTATCAAGGGCTAGTGAGGTGCAGATTTCTTGGAACTAAGGGATTTATCATTTTAGAGAGTTAGATATTTCAATATTGAGCTTAACTCTTACCTTAACATGAATGTGTCCCTTTAAATGGCTACCAAATTTACACATGTTTAAATTAGATATTGGAAAAGCATTAAATAGTATTGGGAAAGTTGACGGACCATGTGTCACAAAAAGCGTAGGAAAGAATATATCTATTCTCAGGATATTAGTCTGAGAGTCATCTTCAAAATTAATAAAGAATTCTCAGACATGAAAAATGAGAGTGAAAGTATCTGCAAAGGTGTGTTGTGTTCTCATAACATAACATGAATGCATTAAAAATATAGGAAAATATTGGGGATATCCACACAGACATAGCGAAAGGAATATAATGCCTAGCACTTATTGTCTACTCAATTTGCAATACGTATGTGATAAGAAAGAAAACATATATTTATGAATCTCTAGTGGATCATCTGGGAAGAGTCTCATGCTTAAAATATTTTCCTATATTATAGCTAGGGACATCTGAAAATACTGCTATGCAAAATTTGCTACCAAGATGTGTCCGTCACTCTTAATACTATTAATGCTCAGAGTCTACAAAACACTGGGTGGGGTGGTATTGTTGTTTTAATGAACTTTTTATGGAGCACCATCTAAGAGATATGCATTTTGAATGAACAGTTATGGGACTTACCTGTGAACAGTTATATGAGCATTTAAATTAAATGAGATTCTAGAAATATATAAAGAAGGGACAATCTTTAAGCCTTTACCCCTTTCTGAGAGGCATGTGAAAAAAGGACTTTTGCAGGTCTATTAAATGTGTTATTTTTTCTGATCCAGGAAGGGCTCCAGCCTCTGCAATATCTAATGGGGCTTCCCTTTCTTTCTGGAATTTGATGCCAAACACATCCCTTCCCTGTATTTTGCCAATAAAAGATCATTCATCTATGATATGTTATGTTATTATCGTGTTCTTTAAGAATAGTTTAAGGTTTATATTCAGGCTATGTAGGAATATATTGCTCTACATGTGATTACTTCCAGAGGAGGTGGCATTGTGACTATTTCTGTGGTTGTGTGGTGAAGTCAATTTTATTGTATGTTCATTAGTGACAGAGCATTCAATGGTACATCAGTTCATACTTGTCACAGTAAAACAGTGTTTACATCTTTCTTTGTGTTTGTAACTATCAGTGGGTATGTGGCCATACAATACTGATGGAATGTTTATATTACATGGCAATGTTTGTAAGTTGTGGAATGTGTGTTGAAGTATCTTACTGAATGTTTTACTTTACTTCACTTTTATGGTATAATATCTTTGTTGTTTCATGCTGTGATTGTGCTTTGTGTGATAGTGAGATAGTCGGTGTCTTTGTCTATGTTAGCACATTTATAGTGGTTTATGATAGGTGTTGTCTATCTCAATTATGTTGCATGTGTTTTCAAACAGTCTGATTTTGACTTTGGTGGGTGGAGGCGTGGCCCAAAGTTAAGTGCTGAGGCGTCTGCCCCCCTCCTTTTTGCAAGTATGATGAGTGTCTGCCAGGAGGAGCAAGGGTCAGCCAGACAATAAATTCTGGTCAGGCAGCCAGATACTTTAAAAGCGCTTTTGCCTGAACCAAGCTTTACCAAGCTGAAGGTTTCACAGCAGAGAGCATGCCCTTATCAGCCCAGCAAAGCCCTCTGATGTTCTCCTCCTCATGACAAGAGGGGGTGATTGACCAATAGAATCAGACCTGGGCGCTTCAGTGTTAAGCTTTGAAGACCCCAAGGCTAACTGTCTGTCAGTGACTCCTCGTCACAGAGTGATGTGGGGTCAGCAATTCTGATTGAACCCATCCCACTATGTGACGAGTTAGGGAAGGTCTTACTCTCGATGGCTGGCCCTTTACAAGGTCAGCCAATGAGATGAGTCAGTGGGATCTTACGTCTCTCTTCTTATCCCAGAGCCTTCAGGAACCACCAATGCCTTTCTGCTGCTCCCTCCGGCCACCTGATGTCACCGCTGCAAACTGGTAAGTGCTTCTTGAATGTTCTATTCAAGTGTTTATGAATGTATGTGTATCTGTGCATGCATGCTGAAAATAGATGTGTGCATGTGTATGTGCTTGTGAATCGGGGTGTATATGTGTGTAGTTGAGAATCAATGGGTTTGACTGAGTGTGAATATTTATGGGTGGGTATGAGTATGTGTGTGTGCTTATGGGTAAATGGGCAGAAGCAAGTGTGTGCAAGTGTGCCACAGTAGGGGCTGACACTGGGCGGGTGCCCTGCAGTCAATCAGGGTGATTAAGGACACTCTTGTCTGCCACCCAGGCCACACTCCACTCTCTATATTTAGAGATCACCACCAGCTCAGTAGTGATCTTTGCGTCTTCAGAGGAACCACCATCACAGCAGTTCCCTTAAAGCACGGGTACTCATAGTACGGCCCGCGGGCCGCCAGCGGTCCGGCAAGCCTTCCCTGGCGGCCCGCGGACCTTGCAGACATCGTACCTGTGCAAGCACCGCCGGTTGCAGCAGCGCGGACCGGGCAGGCGATTCTTTTAAAAGCCAAGTCACTTGTTAATGAGGCTTTGTTGTATTTCACCTCTTCTTAGCGCCCCTGCATCTCCCCTCTGAATGAGGGGAGATGCAGGGGCGCTAAGAAGAGATCAAATACAACAAAGCCTCATTAACAAGTGACTTGGCCTTTAAAAGACATGTGAAGTACTTGGGCGCGGCGGCGGTTTGGATTCCAGGGAAGCTGACTCAGCGCGCGCCGTAGAACTGCTGTGATATCTGAGACCGACTATCACACAGCGATTGTCAGACTCACATGGGCACCAGCCCCTCCCTGGCTTTGGGATCTGGGCACGCTGCCTCTGCCAGTATGTGAGATCTGTAGGTGTGTGCACACAACTCCTTCCAAAATGTGAAATCTATGTACACAGCATGCAAGCCCTGAGATCTGTGACTGGCTGTGAGATGTATGTCGCCAGTCCCTATCAGACTGTTAGATTTATGTACACTACACACTCTTACCAGATTCTGCGAACTGTGCCAGACCGTGAGTTGTGTGCACACAGTCCCACCTATGCTTTGAGATCTGTGCCTGGCTATGAGATGTGTGCACACATCCAGCAATGCGCTGAGATATGTTCCTGACTCTGAGGCATGTGTATGCAGCCCAGCCATGCGGTGAAATCTGTGCCTGGCTGTGAAGCCCGTGTATGCAGCCCCAGCCATGCGGGGGCATCCGTGCCTGACTGTGAGATGTGTGCACAAAGCCCCAGGAATGCGCTGATATCGGTGCCTGACTGTGAGATGTGTGCACACAGCCCAGGAATTCGCTGATATCTGTGCCTGACTTTGAGATGTGTGCACACACCCCCAGGAATGCTCTGATATCTGTGCCTGCCTGTGAGATGTGTGCACACAGCCCCAGCAACGCGCTGATATCTGTGCCTGACTGAGATGTGTGCACACAGCCCAAGTAATGCGCGGAGATCTGTGCCTGGCTGTGAGGCCCGTGCATGCAGTCCCTGCCAGGTGCTGCCAGTCTGCAGATTCCTGTGTACCTAAAAGTGACACTACCTATTGAAGGAGGAGGGGCGCTAGGATGAGGGAGTCTGTAATGCTCGGATTGTGGTCATTAAAGCAGTGTCATAGCCAGTGTATCATGACCCCTATTGCAAGGAAGGCGGTGGCCCCCTATGTTATCTGTTTGAACTGTAAAATACAGCAATATTCATGGTTCCGTCGACCTTTGAAGCTGGTGCGGCTGAACCTGCTGCACAAATGGAAGCTCCACCCCTGAATTAAATAAGGATGCTTCTGAGAGTACCAGTAGATTACCGAAGGAACAGGCACAACACAATTTGTGGCGTGAACTGCAGTGGCGGCGACCACCTATCGAAAGTGGTAGGGCCGTCGCAGGGGGATAAGGGCCAGGTGATGGGGAGGGGGGAGAAATAATATAAAAGTAAAAAAATAAAAAACATACCTGCCACTCCACTCGCTTCCGCTGACAGACTGCTCGCTGCTCCTCTCTTTGGGCTGGAAGGGGATGGGCCCTCAGAGCATAGGCTCCACACCCAATCCAGACGCTGCTCTCAGAGCATGAGAGCAGCACCAAGATTGGTCTTAGCGGCCTCGTTTGCTGCTCAGACAGTGAATTGGAGCCTGTGGCTTTTCTCCCAACAGCTGTATAACACAGCTCGGTTGGAGAAACATAAGTGCGCATGTGTGTTTGGCCGGCCTAGGACTGTCGGCCAAACACACATGCGCATTTATAAGCCCACTACTTCTGCTCCGGAACATGCCTGGCCCGCCCAATACTTATTGCGGGGCTCAGACAGCAAGCACCTATTGCCATGATTTACACCATAAACATATACTTTTCACTCCCCCATGCCTCGCTTCAAGGTCTCACGGGGTCCACACATTAGTAGATAAACTCGCCAAGCTGCGTTACTTCAGAGATGGTCGCAGCATTCAAAGAGCTGTCTCTGGGTGATGAGCTGCACATGCATGGACTCTGAATCCTGGGGGCACAGGATGGACATGAACCTGGCAAGGGTCAGTGTCATGAAACAGGGAAAGCAGAAACACACAGTTAAGGCATGAAAAGAAGAAGAAAATGCATAGCTAGCAGAAAGAGAGTGGCGTGAGAGGTAAGGTGGTGGAGAAAGGGAGAGGGGAAAGGAGAGGGAAAGAAGAGGATAAGGAGAGCGGAAGATGGAGAAACACAATTGGGATGGGCTGAGGAAGGTTTTGGGAGGAGGTATGATGTAACAAGCATTTGCAAGGCAATAGGTCTCACATTTACGCAAGTTTGAGCTATTGACATTGCAAATAACAAAGCCTTTTATTTTTGTTTTAGTTTTTAAAACAGAAATAAAAGGCATTGTCGTTTACAGTGCCAATAGCTTAAACTCTCGTAAATGTGAGACCTATTGCATTGCGAAGGCGACTGCTGCAGGGGCCTGTGTTCAACCTCATGGTCACAGTTTTTTTTGTTGCTCTAGCCCCGCCCCCTCCCCCACTGACCCCGCCCCCACCGGTGCGGCCCTCTGCCACAAACCACACTGTAAATTTGGCCCCCGAGAGAAAGTTTGTGAGTACCCCTGCCTTAAAGGAACTGCAAGTTTGGGATATTTCACCTCCGCTCTTTTGTGTTTAAAAAACAAACTCCAGAATATCACGGTTATTACTAAAGGAATACTGTTTTGAACACTCTTTTCACTGTGCCCCCTTTAATGAATCAGCACAAATTTAAAATACTAAGAATGAGCTAAGCATGCTAAGACCAAAAAACGTTTTGAAAGCTAATTACTTGAAAACCATATAACAGATTTACAACAACTCAAACAAAGACACTTCATTGAGTAAAGTTTTACTTACATGCCAAGCTTAGTGTAATTCTCTTCATTTGTTTTTTCGAAAACGTCGAGTGAAGCATCCTATCAGGGTTAAAACGGCAGATGTCTCTTTTGGGATCCCTCATTTGTTGGCCTTGGTTTTTTGGATCTGCATTTAACTTGCCCTGAGGACTACAATGTGAATGTATTTTTTTGTGTAACTTTCCATGTAGACCTGTCGGACTGCGTCACTTATTAAGAAAACAGACAAGGCTTTCTCAGTGGAAACTCTCACCTAATCTTCGCAGGTGTTTTTTATTGCACATCGGGCATCACAATAGGAAAATTAAAAAGTGATGAGTGAAATGCTTGAATTAATCTCAGCCACTGAAATTTACTCAGGGCAGCATCTCCGTTCATTGTTTTTTTGACCCCCATGCCACCTGACGAACTGATGAGTGGAATGCATGAATTAATCTCATCTCTGGTAATGACATAGGTTGCATCAAAGTTCATCATTTGTAATATTTATTAATAGCACAACATTGCTTACTATGATCAATAATATATTTTGTATACACACAACCCAGATTGTGTACTCTTTGTCAAGGAATTGAAGAGGTCAGTTTGAAATAATAATATACTACTAGCCTAATGTTTCTTCGTTGAATATATCTATCTATCCATATATCTATTAATAAATATCTATATCTATCTACATATAACATAAGAAAAATGCTACTTATCAGTATGCATCTGTTCTTGGCATGTAGAGCTGTAGATCCACACACTGTGCATAGATCGCTATCTGGTGTTGGGCCCGGATGTTTGCACTTTGTTGTTGTCCTGGAAAGTCTTTGGTAGTCACGGGATAGGTGGCTCCTCCTTTGGACAATAGTGCGCATGGGCATCGACTCCATCATCAGATTGTTTTTCGCCAAGAAGGGAAATGATGGAGTTTTGTAAGAAATAGAAATAGATGTCCATGTATGTTGTATCTAAATAAGATAGTACTGGAACAGATAAAGGTAGCCGATGAGGTGGGTGGGCGTGTGTGGATCTACAGCTCTACATGCCAAGAACAGATGCCTACTGGTAAGTAGCATTTTCCATTCGAGGCATTTTAGCGGTATATCACACACTGTGCATATATTGCATAACAGTACTCCTCCTTAGCGGCAACCACCAGTATCTGTTGCAGCAGTTTGAAATAGTGTTTTGAGTACAGCTTGGCCCACACTAGCTTGTTGTTTTGCCTGCACATATACACAATAGTGTTTTGTGAATGTATGCGGTGTAGACCATGTAGCTGCTTTGCAGATGTCATCTAGGGGAATGATCCCTAAAAATGCCATTGAAGCCCCTATCTTTCAGGTAGAGTGGGCTTTAGGGGGAATAGATAGTGTTCCTTTTGCTTTGTGGTAGCAAATTTGTATACATTTGACAATCCACCTTGCAATGCCAGATTTTGATAAGGGATTGCCTTTATGTGGCGGTGAGAAGGATACAAAAAGTTGTTTTGTTTTATGAAAAGGTTTTGTTCTGTCTATATAGTAAAGGAGTGCTCTCTTTACGTCCAGTGTATGAAGAGCTCTTTCTGCTACTGTTTGTGGTTGCGAGAAGAACACTGGCAACTCAACAGACTGGTTCAGATGGAAGTGAGAGATAACTTTAGGAAGGAATTTGTGATTTGTTCTGAGATCCTCTTTGTTATGATGGAGTTGTAAAAATGGTTCTTGAATAGTTAGTGCCTGTAGCTCACTGACTCTTCTAAGAGATGTAATGGCCACAAGAAAAGCGACTTTCCATGTGAGGAATTGTAGTTCACATTTATGCAGCGGTTCGAATGGAGGACCCATTAATCTTGTGAGGACGATGTTTAGATTCCACACTGGGGAAGGAGGTACCCTGGGAGGAATTATTCTTTTGAGGCCTTCCATAAATGCTTTAATGGAGGGCACCCTGAACAGTGACAGGTGCTGTCTATTTTGTAAGTAAGCTGCAATGGCAGCAAGATGTAACCTAATTGATGTGTATGCTAAATTACATCTCTGAAGATGCAGAAGATAACATATGATGTGCTGAGTGGAAGCATCTAGAGGGTTGATGTTGTTATTGTTACAGTATTTAACAAATCTTTTCCACTTGGCTGCATAGCAGGCTCTAGTGGTGGGGCGCCTAGCCTCTTTGATAATGTTCATGCAATCAGGGGGAAGATTGAGATAACCAAACTCTAGGACTTCAGGAGCCAGATCGCTAGGTTGAGCTGTGCTGGATCTGGGTGTCTGATCTCTCCATGGTTCTGGGTTAAAAGTTGTGGGAGGGGCATAGTTTTTGGTGCGGGACTACTGATAGTTCCAGCAATGTTGTGTACAAGGGTTGTCTGGCCCACGTTGGAGCAACTAGGATCAGTCTGAGCGACTGTTGTTGCAGTTTACGCACCACTAATGGAATGAGTGGAAGAGGCGGAAAAGCATACGCAAACTTGCCTGACCAATTCATCCATATCGTATTGCCTTTGGACAATGGGTGTGGATATCTGGCGGCGAGGCTTGGGCATTTTGTGTTGTAATGTGTGGCGAGAGATCTATCTCTGGCTGCCCCCACGTTTGGAAGAATGGTTGGAGAACCTGTGGTGAAGTTCCCACTCGTGAATCTATTGTGTCTGTCGACTTAACAGATCTGCCATGTGATTTTGAGTTCCTGGGAGATGTTGAGCTGACAGGAAAATTTTCTGGGGAATGGCCCATCTCCATATGTTCTGTGCTAATTGAGAGAGCTGGAGAGAGTGCGTCCCCCCTTGTTTTTGTAAATAGTACATTGCTGTCATATTGTCCGTGTGGACTAAGATAGCTTTGTCCGTGTGGACTTAGACAGCTTTGCCTATTATGTGTTTCTGGAATGATTTTAGTGCCAGAAAGATTGCTGGCAACTCCAAGTGGTTGATGTGGAGTAGCCTTTGCTGAGGTGTCCATGTGCCTTGTATGGTGTGATGAAGTAGATGAGCTCCCCAGCCAGTGAGCGATGCGCCTGCTGTTAGCACAATCTGTGGACCCGGCTCTATGAACGGTCGCCCTTTGGAAAGGTTTTGGGTGTTCCACCACTGCAGAGAGCGATGTGTGCGACCGTCCACCAACACCAGATCTGTCAGCTGACCTTGAGCTTGGTTCCACTGACGTGCTAACCATTCCTGTAAAGGGCGCATCTGGAGTCTTGCCTGAGGTACTATGAATATGCAAGAGGCCATCATCCCTATTAGTTGCATGAACACTCTAGCTGGAAGTGAGTGTTGCGGTTGGAATCTTGCTATAAGAGCTTGCATGCTTGCTATCCTGGCTGGACTGGGATATGCAAGGCTTTTTGAGGTGTCTATTGTGGCACCCAGATATTGTGGGATGGTTGGAGGTGAGACTTTGCAAGGTTTATGTTAAACCCTAAGTGGTGAAGTAGTTGTATTGTAGCGTGTGTGTGATTTACACACTGGATATGTGACTTGGCTTTTATGAGCCAGTCATCTAAATATGGGAAGACGTGAATCTGTTGTCTTCTTAAGTGGGCTACTACCACTGCCAGACATTTTGTGAAGACCCTGGGTGCTGTGGTGACTCCGAACGGGAGGACCTTGAATTGGTAATGCTGGCCGTCTACCACAAACCAAAGGTATTTCCTGTGAGCAGGGTGAATGGGAATGTGGAAGTAGGCGTCCTTGAGATCTGATGTGGCAAGGAAGTCGCCCTGTTTGAGTAACGGGAGGACCTGCTGAAGAGTGACCATATGGAAATGGTCTGATTGTATGTACAGGTTTAATGGTCTGAGTTCCAAGACAGGTCTCAGGGTTCCGTCCTTCTTTGGAATGAGGAAATACAGGGAGTAAACACCTGTGTTTTGGTGATGAAGGGGGAACTGGTTCTATGGCATGTTTTTGTAGGAGGGAAAGTACCTCCTGTTTTAGAAGCGTTAAGTGTTCTGCCGACATTGGATGCTGTCTGGGTGGAATGTGTAGGGGAGTTGAAGTAAGCTCCAGGCAATAACCGGATTGGATGATTTGTCTCACCCACCTGTCTGTGGTAATGTTGTTCCAGACTGGTAGGAACTGTAGCAATCTTCCCCGACCGGAGTAGAGTGGTCCGGGGGGAGTGGAGGGAAGTCATTGTTTAGGGGTGGAGGCAGTACGAGTGTTGGTAGTTTTGCCTCTACCCTTATAGTTATTGCCCCTGTAGCCTCCTCTGTAATAGCCTCTGTTAGATGAGGTCTGTGTTGGACTCTTGTACTCTTGTATGAAGTAGAGGGGTTTTCGGTGGAAAAACCTCTAGAGGCGCCTCTGTAAGAGGAGCGACGAAAAGAACTTCTGGGAGCTTGCAATTGCAAGGCTCCCATCGATTTGGCAGTGTCAGTGTCCTTTTTCCTCCTTTCTAAAGATGAATCTACGTTGGGTCCAAACAGGTATTCTTGATCAAATGGTTGGTTTAATATATATGGTTTGGACCTCTGGCTTGAAGCCGGAAATGCATAGCCATGCATGTCTGCGTAAAAGGACGCTGGTGTTAATAGCCCGGGATGCTGTGTCTGTAGCATCGAGACCACAACGAATGGAGGTGTTTGTTATGACCTTGCCTTCCTGGATGAGATCATGAGCTCGTGTCTTGTATTGATCTGGAAGGTGTTGTAGTAGGGTCTCTCGCTCGTCGTAGTGTGCCCTATCAAATCTTGAGAGCAAAGCCTGTGTGTGGCAGTCCTCCACATGTTAGCTGCTTGGGACGCTGTTTTTTTGCCCGACGCGTCCAGTAGTTTTGATTCTGTATCAGTAGGTGGGGCATCTCCTGTGGTTTGCGAATTGGCCCTTTTCCTGGCGTTAGAGACCACTAAAGACTCTAAGGGTATTTGCCCTTTAATATAAACAGGGTCAGATGGGGCAGCTTTGTACTTTTTTTCTACCCTGGGGTTAATCACTCTGGCTCTAACAGGATCCTTAAACACTTCAGGAGCGTGTTTGATTGCTCCTTTTAAAATGGGGAGAATGGCACTGGAACTTTGGGATGGTTCGAAAGTGTCCATGAGGAAATCTTCCTCTATAGGGTCTGTATGTAGGTTTACCCCGTGGTATTCTGCTGCCCTATGTATCAGTTGAGTGAACCCTATAGTGTCCTCAGGAGGGGATGGCCTAGATGGGTAGATGTCATCCTGAGGTGTGACGTCAGTACTTACGACCCTCTGCCCCGGAGTGATGTCTTCGACGTCGGAGTCGTCGGCTTTGGAGGAGCTGACATCGCTGTGTTGGATCTGCTCCTGTACATTGATGCCTTTCTGGAAGATGTTGTCGGGAATGGATGTCGAAGATCGAGCCATTGTTCTTTAAGCTCGACGGTCCCGAATCGTCTTCTTGGAGCGGAAAGAGGCACAAGCTGGACATTCTTTTGCCTCGTGCTTGGGTGAAAGGCAGAGGTTACACACCTCATGAAGATCTGCATGTGGAAACTTGGATCCATATTTAGGACACTTTTTAAAGGGAGTTCTTTCCATGAGCCGAAGGCCCAATGGCGCAGGTAGGCCCGAAGGCCTGTGTCGACGACTGGAATTGAAGATTTGAAGGTCTGGAGAGATGTGCGTCCAAGGGGAAAGCGATCGAAACAATACCGAGGTATGGGTGAGGATTTCGCGTCGAAAAGATGATCAGTAACGACACCGAACTGGAGTGCAATGAACACATCCAAGCCCGATGGCATAAAAAAACAATCTGATGATGGAGTCAATGCCCATGCGCACTATTGTCAAAAGGAGGAGCCACCTATCCCGTGACTTCCAAAGACTTTCCAGGACAACAACAAAGTGCAAACATCCAGGCCCAACACCAGATGGGGATCTATGCACAGTGTGCGATCTACAGCTCATATGCCTCGAACAATGGATTTTCCATGGAAACAGTGACCTAACGTATAACTACACCCCCAATATCAAGAGGTGAGAGAGTTAAACTCCTCTTGGGAGGGTCCATAAAGCCTACTCTATGCATATATTAAACATATTGGTAACTAAACGTCCAGTGGCAGCTCCACTATCAAGCCAGACCTCAAATGGATTATGTGGTGAAAAACTAAATGCAAAACAACGTCCAGTACAAACTGAGATTACCTATATATACACATACATAAAAACCAGTGACGGGCATATGGCAAATTTTCAGAATTTACAACATATGGCATTATGCATTGAAACATTAATGTGAATGAGTTCCAGAACCGTAATTTGATTGAGTATTGAAATTGGTGAAGATGGAGCAGTGATATCGTAATGTGATAGAGTATTGTAACATGAGTGAGTAATTAAATCAGAATGCGATAGAACTGTGATACCAAAACATGCCTGAGACTGAAAGAGTGATGGGATTGAGTACTAAAACCATAATGTGTCTGAGAACTGAAATCATAAAGGGATTGAGTATTGAAACTGTGATTTGATTGAGTACGAAAATTGTGATTGGATCTAGGCGAATTATGCTCCTTTTAAAAACTTTGAGAAGACTAGAAGGATGTTGAAAGTCGAGGCTTGGTGGAAGGATTTTTTTCACCTAAGTAAACAAACAATTTCCATTCTACACCTTCTATTAGCAAGAGGTGCTTCTATTAAAAATATGGGACGGATCTTAAGCAGCTCCTTAGTATTGCCTTTCAGTACAACCAGTCCTCTGTGAGTGGGCCACAAGGCGAGGTGGCGCAGTGGTGATACCAGGCCACAGACAAAAAGGCCTGAAAAAGACCTTTTCTGTGTATAGGCAGTGACAGAGATGATAAAATTTCTTATTTTATTCAGAGTCCTTTTCCTGAGTCTGCCTGGTAGTCGAGACCTAAAGAAATCCTGAAAACATGGAAATGTCACTTCAGCAGGCACTCCTCGCCATTCTGCTGCGTATCCACAGCGCCAAGACGCCCTTCTTGGGCAACGGCCACGTTTTAATAAAAGTGAAATCAAATCAAAAGCAAATCTATGTGGCTGCTGTCAATACTGTGTAGAAGACAGAGTTCTGCCATACTTACTGGTCGATCTTTCCTGTAGTGAGGGCACTGATAATCCACTCCAAGTCCAGGGTCTTGAAAGGGATGAGTATCAGGGTGGCATTCTCCTGGATATTGTAAGCACTCTCAGGGTAGATGAACTGGTGAGTGGTTCTGCTTCCAACATCAACTTCATATCCCACCGTGACAGCTTTGTTCATTCTGAATCAGACAAGGGAGAACAATACATTTGCTGGTCAAAGAACCCCCGCTTGATGCTGCTTTGACACTGCCCACAGAAGTAATCAGGCAACAGCTGATTTCAAAAATGATGGTGGATTGGAAATACTTTTCTCTGTACTCGAGCCAGCAAAACTTAATAAAATCTGCAAAAATCAATGATTTAGTGGGAACCTTGCTTGTCATATAGAGCTCCGTGCACAGAAAAGGTAAGGGAATATTTCATATATGAGTTATATAAAAGAACAATAAAAAGGAAAAAAAAGAAAAGCAGAATACACCTTCTACTTGAGAATCCCACACCTGAACCCCAATTCACACAAATCCTAGTCAACAAAAAGAAAGGAGCAACCTAATAAGAAGCCTCCATGACAACAAGCAAGGAAACACATATGTAGAGCATGCACTGTCTTGCAGCTTGTTAAGCAAGCATTGCATTGAGGTAATAAGGAGCTAAGATGACAGATTATTGCAATTTGCAAAATGTACAGCAGTTATGGTCTCTACAAAATGTAAAAAATTACAATGATCATGGCTTTGAATGAAGGGAAGTAGGATGCTTAGAGAAAAGGGGGGCAATCAGTTCCTTACAAAGAATGAGACGTGAAGGTGACATTCTCAGGTGAGGGTGTCGCTCCAGAGGCAGGGACCAAAAAAGAAAAAAAAAGATGTTTGTGTGTTTTCCATCTTCGTATTTGGTACTACGAGGTTCGATGGACTGGTGCTCAGTGCTTGAAATGGAAAAATAGAAGTGCAGGTACTCTGTAGCAGAGTACCTGCTTGTTTCTGAGAAATGCCAGTACTCTCCAATGAAAAGTATAGCATGTCTCAGTACCGGCCCATTTAAAGCACTGCTGGTGCTGTGGGCAACTGCTGCAAGCACACCTTTTGGTAAATGTGAGTGTCAGCTGCATACCGCCGAAAGGTAAAGTCTTCTTTGGCTAGGATGAATATGATTGGTACAAAGATGCAACCCTGAGGGACTCCTTCATTAAAAGGGGCCATATTTGTAGGTGCTTGTTTGGGTATATTCGTTTGAGAGAAATAGCAAAAACCTTTTGAGGACTGCCTCAAACTCAACCATTTGCTTGGGAAGAGTTCTAAGTAGTACTTGATGCTGAGAGCATCAAATCTGCTGAGACATCAATTGGATTTGGAGGAGGGCTCACCAATGTCTATGAGGGCGCCATTGAAACCTTGTATGGTCTTTGATGATTTGGTGCTGCAGAGAGGATGTAGGTACAATTGGCAGGCTTCCAGTAGTTTGTGTTAGTCCACATGAATCTGAAGTTGCAGTGCTATTGCTTTTATAAGGGCATTGAGCGGTAAACTGAAAGGCTTACAGGGTCCACATTTGGTTTCTACAGTTGAATCATGGGAGCATTTTGAGGATGAATAAGTGGAATATGTCATCAACATATAGCATTTCCATGGTCATTTCCTATTCTTAGAAAAAAGACACAAAAATGCATTTGTTGCTTTTTTTGGTGTCAGGTGTTAGACTGGAGCTGTGGAAACTTGATGCAGTGGCTTTTTGAGTCATGAGTTTGGGAACAGTCAGGTCTTGCTTTTCTGCTTCTAGATGGATGTTGATCACCCTTTTTCTCTTTTGAGCAAGTTCCGGCGTGTGCATGTCTGAAAAAAGAAAGAGCTTCTTCCAAGGCATTTTTTTAATTTGGGGCTTGATCATGATTTAAGCATTTTTGGATCTGAAGTTTGTCCTTCGACTATACAGTTTGAAACGGGGGCCTTATTTAGAGTTTGGTGGAGAAGGAAGGCTGTGGGAAACCGGCTGTGCTCCTGCTGATACAAACTTGTGATTCCCCCACTCTATTTAAAGTTGAAGGAACCTCTGGCCTGGTGGTCTATCCCACCCTATTGAGGGCATGGCAGCTGTCACTTATGTTCTCTGCCTGTGTTTGCCACGTGATGCATAGTGAACAGGAGAGGGATAATGCTAAATGGCCCGACGTGAAGGGAGAAAACTCCATGCTTGACAAAACCATTTCTTTTGTTTAGTGAAAACAAATTTATGCATTGGGAGTTTGGTTTCTCTAACCCAATAACTTTGCTTAGCAGGCACTTGAACCATGGCTGTCTGTCTACAAACCTTCAGTGCTGTTAAGGAGCTCTCTTCACAACACAAATGTCCCCATTGGGAGGCGATGATCTCTCAATAGAGCAGATGGTCTTCCACCAGGGTTTTGGAAGCCATGGCCTATGCTCCTCTGGAAGATCATTGGACTATCTGCCGGGACCTGAGGCCCAGATTTACTAAGGATGTGCATTGTCCTTGCATGATGCAAATTGTTGCAAGGCAACTCAAGTCCTTAACTTAGCCACGCAAGGGGCAATTTGCATGCCTTGCATGGCTTTGTTAAGAAAAAGTAACACAACACAGCCCCTTGTGCTGGGTTGCATTGCACTGTGTCTGGGAGGAATTCCACTCAGGCACTACCCATGCACTCATTCATTCATTCAGGCACTACCCATGCCCTCATCAATTCACCCAGGTGTTCCTATGCATCCACCCATGGATTTTGGCGCATTCCCAGATTTACTAAAGCTAATAAACTTGGGACAGGGACTGGAAGTAAGAGGTTACCTTTTCCCTCTCTTCTTCAAATCTTCACCTTTTCCTTACTACACTCAAAGCTTGCTCAGGTAAATTTCCACGCTGAGTCGGCTAATGTGCGATTCCCTTAGCTAAGAGGCTGCCCACTACAGTACAGATAGCAAAATTAACAACTAGTTATGTGTGAAGGTTTTCAGGCCTGGTTCACAGGGGCCTTGCTGGAGGATTTTACTAGGATGACACCAACATGTTTTCAGTGAGGTGAGTCAGTGAAATCTGTGTGTTTAAGTCATAACATTTCTTGGGAAGAAAACAAGCAAACTGAACTGTTAACACTCAAAACAGAAGGTTCAGCATCAGAGAAAGCCAGTGCTTCACTTTGCTTTCCATATATCTGTTAAAGGCACTTCAGATGAAAGCTGTATCCATTCAGGTCAAGACCTTCCCAGTTCTATTAGCCTCACCGAGGATGGCTCACCATACTTTCTAGAGTTGGGCCATCTACTGACTCCCATCTGCTACTGCTGCTCAGCACACACATGCAGGGATCGAGCTGTCAACGAGGAATCAGTGGAACGGGAATAATTCCGCAACACACCATGACTGTAATTGTCTTGCCAAGTGCATGTTGCACAGATTAAATGTAAATTCTTTGTGTAAGAAGTCTACCCATGTTGTATTTTACTGAATAGGGGTTCCAATTCAACAACTGATGAATATCAGCACATGAATGTTTATGTTGCAGAGGTATGTGTTCAGTTACATGTAGACACAGTAGAAATCTTGGCAATTGTACTCATTGGCAGTCTGGCTACTACTGAAAATCTCATAGGCAATCTAATCAATCAGTCAAAATTGTTTGCCATCTACCAGTAGGCCCACCACTTTCAAATGTCACTAGCCACCACTGTTATTTGACCATATTTCTCTGCAAGAAGACAGATCCTGTGCTCTGGCTCACTTGCAATGTGATGCAGTGGGCTGTGAAAGAGATTTGTGTTGGTATTTGCCAGCCTAGGGTCTGGGGGACCTAGCTAATGTAGTTCTCCCTGCTCAGGGCTTGTATGACTACGCATTGTTGATTCGTTGTAGCTAGACACTCAGATTATTTGAAAGACTGATGCAGAGGGCATTTACATCATGAAGACATGACAACACTAGGGCTATTGTTGGTGGAATGCAGTGAGAAAGGCCTACATGAGGGAAGACACCTCAGAGTTTTCAAAGTACTGAAAGCATCTCTGGTTATTATGATATGATGGTTTGGAGTGAGAAGTTTAAGTCTATGATCAGACTGAGGTTCTTCAAGTCTTTGAAGTATCTAGTGCTGTCCTAGCTCAGATCAGCAAGTGAATATAGGATGATAGTTGTGCCATGTACCACATTCGAGTATTTACGTGTTTTTTTTAGGTAAGTTTAAGATGGTTTCTTAGCATCCAGTGTTATATTTCTGACAGGCATTCCCCAAGTCCTCAAGGTTTTTGAGTTTTAGGATGATCTAGGTACCATCAACCTAGATATAGCAGGTAATCTTGAAGGAGCCGATGGTCATATGCTACAACATTGCGGCTGAAGTACCAGCCTTCTAAAATATCTCATCCACTATATCGACTACCTCTGTGGTGCGAACGTATGTATATAGATAAATGTAGGTTCACAGCTACTTGTCTTAATGATATTGTGGTAGTTGATGTAGTGTATGCATTAGCTTTGCAGGTTGATATTTTGACCGTGATGTATTGCTTTAATACTGAAATGACAAGGTCTGGAAGTGAGGTCGGCTATGTGCTAAAGAGGAGTGGTGCGACAGTGGAGCATTGAGAGGGGGTGAATGGGTAGAAGGGTGTGATAATGACAACTTGCACTCTCTCAATGAGGTAGAATTTTTTCAAATTCAGAATCATGCCCTACATTCCTGTGCCTTCTCATTTTTGTACTAGCAATTGGTGTTTTAGCTTTAAATGATGACAGTAAGAGTTGTCCTGCATGTCCATTCGAATTGGTGGTGCTTTGAGGTCCTCCCAGTGCAGATGAATGCCAAGTTCATGCTTCTTACAGTTCTGTATCCTTACAAAGAGAAGTTTGGTTGCTTAATGAGGCTGGAGATACAGGAGAACCATGCTTTTCATTGAGCACACCCAAGAATGGTCTTTTGGATTTTGGTCTGTAATTTGGTCAAGTCCCTGCTTTTTAGGTCCGCCCTATTGAACCGTTGGTCTGCATTAGTATGGAGATCCTGGGCAGTGAACATGCAGTGATAAATGCTCTGGTATAAATAGGGTGAGGTGACCGTCACTGTGAACTAATGGCCGACAGTCCACCAGTGCAAGGGCTTCCAACAGCAAAGGAGCCTGAGGCTCTGCAAACCGAGAGGCAGTGGTTTTCCCACCTTTAGATGGAGAAAGGGTGCTTTCTCTTTGCAAGACTCTAAATTACCCCCTTTGTCTTTTGGTAATCTGCTTAGAACCTGGGCTGATCCATCACCAAATATCCGAAACCCATCTAAGCAAGACGCGGGCTGTAAGTGGGAGCCAGAAAGGCAAGCAACTGGGAAACGTTATTAAAATGGTGGCCCTGGCGAGCAGCCAAGATGCTAAATTAAATACGGACTCAGGAGGTTGCAGCACACATGCATGGAAACCAACGAGCACAGCATTTTCCATGCAATATTAGACAATATCAGGGCCTGAACATTGGAATATGTGTTTCCTCCGACACAAATTACTTGATGTAATTGTTAATGGTAATATGTGTTAATTGTCGCTTTTTCACTATTGTGGTCATAATATATTTGAGAGGTCAAAATAAAGAAATCTAAAGCATTATATCCCTGCCTTGGTGACTGCACTGTTGAATCCACTATTTATGGAAAGATGTAAAGGATATGTGAGGGAAGTGGAACATTGAAACTAAAACTGATGCTTGAAACTATGCACATTCTTCATTCACGGATATGGAAAAGAAAGAAACATTCTTCTGAAAACCTAGTCAAAGATTTTAATCGAGAAAGAGGTTGTTCTCAATTTTCCTTACAATATAATTTTGATTCACAAACAACGAGCAAGAACAAAACATACACATCTATATTAAAATTATTACATTGCGAAATATCTCTATCCCACATCTATCTCTATGCAATGCATTTATCCCATCAACGAAGGACAAAATCTTGCCTTACACTTGTAGAGACCATTATAAGAGAAACCCGTTTCCTCTGCAGATGGGACTGTGGGACATAGTGCAATAGAGAATCTCCACCCAGTTGTCTGTAGGTTTTGTTTGAACAATGGCTTACAGCTCAGCTATAGCCATTTGTTATTCGGGTTACCAATTCTCTATCGTAACTTGTTGCAAAAAGAAAATATGTGATTATAGAGACAGCAATGTAATTGTTTTAGAACGACGCGGTGTGTGTTCGGTGAAAGTTCTCTTTTTAGGCACTAAACGTGCAATTCGTTATAAAATTGGAAAAAAGATTTGCAGGCACTCTGTTATTTTTCTCATACCCCAGTGCTATCTCATTCACTTGAATACGCTATTCAGCCAGTTTCTTTCACTCATTGCTTTGTGCAGTATTTCGTGTTTTTTCGTGTGTTGTTACACTATGTGTGTTCTTTGTGCTGTGCATCCTATCATACTTGTTCAGTTTCCAGCCTCTCTCTTATCCGAGGTGTGATTTGTTGACAAACCCACCCCTAATGATTGCTGCCATATAAGTCTTCCCACATCATCACTTTTTAGAAGCCAACAAGCAACAATATATACAACGCTTATTAACTCACCGCAAAACAAGATCATGGCCGTCAATCCATATTCCATAGCCCGAATCCTTCAGATTGCCAGAATTTCCTACCACAGCACATCTTCTACACTTGTATGGACTGATCTCCGGAAGGTCGGAATCTCCAGAAATGGTCTCGAACACCTGGCTTATAGTTTCATTAAAAAGTTTAGGATTGGTCTCCCTCTGCAATTTCTGAAAGAAAAAGTAAAATGAGACGCCATACAAACTGAATGAGGTTTTGCAAATACAAACTATTGCGTCACCGTCTCAAATGTTTAAATGCACGTATAGGGCATGCTGACCACAGCGATCATGTCATTAGAATCAAAGGAGGGAAGAGATTTCACATGGCTTCCTACCCATGATGATATCATAGGAAGCAACATTATGTGAACCCTGTTTATTTTAAATAATGTTTTATAAACTCCTATAAATGAATATTATTAGTTACCTGGCAAACACAACCATCAAAAAGTAAGAAATACTTATTTTCAAAACATAAGTAGGCAGATTGGTTAAATCTAAAAGTGTGTGAAGGCGCTAACATGGATAATTCAGAACTTCCTGCAAATCTTTCACATTTTTTCTTCTTTAAAAAAAGAAAAAAAATCCAGCTAAATCGACCCTTTCTAGTGGTTGTATTCTATTTCTACTGCCACAAGGATACACACATCAACCGTGTTGGAGCCCTTTACCATAGCGCACCCATGCCAAAAGTCTGAGCCCCACCCTAGTTCCTATATGTCAAAGCAAGGCCTGTTTTTTCCAGTTTTTAGGTCGAGCCTAGGCAGCACATGCGTGGCTCTGCTAGGCATACTGTATCTGGAATATGTGCTTCAAGGACCTCACATTTTTAGGACGAGTCTGGGCAGTGCATGCGCTGCTCTGCGAGCCATGCTGTATTGGAGCATGCAATAGAAGCCCTGCCCACTCTCCGCCCATATTTGTCATTGGCTTTTGTCATTGTCCTTCGTAAATGCTGGCTTCTGATTAGCTAATAGGCTTGTTAGTCCCTCCTTAGTATTGTCTTGTCTTCATTTCGTACCTCCCATGAGTACTGGCCCTTTAACTTCGGTTGTTACACGGGGAGTCTTTTTTAGTCTGTAAGCACTCTTTTATTTAAATAGTTTCTCCTACTGCAGGTACCAGCCGCGGCCGTGGAAGGGAGTTCTGTGGGGCGGTAAGACGGGGCGGGGGAGGGGCAGGGTGGGGGGTTCTAAAAACCGGAATATGGATAATTGCAGGTAAGTAAACAATTAAATAAATTAAACGAATTTCGTAGCGCGCGCTGCATCAAATGCGATGCAGCACGCGCTACGAAATTCGTTTTATTTATTTAATTGTTTACTTACCTGCAATTATCCATATTCCGGTTTTTAGAACCCCCCGCCCCGCCTTACCGCCCCACGGAACTCCCTCCACGGGCCGTGGCTGGCAGGTACGATATGCTTTCCTGCAACATTCAGCGTGCCTTGCGCGCTTTCACTTTCTAAGCAGCCCGGGGCAATGGCGTCCGCTGTCGATCATTTAAAACACAAATGGCTTGATTGTGCACTACAAGTATTGATACACCGTAGGTCCTAGATTTAGTCTGATAATGCTGATAAAGCAATACTGTTATTAGGAGCTATATCTGTGTTACATATTGAAATCAAATTGAGAAACCCAGAGGCGTTTAAACTTTCATAGAGGAACGTGGGAATGGTCTGTACCATTTGCTGCGTTATATGTATTTTTTTCTAACTTTCATTACTGTTTTATCTTCTTTCTCTCACAAGGTCTTATTTAGTGTCTACATTAGTGAGTTTTTTTTCATTGTATATCCTGCTCAATAAAAAGAAAATAAATGAAAAAATATAATCTAAATGCCACAATTTCACGTTATGAATACATAACACGGATAATATCCTCATTGTTTAAGAGGGTGTGTTTCCAGGGGACCATAGAAGGGACTGCTATCTTATCTGTTATCGCCACCTAGCGGCCATTGCGTGAATCATTTTCAAAACATTTATATAAATCTCATTACAATTTCAATTACAGTTAGTGTAGTGAGGCGATGCCGACTCCTTCAGTCCGAAGCATAGGCACATGGGAAATGTGTCAAGTCCCCTAGCTTGAGTGGGCGAGACTTCTTAATACTTCACGCAAACCCCAACCTGGTGTCCTTACTTCCTCCAGCAGCAACCTCAGCAGCTAACCCCAGCTCCCCTTTCAGCAGCAGTAATATTAAACAAGCTTCTGCAATGCAGTAGGTCTCGCATTTGCGCGAGCTTGAGCTATTGACATTGTAAATGACAATGCCTTTTATTTATGTTTTGATTTTTAAAACACAAATAAAAGGCATTGTCATTTACAATGGCAATAGCTTAAACTCTCGCTAATGCGAGACCTATTGCATTGCAAATGCTTGTTTCTATTGGCTCCTCTTACTGCCCTTCATAAATTCTAGCATTTGATTGTTGAAATGGCTTGCTAGTCCCACCTTTTGCACCTTTATAACCTCCCACATGGACTTGCCTCTGTTACTCATGCTCTTACTCTTCATGCTTTTGGAGTTCTCTTTTTGTTGACCTGCCCATGCTCGTGTAGTGGGAAGTGTTCATATTTACTTCATGCGCTGGCTTATTTTAAATTGGTACGAGCACTTCCCATCAGTGGTCATGGTTTGTTTTCATTCTCAACGCAGCGCAAGCTTCACTATCGCTGCGCTGCATCTGGTTTTAGTGCACGTTTTGTTCATCTCATCAGTGGTCGTGTTTTGTTTTCATCCTCAACATGGTGCTCGCTTCACGATCGCTGCACTTTATCTGGTGTTAGTACACATTTTTTAATCTCAAACATATGTATTGTGTACTTTGCCATAACTAGAAATACTTTGTTTTTGCAAGCCAGTAGGTGGCAGTATGTATAAAGCTTTCCTCAATCCCCCTGAACATGTATTTTTTTTCTTGTAACAAATTAATTTACTTTCTTCTTTTTCGGGATTTATGCCTTTTACATTTCAGCATTACAATTTTAAATATTGCTTGGAGTTACTTTTCGGCATGCTTTTCGATTGCGACGCTTGATCTGGTTTTACCACAAATTTTCGCATCTCAAACATATTTTAGGGGGACTTTCCTATTGCTAGAAACACTTTGAATTTGCAGGCTACTGGATGGCAGTATGTACAATGCTTTCCTCAATTCCCTTGTACGTTTATTTTATTTATGTAAACAAATTAATTTACTTTCTTCCATTGCAGGTGTTATGCCTTTTGGCTTTTAAATTTGAGAGTTACGTTTTTAATAAAGTGCTTCTATTTACTTTTCTATTACAGTCGCAATTCATGTCAGCAACTTCTTTGTGCCTTTTTCAAAGCTTTTCCTTCTGGATATTCAGATCTGAGTGCAGCCATTAGCAGTTCCAATGTGACATCACATTCTGAGGTATGCGAGTCAAATGCTGAGTCAGCTTCCGGTCAGTACGCGTCTAATTGCTTCATACCAATTTTTGTTGTTTCAGATGACCTACAAAGTTGTATCGGCAGTGGGAATAAGTTTGCAGACGACATGGATTTATGAACAGGAGCTAATGCTGTGCACTAAAAAAGGCAAAGAAAAAATTATCAAGGAATGCAAAAAAATATAAAGAATGTCATAGAATGTAGTTATTTTGGCAAAAAAAATGCATCAACCCGAATGGTAACCAAACAGTACCTTTTATGTATATGAGCAGCGCACTACATATACATTTTTCACATAAACTTTACAAAAAGACACGCTTCGTATTGTGTCTTAAATAGTGTTGTGGACTTTTCTTTTAAATAAATTCTCTTTTAGGGTATCCTACAAACTATTAAATATGCAGAGAGGGTTGAGGACTCTCACAAAACAAATAAAAGGCCAGCTGAACAACTATCTAGCCTTTCCAGAACTGCCTGAGTACGTAAGACACCGTGACATTTGTACAATCTGTACTACACATACTCTGGGCTGGTCATGTGGTGAGCAGGGACGCTCACACCTACAAGCGCCATGGTCTACTTTGTCCTTTTGGTACTACTCACTGTGGTTAGCCACAGTGCTTAATTTGAGCCGGTGCTTTCCGGTGATCAGCACCGGCACCTAATTGTCAACACCATACTTAGAACAGTCCACCACATGGTGGTGCTGCTCATCTAATTTAGAGATGAGCAGAACAACAGCTGTTTATGAATTCAATAGACATTAAAAATACTAATATCTGCCTCCCCAGCCATTCCTTAAGCTCTGGGGACCTGGAATGATCTGAACCATCGCATTTGCATGTGAGAGAGATGGTTAGTAGCTGTTTTGGCACCGATGACAAGGGCGCTGGGTGGTACAAGCTGCAGTGACCTCCTGGTCAGAGCCCTGGCACTCAATATTATACAAATTAAGCACTGGTTAGCCAGCACCCTAACTTTATTCCTACCAGCATCCCTGCCAGGCACTGAGTGACACCCAGGAGATAATGTTTGTCTGAAGAGCTTTCCATTTCTGCAGCATCACTGTATGTTACGCTCTGTTCCTTTGAATGTATTGCAACTTTTGAGCATAATCATCGGGAATGCTGGCATCATTTCACTCTTTCTTTTCATTTTCTGTTAGTGAGGGCTATGCTCTCTTGAAATTCTGTATTGAGGATATTTTGAATTCGATGTTTTAACAGGGTGTGCTCCAGTTAATGCTTCGCTCCATCTCTGCAACTTTGAAAAACAGTTCAGCAGATGCTTAGCAATTATCAGAAGCAACAAACCACGCTTGGTTAACAGAGGCACACTAATGACCTAGAACGGCAGGAGGCGCAGAACAGCAGTGCCCGCACGAAAATATTTGTAGCTGCTTTCAGCCATGTTTGAAAGTCATCTGGGGAGCAGGCTCAGTTTTAAATGCTGGCTGGAAGGAGGCCGAAGAGGGCACACTTAGCTCACCGTTCCCGAGCTGCACTATCTGAAAATAAAGCTCTAACTCAGCAACGTGAATTCATTCACCCTGCAGGTGGCTGGTAAAGGCGCACGCCTCTGCACTGCGCCATTAAAATCCATCATGATACGTCCCTCACAGTATCAGCCATTATTTCCAAACTTTGCTAATAGTGATCATTCAATGTGTGCTCACTAATGATGCTTGAGGGATGCAACACAGCCAGGACTTCCTCAATTAAACTTCATGAGAAGTGGATTGGACCCTATGGATCTTCAGCAGTGTTACCATGATGCAGCTTCTAGAGGGACCCTACCAAGGACAAACAAGTCCTCCATCCTGCCATGGGCCTATCTGCCATGGAATTATCTGGCAAGACTTCCTCATTTGGTTTGAGATGAAATTAACATGTACGACTTCAATTATATACTTCAATTACATGCTTAGTTTTCGAGTTTGTGTATCCATTTGAATTAGCACAGGCTTGTTTTAATATGTAGAGAATGTTAGCTAATGTTCTATTACCCACAGTACCCAGCTGAGATTGCTTTTTCAGTTATTCTTCAATGATGTTTGTGGTCAACAGTGTCCTTGCTCAGCACGTGCTTTGCTTTTAGTTACACTCTGCCATGGATGGGATGCCCACCAGCAATCATTTAGGGCCTCCTGGATGGTCTGCAAGCCGTAACTGGCCCCTATCCGATGATATGCAAACACTCCAGTACCAAAAATAGCATGTTTTTCTTGATAGTCGAAACTGACCGGAAACCAATGATATTCAAGCTTTTTACTAAAAATAATTCTGATGGTTTTACTTGCAACGCAAACTTGGTCAATTGTATGTGCACTTCTCCATTTAGTCTTTTCTTACTGTTTTTCTTGAAAGCCATCTCCGATATGTAGCCAATAGAATGCAATCTTTGTCACATTTTGTTCACATTGCAGGCCACCTTTCACTGCTGACCCATTGTGTCCCAGCTTTCTGGACGATCCCCATTGTTTACTTTAGAGGCCATGTCTAGCCTACTGACCAGTGAGCCTTTAGTCCTTCATATCAGTGCAGCGGGATTCTATGTAAGTGTCCTTCCAAGAGGCGACTTAAAACGTTGTTGCAGTACTTACCAGCCAAAGAACATGAGATTAGGTACAACGGGATAAGGTGGGTGGGACTTTGGCAAACTGTGCTAAGTAGTGGAGCGCGAGTGTTACATCAGGGCCAACACATATCAATCAATCAGGATTTATAAAGCGCAACTAATCACCCACTAGGGTATCCAGGCGCTTGCAGGCCCTGGAGGCTTATTCGATTAGCCAGGTCTTGGGGCCTTTGGAATTCCGGAAGTGAGGTGATGGTCCGGAGGTTCGTGGGGAGGCTGTTCCAGGTCTTTGCTGCAACGTGGGAGAAGGAGCGTCAACCACTTCTGCTTCGGTAGATGCGGGGAGAGAAAGGGAGGTGGAGCGTAGTCTTCTCCATGATTGATGGAAGTTCAGGCTGTGGTTCATGTAGGCAGGTCCTTGGTTGTGTAGGGCCTTGTGTGCAAGAGTCAACAGCTTGACTTGGCATCTCTTCTGTTTCCCAATTCACAAACAGAATCCATCATAAATCATGCAGATTTATGAATTTTCCCTATTCAAAAACATTTCCAGTAGTTTGGCTGTAAAACTGTCACAATACGACAGGTGTGCCACCAAGAATATCAGGAGACATTTTTGGGTGTTGCTATTTTCCTAGTAGAGTATTGTGCGAACGGTACAATTCTGCATAGCGGCAATGGCAGCCCATATGTTCTACTGCAGATAGTTGTGTTTTTTTCTCCAAAACATTTGACCCCAGGGAAAAATTGCTTCCTCTAAACCCTTAGCAATTTTGATGGAGTGTTGTTCCACTTCCCACGTGGGTAGCGAGTTTAGTTCAATTCTACAAGAGCAAATCTCCGACCAGTGCAGGGTGGGAAACGGTAAGAGAAGAGTTTTTGAGTGCAAACAAACTCGAAAAAGTGTGAATATTCACCAACTCAAGGCACATCACGCATTGAGCCTCTCACTTCCAATCCTTTTCTTGGGAATGAGGTCCATGCAATGGAAAGCAGCTATGGTATACAGGTATGCAGAAGTACACAGATCTGCTGCATTGAGTGCCTAGCCCTGTAGATCCTGCCATTTCTGCTGGTCAGCCTGATTTAAGAGCACACACTGATTTCTGAATGGGAGCCACCGTGTTGCAGGTAGCGAATTGCACACAACCTAGCTGTTAAGCCTCATAATGTATTGTCATTAACATCTAAAGTAACAATGATATTGAACTGACCAGTGGTGGTGTGTGGTATGCGGTGAGGTGTATTATGCGGCACAAAAGGCCTACATTTTTCCTCGGACTGGGTTACCATGCGTAGCCTGACAGGCGGTTCTGGCTATTCTTAGATACAATGGACCTCAACTGGGGGTAGCCTGGAGTAGCAGCTGGCGCCCTGGTCATTGTTCAGGGCCCCATGTGCAGCCCGTGCTACCCCTTGCTGTCTCAGGCGTCATAAAGGCAGCACCAGGAAACAAAAGTAATCAGGCCTCAAGGCCGCGTTGACTTTCTGCTGTTTCCACGCCACACACAATTTTGCAAACATTGCATTGTATGCCTTTAATGTCGATAGAGAGGGGCTTTTTTTTTTTAATGCGATGTTTGCCTTTTTACCCCGCTGTCATATGATATGCCCATTATGGAATTACATTTCGAGCTGTTGCTATATTTAGGTTGTGTGATACTATTCCGATCTCCCTATTTGTGACTTTGGACTGAGTTTAAAGCACCTGTTTTAGATACAGCAACCCAAGGAACATTTGCAAATTCGCACTTTCACTGTTGGCATACACCAACGGACTTTGGTATTCCAGGGCCAACAAAGGGTCTTGTAGCTCCGTGGGATAGCAGAATCGAAGCGCCATGGACATTGGACCACCCTTTAATGTTATGCCATCAGTGTGTTTGTCCTTGAGTGCATGTTGCATGTTGCAATTTAGGTCATGCTCTATTTCTAACGGGACAAGTCGGTTACAACAGGATGGCTGTGTCTATTGCTTTTCATTTTAGGCACAGCAAGTGTTGCAAATCATTGTGTATAATAATAGCAGCTCGTTTTTATGTACTGCATTTAGGCAGTTTTTATTTGATATACAAACAGGGCAAAACGCAATGAGAGAAGTGGCACTACATCTGATTATTATATGCCTCCACCTAAAACGAGTAGATGTAATTTCTATTCTCTGTGTCATTACACAGCAGAAGAGTTATTCGTTTACAATTATTCAGCAAAGTATGTTAATGATGTATTATGCCGAGAGTTTTATACATTAGCTGGTACTTGGATTATTGGTACTGAGTGAATCTTAGCTGTGATTTGCCAGTGACATTTTGCACATAGTCTTTTTACTATGTCTACTCACATTTGAAGGAGTGGGAGGGCTATATATATCTTTGAAATGTTGGTGCTACTTAGATTGATAAAGCCTGCTGCGCAGGCGAAACGCGTCTCTTTTTACTGCGGGGTCGAGGGTGACCTGAAATAACATTAAATCAGCCCCGTACTTACAGACCGGAGTGCGTGCCTCTTCTTTGGGGAAGTAGGATTGGGGTTGTGATATATATATATATATATATATATACAAACACACACACACACATACACACACACACACACACACAAGCATGGCTTTGAGTGGGATTAAAAATCTGGGGGGGGTTTCTCAAAGGGGCGTGGCCAATGTAATTAAGGGCGTGGCTTGAGAACATGTAAGCTAAAAATCAGTGCTTAGCATAGTGTGCTGCCGACTTGTATTTTTCTGTTTCTGTCATTGCATCCAGATATATGATACAACAAGTAAGAACATACTTACAACAAGTCATTACTATTGGCTTTGTCAATGGTTGTTAGCTGCATATGATAAATAAGCTGCAACTATGGCTTGTATATAATATTTAAAAAGCTTCCACTTAAAGCCCTGGTGACACCACGACTATGTTGCTGCTCCTGTGCTTCAAAAAGAGAAGAAAAATCCAGAGAGAAAAAGACTCGTTGAAGGATTACCCTTCTCCTGCAGCTCACCTGGCATGATGCCATGCCGTAAATTCTCCACTTCTTAACAAGAGGGTATGCCGTTCCTAATAATAACGTAGTGTGTGTTAGAATCACTAGGTCCCAAGGTGATGGTGTGAAAATGGTCTAGTTAAGCGGAGTAGAAGGTACTCCTACTGGAAATGAAGACCCTCACACACCCAACAAGCGGGTGTCTTGCTTCATCACCGGGTCTTTGCTCCTTATCGGGCCGGCGGTGCAATGCCCGATCAGGCACCCCAAGGGGGCCTTCCTGTCGGAGATCTTTATTTCCAAACGCCGGTGAGTGAGGTGTGTGGGGAAAACGGTTAGTTAATATAACTAGTGTAGGTGCAAGTGGAGTGAAAGGTAAGTGTACTAAAACAGGGTAGGTGATCCACTTCAAACAAATTTAATAAAGTATGGTCAACACCCTGATTAAAAACAATCTGCACATCTCTCACCATTAGGTGTATGAGTGATATGTGCTACAACAATAAAAAGGTCAACATGTTTCTTGCCTGGATATTAATTAAAGGGCAATTCTTCAGGACCAATATATACGGCTACCTGCACCTTTCTGGTGGTGGCCACAACCTCTAAGAGGTGTCAATGGTAGCCACACGTACAGCACCCTAAAAACGTGTGGTGCCGTGTAAATCAAAAACACACAACCCCATTGGGCTGTGGAGACAATGTGGTCAGGGTAGGAACACACTAATTGTTAGTGTCGGTTGCGTTGACTTAACGTTACCGTAAACCTATGACCCCGCCAGCCGCTCAAGTCTATATATATTCGAAATTTTCGAAATTTTCTTAAAGTAACGACGCACACTCAGGAATCCATTGCAACCACAGAGGTTTATTAAAGTGAACCGCTACGCGTTTCGACACCAAGAGTGTCTTGATCACACGATTTTCACAGTGATTGATGCCGTGTATATGACAACAAGAAACATAGAAAAGGTACTACACTCGTAGATCTCAATATTGCCCCGTTTTTTGGCAGCGATCTTGTAAGTGTAACCACAGTAAGTGTTGTCTGTCTGAATGGATGTAATCTCACCAGTAATATTTACAAATTGACACAAATTAAAACATACTTGATGAATCATGATCACATACTGTCCTATTAGTGATGAATACACGAACTAAAGTAGGATTACAAAATTAAAAAGTTGACAATTTTGTACATTGAAAAACGTCTAACTCATAGTTAACATGATTCTCAACTCAAGTCAATTGTGTCTAGGATCTGCAAGTGCAAATTCATGTATAGCATCTCAGACTTTAGGATAATATTTACAATCAATATTGTAAATGAACTCGACAAGTGTCAGTTTTACAGACAATAATGAAGCGTAGGTACTTCCCATGGAAGTACCATGGCGTTGTCTATACATGGTGTTATTGTATTCAAAGTGATTTTCGGTGAGGGCTAGTCTGCAACATTCAAGAATGAAATGTCTTGGCGTTTTGTGGTCCCATTGTTGACTGAATAATAGTTCTTCCAAAGTGTCTAGTGTCTTTTTTTGTGGAAGACTGGTATACAAGCTTTCTACATCCAGACCAACTAGGAGCATCTTGTCTGATGAAAATTGTTGGTCTTGTAGTAGTTTAAGGAGGTCTTTCGTATCCTTGAGATAGGTGGGTGTCTGTTGTACCAATGGTCGTAAGTAATGGTCCGCAAACTGGGACAAAGGTTCCAAGACTGATCCGATCCCTGAGACTATTGGTCTTCCTGGTGGTGGTCTTCGTTCTTTATGAATTTTCGGTAGTGAATAGAAATAAGGCATCTTAGGTGTGCGAGTTAGTAGGAAGTCTGCCTCGGTCTTTGAAATCCAATTGTTTGTTTCTGCTTCTTCCACCATAAGTGCGATGGTTCTCTGTAATCTCTCTGTCGGGTCTATCGTGATCACTTCATAGAATTTCCTATCTGTTAGAAGGTCTAGGCATTGTTGGTCATAGTTTTCCGTGCTGAGCAGTACGATTCCTCCGCCTTTGTCGGCAGGTTTTATGACTAGGTTGCCATTTCTCCGTAATGAATCCAAAGCTTGTTGTTCGGTTCTGGATATGTTCATGAAGGGTCTTTTGGTTTGATCTTTGAGACCTTCTATTTCTCGCATTATTGCCTGTTCAAAGGCTAGAATTTCCACTGGGACCTGATGGTTAAGTGGACAGAACGTGGATTTTCGACGTAGATTGGTGTCGCCTTCCCTCATGGAGTCTTCCTGATCTTTGAAGAAAGCTTTTAATTTAATCTTCCTGCAAAACTCGGCCATCTCGCATTGAAGTTTGAAAATGTCCAGAGGGGGAGTGGGAACGTAACTGAGGCCCTTGTTCAAAATATCAACCTGTTCTTTTGTTAAGGTCATGTCAGTTAGGTTGAAGATGAGGTCGTTGCGCTGGTCCCTTGTTTCGTGTTTGTCATGCTCCTGGTGTGGATCTGGCACTGTTGATCGTCCCAGGTCACTCCTTTTCTTCTTGCCTTGTTGTTGATCTGGCCTCTCCCTAAAAAAGGAGGTCTATGTGTGTAATTCTGGCTCATGTTCGGTGGGGGTGGAATGCCCATAGGTGGTGGTCCTGAGAAAAAAGGGTTCGCCCAACCTTTGACCACTTCCCATTGATATTGAAACATATTCTAAAGCTGCCTTTTTAATATGTTTTTAACTGTGTGCTCTGTTTTTTGTTGCATTCTGGGTTTAGTATTTCACGGGCACCCTACCCTTTTCTTCAGCTGAATCACCAGGGCACTCTACATCGAGTAAAGTGACGTAAAAACTTTTTACCTTTTCAATTATAACTTTATTCACTGTTATTTTGGTCCATGTTTCACTGTGCAGGACTATATTCCGTGTGTGACTGCTAGAGGTCTTACAAACAAGAATCATGTGAAATCTTGCTTAGAGCCACTAGGGCGCCTTTATTGAGATGGGTCCATCACTTGTGGATAACCTATAGAGAATTTTTAGGGCACTTGCCTGCTCAACTTTGTGTGTAACTTCATTATTGTCTGTAAAACTGACACTTGTCGAGTTCATTTACAATATTGATTGTAAATATTATCCTAAAGTCTGAGATGCTATACATGAATTTGCACTTGCAGATCCTAGACACAATTGACTTGAGTTGAGAATCATGTTAACTATGAGTTAGACGTTTTTCAATGTACAAAATTGTCAACTTTTTAATTTTGTAATCCTACTTTAGTTCGTGTATTCATCACTAATAGGACATTATGTGATCATGATTCATCAAGTATGTTTTAATTTGTGTCAATTTGTAAATATTACTGGTGAGATTACATCCATTCAGACAGACAACACTTACTGTGGTTACACTTACAAGATGGCTGCCAAAAAACGGGGCAGTATTGAGATCTACGAGTGTAGTACCTTTTCTATGTTTCTTGTTGTCATATACACGGCATCAATCACTGTGAAAATCGTGTGATCAAGACACTCTTGGTGTCGAAACGCGTAGCGGTTCACTTTAATAAACCTCTGTGGTTGCAATGGATTCCTGAGTGTGCGTCGTTACTTTAAGAAAATTTCGAACATTGTTGCCGGCTTGGGTTTCTGCCGGCTGACGCATCACCTGGCGACGGGACCGATCCCTGAAGGACCCGCATCTTGTTTGTTATATATATATATATATATATATATATCAGAAATACAGTAGTTATAGTTTAATGTGCCCCTGTCATGAACTTCTTATGACCTCACATATTAATTACATCACTCAGGACATGTTAAATGACATAATTGATGCCTTCGCTGAGAAAGTCTCAAATGGCAATATTACTCACTACACACTGGACCTCTAAAAGCTCACACTCAATTACCACTGGGCTACTGGTAACGAACCGATTCCTCCTCTGTGCTCTGCAGCTACTGTGACAGAGTCTTGGTAAAATGAATTATTTGCCACCGACAGTTTTTGTAACAGCCACAGAATGCATTGCCCACAGACGCGTGCGAATGTTCTAATGTTCTTTTCCACTTCCTTCCTAACTGCATGTTGAAATCATGCCTCTCAGCCACATCTTGTTGCATAGAGATGTAGATAATGAAGCCAGCACGGTGCTATTCTAAGTAACACATCTATAACAAGATATTCAACTTTCCCTGACAGCATGATGACAGTTCTCAAACTTTTATCACACAGGAAGGCCAGTTGAGATTAGTTCAGTCTAAGCATCGGTTTTTTCCCCCTACATTTTTTTTAAGATCATTGATTTTGCAGTCATGTGTAAAAGCATGACAAAAATGGCCCAGAAAATACAAAGCCCCTTGGGCTGTGCAGTGCAGATAATGTGTTTCTTTATTTCATGTTCATAAAAAGTGCAAAGTTTCGTAGCTATTTTACCATAACAAGGCTTTTTGTTCCGGGTGGCTGTTCTGTTCATTTTTTAGGTCTGGCCTAAAGACTGTTTTAGTTGTTCGCCAGCCTTACATAATAACAAAAATCATAAATATAAAATGTATATATATATATATATATATATATATATATATATATATCTATATATATATATATATATATAGATATATATATATATATATATATATAAATATAGGGCCCATGGGTAAGCCTGCTTCATCCATTGATCTATTCTATCAATTGTGTTTTGCTTCGCTCACCAGAGCACATCCCATGGTTCAATCCAACAACTGTTCACTCTCTTGCATCGTGAGTGGCACATGTTTCCTGATCACATGTGTACATCCACTTCAAAGGTGATGCATTTCTTTGCCAGGGTTGGTGTGCCAATACCTTATTTTGCCATCGTTTTATTCTTTCCATCCTTTTTATTGCTTTCAGTCATCCTGTTTCAGCTATGTGTTTAAGGTACAGTAATTGACAGCCAGTATTACCTTTTGCAACAACAACCTGCATGTGACCGCACTCTGGGACTCACTGACAGCTTTCAAGTGAAACCTGACTCTGTAGCCATGGTCAGAGTAGTCCATCTCTGCAAAGATGCAGTTCTGCCAATGTAGCAAAGCTTGATAACTTTTAGTTTCTACCAAGATTTAATTTTCTTAGCTTAATAATAATGAATGTCTTCCCATGGGCGTAGGAAGTGTGGGGGACGCGGGGAATATATATCCCCCCCAGATTTTGGAGTGGGGGGGACACGGGGGACAAGAGTGGGGGGACGAGGGGACAAAGGAATTTCCTCTCTCCCTGCTGTTATTGCAGGGCCATTAGCACGCGAAAGCGCTACCTAATGGCCCTGCACTTGACCTGCCTGGAGTCAGAGGCCACCCGCCCTCTGCCTTTTGTTATGCTGCAGGAAGGCTCAGCCGTTCTGGGAAGGGCAGAGAACGGAGAACAAATAAACGCTGTCTCTTTTCCTTCATGGCAAGGACCGTGTCCACTACTCCTGATCTGCCTCTGGCGGCTGCCCCCCTCTCTTTAATCCCCCATCTCTTTCTGTCTCTGTCTCGCTCCTGCTTACGTGCCGATTTCAAGAGGCAGCTCTTAAGGTACTCTCTCTTGCCTCTCCTTTTCTTTATTTGTTCCCCTGTGAAATTGATCCAAAAAAGGCTGAACACTTGGGCTGTAAATGTCCTCATTTTCTGACCGTTTTCTATTGAAAAGAAAAACCTCGGAATGGAGAGAAAAAATAGTTAAATACCTAAATAAAGCAATACAGAGTGGACAGCAGACAGGCCAGACTGTTATTTACACCCACACACATTAGCGCCACTTTACAGAGTTTGCCAGTGAAAGCGCTACTTTCTTTTTATCTTCTTTCTTTGAACAACATTGTTTTCCCAGGGTGGGTAAGTGCGCCATTCCTAAAGGGACTGCAATACCTGGTTGATGGGTAGAGTGGAAACGTTTAATATGATCGTTTTCAACTTTTTAATCATTTTAGCTTATAAAATGCGGCTCTGTGTTTGGGGATGTGGTCTTTTTTAAACCAAACTGCATACATTTTGAAAGGATATAAGCAATGGACATTGAAAGGGGTCCCTTCCTGGTCCTGTAGCCATGTCTTGAACTTTTCAGGCAAAATCACTTACTGATTTCTGAATAATGAGTTTAAAACCGTTAAGGTAACCATGTTTTTTGTCTAATTACAGTTCACATGCTTTGCTTATTCTTGCATTCCCTATGAGTGTTTGCTTTTTCCAGGGTGTTATTCATTTTTTTTCAGGCAGCATTTTACTGTTGTCTAGTGCATAATTTGAATTTAGTCACAGCACAATTGAGTTGTGCTGAAGGCAGTGCGAGTTTCTCTCAGTGGGGCAGTATGGTGTTCAGTGTGGGAGAGAATGTGGCACTCTGGCCAGAGCTGCTGAATTTGGAACTGGAGAACCATGTTCAGACCTTCATGACCAGTTCACCATACCACACTCCTGACAGAGCGTATTCCGATGCTACACCTTCGAAGGCCCGATAGACCTTAGAAGCCCAGGTGTCTTAGCACCCGCAGGTGGACCTGTCCACCACAATCCATACTGCAGTTCACTTCCAGTCTTACGGGCAGGCATATGAAGAAGCACATCCTAGATCGACAGTGAATCTGTCACTGAGGTCACAAGACCCTTGAGGCCAGTCCACCTCACCCATTACCTCCATTGGCCTTTTTCCAGCACTAGCAGTGCAACTTGCCAGGGGTTGGCAATGTAGGATTTGCATGCACACCAAATTTAGGGGGTGATTATAATGGCAGTGGGACCGCCACGTCACCCCGTCGGTGGCGGTCCCACCGCCATTGGTGACTGCATCACAGCCCGCCATATTACAATGGCGGGTGGTTACCTGGCGGTCGGAAAGACCAACCACCACGCACCCGACGGGCTTCTTGAGCCCGCCAGTGTGGTGGAGGGGCTCGTGGTTCCTACAATGCTGGTGGTGCCTACCATGCACCACAGCAGGGATTACGATGTCCCTTACCCGCCAGCTTATCAATGGCGGTTCACCTGCCATGGAAATGCTGGCGAAAGGGACATTGGGGGCCCGTAGCAGGCCCCTTTACCCCTGGCCCTCAGACATGGGTCCTGGGGGGCATCTATGATGCCCCACAACATATCACTGCACCATGTGACAGGCACCGATATATTTAACATGTTCCTTTTTTTTTTACTTTGCGGCGGATGATGCAGCCAGCAGCACCTGCTGCAATGTAAAAGATAGGTACTGCGAACACCGTAGTGGCAGTCGCATTGTAATGCCTATCGTGGGGCCTCCACCTTGAAGGCCAGCGGTCCCATTCCCCGATTCAATGGCGGTGGTACTGAAGTCCGCCTGCCATCGTAGTCAGCCCCTAAGTTTGCATTTTATGAATATGATTCAGCGGGAAATAAATTGATGTTTCCAATTTAATTGACTTTGGTTGGCCTCTTATCTATGAGATTTCCCTGTTGAATGTGCCTTTACAGTATACACTTTTGGTTGTATGAATTGATTGCATGCTACACTCTCCTACAGGTATTAATTTGAGTGTCATTAGGAGTGTCTGGGACCAATTGTTTTCTTAGGAATTGTTTTCTTTACTAACCTTTGCAAAGGGCCCTAAACTTCACAGCAACACAAGTCACATTTCTTTTAGTAATTTGGGATCCGTTTGAGCTACAAAATTGTTTTGGAGGAAATCATTAGATTATGCAGCAGATGATGTATTATGTGGCAAATATGATACAGCCATAGTTAAGTGGAAAACATGTTTCCACTTAATTTTGCCCCAACATTGTAGTTGATCAATTTGTAAGTTCCCCAAACCCAAAAGTCGAGTTTGGGCACAATTTGCATTTTAAAAGCAGCCCTATAACACAGGGCTACTTTTAAACTGACCTCAGGCTTCAGCAGTGCACACATGCAAGCGCAGAAAGGGCTGCTGGCCTCTAAACTGCCATGCCTTATTATATTCTAGGGACTTAAAAGTAGTTCTAATCCCCCTGCCCTATTATGTACTAGGGCCTTATAGGAGAGGTCATGCCAATAATAGGGGTACCCTAACCCATAGTGCATCCTAGTGTATGTAGGTGTTTTCACTGTATTTTTAAGTGCCTCTTTCAGAATAGCACTGGCTGTTTAGGCAGAGGCCAGGGTCAGTCAGTCAGGTACCACCAGTACCAGTCAGCAAAAAGTTGGGGAGTGCCCAGGGCGGCTTTGCAACACTAGAGAAATACAAACTCAGAATGTAAAACATAACACCATGGTTGGAGGGGTTCTCTTCAATAATCAGAATTGATTTCTATCCTAATGAACCCATTTTCCAACATTAGGATAGGGAAAGACTGGGGAAAAATCATAACGTTCTAATCTATACATTGAAGTTTTTATGCAGCTCTTTGATGACGGTTAATAGCTCACTGATAAATGTTAGGATTTTAACTTATAAACTTCAAATACCAAAAGAATATCTCAGACAAAAGCAGTAACTCACTGACCTATTGAATTAAAACTTACACTAGACAAGTCGATCTCTCTCAAAAAAAGAACATTAATCACCAAAGTTATCTTCACATTTTTATTGTTGCCTGAAAATTGCTGGAGACCAGGAATGCAGCAGCAGGTACTTTTCAAACCCTAATGCACTTGCAAACACGACGCCCCCACCCTAAGTCAGCGGCCTTTGTTTGCTTTGTGCATTAAGATGCAAGATTCATATATATGTTTTTTTTACACATTTGGTCTCATTACTATATGAATGTAAATAACAATAAAGCATACATGCAAACTGTGACTACATGCCTGTTTTTCTCAATATTTCACTTCGAAAGTATGCGATTGTATTTGTTTAACGGGCGGTGATTTGTATAGGGTCACTGGAAAGTGCACAAGGTTGTCCCTGTCCCCCCCAGAATTTTAGTGTCTCCTACGCCCCTGTGTCTTCCTATGTTTAATTTCCTAGCCCGAGAAATGTGTGTCGCTATTTACGAGCTCTACGGTGCAGCACAGCAGGCACTGAGTGCCAAACGTTTTTTCTGTATAATATTTTAAGCCCGATGGCATCTCAATTATTCATCAAACAGTATGCAACAGCAAGGGTCAGCCCCTCTGGTGTGTAGGCAACGGTCCTGGGAGCCATTGTATTCCACAACTACCTCTATATGGCCTTACTGAAAACAAGACTGGCACTCAATAATAGCGCTTAGCTGTGGATTTAAAGTAAAAAACAGCCCAGTAGTCTGCCTAGCGCATTCTGGTCAAAGTGGTCAATCTTTGGAAATGTGCTTTTGTTTGCGTCAATATCAAGCATATTTTCATATGATATGCATTAAATTAAATAGGGTTTCTTTACATGTTCCAAGTACACTTGCATGCTAGGAGGCATCTGTACTATTTTGTTAAATGTTTATGCAATTAATACATTTTTCGTACATTTAAAGATTTTAGTGCAAGGATATGGGTGCCACATTTAGACAACAGTATACATATAATCAGAATTACATAGCACATGCGTGAAGGCTTAGGCCTGTCCTTGACTTAGGTGGAAGCACCAAGAAGACCCTCTGAAGTGACAAGAGGACAACTGTTCCTTTCACAGGTTCAAGTGCATAGCGCAGTGGTGGCAGCATAACGTGTTATGTAGAGGTCCTCTCATGACAATGTGAATGGGAGCCAACTGACCCATTCACTTACAGTTTCCTTGCCAACAATGAACCCAAAATCCTAGCACTGAGTTCTTGTGTGCTTGGAGTGTGAAGGGTCCTTCAGAATGGAAGCAGCCCTTTGTCTTTCTTCTTTATCACTATCAAGTGTGGCTGTCTAGAGGTTTAGGCTCCTTGCATATCTTTGTGTCTCTGATGTTGGTGCTTCATCCTGGAGACAATCCCATTGTGAAGAGCATCACTCAAGACAATGGCTGAGACTGGAGGACAGCAGAACAGGACACATGAAAAGGGAGCCAACACAAACTGGTTTTTCAAAGCCAGACATAAAACCCCCTGGCTGCTAGTTCTGTTTAAATGTGGAAGATGCTGACCTACGAATTGCTCCAGTTCCAATTTCTCTCCTACCACGGAGGAGGTGCTCTCCTGAGCACCAAGAGGACTAAGGCATAACCAAGTTAGTGTCCGTCTGACTAGAAGAGTTAAACTTGGTGCAAGGGTCCATCCACCAGAGACTCACTGACTGTGCGACCGGCATGATCAATGCCGCAGAGAGCCTGGGAAGTACAGCAAGGCTTCTGAAGCATGCCCCAGAGGGCTCCTGTGTCATCCCCATCACCACTGCCGTGGCACTTGAGGAAGTATGCCTGAATAATTGACCCGACTGAAGACAAGATCTACCTTTTCCCTGTGGCACTCGCTGCATTTCTGAAACCCCAGACGGTGCGACAGCAACCCTGCCAATTCTGTGCTGTGCAGTCCCGGCAGTCCTGAAAGTTAAAATGGTAAACCTGTAGGGCACTTATTCCTGTACATCGCTGGCGAACCCTGTAAGGATGAATAGATGGGGGTATTTAGCCCTAATAAGTGACTGTGCCCCACAGTGAATGGCTAGTCCAAAACTGACCTCCAACTGTGTCAACAAGGACTACGCTACTCTGAAGATCGAGGCCATCCCATCGAGACACTATATCCAAAACTAGCAAGGCTCTGAAAACTCCAGTGTCCCATTAGACTGTTGCTCCAAGCAGCGTCTAGATGTACACCATGGTCTTAGAACTAGGCCTGGGCGAAAATTTCGTTCCGTTCGCGGAAATTGCGATAATTTGACATTTTCGCGTTCCGCGGAGAGCGCGAAAATGTCAAAAATTCCGGTTTCCGCAGCTTGGCGAGAATTTGTTTCTTGCTCGCGCTGTAAAATAATACATTCTCGCGCGCGCGCGATCGCCTTACCTGAATCCCTACGTTCGCCGACAAGTTTTCTTGATCCGGTCACGTTCTCCATGAGATGTTGTATTGTTTTTAGCCATTTGCGCTGTCTCGCGACAGTTCGCGCCCGCAGTGACGTCATGCGTCGCGCGATCACGTCTTTCTTCTCGCGATCATGCACCGCGAGACAACTCAAAACAAGATGGCCGCGCCCGCAAGCAACCACATGGGTAAGTTGGCGACCCGCAACCATGCAGACAATCTCGCGAACATGCCGGAAAAAAACTTCCGCATCTTCGCGATATTTCCACTTGTTTGCGATAATTTTAAACATTTTCGCGATAATTTGCGAAAGTTAATTTCGCAAATTCTGCCCACCCCTACTTAGAACCCCCCCAGGAGACTGCTGCACGCCTCTCCACCTTAGGAAGTCCAAGCACGACTGACAGCATACTCACTGGATGATTTGGGCCCGCCAAGACTGCAAGGCCCTCCAACACTGAGGGACCATCAGAGCCTGGAAGGGGGCCAATGCCAGAAGCTGCAGGTTCTGCTGCTGCTCCCAAAAACTCATTGTGTGGCCTCCAACTGCCCCACCTGAGCAGGATTGATACAGCTGTGAACCTCTGGAAGGATGAATGGGTGGAACGTTTTAGCTCTAATAAGTGACTGTGCGCAAAAAGAGGGTAGACAGTGCTGCACCCGATCCAGAAATCACGCCACCAGAAACCAAAACCATAGTTAGTGGGAGATGGAGTTATATATAGATATTTACTGATTTTTTTCAAAAGAGAAGCACTGTGTGGACTATAATCTTATGTTATGTTATGTTAGCAATTTGTTAAAGCGCAAAACAGCTGCCCCAGCAACGGAGCGTCCCGGCGCTGACCTAAACAGTACCACTACTATTGAGTGCTGAGCCTCTGTACCACCATACTAACGTCCCTGAGAAGTCTGTGACTGCTTCCCATCACTATCACAGAAAAAGCTTAAATTTGAAAAGACTGTACTTGGCCCAGTCTGTAGAGCCATAGTAGGATAGACCACAGGGCAGTAGAGGCAAATGACCACAACCTCCATGGCCCCTATGGTCAGCTTGGACAGCTCTGCTACCTAATGTGGCTGTTCTGACACTCACTGTGACTATGAACCCAGCCATGGTACAAATCCATGGGAAATTAGAAGTATTTTAGTGTTGGTTGACAGCTCACGGGTAAAAGTTTACGATTATCTTCAAACAGGTTTCACTGAAACTAGCTCTGGGGATAGAAAAATGAGTGGACTTAACTAAAGGGATGCAGAAAGTATTTCATGTCTTGCAAATTTGGTGTACCTTAGTTGCTGCAAACTCTTGTTTTACAACAAGGTATAGTAGATGTCAAGGGCAATAATGAGGTTGGGGTGCTGTTTGCAGTAAATGTCTACAGTGGAGAATGATTGCGCACCCGTTTAGGTGTGTCCCAGGCCATGCCTGCTGTGGTTGTTAAAGGGGTGCTTAAGTGGTTTCAGTCCTAAAGATTTGGCAAAATAAATGGGGTGCTTTTATCGGCACCTGTATAGTAGTGGTCTTGTGATGGAAAGAGCGCAACAGGCACCATGGTTTTGCTATGTACAATGTTCGCTTAATGATCTCGAATTGAGCTCCTTGCGGCTGTCCTCCAGGGGTTCATTGCATCTGATAAACAAAGCAGCGCAGGTTGCTTTTAGGGAATTGAGGCTGTAAGCAGAAGAGAAGCTGGTGGACGACAGCCGCCATACCTTATCCTCTTTTGAAAGGAAAATGGGCTGGCTCTGAGAGCTCCCTGTCTGAGATTCTCAGACCTGGCTTCCATCAGACATAGTTGGTCATCATGCTGGAATGGGGAGGAGAGATCACATGATGAATGTAGATGCATGTATGATCCAAAACTAGTAGAAACTGTTGCTGTTTTCCTCTTTTGTCCAACAATGATTTATTGCATCATTGAAAAAAGTTTCTATTGTTGGTGTTGTCTTGCATGAAAGCACACAATAAATAATTGTATTGATATGTAGTGCTGCATACAGAACAGGATAGGTAGCTTGCTAGGTTAGGACAGAGAAATATACAGGCATGTTTACAGTGGGGACTCAGGATAACAAATGTGAAGAAAAAAGGAAGAAACACATCACAGTGGGATGATGCTGGGAATGGAAAGGATTCAGCCGATGGTGATGGGAAGATTGAGGCAAGATGGTTCACGAATATTACACAGTACAATGCAGGACTTTACCTCACATGCCTTTACCCCACGAGCATCACAATGCATTGACCTTTATAATGTGTTGTAATATAACACAGGTCAGGTCTTTACAACACATTCCTTTACCCCACAATGCATTTGTATTGTCTGATATATATCTTAAACTCCGTGTAAAGACAGCAGGTTAGTCACCTTTGCCTCCAGCACAACGGACACGGACCAATTAGTAGTGCAAAAAGTTTTTATTCCTAGTACTTCGCCATAACGTTTTAGCTCGTCCGAGCCTTGTTCACATATATATTCAAACGCTCCAAGTCTCTGCCAATGGATCCCGCACTCACGAGCCGGTACACTTCAGTTCCCCACAAAAGTAGAAACGACCAGCACTCATGTTACTATAAATCTGTTACAGATTTATTGGCGAAAAAAGAAATTAACACAACAAACGCGTTTCGGCAATACTGCCTTCGTCATTGATTTATAGTAACACGAGTGTTGGTCGTTTCTACTTTTATGGGGAGCTGAAATATATATATATATATATATATATATATATATATATATATACATATATTTATATATATACATACATATATATATATATATATTCTTCACACAAAAAAAACAAGTTTACAGGGACGTTATAGTTAGGGTCTGATTTTACTCATACCTCATAAAAAAACAGAGAAATTCAGCCATTATATTAAGCTCACTTAACTATAACTCAAGCCCCTGCAATGCACTGCTTATGACCTCACATATTACATCACTCATGACATGGTCAGTGACATCACTGATGACTTCTCAAATGACATGGGCAATTTACTATTCACTTTAATGGTATTACCCACTTAAACACTTCACATGACCCACAATTTTAAATAAAGCGGTTGGCAGGTATACATTTGGCACTGTAATTACAATTTCTTCCTGGCCCTATGGACTATGCTCCACAGTTTATTAAGATGCACAACACATGTTCTTGAGATGGGCAGAGTGACATACAACCTTAGAGCCATGCTTACTTCAGTGAGAGATAAACCACTTCTAAGTGGGACACCTCTACATCCTACAGTATTCAACAATATCCGATGCCTCAAATCTTCAGTAAAGCCGCAGGGCCACCATGGGCAGACAACTGCCTTGCCGGGCATGGCCTTCTCCTCTGGGGAGAATGAGGTTGGCCTTGCAGTCATATCCTGTGCCAAATCCTTCACGGGCAGCTTATGCCCTGTTGTTGGCCTGTCCCCCAAGGTCAGGCAATACCCATGGAGACATGGAGACACACACCACATTTTCCTTTTTTGGGGAGATGCACAACTTCCTCCCCTTATGGAATGCGGTCTGGTGGTGGGCTCCCTAATGGCTCATGGAAGGGAATCCTTCTTTTCCTCCCTTTAATTAAACAACGCAGCCCTGGGCCACCATTTTTTCTTTTTTTCCCGCGGGAGTCACATGGGATTTGGGTGAAAATTACAATTTTTTCTCAATTTTGGGACCTGGGTGGATCCCTCTGTGTCCCTATTTGGGGCCTAGGGAGGCAGGGTATCCCTACTCTGACCCCTTATATCACTTCTTTTCTTACATTTATGACAAGGGACTTAAGTTCCTGAGTTCTATAACTATTTTTATTATTATTATTGAATTAATGTTAGTGCATAGCTACCCCATGGGGTCTCACAGAGCCTGGAGGACAGATAGAATTGCTTGGTGGGGAGAGCTAAAACAGCCAGGTCTTCAGTTCCTCATGGAAGCTGAAGCACAGCATCTCAAAGACTCAGTGAGGGAGTTCAATTACCTGGGCCCCCAAAAAAAGAAAGCACGGCCACCTATGATTGCCCTGGGTTGGACAAGGGCACCCAACTAATAAAAAACAAGCATTAGGAATGCAATAGGTCTCACAGGTTTTTTTGAGTTAGAGATATTGGCATAACTCAACAGCTACTGGACAGAAATTGCCACTTTGCAGGTACCGAACAGAGCATTGCTCCGTGAAATTGCCTGAAAGCCTAAAACGATATTGATATCCTACAAAATAAAAAGGCAGATCAAGATGACCAGGAGGAACCGCGGACATATTGGGATGGCCAACGCAAGCAAACAATGAGTGAAATCGCCTGGGCGTGACCCAAGCATGCAAAGGCCAAAGAATCAGACACAATGCACCAATAAAAGCCCCATATTTCTAAATGTCACAACAACGAACAAATGGAAATTCATGGGCATGCCAAAAGCCGATACAGGAGATAACCACAGATCTTGCAGACAGCACATGACCACTGCCTAGGCTCGACATAAAAACAACGTGTGGCAGCGTGGGCTCCCAGTGCTGCCAAAAAAACATAATAAAAAGGCATAAATCGTGTCTGTGGGTGCCTCGGATGGAAGCGAGTACCCACAGTAAAAACAAAAGAAAAAGAAGATTTAGTCACTGCTCTGCTACTTCAGTAGAGAAGCAGTGAGGCCACTCTTTAATTACTCAGTGCTCCCTCCCAGGAGTGCCCCAAAATGCGCTACATGGGCTTTGTTTGAGAATATTCTACTTATCGTGTTGCCGCAAGAAGGGGCAGGAACATCATCAATTATAATCAAAAGGGTTGTGGGAGGCTAGAGGGAGCACACCAGTCCTCCAGGAATTTAAAGAAACACAGCAAGACTCCTGGCTCATTGAATGCATGATGCCAGAAAAGCTAACTTTTGTTGTCATAGTACTCCAAGCTGGAGAGTATGTTCTTCAGCTGGAGTGTAGGGATCCATTGTGGTTGGTCTTATGGCTGCATTTTGTGACATGAAAAGTGTTAAAGAAAGAGTTAAACACGTTTATGTGGTTATGAAACAAAATCCTTTCTTTCATATGATTTGTGACAATAATTAATATGTATTGCCAAATGTGCATTTATAAGGAATACATTATATCAGTGTTATTGATAAATCATTATGGTGCCTTTTTCACAAATAGCGTTGCTTTAGGTATAGTGATGTGCTGATTGATCCCCTGATAATGCCAGTAGGCCTCCCATTTATATTTTTTGTGCTATGAGCCTTTGACAAAGCCAGTGGTTTTGGCTTACTTAAAATGACACTCTTTATGGTTACATTACATTAAGAAAACCTCAGAAACTTTACTGAAAAAACAAAGGTTAAAGCCAGATTATAATTAGTTTATAATAATATCAACATTTACATTAATAAAACTCATAATTCCCTGACAAAATGTTATAGCCATGTTAACATTATGCCACTTAAAAAGCAATGAAATAAAGTTTTTAAAAAACAATGCAATTCACCGGATATAGTTAAAGAAAGAAACATAATTCCCATGCCCTCGCCATCTATTGCTTAAGACTTTACACAGTACATCACTCATGATATGTTTTAAGACATCCTTGATAACATCATTCAGTGAACTTCACTTTAACATTTGTTTTATTCTTCCCCCCTGAACTCTGAAAACCTCTATCAACCTTTATCTTAACCCGGCCTGAACCCTAAAGACCCTTACCTCCCTTTGCCTCTATTCTCCCCAGAACCTTAAAAACCCCTTATCTCCCTTTGCCGCTACCTGCCCCTGAACACTAAATTAACCTTTTCTTTATCACTACTTGTCCCTGAACCCTAAAAAACGTATGTCTCTTTACCTCCAACCTTCCTGGGACCCTAGAAATCCCTGATCTCGCTTTACCACTACCCACCCATATTGCCTAAAAACCTCTAGCCTTCCTTTACCTCTAGCCTCCCTTACCTTTACCCAACCATTACTCCCTACCCATCCCTTTATCCTTAATCCCTAATTATGTAATTAAAAAAAATACATATGCGAGTGATAAAGTACCATTGGGTAAAGTACCAAAATGTGGCCAGCGTGTTAGTTGCCAGCATGGTACCTACCTGTGTGGTGACGTCGAGGAGGAGGTGTCATCTACGGGGAGCTGCTGAACGAACTCACAGTGAATATTCCTATGTCCAGATTTAGGGGCATTTTTACAAGGAATTATCAGAGTGCGGACCTGTGCCAAATTTATGCACCGACATTTCCCAAAAGGCAGGGATGTGCCGTATTTACAACAATATGGCACACTTCTGTGTTTTCCCTAGTGATGGCGCTGACATTAGCTTCCTAGAGCCAACCAATGCACCCTTACACTATAATGCAAGGGTGCCTGTGTAGCAGCGAATGATAGTTTATTAACAGGATGGTGTCCCTTCCTACAAATAACCAATCCATAATGGTGATGTGTTACTTTCATGTGTGCTGCATTCTGCAGCACACATAGAAGTAACAAATCTGCTTTATTTAATGATTGTTTATGCGCAGGAACTGACAACTTCCAGCACATAAACAATCATTAATGGTTTTTTGTTTTTCTATGTGTACTGCAGAATGCAGCACCCATAGAAAAAGCAAAAACGAGGAGAAATAAAAGTATTTCTCCTCGTTTTGCCATTCTAGCGCCTGCTGTTGCATGGCGTTATTTTTGGCACTGCTTCAGATTTACACCTTCTTGTAAATCTAGGGCAGCGTCAAAAGCAATGGGTGCTGCGTGTAAAGGGGCTGTATTTACAAGGCGGTGTTAAGCCACAAAAGGTGACAACTCTACTTCATAAATATGGGGAAGGGCATAGCGCCACCAGAACATCACAAAAAGTTACTTTCTGGTGGCACTATATCCTTGTAAATATACCCCTTAGTCTCTTTCAAAGTTGAAAATCTCCAGCAGGAGGCAACTGCAGGCTGTAGCCTATGAGGGTTCCACGAGGCCGGATAACCTTTCTGCGAGGAGCCGCTGAACAGGATTGGCAGTTGCGGAGAAGAACGTAGTAACAAAGTCGGGCTGACCGGCGATGCACCTTGGACGGATTGACAAGAATGTAGGTCCCAGTCTCCTTTGGGTTCTCAGAGCACATTTTGGGCATAGATTCCCAGGTGCAGTTGCGGGTTCAATTCCCGCACCTGTACATTCTCTCCCCGAGGCTCTGATCAGGAGGCCAACCAACTAGTCCTAGGAGTCACTCTGGAAGTCATGGTTCAAGTAGAAGAGCAGGACTCAAGCAACTGGGCAGACCTCTGGGAGCTCAGTGCAGGCTCCAGGCAGCAAAGAAGTCCCTCCAGGTGCAGCAAAGCAGTCTTCTGAAGTACACAGCAGGCCACAGCAGCAGGTGTCTTTCTGAGAGTCCTTCTGAAGGTCCTGAAAGTGAATTGAAGAGTGGGTCTGAGGGTCCTATTTTTATACTTGTTGCCCCCTTTGAAGTGGGAGAAACTTCTGGAGGCTTCCCTCCCAAAGAAGTGTCTGGACTTGACTACCTCCCTGCCTTGGTCCCAGTTTGTCTGCAGGTACGATACACTAGTGTAAAGGCCACTTTGTTGGAGCAGTGGCACATTCTTTTCAAGCAAGCAGAGCTATGTACAGCTTCGCCCCCCCATCCTGCCTGCGATGGCCCACCCAGGCACACCTGGTCCCTCTATTGTGTGACTTTCTACACCTAGTCATGGGACCCAACGACAGGCTGCAGGCAACAAATGCTAAAGAAAGAAAATATCAACTTTCTAAACTTGGCATTTTAGAATTGTTCCTCAGACAACAAACATGACTTTCATACCTGGTTCCAATCAAACTTGACCACTAATTCAATGCAATAAGATAACCCAATGCTATTCTATGGGAGAGGTAGGCTCCAGAGTAGTGAAAGACAAATGTGTACGTTTTTAACTACCAGGACATGTAAAACGTAAGTACATGTCCAACTTTTTAATTACAATGCACCCTGTCCAATGGGCAGTCTAGGGTTTCCCTATGGGTAACTTAAAATGTAATTAAAAGGGAGTTTAGGGCTTTGCAAGGAGTTATTTTGCTAATTTGAATTGGTAGTTCCAAACTACAACCGGCTGCAATGGCAGGCCTGGGGCACCTTTTAAGGGCTACTGTAATAAGATGGTTCCATGTGTAGAGGTGACACAGCAGACGTAGCCGAGATATGTCTTTATGCTATTTATTAAGTTCTTAACATCCATAGTAACAACTCCACCAGGAGCAGCCTGCTAGCTGCTCAGCCCATCTTCTAACTATCTCACTTATACCAGCACCCAAGCATTCCACTCATGTCAACATTCCACACAGCACACTCACACTGGCTCGAGCAGCTAGTTACAAGGTAAAGGGGAACATATAAACAGAACATGAAGATACTACAGCTACTGAAGTGGGTGACACAATAGGTGCTGCAGGCCCACTAGTAGCATTTCATTTATCAGCACTAGGTATATGGTACAGTGCTTTACTAGAAATTTATAAGTAAATTGAATATGCCAATTAGCTGTAATCCCCTTTTACCATGTTTTAGGGAAGGAGCACAAGCACTTTAGCCAGTAGCGGCCAGTGTCACGATAGAGTGGCGGGGCGGGGTGAGGAGGGGGACGGACGGATGTCTTGACAAATGAAGAAAAGCAAAAAAACACATGTAAATGTAAATGTAAACATACCTGCCACATCGCGCTCCTCTCCACTGCAGGCAGAGGCTCCCAGAGTCCATTGTGGCTATTATGATGCTGCTTTCATGCTGCTGGCAGCATGAGAACACCCTCGATTTGCACTCCAAGTTAGACTGAGAGCGGTGCCTGCTCTCTTTAACCCGGCAACGCAGCTCAGGTTGGATAGCGCTTCAATGCGCATGACAGTTTGGCCGTCCTGAGAGTGGCAGCCAAACCGCCATGCGCAATGATAGCAGTGCAACACACTGCCCGTAGTTCCTGTCATCCCCCTGGCCCCACCCACAAGCCTCGGCTCTGAGAACAAAATTAAAACAATAATAAACAAGGGCTTATTATAATTTTATTTTTCATTTTTTGGGCTGATGGTGGGGGGGCGCCGCTGACTTTAGCAGTAGTTAGTAGTGCTAAAATGCTCAGAGAGTCACTAGGCTAACAAAAAAAACGAATTCAGATAAATAGGAGGAGTGAAGTTAAATAATATGGGGTGACCCTGTAGAGAGGGAAAAATCCAACACCGCTACTTTGCCTTAATTTGGACTACATGCCACCATAGAACTAGTTTTGCGGTGAAAAGTAAATCCAATTTCAACACTTTGTGCTAGTTTGTGTCAAATTTGTGATGCAAACCTAGCACAAAGTGTTAGGAAACATGGGTCATAGTCTTGATCCAAATGTTTAGATAAATTGTGTGCTTTAAATTGCTAGCCTGCATCATATTACAGCAATGTGTATCCCATTCAATAGAGATAAATGTTTGTTGCACCAAACTCTTTCCATTTTATTAATCTTATCTTTGTGGGCTCATTTTCTGCACATGGTAGGGCATGCCAGAATAAAATAGGTAGAAACTCATCTTGATGTAATGCGGAAAGTGATTGCAAGAACCTGCTTCCACAGACCAAGAAAAAACACCATGGACCATTAACAGCCATTGTGAACTTTTAATAGTGAACGCTAACATTCATATCCTGTGATAATGTGCCAATAGGGTGATTCCCAGATCGAAATATGAGTTAATAGAATCTTGAAAATGAGAATCTAAATATCATATTGGGCTAATGTACTAATACACAAGTTGTATAAAATGGATGCAAATTTTGCACTAACTTTTTGCGACCATTATGTTTTTTTAAACAGACCTATGTAAATTAGAATGGATCGCAAAATACCCAATCGCAAGTCTAATTGACAAGTCTAATTGATATTCGCCAGGGAGGTCGCAATTTGCAACCCTCTGTGATGGACTACAATTGCAGAGATCCTGGCCACCATCCTAGTGACTTCATTCCAAAATGAAAATCTTTTTCTTTTATTTAAACAAAAAACAACCCCAGTTTTGCAAAGGAATGGGGCTGCTTTAAAAAGAGGTTTTCATTTTGGAAAACATGAATGGGACCAGGCAGTGGTTTCCTGGACCACTGCCTACTCTCCCAAGTCACAAAGGAGAAGGGGCATAACAGGGTTCCTTTCTCTTTGTGAATGAATTGCCACCCCAAGATGGAACTTGGTAACTGCTCAACAGTTTGCGACCAGAATTATGGCTGCACAGGAGTAGTTTCTTACCTGTAACTCCAGTTCTCTTGTAGGGGTATTTCCTAATCATGTGAATAGTCCCGCCCATGTGGGTGGACACCGAAGCACTTCATTAGATATATCTTCTTAAGTTGTCATCTTCTGCCTTTCTTCAGGAAGGCCTGTATGGACACTTAAGAGATAAAAAGACAATAATGCAGCCTAAGAAACTAGGCTACACTGGCCATTACTTCATCTTGAAGTGAAAAAGATAGCCAGTTTAATTTTAAGTTTAGTAATTTACTAAGTTTTACACATAGAAAACTCTCCTTCACAAAACTCCTTTTTCATGATAGAGATGAAAGGAATGGATAGAGAAGCCCATATAGGCTGCCATTATGTGTCTGCAAATGGGTACCGTGCCTTTAAGAGTCTCCAGAGACCCCCGGTATCCCATGAGGAACAGCCAGAGGCATTTACTTTCAGTTCTTTTTAAAGGTGTAAATAACCAGAGCCTGCTGAGTCTTGGGAACATCTGTATCTGCCACCAGGGAGGAGGTCGGGTTGCTTAGGACTATCACAGAAATACCCCTACAAGAGTACTGGGGTTACAGGTAAGAAACGACTCCTTCTCTTGTAGGGGATTTCCGTGTATAGTCATAATCATGTGAATAGACTAGCAAGCCCATCCCCAAAACAACTCACCAGCGGTGGCAGAACAGAGGACAACCGCACTATTGTGCAAATCGATTTCGAAGTGAAGCCTGTCCAACCTGAGCATCTACCCTAGCATCAGTATCATGGCAGTAGTGCTTAGTAAATGTGTGGACTGACTTCCAAGTGGCAGCCTTACAGATTTCTGAAATAGGTACATTACGAAGTAAAGCCGCAGTAGCTGCTTTACCTCTAGTAGAGTAAGCCCGAGGCTTACTAATCAAAGGTTTGTTTGCTTTTTGATAACACAGCTGAATACATGAAACAATCCACCTAGAAATGGATTGTTTAGGGGTAGCTAGACCAGTTCGAACTGAGCCATAGTTTACAGTATAGCTGGTCTGTTTTACGGATATCCTTAGTCTTGTCTAAATAGAATTTCAAGACTCTCCTAATGTCAAGAGAATGCAGTGACCTCTCCACAGGAGAAGATGGATTTTGAAAAAACATAGGTAAAGTAACATTCTGGTTTACATGAAACTCCGACACAACTTTAGGAAGGAACTTAGGTTGCGTTCTCATAACTACCTTGGAGGAATGAAAGACTGTATAAGGTCCTTTACAACATGAAGCCTGAAGTTTGCTAACCCTGCGGGCAGACGTAATGGCCGTCTTCCAGGACAGATGCTGAAGAGAAGCCTTATGAATGGGTTCAAACGGTTCCTTCATTAGTTGTGAAAGGACTACATTCAACTCCCATGGAGGCGAAGGACACCTGATGGGAGGAAACACTTTCTTCAATCGTTCAAGAAAATCTCTGATGACTGGGATTTTAAAAAAGGAAGTTTGTGAAGGACATTTCCTATGCGCAGTCAAAGCTGCCAGATGAACTTTGATTGAATGGAACTGAAGGCCAGAAGAGGGGAGAAGTAACCCTTCAGGGCTTAGGACCAGCAGGGGCCTTATTCCCTGTAGACTGCTGGTTGGACCGTCCTCGTGACTGTCGTTTATGAAACGCTTGTCGCTGAAACTGTTGCTGTTGATGTTGATCATACTGACGGCCTTGCCCGTGCTGGAACCACTGATCCTCCAGACATTCCTTGGGAGGCCGCATATGGAGGCGTGCATTTGGAGTGAGGAAGATACAAGATGCCATGGAACCTAGGAGAGAAGACACCTTCCGCACCATCGGGGAGGGTATGGTCATGAGAATCTGAGCCTTCCGAAGGATTGATAAGCGTCTCTCCTCCGAAGGACACATGCTTGCCTTGCGAGTATCGATGGTGGCTCCCAGATACTGTAGGCACTGTACAGGAGTCGAGACAGACTTCGTGATGTTGATGTGAAGGCCCTAACGCCAAAGTAGAGCGGAAATTTGATTGACATGTCGTTGCGCTTCTTGAAACGTCGGTGTCTTGATCAGCAAGTCGTCCAGATATGGGTAGACGAACACCCTGTCCCTCCGTAGGTGCGCTGCTACTACAGCCATGCATTTGGAAAACGTCCTGGGCGTGGACGCTTTGGAACGGGCGGAAGGTCTTATGCTGCTCTTTGGGTTTCTCCAAACCGAGAGCCTTCAAGGTTTCCATCTCGGATTTCATCCGTGCCATCTCCTCATCTGCATGTGAACCGAAGAGAGTCGAGCCAGAGAATGGTAAGTTCGCTACTCGCTGCTGAGCCTCCGGTTTTAAAAAGGTAAGGCGAAGCCAGGAATGTCTTTGAAGAGCCACGCCGTGACAATATTCGTGGGACGACAAGAGTGACGTGTCTGCCTCCGCAATGATGACCTGGTTCAGTATCTCCTGAAAGTCCTCCCGCTTGTCCCTGGGTAGGAGATCTACAAATTGGTGGAGCGATTCCCACAGGGAGCGGTCGTACCTTCCTAGAAGGGCAGTGGAGCTAGCCGCCTTCATTGATGTGGCTGCAGAGCTGCAGACTTTTCTCCCCAACAAATCCAGCCTACGCTTTCCTTGTCTGGTGGTACAGCAGACGCCGGGGCCATAGCATGCTGCTTTTTTGCTGCCACCACGATGACAGAGTCCGGGGTGGGGTCCATCTGGAGGAAGACAAGAACCGAATCGGGTGCCCTGTACTTCTTCTGTAGCCAGGAAGGCACAGATTTTACCGAAGAAGGCGTCAGGAACAGCTCCATAGCCGGTTCCAGCAAGCCAAGTACCAGTGGAGTGTCTCTGCTGGAGTGTTTCAAATATTACAGATGTTGAAGGTACTGGAGACGGCAACGGGATATTGAGTTTAGTAGCCCCTCGGACCAAAACCTCCTGAAAGGTGGTGACATCATCAATAGGTGATAATCTATTAGGAGGAGAGTCAGCGTGGGAGAGTACTGGCCTGTACTCGTAGAAGACGTGTCCCTGGTATACCGGGAGCATAATCTCCCATGGCTATGGCGCTGAGGAGAGCACGTTGATGAACGGTGACATTCACGAGAACGATGTTTCGGGCGATGCCTTGATCTTGATCTGCTGGGCTCTGTGCGAGGCACTGTCGAAGGTGCTGTCAGCCCAGGTGCAGGCAGAGATGGAGGTAACACTGGAGGAAGAGGAGGAGGAGGAGGAGGAGGAGGTGGCGGCGGTGGTGGTGGTGGCAGTGCTGTCTGCTGAGGTGTCCTCGAAGGAGAATAAGTACGGGAGTACTATGAGTCCGAAGAAGCGGCCACCCTTCTTTTTTGTGCCCTAGACTTCCTCCTCAACCTTGATGGACTGCTCAATGGCAAACGTCGGCGATGTCTTGAACTCCCTGTCGACGATGACAGGCTCACAATCGAGCGCGTCCAGGAGTGATACCTCGACGTCGAGCTTCTTTGATGGCTTCTCGACGTCGATCCTCTCGTCGACTTCGACCTTCTCGACGTTGACCATCTCCTCGACGTTGACCGTCTCCTCGACGCTGAGCGCCCCCTTGACGTTGACCGTCTCCTCGATGCTGAGCGCCCCCTCACCGCTGATCTTCTTGTTGACGTCGATTGTGATCGGCGGTGTCGTCTCGACGGCGAGTGCCGGTCAATTGAACTCGGTCGACGGTGATGGTGCTTCGAAGTCGATTGATGCCTCAACGGCAACCTCAGCTGAGATCTCGCCGTCTTTTCCCTCGACGTGGAGCATCGACGTCGCTTCGATCCAGAGTCCTGCGTCGATGGGAAGCAGATTGTCCTCATACCTGCTCTCGCCGTCATCGCAGCAGTTTCAGACGTCGAAGGGAACCGGTGCAGTTTGTCAGCCTGTTTTCAACTGGGGAGCCCCCCAGAGGCCGGCGCATGGGTCTTGGTAGAGGACTTATCCCTCTTCTTGCCCAGAGGTCCCTGTAGAAGTTGCCTGTCATCTCTGCTCCATCTTTGAAGTCGAATTTTCACCCTGTCACGCAGGGTGCACCTAGAAAAGGTTGTGCAAATGGCGCAGTTATCAAGGATATGAGAGGCAGGCAGACACAGAATACACACTCTGTGTGATTCAGACTTTGCCTTTTTCCTCCCACAGTCAGGGCACTTGTCAAATAAGGATGGCATTGTGACAAGCAAACTGGAATTTCTGCCCAAAAACTACAGCAGAAAAAAGAGAAAGGTCAAAGACGTCGAGTGAAGTCTAAAAACTCACTTTCAAGCTAGAAATATTGAAACAAATACCAATCAAGGTAGAGCTCAATGCTCCAGGGTCCTGCTAGCAGGAGCCGGAAGAAAGAACTGAAAGTAAGTGCCTCTGGCTGTGCCTCATGGGATCCCGGGGGTCTCTGGAGACTCTTAAAGGCACGGTACCCATTTGCAGACACATAATGGCAGTCTATGGGAGCTTCTCTATCCATTCCTTTCATCTCTATCATGAAAAAGGAGTTTTGTGAAGGAGAGATTTCTATGTGTAAAACTCAGTAAATTACTAAACTTAAAGTTAAACTGGCTATCTTTTTCACTTCAAGATGAAGTAATGGCCAGTGTAGCCTAGTTTCTTAGGCTGCATTGCTGTGTTTTTATCTCTTAAGTATCCATTCAGGCCTTCCTGAAGAAAGGCAGAAGATGACAACTTAAGAAGATATATCTAATGAAGTGCTCCGGGGTTCACACACATGGGCGGGACTATTCACATGATTATGACTATACACGGAAATCCCCTACAAGAGAACCATTGATACATACCATACTGTCTCACAATCGGGAAGTAACGGTAAATTGCAGAGTTTGCAAGTGCCCAAGGCCCATTGGCTTTGGCAGTAATGTCACGTGCTTTCTTTTCATTTTCTTTTGTAGGAAATCATAAAAAGCTCACTTATCAAACATTGGCAGAACTTAAACAAAACTTAAATCAAACATTAATCTCAGAAAGTAGGGGAAAGGCTTTAAATGTATGCAAAGTATGACTTCTCATTGAAAATATATACATTTCAAACTAGGAAGTGATGGACGTTACAAAATGTTACTAGCTTCTGTTTTAAAAAAAAACTCTTTTTCTTTTCTATAGAATGTTCTACTAACTTCTGTGGCCGAATGAGCGGTTTACTCTAAATGTATGTATGCATATATGTATGTATGTATGTACTATTTAGATATAATGAATCAAGCCAAAAGGCAGCCAAGTACTACTGTACAGGGTCATGGTAAAGATATGGAATGAATGATTGGAGATGGAGCTCATACTGAGAGTGCAGGTGCTCTGTTACTTTGTTGTGATGTATTGTTCTGTAAACAGACCCTCCAGGATTTCACAATCTAGCGATTTGCAAAAAAGTTGCTAAATTGGCAGTTTTGTAAAAAAGCCTGCACCCTTTTATAAAAGTGCCCGCAAAATTAAAGGATGTGCCCCCTCCTTTTATTGGCCCAGTCTTGACCAGAGAGCCAAATAAAAGGAGGGGGTTCAGCGGGCAAGCGAGGTGTTTGTTTACTCACCTGCCTGCTTCTGTGTCCTATCCCCCTGCCTGGAGGCACCTGGATCGAGCCTGCCACAAACAAGAGAAGACAGAAGAAGAGGACCAGAAAAAGACAGAAGACAGACGGGAAGAAGGAAGAGAGAAAATGGAAGTATAGAAAGAAGAGAGAAGAAGAAAAAAGGAACACTGCTGCTGCTTGGACCGGGACACTAAAGAGGAGGTAAGTTGTGTTGCAGGCTGTCAAGATGCAGTTTCTCTGCTTTCCATCAGTACTCCCATCATTCACGGGCTAAAAGCGTATGTGTGACTGCAGGGGATTTACAGGAGAGATGAGGAGCACATTGTGGTGAGCCCAGGGTGCAACACGTGTTTTTCTTTTTTTCAAAGAAAACAAAATCAGGCCCGCCATGTGTGGGCATGCAGCGGGACCCGCTGGGGGCCATTTTTTTTTAATAAAGAATTTCGATACGCTGTCTGTGGAATGTAGCGGGTCCTGCTGGAGGCAATATGTTTTTAGAAAAAAAGAAAGACTTTGGGCCCGCCACCTATGGGCATAAGGCCCCCCTGTGGGCAATTTTTTTTTTCTTCCAAGAATTCTACCTGTGGGCACACAGTGGGACTAGCTGACAGCAATATATTAAAAAAAGGAAAGCAAAATAGTTTGCAGTAAAATGCCACTAAATTTTGTGCCACTAATATCCTGGTTTTCCGCTGCTAAATTTTCTAATATATGCCACAATATCCTGGGGGATTTGTTTGAGGAGGAGTGTCTTCAGCTCTTTCCTAAATGAGTGCATGATAGGGCAATCCTGGGGAATACTCCGGATCCTGGGTGCATACATTGAGAACATCTATTACCTTGTAAAGCAATGAAATTTGCAGAGGGAAATGCTGCTTTTGAAGTGTGTAGTCATGTATTTAGGAAATTTCCATTAAGACATCTCCATTAAAAGTTAACTGGAAAACATATCAAATAACACAGGGAAAGAAGTTCTTTGGAGTTGTGCTATAATACACACACAAGTAAACATTATACAATTTTCAGTCTTTGCAAAATGTTTTCAAAGTAGGTTATGTTGAGCAAATCAAGATCCATCAAAGCGGTCATCCCATCTCTCATCCTACAACAAGCCATCACTCAAAACTTCTAATTTGAAAGGTTCATTCCAAACTCAGCAATGACACGTCATATATAAATTAGAGTACAGGCCATGCTCTCCCACTACTCCCCTTGCCTGATCCCTTCCCTAACTATTTAAAAAGCTGTGGTAGTCAGAACATCCATGACTTTCCTTAGCTTGGCCAATGCAAGTACCAGGTTGCCTGCCTTGGAGTAGTCCTCAATGCTGGAGTCAGACTGCGGTGATAAAAACAACTCTTCGGTCTCTTTCAGAGTAAACTCATGGATATTTCAATGATCCCCGTTGAATGCACGTGAATTCTTCAAGATTCTCTGCTTCACCCATACTCATAGCAGTGATAAAAAGACTTCATCTCCAAACACTCTTTCCATTCCAGCAAACAAACATCTACTCCATTATCGCATCCAAAGGCAGACACTGCCGTGTGGTGCACACAACCCAGCTATGGGTTGTCTCCCTATGGACATCGATGTTGAGGACAACTCCCTCTAAAACAACTGGAAATGTATTGCTTCTAACCACTGTTCTCCAAGTGAAGGCCAACACATATTTATACATCGATGTGAAATGATATGGTTCTGCTAAAACAGCGGTCACTGACCTGCCACCATCTGAACACGTCATCAGGAATCTCGCTGTTCTGTTTGGTCAGCAAGTGTGGAATAGATTCATTAAATCTCTCTTCAAACCAAGGCGAATTACTATTTTCAACAACACACGAAGTGCAGCTGCATGGTCTTGTAGGAAGATTAACCAATCTTTTGAGATGTATCGACAACTTCAAAAAATACGAATCAGGTTGCAGGTTGTCGATAATGTAGTTGTGCGTATAAGTTAACAAGAAGGTAGTCATTATTACAGCAAAAAAAGTTAGTCCGAGAGTACACACTTTAAGACGTCCTTTTTTCATACCTATTGATGTTTTCTTTGGTTTCCCGGTTTAAAAAAAAAAAAAAATTAGAGCGTAGCAAATAGAGCACAGAGGTAAACCTTCCAGGTATAATCCGATATTCAAGTGTGGAATACTAATTCACAAGTACTCTGAAAAAAGTACTAGTCCTGCAGAACGAAATCTTAAGAATATAATAGATCCATTTGTATATCATTAAAAAAAAATGAATTGGCTCCCTCTCAAAATCCTTAGTATTGCAGCGCAAGTCTCCTACCAAGATTTTAAAAGAACAATCCATATAACCCGTTAAAAGTACTTCCCTCGGGTGTTAAAAGACGATTTGTGACCATGTAAATGACTTTACTTGCACTGTAGGCTTTGCAGGCAAAGGACGGAAAGGGAAGGTCGCTTTCTTTCGTTGATGATCATTCTTAGTGAGAGAAATTGATGAGATCAGTGTCTGGCTCCTCTAGACCATGTTTCTTGGTTCTGCTTGAACACCAGTGTTAGTCTTGACATCTGTGTACAAAAAAGAGGGTAGAGTCAGGCATTTGGATTGCATTATAATTAAAAATACTAAACGTGGCTGTATGTCAGAATAGAAAGGACAAAAATACTGAGACCTACATATCGAGGTCCATAATATTGTGAAAGTGCATATAGTTACTATTCATAACTCCACATCTGCATATTTTTAAGATATATTATATCGTCATGATATACATATATATATATATATATATATATATATATATATATATATATATATATATATATATATATATATATATATATATATATATTCATTTTCAGATTGCTCCTTCCGTCTCCCCACGCCCAAGGCAGGCAGGTCGTTCGGTGTCGGCGGAGCGCGCCGACTTTAAGATGTCCAAATACGTCAAGTATAACGACCACCACTGAGCTTTTCAATCACCAGATCTTAGTTTATTAGGTAACGCGTTTCGCCTGACACAGCAGGCTTGATCACACACGGAGTCGTGGGATGAATACACGTTTATACTATCAGGGAAACAACACTGAAAACGGACAACATACAAACTAGTATCAACCAAGTGTGTTAGTTTGGCGGCCATTTTAAACTAGTCAAAATTATAGATGATACATATGTTCAGTCTAGTGCTGTATATGGCCTAACACATGTTATTTCTAATTAATTGAACTATTGTATTCATAGTTTCAAACAATTATTTCCTCATATTTACATGTTGATATCCTTTATACATTGTGCCTTGAAAAAATATCCTGTATACAGTCTAGTGCTGTTATGTGAATCCTCAATATATACACACAATTTACACTATTCATTGAGCATAGTGCTCTGATTTAAACTATTGTATTCAAAACAATTTTTTTTTTTTTTTTAATACAATAGTTTAAATCAGAGCACTATGCTCAATGAATAGTGTAAATTGTGTGTATATATTGAGGATTCACATAACAGCACTAGACTGTATACAGGATATTTTTTCAAGGCACAATGTATAAAGGATATCAACATGTAAATATGAGGAAATAATTGTTTGAAACTATGAATACAATAGTTCAATTAATTAGAAATAACATGTGTTAGGCCATATACAGCACTAGACTGAACATATGTATCATCTATAATTTTGACTAGTTTAAAATGGCCGTCAAACTAACACACTTGGTTGATACTAGTTTGTATGTTGTCCGTTTTCAGTGTTGTTTCCCTGATAGTATAAACGTGTATTCATCCCACGACTCCGTGTGTGATCAAGCCTGCTGTGTCAGGCGAAACGCGTTACCTAATAAACTAAGATCTGGTGATTGAAAATCTCGGTGGTGGTCGTTATACTTGACGTATTTGGAAATATATATATATATATATATATATATATATATATATATATACATATATGTGTGTGTGTGTGTGAGGTTAAGTATAGAAAATGTATACTTACCTACATACATTTACTTTTGCAATATTTTGTTCCTCGATATATAGGTCTAGATATTTTGGGCCCCACAATATTTGGTAGTCAATATTGTTGTGGAATACCACTAGAAGCTGTGCAAACGGGGACACTATTAGATTGGATAAGAAATCATAGCTCTTTTTTACACAAATGAATGGTGTTTACCACCCAGCATTAGATAAAAGAAGGGTGCACTCTCCCCAATATGAAAATCCGCCTGTACCGGGCAGGGTTATCCAGCCACATGTTTCCTCACTTGCAGTGTTAGATTTTGCGAGACAGGCAGAAGAACCTCTGCCCCATACACACATTTTCACCCACCTTTATAATATGACATAAGTGGGAGGGTACCCAGTAAAGGCAGATTGTCCAGTATTACGAAGCAAGTTACAAGAGTACGCACCCCAATGAAATGTAGACCAATCTTTAGCTGCCTATAGGCTGTGTGTGCTGGGAAACTGATTGGTCTCTATGAGACGTAGGTTGGAGTGGGGAGGGGGGGTCCTGAAAACCACTGGTACCTTTGAGAGGCAGAAGCGCAGGATACGGCTCCACAGGGAAGAAACTACACCGCATCACTCCACTGAGTGGAGCCATTTCCACCTCGTGCACAACACTTCTGACAGGAAATAGTATATCAGGGGAAGGCCACTGTCATAAGATTGATAATCTTGACCTACAATAACATCACATCCAGTACATTGCCTACCACTGCATAGCCAAGGTAAGTATATTATCATAATTTTTACATCCACATCAACTTAAAATATAATTGTCACATGAAATAATTCAGGGGATATGGGGGGTTACAGAGAGCTTCCCTTCCTGTTATCCCCATGTCTGCTGGTAGACTATTTACTTCTCCCTTTCTTTGCTTGCAGTTCTTTTACCTGGCACAAACATCAGTACCTGCCTTGGCGGTAACAATTCTGATCTGCCAGGGTGCCCACAACTCTCCGCCACACAGCTCCTAGTGTAGAATTTATTTAATGCCGGCAGCATGGTTGCAGGCAATAGCCGCAGGTAGAGCCCTGGAACTCATATGTTTTAGTTGTTGTTTTGAGAAACAAATATGTATTGAACATGGACTGCTGCCATGTTTCAGTAAACCAATATTTTACCAATTAATCATTAGATGACCCTGGGGAGTGGAATTAAGGCTTTGATGGCCAGATGCTTTCTATTCTTTGAATTTAGGCCTGGGCATGAAATTCCTCTCCGCTCGCTGAGTTTACGGAGTTATTCCCATTCCGTGCTCCCACTCCTTGCTCCGTGTACTGTGTGGAGTTCAGAATAACTCTGCTCCGCTTATTACCTCACTCGCCAGCATTAAGTTGGCAAGTGCGAGAAAGGAAAACATTACTGCAGACCACCTCCCGGTGAGATTTCTCAATGCGGGCTGTCGCGGATGGCCACCACCGCTTGCATTAGACACCTTCCGCTCGCGTTCAGGAAGCTGCCGCTCGATAAGAACATCTGCTTGAATGGCAGAAAGAAGCAGTACCCTCTTGCACTGCACATGATGCCGTTCGCACGGATTTTCCAGTGTGGGACAAACACCCGGTGCTGAAATTCAGCGCGAACTGCACGACCTAATGCATTGCAATGCACGCTTGCAGAACACAATGAAACTGGGGTCCACTGAAATGTTCAATAGCTAACCAACAACACATACTACAAAATAGAGAATTCAGCATTCTTGCTACCCAACAAAAGCCTTCAGCAATCAAGGTGAATTGAGAGGACCTAGCTACGACTAAAGAGTTCCCCTACCTAGGCAGTATTATCGGACATGATGGAGGGGCAGGCAGTGACATGAAGAGCAGACTGAACAAGGCCACGAATGCCTTCAGGACACTAAAGAATGTGTGCAGGTAATCTCAGTACAGCACCAACACCAATTTGAGGCCTTACTAGAGAAGCATTCTGTCCACACTCTTGTATTGATCAGAATTCTGGTGGATGACACAAAGCGACATCATCAAACTGTCAGACCAGTAACAGGAGAAGCATTTTGTGGCTGCTCATTATCTCCAACCAGCAGCTGTTCACCAGATGCAAGCAAGAGAGCAAGGACACCAGCATTACCAAAAAAAGATGGAGGTGGATAGGACAACCATCGGAAAAGAAGACCCCGTCACAAGAACAGCTCTCAAGTGGACCCCAGAAGGCAAGCGGACGCCAAAGAACACCTGGTGCAAACTGTGAAACAGAAATGAAGGCCCTGAACCACAGATGGGAACTGTACATAAACTTTCCCGAAACAAATGGAAGTGGGGGTCTCCAGGCGGCATAAAGGATGGGAAGTATGTAAGCATATATACCACCAGCAACAGGATGCAGTAAAGGACATGTGTGACTGTCCAACTAGACTTTCAATAAGCGCCGAAGACATTCAAAGAAGGCAGCTGCTCTGAAGTAAGCCGCCTATCACTTCACTGCTTACAATCAGAATTAAACTAAGGAAAGAGCTTTAGTGCAGCTCCAGCCAGAGAACGCATGCTGGCAAACTCTAGCCCACCTGGGAAAAGAGAGGACACATTACACATGGTTTGGCTGCACACGCGTGACACCTTACACTTGGTAGACAAGTGAAACTCACAGCCTCTAATCAAAAACATGCCAAGACCTGGCGGTCACAGTGAGTCGTTTCATCTAGCCACTATTATATCTTTGCAGCTGAACCGAGGCATCAGACGGGCACCTGGATTACAGCCGTCCTGCACAAGGCATGTCCTGCCCGAGTGACTAAAACTGTGGCAGCCTACACTTGCACTTACCTCAGACCCAAAGAGCATCACGTCTGGTGGGTGTCTCTTGCACGGGCATGGGGTAAGCACTGATGACGTCTGTGTGAGGGGACCAGCCCAGGCTGGGAGGTCTGCGCTCCCCTGCACACCACCGGGCTGAGGACGGCGCACTGTGTCGGATTCTTCCAGGGCCCCTGGGCCTGCCTTGTAATGACGGCGTCAGGGTTCACCTTAGGTCTGGTAAACACATTTCACTTACTCATGTCTCCATGGTAAAGGAAGTCTGGATGCTTCGTTGCGGCTCGCAGTACTTGCTGTGCTCTTGACTAACGACCTCGGGGACTCCGGGCCCAAGACGGCGAGCCACGGAAATGGTGTCTGCATGGGACTCACGCAGACAGGGAGGCGCGGGGAAGGAGCTGTGGACTCATTCTATATAGGGCGCATATTCAGCACTGTTTGCATTGCTGGCCCCACACTGGCATCACACGTCTCTGGGGGTCTCGGGTAATTCTGCACCTGCTGGTGCTGTCAACGCTGCCACCCATTGAAAGAGTGATGTTGCCTGACTTTTATAGGATTATCCTCATACAATTTAGCGCCAGGAAACCCGCTGGGTAGCCCTGCGCTCTATAAGTGGAAATCCTAATAATAATACAACTCAGGACATACTCATCTGTGGGACGGGGGATTCCACTTGCAGAACCCATCCTAAGTCCATACAACTCCCGGACCAGGCGCAAAATGTAGGCAAACTACTAGGAGGTCTGCAGTTCGCAGCCGCCCCTTTCGAGGGGGGAGTACGGATGATTTTGGGTTGCCCTCATGGACTGCTAACTGCATTGCTTCTCTGATAAGCAAGCCGGGGATGCATTGGTACCTAGTCGGGCAGCTTGGATGAGATGGGACCATCTGGTCTCGGCCTGCACTTCGGAGCCCTTGAGCCATAACACTGAGGATCCTGACGAGCATGGGTGCAGAACCACTCATAGGCGGCTGAGCCCCCCTTATAGCCCAGAAGCCTACTTGTCTGCATGCAAAGACACGGTAGACGAGGCTGCAGCCCTGTGAGGGCACGCAGCCCGGCGAGGGCGCGCAGCCCGATGAGGGCGCGCAGCCCGGCGAGTGTGCGGGTGGCACATAGCTATGTAGGCACACACAGGTGCGCATGTGTAGCAGCTGAGGCACCAGATCTCTAATACAGCACCTCATGTTGTTGGGCGGGCAGAGGGACAGTCCCCTTGCGCCACCAGGCAGCAGTTCAGGGGCCATCACAAGCGGGGAGCAGAGAGCGCCGAGTTCCTGCTTTAAACTCTATTCAAATATTTATAAAAACAAACCTGTAATCTTTGTTATTATGAATGATGGGACATCTGATGCAGAAATGCCACTCTATGGTGCCAGATGCTATACACAAAACTAAGGCGACTTTTTAAAATATTTTGATTCAGGCGACTTGCGTGTGTGCCAGGTGTCAGCAAGTGGGCACTGGGTGTCGTTTTTCTCCCCTTGGTCTTGCCAAAATAAATGACAAACCTTATGATATTTCATGTAACACACCCAATGCCTAGTGCGCAAGTTAAGGTCTGAAGGGGCCCGAGTTATGTTATTGCTTTCACTCACTTAACCATAGAATGTTGGAATCCCGTGAGCACATCTCAGGGTCCTTGTTTCCTCATTTGCCATAAATGGGAGCATTCAGAAAACGACTGAAGACCAAAATCAAACGGTCTGAACACATGGACCAGTCTGCTTAGCCTTAAAGTGCAGAGAGACCGATTATCTCATTTCAAAGCACTATCCCATTTCAAAGCACTATAGATATTTTTCCTGACTACAATTCAAACACGGAGTAAAATTATGTGGTGATAGCACACGGGGAAATATCAAAACCACGAGACTCGAATGTTTACAGATCTGTAAATTACGGTTTTTCCCCATTCTTTGAGCTGCAAAACTTGAAACAGTGTGGGATTTCCACACGGATTTCTGCATGCTTTGTGTCCTGAACTATAAGTGATAAAAACCGATGGATTTGTGCGGTAATTTTGAATAAATTCTAACGGCGCTTGAAACACAAATTTATGCGTAACCCGGAGAAACGTAAACCATGTGATGAGCGAAGCGTTATAACTGCAAGGAAATAATGTCGTTTGAAAAAACACACGATCTGTCTTTTGGTGCAGGAAGGCCAGATGTTTGCTCAGCAGAAAAGCAGGTGAATAATGTAACGCAGGGACAGTGGCGCCTGTAGTCCCTTCACCCTTCCCGGACTTGGGGGATATAAATAGCCGTAGGCGGGTGTAACCATAGTGCCGCGTTTGAACTCACAGGGCTGCATTTGGAAATCTGCCATCAGCGGCTTTGCCTGTTCAAAACGACTTTTAACTTGGGAATGGGCGTGACTGAAATTCGTGACACTCAGAGCCACCCGGCTGCGATCGTAACTGTAGCAGACTGGGGTGGCAGCGAGCATCTTTCACCGGTGTGTAAATTGCGCTCTGGTGGCGTTTACACAGATGTGTTAGGAATCAGTGTTCCTGTAAATAGCGCCACAATAAACGTCATTGCGCACCAAGCACATTGGCACCCGCCTCCGTTATCAGGGTTAGATTCCGTCCAGGTCCAATCCATTTTAATGCGAGAGGCAGGGCTCACCTCAGGTGACCGTGACGCCTGACGCAGACATCTGCCGCGCACGCAAGTGCATCTTTGGCATGGGAAGCAGGCGCGCTAGATCGATTGTTCCCGATGTGACTGCTTGTATTTCCGGAAAATTACACAATTTCTGAGGAGTGGCTGGATCTCAGCTTTTGAAAAGCTCAAGCGCGCGCGGAGATAGAACACAAGTTTCAGCTAAGTGTGTATTTGATGAGGAAGAGTGACAGATCCATTCATTAGGTCTGTCGCAGGGTCGGACTGGGCCAAAACACATAGGTCTAGTCACTAAAATGAAAGTGGCCCTCATTAGTAATCCAGATAGCTAACAAAGTGGCCCATGTTTGCAAATGAGTCCCTTTTTGGGTCTCCATGACCCAGCGCATGCGCTGGTCTGGCAAGAGTTATTGAGAGGGCTCCAAAAAGTGCTACCAGGCCAGCCTAGAGCTACAGTGCATGTGCGCGCGCGCGCGCGTGCCGCGCTTTACCGTGATCACTTTCACTTTCGCGGTCACACGGCCGCTTGCCATAGCCAATAGGCCTCGCTTTTGGGACCTTATAAGTAATTAGTTATGCAACTGTTGCATGGCTAAACACTTATAAGGTCCCAAAGGCGAGACCTATTGGCTATGCCAATGCTTGTTGAACTTGTAATGACGCGCTGTATGGGTATTTTGCTATATATCGAAGACTACATGCCTATCAATGGAGCCGGCTCTAACCCCGCCCCCCACCCCCCCCTGTCATTGGAGGGGATGACCTGAAGGACACGGACTCAGATCGTGCCTTGCTCTCGACACATAACTCCGAGGACTTCCAGCCCCTGGTTGCCTCCGGCACTTCTGCCGAAATCATTTAACTGCGCTAATGTTGGTGATATGGAACAGTGCCATGTGTGAGTCAAGGCTGTAACTGTAAGCTGCGCCTGCTCTATTGTTATTTTGCCTTTGGGGTCAGTTGTGACCTTAGTTACGGTGCTTGCCTTTTGGATGGTGTGATGTGAATGGGGCCGGACTGGCCGTAGCAGGCATTGGGCGTTTCCCTGGTGGGCCGCCAAGGTCGGGCCGGTTTTAGACCCCTGGGGGGGGGGGGGGGGGTTCTTAACAGGGCCCGGTGTTGCAGCATAGCATAGCATAGCTGCAATATCAGCCCCCTTATCAGCCCCCTGTAACAAAAGCAGCACATGGCTTTCCACTATGAACCCCCCCAGGGGCCATCCAAGCTCTTTGTCAGGGCCAGTTTCGGTTCCCAGTCCGGGCCTGGATGTACAGCTGGGAGGCACCATGGCTGGCGCGCTCCATCCCTGTACCGAAGTTGTGCGTGTGATGATAGCACGTGTTGAATGTTTGTTTAATGGTTTGGATGGAGAGTTGTTTTCTTCCTGTCCTGGGGTTAGGGGATTGGGTCGTTGAGTCATGGGTTCTTGGGCTTATATGGTGGATTGCCTCTGCCTCCCCCACCGGATTCCTGCCAAGGTGGTTACAAGCCGCTACGCAATGTGTGAAATTGGGTCTCCTGCCTGGGTAATTAAAGAGCCACTATCCTATTCCGTTATGGTATTCTCCGTGATCTATAATTTTATCAGCTGGAAAGTTAAGGGGTCTTAACAACATGGCCAAACGGTACAAGGTATATACATACCGAAAGAGAAGGGGAGCACATATAGCCCTCGTACAGGTGACCCATCTTACTGCCACGGAGAGGGATTCGATACGCAAGAGATGGCGGGGGCAGTTATACGCAGCTTTACACACTGCCTTTGCCAGATGGGTTCTGCTGTGGATCTGCCCGGGGGGGGGGGCATTCCAAACATGAGTGAAATGATCGACCCTGACGGGAGGTATGTGATAGTGACGGGTCTCCTTCTGGACTGTGACTTTTAACCATTGTTGGGATCTATGTTGTAACATAGACCAGGGTGGGATCTTTGCTGAATTGTCTAAAATCCTGGCCCCATATATGACCCAAAGTATCTCACTGGGTGGAAATGATAATAGTGTTGCAGATTGAATTCTTGACAGAGCCCACCTGCCGTTAGATGATTCCCTGGTTCATCAGCTGTCACAGGTTATCTTGAACTGGCAGCAGGGATGGGTGGACTCCTGGAGGCACCTGCACCCCGAGGTCAGTGATTACTCTTTCTACTCGGGAATGCATGAACTACATGCACGTCTTGATGCTTTCCTGTGCTCCCTGGAGGTCCACAGAGATGTACATCATATAGAATATCTATGTCAGATGGTCTCGGACCACAATCCAGTGTTACTCTCCCTAAATTGACACAGAGAGCATCAATGAATGCTGGACTGGCACATATGAGCCGGGACCTTGTGTTCCTACATACTATAGGAGAAGCTATACAGGACTACTTTGTAGACAATTAGGCTGCAACCACTTTGCCCCTGATCAAATGGATGCTTTTAAAGCAGTAATTAGGGGGCGTTGTACAGCTGAGATAGTGGGAGTATGGCACACACTGGAGGGAGAAGTCAAAACCCCAGAGAGGACATTAAGAGACCTGGACCTAGCGAGGCCTGGGAACCCGGATCTAAAGCAACAGCTCATGGATGCTAATGAGCTGCTGGAAGTCCAGACTGAGAAGCTCCACTGCTTTTACCATTGTGAATACATGATACGTGCCCAAACTGAGCACGATAATTAAGGCAGGGACCCTACTGGAAGGACTCCCAACCCCATGTTCAGGGGCTCCCTAATCCTAGAGGTAGAATTAGAATTAGGTGAGCGTCTCTACACCCATGACAACATAAATAGTAGATTTGTGAAGTACTATACAACACTATGCACCCCCACACCGCTATTGTCCCCCTAGATAATGGGACAACTTCTTGGGCTCAGTGGTATTCCTGATGCTTATGCAGGAGGAGGCAGATAACTTATGTGGTGCTATCATGCTTCAGGAGGTGCGGGTTGCTATCAAGGCCATGGCACGAGGCAAAGTCCCTGGGACCAATAGCCTGCCAGTAGAATTGTATGCAACGAATGCAGAGGAACTGTGAAAAAGTTGGTTGCCTTCTATGGTGCAGCCTAAGCGGCGGGTCGCTTGCCCATCTCCACCAGCAAAGCTTTAGTGGTCCCACTGATAAAACCAGGCTGCCCACATGATGTTAGTCAATACCGCCCCTTATCAATGCTTAACATGGACTATACAATTATCAGCTGGATATTGGGCATTCGCCTCTTAACTTTCATGTCCAAGTTGATCGATGCTAATCAAGCTAGGTTCATTTCAGGGCGTAACACAGCAATCAATATTCGCAGAATCCTTTCGATCCTCGAAGAGGAGTTCCTAGACTAACACAGGGCAGCGACTGAGGCAACTGACATCGAAAAAATCCTTTGATAGCCTACGTTGAGTTTCTATATTGGCTGATGTCGAAAATGGGTCTTGGACCTGGGTTCGTCCCGTGGACTAGGCTCCTTTATTCGGCACCTGCCACCCCAGTTTGAACCAGAATATGTATCTCTGACTCCTATGTTGTAGGACGGGGAACTATCAATCAATCAATCAATCAATCAATCAATCAATCACTCAATCAATCAATCAATCAATCAATCAATCAATCAATCAGTACATTTGTACTGTGCACTATTCACCCGTGAGGGTCTCAAGGCGCTGTGGGAGGTGGGGGGGGTGCTACTACTGCTCGAATAGCCAGGTCTTGAGAAGCCTCCTGAAGGTTAGTAGGTCCTGGGTCTGCTGTAGGTGGATGGGGGGGGGGGTGTTCCAGGTCTTGTCGGCGAGGTGGGAGAACGATCTGCCGCTGAGAGGAATTCCAACTTTCTCCTTTACTGTTTGCCATCACAGTTGAATCATTTGCTAGCAGCGCACGCTTTGGTAAGTCGTATTGGGGGTCAGAATTGCAGGGCATTTCAGACCACACCGCCATATATACAGATGACATGCTCTTGTTCCTGCGCGATGTGCGAGAGCACTCCTGCAGCATTTTGGAAGGGGAGGAAATATAGCTGAAGTGAGAGCTGACTTTCACCACAGGACAGCATGTCTTACCCTGATTTCTAACATGTACGTTTGTGCCATTTATATACCACATAAACCCTGGGGTATCCAAGCACTTGTTGCATCTGGTTGATGAGGTGGGAGCAGATCACCTTGACCTGTCCCTCCGGCTCACAGTAATTGACAGAACCATGCTTGGCTTTGATGGACTGAGTAGGCTTCAGACATGCCCTGGTGAATTTCCACCCACCTAGTTTTTTCCTAGCATTGCCGGGCTACCAACTTAAGTTGGGCCACTGACCTAAGGCTAGGGCTAAGAATGGGGAGCTTGTCCTGTAGTAAGGCATGGGAGCCGGGTCTGTGTGGGTGGGACTGTGTCTGTTCTGATGAACCATAAAAGCTGTTTTCCACTAGATGCATAGGAGTAGCATGAGGGAGTTTTTGAGCTTTCTGTGGCTGCTATTAATGTACTATTTTAGGAATCTTGTGGCCAGTAAATCCGTTTTTGGATAAGATAAAGCATGAAGGTTTCCAAGTTACATGTGTACAACTGTGTGCGCGCCCTGTAGCAGAACACAGAGACCCACATTCAGGATCAGGACATGTCTATGCAAATACCTCTTGCATCTGTAAAAGGGGAGGACATGCAGTTACCTGAAGAGTTACAAAAGAAGCTCAGATCTGTTTCTGTGACGTGAGACCTCAGTGTCTCATCTCATGAGAGGCACTCAGCGCCATGCCATGAAGTCATAATCATAACTATAAGGTATAATGGTACCACTACTGGTTGGAGAATGCATTTCCTGAAAATATAGTACTAGATGACGTCAGAGACTTTGATAATCTCGCAAGTCGAGAGAGGCACCAGGCCTGCTCCTTCCGGTGCCACTTTGCCACTTGACTTTGTTGTTCATCAGACATCTGTGCACCACTCAGCTGCCTATGCGGCCATGGCAGAAGACTCTACTGAAGCGCCTTAGGTTCATAGGGCCCGATTCACAGAACTAACTTAAGACAAAATCCTAAACTTACTACCATTTTGGTATTCACAGAAGGCACTTACTCATTTGGGTTTTCACAGAAGGCACTTACTCATTTCGGTATTCACAGAAGCTAGGAGTCCTAACTTTAGGACTCCTAAATGCCTTCTGTGAATACCGAAAGTCTTACAATTAGGATTTTTCTAAATTTAGGAGTAGGAAAGTTAGGACTCCAAACCTTAGGACTCCTAAATGCCTTCTGTGAATACCGAAAGTCTTAAAATTAGGGTTTTTCTCAGTTGAGGAGTAGTAAAGTTAGGACTCCTAACTTTGGGACTCCTAAATGCCTTCTATGAATACCGAAAGTCTTAATGTTAGGTTTTTCTCAGTTTATGAGTAATAAAGTTTAGGACTCCTAACTTTACTACTCCTGAACTGAGAAAACACCTAACTTTACGACTTTAGGTGTTCACAGAAGGCCTTTAGGAGTCCTAAAGTTAGGAGTCCTAACTGTACTACTACTAAACTGAGAAAAATCCTAATTTTAAGACTTTCGGTATTCACAGAAGGCATTTAGGAGTCCTAAAGTTTGGAGTCCTAACTTTACTACTCCTAAACTGAGAAAAATCCTAATTTTAAGACTTTCGGTATTCACAGAAGGCATTTAGGAGTCCTAAAGTTAGGACTCTAACTTCTGTGAATACCGAAATGAGTAAGTGCCTTCTGTGAATACCATAATGGTAGTAAGTTTAGGATTTTGTCTTAAGTTAGTTCTGTGAATCGGGCCCTTGATACTTAATAATGGATATAGGGAAATCTACTTAATAATGGATATAGGGAAATCTACTTAATAATGGATATATTGCTATCTACATGCCCACATACAGAGCACCATTATAATAGGTGAACGTAGAAATTGTAATCTACAGTGTTATTTGCAGTGTTTAGAAAGAGCGGAAAGTTAGTATGAAGCACTACATAAACACATTATTGTTATTTGCGAGTCTCGACAGGGAAGCTCAACAGCCTGTGATTCTGGGCAATTCACTTAATCTCCCCGTGCTTAAAAAACATGAATGTGTCCATCTGTAACGCAACTGATGCTCATTTAAAACGCTCTGATACCTTCTGGTCGAGTTTGCGCTACATAAAACTACCCCCCAACCCCCCCAAAAAAACAAAAAAAAATGCAGAGGTTCATCAAAACAAGCATAGAAACATGGCCTGTTTATTAAAATGTGAAGTGCCAATGAGGTTGCCATCTTGTTTGAAAGTCCGCCACATGGTAGACAGGCACTAATGTTCTGCCTGCTGGCGCGTGACTGTTTGTGTACAGTCATTGGGGCACTTCGCCCTAACCGTATAGCTTCCAGACTCTGCTTCTCTGCCCCATCGCCAAGAACACCCTATTAATCTCGCAGCAACATGTGCAATTCATATCTAAGAGTGACACATCTCGAGCAGGGTTTGAGGGTTATTGGTGCAAAAAGGTTATTGGCGAGGTACTTAACCACGTGTATAACTGACGTCTTCATTTCTGAGAACAATCTGCCCCCGGGAAGAATATGTTATTTCCGTGACTCATGGGTGCCACACTGCCACCTGTAGAAACGCAATAGCCAGCCGGCCAGCAGAGCGTCTGAACCTGTTCCCAGTAGATTCCAAGACATAAGGGGCAGCCATGTTTATCCACACTTACCACCCTATTGTTACCAGGTGAAAAACTGAAGGCTGCCTCATTCCAATGTACTGTCTCATTTTCCTAAAATAAAAGTACCGTTTTGTGGTATGCAGAGGTTGTTCCACTAATGCAATTTGCATCTCTAAGGCCCTCATTACTGGTTAGCTATTACCAGTGTTTTTATCGGCACTACGAGTCATGCATAGATTTCTCACTCACGTGCTGCCCTTTTCTCCGTACAAATATCAACAGTTAATTTCTGGTGAAATGTGTTCCGGAAATAAATGCAAGAATCTGAGTTTTGCAGCTGCTCGCTGGAAATCGGGCAGTTTTACTGCATTACCGTTCACTCTCATTTGCCGATCTCCTACTAAGGATGTAATACTACACCAGTTAATAAATACACCCAGCAATGCTGGTATTTCCCCAAGTGGTATCACCACAGCACTCAAAAGCGTAATAATTCATAATCAGGGCCTCACAGTTATTAATTCCTGCATCTGTCTAACAACACATTCAAGTATGCAGCACCCACAATGAAATACATCACCTTCCTGCATATTTTGCCTAATATAAGTGTTCTGCTGCAGGAGAAGTACAACCCTTCCTAATTTTTTCTGGGGGTGGCAGCACCACATTAGGGTCACTATGTTTTGTACTGTCATGTCCCCACTCGCAAATGTTTCTGAATGGTTTCCCTCTTTTCATGATTTCAAGCAGTGGGGTGATCTATTGTGCTCGACCAGTGTCGTCATAGGGTGGGCAGGAGCTATTGTGCCCCAGACCCCGTGGTTTCCAGGGCCCGTGCTTCTTCATTATTATTTATAGATTTTTAAGTAAAAGCAAGTTTGCAGTTTTCATTAATGAAGTGCCAGGTTATACGGCCATACCACAAGATGGTGCCAGATACCATGTTTTCTCTTGCCCTCCAGTACCTTTTTCAGGTTTTGCCTAGGCAAAGCTTGCGCTGTCTCTTCGAGACATGCTGTTTTCAGGATATGGGCATTAAGATCGGCCCATTTTCCGCCCATTTTTTTAATTGGCTCTTGTTACTGTCCATTGTAAATGGTGGCTTTTCATTGGCTAATAGGCTTAGTAGTCCCTCCTTAGTACCGCCTTTTCTATTGTTGTAAACTCCCATGTGGACTTCCCCTGTTACATGTGTTGTTACCCGGTATGTTTTATTTACAGTCTGTGAGCACTACTTTTTTAAAGGACTTTCTCCAACCTGCTGTTGTAGGCAGGACACTCTCTCCTGCAACTGCTTGTTTTGCAGTTGTAGCGTGAACCCGACCGGAAGCTATTGCAGTGCTTTACGTAAGCACCTGTTTTCTAGTTATAAAGTGGATGCTCGCCGCGTTTGTGCTTTAATAATGGCAGCTGCGGATCTTTTTTGTTTGCTGTGGGCTCTCCCAACTCAATGTTTTTTTTTCCCCTTTTGCAGCTTGATCTTTATCAATGGCGGCTGCATGCATTTTCTTTTGTTGCACGCAACTCACCTAACTCAACTCTTGTGGCTTTATTGGCAGCATGGCATGCCATACTTGATCTTTAACAATGGTGCCCAAGGATGATCTTTGGAGCTGAGAAGGGAGCGGTAGGCTAACTCGCGCGATCCCATTCGGTCTTGGGTCCTGCTGGGGGAATGCTGGCAGGCGGGTTTGATTTTCCATGTTCTTGCCCGCGCCGCTTCCGTCTCTATGGGCGGACGAGGTTAACTCGCGAGCAACTCCCATGGCCCAGGTTTGGGGCAGGGTTAGCAAGAGGTACCCACACTGGTGACGCAGCGCCACCTCCCCTCGAAACCCAGCCGCCCTCCCAGTACTTATGTTGTTGGCGGAATTAGCAGCTGGAAGAAAAGACTAGAAGTTGCCTAGCCATGGCGGGTGTCCTACAAGTAGGTCATAAGTGACCTACTTGTAGGACACCCCCGCGCCGCACGGCCACCAGCTGCTGCGTGTGCCCCCTCCGCCTTGTGCCTCGCTGCCCGGCTGCTGCCGCTTGACCACGCCCCCTCCCTCGAGCCTCGAGGTCCGTGGTTGCTCCTGTGCCCTGCTGTCTTCTGTCAACCTTAATTAGATCTGTATTCTTTATTTTGTGTGATTGCTTCATTTTTTTCTTAAATTGTCAGCATTGTCGTCTTCTGTCCCTCTGTTCCCTCCCCGCTCCCCGCTTCCCGCCACCGCCGCTAAGCCCCGCCCCTTTTGCCTTCTGTATCCCTCCCCGCTCCCGCCTCCCAGCTGCCCCGCCCACCCGCGCACTTGGCCATATATGGCGACCGTGCGACGCAGGTGAGTGTGACCTACTTGTAGGACACCCCCGCGCCGCACGGCCACCAGCTGCTGCGTGTGCCCCCTCCGCCTTGTGCCTCGCTGCCCGGCTGCTGCCGCTTGACCACGCCCCCTCCCTCGAGCCTCGAGGTCCGTGGTTGCTCCTGTGCCCTGCTGTCTTCTGTCAACCTTAATTAGATCTGTATTCTTTATTTTGTGTGATTGCTTCATTTTTTTTTCTTAAATTGTCAGCATTGTCGTCTTCTGTCCCTCTGTTCCCTCCCCGCTCCCCGCTTCCCGCCACCGCCGCTAAGCCCCGCCCCTTTTGCCTTCTGTATCCCTCCCCGCTCCCGCCTCCCAGCTGCCCCGCCCACCCGCGCACTTGGCCATATATGGCGACCATGCGACGCAGGTGAGTGTGACCTACTTGTAGGACACCCCCGCGCCGCACGGCCACCAGCTGCTGCGTGTGCCCCCTCCGCCTTGTGCCTCGCTGCCCGGCTGCTGCCGCTTGACCACGCCCCCTCCCTCGAGCCTCGAGGTCCGTGGTTGCTCCTGTGCCCTGCTGTCTTCTGTCAACCTTAATTAGATCTGTATTCTTTATTTTGTGTGATTGCTTCATTTTTTTTTCTTAAATTGTCAGCATTGTCGTCTTCTGTCCCTCTGTCCCCTCCCCGCTCCCCGCTTCCCGCCACCGCCGCTAAGCCCCGCCCCTTTTGCCTTCTGTATCCCTCCCCGCTCCCGCCTCCCAGCTGCCCCGCCCACCCGCGCACTTCGCCATATATGGCGACCGTGCGAACGCGCAGCGGTCACGCGCAGCGGGCGCGCCGATTGTGCGCCGAAGGCGCGCCAAAGGTAAGCCCGTCTGCGCCCGTCCGCGCCTGGACCGTGCCCAATGCCAGGACCCCTGGCCCTCGAGGACCCCGACCGACCCGCCTGACGTACAACGCCGCCACCCTCATCGCACTCAACACCGGCCGAGCCCCGGGATGCTGCAGAGCCACCCCACGACGCGTCCACGGACCCTTCAGCTGCAGCACCTGCAAGTTCACCTGCATCCGGACCTGCCCGACACCAGCACCTGCCATGCCGAACACCAGCAGCAACCACCTCAAGTGCATCCTGCTCAACACCCGCTCCGTCCACAGACACGCCATCGAACTCTGGAACCTCATCGACACCACAGCCCCCGACGTCGCCTTCATCACGGAGACCTGGATGAACGCCTCCTCAGCGCCCGACATCGCCATCGCCATCCCAGAAGGATACAAGATCACCCGGAAGGATCGCAACGCCAACCAGGTGGGAGGAGGCATCGCCATCATCCACAAGAACACCATCCGCATCACGACCAGCACCGACAACTCCCCACCCTCCGCCGAACACCTGCACTTCCAGATCCACACCGACCCGAAGACCACCCTCAGAGGCACCCTGATCTACCGACCTCCGGGACCACGCACTCAATTCAGCGAGGACATCGCCGACTTCGTCAGCCCGCACGCCCTCCCCTCCGCCGACTACATCCTCCTGGGGGACTTCAACTTCCACCTGGAGAACAACAACGACTGCAACACCAGCACCCTGCTCGACAACCTCGCCAACCTTGGACTCAAGCAGCTGGTGTCCACCCCCACCCACCTCGCCGGACACACTCTCGACGCCATCTTCTCATCCAGCAAAGACATCGCCTTCAGCCACGCCACAGAACTCCACTGGACGGATCACAGATGCATCCACTTCACCTTCAGAAGAACGACGATCCACCACCACCAGCAACAGGCTGCCCGAAGAAGCTGGAACAAGATCACAGCCGACCAGCTCGCCGCCTCCCTGAGCCAGCACCCTCCGGCCAGCTCAGCGAACCCCAGCCAGGCCGCCGACAACCTCACGAAGTGGATCAGCGACTGCGCGGACGAACTCGCCCCACTGAGGACCCCGCCCAGCAGACCCGGCAGCAAGAGAGCCCCATGGTTCACCGACGAACTCAAGAGCTCCAAGAAGAACTGCCGCGCCCTCGAGAAAGCCTGGAGAAGGGAACCCACGCCGGACAACGGGACCACCCTCAAGCTCGCCACCCGGAAACACCACCAACTGATCCGCATCGCCAAGAAGACGGCTTTCAAGAACCGACTGGACAACAACGCACACAACTGCAAGGAACTCTTCAACATCGTGAAAGAGCTCTCCAACCCCAACGCCGGAAGCAACGACATCACCCCTTCGCAAGACCTCTGCAACTCCCTCGCCTCCTACTTCCACAACAAGATCGCGGACATACACAACAGCTTCAGCACCCATCCGACCCACGCCACGACCGCAGCAACGCCACCCACCACCACCCTCCACGCCTGGACCCCGGTCAACACCGAAGACACCGTCCACACGATGAACTCCGTCCACTCCGGATCTCCGACCGACCCCTGCCCTCACCACGTCTTCAACAAAGCCGACGCTGTCATCGCACCCCACCTGCGGGACATCATCAACACCTCATTCGACACCGCCACCTTCCCCGAGAGCTGGAAGCACGCCAAACTCAGCGCTCTACTCAAGAAACCTACAGCAGACCCCACCGAACTCAAGAATTACCGCCCCATCTCTCTACTCCCGTTTCCAGCCAAAGTCATCGAGAAAACCGTCAACAAACAGCTGGCCGCCTTCCTCGAGACGAATGGATCCCTCGACCCATCGCAGTCCGGATTCCGTGCCAACCACAGCACCGAGACCGCCCTCATCGCTGCCACTGACGACATCCGAGCCCTGATGGACAACGGGGAAACAGCGGCCCTCATCCTCCTAGACCTCTCCGCGGCTTTCGACACGGTCTGCCACCGCACCCTAGTACAGCGCCTCAGCAACGTCGGAATCCAGGAGAAGGCGCTGGAATGGATCGTCTCCTTTCTCGACGGAAGAACACAAAGAGTCCGCCCACCACCGTACAAGTCAGAGGCCACCGAAGTCATCTGCGGCGTCCCTCAGGGATCCTCACTGAGCCCGACTCTCTTCAACGTCTACATGAGCCCTCTCGCGGCCATCGCACGCCAACACAACCTCAACATAATCTCCTACGCCGACGACACCCAGCTGATCCTCCCCCTGACCAACGACGACCCCGCCGCCGCCAGAGCCAACCTGCACGAAGGGATGAGAGAGGTAGCCGAGTGGATGACGACGAGCCGCCTGAAGCTGAACTCAGATAAGACGGAGGTCCTCATCCTGGGCTCCTCGCCCTCCGCCTGGGACGACTCCTGGTGGCCCCCCGCCCTGGGCACCGCACCCAAACCGACAGACCACGCACGCAACCTGGGTTTCATCCTGGACTCCTCCCTCTCCATGACCAGGCAAGTCAACGCCATCTCCTCATCGTGCTTCAACATCCTGCGCATGCTTCGGAAGATCTTCTGGTGGATCCCCACAGAGACCAGGAAGACCGTCACCCAGGCCCTCGTCACCAGCCGACTGGACTACGGCAACGCACTCTACGCCGGAACCACCGCCAAGATCCAGAAGAGACTCCAGCGCATCCAGAACGCCTCAGCCAGACTCATCCTCGACATCCCACGTCACAGCCACATCTCCGGACATCTAAGAGACCTGCACTGGCTCCCGGTCAACAAGAGAATCACCTTCCGCCTCCTTACCCACGCACACAAAGCTCTCCACGACCAAGGCCCGAGCTACCTCAACAACCGAATCAACTTCTACGCTCCCAAACGCCACCTCCGATCCGCCAGCCACGCCCTCGCCACCGTCCCACGCATCCGCAGAACCACTGCTGGAGGAAGGTCCTTCTCCTACCTGGCCGCCAAGACCTGGAACTCCCTCCCGGCCGACCTGCGCCTGACCCAAGACCACCTCTCCTTCAGGAAGGAGCTCAAGACCTGGCTGTTCGAGCAGTAGCGGCACCCCCCCCCCCCCCCAAGCGCCTCGAGACCCTACGGGTAGGTAGTGCGCTCTATAAATTTCTTTGATTGATTGATTGATTGAAATGGTACAAGTGCCAGACTGGCTATTACGTCTCTTCTGCCCGAGTTTATTTTGTTTGGTTTTTATCCAACTTTGTTAGCCGCAGTGTGTGAACAAACACTTTTAACTTTCCACAATATATACTGCAAGCGTTGGCTAAAAAGCAGTTTTGGTATTTGCATGTTCTTTTGCGTTTTAATAAGGAGGTTACGAGTTGTGTGGTGGTTGGCACAAGTAAAACAGTAATTGCTGGTTTGCAAGTGGTTTCGGTTGACACGTCCAGCCAATGCTGGCTTTTTAGCCAACTATACTTTTGGTTATGGGAAATGCAATTTTACATTATAAGCATAGGTAAGTACTGTCCAGGCTTTTTAGGTCTCGCCTAGGCAGAGAGCTAGGAACATTCCTCCCCCTTCTAAACTCTTTAGGTAGCTTGCCCACGCACTAGCAAACAAGCGGCATTATTAAAATCAGCACTTGCAGCTTTCATTTTGTCCACATGTTAATTTTACTTTATGCGGCTGCATTCCTAACTCCCATCCCTACGCTACATTTAAACGTCGACACGCTCTCACTTGTAGCCCTTTCCCAGAGCAATTTTTATTTTTTTCCAGCCAGCATATTACGTTTGCTTCCCCTCCCTCATAACCTATTTCCCATTTTCAGGTTCTTCAGCGCCGCAAGGTCTTATAAATGGCAATAACACTATGCAAATATCATCACTCCACTGCATACAAAAAAGAAAAGTAAATGACTGTCATTTTCAACACCAAAAGCGCTAGCGTTCACAAATGCGCAACGTAATACTTTACAAATGCTCAGAAACAGGTGAGTGATTCAGCATCTAAACTGTTGCACTGGAAGAAATGCCGCTTTGCATCTGAAAACACCTTAGTGGTGAATTTGGACTCCACCACCTAAGTTTAAGGCTGAGCATGAACGTAGATGTGAAGCAAAGAAAACAAAATGTGGCAAAGTGTGGGCTATCCCACCCCGTGAGGTAGGGCACCTAGAAATGGCCCTTTCTCTAGAATTGAACCCCTACATGAACTTTCTTACAGGGTGGGTATGTCTAGTCAACAGCGAGTGCTGGACAGTTGCAAAGAAGCATACAAGCCTCCATCACTCAACACACCGTTTGCGGTGTGTGGCATAATACAGTGCTTTTATGCCACACACCGGAACACAGTGTTTTTCTTACTGTATTAAAATACAAACCAGCGACCCAGTTGATAAAAGGTTTCTCCATCAGAAGGTGAGATGTATACATAAAGTACGCATGTCTTACCACTGATTTCCAAGAATAGGCCAGGAATACTCCAAAAGTAAGGGCCTGATTAGGATCTTGGCGGACAGGGTTACTCCGTCACAAACGTGACGGATATCCCATCCGCCAAATTACAATTCCGTTATAACCTATGGAACCTGAAACACGGCAAACGGAATATCCGTCCCACTTGTTACGGGGTATCCCATCTGCCAAGATCGTAACCAGGCCCTAAGTCACAACAATATATTTGTGCATCTACCATCTGCTTTTGCGAGAATGTTTTTTGTGCAGGAGTTGTATGCACAAGTCACATTCCATAGGACAGCAGAGCAGTGTGAATTGGTGTGCAACCACAGATCATTTGTGCATCTTCTCCAGTTTGGCTCTGTCCCCACCTTCATAATTCATTTCCTCCCTATTTTTAGAATATGTAAAGTGATTATTAACACATTTTGGATTTTCTCAGCATAATGCAATAGCAGCTGGTACCATTCTCAGGTCTGTGGGTTCAAAACGTATTCACATGGGAAGGATTAAAGGCTGACTTGGCATTACCAGGATACAGTCTCTTTCATTTTGAGGTGCTCATGGTACAACCTCATCTTTTGGAGTCTGAAAAGTGTACCCTGCAGGTAACAGGCTTCAATGTTGATTCCGTAACTCAGTGAGCCCTTTTATCAACATAGTAAAGCTGTAGACTTATAATTGTTCAGTGAGCAAAGAAACACTTGTAACGGTTCAATAATTAGATGTACTGGCAATTAAAATTTCAGATACTGGGACCAAATGTAATGATTCTGGCCAGTATCCCCACGTCAATTAGCGGCCATTATAAGCTGCTGGGCCAGGAATCGGAAAATCAAGCGCGACACAAAATTAAAGTGTCCATTTCCACAAGCAGTCCTCAATTCCATGCACATGTGCCTCCTGCTCAGAGCAGGAGAGAAATGTTTGCAGAAACACATTTCATTTACCTCGGTATATTCGGCAATACTTGTATTAGATGCCCCTCCGCCATCTTGTAATGGGGTAGTAAGAGTATGTGTGAGCCGAAGGGAGATGGCATACTGTTCGGTCCGGGGGCTCCTTACTGGCATGGAAGTCTCTGTTTCTATATCAGTGTGAAGCTTGGACACTGTGCTTTGATCACATGCACAATAACCTCTTTATAGTAGATGGAAAAATAACACGGCAATATCTGCATTGATCGGGCAACACACAGCTACAAAACAAGCCTTTAATGTACCTACGTTCTTCATTTAGACTGGAAATGAGACCGAAAAGAGATAGCCAAACAGGTGCTAAACTTGTTTTAATTGTCAGATTTAACAGCTCAATTAGCTGTAATTACAATGTCTTCAATCCAGCTCCTGTATCTACAATGATGTGGATTCCGTCAATTGCTCTCATTTTAGGCAGAGAAGAGAACTGAGGCACAGGGAGATTGTGATTTGCCGAGGATCACACAATTCAGCCAAACTCAGGATTATAAAACAAATATTCTCTTTACACCGAGGAGAAGTTAGCCACAGGCCCACTCCTCCTCCCCTATATGCTAATGTACAGGATAAGGCAGTCGACGTTTATTAATCCTCTACCAGACACTCCCTGACCCTTTCTCTTGCACTTGTTCCTGCCTTCTGTTTCTGATGGTTTTGCAGTCTTTTGATTCCTATGACTTTCCGATCTGAGTGTTTTCCGCTCTCTTGCACTCTGTAAATATCTGGTATGAGAAAAGCAAGTGACGGTCCCCAAATATAAGCGGCCCCTACACCGGCAACCACCGGCTCAAATTAACAGCACTTGCATCTTTTTTCAGTGCAAAATGTATTCTTGCATCCAATATAGACACGTGGACACATTTTGTGTAAACGTATAGCACTAAACAATGGATTTGGGCATTGGAAACTAGATATAATTTCACATAACTTCCCCAAAATCCCCAGAAGACTGCCCTGGAGCTTGAGGCCTACCTTGCTTTTAAGGGGACTGCCCTACTGCAAACAGAGGACATCCCTGCTGCTAGAGGTCTGCCTTGTTCTCCACGGGACTACCTTGCTGCTTGAGGCCTGCTCCGCTCTTTGGGAAGGAAGACTGGACCTGCTCCTATCATCACCAGGCTAACCTGAGCGGCTCCAAAGGTCAGTTGGCTGACCTCATGTTTTGAGCTATGGGCAGTAGTGGCCGGAATGGCTCGCGGGTGGGGGGAATTGCACGCAGTGGGGTCATGCGGAGGGAGGGGGTTCACGCAGAGGGAGGGGTTCGCGCAGAGGTTGGAGGGTCGCGCAGAAGTTGGAGGGTCGCGCAGAAGGAGGGGGGTCGCGTAGAGGGAGGGGGTCGCGCAGAGGGAGGGGGATCGCACAGAGGGAGCGGGGGGTCACACAGAGGGAGGGGGGTCATGCGGGGAAGGGGGTCTTAGTTTTAAAAAAAAAATGTAAAGCCTACATTTCCACCGGGTCACGCATCCTCACTGCTCCTGCTCTCCCACTCTCCTGCCTCCGACAGGAACAAGAAGCAGACAGCCAGGCTCTTTCCCCTAAGCCAATCACAACGCTGCATGCAACGTTGTGATTGGTCTGGAGTGCCGTGACACGGCGCTCCAGCCAGGGGCTAGGGGGGTTTGAACGTTTTCCATGCAGGCTGCATTTGGATGGAGGACAACGTGCGCACAACTGGTTTGGGCAGCCCAAGAGGGCCAACCAAACAGTCTTTGCGCAGTCAGGAATGGGCAAACCACTCCTCCCCTGCTTTGAGAGCAGAGCAGCCCCACCCACCCGCTCGCCCACAATGCAAGAAAGCAGGGAGCGATGCTCCTCTGCCCTAGGCTATGGGGACTGATAGGGGGACCGCCCCTGGCTATGGGGAGTGACGAAGCTCCAGAGGCCTTCCTCCAACTGCCCAGCTGACCTGCTGCAACTGGATATGCCTCGATCTGCAACTGGACCTACCTAAGCCCTGCTGGTCTCTGCTAGAATGAATCCCTGATCCCCAAGAGGTGTCTCCCCAGGTCCTGTACTCTTGACTGATTACAGAGTGCACTTCTCAGTACTTCTCAGTACAGAAAAGAGAATCCCTGAAGATTTGGACTCTTTGCAACTGCGAACTGATCCATTTGCTCTGAAACTTTGCTGCCTGCAACAACCCCCAATGTGAAGCTCTGGTGAACCCAACTCGTCATGCTACAATGACCGCCAGCAAACGTTGGCAACACAAGATCTGCACTTCACGCTACAGCCAGCAACATGAAGCTGCAGCAAGGACCTTCTGTGACACCTGACCAGATCTTCGTGCTACAGTGAAATCCACCCATGACGCCGTGCTTATTCTTTGTACTACAGCGACTACCATCTGTGACAATCTCCATGCTTCTTGTGGCCTCCTCCACCACAAATGGAACTGTTAGCACCGGACTATGAGAAGGTACATTTTTCAGTGAGACTAATGTGGTCCCTGTATCCGGTGCATACACCATCGTGTTCAGCCTGCTCTTGTGACTTTACCTTGGTCTAGCATGACCAGATGACTGGAAGATGTGCTTTGTGCCTAAGGGTGCTACACTTACTTATAACTTTGAAAGTGAATTCATTCAGTTCTACTGATTGGATTTCTGTCATTCTGGTATCGTTTAGCTTATTCAAATGTACTCTATGAGGCATATTTACAAGGAAGTGGTGGCGCGCGGCGTTACCCTCCTCAGCTTAATGCAGCACTCCGCCACTTCAGAAACGCAGGGCTGCACCGTATTTACAAGATTACAGTGCAGCCTTGCGTTTCCCCATGTGCTGGAGCTAATTTAGCTGACTAGCGCCAATGCAGGCACCCTTGCACCAGAGTGCAAGGGTGCCTGCTTGGAGGGGAATGATTGTTTATGTGCAGGTAGGTGTCCCTTCCTGCACATAAACAATCTGGAATGGCTAAATGCAGCACTCATAGAAGATGCAAAACGACATTTTTTTATGATTTTTTATGTGCAGGAGGCACACCTTCCTGCACATACACAATCATTCATGGTGTTTTGCTGCTTCGATGAGAAATTAAACATTTCTCCTCGTTTCACCAGTGTAAGATTAGGTTTTCCCAGGTCTTAATTTTGGCGCTGCCCCATATTTACGCCACCCTTGTAAAGATGGGGCAGCATCAAAAGCGATTAGTGTTGCGGTGGATCGCCCACCACAACACCCATTGCCTGCCCCTTTCATGCTAAATATAGTATGAAAGGGTGCATTATTTACAAGGCATCGTTAAGCCACGTTAAGTGGCTTAACGCTGCCTTGTAAATAAGGCAAAGCCCATATCGCCACAGGCACGTCACTAAAAGTGACGTTTCTATAGCGATAGGGGCTTGTAAATATGCTCCTATGTTCCTAAATTGGTTTGGGATTTTTTGTGTTGTATTTTCACTTTATTACTTTTAGTGTGTTGCATAAATACTTTACAGATTGTCTCTAAGTTGAGCCAGACTGCTTTGTGCCAAGCTATCAGAGGGTTAAGCACAGGTTAATACTGTAACTTTTGTGGTTCACCTTGACAAGGTTGCTTAAGTAGGTTTTTCACCCCCTCAATCAATAGCCCACTTTCTTACACTGAGGATGCACAATGCAATGCTCACCTCGCCTTTCATGGATATATTAAGGAAGGATAGGCCTTTGATCCATCTACTTTAAATGCCTGGTAAGATTTACTGAATTATCAGAGGTAACATTGATGCACATGGTTTTGGAATACTCGAGATGCTAACACTCAAGCATATGTTGTTATATATACCTGGACCTGCAGCTAGGCTGGTCATTATTTAATAGTTCTACGAAAAGATCCAGAACTAGGTATAATATAAAACACTGTCTCAATTGTACACTATCCCAAACAGATGATCATTGTGACATGCAGCACTGACTGACTTTGCTACTAGGAGGGACTATTACTATAAATGTATGTAGAAAGGTGGCCATTTCATATACAAGGGGCCTCGTAGATCCTGCTTATAGCTCCCCCTGGGCTCCCCATATTAAGGAACTGAAATAATGGTACTTTTCTGAAGGCCCTTCCATTTTCTATTGTAGAACATGTCATGCTTGGTGCCTAACACTTAGGTGCCCCAAGCCAAGGGGCATGTCAATGAGCCAACTCGCTCCCCCAGTGTAGAGCTGCAGGTTGAGAAGAGGGTCCGGTGGAAAGTATGTATGTTGTAAGTATAGTGCTATGTTCACCCTAAGTGGCCAAGGGTATGCCCAGACATGGGTCCCTAGCTCACCGTGCCACTGGTTTCAAGCTAGCCTGGCTGATGAGGGTTGATACCCTAAAATGGTCCCAGAATGCTTATTTCCGGTCCAGAGAGTTTCCTGGCCTGGCAGTTCAGGCTGGACTGTTCCTGTGAGGAGCAGGGTTAAGACTGATTTGCATATGGCTAGGTCCAAACTAGGGTGGCGAAGGGAGCACAATGGATTCAACCCAGATCTCTTGAGTGGGGGTAAGTGGTTGAAAAGTTTCAATACTCTGTTCATCATCTTTTTGTGTTCGCGTAGGTATAGTGCAAACATTGCTAGAAAGCAACAGAACTGAGGTAGTACAACACAACCAGTGGAACTAGTGTCCAGGCAGGCTATCAGCATTCCACATTCAGTGGGATTGAGGAATGAAGCTCATTTCCTGGCATTAAGAGAAGATGCTCAGGTTGGACTGTTAGAGATGAATGACAGGATCAATGGGATGTTCTTGAAGTTCACTGAGTAATTAGTAATAAGCCCCAAAGAGTGAATAAAAAGGTACTAATCCTACAGTGAAAAGATGTGTACCATAGATTTATGTTTCTCGGTCACAGAAATTGTTTACTGATATCCTAAGTGGAAGGGAGAAATAATGTAGAATTAGTGATTCTTGCAAATACTTGTCCAAAGTTTGGATAAAAGCTATACGTAGTGGACTGAACATCTGCTAGACTCTGTGCAGATTTCACCTAGTGGTAAGCTGATGTAGTTATGCCCAAACCTGGGTCTTAGATTAATTCAGATGATAGATAATTGCAAACAGACGTAATGTGATAAACTTATCAAACGATATGACTAAAATGAGTATAAAATAAAAATATATACAAACTCCAACAAGGGCATCGATAATCCCCCACTTTAGCAGCTACAGCAGATGTGGGCCTCTTCTGTCTGCAACTTGACAGACAAAAGTTCATAATTAACGCTATATTAAGAAACAAAGATGGATGCCTATATAAGGGAAAGAAGGACAGAAGGTTGAAAGGAAGGAAAGGTGAAAGGAAGGAAGTGTGAAAGAAAGGTAGGAAGGGTAATAGGACATATAGATGGATGAGTAGGTGAAAAGATGAATGAATGGATTGGTGGGTGGGTGGACATGTGAAAGGGTGGCAGAGTAATAGGAAATTTGAAAGGATGGATGAATGGGTAAATCAATGGATGGCTGTATGAGTAGATGGATGTATTGAACGACAGAATATAAAGGTGAAATTGTGGATATTATCGGTGGGTTCAACAGTAGAAGGATGAGTGGATAGATGCTTAGATGGAAGAGATGAGGGAGGTCTTCTAGGGAGGGTTGGGTTCACTTGCATCACCTGTTTGATGCCATCAGAACATTAATTCAAAGTAGTGGCATTTTAATTTTCTGGCTACTCCCTACAGGGTCAGGCAGACTCAAGCTGATAAATAGTTATGTGTTTTAAGATATATTAAAAGTTAATGTTTTACACCCAGAACAGTAGTGGACAGTTTTTTGTTTCTGTAGTGAGACGAGAAAAGAATGACATCAATGGTGTCTTTGGTTATTATTCAAGTTGAGCAATTACATGTGCAAAGTGGAGGCATTGGGGTTAGAGAAATGCATTTATATATCTGTATGAACAAACAAAACCTGCTCTACATGGTATGGGTAGAGTTTGAGAGCTCATGTCGACATAGCATTGGTTACGCTGTGAGACCCCATCTTGTGCTTTACCATACAGTGTCATGAAAAAACACTGGAAAACCTGCCACACTGTCCAGTTCAGTTGCAAGAGGTTCTTCATCTAAAGACAAATTAAGAGCATGCTTTGGGAGAGCCAACAGATCTGGTGTAGGCTGCCAGCCTTTTGACTGTGTCAATGTTTGTATGTGATGTAATTCTTTTTGCAAAACTTTGTTTGGAACACTGGCCCTCGTCAATCTAAAAGCAGCTGTGGCTAAAAGCAAAAATATTTTTTGTGGTCTCAAAAAGAAAACATTGTCATGGTAGTCCCTGGCACTTAAGGGAACTAATTTGTGTATAGATGTGCTCCTTGTGAAAGAGCAGCATACCATCACTCACAGTGAAGTCAGCCAATGGCTTAAGTGGTCTGAGCCAATGCCTCATGCGCTATGCTGTAGTTGGCAGAAGGAAACGGTGGCTTACACAATAACAGACCAATGGATGAAGAGCACGGGCGTACAGCCCCTTTTGGTAATGATATTACCAAATCAAAAGGTCTTGGCTAACTCCAAATCTAAACATTGGTACCAAGGGGTCAAAGTACAGTACATACATTTAAATGTATGGCTACGCTCCTTTAGAGCTGGAACATGGCACACCACCCAGCCCTAAACCCAGACCCACAACATGCAGCCCACCGAATACCTAAATGGCCAACCCAGACCTGGATCTGCACTCATCCATCCACAAAATAATAAACATTGGCAAGATCAGAAAAAAATGCCTCTAATGGCCACTGCAATTCATTATACGAAAATGTAACTAGTGCCTAATTTTGATAAATATCCTAAGAACTGATTGGAACTTACGATTCGGCTTGTCACCTAGTCTCCCTCCTAAATTGTTGATTAGCTGCTTACTCAGTGGTGGCTGGTGACATTTGAAAGCAGTGGCGCGTACATTTTTTGCCGTATGGCAAGCGAGCAAGCACGAACAACTTAAGAGGGGTTCGGGGGGTTCTCCCCCAAGACAATTTTGAACAAAAGAGTGGACAAATGGTGCATTTTCAAGCAAACTTGAGGAAGCAGGAAGGTTAATAAAGCAATACGATTGAAATATTTATCATTTAAGAAATTGCCAATTTTTATGCGTTAACCAGAAGAGTGCCCGCGCTTTTACTAAATGGCCTGTCAGCACTAAAACGAGTTTGTTCCAGCAACCGCTTTTCAATAAAGAATCTTCAGTCTGTTCTTGTTTTCCTCAGAAGATCCCTCAGCGTTCTGGTCTGTTTTAATGCAATTTCTAAACCATTTTAATATGCAAAGCCAGAGTTTCCCAATATTTATCTTCCTTCATGGTAATAACTGCTTTATTCAATCCACAATAAAGGGTCACTCAAAGTCTCAGACATGTCACAGATAAGCAAACCCAATCACTGGAAATGTCACACATAAGCGAACTGGAAACTTGGCAGCTATGTATGTATGCATGCAGTGTACAGCTTTTCAAAGCGACCTGCCTCCGGTGCTAATACTAGCCCACGAAGGCATACATGCGGGGTACGTCCAATCACGAGAGCACTTCAATTACCCAAAGGAGTCCTTCTAGTGTGCCCTGTTCCCGGGCGGCAGCTATAGGCAGTAGGGAGCGTGAAAAACCAGCTCCTGTAATCTACGAGCCTTGACGGCCTTGATTTAGTACCCGCTTAACACTGTCACTGGACTTAGCAAGTAGGTAAATACAGCTCCGTAAACCGATTGCCTGAGGCAATTTCAGCTTTCCATATTGGCGCTCGCCATTCATTGTGATAATAATAGAAACCCTGTTTTATATAGTGCTTCATAGCACACTATCGTTTCTAAGCACAGTCACCGGTGCTCATGTAAAGCGCTCCAATACCTTCGGGTCGAATTCGCGCTATATAAAATCTGCAATAAAATAAGCACAGTAAATAACCATCTATGAGATGATGTTTTCTCTAAAGCGCAAACTTTGAACTGAATCACTCATAGCAGCTCACAGAAGTATCCGTTTAGAAAGATACCAAAGTGATTTACCCAGGAACAGACTATTGGGGAAGTTGCAGAACACTTCCAAGTCGCACCCTCTGCTGGACAATATTCCCTTCGGTTTCTAATTCTACCCCAGAGGACAATTATTTTAGCACCTTTATTTTCAAAGAGCTACATTTCATGTTAGGAAAGTAACTACAGGCAACGCAGAAAACTAAATGGATTTAAAACTAAATAGCTCCGGCCTACATTTTATACATTAAGAGGTGGAAAAGATTCGATTTCTATGCATATATCTCAAGATACCAAGACTCAAGAAAAAAGATCTGTTTTGGCAGAAGCACTGTGTTTCAATAGGAACAGTAACATACATGAGGCAATTTTGAGGTCCTACTGACCCAGCCAGCCCGTTCTCGAGGTGACAGGCTCAGTGGATGCTGGGGGGTGGTCGCGGGTGGTAAATAAAATAATTAAAGACAGTAAAACTTACCTGAGTGCCTGGTACCGCCTCTGCTGCTGGCTGGTCACGCTGTACTGGTGCAGCGGCAGCTTACCTGGGTCCGCGACGCGTGTTCCTGTCTGCAGGAAGCGGAAGCAGCCAGCTTCCCTCCCCTACCACAAGCCAATCGTCGTGATTGTAGGCGCTGCAGGAAAGCGCCCCAGCCGGGACAAGAGAACAAGGGGGAGTGGGCGGTCCTGCTGGAGGGCAGGGGGGGAGTGGCTTCCCCACTGTTGTGGGTACTGATCGTTTGGTCGGCCCTGGAGCCGGCCAAACGATCAGTACCCACAACAGTGGGTAAGCCACTCCCCCCCTGCCCTCCAGCAGGACCGCCCACCCGCCCGCCCCAACCCGGCACAGAGGCACTTCTGCTTTCACGCAATGCGAGAAGGCAGAAACATAAATGGTAGTTTTTACCGTTTATGTTTCTGCCTTCTCGCACCGCGAGAAAGCAGTGGGGCGACGCCCCCACGCCCAAATGGGGGAGCCGCCACTGTGTTTACTAGGACTAGCAATCCCTGCACTGTCCCTCTTGAGCAGAAGGCTTGAGTTGCAAAATCAAGACCTTCCATTTGCAAGGCTGAACATTCAGATGGCTTGGATAGCGAAACAGTACAAGGGTTAGCAGGGGCGTAGCACACATGCTGCGGTGCAGGAAGGCACCTAGCCTTTCAGGAAGCCCCATTCTGCCCAAGGCCAATGAATCCCTTTGTGATTTGGGAGACCCTGGGGCCCCTTATCACATTTAGCAGGCAAGTCCCATCATTCTGCGTTACACCGCAGACACTTGGCCGCTGCTCACTGGGACTTGGTACATCAAGATGGCTGACTTTCCTACATGGAGTACCCAAAGCCTCCTCTTCCTCTTACGTTCTCTGTAGATGTGAGATAAATTAACCAATGCGCTGTGAAATGCGTGGCATCTTGCACAGGTACTCATAGTTTGCACGTTGGGCATGTTTATTACACGAAGAGCTACAGAGCTATGATGTTCACAGCTCCAGGCAAACAGACCTACCCTCTGGAGCACTGCAGAAACCAGGGCCGGACTGGGAACTCAAACCAGCCCTGGCAATTCGGTCAGACCGGTCGGTGAGGCTGGGGGGGCGCCTGTAACAAAAACTACCCCCCACCGCTCCAAAACCAGCCCCCACCCTTCCAGCCCACCAGGAAAACGCCCAATGCCCGCTACTGCCAGCCCAGCCCTGGAAGAAATGCATAAATTCTGCCTTTTCTTCAGGAATTTGGCACTATCATAGGGGAGTGAGAGGGTTGCTGACCTGTGGCTTGGCACTAAAAGTGAGAATTTAGAAGTGCGATTCTCTAGCCAAGAGGAGGGCAGCTTAATGCTTTCTTTAAAAAAAAAAATCAATCTGTGCTGTTTCAAGCAGAACAGATAAGAGCCTTGGTTGTTTGTATAACGATTCGAAATTCCAGGGCAGAAAATACTGCTTTGATGCTCCCATCCCGAAGAATGCAGCTTATTGTTTACTTTAATCACAGTTGTTGACTGGGTACTACAGAGGTGAAGGTATGTGTACGTCCTTGGGTTCCAAATATAGCGTGTGCTAAAATATCAAACATTCCACGAACATCTAACCACAGGAACAGTGGCACAAATGGTAAAAAATCTGAAGTTGCCAGTGTTACGCAGGATTTTACTGCTCACCATTCAGTTTTACTTGAATATCAGCCAACCTATGCGACAAGTCTCACGTTAGGTCCTCATGTCTGACTGATAAAGCACTTACGCACTAATTCCGACGGGTGTGCAAATCTCGATTCATATGCAAACTCAGATGTGTTAAGGACTTGTGAGTCCAAGGCAGGCACAAATTGTGCAACTGGGGCTGTATTATGCATTTTCATTGTTTGCGCCGGGCGCACCTATTAAAGGGTGCACCTGGTGCAAACAATGAAAGTGCCCCCTATTAAGGGGAATGCGCTGCCCCCAGGGCAGCACATTCATGTGAAAACACGGAGCGGCTGCAGCTGCTCCGTGTTTTCACAGTGCAGGCGGCACCCATGTCCACTTTTCAAGGGAATGTCTGGGGGGGTCCACAGGACCCCTTTTACCCCCCCCCCCCCCCGAGAGGGATGCTCTAAGGGAGTGCGCCCTGAGGGCTTGTTTGCCTCTGCGCCCGCTATTGTAAGATGGCGTGGGCGCAGAGGCAAAGAAATTCTCTCATTTACATATGGCACGCCCCTATGCAAATGAGGGGACACCACCTGAAGCTAGCACTGGTGCTTTAAGTGCGCCAGCGCTGTCAATATTACTGAAGGGGACACACAAGCATCTGCTCCCCTTTCTGTAATACCAAAGTGCCCCGGGGGTGTGCAAAGCAGGCGCAAATGCCTGTTGCACCCTGGGGCCCTTACTGTAATACAGTCCTTAAGGTGCTTTGTCTGCATGATTTTTGCCAGTTAAAAAAAAAAACCTGATGCACATTGTGAGGGCAACTAGGACCTTTTTCGGATTGGTGAACCTTGGAATGGTGCAAAATAAGTGTAATCCCACTTGTGGGGTTCGAACGTTGAAATGGCGCACAAGTGCAACACTCAAATTACTGTCCTATATGATATCATAATTTGTGGGTGCTTCAGTAGGCTTGGCCAGGAAAGTCATCATGGCCCCTATTTGGAATCCCGTGGTTTATAGCAACTTCTCCTGTCCCAGTTTTACTACCCCAAATTCCCCTACTAACCTGTGGTCTGCAGTGACCCTTCCGCGGTGTAATGGCCTCCAGAGTGAGGCTTGGCACGTGCCTACCACGCGTCACCCTAGCCCTCCACAGCCAGAGGAAGTGATGAGTATGCACGAGAGACGTCAACAGCCCACTGCCGCTTAGTGTTCCACATAAAGTTGTGATTGACTGGCTCTGTATAAACATAACCTCAGGCACCCAGACAGCGTGCACTGCGTACACACTGAGCAATCCGGGCAATGACCTCAGCTTCGACTCATCTGAGTTCACACATCAGCAACAGGTGAACGGCTCCAAACAGGAGTAGAGCTTACAAAAGGCGTGTATGTAATTACATTTATTGGATATGGTCATTATTTGTACCGGAAATGTCGAGTGTGGATTACAGAAGGCTATATAATTTGGCAAAGAGGAAAAACTGGGAACAGTTCCAAAATGGATGCCATACCAGCTAGCAACCAACCACCTCCCTTTGCCGCGAAAAGCCCTGCCTGTGCTCCAAGCAAACCTGGCTTGGCAGATGTACACGTCACCGGAGCAACACCTGCAATAGATGTGTGTGCCAGACAAACGTAAAATAGTCCGGCCTGCTGAGATTACGGAGCAATGGGGAAAATAGAATTGCAGATTTAGATTAAAGGGTGATGGTGTTTTATTACATTAGCACTTCGGCTGTCTTGAGTCTTCAGCCTGAAAAATGTTATAACCTGTCTGAACCCATTCATTCATTCACTCATCCATCTATCTATGAACTCAGTAAATCATTTCTCAGCATCCTCATTAACGTTTCCATCCATTAACCCACACAGCAATGATCCATGAACGCAGCCACTCATCCATGCTCCCTCTCATCCATCCAGCTCCTTAAACAATGTCACAGGTACACACTATACCCCATCCACTCAACCTCACACATACACTCGCCAATCAATAAAAAAGAACATTCAGTTATAAAATAGCCAGGCTTATTTGCTTTGCTAATACCTGTTAGGGAGGTGCTCACACATGACTGCCTCCATGCTCACTGGTCAGATGCCTTATTTAGAGTTTAGAAGACAGGCTACTCCACTACAATTAACGGCTATATAATATAGCCCGCCGTAGCGGGCTATACCGGTTAATAAAGGCCCGCTCCAGCATTAAAGGCCCGAGCTGAAGGCAAGGGACTTTAACAAGGGAGCGGGACTTTAATAGCCGGCATAGCCCAGCTACAAAGGGCTATAAGGCTTTTAGAACATTCTGCCACAAGAGGGCAGAATGTTCAAACAAATTAAACAAAGGCTTTAGGGAGCGCAAGGGGATTGAAATCCCCTGAGGCTCACTGAAGCCTTTGTTCACAGCCACAAAGAAGCATTGGAATGTTGGAGCTCCGGGCTTATACCAGCCATTATAAGCCTGGAGCTACTCCATTGTTTTCAATGGAGCTTCCAACATTCCAATGTTCTAATTTACATTATATCCGATGGAACTTGTAATATGCCGACGGGATATCTGTTACCCCTTCATTGAACTCTAAATCTGCACCTCTGTCTGACGCCAAAATGCTATCTTGTGCACGACAAATGTCTTCCGTCTTAGCGACTTGATGCCTATGGGTAATTGCTGTGCTTTTTAAATCTCAAATCAAATCATAAATTGTGCTAGCACTGCAGTGCACGGACAAGTTAAATATAATGTTTATAACTCGGGGCTCTGACACGTATTTTCAGGGCTGTGAGCGGACTGCTTAGATGGTTAGTAATGAAAGAGGAGCTCGGACTTTTGAAAGAGGGAATAGTGCTCTAAAGAACTAGCCAGGCCATGAGCTCCGGGTTTCTCAGATGGTTTGGTTTCAGTATTCTCTCTAATGGCATAGAATTGCCCTTTCCTAAGACAGTACATACATGGCTACTAGTCAGACAGGAAAGATACACTCGATTGTGACCTTCAAGGCAGTCACCTGAAGAACTAACAGAGACTCGCACAAGCTCACAATGTTCTTTGGCAATTGCGAGCCAGCCTCCTGCCTGAAAAGCAAACGGCCTAAACGCTTAGACCACACATACTACCAGATAGGGCACAAACATGACATGAGCATCTCATCTTTAAAAGGGGATACTCAAACACAAATCCCTTAAAGTGTTCTCTCACAACTCCTTATTTACCCATGCAATATTTTTTCTTTAGCATTACAGAAAAGGCTGCAGTAAAAAAGGGATGCTGTTTTCCCATACTGTGATGTCAGAATGAGCCCCAACTAACGTTATGATGTCAGGGCTTCCTTTATAAGATGTCACAACGATACACAGGAAGAGTTATTATACATATCTGTGATGTCACAGTAGGGTGCAATGACTTCCTCTTTCACCTCGTTCTGTAAGCAGCAGCTCACCCCACCCTGCAGCTGTCTGGCCTGCAGGGGGCAGCTCCTACCTACTTCCTTGTCCCCCTACTTTTGTGATCTTCCCGGAAGGAGCTGTAGGGAAGGCGGAAGTGGGTGGGTGTGAGTTAGAATCTGAGTAGGAGCCCCTCCCTCTGTAGGGTCTTGTGTTCCTGGATGTCTGTGTACTTTAGCTTCCTTCCTGGTTAGAATGTTGGCGATGCTCAGACTGTTACATCGGAGCCTCTCTCCAAACTCTTGTAAAGAGGGTGCGGAGCAGCGCAGTGCATTTGAGGAGGCGTTCTGAACTTCTGATTGAGATGGAGAGCAGAAAGGTTTTACATTGGGATGGGAGTCACACCAGGGAGCGGGTGGGGGCGGGGGGGAGGGTCGCAGAAGATAATGCGCATATATGAATTAACCAGAGCTGTCATGATGAGGACTTGCATTTAGTTGCTGAAGGAATTACGCTTTCTCACAAGCGAAGACATGATGTGACCACTGAGGAATGTTAACAAGAACCATATTTTCCTTTGGCTCATATATCAGACATTAACTTTATGCTTTCAAGAATGCAACATAATTCTCGGAAGAACATACCTAGTAGAATCTACAAACTTTCAAAAATTGCTTCCAGATTTGAGAGGGGGAAAAACATCTGTTGAAGTGAATACTTACAGCACTACAAACAGGACCACGGCGAGGGTTCTCGCCACCACTGGCACACCCCGGGGCAGGGGAGAACATAGCTGATTGCACGGGAAATATGACGCCATGGATGGCGGGCACGCGTCGCCTTGTTCCAGGCTAGAAAACAGGCCCGTTTCTCAAATGCCCTTTCACCTGTTCGAGGGGGTGGGTTTTCCTGACTGCGAGATGTGCCTGTGACGGAGTAAAGGCACTGCGGGCCGTTTGTGGAGGGCCCGGTGTTTTAGGGGGGGGGGAGGAGGGGGCTTAACCTCTCAAAGATTTTGACCTCATAGGGTCTGATTGACGAACATTAGTGAGGGACTCTATGAAACTGTTAGAGATCCTAGCGGTCTGCGTAGGTGAGAAATCACACAATCCGTTCAGTTCAAAGTCAAGCAACTCCACAGCATCAGACGTGTTAAGAACAGAAAAAAGAGACTTAAACTGTTCTTCCTTTTTGAAAAACCAAGCTCTGCAGTTCTTTTGTGGGTGTACTTCAATAGATACTTCTTTCCTGCACTTACAAAGTGCTTTAAACTCGGGTACCAAAGCCTCTTCAGTAGCAACAATCCGCATCATTAAAAGGCTCGCATGGACTTCGAAAGATGAGATGCCATCAGAGAATGAAGCTGGAAAGAATAGTGGACTGATGCAGCCGGGGCAGGGCTCTCACTCTTCCCAACCCCAGGGATGCATGCTTGCCACTTGCAGACTCAGAAGGGGGGGGCTATGAAGTGTTTCGCTGCCCACAAGAACCATTCCCGGTGTGCATGCTAGGCCTGGCCAGAATGCCACAGTAATTGCAGTAATTCTGTATTACTCTTAGACATGGAATTACCGATTATTTTGTGCTTACTCTTCCTTGCCTAGTTAAGAATAATTTGGTGGGTGCCGGTCCAACCAGGAGAGTACATTTATCGAACTCAAACGGCTGCTCACGCTGGCTATCCATGTTTTGCTGCATTTAGCCCTATTTCTTAGCCAGAAATGCATCCTTGCGTCCATTCTGCACTAAGAAATAGCGCTAAATGCAGAATTACTCTTCTTGCATTATTCAAGCATAATCTCGTGGAATTCTTAGGTATTTTCATAAGATGATTCTTTCCAGAATGATGCGATTTATGCCCACCCCTCCCACATACCTGGCTGTCTGAAGGTACACTCCCCATACAGCAAGACACGAAGGGGCAGATCTATATTGGAGATGATCCACTTTTACGCCGCCGATGCGTCACTTTTGTGACGCAGCGGCGGTGTAAACCCTGCGCCACGTTGCGCCATATTTACATCGTGACGCATCTATGGAGATGCGTCAGGATGTAAAGCCCTGCGCCACGTAAAACCTGCGTCAGGTTTCACGTGGGCGTGTCGACAGAGGGGGGGGGCGTTCCGTCGCAGGAACGCCCCTGAAAAGTGACTCAGTCAAATCTATAAGATTTGACTGAGTCACTTTCCCAACGCTGATGCGCCAAAACCCTGCGCCTGCTTGAAGCAGGCGTAAGGCTTGACGCACCATTTATTTATTTATTTATTTATTTGCAGGTTTTTATAGCGCTAGAATCGACTCCAACTGGAGTATCTCTGCGCTTCTGGCATGTTAGGGATAGGGTAGGTTGGAACAGTGTTGGAGTTGCTTTGCGCTTGCGACGCAACTGAAGCACTGCGCCAACCTTACGCCATCGGATGCGTCACGCATCTGTTTATTCCTGCGCCATGATGCGCCGCATTGTAAATGCGGCGCATCATGTGTGGCGCAAGGGTAAACTTGCGTGACGCATCAGTCCTGGCGCATCCTTGCTGATTTGCAGGGATGCGCCAGGAAACATAAATCTACCCCGATGTGTTCACTGGATGCAGAGGCATTTATCAATCCCGCCTCGTCTCTTTTTCCTAAATTGTCCAGAACAATATATAACTATCCAGTTATGTGATTAATGCCCTGCCAGCAAGGTGTGAGAACTTGGGAGTAAAGAAACTGCAAGTCCTTCCAATGGCGGACTTACAACTGAAAGGGCATTGGCAAGCATAACAAAATAGAACAGACTATCTGTCTGCACATAACTAGACATGAGTGGAGAGTTCTGGAAAAATGCAGGTCGCTAAAGCAAAGAGCAGCAGGCTGGACTGCATGTGTCTCATCATCACTATCAGCTCTAGTGCAGAAACTGAATTTCTCTATAGAATGCCATGTTGGGCAGGGTACAAGTCTTAAAAAAAGAAGTGGGGGGGCGCTGACGTCACGACAGGAAGTGACGTCACGAAAGGTGTCTTGCACCATCAGACTCATTGCCTCCCCTCGCTCACCCCTTAGATGCGATTGCATCAGAGAAGACGCAGCGTTCTCAATGAGCTCCGATCTCGCCCCAGAGAGGCCAAAGAGTGAATGTGTGGCTCTATTTGCTCCAGTTATCGAGCTCCCGGTGAAATAAATGGGGGGACGCCGTCCACCTGCGTGGTACCCCGAATCGAGCCCTGATGTCCGGTAAACGATGGGTTTGATGGTTCTGAACACTGGGGAGGTATCAAAGCGTGGGAGACTGGTGTGGCCTGCTCTGGTGAAGAATGTCAATGTTTTAGGTTTCAGAGAGTATGCAATGGATGTGTTTAGATCAATTAAGGCATCCAAAGTTTGAATTGTTTCTCCACTCACAGTGACATTAAACGTGTGGCGAAGTGAGGTGAAAAATTATGAGTCACCAACATTTTTGGACACCCAAGTAGAATCTAAACCCTCAAAAATGTGCAATTGGTGTCAATAAAGTCCACATCCTGATTTACAACAAATAGATTTGTGTGATTCATCGGGAATTTAGATCGAGGAGAGTATGCCTTCTAGAAGCAGTGACTGAAATCACAGGCAACACACACAAGCTGGTACATGACGTGAGTGAGTAATCACAAACGTTTAACAGGTAGTCTCCCCCGCCCACAGGAAATGCATGTACATACAACTACTGACGCAAAAGGCGGGACTGTGGGAAAGGGAAGGAAATACCGACAGATTTCGTGAACGTGATGAGGTGGTTCTACACAAGAAAAATAATTTCATTTTCGAGAAAAAAAATTAACATTTACACGTGTAGAAGCACATTTCCATAGATAACACATATTTTGTTCCTAATGAAATGCATGCATGTAAATGTAATAACACAAAATCAATATATTTCCTGTAAGAGTTTGTGCCCAGTGCACAAAGTAGATATCTGACTTTTCTTCACCCCCCACCCCCCTTAGTCAATCAAGTCCTGGGATGGAACTTTTGACAATGTGGAAAGTGCAAAAAATTAAAAGGAAAGTAACAAGCATTTACAATGCAATGGTCTCGGCATTGTTAAAGTTAGAGCTATTGGCATTGCTCATGACATTATTTTTGTTTATGTTTTTGTTTTTAAAACATTTAAAGAAACGGCATTGTTATTTACAATGTCAATAGCTTAATCACTCTCAAATGCGAGACCTATTGCATTTGCACCCACACACAGAGCCACACACACAAAGCCACCCACACACACAGAGCCATCCACACAGAGCCACTCACATAGAGCAACCCACACACAAATAGAGCCACCCACAGAGCCACCTACACACACACACAGTTACCCACACACAGACAGACACCACGCTGAGAGCCACCTACAAAAAGAGCCACCCACACACACACAGAGCCACCCACCCACACACAGAGCTACCCACCCAAACACAGAGCCACCCACTCACTTCAGACCTGACAGATAGATGCATGTAAAAAGTTAAAACGAAAGCCATAAAGCTACGGTTGCAATGCACAACTTGGCAATCAAAACCTAAATGTTTAAAGAGGGACAGGATTCGAGGCAACATGTCCTACTTTTTAATGCCATGCACCCTGCCTGAAGGGCTATAAGGACTACTTAGAGGTGACATTGTTAGTTAAGCGTAAGGTTTAGACCTCTGGAAAGGGATTATTTTGGCATGGTGAATTGCTGTTTTTACACATCCAGTTAGGCTACAATGGAAGACATGAAGCATGTTTACACTGTTAGTATAGTGGCCGGCACAATAGATGCAGCACTCCACTAGTGGAATCTAACTTACAGATCCTGCGTACACTTTGTACCATATATTAGGGAATTAGGTAAAATAAACATACCAATAATTTTGAATTATAACCAATTTCAACATGTTTTAGGTCAGAGCACATGGTCTAGATATCAGTGCTCCTGTAAACAGTGTAAAAACCATTATGTTTCTCGTTCAGACTCTAGACTAACAAACACCACGCTTTTCTTATGAAATCATTCTATTCTTTCGGTCCATCTCGTTAACCGGTATTTCTCTTGGTCAGGTGTGAGAATTGCATCAGGAAACTGTTTCCAGAAAACATTATGGAGAGCAAGTGAATACAATTATCTTTTTTAAACAGAATTCTCTTCATGCCCGCTTTTAAAGTGACTATTTTGGCAATATGCTTTGATGCAGTTCGCAAATAATTCTGAATTCCTAATTTAATTATTGTTTCAAGTTGCTTAAAATATTACAATTAGTAAAATATGGATGCTAAAATAAAGAGAGAGCAAAGAATCCCATAAGACTAAAAAATAGGGGTTAAGAAAAATTATAGTTCATTAAAATACAACTTAAACCACGGTCTGTTAAACTAAGGTCTTGTTTGAGGTCACTGTGTTTTAAGGTCAAATTCCTCAATTCATAAACATGTTTGCCATTGAATATTCAGGAACTGATATTCATGATATATTCAAATGTTAACAGTGTCTATGAAAGTGCACTTCCTCTTCTGGCTTCTGCTTCAGATGGATAAATATGTTGATGCTTAGCTAAATACATTTTTATTAAAAGATTTAAATCTATTAAATATGATGCTCATAAATTTGACAAACCGGGATATCTCAGACGGAATACGGGTTTTAAACCGTCTGAGAAATATCCCATTTTTATTTTTTTAGAAACATTGGTTTAAGGGATAGTTTGCGTGCCAACATGAATTCTAGGCAACGGTAAAGTAGGTGCAAGATGGATTGGCTTCTATAGTTACAGAATCCAAAATGAGGGGTTGCAATGGCATTGTTCCTTCAGCCATAGGTATTGTGAAGCGAGATAAACACTTGACTCAGAATACCATCCTTCAGGTGTCGCTACAAAGACTACAATTAAATAGGGGACGCAACAGAGATAAGGAGTGATTACACATGGCAGCAGTGTATTATAAATCGCTAGATTAAAAATATCAGTCATTGTTACATCTCCGCGGTGGCCACATCAGAACTAGCCAAATTAGTAACAACATGTTGTCAAATGTCTGAATATAGAAATCAGGAGCCTGCCCGGGTGCCCTTAAGGACCTGGAGTGCTAGTTAACAAACCCTGCATTTTTCGTTAGTAAGGTGAACTTCATGCTCAAGGGCACGACTTACCTCTGACATGCAAAGGACATTACCGGTTTTAACAGATGCAGGATAGAAGGCCCTTTCAGTATCACAATAACGTAGAATTAATCTTTTCGGAACAAAGGCAGATCAGAAATGTCAAGAGTTTTACAAGCGGCTGGTGCAGCAAGGGATTGTAGTTATGTCTAGTGGTCGGACAAAAACCAGCTCTATACAGGAAGCAGGATAGCCTTTGGACTATATCTTTACTACGCGAATAAAACAATACTTGTTATCCAGCATTTAAAAACTGCAGTTATGCAAATGTCCTCCTCTCCCATTAAAGTGTTTGCATAAAGTATACTCGGCTACTGAGAGCACGGAGAGTGAGGTTGCACTGACAGAAGCGAAACCCCGAAAGCATATCACTCGTGTCGGAAGAGATAAAAACAACAGCGGCCGTCTGGACTTCAAGCATCACAGCGAACGCGTCCATGCAATGTCACCCGTCCTTACCAGACAGCGAGAGAGCACTTCTAGCCAGAGGAAACATGACTGCACAGAGAGCAGGGACACCGGGTGCACTTCCCACTATAGTACCCTTGAAAGGAGTGATAAACAAAATGGCCACTATCCTCAACCGGAACTTCCGGCAGCGGAAAAGAGGCTGCAGTGGAAAGCACCGGGTCCCGCCTAATCAGGCGGCTCTGTTGGAAACACGGGGGTATTGGTGTTTTCTAGAAGTAGTTTAGAAAGAACGAGGTTTATTGTTGAAGTAATTTGGAACTGTGAAGTATGTATTCGAGATTTTGTAAGCGAGATTAATTGCCCATCTGTCTTTTGCGCAATTGTCATACAAATTTATGTGGCGCCACTCAAGTGTGACCACTCTTTAAGTGGAGCAGAATTATTTTTCAACCATAGAGGCAAGCAAATGTCTTAGATGGGGGTACAGTTTATAGGGGTTCGCCGTGAGCTGATGGAAGTATCTCAAAGACTAACATTTGTCTCGCCGCCATACATTTTAAGAACACCGGGTCTTTAAGAGTAACACCAACATACGAGTGTTCTCGGACACATGTATTCTGGGAAATGTAGTTTCTGTGACGCCCGACCTTAGGGAGTGCACTATAAACAACACATTTTATCAGATTTTACACTTAAAATTGGCCATGCTATATACATACATTGTGTTGTACACGCCGCAACTGTGATATGCGCTTAAAGACAACCCAAAACCGGAAGGCAATCGAGAATTTTTTTTCGATGGATAAATATCGTAAGGCTAAGAAATGGAGGATCTTTGATAATGCGATCGACTTTAATTCAACAAAAACAATATTGTATCACTGGAACAGATACAGGCATTCTATGCTTCTTTAGGTACATTCACTTTTCAGCTTTCGTAAGAGTGTCAGGATGGCATGGCAAACACCGACCCCACACCCCGCCGACTTTGTAACCATGTTTCTCCGAGGTGAAGCAGAAATGCTTCGGAGAAACGGAGCGGCATTTTCGGATTCGGGGGCGTGTTTTTTCTTTATCTCCTCTTGCCATTGGCTGGAATGGTTACATTCCAGAGGAGAGAAAGAATCGAAAAAACACGCCCACAAATCCGAAAAAGACGGGGCTTGTTTGGAGAGACAAAGCTCTTCTCCAATGGCTGACCAGCATTTAAGAGGCCAGCCAATGGAGAAGAGGAGAGAAGAGGGGCGGGTTGAAGCCCCACTACTCCAAGTCATTAAATCTCGCGAGCGAGACTGCGTTAGCGCAGCCTTCGCTAGCCGAGACCTAAAAAGCAAACATCCACATGCAAGGAGCTACAGACAGTGAAAAAGTGAGAGTCATAGAGAAAGGGGGTTATTCTGCCGGCAGTTTGCAAAAGACCCCAGTCAAAAAGGTACCTGGGCAATCCCCCCTCTCCAGCTACTCTGTCAATCCCCCAAATTATGCACATTTCCTCTCAGGGCAATCCCGATTTACCGTTATATGAAAGTCTTACTTTAGGAGTTCCAGCTGAGACCAATGCTTCCCACAATGCTTTTCAACAACAGTGACATGTCAGCTTAATGCAGGGATGTGGATTTCATATTTTTTTCTTTAGACCTTAAGTTAACAGATTGTCTACGGTGGTTTGCTCCAAGTACCATTAGTCCTTCGTGCACTGAATTCAGTGACTCTCACAATTACTTGAACAATATAATTTAGGTGATTTGAACAGGAGGTAGGGGGGCACACTGCCTGCCCGACGGCATACGTTCTCCAAAGAATTCTGGTAAATGCAGGCCCTAATAGTGTTCATACTCAAAGTCATTCAAGTGTTGGCCACCCAGTGTTGGCACACCAAGTGCTGGTTACTCCTAGATAAGCGCTACATACTAATTGGCCTTCGCTGGCAAGGAGCAATCTATTAATTTGGGGATGCTTGGAATGCTGCTTTCAGTATGTCAGGTTCTGAACCAGTCCCAGCACACACGTGCATCCCCAGGCTTCAGCCACCAAACATCCTTTATTAATTTAAACAGTGGGGGGAAGGGGCGCACACTGTTGGCCTGCCACTTAAAGCCCTGGCCTGGGGAATAAAGGGGTCATCGCCCAGCACATGAACCCAAATCTGCAGAAAAAATGAATCCTCTTTCAATATCCGAGCCATAAGGGAATAAAAGATTCACCTCCCAAAACATGAACTAGAGTGGGAGAAATAAAGGATACATCTCCCAGTACACAAGCCATAGTCTGCAAATGAAGGATTGTTATTTTATTTTTATTTATTTATTAATCATGTGAACAATGAGTCAGTCGTTCATCTGGTTGCCAAGCTGGGGTACAAACTATCAGGATAAAAAGACAACAATGGATGTTGAATTGGCTGGCGCCCTGCACTAACCCTTATTATGAAAGACAACAGGATTCATCTCCCAAAACATGAACAAAAGTCGGGCAATACAAGATTTATGTTATAAAAACGAGATTCGAGTTGGTGGCGAAGATGGTGCATCTCCAAATACAATACCAGAGTCGGCTGAGAGAAAGGATTCGTCTTCCTCCACTTACAATGGAGTTTGAAGAATTAACCCTGTAGCCTCGTCATTAATAATACCCCAACCAGAGCCTGTGGACATGAAGGATTCATCAGCTGATAAGATAGATCAGCGAGCTAGGCGCCTGCTGCTGGGATGGACCTGCATGCATCCTGTAGGTCGGAGGTTTGAATCCTTGTCATTTCCAGGTCCATCAATTGTGTAATAAAGTAGTAATCACCACATAAAACATTATCATGTTTTGGTACGTGTATTACATGCTCTCATTTCTCTATACACAAAGCAGAATGAGAAATAAAGCAATCAGGCCCAGGGGCGTAGCTATCAATAGTGCAGCTGGTGCAGTGGCACCGGGGCACACTGCACCGCTAATATGACTGCATTTTACCTCCCAGCCAGGTATCAAGGGGGCGTTTTCCTGCTTGTATTACAATCAAAATGTAATCAAATCAAATCAAACTCCTGCTACGCCGCTGCTTATGCCCCTATAATAAACAAACATTGGCCGCACGGCCGTGAAAATGACACGGCCGCGCGGCCAGTGAAAGTGATCGTGGACGCGATCAAGCACGGCGGAGTAAGACACATGGCAGCTGCGCGCGTGCCCGCAAGCTTTAGGCCACAGGCAGCACTTGGAAAACCCGCATACAAAATGTCTCGGCCTGTCCAACGCATGCGCTGGATCAGGCGAGACCTAAAAAGCTGTGTGGAACTGAAGGCTGTCATGAGCACAGAGACCACCAGTTTTTGAATGTAATTAGGTAGTTAGATTTTAAAGAGTTGAGTTCTGTGGCGCCCGCTGGGTCCCTCTCTTTGTGCAATCCATGGGGACGCAGCAACAGCATCACAGTCCCCCTCCCCCCCCCCCTCCCCCCCCCCTCTGTCACTGGCCTTGAAGGGTCATCAAGATCTGGAGCGCCCTGCAGAAACAGCGGGATGGACAAACATTGGCAAAGGAGACAGGTCTCCCCTTTTTAACTTATTTATTGGCTCTGCATTACTGGCAAAAAAAAAGCTCCATGACTTTATCGTGAATGCGTGCGTGCGTATGCATCATGCTGATATGCTTGTGCAGTATGGAGACGAAAGAGCTTCTTGCATCACCACGCACATGCACACGTAGCAATAATGAAGCTACCATTTTTTTTTATTTACTGTGCCAAGAAGGCAGATGCTAATCACCAGGTGGTAAATAATAATAAATAGTTAAATATGTGCAAAAGCACTCTTTTACAAAAAAAACGTGCAGGCACCTCCAAAACATTTAAAAAGAAAAACTTAATAAGCAAGCAAGCAAGCAAATGAGATTGCCAAGAAAGTCAACCAAAGCTAGGAAATGGACTGGCCAAGGCCACTGTAGGTTTTGGTATTGTATAGAACAGCTAAAGTTGGACTGCTGGCGAAGAATAAAGAAGCAGTAAAGTGTGTGTGCTTGGGACAAAGACAGGATAGGGTGTCTGTTTCAGGCGGGGGATACGTTAGAGAGAGAAACAGTGGCAATCAAAGCATTGTGTGACACCAGACCAGCCAAAAATGCATTTAAGCAAGTGAGACACACCTTTAAAAACGAAACAAAAACTTGACAGCAATACTAGTTTTGGCGGATCTGAGCAAGAGTCCTGAAAGCCAAGACTATCTTCAAGGGGCAGGCATGCTTTCGAGGACTTATGTCACATGTGCAAAGGCAAATAATAAAGAGGTTTGGTAGCCTTAAGCAAGATGTAGGGGCAACAGTTCCAACACGCATATAATTGCTCCTATTTTTAATGTTCACATAATGATATCATATTATAGAGGGCCCTGGCACTAGAGGGCAGCAGATTGCAGAAGAAAACCCAGGGACTAGAGTTTGTGAAACAACTCATCACATGCATGTATGAGATCATCCACTGATAACCTTCCTGTCTCAAAAGTGACCCATCCCCCAAATTTCTCTCAATAGCCACATTCAGGCGTCACCATTTTATAGAATCAGAGCGTTACGAGGACAAACAGAGTCAAGGCTCCGTGCACAGCATTCAGTTCCTGCAAGAACGTGTCTTTTTCACTGGTTAAATTGCAATTTTTGCAAACAGATGACCTGGAGTTGAATCCCAAATTCCCCACTTAACCAAGCTGTGCAGACTTGGACAAATCGCGTTATGCCTTGGTGCTTCGGTTTCCTTGTTTGCTCAATATGTCGGCACTTGAAGCACTCGAGTTTGTGTCCACACAACATTACACAACTTAATGCAGCATAAGTCCATGCCATTTAAGGTGTCAACTTAATTCATAACGTTCTGCATATATAATGGACTATTTCAAACCATAGAGTGGCATCTTGGTATAGGAATAGCAGGGCGTTTTGGGATTTATGGCTGCCCAAATTCATTTAAATATTTTTTATCACGGTTCAGGTTGCACGGAAACCTCTGACATGGATGCACCATTTACATCGACGCTGTTCCTGGCTTTTCACGAGCCATGCACGAAGGCATGTTTCCATTCCGTTTGTCGACACTTGTTGAGCATGCTATTGGTGCAATGCTGCTTCGGCTATAAAAGGGGCGCTTAGAATACTTGTTTTCTAATTATTCGTTTTTAACAGTTACCAGAACGCATCAGCACTATTCATTCTGTGGCTGACAAGAAAGATTTGCATTCCTCACTAGTAGCGCAACCAGTTGGCTTCAAGTCACGAAGGACGCTGTCCCGCAGATATTGGCTTTCTTTTAAATGTTAAATGTTAAATGTTGTATACTTGTAAAGCGCACAGCTGCCCCAGCAAAGGGGCGTCCCGACGCTGTATACCGCTGGAGAACCCATCCTGGCTTTCCCTGTGAGATGGTCCCTTACTGGGCATCTCCAAGGTGAAGACCAAGCATCCCCAGCGCTGATGGGGCCGTTAGTGGAGATTAAGCAAGCTATTGCCCAGAGTTGCTGAGTGTGATCCATGATTAGAGTAGGCACCGAGGCGAGAATTATCGAGTCCGCTGACCTTGGCCCAAGACCCTGCCGCGTCGGGAATCGAACCCTGGTCCCTGACCGACCTCTGCTTCCGGGTCTGCCGCCTCTAACCAGTGAGCCACACCACAACCAAATGCATTCTGGGAGTTGCAGTCCTGGTCCTAATCCTGGTTACTACCAGTCGTTTCCATTGAACTACCACAGCTGAAAAGAATCATAATAGAAGAAAGGAGACATCCGATAACCTTCCTCCCTGTCACACGAACAGAAAATCTGTCGTAACTTCCTGTACCGAGTCGCTGACGAATCGTTGCAACTCACAAGTCACTGACCTGCAGCAAATTAACTGTCCGCTTCATTACCTTAACAAAGAGCAGCTCCATCTCCTGAGATATGATGTCGTCAAATGCAACCTTTTCAGATGCAGCAGCCGAAAGGATAACCTATTCTAATAATATAAGCAAACTCACATCGAAGTGCATTTCAGTGTGTTCACTGCATGTTCGCGCGCCAGGCTCCAGAACCTTCCATAACCTCAGTGCTCGTTGAGGTATGGGGTGGAGGCAGCACGTGCACTTTACACGCTTTCTTTCCTTCTGCGCAGCGCACGCTTTTCAGAGCCGACCTGCGTCGATATCAGAACAAAGAACCAGCCAATCGCGCCACGCGCTAGATTCTGTTTATACGAGGTGTGACGTTTGGAGTAACCCGTGTTAGCAGCTCCTGGTTTAGTACCTGTCACTACCCTCTATCTCTCTCCTCGAGAGTTGGAAGGCAAGGGTGATCCCAAGAGCCCCGCTTACTCCTGTTGCTTCCAAGTATCCGTCAGCTGGCTCCCCAGTAGGACACAGGTAGCTGGTGAGTGGCTAAGGGTGGGACCAGTGGCATTCCACATAATGATGGGGGCCCCTTGAAGACTGTTGAGGGGCCTCTGAAACACACAGACGTCACAGATATGCATAGTCCTCAGACTGAAGGGGCTGCGGTGAAGGGTAGGCCCCCATTGCAATGCAGGGACTGCTGGTTTCTGTGATGCGCCCCACGGTGGGACAAGGGTAGGGTGACCAGATGTCCTAGTTTTCAGAAGACTGTCCCGACAATTTTCTTCATTTCCAACACATGTCCCAGATTTTGGGACAAGGGACAAAGGACAAGTCATTCTGCAAAGCAGAATTGAAACTATGGTCTCCTTTTAAATGGCGCCTCAGAGGTCTGAAGTAATTTCAGTTATCAATTACTTTCAGGCAGTACAGGAGGAGGTCGTCTGAGCGCAGAGGAAAGAGAGGGGAGGGACAGGCGCTAAGTTTCAGGTGGAGGGGTGTTGGTTGGGATGTTACATGCATCCCCCTAATAAATTGACTCTGCACTGCTCTCTCTTCCACTGCCCATAGCCCCCCCTCATAGAATATATCTTAGCAAGATATAGAAGCCATGTTTGGAAATTTGAAATCTCCCCCACCCCCCTCAAAGTTTACTGACCAAGCTACGCCCCTGTACACATGATGTACACACACTTAAAAGCCAATGCAACAAAAGAGAAAGGCCAGATATAGAAGTAACAACAAAAGCTTTAGTCCTACTTTTATGTCTGACCTGGTCCGGTTTTTGCTTCTCAAAATCTGGTCATCTTAGACAAGGGGTCGCCTTTGATGTCAATCGAGACAGATGTTTAAGATGTCACCTGCTTGTGCACTGGCGTTTTAACGACACCTTTGCTTGTGTGTGGCCTCTGCATCCGCCGCTGTAAAAATGCGGTTCGGTGCCTGCGTTTCATTCCGTGGTAAGAAAGGCTGCGGCGCGCTCGCCAACACCCCTCAAACAGTTGGTTTTTTTGCATATTTATATAGCGCGAACTTGACCCGAAGGTATTGGAGCCTTTTACATGAGCACTGTATTTACATTACACATTCAGGCACAGAGAGATTAAGGGGTATATTATCAAGACAGGCGATAAAATTATCGCCACTTTAGCGGCAGAAAACTGCAACTAACACGGCGGTAATGGGCTTGATAATAGGCTCCATGGAATTCCAATTGAAGCCCATGTTAGATGTGAAGGACATCTCACATGGGCTTCAATTGGAATTCCATAGAGCCTATTATCAAGCCCGTTATCGCCGTTTTCGCGGCAGTTTTCTGCCGCTAAAGCGGCGATAATTTTATCACCTGTCTTGATAATATACCCCTAAGTAATTTGCCCAGAATCACGGGATGTGGACGCGACCTCGAGGCTCGAACTCTGGTTTCCAGCACCAAAGTCGTCAGTTTAAGCCCACGGACCACATCCTCTCAGTTCCGCGCGGTTTCTGAAAGTATATGGCAATCTTTTTTAAGCACACTTAGCACAGCGCCAGCACTCAAGGGGCTGGGCGGGGGCCTCCTCAGTGTGGATGGACCCACCCTAAAGCTGCACGCTGCATGATAAGATGGCGCTTCAGAGCGGATGTACAGACAGGGCAGAGGCTCCGCCAACAGGGCCTGGGAGAGGTTCCTCTTTAGCCTGCAAGCTGAATGACAATGGGGGAGTTTCAAAGACAAGACTTGAACAGGGGAGAGCCTAACGCTTGCCCGGGCTGCCCGGTCCATCTTACCTCAACGAGACGTTTATTAGAAATATATAAATATTCATTTTATGTTGTTTCTTGCAGGTAAATGCGTTAAACTTTAATCGGATGTCTTTCGTGAAACACACTAATAAAAATGAATAAAAATGAACCAGTGAGGGTGAGTCGCGGTTGCATGCTCACATGTAATGTTTGCTGGTCGGTGAGCACCTGGCCTGCATGGGGGTGGGATTATTGTAGGGTCCTGGAGGTAGAGCATGGCTGGGCACCTACGTTTTATTTCAGCACCCCTCCACTTCCGCCAATGGGAAACGCCCGATGGAATAAATGCAAAAGTGTGGAGCTAAGAGTTCTATAAAACATTATTATTACCTGTAGGAGAGAGTTGGTCATTTCAATTGGCGAGGAAATATGCACGTGGTATTTATTTGTTAAAATACATCATTTCAATGGACATATTCCAAAAGTACCAACCTAATACCGGCACACATGACCTAAAGCAGAGGGTGGCACATTAAACCGAAAAGTGACAAAGTCAATAGTTTTGCCTTTTACATGCTGAAGTGATGATCCGAGCTTCTTCATGAAGTCACAACTTCTATATCATCGGCAAGAAGACATCTTCCCTCGCAAATGTAACATAGTGTGGGGCGCAGAAGAGTCAATACAGCCAACTCCTTTCGGCGAGTGCAGGCAGATGCAGTGTTTGATTCCTGCAATTGGACAGGAACGCGTAAGGGTGAGAGGTCAGGGCTGTGATCTTGCTGCAAGGATGCGGGGAGGGCTCGCGGGATGTTGCTGCAAGTGAGTGAAACAAGAGGAGGGGACGTTTTGCTGGGAAGGGAGTTGGAGCAGACAGGCTGGTGGAAAAGATTTAGAATGGAACGTGCAGGGAAGACGGGCCGTGGACGGGTCCTTCCTCGAGGGAAAGGGGTTCTGCCTCATAGGAAGCGCAGAGCGCAGGAATGTGGTGTGGGGGAAGCATGCATGAGAGTGCTGGCGTTGCTGTTCTGAAGCGCAGGGAGCTTGCAGACTGAGGTCATTTTTTCAGGGCAGAGCATGGTTGGGCCGATCCCAAGGCTCCTAGGACATAGGATTTGATCCGTGGCATACCAAAACTTGAGGGGTCGCTAATGCTGAGTACATGGAGGGTGCCTCCCACCCTCTGGGCCCTAGGCAGAAGCTTTCAGGCCAGCGGCCCGACGCCCATGCACCTGGAGCTTGGGGCCCAGCGCGGGGACTGCAGGGGCTGTTGTCACGCCGCTGGATTCGATGGACATGGACAGACACCGATCATTTCGGCCTCGTCTAGCTACTGGTAGCTGCCCTGAACCAAGGCAATTGATGTATGCACTCAGGTTACCTGGCATGACTGAAACATACTGCAGCCGTTCCCACTTCAACAGAGTCAAACACCAACACAAAGAGCATTACAGTCCCATCATGGTGAGCGGAACAAATGCAGCGCGAACCTGAACCAGCAGCAGCACCGATCACATTTGGCGCGAGCAGCAGATACAAACACAAAGCACCGATGCCCTATTCTTGTGCGCAGAGCACAATGGAGAACAAACCCAACACATCTCAGCGGCGCAACTCCACACAACCACCCCATCAGAGGACAACACTAAACGTCAGGACGGGGTCTGACAAAAGCCAACATCGACAGACAAAAGCATCGATTCCTTACCACACAGGACTGGTCTGGTACAAGAGGAACATGGTAAACGTAATCCACACGACTCCCACATCTTTCAGCTGTAACCACCGACCCTCTAGTCAAGAAGGAAAATCTTTTCTGCAATTTCATCGTGCTGACTGGTAGTGGCTGCAGCCCGAGGTGGGCAGGTCAGCGTACTTCTCTGCTTATTCAGCTTGCAGGTTTGTCCGTGGTGGTGGAACGCCCTTGTGTGCAAAGCAGTAAATTTATCAAAACTGTTGTGTCCACCCAACATCCGCTTCCACTGAGCAGCCGTCGACTTTAATACACTGAGCGTTGACCAGGCTGTAAAACTGGACAGAAAGGAACACCAGCGGTGTTTCAATGACGAAACCAGGTATGTATTGACAAAAGGCTGTCTTGTTGAATTAGCATCCTTGCTGATAAACACTGCGCCATCTTTGCTGCGCTGGATGTTGCCACAGCAAATAGTGAGGCTTACGACTTTCCACCCATGCAGCTCGGCAGGGTGTCCACAATATCTGTTCAGAAAGTAGCCCACCATCATTCAGCTGCCACTCTCAAAAGCACAAGCAGATACGCCCATTTACATTGTTTCAATCGAACTCAAACACCAAGCTGTAGAAAGACTGTGTGGCGACAAGTTAGGAGAGCCCTCGCGGGCTCTGGTCTCACCTCCCACTTGCTACCTCAATTAGAAGAGAGGCCCTTCTTGAGTTTTTCTTTTTTTCTGTTAACCACCACAATTAGGATAGAAACACCTGAGGATCAGGCCTTATTTCCCAACCAAAAACAATTAGCAGAGAGACCCGCCAGCCCCGGTTTCACTTCACAAAAGCCCCCAGAGTTAAGAGGGAAGACCCCGCTGGGCCTAGTCTCACTTCATACATGCCACAACCGTTAGGAGAGAGACCCTATAGCCTCGGTATCACTTCACACATGCCACCACAGTTATGAAAGAATCACCTCAGTCGCCCCATTTCACTTCACACACACCACCCCAATAGGAGAGAGCCTCCTTTCACTTCACAAACGCCAACCCTGTGAGGAGAGAACATTCAGGCCCTGGTCTCACTTCACGCACGCCACCACAGTCCAGAAAGAGACACCTCAATGACAGTCGCACTTCACACATGCCACCACAGTTATGAAAGAATCACCTCAGTCGCCCCATTTCACTTCACACACACCACCCCAATAGGAGAGAGCCTCCTTTCACTTCACAAACGCCAACCCTGTGAGGAGAGAACATTCAGGCCCTGGTCTCACTTCACGCACGCCACCACAGTCCAGAAAGAGACACCTCAATGACAGTCGCACTTCACACATGCCACCACAGTTATGAAAGAATCACCTCAGTCGCCCCATTTCACTTCACACACACCACCCCAATAGGAGACAGCCTCCTTTCACTTCACAAACGCCAACCCTGTGAGGAGAGAACATTCAGGCCCTGGTCTCACTTCACGCACGCCACCACAGTCCAGAAAGAGACACCTCAATGACAGTCGCACTTCACAATTGCCACCACAGTTAGAAGACAAACAGACAGACACCTCAGGCCCCACTCTCACTTTTCAAGCCACCACAGTTAGGGGAGACACCGCGAAGGCACTATAAACACACCATCACATAGGAGAGTGACACCTCAGGCCATGGTCTCGCTTTACACACGGCTCCACAATTTTGAGGGAGAGCCATAAGGTCTCATTCTCACTTCTCACACACCACCACAGTTAGGAAAGAGACCCCTCTGACTCTGGCCTCACAACACACACATTATCATTGTTGGAAGAAAAACAACTCGGATAGGAAAGCTGGGAAAAAGAAAAAATGCAGTTTTATTTAATTTAATCATAAAAACAGGACATTTTACCCAATATTAAAAAAATAAAAAATAAATAAGTAACGAACAACAACTGATTTTTGAAAAACCCTGCATGTCTCCTTTAAGTTGTTGAATGTAGTGAACACGTGAGAGGATAACTTGTGCTCAGCCGATGCACCCTCTTCCTCTTTCGCACCTAAAATCGGAATACTTACACCTCATGAAGGCGAATATTCACCAGTTTTGCTCTTCAGTCTTTCAAAGGCAGTGTGCTTCTTGTTTTCACAGCTCAAGAAAAGTCCCTAAAATACCCGCTGTCGAGTGTCCCCGGGCGGCACCAGCCGAGTGCAACAGGGCATCACCACCAGGTCCAGAGCAGCAAAACAAGTGATGCAGAAACTCGTTAATAAGCATCAACAGAAGACTCTTCCCCTTGCTGTGATGTAGCTGAGCTAATTATGATCATACTGAAGTGAGTGCACAGTGAATTATGGAAATAGGATTCTAGTCCTCAATGGCATGAGACCCACAGTCCCTGACTTTTTCAGATATGTTAATCTGCACCATGTCCAATTAGGACTTTAAGGACTCCCATGGAGGTGCTTCGGTTCCAGCTCTCAGGCGGCCTTTGAAGTTTTTAATGAGAAACTACCTTAGACCCGAAGCTTCAGCGTGCTCTATTACGTGGCCTATATAACGCGTCCAATTCTGGTCGGCGAAGACGAGACGGGTTTTCAGGATAATTATTTTGGAAAGTGCACCATATAACCTTCTGCACATCGATGCAACATAAATCAACAGCATTTCTACTACTTCCGAAAGCATATGTGATTCCATTGACACACCTTTTTAGCATGTTTAAAGCCCTTAAATGCATAACACAACACTGCATTTGTGGTTGGTGAGTGTTCTCACAGCTGTGAGCAAGTGCCAGTGCCACCAAAATCGTCAGAATTATTCCCACAGAAATCTTGGATTTCTGTTTACATTTGATTTACCATAAGCTTATGCTTGCATCCATTGGTACTGGAACATTTTAGAGGCCTGATTGACAAATGGCTTTGTGCATCCAGGTTCCACAAAACAGCAATTTGCCAAAGCAAAGTCCACTAACTCATATTACTTTAGTCCACCATAAAACAAGCATTGAAAATGCAGTAGGTCTCGCCTTTGATTAAGTTAAAGCCATTTGCTTTGCTAATGGTATTGTATAGCAAAGCAAATGGCCTTAACTTCATAAAAGGCGAGACCTATTGCATTTTTAATGCTTGTTGTTCTATTCTCCTCATTAACAAGCCACGGATTCACCCTCCGCAAAGAGCCGTCTGCACAGATGGTTGGTCTTGGGTCCAGCTGGGGTGCCCTGGGGCGGCATCAGACCATACTAGTGCTATAAATGGGCAGGCGCTATCTATCGGGTACCCATCTTTTAGAAATGCACGCCAATCATTAGGACTTTATATCGACTTCTTTGTGTGCGTGTACTCTGTGTTCTTTGAAAGTTCTCCTTTCGTTGCATTTCAAATGAGAGTTGAGGTGTTTCCCTTCGTTCTGACCCACTGTGTCCAAAGTGTGATCGTCCTGAGGTTGTTTGACTTCACAGCAGAATCACCTAAACATCACACTCCAAACCTAGAAGATAGTGTGTAACAGCGGAGGGGCTGGGGTTAGTATATTTGTAAAGTGCACGTTCACTCATGGGTATCTTGGCACTGAATAAAAGAAGTTTATTGTTACCCAACTCAATGATACTTATTTTATCAGCTTCAGAAGGAAGAAAAGGCTGAGTGGACCCACTAGGATTTGAACCTGTGACCATGAGGTCAAACACAAACCCCTAAAGTGGATGCATTACTCCACTAAGCCAACAGACCCAGCACCAACTGCAGGTGATAGGTTTGAACCTTGGCAACTTTTCAAGGTCAAAAGTATCAGTAACAATGAGCTGGCAAACAGGAAACCAGTTGCTTACATTCAAGTATGGTTTAGCAGCTTGGATCTCAATCCACCCATCCAGTGGCTGGGTCTGAAAGTGTCTTTATTTCCTGTGAAATTAGTTAGCTTGTGGGAGGAGTCGACATAGGCGGAGCCTCAATGTGGTGTCTACTGTAGTACCCAACATCATAGTCTTTTTTTTCTTCTTCAACGAACCTCCTGCAATGGAGAGGTGGGCGGGGTCGCATGTGAATCTAGAAGATTTTTAAGCTTCAAAACCGTAATTGCAGTTAAGTAACTGGTGTCTTGCGTAGCATGTAATCTCTTCTAGATGCATATGCGTTGCACATCTTATGTAGCTGTATTGCCTGCCTTGTGGCAGTGGGTAAAAGAGGGAGTGGAAGCAAACCATTTTTCAAGCATGACTTGCCCCCACTTCAAGCTCTTTGCATGAATGTAAGGGAATACAGTAATGCTTTGTAAAAGAATGTTCGGAGCCAATGTGGCTGCTTTGCATATTTCTGGCATAGAGACATTGGCAACAAAGGCCATTATAGCCTCTTTCTTCCTGGTAGAGTGCGCTCTTCCAGAGGGACCTACAGTTGAATACTCTGTACAATCCATCTAGAAACAGCTGTCCCTAGAGCTTGAGTTGAATGTGCCACAAAGAACTGTTGTGTTTCTCTGATATGTGTATCACGTACATGTAGTACATGACTGTCCTCCTGACATCCAATGTGTGCAGAGCCCTTTCTGGTGCATTTGAAGAAAGCCAGTATGATGAAAATCTGTTTAATGTGAAAAGCTGAGACGACCTTTGGTAACAAAAGATTTGATGTGTCCTCATTATTAGCTTATCCTTGTGTATGGATATTTATGGTTCTTGTATGGTTAGAGCTTGCATCATACTCACTCTCTTTAGTGAGGTAATTGTCGTCAAGACTAGCAGTGTTAATGTAAGGTGGTTGGAAGTAGCCTTATGCATTGGTTCAAAAGTCACTTTCATCTATCCTGACAACACTAGGTTCAGACTCGTCTGCGGAGGAGGTACCTCCTCTGCAGGAAAAGTCTTTTTGTCCCTCCCATGAAAAAAATGTTATATGTTTGTAGTCTGTATGCAATTGCAATTGAGTGTTGAGATGTGGTGCTAGGAACGTTTTCCTCTGTTTCCAGACTGGGAGACGATTTCGGCAAGTTCACTGTGAATACTAGTGTGATACCACCTTTGGCATTTCTTCTAGGCAAAGCTTCAAGCGCTTGCTTTGACTAGTTACTCATTCAGGTAGGGATAAACACACAGGCCCTGTCTTTTGAGGTTTTCAGCTTTCACCACCAGTGTCTTGGTAAAGACCCTTGGCGCAGACTTTACTCCAAATGGTAGAACTTTGATTTGATAATGTTCTCCCTCCATCACTTCAGTACTTCTTGCATGCTGTGTGAATGGGTTTGTGGAAGTAAGTGTCCTTGAGATCTACTGTTGCTAGGTAGCCTCTTCTGTTTAGCAAAAGTATAACATATTGCAATCTTGTCATTTGACATTTTTGGAGTCCTTATGTACCTGTTTACAAAGCTCAGATCTAGAATAGGCTGCATGGTTAGGTCTGGTTTTGGTGCAAGAAAGAAAAAAAAACCTGTGTTTCTTCCTCTTGCTGTACCTTCTCAGTAAGTGCTCTTTGACAACAGCTCTTGGAGGACTCTTTGTAGAATTTGCAATTGATCCTCCATATAATGCTAATGTTTTAGTGGCTTTGTTGGTGGCTTTTGTATGAAGTCTATTAAGAAACCGTGTTAAACAATATTTACAATCCTCTTGTCTGTGGAAATGGCTTCCTAGTCTTTGAGGAAGTCCTTTGTTCTACCCCTACAGGTGTGTGGTGTGTGGAGGGAGGGAAGTTTGAGTCACTGCCTCAAAAAAAGGGCTTGGGTTGTTGTTGCTACGACTGTGCATGACCTGGGAATTCCTTCTTCATCTCTTCCAGTGCTTGGTCCAAACTCAGAGCTAAGAGCTGGTTCCCTTTGAGAGACTGGATTGTACCTCAGGTTTAAAACCTAAGATGTGTAGCCACCCATGTCGCCTCATGACAGTCCCCTTAGCCAGCTGTCTACTTGCTGGGTCCGCAGGGTCATAGGCAGACTTCAGGCAGACGTTTGTGATATTCCTTCCACCCTGAAAAATGCTTTTAGCCCTTTGGTGGTACTCCTAAGCGAGATGTAACATAAGGTAGGTAAGTCCACCCAGTATTGGTGGACATCTCGATTTAATAGGGTGTTAGATTTAGCAATCCGCCACTCCGTGGCTGCAGCTCTCTCCATGTTTATTCCTACAGCCTTCACCCTTTTACTCTCTTTATCTGTCTTAGGTTTCCCACGGATCTTTTCCTTCCAGGGCACCTGTCCCTCATCCCTCTCCACATTTCATCTATCTTAGAAGTTGAGGCGATGCCATTCAGCTTATCTTTACCAGTAAAGTTTTGTTTCCTAGCAGGATGGGAAATTCTCTGTGCTTCTTTGACTGAGTGTTTCTTCTTCATTGAGGGCTTAGCGTTTTGTGACCTTAGGTTGTTGCTTGAAGACCAGTGCTTCGTCTTCTTGGACGTTGTGTCTGAATGCCTCTCTCCTTCGATAAATCAAGTGTTTTACGGGCATGTGGCACTGTGGTCTTAGGGTCTCTCCAGTGCTGTTTTTCAACCTTGTATGTCTTACTAGCGCCAGGACACCCCAGGGTAACCGTGCGCTCTACAAATGCAACTAACATAACATAGTTCGATGTCTTGGTGTTACCCCTGAGCCTCTTGCGCTTGTACGTCATTGTCGTTAGAGAAACCCATCTTCTCCATTGACGCAGCACACCTCTTCTGCTTTCCCATCTCCGAGAAGCCCACTAGGTCTGTATTTGCCCATGTGCTCAAAGAATCTTGTCTCCGTGAACCAGTGTCATCTTTGGTTTAAAGTACGAGCATGGGATGCAGTCCTGTGAATTAAGGCCTAGAGGAGGACAGACATACAGAATGGATGTTCGTTGTTGAAGGTGATTTTTTGGGAGGCAGTTCAGACAGAGTGCTCATACTCTAAAATGGCATTGAGGAAGCCCAGCGATTCCACCTCAATCAAGAAGCACTCTCTGTATGCTGATCTCTCCTCTCAGCAACGACGCTCAATATCCTGTGATTCTGGGCACATCACTTCATCTCCCCGTGCCTATCAAAAATGAATGTGTCCTCATGGAACGCAACTGGTGCTCATGTAGAGCGCTCTGATACCTGATTTTGGATCAAGTTTGTGCTATATAAAACTTTGAGGAAAACAAACAAAAAATCTCTCTCCAGCGTTGAGTGCTGATCTCGGTTTTCCCATCACCCACTTTCCACTGTACTTCTCAACAATCTTCTGTGAATAAATATCGGCAGCTCTCCGATGCATTTCCATACCCAACAGGGGCAAAAGAATGTAAGATGGTGAGCATGCACGTGGACGTGGTGGACTTACGGTCAACGTCATACAGGGGTTCTGCCTATGCCGACTCATCCCACAAGCAAACAAACAACATTTTGGAGAAAACAAAGCCACTTCTGGACCCAATCACTGAGTGGTGGGATTGTGCAAAGCATGTTAATCTAGAAGAGATTTCATTTTGTAAAGTACTTATTTGTTGACCACGAGCAGACTATTTCAGATTTGACCCTTGACAGCACAGTAACAGTGGAAAATTCTTTCCAGGAGTGAAAAGGCAAACCAGGATTTTACCATCATCTTCCATCTGACTTCCTGAACCCCTAAACGCGAGGCACTATGGAGGACAGATAACTGTCTAAATCGATTTAGCAAGCACAATTGGAATGTGAATATTGGTGGGTGAATCCAACATGATGCCTCTTTAGCATTCATGATTGAAACTCAAAGAGACAGCTAAACTATAGGTCCAGCCTTGGGATGCTGGTGCATTGGTTTTTTTTTTGCAAGCATATGCCACAAATAGAAAAAACATGTTGGCACCTAAACGTATGTATATTTGTTGCAGATTTATATAGTTCAAAGTCAACTTGAAGGTATGGGAGTGCTTTACTTGAGCACCATTTACGTTACACAAAGTCACATTAATTTCCTCAATACTGTCTCACTACTTAAAAACAAAAAAGCATTCATTTGTGATGGCGAAAACAAGAAATCAGGCATGCAAATTACAGGTGGCTATTCTCCTGTTTTGATATTCAAACACTTCATAACAACAAAGGAAATTGGAACTAAATCACCATCTAAATGGGCACTTGAAGACCAGGAAAATAATAGCTGTTGTTAAAGATAAGAAATACAATTTAAAGAGCACTTTAAATCATCTTTATCACTTTCTTAAAAGGAACTATTGTTAAGTGGATGTTAATAATGTACAAAAGCTTTATATAGTCAGTCAAAGTGCAGGGAGCCTCCTGGTGCTGTGCTATCAGGTGATCATTGTTCCCTGTGCACTATGTGCAGCACTGCCTGTAACCGATTGGAAATGTAGGGCCTCGTTTATGAGGTTTTGGCAAAGGGCAGCACAGCAGCTCACCTCGCTGTTCTGCTTTAAGTCAAAGTGAAAGGGCAGGAATGCAGCATATTTATCTAATACGATGCATTCCTGACCATTCTTTCTGCGCTGATGCCATTTCGGCAGCCTAGCACCAATGCAGGCATCCTTGCACAATGATGCACGGGTTCCTGTGTTGTCAGCAGGATTGTTTTGTGCAGGAAGGGGCACATTTGTGCACAAAAACAATTTTGGGAGGCTTTTTCCTCTTTCTGTGTGTGCTGCAGAATGCAAGACAAATGGAAAGAGGAAAAAACGAGGAGAAATTTAGTTATTTCTCTTCATTGCACCTCCCCTGGGGAGGCGCAAGGTTTTGGCACATCCTTATGTTTACATGGTTTTGTAAATCTGGGGAAGCATCAGAATCCATGAGTGTTGCGTGGGAACATCCACAGCAACGCCCATGGAACGCTTCCCTAGCATAGAGTAAGGAAATGAAACGATTTGCGCTGCCTTGCCTCACACCATATCTATGAGGCCATTCAAAGAATTCACAGTGGATTTGCGTGACCTCATAAATATGATTTTGTAATTTGCACTGCCGGAGTGTCACAAAAAAGTGATGCTTAAGAGACCAAGGGGCTCATAAATATGTCCCATAGAGTCAACGGTCACTTTAATTAATGTTTGTGTCTTTAGCACTGAGAAGTTAGCACATTTTCATACCCAAAGCAGAAGCTCCATGTCCCTCAATTGGCAACTAGCGGTCGTCCCCTAATGCATTTATTATTGAAAAGTAAAACTGGAAGGTCCAGAATACACAGCAATGAAAGGATAATGTGATTAAAACACTGGCTCAACACATTTTTTGGATATGTCATTTTGTAACATTCGCTACCAAAAAGTTGCCTGTACAATAGTTTGCAAATGGCACCAAAGCTCCTCTAACCATTGCTTTTTTTGTGTGAATTCTGGTACTTAAAGTTCTGCTGCCTACAGACTAAATTGCAAAAACACACATAAATTAACAGAACAGAGTGAGCTACCCACAATTTTTCTGTGCAGTCTAATACTTGCAGTTCTGGTACTGAAAATGGTTAGCTAAAGTAGGAAGTGCCAGACAAGTACGAAGAAATTAACATATAAGGGCGAAGTACCAGCCGCGGCCCATGCAGGTAAGACCTGTATGGCAGTGATGGCGGTTGGGGGGCGGGGGATTAAAACAGATGATAATGGAAAACAAACTAATTTCCCCTTGTGGTTGTCTGTCAAATCCCTCTCCCTCGCCCTCAAGCTCGGCCCCACCTCTCTTACCCGCACAGGCCGCAGCTGCGAAGAACTAATAAAAATCATGGAACTACATTAAACTGCAGCTGTTTGCAGTATGGCCACAATGTCTGAATGGAGCATTGCTTCACTTTGTACAGTACCTGCCCTGTGTTTGTGTTAGAGAAACTTACATTAATGGTGTCCCTATTGTACCTATTCTGTGCTCCTGAGAGAATCGTATCCTTCAGCTGCCTGAGCAAAAATGTACTGGGCATTAGAAAAGGCAGTGCTGATGGTACCGTGAACATATTGTACCATTATTAATCACACCTACTCACGAAGAGGCCCCATTCATTGCCCATTCAATTGCCAAATCAATTTATTCTGATACCGGGTGCATTAATACCTCAATCCTTGTGGTCCCTGATGAAGCAGGTTATATCCATTACCAGCCTCATCAGTAATTGTAGGCCACTCCTGACGAGAACCTTCAGGGAGAAAGCCCTACAAAAATAGGATTTGAAGACAAAATTTCCTGGAAAAAACACAACTTTTTACAAGCGTAGTCTCTTGCTAAAAGTGTTTCATGGAAAGATTTTCTGCACATATTTTTGAGACAATTTTGGCCTTCTAGCAAAGTTTTACAAAGTTGCGTAACTTTGCAGTCTTTACAAAAGTGTGAAGTTTAACATTGTAAAACCTCACGGCTCCTGCAGACCCTAAAAATCTGATGGAGTTCTTCAAAAGAAATCCGTCAGGATAATGCTTCCCCTCAACTCCCTCTTCCACAGTGCATTGAAGTCATCATCCATGTAACCGTTGTAATACACGTGTGCCACAATGCCCTGTTTGCCGTTATCTTTTTATAGACCTGCCTCGCACCTTCTCATGATCCATGCCAATCATAACACTGAGAAATAATCAACTGATGAATGTCTTCACACAAATCATGTAACTATCACTAATAAGCACATCAATTGTTCACACTCTATTGCCCAAAAAAATCACATCAAATCATCTCTTAGCAAACCCTTGACTATTATTCTCATTCTCCTCCAAGATCACCCTCATGAGCAACCGACTTAATATAGTCTCCAGTGCACTCCACCATAATGAGACCCCAAATTCACGATCTTCCCAACTAGAACCTTCACATACCTCATCTTTATTACTGAGATAGCCGCCTGTGCTCCATCCGACTCATTCAATCGGCAACCCATAAAGCACTCGTTTCCACTCCAGAGTCCTATGCTGTATCACTTCAAACATTCTCACCTCTCTTGAGTTGCCTTAATACTTCAAATTAGTTGTACACAAAGATTTATTTAAGCGATCTACAGGACACCTTCCACACTTTACAATAATCAATCCACCTCTCAACTCCAACTTCCTTCCGCATAAACTAGTGTTTAATGCCTATTGTTCACATGCACTTTCTTGCCTTACACATAATTAGAAGATGATTACCTCAATTCACTACAGTTGTCTGCTAACCATTCTAATGCTTCTTGACTTCCATGTAATGGTCGACCCATTTCACTGCTTTACCTTCTCCTCCTTAGCAGTCACTGATATAGCTCAAAGGAAAGTTGTCATCTGATCACTTTATCTTTTTTTGTGATTCTCACTCTTTCCACCGCTGCTGCTGGGAATCCCTCAAGGATCCATGTTAGATCCCAGACTCCTCTTGTTAGGAATAGCTTCCCTTGATGGCATTACCTCCCAGTTTGGATTTTTTATGCAGAAACACAGATCTTTTTTGCCCTATCTTTTTACTCCACCCATCTTCAGAACGGATTCTCAGGGTTTCTGGAATTCATTTGATACTAGCTGGGTCAGAAGCAGAATGATACCTCCAATAGAAAGAGTGATATTGAAATACTTCTGTAGGCTGATACAAGATGTGATTGTCAATGTCTCAAGCCAATTGCTGAAGAATCCGGAGCCAAAGAAGCTAGTGAAGATGGTGGCAGACATGAATTTCACTACATGTGAATATTATATATTTTTTAAGAAAGCAAAATTTTCACTTGCACTAGACCTAAAAACTAAACATATATACAACATGAAATGAGAATTGATTGCATATCTGGTAAGGTGTCTGTTGCATAATATTAGAGAGTAAAAATTCCCGTCAAAAGTGGAAAGAAGTGACTTTTTTATGTTATGGTATTAACCTTTGTATATCACACATTCTGTCACTTGGTGGCATAGCTGGGGGGTGGGGAGTCCGCGAGCGGCATGAGGTTTGAGGGCCCCCACTCTTACTTACCTGCCATATTGGGGTGGCAATCGCCAGGACTCGCACCCACTCTTCAATGTGGCTGCTGCAGCGGGGGCGGCAAATGGAAGAATCTCCTGCTCTTCTATGCATACGCTGGGGGGCAACAAACACGGGGCCACCACGGGAGGCCAAAGGGCTAGCTACGCCAATGCTGCCACTAGTAGGCCGTCACTGAGCTTTTGGTAGTCCAGTGACAAGTGATGGTTTGTCTGGTGCCGCTCTCTGCAAGTAATAGTCAAAATGGTGAGCGGCTGAGTGAAGGGCTGAATCTCTCATTGTACTGGTCCCCGTGGAAAAAATCTACAGCTTGTTTACATCATTGGAGATGCTGAAGACAGTGCTTAATTTGAGCCAGTGGTTTCTGGTGCTCTGCTCCGTCACTTAACCATCACCATCAGCGCTTTTCATGAGCGCCATTTAAGGACACATTTATTTATGGTAGACACAGGGAGAATAAGTGATTTGCCCAGAATCACAGGATGTTGAGCTGACAAAGAGACTAGACACAAAAGGGTTCAGCACTATTTAAAAGATTATAACAATTCGACATTAAGCATTCGAAAACCAGTGAGAACACAAGAAGATGTCCAGATCATCGATGTGAGTTTCTTAAAAGACTTTTCGCTTTATTTCACATTTTCATAAGAACGGAAGATCATTGCCGATGCGTTTCGTCTCTAAAAAGAGACTTCTTCAGGGCTCCACAAAGTAATAAAGAGGATATTCACATTGGCATATGTATAATTCAATCCAGATAGCTGAGAATCCAATATTCGGAAGTCTTCTCAAACAGTAGACATTGTCAGGGATGGCATGGTAGCCCGTAGCTCATGTTCACCACGTTTTCAGATTCGAAAAAGAGACTAGAAGCTGGTTCCCCAGTGCCAAAGTCAGCAGCTCTAGCCACTACGCCACATCCCCTTCCCACTTTCATGGTTAGTGGTTAGTTCTGTTTTAGGTGGCGCTAACAGGAGAAATGGGCTGGTGCAAGCTGCCTCCTGACGACAGACCTGGCACTTATTTTTTTTTCTTCAAATTAACCACTGGTGAATCTGAACACTAAGCAAGGAGAGGAGAACTCCTCATCCTCGTACACTGGGTGTGGGAGTGTCAGTGAACTGCTCGACCCGCCATCCAGGTAAAAGGGAACTTGATTTAAAGCTGAAATGGATCTAAAATGGATTGACCGATAGGAACCCAGTGACACCCTGGAGCGTGGGACATCAGGCTGTGTCATCTTAGCTCCAGTAATGAGCTGCGGTACAAACCAGCACTGAGTACTTTGTTGGCACGACAAGACAGGTGAGTTGATCCAGAGTAAACACACAGAGTAAAGGCTGTTCTACTAAATTATACACAGTCTGAAGCAATTTTTCTGGATTGCCATTATAATGGGAGGTAGACATTGCAACAGTTCCAAGAGCGTTTGCAGGAAATGGGTAAAAAGGCTAAGAAAAAACACAAGTTGGGTTGGAAAAAGGGTTGATTGGATAACCCTGATGGGATAATGCTGGTGTACACTTTTCTTTTGATATGGGTAAAGTGATGGCGATGCTGTATTCTAATGTAGAAGGTATTTATATAGCATACACCGAAAAACAAGGTTTACCTGGCAAGGGCCAATGACAGCCAAGGATTCACTGAGCATATTTGATGGCACTCTGACTGCATCTATTGGAAATCCTCATTCTCACATTGTGTGGATGTGTTGGTTCAGTAACTGCTACTGCTGCATTATAGTGGCGAGTCTTGAACCTCATTAAATGTGTCAATAGTTCTTCTACATTTTTAGGTCGAGCCTGGGCAGCGCATGCGCTGTTCTGCAAGGCATGCTGTATTCAGGTAGAGACTTGAAGCTCCGCCCATTTCCCCAACCATCTTTTCAATTAGCTCCTGATACTGTCCTTTCCAAATCATTGCTTTTCTGCTTTCCTTGTCTGCATTTATAACCCCCCGTGAGGACTGGACTTTTCACTTGTGTTACACGGTCTGCTTTATCTAGGCTGTGAGCACTATACTCTTGAATGATTTGCATATATTCCACCCACTATGGGGTTTCCTAGCAGCAGCACGCCGCCCGCTTTTATTTTAATTACTAATGGTGGCCCGCGTTAACTTTAGCAGCCACGTTTCTTTATTTACATTAGCAGGGCGGTCCGCTTTAAGTATAGCTGCTGGGCTTCTTTATTTATTCAATTTGGCAGTGCCGTCCGCATTAACTTTTGTGGCAGTGAAAGCCCATCATACCATGGTGTCACTTACATAGTGGCCGCACCCCTTTCTTTAGATGCTACTGTCGTATTCAGGTTACAGCGAGCCGCATCTAAAGAAAGGTGCGTGCCCACCATTAAAGTGAAAGCACATCATGGGGCGCTTTTACCAACAACAACAAAACTTGTTTGTGAACAAATGGGTTTTTTTTGTTGGTAAAATCGTCCCATGATGTTCTTTCACTTTAATGGTGGCCACGTCCCTTTCTTTAGACTCGGCTCGCTGTTACCTGAATACGGCTAGCAGCATCTAAAGAAAGGGCCACAGTCACTATGAAAGTGGTCTCGCATTTGCAAGAGTTTGAGATATTGGCATTAGAAATGACAATGCCTTTTATATGTGTGTTGGTTTTAAAAAAGAAGGACATTTCCCGAAGTGAATTGAACCTGACCAAGTACATATGAGGAATGATCTAAATCTTACAATTGCTTACACAAACATTTAGTCACAATACTTGCATGATAAGAACATGGTTGTTTGAGTCGATGCCGGCCCGACTTGAATAATTTGATTAATCTTTGGCATGAATGGAATATGTAGGATTAAAACAATACATTTTAAGGCTTTTTGTTGTACACTGGGCAACTTGCGCAGCACACCATTGGGAGTAACTTTGAGTGATTTGTGTGACCCAGTGATGGAGATCAGTTGCATGCTTTAAAAGCCTACGGTCCTCATTATGAGGCAATCTGTATATTTCTACAAGTATGTAAACCAATAATTATGCACGGCTCAGAAGTACAGGTTTTTAGTTATTTAGCGCATCTGATAAATAACTCTACCTTTATCAAATTTTGGCAGATCAAACCAGCTGAAATTTAACGGAGGAAAACCAGATGGTATTTACTGTATCATGTGGATTGCGGTGCGTTAAAAAAACATAAATCTGAATATAATTCCGCATCAACTCGTAATAGTCAGTATTTATCACATGCGATAAATGACATATCCTGTGGTATTGTTATTTATATGGTGTGATAAATACCACCTATACTCGTAATCCGGCTCTACATAGCATAGAAGATGCCATAAAACTGAGTCCAGTGGAACGAAGCAGTTATAGAGATTTCAGTAGGTAGCTCGGTGACTTGAGTACCTGCTGCAGTAATGATGACACTAGTTAAAACACCCAGACAGTGTGAATACAAATAGGGCAAAATAAGCCTTTAATATTTTGATGATGATGAAGTGGGTACCGCTGGAATCAGTGCTTAATGAGAGCCGGCGGTTTCCTGTGCTCAGCACTGGCACTTGGTAACCCTGGTACTTGTAAAAAATTGGCCACATGGTGGCACTGTGTGTCTAATTAAATCTTTGCCCAGACAATGATAAACAAGCATTGCCAATGCAATTGATCTTGCCTTTGGGACCTTAAATGTATTTAGCTATGCAGCACATTAGCCTGGGTGCTGACACATCTACTGTTCTTTAGGGAAAGTAAGCACCAAACTGAGTGACGCACCAGGTATGGGAACACATCGAGAGAAATGTTGCCTTTCAGCAGGAAATAGAATAGTCCAAAGCTCTGTTTTTAATATAAAATCAGGGCCATTAGTGGTTATATCACAAAAAATACAAGATTTGCAAAAAATATTGTCTACGAGTACTCGCGGAAGACCATTTCTATGGACTGGAATCTAGAGAATGCTAAAGTGATTCTGATATTGTACTGACCTGTGCTGGTCGTTTTCTATCAAGAAAGTTAAATAGAGGCAGTTGCCAGAAAAATAAAAAAAAAGAAAGTCCCTCAGCAGAAATCAATTCTGGTATTTTACTGACCTCTACTGGTCGCTTTCTATCAAGACAGTTAAACAGAAGCAGTTGAACAAGCAGAAAGAAATTCTGGTATTTTACTGATCTCTACTGGTCATTTTCTATTAAGATTAAATAGAGGCAGTTGAACAGAAAAAAGTCTCTAAGCGGAAGCAGACAATTCCTAGGGCTGATCTCCGGAGCCCACAAAGGACATACACATATAAGTATATACTAAAGTATGTACAAGAGGTCTCGAATGCTCGACCTAAAAATGATAAAATAATGAAGTAACATTGCCACAGAGTGTGGCGCGTTATGCCACATTATTTCTTTGATGGCCTTATACTTAAGTCAACCTTGCCATATAATTCCAGTGGCCCTGCCTACAAGCAACAAATGATACAGATGTCAGCTAGAATCACAATATGATAGAGTCAAAATGTCCATGTCTGTACTGATATACTGTGACTGGGAGAGAAACTAAAGCTGTCTATAGTTAAATAAACGCTAGTCGGTTACATAATTGAATATATAAACAATTCTGATACTCTACACACACTTAAGAGCATGTTATGTTATTTAAATTTACAGTTGGATATAACGATTTATGTAAAACATTAAAAATCACTTCACGTTATGCAATTTCCTTTTTTTTGCCCGAAAATATTCATCAAATTTGGCAAGAACTCAATTAGACTACAAATAACCTCACTTTTTTCCAAGTTAAGATTGCTAGTTTTACATATTTTAAACATGTGGTACTAATCAAAAAGGAGAACAAGTTAATGAAACAAGCAACTTTGAGTGTTTGTTAAAATCACTGGCTTTTCTAAATTATGTCATTGCACTTTCCTCTAAACTTGGGATCCGCCCACTGAAACTTAATTAGAAAAGCTATGATTTATTTTTCTTTTGTTACGTTATTATTCAAATATTGTAACAGAACTCTTTTTATCATGAAAACACCAGGAGAGGGACATTTGCTACGCCTACATGTTGGGAACCAGGAGTACATGTTTTGTTTGGGCAGAATTTGTGAGCGCTTCCTCAAAAAAAGTTCTTGCGCTTTACACAGCTGTGATCATTTTGTTCATTTATCCAGCTGTCTAAGTTGAGCTTTCATGGGCACACACATGCTATGTAATTGTCCTAGATACCGAGTTCATTTATGTGGTTTTTCTCTGGCAGCAGCTCAGATGGGAGTAGTGCAGTCATTAACCTACATGGATTTTTTAGGTGTGGTCGACAGTGCAACTGTCACCTGACTTTTAACCTACAGCACTATTAGTGTACTGTTATTTGCTCTACACTAATGTATACCTATTCCCACATGATCTACTGGTAATACTTCACATTACCATACAACATTCTTTTAAAACCAGACCAATTGGCATTGCCACTGCTTGTTTTTACAATAATATCAATGTATTGTCCCATTAGAGTCACTGGTAGAAAATACTTCTTTACAAGATGCTTTTTCCCCCAATGAGAAAAGGGCCAAATCTGAACTATGACATGTCGTTTTACTCATTTAGATGGGGCAACAATATGAACTGTATTTAGCTATTTGCTGCACTCCATCCCTTCTCCTAGATTCTGAAGAGGACCTTGTAAATGTGACATCCTCATTCTGATTTGCAGATTCAGAACTACTCACATTTTACTTTCTGTATGTTCACTTTTGGACATGGCACATTCACCAATACAGCTATCTGGCCCACTTGCAGAAGAAAGAATAGTGATGGCAAATGCGATGATGTCACCATAGAAAGGTGGTACAACTGTCACATTCTGGTGCTTTGTGGGTATTCTCAGTGCTTAATTTGAGCCTGTGGTTTCCGGTGCTCGGCACCAACACTTAATTGTCATCATGACACTAATGTCAGTCTGCCACATGGTGGTGCTGCTTATCTAATTTAGAGATGAGCAGAACAATGGTTGTTCATGAATATAATATACATTAAAAAATACTAAAACCAGCTTCCCCAGCCATACCTGTAGCTTTGGAGACCTGGAATAATTTGAACTTTCGTACTTGCAGACAAGAGAGATGGTTAGTAGTTGTTTTGGTATTGTTATTGGCAGCGATAAAGAGGCAATGGGTGGTGCAAGCTGCAGTGGCCTCCTGGTCAGTGCCCCGGCACTTAATATTTTACAAATTAAGACTGTTCTCAAAGCTCCAGTAAAGTAGTTTTCCATCTCGGAAACTCACATATATTGTCTCACCTGGAAGGTAGGAAGGAATAAGTGCATTTCAAGAGAGGGGGGTGAAAGGGGACACCCCACATTTAATGGGGGTACAAGTGAAAAGGAGAGTTTCTCCATGGGGAAAAATTATGTTCACACTGGAGAGACAAGTTGCAGAGCAAAAGCGAACTCCTGTTAAGTGTCTTCATGCAGATTTCTATGCCTGATGGAAATTCCACCAATAAATGTTATGCATTGAGATGCTCCAGGAAATCTACAGCTGATGATTTTCTAACTTCCTGGGATTCTCTGTGAATCCATATGTAGTTGGAATTGGTCTCGAAATGTGGTATTAACCATCCCGTAGGAGAGTTCTGTTTTTTTAACGTGTGAGTTGATGATCTGGGCCTAAAAAGGCAAAGAAGAAATGACTGAGAGGGAGCAACAAGTAGGCAGAAATAGCAGCATCAATGTCAGAAGGAGTCACATAGGTATGAATAGGCAGTGCTTAAATGCATCCGGTGGTTTCCGGTGCTCAGCACCAGCACTTCATTGTCAAACCTGGTACTTATGACAGTCTATGGAAGAGGAATGGGGTGATCCAAACCTGCATGACACACTGATGAAAAAACTCCAAGAGTTTCATAAGGGTTATTTAATATTCATTTGAATTATTTAAACACAAAATAACATGACAGATTATCTTTGCCTGTTACAAAGGGTAAATACCAAAGTATCACTTGGTTGAACACATATGAATAACGTGAAAAAAAAATTACAATCAATCTTTCCTTGATATCTCGTTAGTACACAAGAAATATATGTGAAATTAAACTGTGTTGGATTTTCTTCGTAGAACAACGTCCCAATGCATTTCGAGTTTTTTGAACCCTTCTTCAGGGGTTATAATGATGTGAGTGAAGATAATTTCCAAAAGATCCACCGTTATGGAAACTACAACAAAACAGAAGGTCACATTGTATTCAATTGTTGTATACATTGACAAAATCAAACGAGGATTTGCACTCGGTGAGGAAAAGCTATGGTAGGCACCGTGAAGATAGTTGAAGTGAATTCAAAGATAAAAATGCATGCACGTGCTATCGTAATTGCGAGATGTGGTACCACGCGTTCTCTATGCAAAGTGCCAAAGAGTGAGCAACAATAATGTGAGAGTGATTAAAAGAAGTGATTAAAAGAAGTGTGTTGAGTCTGTGCAAGAAGAGGAAACGAAAAATCACTGCACATAGAGCAGCGGAAAGGACCGCTAGTTATGCAAAAACAGGAATGGGCATGTGCGCGTGAATATACTCACACAGAGCTTGATCAAATTGCTGAAAGTAGCTCTCAGACATCTAGAAAAGTAAATAGACGGAAAATGTACTCCCCAGCTAGTTTGTAAAAGTTTGGTAGACCCCTTCTGAAAACACCCAGTGTTCTACGTAATATCTTACCCAGGCGACTCAGAATCTTAAGACGTGTGTGCGTTGAGAAAGTCTAAAACAAAACGAAATGAAGTTTGTACTTGAGTACGGACTACAGCCAAAGGAAGCTGCAAATAAATCTTGAGCGCAAGGTTTCAAAGGGCTTACCGGCAAGTCAGTGTGAAAAGCAGCCAAGTACGTGATCCGTCACTAATTGGAAGCGAGCGTGAGGACGTATGTCTTCGCGCTGCGTTTTAAAGGGACCACGGTGTCGACATGGTGAAAATGAATGAAAAAACTTTATTGACCATATCTGAAGTAGATCGAACAAGATAGATAATAAAAACGCATGATTCCGAAGAGAGAAGTGGGAAGAAAAGAATAGAGAAAGACTGTTAGAGATGGAGACAATGAACTCCCAGACTTTATAAAATTGTTATTTCACTTTCCTCCAAACTTGGGATTGGCCTACTAAAAGTTAATTAGTAAAGCTATGATTTATTTTCTTTTGTTAAGTTATTATTCAAATATTGTAACAGTGCTCTTTTTATCATGAGAACACCAGGAGAGGGTCACTGGCTACGCCCACATGTTGGCAGTCAGGACTACATGTTCTCTTTGGGCAGAATTTGTGTGTGCTTCCTAAAAAAGGTGCTTGCCCTCCTCACAGCTGTGATAATTTTGTTTATCAATCCAGCTGTTGAGCTTTCAAGGGCACACGCATGCTATGTTATTATCCTAGAAACCTAGTTAATTTATGTTGTTTTTCTCTGGCAGCAGCACGGATGGGAGGACAGCAGACATTAACCTACATGGATGTTTAGGTGTGGTCGACAGTGCAACTGTCACCTGACTTTTAACCTGCATCACTATTATTCTACAGTTATTTGCTTCTACATTAATACACGCCTATTTTCACGTGATCTACTGGTAATACTTCACATTACCATACAACATTCTTTTAAAAGCTGAGCAATTGGCATTGCCAATGCTTGTTATTTTTTTACAATGATATTGGTGTACTGTCCCATTAGTCACTGGTAGAAAATACTGTTTTACAAGATGCTTTTTCCCCAATGAGAAAAGGGCCAAATCTGAACTATGACATGCCGTTTTACTCATTTCAATGGGGCAACAATGTGAACTGTATTTAGCTCTTTGCTACACTCCAGCCCTTCTCTTAGATGCTGAAAAAGCACCTTGTAAATGCAATTTACTAATTCTGATTTGCAGATTCAGAATTTCTCAAATTTTACTTTCTTTAAATTCACTTTTGGACATGGAACATTCACCCATACAGCAATCTGGCCACTTGCAGTAGTGATGGCAATGAGATGATGTCACCCTACAAAGGTAGTACAACTGTCACATTCTGGTGCTTTGTGGGTATTCTTGGTGCTTAATTTGTGTCAGTGGTTTCCGGTGCTCAGCACCTGCACTTAATGGCCATCATCACACTTATGTCAGTCTGCCACATGGTGGCGCTGCTCATCTAAAGTAGAGATAAGCAGAACAACGGTTGTTTATGAATTCAATATACCTGAAAAAAGACTAGTACCTGCCTCACCACCCATTCCTTTATGTTTGGAGACCTGGAATAATCTGAACTGTCGCTCTTGCAGACAAGAGAGATGGTGAGGAGTTGTTTTGGTACCATCATTGGCAGTGATAAAGGGGCAATGGGTGGTGCAAGCTGTGTTGGCCTCCTGGCCTGGGCCCTGGCATTTATTATTTGACAAATGGAAGGTGGTTTTCCATCTCGGAAACTCACATATAGTTCGCCTGGAAGGTAGGAATAAGTGCATTTTACGTGAGAGATAGGTGGAATGGGACACCCCTCATTTAATGGGGGTACAGGAGAAAAGGAGAATATCTCCATGGGGAAAAATTCACACTGGAGAAACAAGTTGCAGTGTAAAAGCAGAGTCCTGCTAAGTGTCTTCATGCAGATTTCTCTGCCTGATGAAAATTCCACCAATGAATGTTACGCATTGAGATGCTCCAGGAAATCTACAGCTGATGATTTTCTAAGTTTGTGGGACTCTGTGAATTCATATGTAGTTGGAAATGTGTTTGAAATGTGATATTAACCAACCTTTAGCAGAGTTCTGGCCTTATAACTTTTGAGTTGATGATCTGGGCCTAAAAAGGCAAAGAGGAAATGACTGAGCAGGAGAAACAAGTAGGCAGAAATGGCAGAATCGATTGCAGACAGAGCCCCATAGGGAGGGATAGGCAGATCAATTCGAGTTAGTGTCTTGACATAGATGCATCAGTGTCAAGTGTAACATCAAATGCATTTTGACTTCTCCATTGTGTGCCACCCATCTCACTACTGCTCATGTCCCTTAATCACCTGCAAGCATTAGTGTGATATTACACTGATGCATACATTGCTAGTGGCAAGGCTCTTCCATAAGAGAGGTATGCTCTAATAAAAGAGTTATGAATGAAGCTCTTCACAAGTTCTCACATGAGATCACTACCTAGGTAGCATGTTTTAGGTTTCTTTATTTGGGATGTTAGACCCATCAGCCCTTTTTAGAGAGCATAGCAATAAATCACTGCACGTTGAGCCTTGGGTGTTTTTATTCCATATCTATTCTGCTCTTAGCATGGAAAATGTACTATTGCCATTAGAAGGAAAAGAAAATAGTACTTTTGAAGGTGTCTGCACAAAATCAGTTAGGTAGGGATATAAATTTAAGATTAAATAAATGCATACATGAGAACATTTTAGAAGAGGAGAGTAGTAGCTTTTTCAAAAACAAATCAGGAGAATATATTTTCCCCATTGACTTCTATTAAAACAGAGGCAATTTGAGGCAGGAGACAGCGGAAATAAAGCCAATTTTGTCTAACGCCGGATTTGAGCATATTGTCATGTATGTAAATGTCCCAAATATATATAAAAGTTCCAGAAGCCACTCATATTAAAAAAATATGGCTGATTCACAAACCTTAATCAGATGCACAGTCTAGGGCACCAAAGTGAATGAGAGAATAACTGAAAGAATGAATCCAGCAATACTTGAATAAAAAAATTAATGAGGATATGAACAAATGCATGCGTGAACAAATTTGCTCTTTGCATAAACTTCTAGGCACTGAGGAAGGCAACAGCTTTGTTAGTTAGTAGGCAAAGTGGACAGCCTTTCATCATTGTGCAGTAGAGAGTGTATGATGTCTAGCATAGGATTTATACTGTGACAAATAAAAACAGAAAAGCTCCTGCTGCACCATCCGAAGCTCTTAGATTCGGCAAACAAGTCTGCAGAAGGCAGGAAAGAATCTGGCGAAAGAACTATGAAGCAGATGAGAAAGATCAGTATAAATTACTGTTAGCAAATTATAGGAAAAAAATAATTGCCGAGAAGAGCCAATATTATATGCTGAAAATAGAGAAGGTGGGCAATTCCAGCAAGGAACTTTTTAAGACCATAAACAATCCGACAAAAGGACGATGCTGCCAATTGCACTCAAGACTTCTGTAACATACTGGCTCAGGCTTTTAAATCAAAGGTTGATCAAATTTATGATCAGTTTGCCATAAATAAATCAAATACCAATGTTACAGAACAGGAAGCTAAGATTGTAACGCCTCTCCTAAATTTTACTCCCACCTCCTCAGTGCAAATAGCCACCCTTCTCTCTAGGACCAAATCTGGGTCTCCGGATGATCCCTGCCCCCGAGGATCCTCCACAATATTAGCCATCTTATTAGCCCGGTGCTATCTGACATATTTAATCAGGTGATTTCGCAAGGATTATTCCCAACTATGTGGAAACAGGCCCACATTTTGCAGTTATTAAAAAAAAACAATCTGGATATAATGGACCCAGCCAATTGCCGACATATTGCAAGGCTTCCTCTTCCTGCGAAAATAGTTGGAGAAAATTTGTAAATGTGGAACTTTCCACTTATATTTTAGATAACCACATTTTAGACTATAGTCAATTTGGGTTTAGGGTAGGGTCATAGTACTGAGACAGCTCTGATAAAGACCACGGAGGAAATCCGCATTGCACTTGATGGTGTGGAGGGTCGGCGGCTCTTATCCTCCTCAACCTGTCCGCTGCATTTGATACCGTGGACCACACCTTGCTGATAGAACGATTAAAGACCATAGGTTTAGGAGGAAAGGCCCTATCGCTTTTAAAGTCGTTTTTGTCAGATAGAACCCAGACAGTCTAACTAGGCGATTTTAAATCTGCACCTTTTATCCTGCCTTGTGGGGTGCCGCAGGGCTCCGCGTTGAGCCCTACGCTTTTTAAAATGTATGTCTGAATTAGCACCTTTTATCAGAAGCTTTAATCTAATTCCCACCTCGTATGCCGATGACACCCAGTTGGTCATTTCTACTATAGACAAGGATGTTAACTATTCCAGCAAACTTCATGACTGCATGGTCTCTCTGAGCAACTGGATGAGTGGGCACTGCCTGAAGATTAATTCTAGTAAAACTGAGGTGGTGCTATTTGGAAAGCTCTTTCCTCTGTGGTCGCCAGTTTGATGGCCAAACACCTTGCCCCCCCCCCTACACCGGTAGCTAAAGCTAAAAATGTGGGGGTCATAATTGATGAGAAGCTTAATTTTAAGTCTCAGATTTCGAGGGTGGTGTCGTCCGCATTTTTTACTATTAGAATTTTGTGTAAAATTCTTCAGTTCATCCCTAAAAATACCAGAAAAACAGTTCTAACTTCTCTGGTTTCATCAAAGTTGGACTACTGCAATGGCCTATACATTAACTTACAGTCCAATCTACTCAGAAGATTGCAAATGATACAGAATGCCGCTGCTAGATTAGTACTGGATGTTCCCAAACACCAGTCCATTAGGGCTGGGATACAGAAGCTGCATTGGCTGCCATTCGGCCAGCACGTGGAATTCAAGGCACTTTGTTTTGCACTTAAGGCACTTTACAGAGAAGGTCCACAATTTCTATGGGATGCCTTAAGCTGGTACACTCCGAGCAGACCGCTACACTCGGCCAATGCTTTCCTGGTGCCCATCTCTAGAGTCAAAAGGTTGAACTGGGGCAGGGGCGTGGGGGGGAGTTTCAGACACAGCACTATCAGGATATGGAACTCTCTCCCGCTCTCTCTCAGGGGGATTTCATCCCTCTTTGAATTTAGGAAACACCTCAAGACATGGCTTTTTACAAATTAGTTTCGCTGACACAGTATGCGATCTGTAAGTGCCTAGACACCTTTGAGCATTAGTGCGCTATATAAATTGTTATAACATAACATACTAGAACTGTTCCATAAAAATTATAATGCACAGACAAGCTCAGAAGGATCCCAAATATTTAATATGTGTTGTGCACTGCAGCATACATGCAATGCATGTTTTTTTTATTTGTCTTAAGAGATAAACCCATTTTCCCTTATAAGTACTCATGATAGAAAGGCATGCATTTTTTACACAAAGCTTAGACTGGCCAACTTAGTAGGTCAGGATATGTGTCAAAACCTATGGGTGCTTTTTCCTTAACCCCGATGAGATTCGACTGGTGAAACCATCCTAACAAACGTCCAAATATGGCTGAGGAAGGCATTGGTGCTGCAGGTGTAATGGATGTCACTGCTCTCCAGGAGGTGCTGAAGGCTGCACTCATCCATGATGGAGTAGCCTGTGGCATTTGCGAAGCTGCCAAGGCATTGGACAAACACCTGGCTCACCTTTGTGTACGTGCTTCCAACTGTGATGAGTCCATGTATGTCAAGTTGGTTAAAGCACTGTGTGCTGAACACTTGATTAAAGTTGATGACAACAAAAAGCTGGGTTGGCCTTTGCAAAATTGACCGAGAAGGCAAACCCCAAAAAGTAGTTGGCTGCAGGTGTGTGGTTGTCAAGGACTAGGGCAAATATTCTCAAGCCAAAGATGTCATCGATGAATACTTTAAAAAGAAGTAAACCATCTTGAAATAATAAAGCAAAAAAAAGAAGAACCTATGGGTGCTTGCACTAATCCACCGCAGTAACTCTCCAGTGATGCCTCTATAATGCAAAGCAGCACAAAGGCATTTTTGTGCTCTTAAAAAGGGCACCTTTAATGTGCAAAACACCTTTTTTGCTGGATAGCAAATACCTTTGTGAGACTTTGCACCACTTTGCGCTGCTTTAACCATGCCCAAAGCCTTAATATATTTGGGAATAAGACACTAAACAGCTCTCTTTTTCCTATGGGGTATAGGGGAAGAACAAGGAATAGAAGCTACACAGGACACACATGGTTCCTAGACCCTAGTTTGTTTCCTGTTCTTGCAACTCCATTTGTATCTCTGGATACCAGGAGTTTATTAGGGCATAGTGCAATAACCACACTCCACGCTGTTGTGATGGTGTAAAAGGCCATTTATTAGGACACGGTTGCTCACACACCAATGAACTTTATTAACATTAACAATAAATTCCAAATTATGATTCGTTGCCGTAACCCAGTCAGTTCCATTCTCCCAGCACCATTCACTATTCACCCGCTTCCACGTCCCCTGTTACACCGTATCATTTGTTCCACACACCCCCCTCAATCACTGACCTCATTCCATCTACCCAAACTTACTTTCACTTGCCCTCCAAACATCCTCCCTTGAAGATCCTTCCCTTGCTCGTTGCATCCTGCGCACCACCATTGGTTTCCTGTGCACAACCCCCGCACCCCCGCAGGGGTGGATATGGCTGTATGTGACTCACCCCCCCAAAATACCACCTACGACCTGCAACCCGTCCTAACCTGGCAACACGCAACAAGGCATTTACCACCCCTTTTTCCTACAACATGTAGGGTGGGTGGGAGGCCTAAACAAGCATTGGCATAGCCAATAGGTCTTGCCTTTGGGACCTTATAAGTGTTTAGCCATGTAACAGTTGATGTTGTTGTACCAAGGATATTGTGCTGCATAATTAAGTACTTATAAGGTCCCAAAGGCGAGACCTATTGGCTATGTTATTGCTTTTTTTTCTTTGTTGCAGTTTTGTATAGCGCGAACTCGACCTGAAGGACCTGTAGGCTCTCTACATGAGCACCAGTTACATTCATTTTCTATTTAAGGCAAGGGAAGATTACCTGATATGTCCAGAAACACAAGATGGTAAGCTGAAGCAGAGACTAATAGCACCAATAGTGTTTTAAAGAGAGCAAGCATTGAAAAGCTGTGTTTGTTTATAAGCTAAGCCTATTATCCTGAGGGGTTTTATCAGTGTAAAACAAACGTGTAACAACACAACAGCGCTTGATGTAATGGCGGCTTTGTGCTGTGTACTGTGGGTGAGAATTATGTAATCTTCGGAGTGTCCCACTTCTGCTCCTTTGTGTCGAAGACCCTTACACAGATGTCCAGAGTAGAAATGGCAGTGGGGAGAAAAAGTCCCCGCACGCAGGTCCCACCATTAACAAGAACAAACAAAACCTTTGGTGCCTGTCACAACAGTTTTGTATAGCGCAAATTTGACCTGAATGCATTGGAGCACTATACATGAGCGCCAGTTACATTACCCATGGTCACATTCTTTTTTTTTGTTTTAAGGCACAGGAGGATTACGTGATGAGTCCAGAATCACAGGATCTTAAGCTGACGCCGAGACTAATAGCTACAATAGCGTTTTAAAGAAACAAGAATTATAAAGCTGTGTTTGTTTGTAAGCAAAGCCCTGTTGTCCTGAGGGATCTTATCAGTAGAAACCAAACGTGGAACAACACAACAGTGCTTGATGTAATTGCAGGCTTTGTGCAGCGTACAGTGTGGGTGAGTGAGAATTATGTAATCTTCGGAGTGCCCCACTTCTGCTCCTTTGTGTTGACAACAAAACACAGATGTCCCAGCGCGCAGATCACACTATTAAGAAGATCAAACGAAACCTTTGGTGCCTTTCGCAGTTTTGTATAGCGCAAGTTAGACCTGAAGGTATTTGAGCGATATACATGAGCACCAGTTAGATTACACACGTTCACATTCATTTTCTTTTGAAGGCATGGTACGATTATGTGAAGTGTCCTGAATCACAGAATCTTAAGCTGACGCCGAAACTTATAGCATTGATAGTGCTTTAACAAGAGCAAGCATTGACAAGCTCCATAGTCGCACAGTGCACCCCTCTCAAATACATTCGCCCCCTCAATTTAAAGTTTACTGTGTTGCTGCTAAGCCGCGCTGTGCATGCCTGGAGTGACGCACTCTCACAGGCGCCGTGCTGAGCCAGGGAAATGCTTGTACCATTTAAATGCAAGTGTGGGCTCCAGTGAGTTCCTGAGCACGGGACAATGGCAGTGTGAGCAAAGCGCGCACCCTGCTGTGTCCGCTGCATCAGCCGCTGCTTGAGAAAAGGTGAAGCATGCACTAAGCATTAGCCATTTGGAGGCTGTCATTTATTTATGGCACAGACAAAACCAACAGACACTTACATTGCCTAACTTGCATTGGCTGAATAAGAGACTCGCGGCAGCTCCGTGTACATTGCTGTGGGAATGGGAGTTCTGGCAGGGTGTGGCGGGGGAGAGAATGGACAGGGAAGCGGAAGCACTGATGTGTGAGAGAAGGCCATGACGTGGGATACGGCGCAAGCTCAACAAATGTTTGTCTATGGCTGCTTAGATATTCCCTGATTTGAAAACTTGATCGGATGGGAGAAGCCAGACCAAATTTTTTAAGGCAGCGAGAGGGTTAAAGTTAGCTTCTGTATTGTTCTTCTATTTTTCTGGGAAACTGTTCACAATCAATAAGGAGGCCAACACGGCACCTTTGCTTCTTCTCACAAACGTTTTATCAGATGAAGCTACGCTGTGCTCGGGTGTTGTTTCTCGCGAGCGTCGCGCGCGCATCCTTAAATAGTGTTCTCCCTTTCTATGAAACCTTCAGGACATTGAAAGCATCTGTACTCCGCGAACCTGGCTCTGTAACCATACAACTGTAACTTGTGGTAGCAAGCATGCGTGGGAATCTGAGGTCGAGTTATGGCGAGCACACAGCCCTCTGGAACCGAGTCGAGAACCTGACAGGAGGCCAAGCCCCACGGCGTTGTAGCAGCACCCCCAGAAGAATCACTCGGAGATCAGAAAGTGATACGAGGGATGGTACTTTTCAGGGGACATTCCTTTGCGCGCATCCCTCGCCTGCTTAGCATATCATCGCGGTGAAAACGAAAGTGATCGCGATTGACATGGTAAGCACGCGAGGGATGCACGCGCAGCAATGATTTGAGAGGCAGAGCAAGGCGCACGTGCTTGTGCACGTGACCGCAAGCTGGTGGCCGGCGGGTAGCACTTTGAAAAGCCCCTTACTAAAGTCGAGCAAGCAGCACATGCGCTGCTCTAGGCTCGACCTAAAAACCTGTTTTCCCGCCCAGTGGTGTTCAGGTATCAGAAAGAGGCTGAATACTCCTCTCCTGACACTTTTATACCCTACCATAAACCCGTCACTTCCCCCTAACTTGGCCTATCCCCAACCCTGTCCTATTGGCCTTGCACGAAGCACCCCGGGGGAAGACTGGTCTGCGACCTTCACTTTCCCTGGGGGCCGACAGTTGCAAGGATACCAAAGGGTAAGCAAAGGTAGCATCTACTATCACTGGCTACTCCTAAATGACGTCCATGCCTTTATTGTTTCATGCACTTTTTGATTGGATCTCTGGTAGGGTGACCAGATTTTGGAAGCAAAAACCGGGACAGTGCAGACATAACAGCAAGACTATAGCCGTTTTTTGTTACTTTTATGTATGGTCTGTCCCATGGTTTTTGCCTAGCCTAGTAATATGCACACGCATTTACAAGGCGCTACATTTATATAGCATTAACTGTGGCAGGATCCCCATCCTGAGCCCCTGCCCTCCTCCACACAGTGTCTACCCTCTGCTTCCAGCCGGCAGCTGACCGCCTCCTGTCACTGTGCAGCCTGCAAGAAAACAGATAACAGCTCAGCCACTTTAGAGGGTGCTGTTAAAATGCGATTGTAGTTTAAATTTTGCTTTTCGGAATGACTTGCCCTTTCTCCCCAAAACCGGGACATGTATTGAAAATTCAGTAAAGCGTAAGGATGTCGGGACAGTCTCCTAAAAACCGGGACTGTCTGGGGGAATCCAGACCGTCTGGTCACCCTAATCTGTGGTAACAGCATGTTCAAAAGCCAGAAGTGAGATTAAATCGCAACACGTTCTCTAATCTATAGAATGCGTATTTGATATTGTAAAACTCTTATCTGGAACGTTAGATAAACTGTTATTTGCAAGCTTCAGTACCTTTCAATGTAACCATCCCACAAGTTTTTATAATAGGGATTAGTAAAGCAGAAAAATGGCGGGTAAAATTGATGGGGGCCACCTTTGTGCCTCAGAAGCAAAGGCGAATGTGAAGTATGGCAGCAGACTGGGACACCATTTATTGGTGGAAAATTACAATAAAGCCACTGAAAACTACCTGGTATTAAAGCACGGGGAGCGCTACAACAGCACAATTACATTTTACCTTCAGCTACAAACATCTTTCCACTGTTGCACATGTTGTGGTACTAAAAGAGGGCACCACTGAAAGAATCTGATGGAAGAAACAGGGGATATAATGGATCGATCTCGGTTGAGACATAATAACCGAATAGTGGACAGCCAAATTAAATACATGTTGTCATCCAATGTCCTTCATTCCTAGTTAGTGCTCTGTTTATTTCTGCGATGACCCAAATTATTAAGTAGATTTCCTTAACAAGAGGGGTGCTTCATTCACACCTGCTGTAGAAGTGCTGAACTGGAAAAGGCGACACGATGAAAAGAAGTTAAAAAAAAATGTGAAAGAAAAAGAAGATAGGATACACGTAAAGATAGTAGGACGGAGAAGAAACAAGAGAAAGGGGAAGGGAAGAGAAAAGAAAAGTGAAAAGACACGAAAAGGGAACACGCACAGGAAAAAGGAGGGTAAAAGATAACTTGAAAGATAGAAAGGAAGAGAATAGATCAAAGCAAAGTGAGAATTAAAATGAGAGAGAAAGGGAAGGAAACTGCAAATGCAAATTAAAATAAAAAGGCAAATGGAGAGCAAACAGGAAAAGGTAAAGGCAAAGTGGAAAATAAAGTTGGAAGAAAACGTGAGAAAGCACATGAAAGGAATTTGAAAGAGGAAAGAGTAGAAATGGATAGCCAGGAAGAGGAATCATAAAAGGAAAGAATATAAACTAAAAGGAAGGGGAGCAGGGAAAGGGAAATGGAAAGGGGAAATACACGTCAAAAGGGCAAGAAAAATGCGAGAAATGGAAAAGAAAGGTAAAATGATGTCAAATTATCTCTAAAGGGAACATCTAAATATCCAGAGCAGCCGAGTCAGCTGCAGCCATGCTTTTACACACGTTTTGATAAGTGAGCCCATATATGAGGTTCACAACGTGAAGCAATCAAAGTATTCTCGCCGCCATAGATATAGCGATATTTATAATACACCCTCTGTAGCGAGTCTGTATTTGATGCTTTTTCGGCGCCATCTTGGTATCCCTATGGTTGGTGCACTGGGTGACCACATTGTTTTGCTTGCTCCAAAACCATGCGTGGGCGTGACACATTGCTATATTTCTGCTGGTCATAATGCACACACTCGTTTGTACTAAATGTATATACATTCAGAACATTGTTGGTTGAGCTGTTTCAATAGCAAAAAAAGTATTAGTCGCCAGTGAGGTTGTCAACCCTCTGCTCTAGCAGGATGGATGGTGAAACCATCCATGGATGGAAGGGTGAAATGAAAGATGAGTCGAAGGGCGGATGGGGGGAGGATGGATAGAAGGTTTACTGACAGCTGGGAGGGTGAGACTGAGAATGGTTGAAGGGGGAATAGATGGATGAAAGGGTAGATGGATTGATTCTAAGCTGGATGCATGAACAATGGAGGGATCGATGGAGCTGTGTATGGGTGGATCGATGGAAGATGAATTGTGAAGAGATTGAAAGGTTGGTGGAAGAAATGGTAAAGGAAGGATGAAACAATGATTGACTAAAGTAACGGATGGATGAGTGAAAGGGCTGCTGGGATCAATGAAGTGGTGAAAGAATCGATGGAAGAAAAGTTCGAAAGGAGAATAAGGGGATGGGTGATTGAATAGATGGATGATGGAATGAAAGATGGAAGGTTTGAAGCAAGAGTGAAAAGATGAATATATGTAACGAAGTTGATAAATGACAGGGTAGATGATGGAAGGGTGAACCATCATCCTTAGTGGGGTGGATGGATCCAAGAATGGGTAGATTAAATGATGGATGGCTTAAAGGATAGTTGGATTTAAGAGAAGAGGGCCGGATGGATGGATTGATAGATGGAAAGGATAGAAGGAGGAAGGGCACTAATGGAAAGGCTAATGGAGTGAAAATGGGTGGATGAATCAATTGATGGCACAATGAATTGACAGGTGAAAGCTTCAATAAGATAAAAAGATTGATGGATGAAAGAATGGTTGGAAACATGATTCGGTGGATAAATAGATGTGTTGATGGGTGAATGAATGGAGGGTGAAAGGCTGGGTAAATGGATGGAGAATGGAACGGTGAGAGGAACTCTTCAAGGGAGGGTTGGGCTTCGCTTGCAGGGTGCCATTATGGTAGGTGGAAGATGTTGTAATTTTCCAGCTACTCCATGGCTTGTCTTTTGTTATATGTAAACATTTTGAAAGTAGCCAGAACATTTTCCACCTCGCCTGCATTCCTAAACACTTCGGTCAGGACCTTTTTTGATTAATTCTAAACAGCAAGTTACAAAACCGGTGTTACTTCCTTAGCATAATATTTTGTATCAGCATTTATTATGTGGGCCACGATGTATCATATATGCACTGATCTCTGCTGTACAAAATATCTGTCTCCTGTGCAAATAGTGGTTTTGTACATGATTTCTACTTAAGCACATACATGACTTTCTGCTTTGGAAAATATTACCCCTGGGTAACGTCAGACACTGAAGTACTGCATAATGTTATTAGTTCCCTTTGAGCAGTGAGTGTAAATCCCATGGGTGTATAACATTTTAGTTATATATGTTCATACAAATGGTCCATCCATGCGACACGCTCTGACTGCTGGTGCGGCACTTAGAGGTATAGACCACAGCCTCTCATAATTTAGTTTTACAAAAGAGATGATGCCACACTCCCAGGGGTTCAATTAAAACAACTTTTTATTCCGGAAAACAGCTAATGGCAGCTTTACTTTTGAGCCCCATGACGCGTTTCGGCCTCCATCTTTTTCAAATGGTGATTGCTCTCAGCTGTTTCCATGCCGTGCTTGTGCTTATATGCAAAGCAGTCTGGGAATTTCAATCCTTATGTTGGTTAGTATAAGAACATGGTTGGTGTATATTATTAACTGCTAAGTGCTGTTTTGTAACACTAATTTATAACTCTATTGTCCTTGATGTATGTTCCCATAAGTTCATTTTCGGGCAAGATTTATATGATGCTATTGACTCCTGAGCCCTTACCTCCCACATTTTTTCTCGGGTCGCATCGGTATGCTGAATCAAAAGGGCATAACCACACCTTCTGTTTATGATGAGGCTGTCCTTTAATAACGTAGACACGCCAGGCGGAGTTTGGAGTGTTAGGCTCTCCGCTCTCATTGTCTCTAAATGCTAAGTGCACTCCACAAGAGATTTGTATCTCCTCGCCTGCTCCGTAACTTTTAAACACTGGGGGCAGCTGTCAATTCAAATGGTCGTACAAATGGTTCATCCATGCGGCGTGCTCTGACTGCTGGTGCGGCATTTAGGCCTATAGACAACAGCCCCTCATATTGTAGTTTTGCAAAAGTTATATATATATATCTATACACTTAAAACAAGGATGTTATAGTTAGGAAATTGAATTTGAAAAACCTTAGAAATTGGGTTTTTTTCAGTGAATTTCTACATTTTTATAATGTTATTTCCTATCACTAACCTGTAACCTTTGAGAGAGAGTGTGTGAGTGAGTCCATGAGTGTCTCAGTGGGTGTGTGAGAGAGTGCAGGAGTGTCTCAATGGGTGTGTGAGTGTCTGTATTGGTCTTGGATTGGCTGCATAAGTGTCTCTCTGGGTGTGTGAGTGAGTGCGTAAATATCTGAGTGGGTCTGTGAGTGGGTGCATGACTGAGTGAGTGTCTGATTGGGTCTGTGAGGGGCTGTATGTGTCTGAGTGGGTTTGTGAGTGCTTCCTTGTGTGTGTGTTAGCCAGTCTGTGAGTGATCCTGAGTGTCAGAGTGGGTGTGTGAGTCTCTGAGTGGATCTGTGAGTGTCTTAGTGGGTCTGTGAGAGGCTGTTTGTGTCTGAGTGGGTCTGTAAGTGGGGTGTTGTGAATCTCCGTGTGTGTCTGTGAGTGGCTGTGTGAGTGGCTATGGATCTGTGAGTGGGTGCATGAGTGAGTGGGCCTGTGAGTGGCTGTACATCTCTGAGTGGGTCTGTGAGTGCCTGAGTGGGTCTGTCAGGTGTTTGAGTGGGTGAGTGCATGTCTAAGTGTCTGTGTGGGTGTATCAGTAGATGTGTGAGTGACTCAACCAGAAAGGAACCGCAACTGCCCTTTTATCCAAAAGAGAGCACAGTTTCGCACAAAATGAGGTGGGGCTGCTTGTTAAGCTTTCCATCATCCTGGCAAAAGACAGGAAGCCATTTGGATACTACTAAGGTGGGCGGGTCCGAACAGGAATTCATCCAAGTCATTTGCACATTTACATACTCCTGGCAATTTAAAGGGATAACCATGGACTCTGCTCTCAACAGGAGAGTACAAGAAAGAACCCACTTCTCAAAGTCACATACAGATTACGCGTCAATAGACCAATGATTCAGTCACCTCTCAGAAGGATTTCAGATCATTTTTCAATATGGAATTACCATGAAAACACAATTGCTTTGCCTTTGACAAGCCCTGGAGTTAGGATCATTTGTCTTTCACAGAAGTGGAGCTTCAACAAGGGCACCTGCTATGTTTAGATTTGTAAGTGCCTCTCGCTGAGGTTAAGGTTCTGTGAAATAAGCATCAGGTACAGAACGGCCCTAGGGACCACATCCCCAGAAGCCCGGCTACAACTTAATGGGTGAGAGGGGCTGCGGGACCCCCATCCCTGGGCTGATTTCGGCCCCCTGGACCTCATTACCTGGGGCCCAGCCAAAATACGTTGGGAGTTGCACCATTTGTTTCTGTTTTTCAAATATTTGGATGCAGAAAAAGGCACCCCATAACTCCTCAGTGATGGTTGACTTTGCTTTCTACACTCACTCATATTGTGCAATGTGGGGCTGGTTTAAACATTTTTTGCCAGGGTTACTTTTGGTGTCCAGTTCTGCTCTTGATAATGCGTTGTCTAATGCAATGTGCACTTAGCATCTCAAATCTAAATTAATTAAAGGTTTTAACACAGCCGTCATGGCTGCAGGGATGTGTTTAATGGGCTGCTGAGGTCTCAAAAAACAACTGGAAAAGCTGGGATCCTGAGACTTAGAGTCTTGGTCCTTACGGATAGTTGTCTATATAGCACTTAAACCCAGATGGTATCAAAGCTCTTGAGCACTGGAGCAGGTACTGACTCAGGTATAGCTAGGAGATAGATAGGGCAGTGACAATGCGGCTTGAACAGGCACTGACAGATTTTAGTACCGCATTCCTAGCTTCCTCTCCAAACACCTTGTACAAGGGACACATAAACACACCTCTCTATTGCAATGTGTGCTCATCTTCAACCATTAATCATGAGAATTTGATTAATGTTTTGCTATTTTGCTATACAAGCAGTGCAGAATTTGTGCCAGTAGTTGCAAGATGTGGTCGCTGGTACTCATTTTTGGGGACCAGAACTTATTTTTCATCCTCAGAGAGAACAAGTGTAAGAATGGTAGAAAAAGCAGAAAGAAGTAATGAGAGAAAAACAGTAACCAAGAAAGGAAAGAGAGGAAAGGTAATGTAATTGCAAGAGTGAGGTAAGGAGATAGGAAGTGTAGGGTAGCAGAAAAAAGAGGCATAAGTTGGAATCAAGATAGCCAATCTTGGTGTTTGCCAATCACAGCATTCATGTGCACTAGCGGTAGTCTCCACAGAGAGACTTTGATCCCCTGCACTGACTTTTTAAAATAAATTGATCACTGTGCTCCATGGAAGAGCATGGCATGACTGTAGGGTGTCCCAAATGTCATTGTAATATAATCTTGCAGTTTCCCGGTTGTTTGCTTCCGCACCACAGAAAGCTTTTCTGTGCATTGCAAAACCATTTTGATCATGTTGAAAGTTAATTTTCAGTCGAATCAAACCCAACCAAGATGGAAAACACACACAAGCCTTCTCACTGCAGTTTGCAGAGTTGTTTATGCACAATGGCAAATGTGTGAACATTCTGAGACTTACCTTTTTCTGCATAAATTGTCACAACATTCATGATTTTCCACTCAATTCTGGCAAGTGTGTCTTTGCAACTTTCTGAATTTTGCAACGCTTTCTCTAGAACTTTGTGAAGTCTAATTGTGTTAATACTCCAGGTCTTACTTAGTTGTGCAAAGTCACACCAGTTCAATGCTGCTGATAAGTGCCTATGCATCAACGGGAGAAAGTGCAGTTTGTGTGCAGTCGCTAGTAGGCTCTAGTACCAAAACTGGTACGGGGATACCCTTTTGAGCCGAACAATAATGACATCTTTAAGACTGTCTGCTCTGTGCCATAGCTATGAGGAGGTTGAGCCCATGTTTAATTAGTTACTTTAGTGGTTCACCCTGACCAGGACTGTGATTATTACTTGAGGTGAGTACTTACCCTTCTCAACTAATAACCCATTTTTACATATGTTTTAATACATTAAGGTTTAAGCTCAGAGAAAAGAACTATCATGTAACTGAACTTACATACGGTAAACGAGGATAGATTTCTTGGCCTAAGCATGGCCTTTAGAGAGAGGATCGAGCACGCCAAAATATATTGCATTTTATAGGTTTGTTGTAAAATGCCTGATACCCCTTGCATCATGTGAATACACTGTAGATTGTGTGAAGTTCTCACTCAAATATATGTGATTAACACAAAGCAATAGCTTTTTGGACACACGCCCTACAGCCAGGAACTTCTAAAAAGAAAGATCTAGAAGCTAATATGGATTATTTTATTAGATATCTCTAAAAGGGAATGATACCCCTCAAACTCCCTTCATTGTAAAATGTTTACTTGTGCATGTGCAAAAAACATGTTTTTTATACCTGCTGTTACAACTGTGGATCGTTTAAAGAGAAGTGTTTCTATTTCCGCAGCCACCTATAAAAAAGTTTTGATTAACTTCCTCGTGATTACCAGTAAATGATTCACGCTGTGCCATGGAAGGAAAAACGGAAGCAAATTCCATGGCCCTGCCTCATGAGTCATGGAATCCGCTTTGGCGTTTGCTCTCTTGAGGAGGCCTCCAAACATTTGCATTGCCTGCCATTGACCAGTACTTGAATACTCCTCCTCACCCTCGTTTGGAGTTAAAGTGGGAAGCACTCACAGGTCTTGTGTACGAACACTCCATATTCACTATTAGGCTTTATGGAACACACTAGGCCAACCTACACATGGGTGTCCAAGCACGGGTGAGAGTCACATTTAAGACGTACCTCAGAGGCGCTGACAACACTGCCCTGCAAAACTCACCATGGAGACAACCCTGAAGGGGAATGTGGACGTCCTTGGATGAGCTCCTAAACCCATACGATCTGCCATGAACAGCACTAACAAAATGAAACAATCGGCTCGAAATCACGCCCCCACGGGATCAAGACACTATCGAGAAGAAAATAAACTTCTGGTATGCTACCTCTTCTTCTCTCTACCTTAATTTCTATTTATTTCCCCCTTCACTCATTCCTTTCCTCTTACTAGAACACTGGATAGGGAAACAGCCAAGCATATATAATCTGTAACTGTACCACTAACACAGCCAGTTTGGGCTGCCACCCTGTAACGATAAAGCGTTGACGATTATACATTATATGTTATATGTTGTAAAAAACAATAAAAATTATATTGAAATAATAAATAAAAAAAGATGAGCGGAGCAAAGCTTAAGCGCCTTTCAAAATGGAGGTTTTAAAGGAGTATGCAAACTGCAACCGAAAGCAAGTTCCATAACCTGCTCAACAATGCCAAACCGAGCTTCCACCAGCTACAGCTTTATCGACTCTGTGAGTTTCTAAAGGTCACTGGTGCTTAGATTTAAGGTTTCTAGTAATGTGGTAAATGTAAGTTGCACAGCTATTTTTTATTTCTGTTTTTTGCAGTATGAGCCTGGCCTAAGGCGTTAGAGGGCTCCACAAAACATCAAGCCATGATGTATGTTTTTCTAGGTATCAGGCAGGTCTGTATTATGCAATGGGTGGACTGTCCCCGCACCTTTAAATAGGTGCGCTGTGTGCAAACAGGGGCCGTGTGCCCTATTAAAATCAATGTGCTGCCCCGGGCTCATATTGCCTTGGGACAGAGCATCAGAGAATGGCGGACTCGCTGGTTAATGCAGCCGGTCTGTCTTTCTCTGTGAAAGCAGCACCCAATTGCAATTCAAAGAGATCCCCCTGAAGGTGGGTGCAGTGAGTGCCACATGTATGCGTCATGAAGCATGTGAGTTGTTCTGGCACCATTTTTTTAATTAAGAAAATTAAGTAGCATGAAAGCACTTTCATTTCTAAAGTGGAAGGGCCAGCATCAATTTGCTGTTGACCTCCTCTCAAAATAAGGGAAAAATTAAGGGGATAAAATAGGATTGCAGCAAGGGACAAGGGGGGCATTCGGAGGAGTGGGTCGGTAGCAGGTGGTGAGATGAAGGGAAAAGAAGCGCATGAGAAAGAGAACTATTGTTGTGAGAGGAGACTCAACAAGGGAGAGAGCAACAGCAAGTGAAGGGTGATGGACATGCGTGAGAGTATCATGGACCTCCGGGGAGAACAGCACACGGGCAAGATAAAGCAATATGGAGCACATACGGAAAAGAAACACAGAGACAAGAAATAGCATCACACAGTGCAGGGGGAGTGAAGCACATGAAGGAGACAGCTGAAAAGCACATGCATTCTCATAGAGTACTCAAGCAAAAAGAAACAAGCAGTGGCAAAGCCAATAGGTACCACCTTTGGGACCTATTAGCTTTTCCTAGGGTTTTTAGCCATGTTGCACAGCATTGTGATGCTCAATCAATCAGGGTTTTGTAGAGCACACTAATCACCCGTTAGGATTTCAAGGTGCTGAGGGTGGGTGTGAGCAGCTCCGTTGGGGTCATTCGAAGAGCCAGGTCTTGAGGTCCTTCCTGAATTGGTGCAGTGTCGGGCTTCAACGGAGGTGAAGGGGGAGGTCGTTACAGGTCTTGGCTGTGAGGTAGGAGAAGGACCTTCCACCGGCTCTGGTCCTGTAGAAGTGTGGGAGGGTGGCTAGGAAGAGATAGCCTGAGCAGAGGGTTTTTTGGGGGTATGGCAGGAGATGCGGTTGTTGAGGGATTGGAGTCCAATGTTGTGGAGGGTCTTGTAGGTGTGCGCGAGCAGCTTGAAAGTTATTCTTCTTTCGAAGGGGAACCAGTGGAGGTCGCGGAGGTGTTGGGTGACGTGGTTGTGCCATGGGATATCGAAGATCAGCCTGCCTGCAGCGTTCTGGATGGTCTGGAGTTTGCAGAGGAATCTTTTGTTGATTCCGGCTTAGACAGCGTTGCTGTAGTCCAGTCTGCTGGTGACAAGTGCGTGAGTGACTATTTTCCTGGAGTCGGGGAGGGTGGTCCACTTGAATGTCTTGCGTAGTATGCGGCGGGTGTTGAAGCATGCGGAGGAGATGGCGTTGATCTGGTGATTTATGGTGGGTGTTGAGTCTAGTATGATGCCAAGGTTACGTGCATTTGTTGGGGTGGGTGGGTTTCTGAGGGGGGCACCAAGAGTTTTCCCCATGTGGAGGGGGTGGAGCCGAGAGGACTGTGCAGAATGGCAAAATAAAACTAAAAGGTGCTATGATGTGGCGGCTACGTCATCTTGTAGGACCAAGCATCATGCATGCGCACTCCTACAAGGTGGCAAAAGTGCACGTTTTTTTATTTACATAGCTGGATTGGCACGGGTGGCAGGGAGCATCACAAATTCCAGGTGAGGGGAAATCAATATAAGGGAGACGGCTAGAGGAAACATTGAAAGGAAGCAGTTGGAGGAAACAACAAAGTGTGCGAGTGGGAGAAACAACACAGAGGGCATGGGTGATGGCGAGCCACAAGGAGGGCGCTGGTGGGTGGAAGCAATACAGGTTGGGGGATGGAAGCAAGACGAAGGGAGGGAATGAGGAAGAAGCAACAAGTGAGAGAAACCAATGTGGAGCAGGTGGGGAGAAGCACATGGGCAAGTAAGCAATGCGAGAGAAGAAGTACACGGGCTAAGATCAACATGGAGGGAGCGGAAGTGAAGCACAGAGAGACAGCAACATGGATTGTGGCTGGGAGAAAGAAGTACACGAGGGAGAAAGCTGGAAATCACATGCACTCTCATGGATGCACTCCTAAATGCTTAACCTTAAAGGAAAAATAGTGGTTGAAAACCAAACAATGGACAGACACACGTAATGCGGCTATGTTCCAGAAATGGTGCAAAGACAAACAGGGGAAGAAAAGCCCTCACAAGCTAATGAATGAAAAGCAACCAAATGAGAGAGACAGTAAAGCCCCCCGCCTCTCCCCACACACACACGCCTCCCCATTGATACCATTTACGCACATTAAGTCACGTGCGCTGCTCAAAAAAGGACTCGAGTTTAAATACGGATAACACGTGTTGATCCCAACCAAATCTGATAAAAATCACAGGCTTTATTAAGGTGATAAATCGCCGTTTTCTCGGATTTCAATTACAGGAACACGCTCTTTACATGGCAAATTAGGTGATAATCCATGTCACACCATCCTAAAAGGATCAGCGTTCTAATGTATGCGAAAACGTCCTTTCAGCCGCCGCAAACTAGACAGGGGCAGACGCTCTCCCAGCAGCCCCCAGGTGGCAGCAGACATTGCGAGATGTAGCGCGGGTGTGTGGAAATGGGGGCTGGCTGTCGGCTTCCGTAGGTGGCAGGGACGCAGAGCAGCGCTGCTCTACAACTCACCGGGAACGGCCAAGTCAGCCCTCAAGCCATTCTTTATTACATATGTAAATATAGGCGTGTGACGTAAATCATTGGAGATCTGCGATTAGGATCCTGCCATACAGTATGTGTATGTGCAGATATGCTATGCATGCACAGCACACAGGGAGGTGAATACATATATGTACAAGTATGCTGCTGACCTGCGCAGCGCCCAGGGACGGGCAGTATATCACGGACAATCACAGCAAAACATGTATGTACACAGGCATGCTTCTGACATGCGCAGCACATAGGGATGAGAAGCGCAGCACTGACAATCACAGCAAACTTGTATGTACAGGCATGCTGCTGACATGAGCAGCACGTAGGGATGGGGAGTACATCACTGACAATCACAGCAAACATGTATGTAAAGGCATGCTTCTGACATGGGCAGCACATAGGGATGGTGATCCTAACACTGACAATCATAGCATAAATGTATGCACAGGCATTCTGCTGGCATGTGCAGGGTTAGGGAGCGTAGTACTGACAATCAGAGCATACATGTTTGCACAGGCCTGCTGCTGACATGCGCAGGACATACAGATGAGGAGCAGCGCTGACAATCGCAGCATACTTGTATGTACAGGCATGCTGCTGACATGCTCAGCACATAGGGATGAGGAGCAGGTACTGAAGGAACAATGGTAGCAATTACAGCAATGGGGATTAGATGCTTAGTTGTGCAGGCAGTGAGAGTGAAGGCATGGCGATAGGAGACGACTGTACAGTACAGTCAATAATAGCCTGGCGGTGTGTGCAGGTGCACTGGCGTCAACCATGGATGCGCGAGAGTACACACCTACCAATCACAGCACAGATACAGCTTGGAAGCGTGTGCATGTACAGCTCTCACAGACACATCATGGATCTGCTCACACACCACCCTGTCAATCACAGCCTGGCGGTGTGTGCAGGTGCACTGGCGTCAACCATGGATGCGCGAGAGTACACACCTACCAATCACAGCACAGATACAGCTTGGAAGCGTGTGCATGTACAGCTCTCACAGACACATCATGGATCTGCTCACACACCACCCTGTCAATCACAGCCTGGCGGTGTGTGCAGGTGCACTGGCGTCAACCATGGATGCGCGAGAGTACACACCTACCAATCACAGCACAGATACAGCTTGGAAGCGTGTGCATGTACAGCTCTCACAGACACATCATGGATCTGCTCACACACCACCCTGTCAATCACAGCCTGGCGGTGTGTGCAGGTGCACTGGCGTCAACCATGGATACGCGAGAGTACACACCTACCAATCACAGCACAGATACAGCTTGGGAGCGTGTGCATGTACAGCTCTCACAGACACATCATGGATCTGCTCACACACCACCCTGTCAATCACAGCCTGGCGGTGTGTGCAGGTGCACTGGCGTCAACCATGGACGCGCGAGAGTACACACCTACCAATCACAGCACAGATACAGCTTGGGAGCGTGTGCATGTACAGCTCTCACAGACACATCATGGATCTGCTCACACACCACCCTGTCAATCACAGCCTGGCGGTGTGTGCAGGTGCACTGGCGTCAACCATGGATGCGCGAGAGTACACACCTACCAATCACAGCACAGATACAGCTTGGGAGCGTGTGCATGTACAGCTCTCACAGACACATCATGGATCTGCTCACACACCACCCTGTCAATCACAGCCTGGCGGTGTGTGCAGGTGCACTGGCGTCAACCATGGATACGCGAGAGTACACACCTACCAATCACAGCACAGATACAGCTTGGGAGCGTGTGCATGTACAGCTCTCACAGACACATCATGGATCTGCTCACACACCACCCTGTCAATCACAGCCTGGCGGTGTGTGCAGGTGCACTGGCGTCAACCATGGACGCGCGAGAGTACACACCTACCAATCACAGCACATAAGGGTGTTGAGACACATACTGCTGCTACTGCTTTGGAGAGTGCATGCACAGCTTCCACAGATCTGCCTACACACCTCTTTCAATCTCAACTCGTGGGTGCTGTCAATCACACATTAGAGGGCAGAGCGGTTCAGGAGGCGACTAACTTTACATTTCCAGTGCCAGTTGTATAACACAATTAGATCAAAACTGACCCTAACCAGCAAATGCAGACTATTGTGCAGTGCGTGAGTCACAGGCATTCTGCTCTCCTTCAGGGTGTCCTCCGCTGCAGAATCAATCATGATTGAGACTCGTCTCATCTCTCTTGTGCAGCAACCAGCAACATGACATATGTTACAAGCAGTGCTTGAAATGGAAAAATAGAAGTGCAGGTACTCTGAGTACCTGCTTGTTTCTGCGAAGTGCCGGTACGCTTAGATTAAAAGCATTAGGTCATTATTGAAAAGTGCTGGTACTCTCCCTCTCAAATTAAAAAAGTGCCGGTACTCAGTACCGGACAGTACCGGCCCGTTTAAAGCACTGGTTACAAGTATGTTATTCTTGCTCACTCTGTTAGTTTTCACTTGTAATTAAAACGTGTGTGTGTGTTCTGCTGTGTGTCTTTTCTTCTTGTGTTGGCTGAGTTGCAGTAACAGTTCTTGACCTCACTTGTTTGAACATGTGGAGAGGGGTTCACTAAATTAACTATAACTCCGGTGTAGTTACTTTCACTCCTGGTACCGCTGTGAGTTATGGTGGTACCAGCAGTATCTGCTGCTAGGGCGCTCCGATCTCCCCGACTCCGATTCTAGTGATACTGCTAACGCTGGATAGTGTAACACTTTAATGGGTAGTATCAAGTCCCTTACTGCTAGTAATGTCACCAATAGTATTACCGCCATCATTAGTAATTCTACTACGAATTGCACATTCCTATTATTACAGCTGCTAGTAATGATGCTACTTCTGCACTTGCATTTCTACAATTCCTCAAGCTGTATTTACTATTACTCATTGTGCTGGTGTCAGCAAAAGTACTACTGGTGGTGCCATTACCAGTATTGCTGGCACTGTCACTTTTAGCACTCTTAATTGGTAATATTAATAGTAGAGTTGCTCATACAAAAACAAGCACTTCGAAGTCTATACTATTATTAGCGATATTACTGACAGTAATGCTACGTCTACGACTAATAAAATAGTAGAACTACTGCAGCTCCTAGCACTACTACAAGTACAGCTACTTGTAAAAATATGGCTAGTAGTTCTACTCCAAGTACTACTACCAGCATTGCTAATACACCTACCAATACTACAAGTCCTTCTGCTTCTAGTGCCATGATACGTGCTTGCAGTCCAGCTGGGAGGAGCGCTACTCTTCTTGCTAGGAGTAGTAAACCTCCTGGCACCACCGCTAGCACTACTTCTGATGCCAACCCGTGTGCATCCATTTCAAACTCATAAATCCCAACTCTTTCACAGTTCATGTGAATGATGGGCCATGGTTCACCGCAGTGATGCCATTTCAGAGAGTTATGGAGTTTGTAAGCTTAAAAAATCGGAACTAAAAGTACTGTAATCGTTTCAATCCATTTGGCTTTATTTGCGTGGCAAGGACGCCATTGACGCCAAAGTGCCGTCTGTAAAACGAATGGACCCAGCAGAAAGGTCTGTACATGACGCTTTCAGTTTGACACAAATGTTCGCCCAATAACATAATATAATTGGACAGACCTGCCTGGCACTACACTCTGTGTCTACGCTGATCCCGGGCGTAATATTTCTGCCAGCAAGTTCTGTCGGTGCTATACTGCATGCTGTACATTCTCCAGCACATATAGAATGCAGCTTGGCTATACTTCATCATATGCATACCACTGCTACTGAGGGGGCACTGAAGAAGACCGTGGAGGGGAGCCTCTGGGGTCGAAGAGACGGGTGCATGAGCAGTCCCCAAATCTCCCTTTGTTTCTCACAAATATGTGTTTCTGAGAGAGGTCACAGCGGCACCTGAGAACCACAGCAGAACCACCAGACCACAAAAGAACTCAACTCACTGACCACAGCGACATCATCTCCCACAGCAGCACCTCACAGTATAACAACCCCAAGGACCACAAAAGCACCCAGAGACCACAGCAGCACCCGCAGAAATCAACAGCATCCAAGAAAACACTGCAGCGACCAAACCCACAGTAGTACTTACCAAACCCAGATCACCCACATAGCAGGGATAACAGCCCAGAAAGCAAGCACAGGACACAGGCGTACTTACTGGATCAGCGGTCACAGATCATAGGCGCTACCATGAGGCACACAAGTACCCACAGTAGTACTTAATAAACCAAGATCACCCACATAGCAGAGGCAACAGCCCAGAAAGCAAGCACAGGACACAGGCGTACTTACTGGATCAGCGGTCACAGATCATAGGCGCTACCATAAGGCACACAAGTACCCACAGTAGTACTTAATAAACCAAGATCACCCACATAGCAGAGGCAACAGCCCAGAAAGCAAGCACAGGACACAGGCGTACTTACTGAAAACAACAGAGGTCACAGATCATAGGCGCTACCATGAGGCTGCACTGTTACCCACAGTAACCCAGATAGACCACATAACAGGAGCAACAGCCCAGAAAGCAACCAAAGGACACGGGCGTACTCATTGGAAACAACAGTGGTCACAACCATAGGCGCTACCATAAGGTGCACAAGTCCCCACAGTAGTACTTACCAAACCCAGATCACCCACAAAGCAGAGGCAACAGCCCAGAAAGCAAAGGACACGGGCGTACTCACTGGAAACAACAGTGGTCACAAATCATAGGCGCTTCCATAAGGCACACAAGTAACCACAGTAGTACTTAACAAAGCCAGATCACCCACATAGCAGGGGCAACAGCCCAGAAAGCAAGCACAGGACACGGGCGTACTATCTGGAAACAACAGTGGTCACAAATCATAGGCGCTTCCATAAGGCACACAAGTACCCACAGTAGTACTTAACAAAGCCAGATCACCCACATAGCAGGGGCAACAGCCCAGAAAGCAAGCACAGGATACGGGCGTACTATCTGGAAACAACAGTGGTCACAGATCATAGGCGCTGGTATAAGGCGGTGCAAGTACCCACAGTAACCCAGATCACCCACATAACAGGGGCAACAGCCCAGAAAGCAACCCCAGGACGCGACGTACTCACTGTAAACAACAGTGGTCACAGATCATAGGCGCTGGCATAAGGCGGTGCAACTACCCACAGTAACCCAGATCACCCACAAAACAGGGGCAACAGCCCAGAAAGCAACCCCAGGACACGGCGTACTCACTGGAAACAACAGTGGTCACAGATCATAGCCGGTTGCCAACAGGCGCACAAGTTTCCACCGAACAGCGCCCACACTGCGACTGACAAACCCAACAGCAGCAACAACACACAAAAGTGCACAAAGTCCAAAGCAGCGCCCACACAGCAGTGAGTATTCGCCACAGCAGCCACGCAGTTGTGGCCAGCATGTCTCGCTTGTGGCTGGGTGGGCATAGTGGAAAGCGCGCTGCGAAATGTTTTTTTTAAAAAACAGACTTACCTTGCCGCTGTGTTCCGCGTCTCTGCTCCTGGTCGGACTCTAGGAACAGGAAGCACAGCCAGGCTCCCCTGATTAATCAAAATGCTGTAATGCAGCATTGTGATTGGTAAGCACCCAGGCTTCCCTGGCCAATCACGATTGATCTGAGGGTCCTGGTTCGACACTTAGCCAGGGAATGAGGGCCTGGACATGTTCTCCACGCATGCTGTAATGCAGCCTGCATGGAGAACAAGGAAAGTGCGCATGACTGTTTGGCGCTGCCCGAGAGGGCCAGCATAACAGCCATGTGCACTTAGGAGTGGGCAAACCACCCCTCTCCTGCCCTGCTCAGAGGGCAGTGCAGCCCAGCCCACCTGCCGGCCCGCAAAGCAACACAGAAACAAGTACTGTTAGAAACATAATATGATAATAACTCAAAGCTATTATTATTTTATGTTTCTTTTACTTTGCACTGCTTAAAGGCAGTGGGGCGACACTCCTTCGCCATAGCGAGGAGCCGCTACTGCAGACACATACATAGGTACAGAACACAAAGGAATCTATGCAGAAAAACTCACAGGACACACAGCACCCAAAGGACACAACACATCATCACACACACAGCAGCAAACGACACCTCAGCGAGATGGAAACAAAACGATCCACTTCCAGTCCTTCGCTGCTGCAGTGTTTCGGAAAGAGAATAAGTCCTCGGTTCCTATTTCTAACAGACATGGGCGGAGATGTAAAGCGCTCTCGTGGCGTCAGGGTGCTGCCTAATGAATGCATGGTGGGATGTGGAACCAGGGAGGTTGCTTTCTAATTCTGCCTTCCCTTGACTGTGTTAACCACAAGGTGATAGTAATCATTTGCTTGCCTGTGCCTCGGGCAGTTGCGTTTTCTGCCAAAGCTGGCGAAAGTAAAAAATGTTTGCAATACTTTCACCTACGAAACACGTTCTCACTTCAAACTGCAGAGCGCTGTGGGGCATGTTCTGAAATTAATGAATTAAAATGTGCTCTGGGGCAAATGTTCAACTGTAAATGGTGCTGCATGAGTGCTTGAAGTCCTACACCTGCCTGGTTTGTTCGCCCCTTGTTTTACGAGGCACCCTAGGTAACGGGAGCTGACAGGCGCCTGGGGTTAGTGTCTCTGACCCAGCCGCCCCCCTCTATAGGCAGGTACAACCAGTTCTAGCGGAGATTCCTGCACGTGCTAACTCTTCCCCCCCCCCCTCCACTCGCACCGCTGCTAGGCCACATGAAGTGCCTATGACTCATAGGCACTTCATGTGGTCTGGCAGCGGTCTGGGGGGCACATAAGATGATACCAACCATGGTTTGATAAAAAGCGCCATCTACTAACAATGGTAGATAATGCTTTGTGCCAAAAATGTATGCCTCCTCAAAGCAGGTGCTAACAAGGATGTTTTTATTTCTCCTCATTGTTCATACGAGGCATGTGTGCTGCCCATGACAGCACGCACAAATGTGAGAAAAGTTTAAATGATGTCTCAGTATAGTAATGTGTACCGGAAGGAACCTCTTTATGTTCAACTCTATGCGTAACATCATGCACATACGTAAAAAGTACATTAGCACCTGCTGCTGACATGAGTCTAGAGATCCCCAGGGCCCTGGCTCAGCCTTTCATCTCTCTTAGAACATTGCATTTGCCATCAGTGGCTACCAAGAGCACCTTTTTACTTAAGTGTCAATAAATGGAATGGGGGGGGTGTACTTACAGAAACGTGCTGTCCATTATGACGCAGTGATGCGGAATGAGTGCTTGGGTAGGGGCAATGTGGTGCAGTCGGCCCCCTCCCGGCCCTGGGACTCGGTGTCACAGCACCTGCTGAACTATTCCGAGGTAATCCCCTGCTATGACGCCCAGGATCCCCAGAGACCCTCAAGCGGCTGAAGCAAGGAGGAAGGACCCTCAAAGATCTCGGGTCATGGGTCGAGGAATGCCCGGACTGCGAGTCCGAGGCGCTTCGCAAACTTCATCTGCCCAGAAACATTTTAAGGCAAATCGTGTTGTGCTGGGGACTGGGTCGTAAAATGTCAGCCTCGGTCCCCCTCCCCTACTCTGCCTGAAACTTCGCACCCCACCATTCTTTCATACTTTTCCTAATGCGCAATAACGCTCGGAAGACGGAAGTAGCTGCAAAGATAACGGGTGGCGCTTCATAAAGCTCCGTAATTAGTAGGAAGCGCTCTGTGAAAAGAATATCGCTTAGGGCTAAGCTAATGGCAGCACGTGCACTGCGTAAATAGATGTAACTTCAAAAACCAGCGAAGAGGTTAAGGTGTATTTGGTTGTAGATTCTTTGCACAGGGACCTGTAAACCTGGCACAGGCGTCCTCTGTGCAGTGAGAGCCAGGTAAGGGGTCCCATGCCTTTGTCTCTGAAGTAACCCGACCCCACACTGTCCGAGTTGCGGGCTTCTGTGCGCACTGGAGCGGGGGAGGCAGGGGGCCAGGAGTTGGTCTGTGAACCTCCCGGCTCTGTCTGGAACAAGGCCCCCGTTACATTCCTGACAATAGCGAGATTGTTGGAAACACACAAAAACTGTGCCCAGAATGGCTGCCTGTTCGGAGCGCCTCTCGGGGAGTTCACTCAATGCGACCCGGGCTGTCTGCGCGCGCACGGAAAAGGGCCACGCGAGTACCCCTGCACCGCTCCTCCGTGGGAAGGGGGCTGTGGAAATGGGAAATGTATAACAGGAGTTACAAGGGAGGGAGAGCAGGCAGGATCTCAAGGTGTAAGCAAAGGGTGGCCAGCTCCTTCCCCAGGGCCCTGGGGCAGCTCGGAGTTTGCATTTTATGAACTTTCACAGGTAGGTGTTTAATGCCAAAGAAGTGCGCTGAGCCATGAAGGGCAAATTGGGTACCGGGGCGCTGTGTCAAAGTGTTTGACACCTAAGTTAGGAAATGTTTGAGGCAACTCACCCTGACCTGCCGGCAACTTCGCACCCCTCCCCTCTTGACCAACTACCTCATCACCTCTCTCGCAACCCACGACTGACGGGAAATATTTCACAAGAAAAAGTGAATAAAGCTGTGCGTCATCCCAGGAAACCCTGTGAAGTGACCCATATGTTTGTTACATTCGTCATCAGATTAAACATCAAGGGCGAGGTCTGCCTTGTATCAGTTAATTACACGTTGCCTGCCTGACTCTATCCCAACCGTCACTATCATAACTAACCCTCAACCAATGGCGCTCAGCGAGCGCCCTGAGGCTGGAACGGACTTAATTCAAGATAACGGATCTACAGAAATCACCTTCTATAATGTGAAGAGGGGGCATTTTACATTGCTGCCAGATGTAAAACTGTGCTTGGTTGTATTTCATTTTTAGGATAATTTCTTTAACTGTCTGTTTACGCTTTTTGAAATATACTTATTCTCACACTCACTCATACGCAAATTAGGAAACTAATGTCTTTTAATGCTTGAGCCTGACGCTCAATGAGTGAGTTAAAATTGATTATCCTGTGTGACCTATAAGATAACTGCTGAATATTGAATAGTAGAAATAAAAGTATAAGTCATGTCATTAAATACAAATGTCAGCTGGATCCAACAAATACAATTGTCAAGTTCCAAACATTCAACTAAAATCAAACTAAATTCTCTGTTCAGCAGTTAATTAACCAATATATCCCACAGAAGAAAAGCAGAAACCATCTGTGACTGGCCAACTGGAATTTCCACTAGTGCCCCTAGTTCCAGGCCGGCGGAAGTCCTTCCATGGACAGAGCTAAGTAGCAGGAATGCAAAGCGAGGGTCAGGGCGTGAAGTCCCCGCCAACGAGGTCCCCGCAGATTGTGCTGAGGTGGGAGGGGGGCGCCTCACCCAGACACCACGGGCGAAACTCGCAGCGGGTGGCGGGATCCGGAGAGGCGAGGGTGTGAGCCTAGAGCAAGTATCTTGAAACCTGGGGGCGGGTCCCCTTAGGGGGGCCTCAAATGTGATCCCAGGGAGGGGGGCGCCAGTCTCCGTCCAAAAGAAGCATTATGCTGATAAGAGGGCTTCGATGCCCCATGACAGGAGTAACCCGCCTTTACTCAGCAGAGAGGATTCCGCTGTTCCTGCGTCCACTGCTCATGCACCGTGTTTCACTTCCTCTCTCATAAACACCCCTCTTAAAATACCCGATTCTCATCAAATACCCCAATTAGCACATCCCCACTCGGAGTGGCGCTGTTTCCTGCCCACGGTTTTTGCAAGAGTGGAGCAAGCAGAGCTCTCACGTTCCTTTTTCCTGCGGTTTAACGAGGGACCGCCGACATCGAGGCGCTATCGCTGCCCGCATTCACCACGTCACTTAAACTCGTCAGAGCAAAGGGCTTATTTAGAGCGTCACGGACAGGCACGTGGTCTCTTTGTACAATAACGAGATTGGGGTGCCAGCCGGACCCTTTAAATGAGGTTCAAGCTGCAGGGCTACAGGATGCAGGCAGTGACAGGGACGTCCCTCAAAACGAGAAGCCTCGGTCTGCTCCCCCCACCTCTTTCTCCACGGCCATATATTATATATGTATTTCAACAGGCAACAACCCGCTATGTACCTCACGCGCCAGAAATAAAGTTCTAAAGAGCGTCATTTCGGATCGAAGGTGGCGCCGGCCCACTTTCTCTCTTGCAGTACTGTGGACAGGATGCTTTTCTGTGAGTAACACAGATGAAAACATTAGTGGGAAAAATCGGAAAGTCCCCTCAACCGCACACAGAGGGGCATCCGCCCCTCGTACACAGATGTATAGGTCTGAGAGGTTCAGCACAATCTCGACTTAAAAGAATGGGTACGTGGAATCATACGGAAGCCAAAAGAGTAGTTATGACCCCCTAAACATAAACTCCACTCCGGATAGGTGCAGTTATGAGGTAGTCCACAGACGCCATTGGCCTCAGTGAGAGGCTCTTCTGAAGCACTCACCGCACGCCTGTCCTACAAAAGGACAAAACCTATGGGGTACTCTGAAGCAGCTCCTCCATGGGCAGTCCATTATGAGGTATTCAACAGAAGCCCCAGTTCCCACTTTACAGGGCCAGTTATGCGGCAATCAATGAGGGGCGATTATGAGGTTTCCACGGAACCCTCAGCATTCACATCTACACGAACAGTTATGCGGCACTTCACCGACCCACCCTGCCCGTTGAGGGGGTAGTTATGAGGTTTTCACAGAACCTTCAGCATTCACATCTACAACAGTTATGCGGCACTCCACCGACCCACCCTGCCCATTGAGTGGTAGTTATGTGGTTTCCACGGAACCCCCAGTCTTCGCATCCACACGGATAGTTATGAGGCACCTTTCAGACCCCAGGCACACACAGGCGTAGTTAGAGATGTCCCACAGAAGCCCCAACCCACCGAGGGGTGCTTACGAGGCACCCAGCGACCCCACAGCCATGAGCTGACACATACCTCTGCTCCTCTCCCGCGATGTGTCCGAGCTCCAGTGGTGCCTCAGTCCTCCCAGTCCAATATCCGCGTTCCCAACTGTCTGCTGCCACCAGAGCCCTGGCACGGACGGAATGAGCCTGCTAACGGGACGGAGGAGCGCCTTTCTATCCGCGGCTCGTCCAGGCGTAGCAGCAGGCGGGCGGGGGTGTCGCCTCCGGCACTACTAGGCAGACCCTCCCTCCTGGAGCCGGCCTGGAGCAGGGAAAGCCCTCGCCTCCGAGGTGGAGGGATCAGTGGCGGCGAGAGTTGGGCTCGTCCTCCTCCTCCTGCCTTAATCGGATTCTCCAGCCGAGGCTTTGCCGAGAGTGTGTGTAATGTGGGGTCCAGCAGGGCCACGTGGATGGCAGCGGAGCTAAACATAGGCTGAGCAGCTCCGCCCCAGACAGACACTTAGGAAAAGAGAGACTCAAGCTGGTGCCGGGCAGTGAGGGGGCTGCCCGGGCCGGCCCCGCTCTAGGGGAGGGGCGGCTCTGCCCTCGCCAACCTGGTGCCAAGACTCAGACCAAGGACAGTACTTCCGGCTAACATCTCATGCACTCACCACAATGAAGGAGGTGCCTTCTGCCAACCTGATGCCAGTCTGCGCTGGTGATCTCTGAAGGGCGCGCGACAGATTACAGGGGGGACAGGTGATAGCGCAGCGGCACACAGGGATGATAGCAGGCCCCGCTTCCTCAAGGGGGGCAGGGGTTTGCTGGGTAGGGGCAATCGGCAGTCGGACTCAGGGAGTCAGACACTGACAGCGGCTCGGAAGAAGCACCGATTCATTCTTGCTGATGCCCCCAAGCTGTGATTAACTTCTAAAAGAAAAAGTGTCGGAGGAAAAAGTTGAGCTCAGAAGTGCGCAGCTGGCGCTGTCAGATGGCGGGGTGAGCGAGTAACAAGGCTGCAGGCTGCACAGTCTTTATTCTACCTCATGCCTCCATTACCCCCACCACACACTCTCCCTTACAACTTATCTCACCTTTTATCCCCTTTTCAGGTACTTTTCATCTCTTTCTGTGCCAATGTTTTTCAGTCTTTCTCTTCCCCCCTTTGCACTTCTCTCTGTTACACTCGGTCAGAGTCTGACGGAGAAACCTGCTGGTTCACAAAGTCAACAGCAAAACACACAAGATGATGGACGGAATGTTGCACATTGGCAAAACATTCACCCCCAGTCACAGATCTGGGTTTAATCCATCATTATTTTGCTCACCACACCACCCCAGTTCAGACATGGCCATATGCAAATCAGTCTTGACCCTGTGCCTCATGGGAACAGTCCAGCCCGAACTGCCAAGCCATGTCTTCCCTGGACCAGAATCAAGCATCCTGGGATTGGTTTCGGGGTTTCACCCCTCTTCAGCCAGGATAGCTTGACTGGGGGTGAGTGCTTGCAATGTTTAACACTCCATCTATCATTTCCTTTGGTTTTTGCTTTGTTCGCCATAAGTTGGCAGGGTATGCTCAGACGTGAGTCCTTTGCTCACTTTGCCACTGGATTCAAGCAAGCCTGGCTGAAGGCGGCTGAAATGCCAGAAACCGGTCCTAGGAAGCTTGTTTCCGATGCAGGGAAGACATGGCTTGGCAGTTCTGGCTGGACTGTTCCCATGAGGCACAGGATCAGACTGATTTGCATATGGCCATGTCTGAACTGGGGTGGCAGAATGGGCTAAAGAATGGTGATGGATTAAACCCAGATCAGTTGACTGGGGGTGAGTGCTTGCAATGTTCAACACTCCGTGGATTCAAGCAAGCCTGGCTGAAGACGGCTGAAATGCCAGAAACCGGTCCTAGGAAGCTTGTTTCCGGTCCAGGGAAGACATGGCTTGGCAGTTCGGGCAGGACTGTTCCCATGAGGCACAGGGTCAGACTGATTTGCATATGGCCATGTCTGAACTGGGGTGGCAGAGTGGGCTAAAGAACGGTGATGGATTAAACCCAGATCAGTTGACTGGGGGTGAGTGCTTGCAATGTTCAACACTCCATCCATCATTTCCTTTGGTTTTTGCTTTGTTCGCCATAGGTTGGCAGGGTATGCTCAGACGTGAGACCCTTGCCGGTCCTAGGAAGCTTATTTTTGGTCCAGGGAAGACATGGCTTGGCAGTTCGGGCTGGACTGTTCCCATGAGGCACAGGGTCAGACTGATTTGTGCATATGGCCATGTCTGAACTGGGGTGGCAGAGTGGGCTAAAGAACGGTGATGGATTAAACCCAGATCAGTTGACTGGGGGTGAGTGCTTGCAATGTTCAACACTCCGTCCATCATTTCCTTTGGTTTTTGCTTTGTTCGCCATAGGTTGGCAGGGTATGCTCAGACGTGAGACCCTTGCCGGTCCTAGGAAGCTTGATTTTGGTCCAGGGAAGACATGGCTTGGCAGTTCGGGCTGGACTGTTCCCATGAGGCACAGGGTCAGACTGATTTGTGCATATGGCCATGTCTGAACTGGGGTGGCAGAGTGGGCTAAAGAACGGTGATGGATTAAACCCAGATCAGTTGACTGGGGGTGAGTGCTTGCAATGTTCAACACCCCGTCCATCATTTCCTTTGGTTCTTGCTTTGTTCGCCATAAGTTGGCAGGGTATGCTCAGACGTGAGTCCCTTGCTCACTTTGCCACTGGATTCAAGCAAGTCTGGCTGAAGGCGGCTGAAATGCCAGAAACCGGTCCTAGGAAGCTTGTTTCCGGCCCAGGGAAGACATGGCTTGCCAGTTCGGGCTGGACTGTTCCCATGAGGCACAGGGTCAGGCTGATTTGCATATGGCCATGTCTGAACTGGGGTGGCAGAGTGGGCTAAAGAACGGTGATGGATTAAACCCAGATCAGTTGACTGGGGGTGAGTGCTTGCAATGTTCAACGCCATTCCGGCGTGCATTGAGGCCACGCCCCTTTTTCGGAGGCGACGCCCTTGTTTAGGCCACGCCCATTACCGAACATACTTAAGGTGCCGACCACAAGAGCTGATTGATGCTTGCGAGTTCTCCTAAGGCGGAAAGCCGGAAGAGTGTGTGTTGTGAAACCTTTTTAACAAAATTTGAGAGTCACGTATTTTTCTGTGCTTTTACCCTCACAATCCCTCCCCTCCTGGCACTTTGATCCGGGGCACTATGCTCACCTGGTCAGGCTGTGCAGAGGAGTCGAGCGCTGCCGCCATTCCGGCGTGCATTGAGGCCACGCCCCTTCTTTCTCCTACATCCGCAACTATAAATCATGTGCCTCTTCCGGCAGCGCAGCGGACGAGCGCAGCGGGCACGTCGGTGGCGCGCCGGAGGTGCGCCAGAGGTAAGCCCGTCTGCGCCCGTCCGCGCCAGACCGAGCCAGGAGCAAGGCACTGGCGAGAATCCGAGGCTTACATACTCCAGAGAATTCCTATACCATCTTAATCAGCCTCTCATACACCCTGGTTCTCATTCACTGGGACCAGATTTTCACTGCATTAATTGTTCCCACTGTCCATTTAAATTTACCTCCGCGATAAACGAGCACCACCCTCAGACGACTATAAATATGGCTCTGCTTAATTGCAGATCACTCCCCAAACATGCCCACGAAATACATCTACTCATTGAAGAAAATCATCTAGAGATTTTGTTTCTTACTGAAACATGGCTCGTCACCGATTCAGACGCTTATATCGTGCAGGCACTGCCCCAAGGTTTTTTCATACAACATCTGAACCGTCCGAAGGGCAGGGGAGGGGGAATAGCCGTCATCTATAAAGACTCCTTCTCGTGCAGATTTCTCGATAGCCCAATGATGGACTGTGAAAACATTCATTTCACTATTCAAATCTCCCCTTGTAACTCCCTTTCAGGAGTTCTTATTTACCGCCCACCAGGAGCCATGGGACAGTTTCATAACTCACTTTTGGAATGTTCCTTGGCCCTGGCTAGCACGCGGCCCAATTTCCTAATTTTAGGGGACTTCAATGTCCAGTTTGATAACACCAACGATGCTACTGCATCCAACTTGATCTTAGATCTTGCAGCTCATCAATTTCACCTATTAAATAATCTTCCCACGCATAATCTGGGACACCTGCTTGATCCTATTTTCTGCAATTTCCCTGATTTTAGGGTGGGAATACCTATACCAGTGCCCTGGACTGATCACCGACTTATTCCCTTCAGCCTACAGATTAAGATCTACTCTCCCCCCAACCAAACACTGGGCAGACTCTCTCGCCCCTGGCGAAAACTTGACCGGGATAAATGGATGCGTGTACTAGAACACACCAGGCCACGGCCTGATAGTAACCCTCATTCTGCGGACGTACAGTTTATGTCATGGATCGAAAATTCCCTTGACACTGTTTTGCCACAAAAACCGTATCTAAAACCTAGGAAAAAACCCACCTCCCCGTGGTTTTCTAATGAGATCCGCCTCCTAAAAAAAACCTGCAAGAGAGCAGAAAGAATATGGAGGAAAGACTTCGATCTCAACAGCAAAAGGGAATACAAAGGAGCTATTCTTACCTACAAAAAAGCTCTCAAAAAGGCGCAAACAGTCTTTTTCAATGATAAAATTAGCAAGGCATCCTGCTCGTCTAGAGAAACGTTTCAAATCATGAAAAAACTTTTAAAAACTCCAGAGCCACCTCTTACATTTAATTTCCCTGATAACCACTGTAATGAGCTAGCTACGTTTTTTGACCAAAAAATTCAAAATATCCTCTTACATCTTCCCCCCCTTTCTCCCAATGATCCCTCATCTACCTATTCAGAGCCGACTCAGAATTTGAACATAGAACTTGATATGTTCCTCCCTATTTGTGAAGAAACCCTACGGCCCATCTTCCAATCCCTCAAAAGCGGGTCCCCGCTTGATCCAGCACCAGTCAGACACCTCAAACAAGTTGCTCCCACCATTCTGACACCCATGGTGAATTTGATAAACTCATCTATAGAACGGGGTCTGGTCCCGCCAAGCTGGAAGAAAGCGATAGTCAAGGCCTCACTCAAAAAGCCCAATCTCGACCCTAACAACTTTGCCAACTTCAGGCCTATTTCCCTGCTCCCATGCGTGAGTAAGATAGCTGAAAAGTTCATTAACAGCCAGCTTTCTAATCACCTGGAAACTAACAAATTGCTAAAATCTTCACAGACAGGATTCCGCCCGGGCCAGGGTATGGAAACAACGATGGTGGCGGTTGTCGAAGAGGCTAGAAAAATTATTGATGCAGGAGGATCAGTGGCAGTGATCCTTCTGGACCTCAGCGCGGCCTTCGACACCGTCAACCACAGTATCCTGGTCCAGAGACTCCGTGACCTTGGTATCTCGGGCATGGCCCTGTTGTGGCTAAAATCCTTTCTCTACAACCGATCCTTCCAGGTGGCGGAGGTGACTTCATCTCCAGGGAGACTCCTATACGCTGCGGAGTACCTCAGGGCTCATCTTTAAGCCCTACGCTCTTCAACGTGTATATGTCGCCATTAGAAGGTATTGTCATCCCGTATGGTATTAAACTTCTGACCTACGCGGATGACACCCAGCTGGTTGTCTCCCTCAGTCGGCAGGATAACCCCGATATAGATCTGCACTCCTGCCTGAGGGACATAGTCAGCTGGATGAATTTATCACATCTAAAACTCAATGGCGACAAAACGGAGATTATGGTGCTAGGCGACCAATCCTATTCCCGGCCGGAGTCCTTGTGGCCTCCATGCATGGGCGCGCCTCCAACCCCCAAAGCTGAAATCAAAAGTTTGGGGATCTGGCTTGATCAAAATCTCACCTTAAGCACCCAGGCAAGAAAAACGGCTGGAGTATGCCTTGGTCTCCTACGCACCACCCGCAAGATCCTCCCCTTGCTCCCTTTCCAGTCAAGGAAACTCCTCTTACAGGGTCTTATCCTATCCAGATTGGATTATGGTAATGCTCTGTATCTCGGGGCACCAAAAAAAGTGATTGCCAGACTACAGGTAGTGCAAAACGCTGATGCTCGGATTCTTACTAATGCTAAGATCCGCTGCTCTGCCAAACCAGCGATTAGAGCTCTGCATTGGCTGCCCCTAGAGCAAAGGGTACACTTTAAGGCCTTGTGCCTAACCCACAAAATCCTCCAGGGAAAAGCTCCGTCTATCCTAAAGGACCTTGTGGTTCCGTACACCACTACCAGAATTCTCCGATCCTCGCACGCCCATCTGGTTCAAATTCCCAGGATAAGGAAAGCTCGTTCAGGAGGCCGGCGTTTTGCCTTTCATGCGTCCAGACTGTGGAATACCCTTCCGCTCGACCTCCGGGCCCAACATAATCTGCTTCCTTTTCGAAAGTCACTAAAGACATGGCTGTTCCCATAACCATCTGCTCCGCAATCGGTTGAACTCTCTGGTGCATTTACTAGCGCTGGGACGCTCAAGGGCAGCCATGCGCTCTAGAAATCTCCATACATACATACATACATACTCCGTCCATCATTTCCTTTGGTTTTTGCTTTGTTCGCCATAAGTTAGCAGGGTATGCTCAGACGTGAGTCCCTTGCTCACTTTGCCACTGGATTCAAGCAAGCCTGGCTGAAGACAGCTGAAATGCCATAAACCGGTCCTAGGAAGCTTGTTTCCGGTCCAGGAAAGACATGGCTTGGCAGTTCGGGCTGGACTATTCCCATGAGGCACAGGGTCAGACTGATTTGCATATGGCCATGTCTGAACTGGGGTGGCAGAGTGGGCTAAAGAACGGTGATGGATTAAACCCAGATCAGTTGACTGGGGGTGAGTGCTTGCAATGTTCAACACTCCGTCCATCATTTCCTTTGGTTTTTGCTTGGTTCACAAAGTGAGCACCCCCCCTCCAACTTTCGGCTCTAATTAAGCACTGTCCCAGGCATGAGAACTCACACCCTACTACAGCAGGGGGGATAAGTCACTGACAGCAAGCATGCACGAGCTACTCTGCCGATACATACAGCCCAGGGGCATAGACACTGATAGAAAGCCAGAGATAATTCGTCATTTCAACTGGCGCCCCTGCACACTGACAGTTTAATGCTTAATTAAAGGCTGGAATCATACACAATCCGATGCAGCACACAATCATAGCTTACCAAAACATATGCACTTATTACTAGGTAATAGTAAACGTCCCAGGCGGAATTGTTCATCTTCAGAAATAACGCCTCACCCTGGGGTAACACCCGGTGGCCCATCGCACTTGGACCGTCGGTGACCCCCACGGACCACTCACACAACCTCAGCATCATTCTTGACAGTCAACTCACCATGAAGTGACTGGTCAATGCACTCTCCTCTTACTGTTTCCAGACCCTCCTCATGCTCCAAAAGATCTTCTGATGTAGCCCCTACATCATCAGAAAAACAGTCATGCAAGCCCTCTTCTCCAGCCGACTTGACTATGGAAAAACACTCAATGCGGGAACCACCACACAGCTCCTCAAATGACTTCAGGCCATACAGAACACAACAGCCAGACTCATTCTCAACCTTCCCAAAGGATCAAGCATCAACCCCCACCTCAGAAGTCTCCACTGGCTCCCTGCCAGAAGAGATGCAAGTTCAATCTGTTGACCCATGCCTAAAAGTGATTCATAACATCGGACCCACCTATATCAACCACTGCCTGACCTTCCACTAACCCATCAGACAACTCCACTCCGCCTCCCTCGCACATGTCCCCAGCATCTATCGGAGCCGCAGCGGAAGTCGTTCCTTCTCCTACCTCACCACAAAGTCCTGAAAAGACCTCCACCTTCGAACTTCTCCTTCACTTGCCAGCTTCGGGAGGTGGCTCAAGACCTGGCCCTTCGAGCAAGGCTCCCAGGAAATCAGCACCTGTATACCCCCAGGTGTGATAAGCTGTGCTATACAAGTACTGTTTGATTGATTGATTGCTACGCACCAAATCACAGAAAGAGAGGTGGGTTTGGAGAGACCTATTAAAGGAGTACTCCTTTACGACGACATAGTAAGACCATGGAACACAATGTTGCTGTGGTAGTAACAAGGGTGTGACAATGGCTTTGCTGCAGTACTCCTATGATTCACTCATGCTGAGGTCCTAAGTTTGACCCAAGTAAGGTGGGGCAGCTGGATCATATTTCTGGACGGCCAGTCCCTAGCTCATGCAAAGACATGCAGTTTTCCCCAGCAGTCAAATAGAGAGTTTGAGGCAGCTGCCAGTCAACAGCCAACGAGGATTGTGAAGGATCAGTGTAGTCACTTGGAATCTCTGATTTCTGAGTAGTACTATTTCATTGTTCCGATGAGAACTAGATTGTGACATATTGCAACATCATATAACATTCCAGGCCAATTTCACCTCTTTGTTCAGGGCAAGGCTCCATTGTGCAAGAACAATTAGACTTTTTAAACATTTTATTTTTGTTTTTTTTAGTTGAAATCCAGGCTTACAATACAAAAGACCCTTTGCTTTTTTAGTAGACGTATTTACATATGTTTGTCAAGCCAATATTTTAGGTTTGAAATGAAAATATGGTATCCAAAGTTTAAAAAATGTACACCACCAGAACGATACTGAGCAGCATTGCCATATGTTATATCTAAATAAAAAACTGAAGACTTGTTATGCTAATGAAGGAATGCTCTCAATGCCTTGTTCACATGTCTTTAAGTCTTTTCAAACTTAGCGGCATTTTCAGTAGACCACTTCCACTTTGGTCTATGATAAATATTTGAGAACTCAAAATGAGTGTTAGGAAATGTAGATCTTAATATGGAAAATGTCTCCTCCATCTCAATTTCCAATGTAACTTCAGTTAAGTGTCCTGTAGCATTGCCACCACAGTGGATGACCATAGAGTAGGGATGGTTTCATTTACTAACAGAGGAAAGTAGAGGGAGTAACGTATTCCATTTCAAACCTTATTTACCAATCCCTGTTAGCTCAACTCCTTTCAAAACGAAATTATTTTCTGCACCTACTTTCTTAGCATGCTGTCTATCCCAAAACATGAAACTGTGCCAAACACTCATATTCTATATTCCTGCCAAGTTTCATCTACATCTGATAAACAATTTTCACGCTGCATCTGTTTAAACTACACTCTACTAAACCACACACCTCTGCTCTCTACACCACTATTCTCTATGCCACTCCACTCTAACTATTCAACTCTACTCTATGCCACTCTCTTCTATGCCACTCCAGTCTACGTCACCCCACTCAATGCCACTCTACTCTATGCTATTCTACTTAACACCACTTAACTGTACACCACTCCACTCTATGACACTCCACAGTATACGACTGGACTGTATGCCACTCCACTCTACGCCTCTCAATCTCACTCCCTTCTACGCCACTCCATACTACACTATTCTACTCTATGGCACTCCATTCTATGTCACTACACTTTGGCCCATGACAATGTACACTATTCCACTCTACACCAGTCCACTATATGCAACTCCACTCTACCCGATTCCAGTGTACTCCACTCTATGCCACTCAACTCTATGCCACTCCACTGCATGCCATTCCATTGTACGACACAAAGCCACTCCACTCTATGCCATTCCATTCTATGCTATGACACTGCATGCTATTCCACTCTTTGCCACCACACTGTATGCCACTCCAGACTGACACTTCACTCTATGATACTCCACTCTCTGCTACTCAACCCTGCACTGCTCTCTACGCAACTCCACTCCGCTCTACACTATTCCAATCTATTGCACTCCCCTCTACACCATTCCACTCTATGCCACTCCATTATATGCCACTCCTCTCTACACCACTCCACTCTATGATATTCAACTCTATGCCACCACTCTACGCCACCCTGCTCTACACCACTCCGCTCTATGCCAATCCACTCTATGCTACTCCACTCAACACTATTCCACTCTAGGGCACTCCACTCTATGCCACTCCATTCTATGTCACTCTTCTCTATGCCACTCCCCTCTACAGTATTCAACGATACTCCACTCCACTCTATGCCACTCCACTCTAGGCCATTCCATTCTACACCATGACACTGTATGATATTCCACTTCACGCCTCTCCACTCTACGCCACTCCAGTCCATGACACTCCACTCTGTGCCACTCCACTCTGTGCCATTCCACTCTACACCACCCCACTCTGTCACTCAAATCTATGCCACTCCACTCTACACCCCTCCAAATTATGCAACTCCAATCTCTGCCATTCTACTCTATGCCACTGCACTTTACGTTACTCCACTCTAATCCACTTTACTCTATGCCAGTCCACTTCACGCCACTCCTGTGTACGCCACTCCACTCTCAGGCACTCAACTCTTTGCCTCTTCACTCTCCGTCACTCTGCAGTATGGCACTGCACTCTACACTATTCCACTCTATGCCACTGGACTCTATCCAATTCTACTCAACTAAACTCTATGCTATTCCACTCTAGTCCACTGCACTTTACAGTAGTCCACTGTGTGCCACTCCAGTCTATTCCACTCCACTCTACACCCCTCCACTGTATACTGTTCCACTCCTCTCCATGTCACTCAATTATATGCCACTCTGTGCTACACTATTCCACTGTATGCCACTCCACTTTTTGACACTCCACTGTATGCCACAATATGTATGCTATTGCACTCTGTGCCACTCAACTCTACTGCACTGCACTCTACACCACTCTACTTTACTCCACTTTATTCTATGCCATTCCACTGTCTACCCCTCCCCTCTATGCCATGCCACTGTACACCACTACACTGTACACCACTCCACTACATGCTATTCCACTCTACGACCCTTCACCCTATGCCACTCCACGGTATGTTATTCCACTCTACACCACTCCACTGTACGCCACAGTACTGTATGCTATTCTACTCCACTCAATGCCAATCCACTTCACACCACTCCTCTCTATGCCACACCACTCTACGGCACTCTACTGTGCGACACTCCACTCCATGCTATTGCACTCTATGCCACTCCACTCTGCACCACTCTACGTCACTCAACTCTACGCTATTCGACTCAACTCCTCTCTATGCCACTCCACTCTTCGGCACTCTCTACTGTACGCCACTCCACTCTATGCTATTTCACTCTATGCCACTCTACACCACTCCACTCTATGCTATTCCACTCTACACCACTCCACTCTATGCTGTTCCAGTATATTCGACTCTAGGGCACTCCACTCAATGCCACTTCATGCTACCACCTTTCTCTATGCCACTCCACTGTACAACAATCCACTATACGCTACTGCACTCTATGACATTCACCCTACGTCACTCCACTCTATGCCATTTCCACTTTACCCCACTCCACTCTTCACTATTCCACTCGATGACACTCCACTCTATGCCACTCCACTCTAAACCACAACACAGTATGCTCTTCACACTCTATGTTAGGTTACTTTATTCCACTCCACTCTGAGCCAGTCCACCCCATACAACTCGTCTCTATTCAACTCCACTCTATGCAACTCCTCTGTACACCACAACACCGTATGCTATTCCACTCTATCCCACATCGACTATTCCACACTGCGCCACTCCATGCTATGTTATTCCACTCTATATCACTCCATTGTATGCCACAACACTGTATGCTATTGCACTCTTAGCGATCGGGTGCTACGGAAGAGAACGTCTCGCTGTCATCCATAGGATGGATGACCCAAGGATTTAAGGTGTTTATCCAATTTGGCAGCTAGAGAATATACATGCGAAAGAGCCTTGTCATTGATAGAAAATGTAACACTTTTTGTGGCAAGAGAGAATATATAGGGTGCAAGAGCCCTTGGTGACTATACACAATTTAATTATCGTTGAGGTCATCGCTTACTACATTATCAGAATTTCTATTGTTTTCCTGCCGATCCGAGTTTTGAGCTATTTTTGGGTTCAACAATCCTTTCGTAAGGACTGAGTGTGTTAGAGTAACAGTATCTTCTTACGCCTACACAACTTGTTACTATCATAGGAGCCTAGACTGCCCTGCCTTTATCTACGTAGCGCAGTTTCACATTTTGTGTATGGCCACAGATCTATATAATCTTGAAATAGAGACAACTCGAGCACCTCAACAGAAAGGCATCGACGATCGAGTTTCCTACTTAATAACTGAAGTTGTTCACTATAGATGGTTCCCTGACGAAGGCAGAAGTGCCGAAACGCGCGTAGCTATTATCTACTGCTAGCCTTCATCAAATCTGTCCAGTTTTTTGAGAAAGTAACAATTACGGTTTATATTATTTGGATTGACTTTTTCTTTTTATGTACATATCTTATGTATTTATTTCTTCATTTTGTATATCTGTACGATAACACAACTGATTAAAACTAAATACTAAAACTAAAGAGATTTAAAAATTAAATAAAATATTTTCATACCAAGAAATAAGATGATGTCTCAGTCAGTTGTTAATAGTGGCACACTATGTGATTACACATGTATGTTTAACAATGCCTAGAATATTTAACCCTTTGCTTAAATGGAAGATTGCTATTGTTTCTTTACCTATAATGCTATTGCACTCTACACCACTCCACTTTACGGCACTCCTGTCAACACCACTCCACTCTTTGTCACTCCACTGTATGCCACAATACTGTATGCTATCTCACTCTGTGACACTTCTCTCTATGGCACTCCACTTCTCTCTATGACACTCTACTCTGCACCACTTCACTCTATGCCACTTCACTGCACACCCCTCCACTCTATGCCATGCCACTGTATGCCACTCCACTGTATGCTATTCCACTCTAAGCCACTCAACTCTATGCCACTTCACTTTATGCCACTCTGTGCTACGCTATTCCACTATACACTAAACTACTGTACGCCACAATACACTATGCTATTCCACTCTACTCAAACCAGTTCAATTTTGATTCATACAAAAAGTTTTTGGGGATGATGGGGTCCAGCCCTTTAAAAAAAATATTTGGTAGGTGTTCTGGTGTGCATTCAGTGCACTCACACTGCAGTGTTTGATTGGGGGCTGCCACAAGGCACCAGTTATCCCAGCCAGCTCCCCAGACCGAACCTGTCTGCTTTTTGGTGGGAGCCAGCACTTCCTCTTTTCTCCAGGCCTGTCGAGAGCAGCATTTTTTATCTGCTCTCACAGGTCGGGGTATGCCCACACTTGCCCGAACAGGAAACCACAGTGTCCCTAGATTGTGCTCCCCAGGGGACGGGTTCCCCGGGGCCGATATCAGCATAAGGGGCACTTAGTCCCATTCCCCTTTATAAAGAAATTAGACCTTCGAGTGGCTCTGGGAGTAGGGCCGTGCAACCCTCTCCTCTGTTGATAATAGCTGCCCCCAGGGATGGGGTACTTGGGGACTGAGAAGGCTCTTTTTTTTTAATAATAACGGCCCCATAGATTGAGGTCCCTGGGGCATATCTATGCTTGGGGAGGGGGCCTCATTACTAGTGCTTTATGATTACATAGAAGATTCCATGGCATTACGCCAATGGGTGGAAAATATGCAGCTCACACTACTCACGCTGCAATTTAGCACTGGTAGCCAGAGCAGCGCTGAAAAATTAGCGCAAATAGCACAATGGATTGTGCAAGAGTGGCTCCTATTTGAGCCGATTTTGCTGATGCTCGAGTAGAAAATCTCCTCAAGCGGCAGGAGATGTACTCGAGAGGCAGCCCTCTGACTGTGGTTGCTTGTGACAGCCGGCAACAGCCAACATAAAAAAAATCGCACTAGGGGATGCCAAATCTCACTTGCACTCCCAGCTCACATTTTCTGGAGCCTCGTGGGAGAAAAATTCATCCAGATGGCGATTTGTGGAATTTGTCTGGAACTCTACATTAAAGAGTAACATGGAGTGACCAGAATTCTGCTAATTCCAAGGGTGGAACAAAACATTCCATCCAGCTCTACTCATTGCAATCCCATCTTGTCATCTGACACATTTCTCCACAATTTCTGACTATGTGAGTTTATGGCTTCCACTACTGTTCCATCTTCTAGATTCTATCAACTGTTGCAACTAAGCACTAGTACATGACACCCAACCAGTATAGAGCCAAAAGAAAACCAAGCCTAAGCCCTTATATTTTCTTATAGCTTACCTTACCCTACACTGTCACTTATTTACCCCATAGCCAAGGAACAAAATAGTTATCGACATTTTTTTTGGGGTGAAGGGTGTAGAGTGGAACTCAGACCGGACTCAGGAAGGATAAGAGGAGGGCCACTGGAATTTAAGATGACACACCATTAGCTTCCCCAACAAATATTAAACCATCCAGCCCTACCAGGCTGGCACCATTAATGCTGTCTGTCACATAGTTCAGAAAATTGTGCAGCATTAATGTAACCCCTTAACTGCTATGCCTGTCCACCCTCAGGGCTGAGCCCTTTTTGGCTATTTCAGGTATTTTATGCTTTCTGCTCCATAACTTTTTTTCCACGTAAGGTATCTACACCAAATTTGCATCCTTTTTTCAATGCCCTAGGTAATTATAGAGATACCTAAGGTTTGTAGATTTTCCAGGAGGGGAGCAAGAAAATAAGCAAAATATAGTTACATTTTGAATTTTTTAGGGAAATTAGGAAAAAAGTGCTCTAAAAAAAGAGTGTCAGTTTTTTCCTAAAGAGGCCATCAATGAATGGTTTGCTGTGCTAAAGTCACCATCTTCCCAGCTTTCCCGAACATGCAAAGCTGAAAATAAACAACTAATTGTATGCCACAATTTTGGCATTTTCCAAAGAGATATTTCATTTTTTCTTTTTTTGTGCTCTCACCCTACTTGTGGTGGAAGCACCCATGAAACTCATGGATAATCCAGGATATTTACCATTTGCTGAAATGTAGAAAAAATTCGAAATTCAGAAAGGGGTGAGATGTGTAGATCCCTGAAGATTTTCCCAAAGAAACAAACTGTTAAAATCAAGAAATATTAAAAATGAGTATGAAAAAAATGGCCATTTGTAAAAACATTTTGTCAGAGTGGTCGATTTACAAACGCTATATACCATTACATCTGTTACATATGTCTGGCTGTGGAGTTATATATGGTTTGTATGTTCTCCAAGAACCCTAGATACCCAGATCCAACTGAGCTCCTCTATACAATGAGTCACATGGTGAAATATGTAGAGTTAAATGGGTATCAAGGAAACCTATGTATTTCTGAAATGGACACAGGATATAGAGTTGGGAGCAGTGGTTATTTGTTCATCTTTGAATATGTGGGTACCCATACTAGCATATGATTTAGATGGTAGATTTTAAAATGTCTTCATTCTTTCTCATGGGCTTATGTAAATGTAAATGTCAAGGTACTTATAGAGCGCACTGTCACCAGACGGCCACCTTGCGGTGTCGCCATTGCGGTTTCCTGGCGCTGATACTCATACAGCTGTGGAACCCCTCCTGGCTTTCCCTGTGAATTGTCCACTCCTGGGCACCCCCAGGGTGAAGCCAGGCATCCTTAGCGCTGTTGGGGCCGGTGTGGAGGCTAAGCAAGCTTTTGCCCAGAGTTGCAGCATGGGGCCCGTGATTAGAATAGGCACCAAGGCGAGAATAGACAGGTCCGAGGAAATTGAGCCCGAGCCCCGCCGAGGTGGGAATCGAACCCTGGTCCCTGGCCAGAACTCTGCTTCAGGGTCTGCCGCTCTAACCATTGAGCCACACTCCTCCTTATATATGAGGAAGGCACACATGCAGTGGACTCCAAAAGTTAATAACAAATGTACTACTAATCTATGCTCCCCAATGTCTTCTAGTAAAAATGGTACCTTACTTGTGTGGGTAGGCCTTGTATCCGCAACAGGAAACGGCACAAAACGCAACATGGACACTACATTTTTCCATTTAAAACTGCCCATTTTTTCTATTGAGGGTAGCTGTGGATTTTAGGCCCTATCACAAGGGAAATCTAGGGACACCTAGCAAACCTGAACATTTTTTAAAACAAGACACCTAAAGGAATCCAGGTGGGGTGAATCGCATGGCTCTCACCAGGTTTTTTTTCACCCGAAATCCCTTGTAAATCTCATGCTTTGAATAACAAACATATTTTGCTCATACTTCTGTGATGAAAAGTTCAGGAATCGTCGGGAAACTGCAAACATCTTTCCACCCAACATTTCCCCACGTCTTCCAATAAAAATAGCACCTCCCTTGTGTGGTTAGGAATAGTCCCGCAAAAGGAAATTGCCAAAAACGCAACATGGATACATCATATTTTTCCACTCAAAATTGACCTTTTTTTTTGTAAAAGTGGAAAGCTGTGGATTTTGGGTCTTAGCTCAGACACCACCTAGGGAAACCTAGCAAACTTGCACAGTTTTTAAACCTAGACACCTGGGGAATCAAAGGTGTGGTGAAATGCGTGGCTCTGACCAGGTATTATTACCCAGAATTCCTTGCAAACCTCAAACCTTGGCTAAAAAATAACTTTTACTCACATTTCTGTGATTGAAAGCTCTGCAATTTGCAGGGTACCACAAACTTCCTCTACCCAGCATTCCCTCAATTCTCCCAATAAAAATAGTACCTTATTTGTGTGGGTAGGTTTAGTGCCTGCGACAGGAAATGGCCCAAAACGCTACAAGGATACATGAAAATTTTCATTCAAAACTGACCGTCTGTTTGGAAAGTAGGTAGGGAAACCTAGCAAATCTACACATCTTTGAAAACTAGACAACTAAGCAAGTCCAGTAGTACATGACTTGCGTGGCTCTCATCAGGTAATTTTACCCAGAATCCTTTTGCAAATGTCAAACTTTGGAGAAAAACACAAATTTTCTTTTCAGTTCTGTGATGGAAAGTTCTGGACTCTGTAGGGAGCCAGAACCTTTCCCCACTTGTGTGGGTGGTCCAAGAGGCCCGCCACAAAAGGCCCTAAAGCTCTACGTTGATAGATAAGCAATAAGGGTAGTTGTGGTATTCGGAGTCATGCTGTGGTGCTACCCATGCAAACCAATGAACCACAGATGTTTTTGAAAACTAGACAACCAGGGAATTCCAGGGAGATGTGGCTTGTGTGGATCTCATGAGGTTTTCTTACCCACAATGCCCTGTAAACCGCAAACATTGCCTGAAAGCATGCATTTTCCTTACATTTTTGTGATGGAATCTTCTGTAAACCACTCGAATCCACAACATTTGTACCACCCAGCATTATCCCACTTGTCTCAATAAAAACGGTGCACCACTTTAATGTCTAGGCCTGGTGCTTGCAACAAGAACAGGTTCAAATTGAGGTTAATTGGACAGGGACAAATAGAAGGCAAGCCCCCAATCTGGCCTTGCCAGGGGCGCAGGGAGGAGCAGGAAAACCCACCCCAAATTGGACAAACCAGTTTTTCTGCTCCTCCCCGGGCCAAACAAGAGGTTTACCCTCTTCACACCAGGTAATTCTAAATGGTATTAAAACAAACATCTATCCTGGCATCTAGGTACACCTCTACCCTAGAAGGGGCAATAGTGCCCCCGCTCTTCTGTGATGATACCCAAACAGAATTCCACTGGGCAGAGACATCATTGGTTCTGCTAGGCCCATTGTATTGATGAGTGACTGCGTGTATGAGTGACTGTATGGGTGAGTGAGTGGATGTGTGTGTACACCTATGAATTAGTGAGTGGGTATCTCATCATCATCAACTTTATTTTCGATCACACGTATCATTTAAAGTGAAAGGTGCCATACAATATAAAAAGCAGCACAAGCTATCAAAAAGACAATAACAAAGATCAGTTGTTATGTAGTTCCTTTATTACCCATACAGGATCTGCGTGTTTGGATAACATAAACTGTAGGATTGGTGGCAGACTGACTCTGAGCACCCCCACCACGAATGTTAGCCTTTCTGATTTAGCTAGCTTACAGTGCCACTAGACTCTCCTCTTTATCGGGGAGAGGGTAGTTCTTGGCAACCTCAGAACATGACAACCCTGATCCCTGGAAACAATGTACTACCTTTCGCTCAGTCACTCTTGCTCACTTATTCGGTCTCAGAGAGTTACACAGAAGAAACAGTAGAGCATGTTACAATAAGAATTGATTGCACAGTTGTTCTTCTAGTGTAAAATAGATGTGCTGCAACAACCGTTAGACAGTAGCAGATATATATGATTAGCAGTACAGTGAAAATAAAAGGATAGTACAGTTCTACCATCTTGCAATAATCATGAATACATACATGAATATAAAATGTATGATAAAAGGTGTGCATACTCCTACGATGCCTATCTAGATGTACCTAAGTGTACATAGCATGTGAGTAGGTGTAAAGCCAAGAATCCCTCTAGGATTTAGTCGAACCCCATTACCTGAAGTGAGAAAGTGTGGGACACCGTCCTGGTCTTGAATTGGACACCCCACGAGGGATGTGTTAGACCACTGTCAGCTGGATCGTCTGCATGCAGGAGCCTCAGTGTCTCTGGTCAGTGTATCGGGCTGGAAGTCTCGGTCTCCTCTTCGAACTCTAACAAGATGTGCTGCATTTATACAGAAATTATCTAGGGTTTCTTTGTCCCTTGTTTCTTGTATTAGCCATTGTTGGATTTGAGGATGACATATGGGATGAACCTTGTACATAGGTATTATGCAGCTGGTGTAGCCTCTGCCTGGTTTCCAAGAACCCTCATGAATATTCAATCATACTGTATGAGTCTATTGATGAAGTTATAGGACGCTATTGTTCAGGGAAAAGCCCTCCTTCTGCGCCCAGGACTAGAACTAGGTAAAGGTTCAATCCTAAACGCTTGTTACTGTGTAGTGTAAGGGAGATAATGTAGGTGAAGGTGTATATTACCCGGGCCTATATTAGGGTACCTATATGAAACGTAATACCCACTCCTCTTCCGAAACAGACAACAATGATAAAAAATGCCAGAGAACGACTTTTTTTTACTAGGTAGCAGCGCATAAAACTATCAGTGAGCTTCATAAAATATTGTCTTTAAAACTATTAAAAAAATAATCTAATGGGGGGGGAGCAAAAAATATTTTCGAAAGTTAGTATTGGAAATGTCACTTTAAGCCAAAGTCCTAGTTGAGTTTGTTTATATAAGTCAAACCAGTATCAAAGTATCAAATTGTAAAAAGGAAACATTTAGCAAAGGCCATAGCGGTGCCTCCCCGACAGTACTTGTTGGGGGAAACAATATTTGCATACAGCAAGTAACCCTGGAGTTCGCTGCGATCAGATAGGAAATTCCCGGAAGCATCCCACAACAACCATGATCATTCAGCATCTAGTAACTCTCATTTGAGAGCAGCTTGAATACCTGTGTAATCACGGCTGCTGGAGTCCCTTTCAGGTGGCAGGACAAGTTCGCTACTGAATCATTACAAGCTCCCTGTAGTAAAATATCCTGGCACATGAGAGAACCACTCAAAGCTGTCTTGCAGTTTGTACCGCTTAGAAACACTTCTCGATCCCCACTCTGGCATCGAAATCTGTACGGTAATTCCCAAGATTCCTTAATGTATTACTTACCCTTTTTTTCATATTTGCCTGCCTGCTTTTGCTCAAGGCAATATTGAAACTGAAAAGTAGTAACCGGTAGAGTTATGTGGCCATGGATTAGCCATTCCGTGGATGGTGATTCCGCTACCGTAAATGGTAATCTATTCAGTTTTTCTATATGCAGCATTGTATATTTTGCTCCCCTTTGTGCCATTTCTACATGTTTATCGGTTAGATTGTATTCAGAAAACAGAGACGTACTGTTGATAAAACGCCAAGGAACATATCCTGCACGCAAAGATTGCAGCGTCCAACATAATAGAACGGAACTGAGATTGCCCGTGTTGTAATATGTCCAAATCTTGTTCCAGTATGTCTATTGCAGAAGACACAATGTTGCCTAAGGAATATATCCTGGAGGTCAAAGTTGTTAACCCATTATCTACTACCCTAATGCCTCCTCTAAGTTAATACGGTCTATTTCCCGTATTCTCTCTGTGGCCTCTTGTTGGGATATTTTCCAAATTTCATTGTAGGCAGCATAAATGCCATTGTTGGACCTGCGATGGGCAAGCCCAGCACAAAGGGGGGTAGCTTGGCTCGAGTGACAAGGCGGTAGAAGGCTGTTGTGTTAAGCCGGCTATGACCAAATAATAACTCCCTGCACACCACATAAAAAGAAGGACACCACACCACTGTTATAGAAAAATACGTTTCGTTTATGTAAAAGTTCTCTGGGTTGGAAGAAGTTCAATTAGTTAATCACATTCACCTTTCTTACATGGGTTTGATTAGCTGTGTACTGGTTGCGTAGGAATAAATGGTTGGACTCTAATAAATAAATATACTGGATAAATATCAGGATTCAATACATTTGGAATAAATATCCGCAGTGACTGGAATAAATATCAGCAAAACATCACAGTTGCATAGCAAGTTAGATACCGATCGATTCACATAAATATCTCAGGGTCATACTGGTATCGCTGCCACCAATTAATCACTTTCAGGGTAAACACATTTAGATTGCCATTTAATGCGGAATGCGCGCTCTTACAGTTTTGAAGTGTTCACGGGTTCGGGCTCTCTGGGCACAAGATACTCGTGATAATCCTTTAGTTGCACTTAAGCATATTGCGCGTGTATCTGGAAGATAAAGACATACAATGACTACGGAAATTACACTCCGCGGCCAACCGGTTTAATACTACTGCGGCCGGAGGAGTCTGTGCGCTTCTGTCAACGCAGGCGGGGTCTCCGAAGGCGGCTTCAGTTCACGAGTCCTCAGACCGTTGAACGGGCTGCCGGAGGGGTCAAACTACCTGCGCGCACAGTTCAAAATTGGAGCCGCACCTCAGTCCCGGAACAATGCGGCAACTTCAGGGGAAGAGACGGTCCCAACTCACTTTAGCTGCGCCGGTAAGCGCTCCAGTCGGTATGGCCCTTCTCCCAAGGGCGAAGGGGGGTTCCAGGGGCTCTGCGATCCTCCCTCCGATCTCACTCACGGGGGGGCTCCCGCCCACAACAACAGTCCCCAAGTCACTTGGGCAGGGCAGAGACGGTACTCTCGCCCAAATGAAGGCCAGCCTTTCCCCGCCCCAGCGCAGCACCTCACCTTCTGTCCACGATCAGCGCTTCGACGGCGGTGGGTTCGGAGACGTCCTAACGCCCGCCAGGAGGCACTTAAGTTGAAGGGGCCCTGTCAAGGGTCGCAGTCGCGATCTCACCACTGGGGGAGGCGGGGAGGCTCTAACTATGGCCAAAGTCTCTGAGGGGCAATTGGGCACTCGCTGGCCAGGCGCTGAAGGCGAGAGGTCACTGATCGCGCTTCTGACTGGAACGCCAGTCAGGGTCCACGCCAACAACCTCGGCTGTACTTCTGCCTGCGCTATCAGCTGCCTCAGGGGGGGGGGGAACAGGGCAGGTGTCAATCTGGTGTCAAGTCCTCTTCTATGTTTCTTCTATTCTCCACTTTTTCTCATCATGGCCGCCAGGGACTGGGCCTTTTATAGTCAGTGCCCTGGGGTGCCAGCACGAGCCAGAAGGTTCTAGAACCTTCCCTGGCTGTGTCAATGACATGGCCCTTCCAAGGTGTCTTTTTGGTCATTAGGAGCCACCATACTGGGCTTCCTAAGGCAGCCATTTTGTGTACTTGTAACTTCTGAGTGGATTCCTGTCAGGTTTGCAGGTTACACAAAGTGCGCCAAAACCTCCAAAGGGTCAGAGGTCAGAAGGACTCCAATGGGAGTCACTCTCATAGGGGACAATGGTGTCCACCATTTTAGGGTTGACAACCTCAGTGTGTAATGCCACCGGTTCCGTCAGGCGCCTTGTACATAGGTGCCAGGAACTTGGTGAGCAACTGAGCGTCAAGGAGCATCTAACCCCATGGGACAACACACAAAAAGGTCCTGGTAGACAAATAAAAAGCGACAAATTTTAGGAGGCACGGGGGAACAAAATAAATCATGGTGTGAGGGGACTCTCAGAAGCAGACAGGTCTAACACGCGTCCCCCCCAGCTGAAAGTGGGGAGAGCTACCCAACCCCTTGGGAGTCCTCAACACTAAGGCGGAAATACCTGGAGAGACCGTCTGCATTGCCGTGGTCAGCTCCGGGCCGATGTTCCACCCGAAAGTCCATTCCCTGTAGGGAGATAGAGCACCTCAACAGTTTTGGGTTTTCCCCCTTCATCTGCATGAGCCAACGAAGGGGTCGGTGGTCTGTCTGAACCAGGAAGTGCGAACCAAACAGGTATGGTCGCAGCTTCTTCAGTGCCCAGACCACCGCAAAGGTTTCCCTCTCAATGGTACTCCATCTCTGTTCCCGGGGAAGTAGTCTCCGTGACAGGAAGATCACGGGCTGATCCAGACCCTCTTCATTGAGTTGCGATAGCACCGCCCCAATGCCAATGTCGGATGCGTCTGTCTGGACAATGAATTCCTTCGAGAAGTCTGGAGCCTTCAAAACTGGAGCGTTGCACAATGCCTGTTTCAGAGTGTCGAAGGCTCGTTGGCAAGCCTCGGTCCAGATGACTCTCCTGGGTTGCTTCTTGGCCGTGAGTTCAGTAAGGGGAGCCACGATAGTGCCATACCCCTTCACGAACCGTCTATAGTAACCGGTGAGGCCCAGGAAGGCTCGGACCTCAGTCTGGGTCTTGGGGGGTTCCCAGGCCACGATTGCCTCAATCTTTGTCTGAAGGGGCTGCACCGTTCCCCGGCCCACAAAGTGACCTAAGTACACCACCGACCCCTGCCCAATCTGACACTTGCTGGCCTTGATCGTCAGACCAGCTTGTTCCAGGGCCTGGAGAACGTCTTGCAGGTGCTGCAAGTGATCCTCCCAACTGCTACTGAAGACAGCAATGTCGTCAAGGTAAGCAGCAGAGAAGGATTCCTTCCCAGTGAGGATCATGTTCACCAGCCGCTGGAAGGTTGCAGGAGCGTTCTTGAGCCCAAAGGGCATCACACAGAACTGGTAGTGTCCATCAGGTGTGGAGAAGGCTGACCTTTCCCTCGCTCCACCAGTCATAGGAATCTGCCAGTACCCTGCTGTGAGGTCAATGGTCCTCAGATATTGGGCAGCTCCCAACCGGTCAATTAGTTCATCCGCCCGAGGGATCGGATGAGCATCGGTCTTCGTGACCGAATTAAGTCCTCGATAGTCCATGCAGAATCGCAATTCTGGCGTGGTGCCAGGTGGTGCAGCTTTAGGAACTAAAACCACCGGGCTAGACCAAGGGCTATTTGAAGGTTCAATAACTCCGAGCTCCAGCATCTTAGCTACTTCACTTCGGATGCTGGCCTTCACCTTGTCCGACAGCCGGTAAGACTTAGACTTCACAGGTGGGCTGTCGCCGGTGTCCACGTCATGAACACACAGATGGGTCTTACCCGGGACAAGGGAGAACAGAGGAGAGAATGACCCCAGGACCTGGCGGCATTCCTCCTGCTGCTCCGGAGTTAGGGATGGTGAGAGTTTCACTCCCTCCAATGACCCATCCTTTTCTTGAGACGCCAACAGGTCGGGGAGAGGCTCAGTGTCCTCTTCCTCCGATCCATCAGTCACCAGGATCAACATGACTTCGGGCCTCTCATAGTGGGGCTTGAGGCGATTGGCATGCAGCACCCGACGTGGATGCCGTGGGGTCTTGACGTCCACCAGGTAGGTAGACTTGCCCATCTTTTCCAATACCTCATATGGGCCTGTCCAACGGTCCTGAAGAGCGCTTAGCTCTCCCGGTTCCATCACCCACACCTTCTGTCCAGGCTCCAGCTCCACTGGGTGAGCGTTGTGGTCATACCACGCTTTCATCACTGCCTGGCTGGCTTCCAAGTTGTCAGAAGCTTGCTTCCACAACTTAGCCATTTGGCTCCGGAAGGCCAGCATATAGCTCACCACGTCCTGGGGAACTTTCCGGGGAGACTTTTCCCATGAGTCCCTCACCAGGCTGAGAGGTCCACGTACAGGGTGCCCATACAGAAGCTCGAAGGGGCTAAAGCCCACTCCCTTCTTTGGCACTTCCCTGTAGGAAAAAAGTAAGCAGGGTAGGACGACGTCCCATTTCCTCCGCAGGCTTTCGGGTAGACTTCTGATCATACCCTTCAACGTCTTGTTGAACCTTTCCACAAGGCCATTGGCCTGTGGATGATAAGGAGTGGTGAACCGGTAGGTCACTCCACACTCCTTCCACATTGCCCGCATGTATGCTGACATGAAGTTGGTCCCCCTATCAGACACAACTTCCTTGGGGAAACCCACTCGGGTAAAGATCCCCATCAGGGCCTTTGCCACCACCGGTGCAGTGACGGTTCTCAGAGGAATTGCCTCTGGATACCTTGTGGCATGATCCACCAGTACCAGGATAAACCTGTGACCGGATGTTGTCGGTGGATCTAAGGGCCCAGCAATGTCGATGCCCACCCTTTCAAAGGGGGTGCCAACGACGGGAAGTGGTTCCAGGGGAGCCTTCAGCTTCGTCCCTGTTTTCCCACTGGCTTGGCATGACACACACGACCGATAATATGCGTCGGACGCCACCCTCATTCGAGGCCAATAAAAGTTGGGGACAAGCCTGGCAAAGGTCTTGTCCTGACCCAAGTGTCCTGCCAAGGGAATCTCATGAGCCAACTCTAACAGGAAGGCTCGGTAACACTGTGGGACTACCAGGGCCCGTGACAATCCGTGCACTGGCGCCCTGGGTTCACTGTAGAGGAGGCCATCCTCCCAGTAAATACAATAGTTCCCAGACTCGTTACCCGTTGCTTGGGCTTCAGCCTGTTGCCTCAGACCCTTGAGGGTGGGACATTCCCTTTGTCCCCTGCTCAGTTCCTCCCTGGACGGACCTCCCTCCACTCGCCAATCAGCGGGGATAGGTAAGTTCTCCAACGGAACCATGTCCTCCTCCGTGGACTCTGGGTCCACCTCCGTAGGTGGCCTATCCGTCTCACGGGGCACGGACGTCGAGGCAGGCTCCTCCTGTCCTCGGCATGCTCCCTCATCAGCAGCTACGGGGTGGGCCATTGTTCCAGACTCCGACCCCTGCGACTTCTCCTCCCGAGCAGTCGCCGACCTGGTACTCACACAGGCCCAATCAGGTGTACCCAGCATCTCCGAATGTGTCCGGTATTCCACCTCCTTCCAAGCATTGTGCTCCATATCATTGCCCAGCAAACAATCGACTGGCACGGCGGGGCTTACGGCGACTCGAAGTGGACCTGCAACCCCTCCCCACTCAAAGGGAACCTCGGCCACAGGATAGTGGCCCATTCTGCCGTCAGCCAGTGCGGCTGGATGAAGTACGCCCGGAACCACCTGCTCCGAGGACACCAGATGACTCATTACCATAGTCATACTGGCTCCTGTATCTCTCAGAGCTTCCCCTCTATGGCCATTGATGGTGACCCACTGCCCATACTTGGTAGTATTCGAGGGCACCTGGATCTTAGGAACCATCTCCCGATCACCCAGGGACACTAAGGTGACTCCCGCTCACTCCCTTCCCTCACTTAAGGGCATCTCCTCCCCGAGCGCTACACTAGCGACTCCCGGGGCCTTTCCTCCAGCGGGAGGGGGTGGTCTCTTTGGGCATTTCGGGTCTCCTTTGTAATGTCCAATACCACCGCACTCAAAGCAATGGACAACCCTTGGCTGCTGACTCTGGCCAGGGTTAGGGTTCTTCTGCGGGTTAGCCTTAGAGTTGGAAAAGGTGTTTTTCCCCTTAAAGTTATTTTGGGGGCCTTTGGAGAACTCCTGTTTCTTGTTATCTCCCCCCTCTTTCCTTAGGGGAGCGCCCTGTCCGGACTTCTGAGAATCTCCTCCAGTCCCCTTCGTGGGCACTCGGGTACTTGCCCAAATGTCCGCCTCCTCAGCAAGCTTACGGGGGCAAGTACGTTTGCTGTCTACCAGGTGTTGCCTCAGCTCGGGAAGGCATTTCTCGAGTAGATGCTCCTTGAGGATTAAGTCATACAACCCTTGATAGTCCTCCACCTCACTACCTTGGACCCACCCTTCCAGGGCTTTATTGGCAAAATCCAGGAAGTCAACCCAATTTTGTGAGCTCAGCTTATGGCTACCCCTAAACCTTTGCCGGTATTTCTCCGGGGTCAACCCAAACTTCCTAATGAGCGCCACCTTCATGGCGGGGTAGTCTGCCTGTTCCTCCCGGTCTAGGGCCAATAGGGCATCCCTTCCTGTCGGAGGCATGTACCGGTATAATCCACCACCCCAGTGCTTCTCATGGATCCCATGGGCTCTTAAGGAGACCTCATAGGCTGTCAGCCACTTGGCTATGTCGTCCCCAGCGGAATAACTGGCGACTACGTCCTTTGGTAAATGGGGCCTGGGCTCCCTGGCAATTTCCTTGGACTCGACACCCCCCGGAGTATTGTTAATGGTCTTGAGGTCGAGTTCTCGTATCTTGAACTCATGTTCCATCCTCCTCCCTTCCATCTCCAGCTTGGCCAATTCCCACCTTAACTGTCTTTCCTCTCTCCTGTCGGCTAACTCGGTTTCTGTTAACCCTCTTGATGACACACTACTGCCCTCCCGTGAGGCTACCTTGGGGCTGATAGACATCGCACCCACCCCCAGGGGACATTCTGTAATCATCTCCATGACAGTTTCCCTGTCTGATTCCTCCTCCTCTACCATTCCCTCCGTGTGTGCTTCCACCCAGGCTCGCAGACTAGTACGGAGCTCCTCTCTCTTGGCTCCTCGCCTAACGAACACTCCCCTTTCCTGACAGAACTCCCTAAGCTGTGCCACAGTATAGGTCTCCAGCTCTGACATTTTGAATTCCATTTTTGTCAGTTGAAAGTGTGGACCACCACCCCGAAGTAGGTTATGAAGATAGGAACTTTCTCTGAGGATCACCTCCACCCACCTCCAGGAAAGAATTTAAAAAAAACAAAATCACATAATTAGAAGGCCGCTGGGAGAATACTCCGGGTGTGTACCTGTGATGCACACTGAATTATTATGAGGTTCACAACAGCACGGCTCGTAATCCCAACCGCTGCCACCAATTTTATGTTGGACCTGCGATGGGCAAGCCCAGCACAAAGGGGGGTAGCTTGGCTCGAGTGACAAGGCGGAAGAAGGCTGTTGTGTTAAGCCGTCTATGACCAAATAATAACTCCCTGCACACCACATAAAAAGAAGGACACCACACCACTGTTATAGAAAAATACGTTTCGTTTATGTAAAAGTTCTCTGGGTTGGAAGAAGTTCAATTAGTTAATCACATTCACCTTTCTTACATGGGTTTGATTAGCTGTGTACTGGTTGCGTAGGAATAAATGGTTGGACTCTAATAAATAAATATACTGGATAAATATCAGGATTCAATACATTTGGAATAAATATCAGCAATGACTGGAATAAATATCAGCAAAACATCACAGTTGCATAGCAAGTTAGATACCGATCGTTTCACATAAATATCTCAGGGTGTTGTAAATTGAAACAACGATGTGATTAAGCATTTACTAAAGACATTAATTCCCTTCTCTAGATCATGTTTTCTCCGTTATGTTGACCGAAGTTTGGACTCCATTTTGTATTGTCATGCTTCCACGTGTTCCCCACGAGAAGAGTCCAACCTCTGTGTTAGTTGCTCTTGTAATCTGCCTAGTAACAGTCTATAAATAGCTCCTTTGTCCATCTGGCACATGCCCAGACTTGACCACATCTGTTATCAGTTAGCCTTGCTTGACCATGTTTTCGCGGGCTCAAGGAGTGTGTTAGCTCCGCCCACATATTGATTCAGTATCGAAAATGACCATAAATGGTAATGTTCTTCGGCCTCATGTTGTATCCACCCACTTATGAGCCCCTCTATTGTGTATAAAAGGGGACCATGTACGTAAGTTCTTTGTGCTACTCTATGCAATACTGAAGAGTGTTGTATGGATTGTAGGACCACCCTTAAGGGTTAATAAATCTTGTCTTTGTACTTTGCAGTTTCCGTGCCAACTTCCTTATAGATTCCATTACAGGAGAGCGAACCCTTGTGTCCTACAGGCCTAGCTGGGGCCTGTATTCATCAATTGGCGCCCGTCACGTGGGGCTCATCGGCGACTCGGATGCTCGAAGGACTGGTCGCGACGAAGGTGAGGAATTTGGCCGGGGATGTGATCACTGCCAGCGGCGTCTTAGCCCTGGCATCCCGAGGTTTTTCTTCCTTCCCTTCCGAGCTGACCGTCTGGGTGGCGCCGGTCCTCGACTGAGACCTCTTCTGTCGGTCCTGCCGTGAAAGCCGTTTGGGCGATTGTGGAGCTTGGCAGTTGGAATCTGGACTCTTGATTGGTAAGAACCGGTGTACGGTACTTGCTCCGAGTTTTTGAAGCCTGGTCCGGCTATTTGAGTTTGATTTGTGATGACTAGTCATATTTTGTATTTGTCTTTGTGAAAATATATGCGTTGCAACACATATAGGCAGGTAATGTGGAGAGATTTCTCCGGAGCTGTGTAACTTTGAACGGCGCAACGATTAAGTGCCATTTTCTTTATAATATTGCATATTTTGCATTATTCCTGAGCATGCCTGCTTTTAGCGCACTCCGTAAGTGGTGTTGCTGTTTTGGAAACCGGTTGAACCTCGAGGAATCTGCTCCAGCTCCCCCAGAGGGGACTCCTAATAGGGATATGTATGTGAAACATGGTCTTTCTTCCATAATGTACAGCACAGTATGGAGGAAATATACTAAAAAAGATCCTGAGTTACGATGGCCTTTGTATGGATCGTTTGATATACGTAAGATTGAGTATGTGGAACAGTGTATGTGTAAGCGGCGTGCTCGTCAGGATATGTTTGAGTGTGTGCGGTTGTGGGTGAAGGAGGTGCGTGAGCGAGAGAAGCGTGAGAAAGCGCTGTTCGATAAAGAACAACGGAAGAATGATCATGTGCGAGCACAGGAAGCGAGGCGTCGGGAGGACAAAGAACAAACGGAGAGACAAGAGAAAGAGCGTAGGCTGCAAGTCTCAGGTCAATATGCTGTTCGGCAGCCACTTTATCCCGTCCTTAATAATCTTGATGATGATTTTTATTTACTAGATCGCTCTCCGCCCCCTTATGTTGGCGCATCTGCTCCGAGGCCACAAGATTCTGTCCCGGGTCCGGGTAAGGTAGATACGCGGTCCATGTTATCGGCTGAGCATATGGCTGAGCTTCGGCAAATTTCCTTCCGTGCACTTAAGGGCAAGGTGTCCGTGGATGAATTGTTTCATACGTGGGGGTCGTGGCAGGATAGAGAGAGATTGTATTTTTTGAGTCATTTCGCTGAGGAAGTGATTGCTGCTTTTCGGAAATATTCTAGTGTCTTGAGCCTGAAGAAGTGACATCGGATGCTAAAGCATTGCATGATGGTGTTTTTTCTCCCTCTAAGGCTCCTGATACGGCTCGGCGGCTATTCGCCTTGCGGGACGCGGTGCTGGCCCATAAAGAAAAAGCGCGCCAACGAACAGGGGAGGAGACGCAGTCGGATTCGTGTACCGCAGAAGGCCACTCATCCACCTCTCAATCAGATAAGAGCGATCTAGTGCATGCTAAGCCAATGCGCGAGGCGGCGCCTTTGTATGTTCCTCCTAAAGGAGCGGGGACTAGCTCGGACATTACCTCCGCCGATGCTAAGGGATATTTTGTGTATAATTGGGTTTATACTCCGTGGCATAGAGCTGATGTTATGGCATTAAAGAATGCGCTGCCTGACCCCCGCAAGAATCCAGCGGCCTTCTCCGAAGAAGTCGAGGGGGCCTTGAATTCTTGCGTTATGACTTTAGCAGATATAGACCTGTTCTTTGGCCTTATCCTACCACCGGATATGTGGCGATCTGTCCGAAAGGTAGATGATATAGTTGCCTTTAAGGCCCGGTGGTCTGACCTTGAGGATGAGGATAGGGAGCGGAAGCCCGCGCAGAAACCGCCCCAGAGTATTTTAGATCTCCCTGCTGCTATTGTGGCTAAGTTGAAGACAATTATTCCCCCTAAAAAGATTGACTGGAATATGTTAGCTGCATGTAAACAGAAAGTTGACGAGTCAGTTGCGGACTTCTTTACGCGCTTTGAGGAGACGTTTCATGATTTTAGTGGCCAGTCGCTTACTGACGATACGGGCCGCCACCTTTTTGCGGATAAATATGTGGCTAATCTGCTGCCGGCAGTTGCGGCCCGTTTAAAAGCGAGTGAAAGTTCTTGGTCTTCCGCTACACCGACGGCCCTCCTGACTATCGCCCAGTATTATGAGCGTCAGGAGCAAGAAGCAAAGGGCCAGGAGGAAAAGAAATCGAAAGATTTGAAAACAAAGGTGATGCTGGCACAAGTCTATGGCCCGCCCCGACGGGGTAGTAATAGAGGTAGGGGAGGATCTTATGGTCCTCCCTTGGGCCGATCTGATTTGAATAGGAACCAATGTGCGTATTGTAAGCAATCGGGTCATTGGGCTAGGGACTGCCCGGTGTTGCATGCATCGCGTCAGGGGCATACCCACGGTGGCCCACGAGGTAGAGGGGGTTTCTCGAACTTTCGAGGGAATTCTAACGAACAGGCTCGTTTTGACTCTGCTGGGCAGCACCGAGACAGACCAAATGTTTTCGATCGTCAGCATCAGTATCAAGTGTCGGGGATTGACCGGTCGGGGTACCATGACTCTCAGCATGCATAGGGATGCGTTGGATGGGGGTTAGAATCAGTTGAGGTGCCGGTCGACCAGAAGGGTCCTTATGTATCGGCTGAGGTTTTGGGCTCTACTGATCAGTTCCTAGTGGATACAGGAGCGACACGTAGTGCACTGTCTAAGCAATTGGTTCCGGGGGCTCCCCCATCCAGCTTAATGGTCACATCGGTAGGGTTTGACGGTACACTCTCCCGAAGCCCTCTTTCGCAGCCCCTCATGTTTAAGGTTGATTCTTTTTCTGCACCCTGTCCGTTTCTGCTTGCCCCGTACACACCGGACAACATTATGGGTCTTGATATGTTAAAGCATTTTAGGGCTACGGTCCGCTGCTCCCCTGCTGGTGTGCGGGTAATATTGAATGACAATTACCCCCGATCTTAACGGATGTGTGCGATGTCAGAGGATGCGCTGTTAGCTACCCTCCCTCGTGCTTTGTGGGCAACTTCGGATACTGATGTGGGACAAATGGTGATTCCACTGGTCCACATTAGCGTCCAGGAGGGGGCGGTGTTGCCACGCCTCCCACAGTACCGTATTTCCCAGGAGGGTGAGGAGGCTCTCATACAGATAGTGCAGTATTTAATGGCGGTAGGGGTAGTGGAGGAAGTCCCCTACAACATTTGTAACAGTCCGATTCTTCCCATACTGAAAAAGGATACGGATGCCAGAGTTTATCGGTTTATAATTGATTTGAGAGAAGTGAACAAGATCGTGATACCTCAGTACCCAGTGGTTTCCGATATCACGACGTTGCTTACTTTGGTACCACCTACGGCGACTATGTTCTCCGTGATCGATTTGAAGAATGCCTTCTTTTCCATTCCCATTCACCCTGATAGCCGATATCTTTTTGGGTTTACATTAAATAATAGATCTTATCGTTTTTGTAGGATTCCCCAGGGCTACACAGAAAGCCCTAGCATTTACAGTCAGGCTTTGAAAAGACAATTGGATTCCTTTGTTCTGCTCGAGGGGGTCGCCCTCATTCAATATGTCGATGACATCTTGCTGGCGGCTGACACCCTGGAGTTGTGTGAAAAAAGTACGTTATCCTTACTTTCCTTTTTAGCATCCCACAATCATAAGGTATCTAGGAAGAAATTGCAATTCTGTAGACCAAAGGTGACTTATTTGGGTCACCTTTTGTCTAAGGAGGGACGTGCACTCACACCGGATCGTATCCAAGTAATTTTGGACACACCGAGACCGTCCACACAGAAGGATGTGCGTGCATTTTTGGGCCTTGTTTCTTTTTGTAGACAGTGGATATTGGGGTTTTCGCACATAGCTAAGCCATTGTTAGCCCTCTTGACAAAGGACACGCCTATCCCAATCCCTTGGTCAGATGAGTGTGATACTGCTTTTCAGCAACTACGACAGGCCCTTTGTTCAGCACCAGTGTTAGGGACCCCTGATTATGCAAAACCCTTTTCGTTGTATGTACATGAGAAAGATGGATGTGCATTGTCAGTTTTAGTGCAGATGCACGGCGATAAGCAGCGCCCTTGTGCATATTTTTCGGCTGTACTTGATCCTGTCGCCCGAGCATTACCAGGGTGTTTTCGCTCGGTTGCGGCGACAGCTGTGTCAATACGCCAAAGTGAGGGAATTGTGTTATCTCATAAGCTGTTGGTATTAGTCCCCCATGCTGTCGATGCCCTGCTCAATCAAACGAAGACGCAGCATTTGACCAGCTCCCGTTTAACGGGATATGAGTTGACGCTTTTGGCTCCTCATATTACGTTAAAAAGGTGCGTAACGTTAAACCCGGCAACATTGTTGCCATACCCCGAAACCCAGCCTGAGGCGCGGAAAGCGCATGATTGTATTCTCGTGACTGAGGAACAAACAAAGGGTCGTATTGATCTCCAGGATACGCCCTTTCCAGATGTAGATGGAGAACTGTGGGTGGACGGATCATGCCTGAAGCTACCAGATGGTACGACTTCAGCAGCGTATGCAATTACCACGTTACAAACGATAGTGGAGACAGCACGCATACCACAGAAATCAGCTCAAGCAGCGGAACTGATAGCATTAACACGAGCATGTGAGCTCAGTACAGGATTATGTGTGAATGTTTATACAGATAGCCGCTATGCCTTCGGAGTAGCGCATGACTTCGGCCTGCTCTGGAAGGAGAGAGGGTTTTTAACGTCACATGGAGTACAGATAATGCATGGAGAGTTAGTTCACAATCTTTTAACTGCATTGACATGTCCAAAGAAAATAGCCATCGTTAAATGTAGCGCCCATAGGAAAGTAGTTGATAAAGTTGGAGAAGGGAATGCGTTAGCGGACCGAGTAGCACGGGAGACTGCGATGCAGCCCGGTGCTACTGCCATGTATGTAGTAAAGTCACAGGTGGAAAGATGGCGTGATGCGAAGGAGGAAGTGCGAGAAATGCAAAGGACCGCTTCTGATAAAGAGCGGGAGCAATGGGCTAGAGAAGGGGAATTGGATGATGAAGGCTGCTGGAGAAATAAGCAGATGGATAGATGGAAATTACCCACGGCTTTTGTACAGCCTATGGTTCAGATGGCACATGGGCTAGCACATGTTGGAGCTTCCGCAATTGTAAAATTGCTTACCCAAGTCTGGGAGCATCCAGAGATTGCTAGCACGGCAAAGAGGGTGGTGCAGACCTGTATGATCTGCTTGAGGTATAACCCAGGAAAGGGTACTCGAACTCCAGCAGGAGGATTTGTGACACCCACTGCACCCTTTGAGGTTCTGCAGATGGATTACATCCAGCTTGAGCGCTGTAACAATTTGAAGTATGTTCTAGTAGTGGTTTGCGCCTTCAGTAAATGGGTTGAGGCGTACCCTACGAAAGACAATACTGCAATGACTACAGCGAAGCTGCTGTTGAAAGAGTTCTTCCCTCGATATGGCGTCTGTAGACTTCTGTGGAGTGATAATGGGCCTCACTTTGTAGCGGATGTTATAAAGTATGTCCTGAAGGGCCTAGGCATCACTCAGAAGTTCCACGCCGTGTTTCACCCTCAGTCTGCAGGACTAGTCGAGAAGTATAATGGTACACTGAAGCTCAAGATCGCCAAACTTCAAGCTTCGACGTCTTTGACTTGGCCAGATGCTTTACCGCTGGCGTTATTGTCAATTAGATCAGTGCCACACTCTCGAACTGGCCTCACACCGTATGAGGTTGTCTTCGGACGCCCAATGAATATTTGGGGTCCACCAAAACCTAAGGCTGTGTATGATGTACCTTGTGTAATGATGAACGATTATCTGGCACAGTTAACGGATAACTTGGTTTCTATTCATCAACAGGTCCGAGAGGCGCTCCCTGATCGGTCTACCGGTGAAGGACATGGTCTCCGACCTGGGGACCACGTGATGGTGAAAATATTTGACAGAACAAACAGCTTGGAACCGAGATGGGTGGGCCCTGAGCAAGTCCTCCTCGCAACGAGGACGGCTGTGCGAGTCTCAAACAGAAAGAATTGGATCCATTCCCTGCACTGTCGAAAGGTACCGCCCGGATTGGTGGAGCCTGCCGTGCTGACCGATCAACGAGAAATCCTGGCTGCAGAGACAGGCCGTGCTGCGGAGCCAAACGTCACTGAGGAGCTCTTTCCGGACCACGCGACTCCTGGGGGAAGGCGATATCATCTTCGGCCAAGGAAGTGAGTTTTCCAGTACCGAGACATACTGTCAGAACGGCCCTTGGGTTAGTGAAACGGAGAGCCGATGAGGCAAGGGGGGGGATCAGCCCTGCATTAGTGTAGCGACACCCGTCTTGGCCCGCTGGTGAAGAAATCAACCGCTGCCCAAGGGGAAGAGTTCTGACAGACTTTTAGTTTCAGGAAGATATTGGGTTTTATTTTTTACTTTGACATGGAGAAAAAGAAAATCCTTTGTGCATTAGGGTTCATGTTGACAGTAGCCATTGTTGGGATAACCACATGGTTCGTGGAGGATGTAACTCCCGCTCGGAAGATTCTTGTGTTGACAACTCCGGTGCCTGAGGAGCACTACTTTTATACATTACCGTATCAAGAGTTGAAGCATCGACAGTCTTATTTGAATAACACTTTCATTCAGATGCTGCATCATACCCACGTTGCTACGAACACTACGAACTGTTGGATATGTGGGATGATGCCGGCTCATCAGAAGAAAGGAGGAACGCCATTCATACCACTTCCTTTCTCTCATAATGGCTCTTGTAGAGCATGGTACACTTTGCTTTTTGCCACTCGGAAGCCGACAGTGGGACGATTACTATTCAGACTTAATAAAGAATGTCACCAGGATAAAAATGGGTATCCGCAAGCGAATGGGACAATTTGGGAATGGGAAGAGTACCGACCAGACAACGAATCCATTCCCTATATCTTCACGAACACTAGAGACACTGTGGGGAAGGACAAATTCGTGATTCAAGTGGCACAAGCTCAAGCGGACCTGTGTGTCCAGAGTGTGGGTTTTATCCCTGTTGGTGTTAGTGATTGTATTACTGTTCTGAACATTGATGGGTTGAACAATAGTACCTTTTTAGCCTCCCATAATACGTATTTTGTGTGTGGAAATAAAGGTTATTACCGTCTGCCGGCTGGGTGGTCTGGGGTATGCTATGTATCATTTCTATTACCTCCTGTATTCCTAGCTCCCGCATCTTATCATAAGGATCTGAAATTATTGAATAATGTGACTGTAAATAGGTATAAACGTACTTTATCAATTGACGATGTAGATCAGACTGATACCAGTCTGCAGCAGTATATTGATTTTAACTTAGGACTGTTTTTCTTTGTTGGAGCTGCCCTGAACAGTAGGAAGATCCGAAGATTAACAAGAGTGGTAGAAGCTGTGACAAATCAGACTGCTGCTGCTCTTGGGAATCTTACGGAGGAATTGCAAATTACTAGAATTGTTGCATTGCAGAATCGTATGGTATTAGACGTTATGCTAGCTGACAGAGGAGGAGCATGTAAAATTATTGGAAGTAGCTGTTGTGTGTTTATCCCTGATCATACGCCATCAGTTTATAATGCCATCAATAAACTGCATAAAATTGCAGCTGAGATCCATACAGAAAACGGCACTTGGTCCTTTTCTGGATGGTTTTGGGCGTTAATTACTGCCTGGGGATGGAAGGTTCTAACTGGTCTCTGCATTATTGTAGCGGTTCTGTTTTCGTGCTGTATCTGTGTTCAATGTGGTCCCTTGCTCTGCTCATTATGTGTATCATTCTGTATCCCTGATAAGAAAGCTATTGCCGATGTTGCTCACCAGAAACGTTTAGCTAAAGAAGTTGAAGAAATGATGACAATTGACATATATGATGATTATCCTAACAAACCGGATGTCTTCAGTAAATGCTGAAAGGGTCGTCTGTTGTAAATTGAAACAACGATGTGATTAAGCATTTACTAAAGACATTAATTCCCTTCTCTAGATCATGTTTTCTCCGTTATGTTGACCGAAGTTTGGACTCCATTTTGTATTGTCATGCTTCCACGTGTTCCCCACGAGAAGAGTCCAACCTCTGTGTTAGTTGCTCTTGTAATCTGCCTAGTAACAGTCTATAAATAGCTCCTTTGTCCATCTGGCACATGCCCAGACTTGACCACATCTGTTATCAGTTAGCCTTGCTTGACCATGTTTTCGCGGGCTCAAGGAGTGTGTTAGCTCCGCCCACATATTGATTCAGTATCGAAAATGACCATAAATGGTAATGTTCTTCGGCCTCATGTTGTATCCACCCACTTATGAGCCCCTCTATTGTGTATAAAAGGGGACCATGTACGTAAGTTCTTTGTGCTACTCTATGCAATACTGAAGAGTGTTGTATGGATTGTAGGACCACCCTTAAGGGTTAATAAATCTTGTCTTTGTACTTTGCAGTTTCCGTGCCAACTTCCTTATAGATTCCATTACAGGAGAGCGAACCCTTGTGTCCTGCAGGCCTAGCTGGGGCCTGTATTCATCAAGGGTCATACTGGTATCACTGCCACCAATTAATCACTTTCAGGGTAAACACATTTAGATTGCCATTTAATGCGGAATGCGCGCTCTTACAGATTTTGAAGTGTTCACGGGTTCGGGCTCTCTGGGCACAAGATACTCGTGATAATCCTTTAGTTGCACTTAAGCATATTGCGCGTGTATCTGGAAGATAAAGACATACAATGACTACGGCAATTAAACTCCGCGGCCAGCCGGTTTAATACTACTGCGGCCGGAGGAGTCTGTGCGCTTCTGTCAACGCAGGCGGGGTCTCCGAAGGCGGCTTCAGTTCACGATTCCTCAGACCGTTGAACGGGCTGCCGGAGGGGTCAAACTACCTGTGCGCACAGTTCAAAATTGGAGCCGCACCTCAGTCCCGGAACAATGCGGCAACTTCAGGGGAAGAGACGGTCCCACCTCACTTTAGCTGCGCCGTTAAGCGCTCCAGTCGGTATGGCCCTTCTCCCAAGGGCGAAGGGGGGTTCCAGGGGCTCCGCGATCCTCCCTCCGATCTCACTCACGGGGGGGCTCCCGCCCACAACAACAGTCCCCAAGTCACTCGGGCAGGGCAGAGACGGTACTCTCGCCCAAATGAAGGCCAGCCTTTCCCCGCCCCAGCGCAGCACCTCACCTTCTGTCCACGATCAGCGCTTCGACGGCGGTGGGTTCGGAGACGTCCGAACGCCCGCCAGGAGGCAGTTAAGTTGAAGGGGCCCTGTCAAGGGTCGCAGTCGCGATCTCACCACTGGGGGAGGCGGGGAGGCTCTAACTATGGCCAAAGTCTCTGAGGGGCAATTGGGCACTCGCTGGCCAGGCGCTGAAGGCGAGAGGTCACTGCTCGCGCCTCTGACTGGAACGCCAGTCAGGGTCCACGCCAACAACCTCGGCTGTACTTCTGCCTGCGCTATCAGCTGCCTCAGGGGGGGGGAACAGGGCAGGTGTCAATCTGGTGTCAAGTCCTCTTCTATGTTTCTTCTCTTCTCCACTTTTTCTCATCATGGCCGCCAGGGACTGGGCCTTTTATAGCCAGTGCCCTGGGGTGCCAGCACGAGCCAGAAGGTTCTAGAACCTTCCCTGGCTGTGTCAATGACATGGCCCTTCCAAGGTGTCTTTTTGGTCATTAGGAGCCACCATACTGGGCTTCCTAAGGCAGCCATTTTGTGTACTTGTAACTTCTGAGGGGATTCCTGTCAGGTTTGCAGGTTACAAGAAGCAGACAGGTCTAACAGCCATCATATATGAAACGTTGCTGACATGATTTCCTGGGACCTAGTAAAAAATTCCTAAGATCCATGTCATGTGTGAGGAAGGATAAGTGGTGTTTCACCACTGTGAGTGTTAAGGTTTCTAGCCAATCAAGGCACAACTTCCCAACACTGTAGGATGTCACTACCCCTGGATGTTCTACTTTGTACACATCGTGGGTCTGGCCTATGGATACTGAACCCTTCGGTGGTACCCCAGAATCTCTGCTGACATCTGTTCATGTCTATGGGCTAAACCAACCATCCTTTCCAATTAGGATCTGATCTATTGTACCGAAAAATGCCATCTACTTCTACCCCTTCTTATGAAGTTGAATTTTGCCACCCCCCCCATCTGTGATGGTGTTGGAAACCGAGGTATGTTCAGGTCCTTGTTCTTGGCTAGTCCAAGACATGATGTTTGTTGCACAGAGTCATTTAGAAATATCATCTGCTGTGGAATGAGGCATGCTCTAAATTGCACTTCTGTTCCCTGGACTTGCCAGTCTCTAGAACCCCAGCCTCATTTTAAGTCTATTGCGTCCTTCCATGGGTCAAAAATGTGTTCAGACAATCGGGCGATAAAGGAAACAGAGTAAATCTGTTTGGTGTTAGTTAACATAATTTTCTGTGCCAATGTAGATGCGATTTTATAATAAAATAATGTCAGGTCAGAAGTGTTAAACCCTGAAAAATATGAGAATTTCTGTGCAAATGTTTGCGAACTACCTTTTGGTGGTGTAGGGCAATGTTCCCACTGGTGGTACTCAAAAACATTTCTAGGTGTTATAGATTTGTGCAAGAAATGATGACCATAATGTTGGTAACAGCACAAAGTGTCCTAGTCTGAAGTACTTTCTAGCATTTCAGTGTTTGGAAATGTGGCAGTTTTCTCCAAATCAGACAACATGTTATCAACAGTTTCAGAGTCCCAATCATCAGAAAATGTACTGAAGGTAATGATATCACTCAATGAATTTTTAAATATGTGAGAAATTTTTAAAAGCTCAGTTGGACCGAATATACCGAAATCAACCTTGTCCCAAACTATACCGTCCTGTATAGGAACTGCTGTAATGTTCACTGATGACAAGTCTCTTTGTTCACGATAAGAAGATTGATGTAGTTTCAGAATAAAATTCACTTTTTCAGATGCAGGTCTTTGTTGAAGGTATCGTCCATTAATAAGCATATTAAAAGTTATAACTAAGCCTAGCCAGAAAAGAAAAAAGCGTATCCCAGTAATTATCCAAAGTTCAACCCAAGGCAATACCAGCTAAGTCTTTTTGGGAAAGTTCAGAAAGTCCGTAATCTGCTGCTTGCGTTTGATGGGCGGGCGTCATTTCTGGTTCACTTGGATCCAAGGAAAACGTATCAAAGTTCCTGAAGTAGCCAGAAGCGGTTCGATCAATTGTAGGAATTGCATCGGGATTTGTTGAAATCGTAGTTTGCTCATGTCAAGGCATGTTGACGTAAACATCAGTATCTGGTCTTGTTGCAACTTGTGTGTCATCTTGAGTTTGATTTTGAAGTTGAACTTCGGGTTCAAGAAGAACGAGTTCCATAGCATTGTTGCTTAGTTCTTCATTCCGTACAGGAGGCTCTTCGAACGTGATGAGTCTTTCAGTTTGAACATCTTAAATTGTAGCGATAGGAGGGCGTCTGGTACTTTAGAGTCCACGAGGCCTACTGTTCAGTATTGGCCACATGGTGTGGTTTGATTAAGTCGATTGAGACACATCGTTTCTCCTTTTTCCGGCAAGAGGCAGTACAATTCTTGTTCCTTGAATTGCTAGGACAGGTACAGGCTTTCTGTATGACGGTCCAAATAATTTTTTATCCGCTAGTTTCTCTCTGACTAGATCCCCAGCATTTGGGATCCTGACAGGTCTTGCCGTGACTGCCTTGACTTCCCCAGTGGCTGTTCTTTTCACCTGCACATTGCTGTGCAAGGCTCTTGCTTCATTTAATTCCTGTAAGATAGCCAAACGGTTATGGATGTCAAAAGGTTTTTCATCCACCACTGTGCCTTCACAATCAAGATCAGCTACCCACATTCTTGTCCCAAATAGGACCTTGTAAGGAGTGACACCCCTAGAGAACTTCTTGGCTGGGTATTGAGAGCTCACTGTACCCCATATATATGATTTACCCAACTACCGCCCTTGCCTAATACCCTAGGTGTTAAAGATTGCTTTAGGTCCAGTTTTTTCCTTTCCACAACCGAATTTCCCTCAGGATGGTATGGAGAGGAGTACCGCCAATTAGCTGCTTGTTTCCAAAAGGTTTTAGAATCCTTAATTAATGCCGCCTTTTGGAGGAAGGACCATAGTGAGTCTTCCCATCTCTTCTCAACTAGCTCTAGAGCTGTCCTGTAGCTTTTTCTACATGCCACTAGGTCAAGGTGAACGTTGGATTTTTCTGCCCGAACAGCATCGGACTTGGCTTTTCTACATTCCTGGTTATACCAGGCTGCTTGGGGTTCTTGTTTGGTCTGGATCTGTTTATACTCCCTCTTCTGCTTATGGCAGGGTTTGGCCAATAGATCCCTAATGTCATTAAATGTAGTTTCATGCAAGGAGGGCAGCTTCTGATCCTTTTGGAGTTTCAACATCTCTGCCAGATTTTGGCGTACTATGTGTTTCGCTAAGTCTAGAGCCTCAGGATGGTCCTCCACCCAGTCCCATCTAACAATTCTCATATTATTCGTAATAGACAGTTCTCCCAAATCCTTCTTCCCCTGACTACTCAGTTCAATACTATTATTACCCAAATTTGTTAGAGACAGGGTAAGGCCCTTGTTGTCACTATCTGAGCGATTGACCACTGCCATATCATGAACTAGTGGTCAAAGGTTAAGTGCAACCAGACAATAATCAATCCTACTGGCATAGCTAGGTCTTTTAAAAGTTAGCTCCCCTTTTTTGACTGATTTTGTTCTCCCATTTGTAGCTCTTAGATCATGTTGCAATGAGAGGGCCAACACCTGGTTACCTCTTTTTGTCCACCTAACTAGGGGAAGTTCTAGCTGTGGGGCCTGCCAGCACTATCCCACTCCTCGGTCAGATCTCTTGGGATCATGGCTACCGGTTCACAGGTACAGTTCAAGTCTCCTGCTACCAGGTCTGGGGTATTATCTGATGATGTTGGTATCTTCAAAGCCCCGCACAACTCTATTATAAACATTATAGATTCTGATTTTCAAATCATTACATGTTTTTAGATCTAAGGCTAATAAATCAGGACAATCTATATGAATCGTGTTTATTTTTAGACCCGGAGCATTTCTGACCCAGATAGCCAGGCAACCCAACGGCCTCTCTTTCTTTTTTCTGGTAGCATTACACCATAGGTTGAGAACCCGTTCCTATAGGGGGTATGCAGACTCCATGTTTCGTGGAAGAGTATGAAATCGTGAGCGTCCACAAAAACGCCCCAATCCGGATCTGCCAAACGTTTTGAAATTCCTGCCATATTCCAGACAAAGATTCTTAGTTTGCTGGGCAGGGATTTATAAGGATATGATTGGAATTTGCTCTAGACAGATACTTCCCCTACCTCGGTATTGTGGACACCACTAAACCTCTCCCCTCCTGTGTCCACATTCAGGTGCACACCCCACTCTCAGTGGTGGCAGGTCCCCTCAACCCTACCGGGACTTGTACTACAGACCCCTCCCTATTTTGGCGGGGGGGGGGTCACGCACTTATCTGGGGATAGCTTACCTCCTCTATGCAGTCATACCTGTGCTCATAGGTCATTGTTTTTTGTTCGGGCCCCTCCACGTGGGATGGACACTGAGATCCTCGCGGGCTCATTTTCACTTCCTTCCGGTGGTCTATATCTGATTACAATAGAGGTGTTAACCATAGGAATAGTACGGGAATCAACTGAGAAGACCATCAACAGGGGTTGAGCAAAAGAATGAGACTATAACTACATCCCTTACTGACCCCGGGACTGTTACTCATTTAACATTTTTAATGTCATCTCTTATAATTGAGTAGCAGTGCCGGGTGTCCCTGAACCAGTGGGTAACCTTGTTTTTGAGTGAATCAATGTCTTTATAACTACCCCTCGGCAGTCTTGGTATTTCAGTTAAATATATTTCATGATTGTTGCCCTGCTGGTGGGATCTCATATACATTCTGTCCACTATTTTACCCTTCCCTAGTGGCCCCCCTGATCCAAGCATAGTAGGTCGTCTATCTAATCTGTCGCATGTACTCTCTTTCTCCCCCCTTCCCTGGGATGTTCATTGGAGAGCCGACTGCCTCTTAGAACACACATAATTAACAGAGCCATTTTCATGGCAGGCAGGGTGATTAGGGCAGGGCTTAGGCCTAGGGGTGAGTCATAGTGGGTCGCAGTAGGGCTGGAGTGTATAGGGCTACCTCTATCAACTCCTGTAGATCCAAAGCCTGCAAAGGCTCAGCTCGTACAAACTGAAGGCAAATGTTTGGGGTCAGACTCAAGGGTGTGAGGCTTATCAATCTTTCCCCTTCCTGCTAGAACTTTGACCTCCTTCATTAGAGCTGCTATTCTTCCCTCAGGGACTCAATTGTGGCTTTTAGCATCTGGAGTAGGCCGCCCAACGCAATACTTTCATCTTCTTGATTATCCATCCCACCCACAATTTCACTTTTGGCTCGGGCTGAAAAGACCTCAAATCTGTTGTGGCACTCTATTTGAGGTTCATCTGCCTCCTCGCTAAGATCCTGCAGGATAACAGAGGGTGGCAATTGTTTGCTTCGGGGCGTAGGGCCAGAGGAACGAATTCTGGGCCTCGTCCCTTTTTGTGATTTCCTAAACATTGAGGGGATTTGTGTGGCCCATTCCTTTATTGGAGAAGACACAGGGGGTTCCTGCATAGTCTGAGAATTGGTATCAGAATGAGTGGGGTTAGCTGGTTTGGCGAGAGCCTGGAGAGTTTTTATGCTAGCTATCTCATGGCATTCGGTAAGAAGAGCCTCAATCCAGTCCATTGACTTGTGACAGACAGCACTAGTACCCCTTGGACTTTATCTTGCCCCTTCCTTTTGCCCATAGGCCTTTAATTCCCTGAGTGGGATCCCTTAGTACAACTAAGGTATACAAGTATACAAAAGCTTCAAGTATGTGCCCACCCTACTCCACTCAGAATCAATGGAGTCACAATCTGCCCCAAGATGCTCGTGTCCTTTGCAGATTAGTTCAACTTGGGGTAGTTACCAATCGGTTCCAGAGGGGCAAAAGGGAAAAACAGCTGCAGAGTCTGCGGATTTATAACCGCTCCTTATTGTCGATGGGTAATTCGTGGTGATAGTCCAGGAGCCACAAAATGCATACCATCCAACTTTGCAAGGAGTAAAACCAAGGGGTATGGCCATGCCCCTGCCTCTTCCTGGCTCGGACAGGTGTGGACCCAGGTTTTGCCTAGGTGAACACACGCGCGTCCTGCGCTGCAGGAGCCCTGAAGAGATTTTATGCGTCCCCTGGCCTGGAACGATGCTGGAGGCGGCTGTAGGGCGTGTTGGGGGTTGGAGTCCCCTTCTGGCAGGCAGGCGAGTTGGCTTTGACGGGCTCCTGCAGCAGATTTTTAGCACCTCCTGGTGCGGAACACTTCTGGCAGCAGCCGCAGGGCATGTTGGGGGTTGGAGTCCCCTTCTGGCAGGCAGGCGAGTTGGCCATGACAGGCTACCGCACTGTGGGAGCCCTGAGCAGATTTTAAGCGCCTCCTGATGCAGAACGATGCTGGCGGCTGCCGCAGGGTGTGTTGGGGGTTGGAGTCTCCTTCTGGCAGGCAGGCAAGTTGGCTATGAGTGGGTATGTACTAACTAGTATTGGTGTGTCTAGTTTTGAGAAAGGTAGTCCGTATTTTAGAGTGGGTGTATAAAAGTTTATATTAGGGTGTGAGGAGGTGCATTAGATATTAAGTGGATGATGTCATCAGTGATGTCATTTGAGATGTCACTGACCATGTCATGAGTGATGTAATATGTGACATCATCAGCAGTGCATTGCGACGACGCGAGTTGTAGTTAGGTCAACTAACTATAACAGCTGAATTTCTCTGGCACAGAAAGAGACAAAAGAAGTGCAGAAAGAAGCAACAGAACTGCAGAAAGAGGCAAGAGAGGTGCAGAAAGATGCAACAGAGGTGCAGAAAGAGGCAACAGAGGTGAACAAAGAGAAAAGAGAGGTGCAGAAAGAGGTAAGATGAGTGCTGAAAGAGGCAATAAGGAGCAGAAAGAAGCAAGAGGGGTGCAGAAAAAAGTATGAGAAGTGAAGAAAGAAGAAACAGAGGTGCACAAAGAAGCAACAGGAGTGCAGAAAGAGGCAAGAAAGGTGCAGAAAGAGGCAAGAGAGGTGCAGAAAGAGGTAAGAGGGGTGCAGAAAGAGGCAAGAGAGTTGCAGAAACAGGCAAAAGAGGTCCACAAAGAAATTAGCAAGAGAGGTGCAGAAACAAGCAAAAGAAGTGCAGAAAGAACCAACAGAGGTGCAGACAGAGTCAGGAGGGGTGCAGAAAGAGGCAAGAGAGGTACAGAAAGAAGCAACGGGGGTGCCAAAAGAGGCAAGAGAACTGCAGAAAGAAGCAACAGAGGTGCAGAAAGAGGCAACAGAAGTGCAGAAAGAGGGAAGAGAGGTGCACACAGAGACTAGAGAGGTGCACACAGAGACAAGAGAGGTGCACACAGGGACAAGAGAGGTGCACAAAGAGACAAGAGAGGTGCAGAAAGAGGCAAGAGAGGTTCAGAAAGAGGGAAGACGATGCAGAAAGAGGCAACAGGGGTGCAGAAAGATGCAAGGGAGTAGCAGAAAGAAGAAACAGAGGTGCAGAAAGAGGCAAGAGAAGTGCAGAAAGAGGCAAGAGAGGTGCAGAAAGAGGCAAGAGAGGTGCAGAAAGATGGAAGAGGGATGCATAAAGAGGGAAGAGGGATGTAGAAAGAGGCAAAAGGGGTGCAGAAAGAGGCAAGAGGGGGTGCAGCTGGAGGCACGAGAAGTACATAAAGTAGCAGTATGGGTGCAGAAGGAGGCAAGGGAAGTGCAGAAAGAGGCAAGCGAGTTGCAGAAACAGGCAAAAGAGGTGAAGAAAGAGGGAACAGGGGTGCAGATGGAGGCAAGAGAGGTGCAGAAAGAGGGAAGAGTGGGGCAGAAGGAGGCCAAAGGGGTGCAGAAATTTACAAGAGAGGTGCAGAAACAAGCAAGAGAAGTGCAGATAGAACCAACAGAGGTGCAGAAAGAGGCATGAGTGTTGCAGAAAGAGGGAACAGGGGTGCAGAAAGAACCAACAGAGGTGCAGAAAGAGGCAAGAGGGATGAAGAAAGAGGCAAGAGAAGTTCAGAAAATAGCAACAGGGTGCAAAAAGAGGCAGGAGAAGTGCAGAAAGAGGCAAGAGAGGTGCAAAAAGAGACAAGAGAGGTGCACAAATAGATAAGAGAGGTGCAGAAAAAGGGAAGACGAGTGCAGAAAAGGCAAAAGAGGTCCATAAAGAAGGAAGAGGGGTACAGACAGAGGCAAGAGAGGTGCAGAAAGAGGGAAGAGGGGTGCAGAAAGAGGCAAGAGGGGTGCAGAAATCTGCAAAAGAGGTAAAGAAAAAAGCAAGAGAAGTACAGAAAAACCAACAGAGGCTAAGTCTAGAAGGACTGTAAGGCAGCTTGTTTTACCAGTCTATAATCTCTTGAATGACCAAATGAAAGGACAACCACACCAGGTATATATTCAAAATATATGTATTTAAGATAAAACACACCCCTCTAGTCTCTTTATGAGGCTGGAGTTCGAAGTATTTAAGTTACAAGTCAGTATTCAACAGTAAAAGCAAAAATACACGTTTGGGCCCTAGGGGCGTACCAAATCATATACCAATAAAGTGGTATAAGGACCACGACTGAACTAGACACAAGGCCTAGAGCCTTTAGAAGCATTTGGGCCCCAAGGAACCACCCATGGTAGTGACGTAGGGGACCCACGGGGGACGCGTGCTGTGTTAGAACACAGGCGTGAATCGCCGTTGACTTCTATGCGGAAAGTCGCGGTTGGAAAATTACAAGTTAAGGACACTTAGAGGATGACTACAAGCATACCCTTGACTTAGAGGTGTCTAGGGCCAACACCCATGGGAGCACCGGAGAACATGAGTTACCTCACCCAGGGAAGCCGGGTGCATAGGTGTCTTTTGGTGTCGGGTTGTGGCATAGTTTTCAATGGAAGCTGGTAAAGAAGTGCTGCTGCCGTGAAGAGGAGAAGTGTCCGAAGAGATCCAAGCCTGGATCGAGGATGGAAGGAACCTGAAAGCAGAGGGGACAGCATCTGGGTCACTTACCAGTGACCAGGGCACTATGGTCCAATGCCCACAGATGTCGGGTGCTTCAGGTGAGTTGACAGGTGTCTTGACTCTTCAGCCACGAGGTGCAGGAGGTGCAGACAATGACTGGGAGCTGGATTCGAGCTGCCCCACAAAGTCTGTCGAGTGGTGCAGTGTCGGCGACCAGAATGGACCCAACAAGCCTTGGCAACGACAAGTCAAGTGGAAATAGAAGAAAGACGTCGGTGCAGACCAGCAAGGTCTGGGGGACTCACCCAGTGAGGGTAAGTCAGGGCACATCTGGAGCAACTAGGAAAGCCCAAGCAGAAAAGGAGTTGCCTTCGTGGGGACCCACTAGCCAATGGGCTAGCGATCGTGAAGGAGCCTCGAGCAGTCGCACTGGAAACTGGCCCATGGGTCACTCGTGGAGTGGAGGCCAAAGATCTTTGGTGCAATAGGTGCCCAAGGCTGGAGCTACTCGGAGCCCAAAGCACAAGTTTGAGGAAGACCAGAAAGATGATGTACTGGCAAAAGTTCATGGTGTCCATTGGTCACAGTTCCACGTCACCTATGATAGCCACTGGCCTCAGCTTTGCTGTGGACTCAGGGTAGTCTCGAGAATGTCTGGAAATCTACCTCTGGTAATGCAAAGACTTTGGCGTCCAGCGGGAGCTTCAGAGTTGCAGACCAGACAGTTGCTTCTTTGGTGCCTGCCAAGCAGGGGAGTCACTCCTTGACCCCAAGGGCGATTTCTTCCGTCTTCTAGTTGAAATAGAAAGTCGAAGATCCAGGATATATGTTGCAGAGTTTCGTCCAGGGTAATCTGAAGTCTCAAGGACTGGGTTCCTATACTTATACAAAGATAGGGGGTTGGACATACTCTGGGGACCCACCTATGGGAGGTTTTGGAAAGAGGGGTGGTTACACCCATTTCCTTTGTCCAGTTTCATGCCAGAGCAGGGGCAGGTAGCCCCTGCAACTGGCTTGAACTGGACTATGCACAGGGACACCAAGTGTGCCCCCAGTGCAGGACTTCAAAGCACCAGAGAGTGCTCCCGCCCAGCCCCAATACGCATCTGCCTGTCTGGGGAGGTGGTTACACCTCCCTGTGACAGGAAACCTATTGTCCAGGCCTCCCCTGCCAGATTTTTGGTCAGCAGCAGGAGGCCAGACCCGTATCTGTGGCAGTGTCATCCATTTTGTGATGCCAGGGCTCTAGAAAGTCTTTACTGGTTAGACCAGTGGGAGCATGCCTTTCCCTCTAGAAGGGTGGAATGCTACCCCCGCCACCAGAACTGGCAGGGGGTAGTATTCCAAAGTGTTTGACACCAAACACGACATGTTTCCGTGCAGCCAGTCCAAAGTTAGCATTTACCGCGAGGTTATAATGCACTTAAGAATATATGGTCAGGCTGCACCACAAACAGTATCAGAGGAGGTACTCCGAACGCTGCAGAGGGGCCCTGTTCATGCAGGGGCACCCTCTCACATAAAAACCAAGCACTCTTCCTTCAGGATTGTTAAGGCCTGCCATAGGAGTGACGTATAGGTTTTATATGTGTGTGCAATGGTAGGGATATAGGCAGCCTATACGTAAGGGGTGCATGCATGCACAGCAGTAGCAGACCCGTGGTGTCATTTTGGAGTGCTTCCCAGGGGTGGCATAATACATGCTGCAGCCCCTGGTAGGCCTCTGAGGTACCTATGCCCTGGGTACATAGTATACCATATACTAGGAACTTATACGGCACTCCAGAATCCAATTAGAGATGTACCTAATGTACATGGAAACCATTTTAGAGATGAAGCAGCTAGGCTGGGGTCCTGATTAGCAGGGCCACAGCCAGACTAAGGTAAAAAACAGTGAAACACCAGCAAAAAGTGGGGGTACCCATGTGAAGCAGATCCTACTCTCCTACACAAGGCACCTCTAAGATAGGCCTAAGGTACCCCCATGGGCAGGGTGCCATGTATGTGAAAGCTAGGATATGTACTCGTGTTTATGACATGTCCTTGTAGTGAAATACTGTGTATTTCATTTTTCACTATTGAAAGGCTATCTGTCCCATAGACTAACATGGTAGTTGCTTTGTAACATCTTGCAAGCATAACTTCCCACTGGGACAAGACAAGGAAATTGAGTTTAGGCTCTCTGAACTCAGGATTTAAAAGCACATCTTTTAGTAAAGGTGGTTTTTAAATTGTGCCTTTGAAAATGCCACTCTTAGAAAGTAGGCATTTTCTTGTTTAACCAATCCGTGTGCCTCTGCCGGTTTATGCATTGACTGTCTCATTTTGGAGTGACAGGGGCTGGGGGTGTACAATTACTGTAGACAGCCACGAAGGGGGTTCAGGTGTGGCCTGCCTTTCCAGGGTGACTCATAGCTGAGCTGAATAGACCTTGGCTGCATTTAGAGTGGTGGTAGGAGTTTCACTTGCACCTGAATAGACAGTGTCTCCTCTGCACAATGCTACCTCTACCTCCTGTAGTGATCCTGCACTAGAGAGAACAAAACTAGTTTGGCCCGGGCTCAGAGACCGTTGCCACATAGAAAACAAAGTGAAAATGGGGGATAAGTAGTGGACCTTAAAACCCAAAGAATTAAATCACTGCTGGACTCAAGAGGAACCTTTTGCCAAGGAGAAGAGCTGGAGAACTATAAGGAGTACTGTCCATTTGCTGTTTGCTTTGATGGGTAGGCCAGCAGTTGCTGCTTCTGCCAAGGAAGAGGATAAAGACTGGAACTTTGCTGTGAACCTGCTTATAGAAGAATCTCAAAGGACTTGTGTGCTTGCCTCCTGTTCTGAAGTCTCAGGGACACAAAGACTTTGCCACCAGCTCCCCTGAACTCGACTGCTGGGAGTTCTGACCTGCCAGGAGGTGCCTGTTTCAGAACCGGGCCTCTGGAGGTTAATCCTGCTGTTGGGAGCTGGAAGAAATCTAAAGAAAGCAAGAAAAACAACTCGGCTGCTACCAGTGACGCCGCTACCTTCACTAAGGCCAGGGACACTGCTCTTGATGTGCACAACGCACCGCCCCACCCTCACTGCAGCGCTGATGCCCTTTGATACCCTTTGATACCTGGCATCGGGTCCTCCCGATGCCAGGGCTCACACTGATGCAGTCACCTCCTGCATCCCATTATCGCAGAGCCGGTAACTGACAAGGGTAACTTCACAAACTCTTCTACTTTGCATCATCTCACCAGAACTGATGCCTTTCCACCAATGCCCCCAACCTCCCTTGTCCTGGACTTGACAGATTGCCCCCTCGCGGACACAAAGTCACACCTCCCCTGTGGCAACCAGGGAACCAGCCTTGTACTTGGCACAGATGCATCACCTCCATGATGCCGTACATCGTCCATAGACTTTGTTTCCAAGGTACTATTGTTTGGGTTCGGTGTGACTCTGTGCCCAACGATGCACACCTCGCAGCTGGCACCTTACTTTGGATTTGTGCCTGTCATGAAATTGTAATAGCCCCAAGCTATTTGTGTCCTACAAGCTTTCTTTTGAAAGTAACCGTTTTTAAGTACTATTTTGATCTATGTATGCTGAACTTTTGTCATTTTGGTCTTGTGTGGTTTAGGTAAAGATATTTTCTTTTTTTTAACTGGTGTGGTGTCCATTTTGGTGTTTTCACTGTTACTGTGTCTTTTGAGTACAAATACTTTATATATTACCTTTAGGCTAAGCCTGTCAGCTCATGCCAAGCTACCAAGGGGGTGAGCAGAGGTTATTTAAAGTGTGTATCTCCCTTACCCTGCCTAGTAGCAAGGGTCCCTACTTGGACAAAGGTACATACCTCTGCCAAGTAGAGACCCCCATTTCTAACACTTAAGGGCCGATTACGATGTTCTTCGTAAAGCCTCCGAGCTTAGGTTGGAGGCTTTATGACCAAAATCGTTGGTTTCAATTCCAACTGGCTGATTACGATATAGCTGGTCGGAATTGAAACTGGCCGGTCATTCCAGTTGGCTTCTGATGGGCTCAAGGAGCCCATTGGCCAATCATAACAAACCCATAATCCAACTGCACAGCACTTTACACCATCCGGATTACGATGCAAGGATTCCGGCAGGGTTTCCATGCCGGCCTTCCCGACATGGGAACTCAGTTGGAAAGCGCATTTGGGGGCCCCTAGCAGGGCCCCCTTTCCCTTGCGGCCTCCGGTTGGGGGCTGAGGCCCCCTTGTTAATCTCTGCACCTTGTGGTAGGGGCCTTGAGGTGCCTGCCACGAGGTGCAGGAATTAGCACAACCTCAATTTTCCATATTGGAGCATGTACTACGACAGGTTCACTGCCGTAACACATGCTCCCACAGGGAAATGTGATGTGCGGTCACATCATAATCAGATGGTTGGGACCGGAGGTCAGTCGGTCCCGTTTCCACCATGGTGTTGGTCGGGAGAAACTCTGACAGACATCGTGAAAGGCCCCTCAGTCTCTATGACACTGTCTTCCTTTTTAAAAACAAATGGGTTTTGTGCTCACAAATTCCTGAAAGGTCCATTTTTGTAAAAAATAACTCAAAAATTTAATTTTGAACTGATTTTGTGGTTGAATGCATTCTAAACATTGCTGCTCACGTTTGGATTTCTAATTTGGTGCTCACAAATTACTCAAATTGTCCACCCATGTTGAGAAACTGCTGCTCACTTTGAGATTGATGCAGCTCACATTCATGATAAGTTGTTTCCTAACATCTTGCGGTATAATTTCTCCCTGAACAGAAGTCTTGTTATGCGACTTGGTATTATGGTGTAATCTTTATAATTACTTGTAAATGTCATAATGCCTTTGTGTAATAAACATTTTTCCAGGCCTAATTATTACCCTATGATTTTCTGAATAACTCTGCATTTAAAAGAAATGAAAAGTTTATGTTTATAGGATGTGTACCTCAGAAAAAATATTAAAATCCAGTCCTTAACTATTTGTCAAAAGGTGCTCCATCACAGCCACTGGGCTGGAATATGCTAATCACCTCTGGTACAGCTTACCTACAATGTAGGATGTGAAAGTTACTGCCTTGCTTAAGCCTACTACCCCTCCTGGGGTTTATACCATCAAGCAGGACTCTCCAGTCATTTCTGTCTTGTTTAGTTTTTTTCAGTCTGACTCCAGGACATCTACTTGCAGACAGCCTTGAGGTCGCACCACCAGGTGTTTCTTGGCTTCCTCTTTTTCTTTTTTTCATGAGGGTTCTGGGTCAGGACTTGCCTGGTGGTGTTTGAAGCAGGTTTGCGGAGGGTGTAACTTATTCAGCCCCAGCGTCTTATTATGATTTATTAATGGGCAGGGTGTTGGGAAGTCTGTTACCTTAGGTCATTGTTGCTGATGATGTATGGCTTGGATACTTGCAGGATTTTCCTCACACAGGTGTTGATAAAAGTCTGAATTTTGTTGGTGGTAGTCACCGTTCTCCTCCAAGATTCTTCTCCATGCAGAGGGGCCAATTTTACGTTGGTGTTAAAAAGTCTAATCTTAGTTTGCTGTGTTAGGTCCTTGGAGCTCCAGATCTTCATTGACTGAATGAAGGCAGACCTTGCTTTGCACATATTTGCCTTGCCGTTGGTGTCTGTGCCACTCTGCATGTCTATGACACTGCCCAGGAATGTAAAGGCCTCAATCTCTTCCAGTGCATTGCCTGTAAGAGTGACTGCAGCTGTGCCGGATGTCTTAGCCTTTGGGATCTTGGTTTTTCTGCTGTGGATGTTAAGGCCAAGTTGTGCTGATGTGGCTGCACATTGTTGGTCTTCTCTTGAATCTGCTGATTTGTATTGGACAGTTTGGCCAAGTCCTCTGCTAAGTCCAGATCACTGAGCTGCATCCACGGTGTCCACTGGATCCCATTTCTTCTCCCTTCTGTAAATGTCTTCATGATCTTGTCTATGGCCAGCAGGAAGTGAAAAGGCGAGAGCTAGCAACCCTGGCAGACTCCAGTCCTCACTTGGAAGGCATCTGTGAGTTTTCTTCCTTGGACTATCTTGCAGGTCATTTCCTCATAAGAGTTCCTGATGATTCTTATGAGTTTATCTAGCACACTGTAGTGGCAGAGTTTTCAAAGGATATCCCTGTCCACACTGTTGAAGAATGCTCCGAGGGAGACATCACTATACAGATGGAGGACCTCAATGCCAAGATTGGAGGTGACAACACTGGATAAGAAGAAGTCATGGGCAACCATGGCCTTGGAGACATGAATGAGAATGGTGAAAGGCTCACAGATCTTTGCGCACTGAACAGCCTGGTGATAGATGGCAGGGTATTCACACACAAAATAATATACAAGGCAACGTGGGTGTCACCAGACCATTCAACAGAGAATCAGATCGACCATGTCTGCATTGCCTAGAAGTTCCAGAGGACGCTGCAGAATGTGAGAGTGGTGAGAGGAGTTGATGTGGTATCAAGCCATCACCTTGTCATGGCCAGGCTGAGGCTAAAACTAAAGAAGGCATGGATAGAACTGACAAACCAACACTAGCTAGATAACACCACTCTCTGCAACGATGTACTGAAACGGAGTGAATACCCAGGCTCCCCCAGCAACAAGTTTCAAGTCCTGCAGAAACTTGAGAATAACAGAGAGCGAGTAGAAAAGCAGTGGGAGAAGATCAAAGAAAAAGTAACTTCAATCTGCCAGGAGGTACTGGGTCCCAAGAAGCACCAGCATAAAGAAAAGATCTCCAGTGAACCTCTCCCCAAATCCAAGTGAGAAAGGAAAAGAAAGCTGCAATCAATTCCAGTCGAGGAAGAGCAGAAAAAGCAAAAGCTCAGTGTGAGTAGGCTGAAACCAACAAGAATGCTAAGAGAAGCTGAAGAGTAGACAAGCAAGGTTTTTATCAATAGTGTTGCCAAGGAAGCCCAGGTAGCAGCAAGCATCAAATACTTGAAAGGACTCTATGACAAAACGAGGAAACATTCAGCCGATATATCAAGCTAGAAATACATGTTAAAGACCAAGCTGGAAAGAAAATCTTGGGTTACCAAGGTCAACAACGAAGATGGGTGGAGCACTTTAAAGAAGTGCTGGACTAGCCTGTGCCGCAGTCTCCACCAGATCTACAGCCAGCTGACAAGGCCTTACTTGCCAATCGACTGCAGCAGACCAAGGAAGGAAATAATATGGCAATCCATCAACCATCAGAGAATTAGGAAGACAGAAGGACCTGACAATAGTCCTGGGGAGGCATTGAAGGCAGACATTGAAACATCAGTAGACATGGTCTACCCCATGTGTTTAGAAGATTTTGGGAAGAGAAAATATGCCATCAAACTGAACGAAGGGACATCGCTTTAAGTTCCCCAAGTAAGGTGACCTGAGTAACTGCTCAAACTACAGAGGGATAACTCTTCTATCAACCCCAGGCAAAGTGTTTAACAGAGTCATCCTGAACAGAATGAGGAAAGAAGTTGATGCTTAGTTGCGAGACCAGCAAGCTGGCTTCTGCAAAGATAGGTACTGCAAAGATCAGGTTGCAACACTGCACATTATCATTGAGCAGTCGATGGAATGGAAATCCCCCCTCTATGTCAATTTCATTGACTATGAGAAGGCATTCGACAGCGTGACATTTACAGGTATTTATTTATTATACTGGGGATCTGTGAATTTAGCCAAAGGACTAAAGATCTCATTTACAAAAAAATTGGAGTAGGGCAGCGCAGTAGGTCTTTTTGCTGCGCTGCCCTACGCCAATTTAAAAGGGCAGGAATGCACTGGATTTATGAGCGACGGTGCATTCCTGTCCTTTCTGCCTGCGCCGGCACACATATTGGTGCCTAGTGCCAATGCTGGAATCCTTGCACCATGATGTACGTTTGTCTGCATTGTTGGCACAATAGTTTTTGTTCAGGAAGGGACACCTTCCTGCACAAAACAATCAATTGAGGCATTTTCCTCTTTATATGTGTGCTGCTGAATGTAGCACACATAGAAAGAGGAAAAAACAAGGAGAATTAAAGTTGTTTCTTCTTGTTATGCCTCCCCTGGGGAGGCGCACAGTCTTGATGGATTCCCAAGTTAACGGATCTTTGTAAATTCGGGAATGTGTCAAAACCCATGGGTGCTGTGTGGGAAAGCCCACAGTAACACCTATGGAACTCTTCCTTAATGTAGAGTAAGACAACACAGTGCTTTGTGCTGCCTTGCCTCACTCCATTTCTGTGAGTCCATGCTAAGCCACACGGGTGGCTTTGCGTCGCCTCATATATATGATTGAGAGGCCTGCGCCACCGGATCGTCATAAAAAGTGACACTCCAGCAGCACAGGCCTCTTGTAAATGAGACCCCAGGAGTCTTGGAAACAAATGGATGCATACCTACCTCAGTATCAATTGACCATAGAGCTATTCCTTCAGATAGGCAAACTGTCAAACTATACATACCATTCTGAATCATTTATTCAAATCTGTATGCGTAACATTCTTTTTCAAGTTCCAATCGAAACATTGTGTTGATCTGACTTTTGGATTATATACTTCCAACTCTCTAAATCTACTAAATCCCAAGCCTGTTGTCTGCAGGACTGTTATTCCGGAAAATTATCAATTTGGGTAGTATACATGCTCTAAATAAGGCCTCTTTACCTTGAATGTGCAAAAACGTTGACACCCCCAAAACGTTTTTCCTTGTTTGCTTCCAAGATTTTCAATACATTGGACTGAATATATGTTTGTGATTTGTATTTAGGTTCTTTTAAAGTCTTTCTGGCTTTTGGGAGAAATTAAAAGCCAATGTGTCTGAACGTGAGTGTCTCTGAAATAAGGAAATCTTGCTTGAAAAATTGGAAGGTGATCTATCGACGGAGCACAGATGTGTTACCATTATGTATAACTGTAGATTTCTCGTGGGCTGCTGTTTCTGTGGATACAATGATGAAAAAACACAATGCATTTCTTAAATCATCCAGTGATCTTTTTATTACAGAATCTAAAGCAACTGAGCTTGTTAATTTTGCTGATTTTAGAGTGCGCGAGAAGGTCCCCTCGCCAGCTATCAGGCAGAAAGTAATGAGGGCTCACAATGAATTTGGTTTTCAGGTCGTCACTGAGGTCGCGTTCGAGGCTTCTATGAGGCGAAAGGAGGTCCCGCTGCCGAGTCCGTCTTTTGAAGCGGCAGGCACACAGGCCCGGCTTCCGTAGCCAGTCAGACTGAAGGTTCCTGCAAAGGGAACTTTGAAGGCGTCTAATGAGACAGCAGCCGCAGGGAACTAGCGATCTGCGAGAAACTGAGCAAATGGGGAGTGCGTGACGCTACACTCATGAAAGCATAAGGGTGTGTACTTAGAAGTCTCTCTTAACCGGGGCACACTAAAGCTTCTAGTTCGGTAGTGCTGGGGAGGAGTGGGTGGGGTGTGTGCTGGTCGTCGAGACTTTATGCACGGAATTATTTTGACATTTTTATCACTGTTTTTGCAGTGTTCCCCTTTATAAGGACTTTCATAGTATTAGGTTAGATGCGTGGGGGCTTTATAATTACACTTCATTATTTGTTTTCTCCTTTTTAGGTCTCGCTTGAGCCAACGCATGTGCTGCTCTGCTCTGCGAGACATTTAGTGAGTGGTCTTTCAAAAGTCCGACCTCAGCTTTTGGAGTGGCATAGAGCGCACAATGACGAGCAGAGGCGCCATCTGGCTTTCCTCTCTCGCCAGACGTGCCTCCTTTTTAGGTCTTGGCTCGAAGGCTGCGCTTGCGCAGTCTCGATCCGAGATTTAATGACTTGGAGATGAGGGGCTTGAACCCGCCCCTCTTCTCCCCTGTTCTCCATTGGCTGGCCTCTTGAATGCTGGCCAGCCATTAGAGAAGAGGTCCGTCATTCCGATTAGGCCCGTCCTTTTCGGATCGGGGGGCGTGTTTTTTGCAAGAAGTCTAATTATCTCCTCCAGCCAATGGCTGGAGGAGAGAAAAGACAAACACGCCCCCGAATCCGAAAATGCCGCTGCCTTTCTCCGAGGCATTTCTCCTTCGCCTCGGAGAAAGGCAGTGGTGTGCTTGCCTTTTGCTCTGCCTTGTTTTTTTTTATGTATATACAGCTTCCTATTGCTGGAACTCGATCCTGAACGTATTGGAACCTTTACACGAGCACCAGTGCACGGGTAAATTAAATGATTTGCGCAGAGTCACTGGTCCTTACGCCACATCCTTCTAGCGCTTACAGTCCAGTTACGCCACACAAGGAGGCTAGTAAAGGAAAGTGGATTAGCGATCTGGACATATTGAAGTGAATAGGGAATTTATAGAGCGCGTTGTCACTCCGAATGGATCATCCTGGCGCTATAGATTTAAGGGCATGCAGAGCAGATCAACATATGTTGACTTTCTTTCCTATAATGCGTGTAACCATGGTAAAATTCTACCTAAAGTAGTAATTCATTCACGTGCGTGTACGTGAAGTACTCTGAGCGGGGACTGTGCGTGATGCTCGTGTCAGTGTGAGTGAAGCCCGCGTCTCTCAGCACGAGTGTATTTGTGCGCCTCCTCGAGTACGCGCCGTGACAGTCTCGCCCCGGGCCCTCCTCCCGTGCCCGTTTCAGGCCCTCGGCCCCCGCAGTGCCAGTGCTGGAGACTGGGAACAGCTGAAACTGTAACCCGAGCTCGGCGGCTCTCCTCCCCCATCATTAGCATAGGCCCTGCCACCAAACCGACAGAGGGAGCGAGGGGAAGCGGGCGGGCGGTGGACAGGCAGCCAGTGGCCGGGCTCAGGGAACGCCAGGGCGTCCGCGGGGCTCCGAGCAGGGGGCAGCGGCAGAGCACAGGATCCATGGAGGAGTGGGACCGGCGCTGAGCGGGGGTCACCGGAGGACTGGGGGGACGAACATGGAGCCCGTCACCAAGTGGAGCCCGTCGCAAGTCGTGGACTGGATGAAAGGTAGGAGGCAGGATGAGCCTGTGCTGCGGAGCCGGGGAGAGCGAGCAGGCGGGGGGCGCTCTACCATCTGTGTGCCCCCTGATACTGCTCCCCTCAGAGACGCTTGGTGCTCGGGTATCTTTATTTACAACTGTTAAATTGCTTGCCAAAAAAAGGCTGGATCCGCGGGGTCTCCCGCTGAGCGCTAGTGTTGCCCAATGTACTTCGCGCCCCCTTTCCGACACCTCAAGTTCCAGTAATCTCTTGGAGGGCTTTTTGAGCCCAGTAGCTTAAAGGCAGTTTTTAGCCTGTAAACCGTGTTGTATCGTGAATAAACCAAGCCTCAGTATTCACTTGTGGAGATTCTGCTGTTCATAGTCCCCTACTGGTTAAACAAGCATTTACAATGCAACGGTCTCGGCATTGTTAAAGTTAGAGGTATTGGCATTGCTCATGACATTATTTTTGTTTATGTTTTTGTTTTTAAAACATGTAGAGAAACGGTATTGTTGTTTACATATTCATGCGCTAAAATTATTCGGCGTGATGTTTTCCGTGTTCATATCATCTCGCATTCCTTCTACCCGTTCAGCAACAGAACTGCTTCCGGGAAGGGAGCGACTGCATGATGACTCCCTGTAGGAAAGTTTATTTCTTAACCATAGCAGTTTACAATGGTAAGCACCAGGACTGTGTTGTTAGATTAACATAGAAGAATAGCTTTCGTGATTGGGTGTGAACTGAATCCCAGAGAACACAGCTAGCAACAAAACAAGCATTGGCATAGTCAATAGGTCTCGCCTTTGGGACCTTATTCGTTTTTAGCCATGCAACAGTTGATGTTATTGCACCAAGGATATTGTGCTGCATAACTAAATACTTATAAGGTCCCAAAAGCGAGACCTATTGGCTATGCCAATGCTTTTTTTTTTAGGTGGGGTGACTTTTTCTCATTTCCAGCCCAATATTTTCTTGGCGGAGGCGCACGATGTACCTTAACTGCTGCCTTCCCCTGGAGTTAGTGCTAAGACATACAGATCTTTTGAAGCTGCGGCTGGCATGGATCGGGGTGGCAGGGTGGGGGGATAAAAGTAGATAACACTTACCTTACCTTACCTTACCGTCTGTCCTCCTAGCGGCGGTTCTCCTCCTCGTCCCTCCCTCCACCGGCACAGGAAGCATCCAGGCTTCCAGGCACCCATGAGCCAATCACAATGCTGCAATTCATCGTTGTAATTTGTCTGAATGCCATGGTTTGGCATCAGATGTGGACTGGGGGCCTAGGCAAGTTCTCCACCCAGGCTGTAATGCAGCTTGGGTGGAGAACATGCAAAGAGCGCAGGAATGTTTGGCTAGCCCGAAACGGCCGGCCACATATTCATGCGCACTTTACAGAGTGCCCCCTACTCCTCCCCTGCTCTGAGAACAGAGCAGCCCCGCCCCGTCAAGCTGCCGCACTGCCACAGCAGGAAAAAATTAAATGATGATAACATTGAGCTATTATCATATTATTTTTCCTTTATTTACACTGCTTAAAAACAGTGAGGCGATGCACCTCTTGCTTAGCGGAGGAGCTGCCACTGACTTTTGCCTCAGTTTAATTTTACTTTTGGCACAATACTGTAAGTCAATAGCAGTAGAGACACATAGGAATATAAGCACCTGGGCGTTTGTACGTTAATATTTTGTGGAAGGGTATTCGCAGCAGTAGAAAATAGGATAAGGATGACAATTATCATGTCTCAGGGGAGTGGGATAGACCGCTCCGGGGTCCTCTAGCACGGGTGCTAGTGTTGCAGCACTGGGGAAGGATGTGTGGGTTGCACTTGCTTGGCGGCACAAGGCCTTTGCAGGAAGTGAGGGGCAGAGGGGTAGGGACGGTTAGAAGTAGGTGAGCATTGGGTGGGTACTGGGGGTGAGCTGGGAGGGAATTGGATGTTTGGGTGGCTTGGGAGGGCTGTGACTGGTATAGGGATTACACAGCAAGCACAAAACGAAGAACGGTTTCATTTTATGGTTCAATCTTGCATGACTCCCCAGGTGGTATACTAACTCAGACTTAAGTAAATGATACAGCTCACAGCGTCAGCCCAAAGACTACTAGAGCAATTGCTAAACTTAAGGAGAAACACGGCTTGCTCTATCCCTGACGAACTTCTGACATTCACTGCAGGATGGATACTTTCTTTTCCTCCCAGAAACAAGCAGCTTCGAGAATTGATTTTTTCTTAGTCTTAATTGAAATATTGAATGTCTTAGCCTCCTTTATCTCTAATTCTTTGTCTTATCATGCCACTACTTCTTTGAATATTATTCTTCCATCCACTTGTGTTTTTACCTTCAGCTGGTCCCTCAATAGAGCTGTGCACACACAGAGCTCCTCTGGAAGATAGGGTTGCAGCACATATCACAGACCTCCTTGTTGTGTGAAAAAGGCCTCTTTATTGAAACAGGTGCACATCACAAACTCTTACCTGGCACACCACCTTACAAAATGAAACCACGCTAAATATCAAATGTAATTAACCAATGCTGCATACCCCCACCCCTATGGTCTCCCCACAGCCCACCCCGCAGCCCTCTCATTTAACTGTAGTGCATATATTAAATCCTAAGCAACCAAATGTCCTAAAAATGAACTTTGAACTACCTGCCTACCCTCCCTTTGGGCATGGTTTTGCAACTGGCAATGCCATCCAAACGTGTGACATCTTGCAAAACGTTCAAGACCCCCGCCACCCACAAAAATAAAGCCATCTAACTTTTTCTGTCACCCGGCCCCCTTAGCCCTTTTGTAGAATCCCTCATCTCCTGACGTTCAGAGTCCTAAACAGGATTCCTATCAATTCCAACAAGTATAGGTGCATGATGATGCGTAACAGATGCACACTGTCCACACAGAAAAACTCCCTTTCCTCAAATTTTATGTCAGTAGGACAAATTCTACAGAAGCCATCCTCCCTACAAAAACGGGACATCTCCCAATTGACCTTCCTGCGCACTCTGTCAATGGCTGCGGGCTTGGTCACCCTCATCAAGACCTCCTCAGGATAAACTCTGCGCATAAGCAGAGCAGCTAGACCAATTCTCCTTAATCTGCAGCAAATCCTTTTTCATGGCCCTCATTAAAACCACACTCTTCTCCTTCACCACGTCATTTTCACCTAAGTAAAGTATGAGCACATCAGGACGCCTGCCACCCTCTAACATACCGTTTAGGCACATTACCAAATCCCTCCAACACATCCCACATTTCCCTTTCAACATAATCAGAAACAAACGTTTATTCAAACCCAAATTGGCCCCGCTGCTGTTGGGGATGCTGACGCTGATGTTCGTTGGGGGTAATTTCCTTTTACCACACACTCTGGTGGGACTGCTGTCCCAGGGTGTATCAACCTCCGCTGCTGGCCGCATTGCTTCCTGCTCCACCACGCAACATCACACACCCTGGTGAGAACTACGAGTCCCAGGGTGCAACGCTGCACTTTGCCGCCACTGCCAACGAAGGGGAGGTGACACAATGCGCATAAAGCACTGCCCCACCCTCCGCGGCGCGGGACGCTGACGCTGCTGTTCTTGAATTGGGGTAATTTCCTTTTGCCACACACTCTGGTGGGACCACTGTCCCAGGGTGTATCATCCTCCGCTGCTAGCCGCATTGCTTCCAGTTCCACCACACAACATCACACACCCTGGTGAGGACTACGAGTCCCAGGGTGCAACGCTGCACATTGTTGCAGCCACCAACAAGGAGGAGGCGACACCAACGTGCATAAAGTGCTGCTTCACCCCCCGCGGCCTGGGACGCGCACGGTCCACGCCCGGGCAGGCCCGTCCTTGCCCGTCATTGACAGGAAGAGGCAGGGCAGGAGCACCTCCCATTCATATGGCCCCAGTATCATCTGTTTAATAAGGTAATATGCTCAATTAATCCCTCCGAAAGCAATGAAGGAAAGTACTTTGTGCCCATCTGCAACCAAACTATAGGTTTGGTCAACGACACTAGCTTTGAAAAGGGGGAGGCGAGGAACTGGGATAAATTCCGTTGTTGATATTCAGACAATTGCCTCCTCTAGTACTTATGTCTTGTGGTCTGCATGGGTAGTGGTCAAAACTGAGAGATACTGGTGACCTAAAGGTATAGTCGGGATACACTGGATGTAACTATTGCCAGCCGCCTGAGAAATCCTACTCTGTATTGCTTTACTGGTTTTTTTTTCATCACATTTTTTGTTTAATACTTTGTTTCCTCTTCCTTTTTCTTCACCTGATAAAAAGTTGACTTTACATAATTAATAAGGGAAAGCTGATTTCTTTAAAAACAAAGGAGGGAACATTACTAGAAAAAGGTCGCCCCATTTAAATGTAAATTATTTTTTGTGTCATAATGGGGAAGCGAAAGGCTCCTGAGGGGACAGTTAAAGGCAAATCCTCTAAGATTAGGAAGAGCACTGCAGAAAACTGCTCTATAGATGACATAGAGCATCTGATTGAAGAGGTTGAATCAATGTTAAATAATAAATGTAAATCAATAAGATAAAAGAACAAATTACTGCCTTTTACTCCAAACACACAACAAGCTTACAAGATGAGACCACTATTAGAAAGGGCCAGACTAAGGCTATTATTGAGCACCAGCCTTATATACTAGATAACACTCCAACTCGACAAGTAGTTAATAACCAGAGTGACCACCATTCCCATCAGGGACCAAAAAAAGGCACAATAGCCAAACTCAGTCAATCTGAGAAAGGCACAGAGTCTCTGACACCAGTTGTATGTACAAATAGATCTGACCCTTTAACCACAGTATCAGGGACAACAGTTGTATGTACAAATAGAGTTGCCCATTTTACCACAGTATCAGGGACAGATACTGAGACCACATATCTCACACCACCACCTTCTGTAACAAATATGCAAACACCTCACTCTGTCTCTAGCCATGAAGCAGTCAGTGACACAGATGTTCTGTCAAAAGGGAATGTAACTCTGGGTAATTGCCCCTCAACCAATGATCATCCACAACTGATAATCGACCTGGTATGTAAAATGGATGCACTAACTAAAGAGGTTGCTAACCTCAAAGACATAATAGGACATCTAACCGACCATAAGGGAATAGACAGGGCAGCTACATCAGATATCACCTATACAAACTGTGAGAAGGGACTGAACGCTACCCAACCTGTAGCCATAAGTAAGGAGAGATATAATGATCCAAGATCTGTAGGTGGAAAACAGATGGAACTAAGAGCCGCCAAACAAGCGGAAGCTATAAAAACAGGCCCATTGTGTAAGATTAACAAGAAAGGTCAGAGATGGGAAAATAGAACAGATAGAACGAATTCCAATTTTGGAAGAGCCAGATCTGAGTGCGGGATCAACTGGAGAGGGGAGCACAGAGTGACACCTTCCATCAAAATATTCAAAATAAAACAAAGGAACAGGGAGTCTCTAACTGACATATTTTGGAATGTGGCAGGCCTTAGGGAGAAAATCAATACCCCATCCTGGGGTACTATCATAGACGGTCATGACATCCTGGCTCTTCAGGAAACCTGGTCTTTAGACCCAGTGAATATTAATGGGTATAGAAGTTTCTTTACCCCGGCTGTGGGGGGTACCCATGGAAGAGCTAAGAGTGGTCTATTAACCTTTGTCTCTAACCAGCTTAAATATGATGGGATTTGGTTTTCCCCAAAATCAAGTTTTTATCAATTAATTATATTAAGGAATAAGAAGGGACTCAATGTCGTCGTTATTAACTTTTATAATAATATACCAAGGAAAGAAATCCCCAGCGTTTTAGCAATGCTGAGGGAGGACATACATTATGAAATAGACAAAACCGATAGAGAAGTTATGTTTGTTTGGGGGGGGGATTTTAATTGTAAACTCTGTATTAAAGGTAAACAGGGTCTATGCGGGTTAACGATAGAGCAGGAATCTAATTTAACTAATTTTGAACTTTCTCTGACTGGGGATTTACTAAACGATATACTGTTTATGTATGACTTAGGATTCGTAAATGAAATCGCCCAAAAACCCACCACTTTCGTGCCTACATTTATCGGTAAAGGTGCATTCTCTACCATTGACTTCATTATTGCTTCAAATAGCTGCAGCCATAAATTCCTTAAGTCCAGTATTATGGACCTGCCAGTAAGTGATCATTTGCCTCAGATTATGCTGGCCGAAAATCTTTTTCCTGATCGGCAAGAGGCTGTGTCCCCTACACACATAGCTTCGGACGTGGTCCTCGGTAGACAAAACGGGTACAATTTAAAATGGGACAAGGTTGTCCCGGAAAGGTTCTTAGACAAGCTATTGAACGCTTGCCCTGGCAGTTTTGCCATCTGCTTAGATGATAAATCCAGCAGTGACCTGATAATTGAACACTTCAATACAATAGCCTCCACTATCAAGAAAAATTTGTGGGTGGAGGCAAATAACAGGGTAAAGGGTAAGAGAAGCTGGTTCGATAACGCTTGTACTAGATCTTTAACTATCCTGAAAAGAGCCATTCACAGAATACCACGTAACCCTATTGAAATAAGAGGCTGCAGGAAAAAATATAATGAAGCCTTAAAAAATAGGAAAATGGACGTAAAAAAGGAGGCCCTGGAAGTGCTATGTGAAGCATCACAACAGAAGGATGCATCTGCATTCTGGAGGGCCGTTAATACTCCTTTCCTTTATGATAATACTAAAGCGCGTATAGAGATTGCTATTACTGAGGAGGATTGGGTGGCGCATTTCTCTAGTCTTTATAGCCCGCAAGATAATTCCCATACTACTAATCCTGTCATTGGGGACCATATAGGTGACTGGGTTGAAAAATTGGTAGTAACCCTGGAGGAAGTTAACATGGGCCTGAATGCAATGAAGGGCGGCAAAGCTGCAGGGCCTGATGGGATCCCTGCTGACTTGTACAAAGGAAATATTGAGCTCTGGGGTCCCATGCTGGTGCAACTTTTCAACGCAGCTCTGGCTAGGGGCTTAAACCCGTCCTGGTTCACCTCGATCATTGTACCTATCTACAAGAAGGGAGACAGACAATGTTGTGCCTGTTATAGACCAATCTACCTATTGGACTCATCTGTTAAAATCCTTGGGAGAATTATCCTGGCTAGACTACATAGCTGGGCAGTGGAGAATGATATAATGAGTGACCTACAATATGGATTCCAAAAGGGTATCGGCACTATTGAACAGTGCCTAAACCTAATGATTATACAATCAAAGTATTTGAGGATAAAGGGTGAGTGTCTGTACCTTACGTTCGTCGACCTTTCGTCGGCGTTTGATTGTGTATCCCACGTCAAACTATGGGCAATTTTAAAAGAGATAGGTGTGGAAGATCCTATTGTTTGCTTTCTGAAAGATCTTTATTCAGGTGCCACAGCTTCGGTTCGCTATGGCAGTGGGGGCCAATGCACCAGGAGATTCCAGGTGGGCCGGGGCGTGCGCCAGGGATTCGTCCTGGCCCCCTTCTTATTCCTGGTGTATATTAATGGTCTTGAGCGTCACCTTCTGCGGGAGTGCGGGGACATGCCTAGGATTGGGGGGAGGTCTGTCCCCGCGCTCCTGTATGCGGATGACGCAGTCCTAATGGCTCGCACTCCCATGGCACTACAAAGCTTGATTCAATCTTTTGAGATTTTTATGTCTAGCTTAGATTTAAAAGTTAATTGTAGTAAAACCTTCTCAATGAATTGTGGTAAAAAACCTGGTAAGCATACATAAAGAATGTTTTTGAATAATGTTCCCCTGGAATTTACCTCTACTTTCCCTTATCTTGGTGTCCTGTTCCACGAAAATGGGGCGTGGTCTCATGCGGTAAAGGCCAGAACCCTTTTGGTCCAAAAAACCATAATGGCCTTAAAGAATTTTATAAGAAAACTGGGAAAGAAACCGATTAAAGAAATTTTAAAAATTTATAACGCTACATGTACATCGGTTGCTATGTATGGCTCAGGTCTCTGGGGCTACTCCAATATTGATTTAATCCAGAAAGTTGAGAATAGGTTCTTGAGGTACGTCCTGACAGTCCCCCAAAGTGTCGCGACCTATATTTGCCACATTGAACTTGGCCTAACCTATATATCTGATTTAATCAGAATTCAACCTATTCTTTTGTGGCATAGGATCTGGACAACTAATGAGTGTACCATGAATCGGGCCATCCTTCAGGATGTTTTAAAACTGGAAAACGTGGGTCGTTTTGAATGGTTAAATTACGTCAAATCATTCTTTGGTAAAATTGGTTGCCTACAATATTTTGAAGACCCACTTTCAATGGATGGTGTATCCAGGAACATTTTGTCTAGGTTATCCCTGGAATATCTTATGGAAAATAGAAGGCAACTGGAAATGAAGAAAAAGACTGTATCTTTGCATTTTCCTCTGCTATCTAGTAATAATGTGCAACCATACTTAACATTGTCGATGTCAAATTATGATCGTTTTATCCTGACCCGTTTTAGATTGACTATCGTTTTTAGACTTTTGTCCTTCCCAGTAATGAATTCTTGGTTGCCAAATTTGTCTTTATGTCCGTGTGATGATTCCTCACCCCAGTCAGACATCCACATTTTATTCTTTTGTAAATTTTATACCATACCACGTAGGTCATACATTACTCCACTCCTCAAAGAATGGAAAATCAATAAATATCGTCTAGCTTTTTTAGAACTTCAGAGAATGGACACTGTTCTTACTATTACCGTAGTTTTAAGCTTTTTTAAAAATGCTTTTAAACTTAGGAAAACACTGGGTTTTTGATGTATTTTAACTTAGACCCTTCTCCTTTTTATATTCTATGTGTATAATTTATTACTGTAACTTGATGTTGTAGCTTTCATGGTTTTTGTCTTTTAAACCGAATAAAGTATTCTTGACTCTTGACATAGTATGGGCAGAGACAGCAGAACCAGAGCGCAGGATCTTTATACTGCACCATACTCTAGAGACCCATCGATTAGCCAGGTGGAGAGTGCCAGACTAGACCTATTTATAGAAAAACTGGTTGGAGAGTCTTTATGACCAACATCCCTAAGCTTACTCTCTCCTCCTATAGGGAGGATGAAGAGTCGCTAAAAAATAAAGTCACACATTGGATTCGCCATAAACGCGACTGCCTATCAGTATTACGCTCAGACCTACTGGAGGTTGAGCTTTTATCCAGCAGGAATTCACCCCACGCTACCATATTCATTACACTAAAAACACAAGATATAGCAGATGGGCTAATTGCTCCTGACTTGAGAACAGGACCACATCACTGTAGCCCAGTGAGATTCAGAATACATAACCTGATTAACACTCACAGAGGGGATAACCCTGACTCTGCCAACCGTAGAACACTCTGCAACCTCAATACTCAGGATAACGACCTAGAGGCAGTTGACTGACAGCCAAAGCTGCCATTCCCACCAAATCAAAGTGGGAACCTTCCACAAACTGTAAAGTAATTTCATTAAAATCTCCCCCTAGTAATAGGCATATAGATGAAAGAGATAAAGAGGTGGATTTAGATCAAGTAAACCCTCATTCGCGGGGTGAACCGAATCAACCATCTGAATTGAGACTGTTATCATGGAACACAGTGGGTCTGAAACAAAAGCTAAATGACCTAGAATGGTAGGGATTCATTAACTTGAGTGAAATCTGCCTGCTGCAAGAGACCTGGCTACTTGAAACACCCCACAAACTCGGCTATAAAATCTTCAGTATTAATGCCATACCTTCAATAAGGGGCAGACCATCGGGTGGCTTAGTAACATGGATATAAATTACCCTGAATGCAAAAACGTCAAGGCTGGACATCCGCTCAAAAGACATACTTGGGATAAAGGTATTAAACTACGATAGGAAGGAAATTGATATATTTAACATCTACAACAGACTAAGACCCGCCAGCAAAGAATCGCTAGTGATTAAGCAGAATGACGAGTTTCTAAGTACAATTAATCCAAAGGCAATGGTAATTGTAGGAGGAGACTTCAACCGTAAAATTGAACCAGTACTGGGACTGGATAGCATTTTTGAAGACGGGGACATGGCAAACAACATTCCCTCCCTAGAGGCCGGTCGCCCTGTCCCCTGCACAGTTGCAGTATCTCAAATCACTAGATTAATTGCTGGATATGGACTAATGCCATGCAACGACAGACTGCCATCTGATAGACCGAGTGCCCCAACTTTTCAAAGGGGGACTACCAAGAGTAACATCGATTATGTACCGGTATCTGCTAACTGCTGGCCAAATATCTGCGATCTAGAAATTGAAATCAGAGATGATAGCGATCACCTTCCACTGTGTCTAACAATAACAAGCACTCTCTTTGAAATTAATAATAAGAGAACCAACGATACAACCAATAGTTAGAAACAATCGTAGATCCCTGAAATGGCCATCATTAGTGGGCAAATTGGAGGTTATGACACTAATTTATAACACCTTCTCTGAAGTTCTGCAACTCTATGTTGATCTGCCCACTGCTGAGATCCCCGTAACGTACATTCATCAAATTCTCTCAGATAAACTAAAACTGATAATGACTAAAGCCCCCAGAGCTAATGAGACAGGGAATTCTGAGACCACAACTTCAACCAACCAATGGTATAACAGTGAGTGTTATAGAGTAAAGAGGGAGCTAGTACAGATAGCAAAATCCAATAATATAGAGTCACTAAGAGCTAAAAGTCTAAAGTATAAAAGATTGCTCATCCAAACAAAGAGGGAATGGGACGATAACATCTGGTCCGAATTGATTTTGGCAGCTAGAATCAAGGACCACACAGGCTTTTGGAGACTAGTAGCCAAGGGTAACAAAATGGGGAGAATCAACCAGAAACTTCATTTGAATCCAGATACTTGGATAAAGCACTTCACAAAGCTCTATGCAGAGGTTACCACTGAACCATCAAATAGTCAACAAGAAATCCCGCCAATCGTACCCATCTTTCCAAATATGGGTCAAAATCTTATCCCATATTTTAGTCTTGAGGAGACAATGGCAGCTATAGATGCAGTCAAACCTGGGAAGGCTCCGGGACCTGATAAAATACCAGGTGATCTGCTGAAATATGAAAAAGCTGTTTGGGGGCCATACATTAATCCACTTTGTAACACCGTAGTGGCAGGTGCCCCATTACTTGACACGTGAAAAGGCGGTATTCTAATTTTTAAAAAGGGGGATCGGTTAGACCCGGCAAATTATCACCCCATATTATTTCATCACAATACCAGGCTGGGTTTGGAGCTAAAACTAGCACAATTGGTCAGGTTTTTAGACTTCTCTGCATGGGTTGTAAATACACTATTTTAAAGAAAGGCCACTTGTATGTAGCTTTTATTGATTTGAAGGCCGCCTTCGACCTTATTCCTAGAGACCTGCTTTGGAGCACTGTGAAAAAGCAAGGGGTCCCCAACTAACTACTCGTTCATTTAATAGGATTACATGAAGACAATCATGCAAGCGTCAGATAGGGACCAAGGGGAGAACTTACTGCTGCAATCCCCATATGGCGTGGTGTAAGAAAGGGATGCACACTTGCACCCACTCTTTTTTTATTATATGTAAATGATGCACCACAAATACCTCCTGGGATGTATGCATGATTCTCCGAAGCTAGGCGGGGTGCCAGTACCGGCTCTTTTATTAGTAGATGATACCATTTTATTATCACAAATACCGAAGGGTTACTAGATTCATTTACCAATTACTGTGCCACAAAGGGCCTGGGAATTATCTCTAATAAAACGAAATACATGGCGTCAAATCTCATAAATCATTTAAGAAAAATATCACCATTTTAGATCAGAGATTAGAATGTGTGTTAAATTTTAATCAGTCAGTCAAAAAGGCTTTATTTCGATATAAATGTATCTTAAAAAGCAAACATACAATAATAAACATAAAATAATAAAAAGGAACCAGTACATAAAGAGATAGACAAACATTTCATGCTGCTACTGGTACCAATAAATTAGCTAAAAACCATTATGTGATTTTTAAAAAGACAAATTAAACAAGGTACAAAAGCCTAGTTGATCTGATACGCCATGCCCACCCTAGGAATTTGGCTAAGCCACATGCAAAGAGGGGCCGTGGGTCAACTTTCAGTATTCGTAGGGCCTCCAAATAGTGTCTGGTTCCAAGTTCTCTGCATAGTGGCTTTAACCATCTACTCCGAGGTGCTGCATAGGCCGGGCATTCGAACAGAAAATGGGGAACAGACTCAGACCTCGTTACACAAAATGGGCAAGTAGAAATTGTCTGGGTCGGTGCCTTCCACCTGGAAGTCAATTCTCCAACAGGAAGTAAGCCTATTCTAAATTGGAAATAAAGAGCCCTATCCTTACGATTTGAGATGACATCCAGGTATGGTTCGCAGAAGTGCACTTCCTTAATCAAAAGAAAGTCCATAGTGGACCTACACAAGTTGGCGTTGCTACTTCTGGTATCGGCTACCCAGCTCCAATATATCTTTTTTAGCTCAAACTTAGGGGGAGCAGATCTATTATTCCAGGCCTCACCGAGACCAAGGCTGACGAGAAGACGCTTGACTTCCCTCAACCACACAATCTTGGACCAGCCTGGTGACCCCAACACATCGGTTAGGCCATCCGCATAGCTGGACAATTCTGGTGTTCTCCAAATTCTTGCCCATAGGAGAAGAGGGCGGAGCTTAGCCTGGTCACTAATTGGCCGAGTACCCATATCTAAAAGCAGTGGGAGGGTTGGGGTACTATGGGGGAGACCCATTAGATCTTTGTGAAATTTGCTTTCAGAGCAGGATAAGTGGTCCACCCTATAGACCCCCCAAAGTTCAGCCCCATAGAGGGCAGCGCTGACACCCCTTGCCCTGTAAATGTCTAGCACAGGAGCTATGGGTTTAAGGGATGAAGCACGATGTTCCTTAAGGAGGGCACCCACCACCCTCTTATGGGTCAGCAACATCTTTTGGTGATGGCATTTCCAGCTCATGGAGTCGCAGAGACGAATGCCAAGGTAGTCGAACTCTGATACCCTCTCAAGGGCAACGGAATCTAGGGTCGGCGGTTTAGCCAATTTTCTCGGGGGGTTAAGGACCAAGTACTTGGTCTTCGCTGTGTTAACAGCTAACCCTCTGGCATCGCAAAAGGACTTAAAGTTAGCTAATAGACTCTGCAGACCTGCCGGGGTTTTAGAGATCAGGAGGGTATCATCTGAAAATAGAGGGGTAGGTATTCTTCTGCCAGCCAGGGTTGGTGCATCTGCAGGATGTTGTAGCAGGTACTCCACCACACCATTGACATACAATGAAAATAGAGTGGGGGCAAGGACACAACCCTGGCGCACCCCTCTATTTACAGGTATACGTGCTGTTTTTTGCCCCTGGTTACCCCACCTGATCTGTGCAAAATTATCAGCATGGAGTTTTATCAACATGCTTAGCAAATAGGGTGGAATGCCCTGTTTGTCAATCACACTCCATAATTGGCTACGGGGAACTAGGTCAAAGGCAGTCCGGAAGTCTATGAAAGCAAGGTACAGACTGCCTTTGCCCAGAACAACCACTTTCCAGTATAACATCATGAGTCAAAAGGATTGCTCTATAGTCCCCGTGCCTGATCTAAAACCAGCCTGAAAGTCTGAAAGAATGCCCTTTTCCTCTACCCACTGCAATATCCTAGCCAAGACCACTTTACCAGCCACCTTTTGTGAGGTGTCTAAGAGGCTTATTGGGCGGTAGTTGGCTGGGTCATTCCGACAACCTTTCTTAAAGATTAGGACGACCTCAGCCCCCTTCCATGAGGTCGGGAAAGTTGCCCCTTCAAGGCTGGAGTTCAATAAGGCGGAAATAAGTTTTCCCCATTCTTCCGGGTTAATGCGTAGCAAATCTCCTGGTATGCCGTCCGGACCTGCTGCTTTGTTGGGCACAAGACTATTAATCGCCCCCACCACTTCCTTAGATGTGAACAGAAGCTCGTCCTTAAGCTGGGAAGAAGCATAAGGGTATCGCACTATCGAACTTTCCCCCTCATCCGGGACCATTGAATAAAGTTTGGCGAAGTGGTCAACCCACGCACACTCAGGTACGTTACATGTAATCATTGTGTCCACAGGTTTCTCCCTAGTTCTTAATAGGTCCCAAAATCCCTTCGCATCCTTCCTGCAGCTAGCGGCCTTCAGGTCACACCAGAACTGATCATCCCATTCTGCTTTAGCCTTTGTTAGGGCCCTCCTATAGTTTCCCCTTGCAGCACAAACCAGGACTCTATTCTTAGATTTTACTGCCTTTAGTAGTTCCCATTTAGCCGCTCTGCATGCAGATGAGAACCACCCAGCAGAGCCCTTCCTACCGCCTCTCTTGTTGTCCCCTTTCCCCACGTTGTGGGTAACGAATAGCTCACCCAAAGCTTTCGTAGTTTGTGCAAAAAGTGCGGAGACCTCCTGCGCACTGGAAGATGGGGAATCGATGCGAGGAGTGATATTGGCCATAATAGATTGTACCTCCAGCATCTTACCCTCGTTACCAATGATGTTCTTCCATTTCAAGCGCCTGCCACAGTTGGAGGGACACACTTCATGTGTTGATTTCCACACATGTGGGATTGGGGGAGGGGAGCTACCCTTCCACAAAGGGGACAAGGACAGGGATAAAGGGTTATGGTCGCTGTCAGTGGATGGGCGAACCTCCATATCCACCAGGAAAGGCCACAAGCGAAAATTCAGCATGATGTAGTCAATCCTAGAGGAATGGCCTATTCTATTGAACGTATGTGTCCCCATTAGATCTGATTTGGATCTGCCGTTGGTTGCTCTAAGACCATGCTCCAGACAGAGGACATTAAGGTCAATAGCATTTTGGGTCCATCTCCTAATTGGAGCAATGGACAACGGCGGGATGCCTCTCCTTACATCGTCATCACTGGTGCCCAGCACATCGTCCGCAGCAAGCGGTTCGAATGTGCAGTTAAAATCCCCAGCTAATAAGACGAGGGAATCTGGACCACAACTCTTGAGTTCCTCGTCAATACCGGTTGGGGAGAGAGTGGATAAACCACCCTTAGTGCCTCTAACATATATATTAAATATTTCGAGTACTCCTCCTCCACATGGGCCTCGCATAGATAATCTCTGGAGGTCCAGTGAGTTAGTGGCTATACATTTGATGGAGTATCGCAGGGAGATGTTTACCCAAATTAACAAACCTCCGGAGGGACGCCCCTTGCCTCCGTTCGGGCGAACAGCTGGTACAAAGTAGGTGGTATAACCCAGCTTGTGCTGTGGTTCCAGGCACCAAGTTTCCTGGAACAAACAAATCCCAAAGGATTCAATGAACGTGTTCCAATCAGGGATAATTATGTTCCGAGCTAGACCGGCTATATTCCAGCTAGCTACCTTCAGAGGCATGCTGGGAACCCCTCCCTGCCCCAATATTAAGGCCCTTTTGGAAGGGGTATTATTAATGACAGTGTCCATTTCGACGACAGGTGTTGTCGCAACATGAGGGGGTTGAAGGCCTCCATCAGGCAGGTCCCTACTAAGCTGGGGCAGCACCTGTAAGCATCCCCTAGAAGTGAGTAAAGAGGAGAGGGTAGAAATGGGAGAGCTCACCTGCTGCTCTCCGGGGGGTAATCTGCCAGTTTGTGGTTCCCCGGAAGCTTCAGCAAACAACTTCCGTACAGGACAAATTTCCTGTCAACAACCTTGCCAAAAACAACCCTGCGGCTGACTCGGGATATTGTTAAATAAACTAAATTTAGAGATACAACCGCGAGTTCTGCTGTCCCAACCCTCCCACATATCAATTCCGGCTTGCCTTGCGGGGGGAATTTGGGGGTTAAAATAACTAAGGTCACAAACACCAATTGAACCCCTGCTATCTATTAGACTATGATCATTCATAGGTCCTCTACATATATAGCTAACAATCCTTGGGTCTTCAAAGTTCACTATAATACAATCCCCACTTATAGATTTTTTCCTGGTGCCAATCCATCCGACTCTACGTACGTGAATGATCCGGCCCTCCCAAAACTCAGGTAAAGGTCTGTTCTTTTTGAGCCAAAATAGGGTCTTGTTAAACAATTCAGTATAAGGCTCACGCTTGCCTGGGTTAAGTACAGGTACCCCAGTCAACACAACTACATAGGGCTGACAATCAGGGGGGAGATTTATATTATGTTCCCTCCCACGAAAATGTCCCTCATCTGACTGCAATACTTGGGCCTTTGTAGTTTCAGCTAGTTTAGAAGTTGGGATCTCAAGTACACTATGGGCTACTGGAGGGATGGCTGTAAAAGTAGGGTTTTCCTCACCTGTAGAGACCGGGGCAGGGGGGCATGCCTTTTTTTTGCTCAAAATATTAGTGGTGGTCTTGGGGGACTTTGGTTTCTCTGCAGACTTGGGAAAAGAGTGGGCAGGATTACTTATAATACCTACCGCCAGCACGGAAGGGTACAAACTCCGATTAGTCGCTTCCAATGCAACCGGTGGGTTATCAGCTATAGTGGCTGGACTGTGCTGAACAGTAGACGTTACCTTACTAACAAGTCCACCCCCTAGATCATCCCTCGTTTTTAACTACATTTTTATGAATGATTTTAATGAGAAAAAATTATCTAGAGTTGTCTGCTCCATTTTGTCCACTCGCTCGGTTAGCCCTCTGATTTTATCTAATACTGGAAGGAGTAGAGATTTCATTAGTTCCTCCATTTTTGTAATTAGGTGAGAATCTGAGGAAAGAGACGCTACACTATCAGGAATCTGATTATTGGGAACAGAGGTCACGAGCCCCTCAGTAGTGCCCACTTCTTCCTCTTCCTGCACTAGGCTAGGGTCCCCCCCTACTACAGTAATTGGGTCACCCCTCTTGATACCCGCCAGCCTCTGGTATCTACAGTTTTTGGACAGTCTGCTTTTCCGTAAAATGGCAGATCTTCTCCTCTTTTGGGGGGCTGGATGGATTTCCGCCTGCAACGCAAAAGCAGCCGGGGAGGGCGGCATTGGGTGGATAATGGGGTCAGCCGGACGCGAAATAGAAATGGCTGGCATGGTTGCTGCTGGGACAAGGGCCACATGATTATGGGCATTTAATGCCGTAGCCGTCAAGTTCTCCAGCCCTTCTATGTTGGCTCTCAAGGCCGCCACACGAGGGTGATCCAAGGAGGAGGAAACAGGAAGGAGCGGGTCCAATGCTCGCTCCGGGAGGGTATCAAGGCTATCGGGCCCATCGAAGATCGTCTATCACCAAATGGGCTTCGAGATAGCCGCCGCTCGGCCATGGTGATTTCTTTATCGATAACGTTGGCCACTCGGGTGATGAACTGGTCCATAGTGCCAGCCATACCCCCCTCACTCCCCCTCAGACTTTTGCCTGAGCGAGTTGACATCGCTAATACAGGACCAGGCTTTTAGTGAATTCAAACCAACCCTCTGACAGGAAGTAGGGCAGCAGGTTACGAAGAATACTATAAAATAGGAATATGACATAAGCAAATATCAAAAGGGGGTCCCAGCCACAGACGAACGAAGAAGAATAGGGCGGCTACCGCAGACAATGTCCAGATAAAATCCAATAAACGCAGCCACAGTCCAAGTCCACAACTATAAGCACTTATCAACATACGTCACCAACAGTACCTGGTATGGGGCAGGTGCACCAGCGCCGAATTTTTAGAGGGGGGGCCCAGCCCAGCCTCTGCCGGCCACAGACGGCCCGCCCTCTGCCCAGGCTTATCCCGGTACCGCCCGCGTGCGTCCCGCGACGAGGAGGGTGGCTGTCCTTTTGTAGCGCCTCCGGGCGCGCTGGTGGGCGGAACGCGGAAGTGTGCAGGGTGCGCAAGGGCTCACGGGAGCTGTAGTCTCCCCCGACTGCGGCCGAAGCTGGAATGAGGCGGCAGGGGAGACCGACAGCGTTGCCACCCCGTCTCTTCGTCACCGCTCTGCACCTAGGAACTGCCCGCAATGTCCGCTGTCCTGCTGCTGCTGCCTGGTAAGAGTTATCTGGTATCACAATAGCTAGGAAGTTGACTTGGTTCCCACATTTACAAATAAGTAGGTCCACTCTGACTCAAAAGTCCACACCCATATTAAAAAAACACCAGAATACCATTATTAAGGCAGTATCTCCCGCACTCGAAGTATACAAATAAAGGGCGCAAGCGGGCACTCTGTATGGTGCAGAACTCTGGGGGGTCATTTGCTGTAATAGGTTTGCGGGGGATGAAAATAAGTTTATTAGGATGCTCCTACACCTTCCTGTAAGAACCCTATGATTCCAATTATCATTGATCGAAATTTAAAGCATATTGACCATCAAGCCATCCTAAGACCATTCTGGGTGCGGCTATGGAGCACTCCAGAGCTCTTGAAATATAAAGAAGGCATAGAAGAGATTCTAAGTTTTGACCAATCCACCAGCCTTTTATGGGTAAACCATGTTCTTACATGGTTCTGTAAATTAGGGCTTAATCACTTTTAGGTAGCACCAGCCCTATTGACATCCTGTTCGAAATTTGTTTATTAAAAGTTGCATTCTGGGCTTACATTGAAACAGTAGCTCCCATAGTTTGGCAACTGGTAGGTTGACACAACAATTCCTTTTGGTAAAGCCCTTTCCACTGTTTGAGCCATATCTGGACGAAATTCATCCTCAATTTGCAAAATCCTTATACATGAAATTTTGCTATGGTGTTTTGCAAGTGTCTACCAATACAGTGAAATGGGGCCCTTACAATGGGGAGCTCAATGATGATTATTGTTGCCTATGCCAACCCAATACACCAGAAAACGACCTTCATATACTGTTCTTTTGCCCAGTGTATGATAAACCGATGCGTAAATGGAATAAGCACATATGCCGGGACTTGGAAACTAGATCATGCACTGATGCGTTAAGAATCTTAAAAACCGACACTACTCCGAAAATAGTTTTTAGTGTTAGTAGAGTTTTATTTTCTGTGAACCTAGTAAGAACAAACATGGTTTGAAAATGTAACAAAGTATTTTGTTTTGAGGCCCTTTTAGTTATAACATGCACTTTAGTAGCATTTACTCGTCATTTCCTTGGAAACAGAGCTCACTTGAACCTTTCGGGAATTCCACGCATGTTGCACTTTACAGAATTTGCATGGCATAGTGTATTCTAACCCATGTAGGAATGTCTATCATCCAATGTACTCTATTCCTGTCTGGAATTTATATTACCCTCCTTTTAACTGTATATATTGAAAATTGAATGTTTTTATTGTATTCTAACTGTTTTATTGAGTTAATGGTACCAAAAGTAATGAAAAATATTCTGAATAATGTAACTATGGATATTTTATATTTGACATGTTATTGATTTGCATCTATTATGTTTTTTTTAAACCAAATAAAGATTTTTCCAATGGCCCCGAAATCTCCCTGATGAGCTTGCACCTCCGCCCATTTGATGAAAGAGTGGCCCACCACCCACTTGGCCACATTCTCTGCAGCCGGATCTGCCACCGAACTTGGAAGGAAACAAAAAAGTAATGAGTGCTTCAAAAATGGCTGGCCCTCCTGGCTGACTCTCCTCCCTCAATACCCGCACGAAGCGCCTATAGCAGTCAGAGGAGCAACACCCCAAGCGCATGATGTCCTCTTGCATCCATCCCTGAACCCACACCTCCATCGCCATGCCAATGAAAAAAGAATGTTTTCCAAAATCATCTGGGGGCAACTCCAACTTTTCGCAGTATTAATAACAGCTGAATAGCTATAACCTTCTTCCCAGATCTGTGTCAAAAAACCACGCCTGTGCTAGATTCACTGCATGCGGCCCGCGCACCCCCCACATCACCAGGTATTGCCCAGGGGAGCCTACTTCGTGCAACACTATACTCTTGCCCTGAGCTCTTTGGTCTGTTTTGGAGCTATGAGACCAAACCTCCCATCTACCCATCCACTGTGAAACATCCTCCCACAGCACCCCTTCCAGGCCCCTGCCTTCCAACAGTTCCGACACCCTTAAAGCACCAAAGAACTTCCAAAATATGACAACCGAGAATGAGCAACATTCCGACTCCTCTTTGCAGACCTGTAGCAACTGCCCCAATTCTGCACAGTAACTGCCTAGTTATCAGATTCTGAGTCCGCCCTTCTTCCTAGTTCTCGAGCCCCCGGAGTACAAGCCTTTTGGACCAGATCTCTTGGTCCTACTCTACACCCAGTTGCAAAAAAACTGCTGCTGCTGGTATGGCCCCTGTGCGGCCCATGCTGCTGCCATTTCCCTGAACTCTATTCCTTATGGCCCCCTACTGCCCCGAAGTAATTGATGAGGGGATGCTTACCCGCTCACTTGAAGAACTTGCGGTATATCCGAGTGCACATCCCTTTATTAAATCCCCAACAGGAACCTCCTGACCCCGTCTGGATTTTGGCTGCAAAACCTTGCTGTAAAGGTGGTTTTACTCAGCTTCGCTGTCTCCATGGAATGCTGCCACAGTTCCCGAGTCTAATTGCCCCTACATCGCCTCAGGGTCCCATACCAAACGCGATTGAAACTACTCATCGTACTGGGTCCATGCATACCCTCCCCACATGATTTGAAACTTCCCAATGCATTTGAACAGCGTGCCGGATATTTTTCACCGTAAACACTGGCATAGATTAAGTACGCGGTGGTCAAATTTTAAACCGTAAAGGGTACTTTTGGCTACTTTGCTAGCTTGTTTTTCTCTTCATTTGAATCCTCCTGGGACTACACCTTCCTATGCAATAGTTTTAGCATTTCCACATACTGCCCTTTCCATATCACTTCTTTTGTGGTGAGCATTAAATGAACTCCTAGCGGCTCTGTGACCCCATGTATGGCAACCACTTTATGTTGAGTTCCTTACTTTCCAGCCCTCCCTTCTTCTCTCCCTTCTCTTCTGACTCGCCACTACCTATCCCTGTGCTACCCACTCCCTTCCCTACTATGCCGTCTGTTTCTCCCTGTACACCTTTATGCTTCTCCTTGTGCCCATATCATGGACATACTTGCCGTTATGCAGCTGCCCTGCATCCCTCTACATCCACCGAGTCCAGATATCTGTGTTGCTCCCGTACCTGAAATAAAGATGACAGGTCTGGTGTGCTGTGCTCCTGCTCCTATCACTCCCGAAGCTCCAGGAAAGACCTGAATTAACATACTGCAGTTGACATATCCTGCCCCAGCTCCCATTCCCCTGCACCCCTATCCATGCAGCCCATTAAACTTGCAGACCCTCTATTCAAGGCCAACCTCCTCCTTTTCATCCTACTCCCCCACTCCATTCCAGCATGGCACCACTAGTGCAGCTCGCACAGTCTTGGCCACCCTAAGGGGCTTCTAACCCCTAATGAGTGCACCTCTCCCCCACACCCCCACAAAAGCTGTTGATGTGTGTTGGTGGGATGTATGCGTGCATATATCATAACAGACTTTGGGATTACAATGTTGAGTACCTCACATATTTTTTTATTTAATGATATACCTTTAGAAATGAAGTCCACTGAGAAAATAAAAATTATTGTCATTTGTCAGACTGGAAACGAGATAGCAAGGAATAAACATTAAAAGGCAGTAGGGCACCCTATAAGGTGCACCTCAGGGCCCCATCTTTCCCCCAAATGTTGTATTATTATTTGAGCATTTGTGTTTCACACTGCAAATATTTCTGTTATCCGTAGTGATTTTGTAGCATGGTAACTCATATGAATGTGTTCGCTCTGCAAGCAGGCTATAACATTATATAACAAAAAATTAAAATTCATAAATTATGTTTTTTTAATTAAATCTCATAACTAATTAGGAAAGAACATTAATACTCCAGAACACATTACATGATTCCATTCAATGCATTTTTATTGAAGAGCTGAGTTATTTTTATTGTGCTACGATTATTTACGCTCCTTAACAGCTATGTTTCAATAACTTTGTGATGTCTATTTTGCAGTGGCCATAGTCATGACTTAAAATGTCCCACAGGGCCACGCATAAGCCTGCTCCCTAGCCAGATTGTGAAGACCTAAGAACCCAGAGAAGGCACTCATCCACAGGAATGGTATTCACCAAAAGCAGATGCTCCACACAAATTGGAATCTATTCACAACAGGAAACAGACCAGGGGAGAAAGCCCGCAATATTTCTTCCTTGTTGTTCACCCCGTTGCCCAGGCACATATTTGTTTAATGTAATGTCACATCACGTGGGCCTATCCTATTTTAACATGGACTGAATTATGTGGCACTGCCAGAAGTGGAAATCCGAGAACCCATGCATTTCCATGCAGCGCTGCTGAAAGCCCTTTATAAAACCTGACTGATCTCCTATCTGCTGCTTATTGCTATATTTAGGTATTACAGTGGTACTAATGAGGTGAATCCAAAGCTCAGACAGTGTTAGCATGTTTACAAAATGGCAAAATAATGTGCAGCATTGTGTCTCGTAATTTGCCTTTTCTTGCCACATAATTTGCTCAACCCTGCTGCATATTTTGCCCTCCCATGCCACATAATTACAGTGGCCCAGATTATTACCCTCCCACACAGTAGGAACCTTTTCATGTCGGTCTGTTTTAAAAAAAAAATCACATGCATATTCAATAATTCAGCTGTTGCTATGCAATTAATCTTTTTCAATACTGGCCACAGAGGAAAGCAGTTCATAGCAGACTGCTGCAATGCTAGCGACAGCAAATAGACTAGAGTAGAATATGTATGTGGTCAAACTGTCTGACTTCCCTTCATCCAGCAACGTTAAGGAGCATCTTGCACTTTAACGGTGAAACTGTAAGATGCTGCTTAAGGCTGCTGGAGATACCAGATACAGTGGCTTGCGCTCCTGTTTGATTAATTACATGAACAGCCCCATGGAGTGTACGGATTGCTGCTTTTTACCAACTTCCACGTACCTCGCCGGCGATTGTATACACACTGGTAATGCCCCGGAAGTGGAAGCATAGTGTTCCATGGTATACACACGGGTAATGCTCCAGAAGTAAAAGCCTAGTGTGCCATGGTATACACCAGTAATGCTGCGGAATTGGAAGCATAGTGTCCATGGTATACACACCTGTAATGCTCCGAAAGTGGAAGCATAGTGTGCCAAGGTATACACACCAGTAATACTCAGGAAGTAAAAGTCTATTGTACCATGGTATACACACAGGTAATGCTCCGGAAGTAAATGCCTAGTGTGCCATGGTATACACACCGGTAATGCTCCGGAGGTGGAAGCGTAGTGTGCCATGATATACACACCGGCAATGCTCCAGAATTGGAAGCATAGTGTCCATGGTATACACACTGGTAATGCTCCAAAAGTAGAAGCGTAGTGTGCCAGGGTATACACACCTTTAATGCTCCAGAAGTGGAAGCATAGTGTGCCATGGTATACACACTGGTATTACTCCGGAAGTAACAGCCTAGTGTGCCATGGTAAACACCGGTAATGCTCTGGAATTGGAAGCATAGTGTCCATGGTATACACACCGGTAATGCTCCGGAAGTGGAAGCGTAGTGTGCCATGGTATACACACTGGTAATGCTCCGGAAGTGAAAGCATAATGTGCCATGGTATACACACGGGTAATGCTCCGGAAGTGGAAGCGTAGTGTGCCATGGTATAGACACCGGTAATGCTCCGGAATTGGAAGCGTAGTGTGCCATGGTATACAAACCTTTAATGCACCAGTAGTAAAAGCCTGGTGTACCTTGGTATACACACTGGTAATGTTCCGGAATTGGAAGCATAGTGTGCTATGCTATACACATCGGTAATGCTCTGGAAGTAGAAGCGCAGTGTGCCATGGTATACACACCAGTAATACTCCGGAAGTAAAAGCCTAGTGTACCATGGTATACACCGGTAATGCTCCCGAACTGGAAGTATTGTGTACCATGGTAAATACACCGGTAATACTAGGGAAGTGGAACATTTTCAGTAATCGGTAATGCTTTGGAAGCATAGTGTGCCATGGTAAACACACCGGTAATACTCCGGAGGAAAAAGCCTAGTGTGGCATGGTATACACCGGCAATGCTCCGGAAGTGAGTCATTTTTAGTAATCGGAAGTGGAAATGTAGTGTGGTATGGTAAACACACTGGTAATGCTCCAAAAATAGAAGCATACTATGACCTAGTATACACATGGGTAATGCTCTGGGAGTGGAAGCGTAGTGTGCTATGGTATACACACAGGTAATACTCCAGAAGTAAAAGCCTAGTGTGCCAGGATATACACGGTGGTAATGCTCCAGAAGTGGAAGCGTAGTGTCCATGGTACACAACACACGGGTAATGCTCCGGAAGTGGAAGTGTAGTGTGCCGTGGTAAACACACCAGTAATGCTGCAAAAGTTGATGCATAGTGTGCCATGGTATACATACCGGTAGTACTCCGGAATTAAAAGTCTAGTGTACCATGGCATACACTGGTAATGCTCTGGAATTGGAAGCATAGTGTCCAGGGTATACACACCGGCAATGCACCGGAAGTGGAAGCGTAGTATGCCATGGTATACACACTGGTAATGCTCCGGAACTGGAAGCGTAGTGTGCCATGGTAAACACATCGGTAATGCTCTGGAAGTGGAGTATTTCCAGTAATCGGAAGTGGAAGCGTAGTGTGCTATGGTATGCACACAAGTAATGCTTCAGAAGCATAGTGTGCCATGGTAAACACGCCGGTAATGCTCCAGAAGTGGAACCATAATGTGCCATGATAAACACAATGGTAATGCTCCAGAAATGGAAATGTAGTGTGCCATGGTAAACACACCGGTAATGTTCCGAAAGTGGAAGCGTAATGGCCATGGTATACACACCGGTAATACTCCAAAAGTTTAAGCATAGGGTGCCATGATATACACACCGGTAATGCTCCAGAAGTGGAAGAGTAGTGTGCCATGGCATACACACCGGTAATGATCCAGAAGTGGAAGCATAGTGTGCCATGATATACACACCGGTAATACTCCGGAAGTAAAAGCCTAGTGTACCATGGTATACACCGGTAATGCTGCGGAATTGGAAGCATAGTGTCCATGGTATACACACCCGTAATGCTCCGGAAGTGGAAGTGTACTGTGCCATGGTATACACACTGTTAATGCTCCAGAAGAGGAAGCGCAGTGTGCCATGGTATACACACCAGTAATACTCCGGAAGTAAAAGCCTAGTGTACCATGGTATACACAGGTAATGCTCCCGAACTGGAAGTATTGTGTACCATGGTAAATACACCGGTAATGCTAGGGAAGTGGAGCATTTTCAGTAATCGGTAATGCTTTGGAAGCATAGTGTGCCATGGTAAACACACTGGTAATACTCCGGAGGAAAAAGCCTAGTGTGCCATGGTATACACCGGCAATGCTCCGGAAGTGAGTCATTTTTAGTAATCGGAAGTGGAAGTGTAGTGTGGTATGGTAAACACACTGGTAATGCTCCAAAAATAGAAGCGTACTGTGACCTAGTATACACATGGGTAATGCTCTGGGAGTGGAAGCGTAGTGTGCTATGGTATACACACAGGTAATACTCCAGAAGTAGAAGCCTAGTGTGCCATGGTATACATACCGGTAGTACTCCGGAAATAAAAGTCCAGTGTACCATGGCATACACTGGTAATGCTCCGGAATTGGAAGCATAGTGTCCATGGTATACACACCGGTAATGCACCGGAAGTGGAAGCGTAGTATGCCATGGTATACACACCAGTAATGCTCTGGAACTGGAAGCGTAGTGTGCCATGGTAAACACACCGGTAATGCTCTGGAAGTGGAGTATTTCCAGCAATCGGAAGTGGAAGCGTAGTGTGCTATGGTATGCACATCAGTAATGCTTCAGAAGCATAGTGTGCCATGGTAAACACACCGGTAATGCTCCGGAAGTGGAAGCGTAATGGCCATGGTATACACACCGGTAATACTCCAAAAGTTTAAGCGTAGGGTGCCATGATATACACACCGGTAATGCTCCGGAAGTGGAAGCCTAGTGTGCCATGGTATACACACTGGTAATGCTCCAGAAGTGGAAGAGTAGTGTGCCATGGTATACTCACCGGTAATGATCCAGAAGTGGAAGCATAGTGTGCCATGGTATACACACCGGTAATACTCCGGAAGTAAAAGCCTAGTGTACCATGTTTACACCGGTAATGCTGCGGAATTGGAAGCATAGTGTCCATGGTATACACACCCGTAATGCTCCGGAAGAGGAAGCATAATGTGCCATGGTATACACACGGGTAATGCTCTGGAAGTAAATGCCTAGTGTGCCATGGAATACACACCGGAAATGCTCCGGAAGTGGAAGCGTAGTGTGACATGGTAAACACACCGGTAATGCTCCAGAAGTGGAAGCATAGTGTGCCATGGTATACACACTGGTAATGCTCCAAAAGTAGAAGCGTAGTGTGCCATGGTAGACACACCTTTAATGCTCCAGAAGTGGAAGCATAGTGTGCCATGGTATACACACTGGTATTACTCCGGAAGTAACAGCCTATTGTGCCATGGTAAACACCGGCAATGCTCCTGAATTGGAAGCATAGTGTCCATGGAATACACACTGGTAATGCTCCGGAGGTAAATGCCTAGTGTGCCATGGTATACACACCGGAAATGCTCCGGAAGTGGAAGCGTAGTGTGCCATGGCAAACACACCGTTAATGCTCCAAAAGTAGAAGCGTAGTGTGCCATTGTATACACACCGGTAATGCTCCAGAAATGGAAGCATAGTGTGCCATGGTAAACACACCGGTAATACCCTGGAAGTAAAAGCCATGGGGTCCATTAGGATGTAGGGCAGGGGGACCACCGCGGCGCTGGGGAAAAATGCCTTTTTCCGCCCGCCAGCAGCAGACATCACGCCTGCCATATTAGTATGGTTAAACATAGGCCAATTTCCGACCGCCGCGGTGCGACACACAACGCCATCAAAGTGCGCCCGCCACCGCAGCAGTGGGAGCCAATGGAGACCCTACACCGTGCGGAATGACGTCCGCCCCACTCCACAAATTAGGATGACTCAAGCAAGCAGACGCACCACAGCGGAGACACCGCCCAACCAGAGACGGCGGAAACTCGACAGAGGAGCGCAAAAGCAGAATCCCGGTCACGACCGCCATGGACCCAGCTCTACACATCTTTCCGGTGCTGTACCTGCTACATCACCAGGAACTCATGGACCACCGCGGACGACGCCGCAGGCACGCAACAACACAAAACACAACACACAACCCACGGCCTGACACAGGGTCCAAATCCACATCAGACACCCTAGGGGGGAGTGAGGGGGTCTCCGGGCGCGTTCCCACCATCAAGGGCGGAGTTCCGCAGGAGACGACGTGGACTCCTTACCATTATGCGCCTGGCTCGTACAACTAATGGATACCTCCTACCTCCTTCCACAGAGTCTCGGATGTCACCTGGATGTGGACTGTCCCATGGAGGGCGGGATGGGTAACTTTCCCGACCAATCAGGAGCCATAGCGGAAGGTCACGATTGGCAGAAAAGGGAAGGAGGCACAACATCAAGTGCGTCAGCAAGCAAGAACCCGGAAGAAGATTGCCGAGAACAACCGAGGAGCAATGCAGATGCCGGAGCGAGAGAGAAAGAAGACGAGGAACCAGAGACGTGGACCGAAGACTGGTGGATCCCGGAGGACGTACGAGCCGCCACAACTCAGGAGAGTTGTGGCTCTCAGCGGTACGTAGTGGGCAAAGGGACTTAGGGAGGGGGAGGGAAGGTATAAGGGTAGCGGGGAATGAGGCAGGGGAAAACGGGTAGTCTCAGCTGATAGCCAGGGGACATCACTACTCCTGTGTCCGCCTTCTTTTTGTTTTTCATTTTCCTGTGCACTCCTGCCCTTTTAATCTTCCTGTGCACTCCTGCCTAAAACACCCACAAGCCTTGACCCTTCCCTGATACCCTCGCACCCCCTTGTGAAGTACCTCCAACACAAAAGAACTGTCCGTACGTTCCTCCTTCTTTCCTAGTAATCCCCCTCACATGGTTCGGTGACGGTGTCCTGTAGTTTATAGGACTCAATTCTGACCGCTACTTTCTTTTGTCTTTTGAGCCTGCTCCGGGATCCCAACAGACCGTCCGAGACCCGTAATAGGTTTCTTGACTACACTGAAGACTGCAAGCAACGCCTACCAAGCCCTGAGGAAGTTTCCTGCATCTTTTCCTGGAGTTACCCCTGGAGCCAGCAAACCATCTTTAATTTTTGTAACCGCCTACTTTGTTTATCCAGACTATTCATTCTTTTTACCCCAATTTTGTGGTCCTTTCCTTAATAAAATCTCACTATTGACCACATACGGCCTCCTCGCTTCTGCTTCCGACCGTCCCTCCGACAGGGGGACAGGGACACATCCACAAAGGGCACCCACACATCACCCACCTGCCACAATGTCGTCCGTGCATCCTGGACACACAGCTACCGCCACCATGCACCAATGTCCCGGTCACGTCACCACAGCGGCGAACACAAGCAAATACATGCACGCAATGCAGAAGGCAGGGCCAGTGCCAGGCATGGGCAGGGCACAAAGACCACAGGGACACACCTACTCCCACCACACACCCCATGCACAACAACAAGCCAGGGCAATACATACCCTTCACCACACAACAAACAATCATGGAGACACACAATGCATGAGTGGCTGCACAGGAACACACAACACACAGCACAGTAACACAGGGCCAGGGAAACACACACAACACCACACTCAGGGAAAAAGCAGTGAGGACAAGCAACAAATAAACACACACAAGGAATCAACATCCAAATGGACACACAGCCTGCACAGTCACACATACATATCACAGACTGACACACACACACATACACACCCCATATGCCAACAGCAATGGAGCACAACAAATAGGGAAACCAAAGTGGGCTGCACACAAATGGAAGGCCATGGAGACACACAACAAGCATGTGTACATCACATCAACACAAGGAACAGAGCAGAACACCATCACACCATCAAAGCACACATGGCTGGCACAGTCAGTGAAATCAAACCACAGACAGCTAAGTGCAACAACACAGGGAGACAGCAAGGCAAACCATGTATAGGCACGAGGATGAAAGGAAGGCCCTGAAGTCAAACTGGAAACAGCCACACATCCATACAACTACTTCTCAGGAGTACACCAGCATCGCTACACACAGGGACCATCTACACACCTCAGGACTGACAAACGCCAGTAAGAATTTACAAACACATACCCCCCTCAAACCAGCAGCACACAACACCAGTGCCAAACACACTGAAGGCTGGCAATACTTGACAGGCAATACACACACAAGCAACCACACACCCTGGGCCCAGCCCCAAACATCACACACACACACACACACACACAGGGATGCCACCACAAATGTGGAAACAAATACAACAGACAAACACATAACCCAGCAGAAACACACACAGAGCCACAACAACAGACATGCCCTGTGCGGCTAAACTGGGGAAAGGCAATGGGAGCACAGACACAACAGGAGTGCACAACCTCATTGTGAGAAGTTGGCCTGATGTATGATGTCACTAGTTCTAGTGTACACCTTATATCAGTCCAAATACCCTTATGGTGATTGGTTGTAAAGTCAACCTTATGGACCAGCTATCCTAGTGGTAGCATGGACAAGAGCAGTCTTAGGCTAAACTCTGAATGGCATGTGAAGCCAGCTGTGATACCATATATAATCCCTTGAATACCAAATGAAAGGACACCACAACAGATATATATATAAAATAAAGTGTATTTATTCCAAGCAAACCCTCAGCACTCTTTATGAGATTAGAGGTAAGTACAACACAGTCTTATTTATGCATACATTAAGTCACACAGGTAAGTAATACAGTTAGGCCCTAGGGGCCACGCAAACCATATCCTAAGTAAGTGGTATAAGGACCACTGTCACGGAAATAGGATAGGCCTAGGCCTAGGGAATCGCTGGGGCTACACTATACTACCAAAGGTTAGGAAGTGGGAGGCCCACGGGATTCGTGTGCAGAGTGGAAACACTCACGCGTAATGCGTAAAAGTCACTAGCAATAGTACAGTTTAGAAATAGATAGTTTTAGGACACTTCCGGAGTAGCTAGGAAGTCGAGACTTGAAAACTAGACACTAGGATAGTCACTATCCTGATGAGCACCGGAGTACCCAAGTTACCTAGCCCACAGGCTGCGGGTGCATAGGGGTGAAGTTGCGTCGGGTTTCGTCGTCGACTCCTATGGATGCCTGAAGAAAGATGCTGACAGGCAGTCAGTGAAGAGTGTCTGGTGGATCCCAAGGCTGGGATCAAGAAGAGAGGAGACCTGCAAGCAGAAGGGACAGAGTCAAGGTCACTAGCCAGTGACCACGTGGAACCAGGAAGGAACCAGGCGATGTCGTGAAGATTGCAGGTGAAGGTGAAGCTTGTCGCTGCAGCCAGGAGGACCAGGAAGCGTCGAGGACGACCAGGACCAGGAGGCGAGCTGTCCCACGAAGGCTCTTGCTGTCGGCGGCGTCGAAGTTGGACTAGGACTCACCAAGCCTTGGCAAGCGGAACCCACGCAGAATGAAGGACTTGCTTCTGGTGCAGACCAGGAAGGTCTGGGGTGCTTCTCTTTTTCAAAGAAGCAGGAGCCAGTCTGGAGGAGCCAAACCAGCGGTGAAGATTACAGGATGCGTCGTCACAAAGGCCACTAGCCAGCGGGCAAGCAACCGGACAGACGCGGCAAGCAGGAAAATGCTGAAGGGCCCCACACAGGACTCGTGGAGTGTGGGGGGCTGATCTTCGGTGCAGATGGTGCTTGGGGGTGGGGCTTCTCAATCCCCGGTGCACAACTTCGAGGGTGCCTCAGAAGCTGCGCTTGAAGATACTAGCCACTTTTCCCAGGTAGCCGGTCCCACGTCGCTCGTCGCCTCCACGGATCTCAGCTCTGCTGTGGATGTGGATCAGGGTCGGAGAAGTCTGGAAGTCAAGGCTCTGGTCGGGCTCTGCAGTCGGTTCCTCGTAGAACTTGGGCAAAGCAAAGGGTAGTCTCTTGATGGTGCCTGTTTGCACAGGGTAGCCACTCCTTGGCCACAAGGGAGATTCTTCAGTCTTCTTCTTTCGTCGAATGTCGAAGGTCCAGAGTTTCTGTTCAAGATTGCAGGTTCAGGATAATCTAAAGTCTTGAGGCCCAACTCCCACTCTTATACTAATCTGGGGGGCTGGGATACCTGCTAGGTCACGCCTTATGGGTGGGACCTGGGAGGGGGTGGTTACACCCACTTCCCTTTGTCCAGTTTCGCGCCAGAGCTGGGGCTGGAGTGCCCCAGCGCCGGTTTGAACTGGACTATGCAAGGAACACCTTGTGTGCCCCAGGCATGTCTCATTCCTTTCAGCCCACCCTGCCCCAATACACTAAAGGCTGTCTGGGGAGGTGCTAGCACCTCCCCAAGCAGGAAACCTATTGTCCAGGCCTCCCTGGCTGGGATCACTCCCAGCTGCAGGAGGTCAGACTTGTGTCGTGGCAGCAGCATCCATTTTGTGATGCTGAGGCTTTGGTCAGAGGCTAACAGTGAAGTATGATTTTAACATGTCTCTCCCTCTAGAAGGGGGGAATAATATCCTCATGTCCAGAAAGGGCATGGGGGTATTATTCCACAGTGTTAGACACCTTACACGACATGTTTCGATAAAGCCAAACCATAGTTACCATAACCGTCTAAGATTATAAGGCACTTTAAGAGTATATGGTAGGCTATATCATAGAACAGCTATAAGGACTTGGTTCCGAAAGCTGCAGACAGGCTCAGCTCATGCTAGAGCACCATCTCACATGTTACCAAGCACTCTGCCTCCAGGATTGTTAAGGCCTGCCATAGGAGTGACTGATAGGTACACATGTGTCTATTTGTAAGTTAGGTATAGGAATACTACACCTAAGCAAGGGGTGATTACACGACCTTGCCCCAGCTTAGTGATCAGCCAGTTGTGTCAAAATGGAAGGCCAGGCCAGGGGTGGCATAATACATGCTGCAGCCCCTGGTAGGCCTAGGGTACACCTATGCCCTGGGTACCTAGGGTACACTGTACAGGGGCCAATAAGGTGATCCTATCCAAATGGGTTATGCACCTAAAGTACATAGTATCAATTTAGAGAGAGAACAGCAGGGCTGTGGGTCTGATCAGCAGGCCCACAGCCACATCTAAGTCGAAAACCAGTAAAGCAAAAGCAAAAAGTGGGGGTGAACATAGAAAGCAGACCCTACTCTCCTACACAACCCCCCCCCCCCCCCCAAACTTAGGGACATTAAACTAACCTTGACCAGTTGAGTCTTCATGTTCTAAGTGGAAATATCTGGAGAGTCCATCTGCATTGGCATGGTCAGTCCCAGGTCTATGTTCCACTGTGAAGTCCATCCCCTGTAGGGAAATGGACCACCTAAGAAGTTTGGGATTTTCACCATTCATCTGATTTAGCCACAAGAGGGGCTTATGGTCTGTCTGAATCTTGAAGTGAGTGCCAAACAAGTATGGCCTCAGCTTCTTCAGGGCCCAAACCACAGCAAAGGCCTCCCTCTCAATAGCTGACCAACGTTTCTCTCTAGGGGTCAGCCTTCTACTTATATAAGCAATGGGCTGGTCTTGACCATCTACATTCAGTTGTGAAAGAACAGCTCCCACACCTAACTCAGAAGCATCTGTCTGGACAATGAACTCTTTGGAGTAGTCTGGACGTTTCAGAATAGGTGCACTGCACATGGCCTGCTTCAGGTCATCAAATGCTTTTTGACAGCTTACTGTCCACTGAACTTTCTTTGGCATCTTCTTGGAGGTCAAGTCATTAAGTGGTGTCACTATGGACCCATAGTTCTTAACACACTTTCTGTAGTACCCAGTCAGGCCCAAGAAAGCTCTGACCTGAGTCTGGGTAGTTGGAGGAGCCCAGTCCTTTATGGTCTGGATCTTGCTCTCCAGTGGTTGAACCTGACCCCCACCAACTAGGTGGCCCAGGTATACAACCTTGCTCTGCCCTATCTGGCACTTAGTGGCCTTGATAGTGAGGCCTGCCTTTTGCAGGGCCTCTAAAACATTCCTCAGGTGGACCAGGTGATCCTCCCAGGTGGAGCTAAAGACAGCAATATCATCAAGATAAGCTGCACAATAATCATCCAACCCAGTAAGGACTTGATTCACCAGCCTTTGGAAAGTGGCAGGTGCATTCTTCAAACCAAAGGGCATTACCACAAATTGATAATGTCCTCCTGGGGTCGAGAAAGCAGTTTTGGCCTTTGCACTCTCAGCTAGTCTGATTTGCCAGTAGCCTGCTGTCAGGTCAAATGTGCTCAAAAACTTAGCAGCTGCCAGTCTGTCAATGAGCTCATCTGCCCTAGGTATTGGGTGGGCATCTGTCCTAGTGACAGCATTGAGACCTCTGTAATCCACGCAAAACCTCATCTCTCTCTTACCATCTTGGGTGTGAGGTTTTGGCACAAGGACTACAGGACTAGCCCAAGGGCTCTCTGAAGGTTCAATGACTCCCAGCTCCAACATCTTTTGTACCTCAACTTTTATGCAGTCCCTGACATGGTCAGGTTGCCTGTAGATTTTACTCTTCACAGGCAGACTGTCATCAGTGTCCACCTCATGGGTGCACCAGTTTGTCTGACTTGGGGTCAGAGAGAACATATGTCTGTAGGATTGCAGAACTTGTCTGCAGTCCTGTTGCTGATGGACAGTGAGGCTGTCAGAAAAGACCACACCATCAACTGAGCCATCATCAGGGTTCTGAGTCAACAGGTCTGGGAGAGGGTCACTCTCTTCCTCCTGCCCCTCATCTGTAGCCATGAGTAGCCCCATGTCTGCCCTGTCCACATATGCCTTCAATCTGTTGACATGAAGCACCCTGTGGGGGCTTCTGGGAGTCCCAAGGTCCACCAAGTAGGTGACTTCTCCCTTTTTTTCAACAATAGTGTGGGGTCCAGACCATTTGTCTTGGAGTGCTGCTGGGGCCACTGGCTCCAACACCCACACTTTCTGTCCTGGCTGGTAAACAGTCAGTACAGCCTTTTGGTCATGCCAAGCTTTTTGGAGTTCTTGGCTTGCCTCAAGGTTTTTAGAAGCCTTCTTCATATACTCTGCCATCCTGGAGCGGAGACCAAGTACATAATCCACTATGTCAAGTTTGGGTTGTCTGAGAGGCCTCTCCCATCCTTCCTTCACCAAACATAGGGGTCCTCTTACAGGATGCCCAAACAAAAGCTCAAAAGGGCTGTAGCCAACCCCCTTTTGTGGGACCTCTCTGTAAGCAAACAGAAGGCAGGGTAAAAGGATGTCCCATCTTCGCCTAAGCTTGTCTGGTAACCCTTTTATCATTCCCTTTAGGGTCTTGTTGAATCTCTCAACAAGCCCATTGCACTGTGGGTGATAGGGTGTGGTGAACTTGTAGTTAACACCACACTCCTTCCACATTGCAGTCAAGTATCCTGACATGAAGTTGGCACCTCTGTCAGAAATGACCTCCTTTGGAAAGCCCACTCTGGAGAATACTCCAAGCAGGGCCCTTGCCTCAACAGGAGCTGTTGTGGTCCTCAGGGGAATTGCTTCTGGGTACCTGGTGGCATGGTCCACTATCACCAGTATGAATCTGTGCCCAGATGCTGTTTGTGGGTCCATTGGTCCTACAATATCTATGCCCACTCTTTCAAAGGGAACCCCCACCACAGGTAGTGGTATGAGGGGGGCCTTTGTGGTGCCACCTGATTTGCCACTGGCTTGGCAGGTGACACAGGAGCGACAAAACTCCTTGGTATCTTCTGACATATGGGGCCAGTGAAAGTGAGGGACAAGCCTGTCCCAAGTCTTGTTCTGGCCTAAATGTCCTGCAAGGGGAATATCATGGGCCAAGGTAAGAAGGAAGCCTCTGAACTTCAGTGGTATGACTAACCTCCTGGATGCACCAGGCTTGGGGTCTCTAGCCTCTGAGTACAGTAGCCCTTCATCCCAATACACTCTATGGGTACCTTGCGCATTCCCTGCAGCCTCAGCAGCAGCCAGCTGTCTGAGGGGTTCAAGAGAGGGGCAGTCTAATTGAGCCTGCCTCAGGTCTGCCCTTGAAGGTCCCCCTGTCCCAAGAAACTCAACCTGATCAGGTTCAAGTTCTTCTAGGACAGTTCCTTCAGGGCTCTCAGAATCACCCTCCTGGGAGGGCTGATCCACCACCTGAGGCAGGGGGGAAGGCACAGCCTTAACCCTACTGCTCTTTCTCTTGGGTTGTGACTGGTCCATAGTTTCAGGATCCAGCACTTGTTCAGTGGTGCACTTTTTGGCCTGTGACCTGGTCACAGCAAGGACATGTGCATCTATCCCCAGCATTTCTGCATGGGTCCTATACTCCACTTCAGACCAAACTGAAGTTTCAAGATCATTGCCCAGTAAACACTCTACAGGAAGGTCTGAACTAACAACAACTTTCTTGAGGCCAGTTACCCCTCCCCAGGAGAAGTTAACAATAGCCACACTATGGGAGGTAGTGGCATTGCTAGCGTTGGTCACTAGGTAATTCTCACCTAGTATGATCTGTCCAGGGTCCACAAAAGCAGGTGTCACCATTGTGACACTAGCCCCAGTGTCCCTGTAGGCCTGAGCCATTCTTTGGTTGATAAAAGGAGTCTGTCTGTACTTGCCCAGGTTACTGGGGCCTACAGTAGAGGAAAAAGCTAAGTCCCCATCACAGATCAGAACAGCCTGAGTAGGTATTCTGACTAGGCCAGAATCCTCCTCAGTTCCCAGGGTTAACCCTACTACACCCTTTTTGCTGGGAACCACCACTTACAGCTGAACTAGGGGGTACAGTTGCCTTAGGGGCAATGGTGGCTGGGGGCTTATCCTTTTTGGTGCACTCACTAAACCAATGTGAGTTGGACTTACAATAGTTGCACCATGGTTTCTTTTGGCCTTCTTTCTTTTTATCCTTTTTGGGACCACCCTCCCCCTGAGCCTTTTGGGGGCCTGGTGAAGACTTCTGGTCTTTTTGTTTCTGATCATTACCCTTCTGGTCTGCCTTTTTCTGATCACCGCCCTGGTTCTGGTTTTCCTGCTTAACTCTAGTCCTGACCCATCTATCTGCCTTCTTTCCCAATTCTTGGGGAGAAGTCAGATCAGAATCAATCAGGTGTTGATGCAATAGCTGGTTTTGACAGTTGTTAAGTATTTGTTCTCTCATGATCAAATTATACAATCCTGTATAGTCCTTAACCTTACTTCCCATTAGCCAGCCTTCCAGAGCCTTAGTGGCACAATCTACAAAGTCAGTCCAGTCCTGAGTCTGTGTCTTCTGGGTATCCCTGAACAACAACCTGTATTGTTCAGTGGTTAGGCCAAACCCATCAATTAGAGCACTCTTCAGGACTGTGTAATTGTCTGCATCCTCATCACTAACTGTAGGGAGCTTGTCTCTACCTTTCTCAGAGAAGGAGAGCCACAAGATAGCTGCCCACTGACTTTGGGGTACCTGCTGTACTTTGCAAGCTCTCTCCAAAGCAGTTATCCATTTGTGGATGTCATCCCCACACTTGTAGGGAGGGACAATCTTGCTCAGGTTTCTATTATCATAGTGCCTGTCTCTATCCTTAGGGATATTGCTGCCACCAGTGGGTTCTGACCCACTTAACTTTTGCTCTCTAGCCAGAGCAAGCTTCTCCTTGGCAAGGGCAAGTTCTTCCCTCTGAATCCTCAGATTAGCTTCCCTCATTCTGACTTCATGCTCCTTTTCCTCAGGGGAGGTCATTCCCCTGTGAGAGGAAGCATTAGAGATGCTAGAGACATGGGAGTGGATGGATTCCCTTGAAGGGGATCTGTCCCTCCTGCTTCTCTGTGTAAGCCTACTTGGGGGTCTGTATGGGGGGACCCCATGCAAACTCCCATGTAAGCTTAGGTTAGCCTGGCTAAGTCTTCCTACTTGGCCCTGGCTGTCTACCTCTTCATCTGAAGTCCCATCTGACTCCTCTGTGGTGGGTAGACCCTCCTCTGTACCTAGGGTACCTGCCTGAGAGGCCCTAAGAGTATCATACTCCTCTAGGAGTTGTCTTAACTGAAGGAGGGTAGGGGTTGCACCCTGTTTTATTCCTCTGGAGGTACACAATTGTCTCATCTCCTGGAATGTTAGGGTATCATATCTAGAGGGGGTCTTCTGCAGACCTGATCCTCCTGAGAGAGCATCTACTTGATCTCCTCCCAGAGACATGATCTAGTGAGGGTGTGGTGTGTGCACCTACCTACACTAGTTGTTTCTACTAAACCTCTCTAGTAGTTGTAGTCAGGGTGTGTTACTCCCTTCAACCTACAACTACTAAGTCCAGTAAGACTTAAGTATTATAATCTATGTTATATGTACCTAGACAATATCTGTGTGATCTTTCAATTTTAGTATCTTAAGATTACAATGGTATTACAACAGCAAGCTCAGATCCCAACCGCTGCTCACCAATGTGAGAAGTTGGCCTGATGTATGATGTCACTAATTCTAGTGTACACCTTATATCAGTCCAAATACCCTTATGGTGATTGGTTGTAAAGTCAACCTTATAGACCAGCTATCCTAGTGGTAGCATGGACAAGAGCAGTCTTAGGCTAAACTCTGAATGGCATGTGAAGCCAGCTGTGATACCATATATAATCCCTTGAATACCAAATGAAAGGACACCACAACAGATATATATATAAAATAAAGTGTATTTATTCTAAGCAAACCCTCAGCACTCTTTATGAGATTAGAGGTAAGTACAACACAGTCTTATTTATGCATACATTAAGTCACACAGGTAAGTAATACAGTTAGGCCCTAGGGGCCACGCAAACCATATACTAAGTAAGTGGTATAAGGACCACTGTCACGGAAATAGGATAGGCCTAGGCCTAGGGAATCGCTGGGGCTACACTATACTACCAAAGGTTAGGAAGTGGGAGGCCCACGGGATTCGTGTGCAGAGTGGAAACACTCACGCGTAATGCGTAAAAGTCACTAGCAATAGTACAGTTTAGAAATAGATAGTTTTAGGACACTTCCGGAGTAGCTAGGAAGTCGAGACTTGAAAACTAGACACTAGGATAGTCACTATCCTGATGAGCACCGGAGTACCCAAGTTACCTAGCCCACAGGCTGCGGGTGCATAGGGGTGAAGTTGCGTCGGGTTTCGTCGTCGACTCCTATGGATGCCTGAAGAAAGATGCTGACAGGCAGTCAGTGAAGAGTGTCCGGTGGATCCCAAGGCTGGGATCAAGAAGAGAGGAGACCTGTAAGCAGAAGGGACAGAGTCAAGGTCACTAGCCAGTGACCACGTGGAACCAGGAAGGAACCAGGCGATGTCGTGAAGATTGCAGGTGAAGGTGAAGCTTGTCGCTGCAGCCAGGAGGACCAGGAAGCGTCGAGGACGACCAGGACCAGGAGGCGAGCTGTCCCACGAAGGCTCTTGCTGTCGGCGGCGTCGAAGTTGGACTAGGACTCACCAAGCCTTGGCAAGCGGAACCCACGCAGAATGAAGGACTTGCTTCTGGTGCAGACCAGGAAGGTCTGGGGTGCTTCTCTTTTTCAAAGAAGCAGGAGCCAGTCTGGAGGAGCCAAACCAGCGGTGAAGATTACAGGATGCGTCGTCACAAAGGCCACTAGCCAGCGGGCAAGCAACCGGACAGACGCGGCAAGCAGGAAAATGCTGAAGGGCCCCACGCAGGACTCGTGGAGTGTGGGGGGCTGATCTTCGGTGCAGATGGTGCTTGGGGGTGGGGCTTCTCAATCCCCGGTGCACAACTTCGAGGGTGCCTCAGAAGCTGCGCTTGAAGATACTAGCCACATTTCCCAGGTAGCCGGTCCCACGTCGCTCGTCGCCTCCACGGATCTCAGCTCTGCTGTGGATGTGGATCAGGGTAGGAGAAGTCTGGAAGTCAAGGCTCTGGTCGGGCTCTGCAGTCGGTTCCTCGTAGAACTTGGGCAAAGCAAAGGGTAGTCTCTTGATGGTGCCTGTTTGCACAGGGTAGCCACTCCTTGGCCACAAGGGAGATTCTTCAGTCTTCTTCTTTCGTCGAATGTCGAAGGTCCAGAGTTTCTGTTCAAGATTGCAGGTTTAGGATAATCTAAAGTCTTGAGGCCCAACTCCCACTCTTATACTAATCTGGGGGGCTGGGATACCTGCTAGGTCACGCCTTATGGGTGGGACCTGGGAGGGGGTGGTTACACCCACTTCCCTTTGTCCAGTTTCGCGCCAGAGCTGGGGCTGGAGTGCCCCAGCGCCGGTTTGAACTGGACTATGCAAGGAACACCTTGTGTGCCCCAGGCATGTCTCATTCCTTTCAGCCCACCCTGCCCCAATACACTAAAGGCTGTCTGGGGAGGTGCTAGCACCTCCCCAAGCAGGAAACCTATTGTCCAGGCCTCCCTGGCTGGGATCACTCCCAGCTGCAGGAGGTCAGACTTGTGTCGTGGCAGCAGCATCCATTTTGTGATGCTGAGGCTTTGGTCAGAGGCTAACAGTGAAGTATGATTTTAACATGTCTCTCCCTCTAGAAGGGGGGAATAATATCCTCATGTCCAGAAAGGGCATGGGGGTATTATTCCACAGTGTTAGACACCTTACACGACATGTTTCGATAAAGCCAAACCATAGTTACCATAACCGTCTAAGATTATAAGGCACTTTAAGAGTATATGGTAGGCTATATCATAGAACAGCTATAAGGACTTGGTTCCGAAAGCTGCAGACAGGCTCAGCTCATGCTAGAGCACCATCTCACATGTTACCAAGCACTCTGCCTCCAGGATTGTTAAGGCCTGCCATAGGAGTGACTGATAGGTACAAATGTGTCTATATGTAAGTTAGGTATAGGAATACTACACCTAAGCAAGGGGTGATTACACGACCTTGCCCCAGCTGAGTGATCAGCCAGTTGTGTCAAAATGGAAGGCCAGGCCAGGGGTGGCACAATACATGCTGCAGCCCCTGGTAGGCCTAGGGTACACCTATGCCCTGGGTACCTAGGGTACACTGTACAGGGGCCAATAAGGTGATCCTATCCAAATGGGTTATGCACCTAAAGTACATAGTATCAATTTAGAGAGAGAACAGCAGGGCTGTGGGTCTGATCAGCAGGCCCACAGCCACATCTAAGTCGAAAACCAGTAAAGCAAAAGCAAAAAGTGGGGGTGAACATAGAAAGCAGACCCTACTCTCCTACACTCATCACTCAGGAACAATGCACAGACAACATACCACAACACACACAAGAAGTGTAAAATCACAGAACAACATAGCCACAGCAAACAAACAACAGATGAACAGGCAGAACAATCACATAGCAAACATAGCACAACATCAGGGAAAGCACACCAGGCAATCACAAGGCAACATACACACACAGCACTGCATGCATAACAAGCTGTGTGTGCACACCAAGCATACCAGACAAACACAAACATCAGTGACAGAAAAGCAACCCACACAGCACCATACAGCACAGCATAAAGACAACAGCACACCCAGGAAGTGAAGAAATAACACAAACAACACACATACATCCAACACAACACCCAATAGATGCACAAGTCTGGGACACAAAGGTGGAAACAACTTGACCACAGGACTGGGCAGCACACACAGTTGAACTGCATATCAGCAACCATGACTGACAAACAGCACCAGAACATCACACATGACCCATTGGGGAAATGCACTGAGTGACACATTGACCCTGGACAAAGAACTTCACCACAAAGCACAGTGGCACAAATGAAGCCATGGGGAGGCACACGCACATACAAAACAAGGGGACAGCTCACACCAAAGTGAAGTGTACTGCATGTCAGTAGGGGACATGGCAGGAGTGTACCATACACAAAGAGAGGGAGTTCAGACCCATAATGGGTAGGCAGCTGAAGCACAGATAGGGGATGGCATCACAACACACACAACATGCCACACTGTTGGCAAGAAGGCACCATGGGACAGCAAGGCATGAGAAAACACAACCACAATGGCAGTGTGGAGCAGGAGGTCTGCACAGACCCCACAAACAGCCACCAGACACATGGAATGTGCAACAAAACACAACACTGAATTGCCAGTAACACCCTCTGCATACTCACAAGTGACAACAACAACAAGTAGGAGTCAGACAGAACTGCATGGACACACCAACACACTGCACAGTGCACAACATACAACTCACACATGGGCCTACAACCACATCCACAGGGATGAACAATCAAAACAACAGACACACAACTCCTGGATGACACATGTGTGTAGTTGACATTGCATAGGCATGCACACATCAAAACTCCCCACAAACTCACCCCCTTCACACTGCACACTACCTGGCCATCCAAGAGCACAAATGGAAAGTAAGCCATGGGACTAGGATGACTGGCCATCACAAGATGACCACACACATACACCACTGGGCACACATATAGGAAGAACACACGCATGATGACCCTGGACAGCCGCCTGTAATACTGTGTGCAGAAACCCACCCTGTGCTGGCAGTGCCCCCCCAACCTGACATGTGTACAATAGAGCCAACAGGAACTAATCAAGTAAATGACTATTGCTAACCATTCGAAATTGACACCATTGCCACCACAAGTATCTGGGCCAAGAAGAACTGAAGACCCTGTCACCCCTGAAAAAAAGAGAGCAAGTGAGCCCAAACATTGACCATGTTGAAGAGCCACACAGACCATGTGGCACAGTAAACCATTTACATGCAGCAAAAGATCTTATTCAGTAAGGACACTGACAAAATAGACAAGTGGAGCAACTGTCTTCATTTACACATTGAACAGATAAACACCATGAGAAGAGCAGAGTAAGGCACAAAATGCAGAGCATATCCATGAGAAGCTACACAGGCAAGGGCAAAACAACAAGGCCAGTGGCCAGGGCAGAGTGCAGAGTATGTCCATGAGAAGCTGCACAGGCAAGGGCAAACAGCAGTGAACAACAAGGCCAATGGCCAGGGCAGAGTGCAGAGTATGTCCATGAGGAGCTGCGCAAGCAAGGGCAAAACAGCAGTGAACAACAAGGCCAGTGGCCAGGGCACAGTGCAGAGTATGTCCATGAGAAGCTGCACAGGCAAGGGCAAAACAGCAGTGAACACCAAGGTCAGTGGCCAGGGCAGAGTGCAGAGTATGTCCATGTGAAGCTGCACAGGGAATGTGTGCGACTGTACCTTTCCATAGTCAGCAATACAGTCAGGAGGCAAAAATGTGCAGTACAGGCCCACCTGTGTGAGACACAAGTGTGTGAGGGTGACTACCACTCAGACTTGGCTGTCAGGTGGACTGGGAGCTGGCTGTCTCGGGGACTGTCGGGGCACTTGACGGAGGAGAGAGCGGAACAGCTGAGGTAGAGCTATCAGTGGCTTGGCAAGCTGGAGGGCTATTTGGACCAGGTGGTGTAGTGGCACGTGGAGTTGGAGTCATGCAGACAGGAGTCACGGTGTGGCTGGGAGATTGTGAAGGGGTGCCCTTCCACTTCTTGGGGATCCTAAATGGCTTGACTGACTGTGGATCAATGGGAAGTGGTGTGGGCACAACAGGCACACTCACCACCACTGCTGCTGCAGGTGCAGGCGCTGGCTGCCCCTCTGGTGATGTGCTGGACTCAGCGGAATGCTTTGCCTTGCTTCGCCTCTGCCCCCCTTCCCCTGTTTACTAGGTGTTACCCTTACAGTGCCCTCCGGCCCCTGCTTCACTGGGCTTGGAATGGGAGTCGAGGTGGTTGGTGATACTGCCTTTGAGCCCTTCCTAGGTGTACCCTTGGCATGCACCACCTCCTTGGTGGGCACAGACACTGTACGATTATCTTTGCATGATGCTTTAGGGGCAGGAGAGTCCTTGGATGGGGATGCCACTGAGGCATGTGTGCCTGAGGTCTGCTGCTTTGCTAATTGTCCACTGGTGTCGCCTGACGGGCTTTTCTCCCTGCGCTCTGGGGTGCCTTTGGTCTTCTGTGGGCAAGGTGTCTGCGCCCGGGACCGCTTGGGTTGCTGCTGCTGTGTGCTCCGTGTGCTGTATCGTGACTTTGATGTATGTGGACCGTGGTCACTATCGTCAGACGTGGCCACTGCCTGGGGGGGGACAAAGGGACTGGAGCTGGACTGTGAGAATGTGCCTGTTGCAGGGCAGACGTCACTGTTGATGGCAAAGCCTGGACTGTCCGGTGCAGCCCACCCACGTCAGAATATATGCCCTCCATGAAAGAAACCACCTGGGCCAATTTCTTGTCGTGGTCAATGAAGGTATTGAGGAGAGCTGTCTGGCCTACACACAGCTGGCGCAAAAGGTCCACAGACTCAGCAGGGGAGACTGGTGTAGGGACAACGGTGCCAGGGGTGAAGGACACTCTTCCTCTCTTACTGAGGCGGACACGGGCAGCACCAGAGGAAATGACTGGGAGGGTGGGCAATGGCCGCTGTCTGGTGGAAGTCGATGCAGAGTCCCCGTTCCCTGTGCCCAACATGGATGCATCCCCGCTGTCATCGGATGATGTGGTGCTTTGCGTCTCAGGCTGGGACTCCTCCAGCAGGCTCCTGTCCCCCTCTGAGGTGCTGGTGAAATCTGTGTCACTGGGCTCCTGGGCAGCTGTGGTGCTAGTTTCACCCCCACTGGTGTCTCCTGTCCCTCCATAACAACAGGTGATGCTGCATGGGAGAGAGAGAGATGTAGGGTCAGGTCAGTGGCAAAAACAGAACAAACATATGCAAGCAATGAATGACAAAAGTTGAACAAATCTACATGTTGTACACCACCCTGTGCAATCATATCGTGCCAACTCACTACATAGACTCAAGCAGTGCGTGGAAACTGGAAACTCAGGCATGAGTGAGCCATGTGATGACCACACAGCACAACACCCTGCTTGTGGCTCTGTTCAAACAGACACACATCTAGTTCTGAGCACACCTAGGGTCATGATGGGGGCACACTACTTGTTGCCAATGACAGAACTGGATTGAACAGGAGGGGACAACACAGACCCAGACTACAACATGACAGTCCACAATGGACATTAGCCCATGCCACCCACCATGTCGTACCTTGGGGACAATAGAATGCTGCACATTGCTGTAAGATGTCTAGCCCTACCCAATATGGGTGCATGCAATGGACGCATTGATGTATGCACAGTCAGATTGGGCACACTTCCGTTCCCTTCCATGGGATTCCCAAGACTACACCAATGCAGAAGAAACCTGAAGAGCACAACTCAGAATGTAATGTGAAGGCACAGCATCTGAATCACCTTTGTAAGTACAGGTAGTGCAAATGCATGCCACAGGCACCCAGGCCAGCAGCCACTTACATGCCACAGCATCACACTACCAACATCACAGAGGCCAGCGCTAGCACAGGCTCTGTACATATGCAGCCACTCCCAGCCAAAGTCAGACTCCCCAAATGCTCACCCCTGGCTTGCTGCTGATGCTCCTTCAAACGTGCATCCAGTTCAGGCTGTGTCACCGCCAAGATGCGCCCCATTAGTGGTGTCATACTGTGCCGTGCCAGACGCCCAGTGCGAGGACATAGCCCCAGGGTCATCTCCGCCACATTCTTTGCCAGCCGGCTGATGTCGTCCCATCTCTTGTGGCAGTTGGTGCGCCGTCGGTTTGAGACCCCCAGGGCTTCCACCTTCGCTGCAATGACCCTCCACACGGCCTTACGCTGGTGTACCTTGAGCTGCAGGCATGGGAGACAAGAGGAAGAAATGATCAGGGACACAGTGTCATGTACCGACATCTATCAGTATATCAGCAAGATACAAAATCATCACATATCCAACGATAGGTCAATCAGAGACTAGAATACAGCCCACTTGGGACCCCTGCATGGGAGAAGCTGATGGTAAAGCATGCAGGTGTGAGGGGGAACATAGTCCCTGCACATCTCACACACATGCAGGATGCCAGCACTGAAACACCCATATAGCCTGCCCACATCTCCAGTCCATTGTTGGCTTGAGCAACACATACATCACATGTCAACCTGTGTTTGGGGGTGGACTCACTGTGTCCAAGACTGCGCAGCCATCAATGTCCCTGTCCTGAGAATATTTGAATGTGTCATGGTGGTCACATGGATGGACATGATATCACAAATACAAAATGGCAATCACAAGGGCAGTTGTGTGCAAACTACAGTGCTGAGATGGCCCATACTTGAGTGCAATGTGACAAGACTGATATCCTACTCTGTAAGTTCAGTGAGTTGTCCTTGTCTTTGTAGGCGGGGACTGTGCAGGCCAGCTGGGCTCACACTGAGATGGACTACAGGGGCACACACAGCCATCCAGCCAAGCAATCACTGTCCTGACTACAGCATGAACAACCCTCTGTGTCACTGTATGGCTGACAACACAACACAGGTCACTCATACATACATGTGCAGGGAGGGAAAGTTGTGGCATTGGGTACACACATCCTCCCACTGGAGACAGCATGTCAGGCAGTGCATGACTCTACCCCACACTCCCAAGCACATACTGCATCAGTCCAACTACATGTGTGACCCTCCTGCCCTACCCCACCACTGTTGAAGACTTACCATGACATTTGGGGCACCATATAACCTTGGGTACTGTGTGAGCACCTCGTCCACCAGGACCTCCAGTTCCTCGCTTGTGAAAGGACTGGCAAGGATCTTCTCTGTCCTTGCCATCACTGTGGACGTGAGACAACAGCAGAGGATTTTGGTGGTGAGGGGTCTCAGGCAGCAGTCCCTGGAGACAGCAGCAGGTGAGGGATTCCAGGCAGCAATCCCTGGATGCAGCAGCAGGTGAGGGGTCTCAGGCAGTAGTCCCTGGAGGCAGCAGCAGGTGAGGGGTCTCAGGCAGCAGTCCCTGGAGGCAGCAGCAGGTGAGGGGTCTCAGGCAGCAGACTCTGTGAGCAGTGGCAATGTGAGGCTCACTCCCACATATATAGCCCCCTGGGGTCGTTTCAAAGGAGCCAAGCTGCAGCAATTGGTGGTCCAGGTCTGCCTCTTTCAAATGCATCCAATGACCGCCTTCGCGGTGGCAGAGCACGCCTACCGCGATCTTCAAAATTGCATCATGTCACCACAATCATGGCACCCATTGGCTGTAAGGGCATGCTGCATGGTGGTGATACAACGCTGGGGCCCGGGGTGCGCTACCGCGATGGTGCATCTTTCAAATCCAGCCAATGTCCGCCTACACAGTAGCGGAGCACGCCTACTGCGATCTTCAAAAATGCATCATGCCACCGCTATTGAGCTTCGCATTGGCTCTAGGGTGAGCTCCATGGTGGTGAAACACCGCAGGGGCCCGGTGTGCGCTACCGCGCTTTTAGCAGCGGATCATGCCAACCACCATTTCCACGTCTCCATGCCTATGACTACAGTACTTGTGTGAATGGGGGTGCTGGTGACACACCGCCGGGCCCAGGCAGTAGCTACCGCGATATGGGTGCCATGCATTGACACGAGACACTGTGATTTGGGTGGCGGAGCATACCAACCGCCATTTCCACATGTCTCCATGCCTATGACTACCGCACTTGTGTGAATGGGGGTGCTGGTGACATACCGCCGGGGCCAGGCGGTAGCTACCGCAATATGGCTGCCATGCATTGACAAGAGGCACCGCCATTCAGAAAGCGGAGCATGCCAACCGCCATATGGGCATGTCTCTATGCCTATGACTACCACACTTGTGTGAATGGGGGTGCTGGTGACACACCGCCGGGGCCAGGTGGTAGCTACCGCGATATGGGTGCCATGCATTTACACGAGGCACCGCCATTCAGGAAGTGGAGCATGCCAACCGCCATATGGGCATGTCTCCATGCCTATGACTACCGCACTTGTGTGAATGGGGGTGCTGGTGACACACCACCGGGGCCAGGCGGTAGCTACCACGATATGGGTGCCATACAATGGCGATGGCCATCTGTCAAACATCACCAGTGCACATGAGGTAATTCAGTTTCCGATCCTGTTCGTATTTAGCCACCATTTTGTGTCATTCCGCCATTTTGTGTTGCCCTCACTCAGGTGGCACGGTGAACGAAGTGTTGTTTTCCCTCATCCTACTGCAACGTGTCAAATAACCTCCTGCCTCTGTTTATAGCTGGTGTCAGGGTCCGGCCGACTCCACTAATCCTCGTCTGGTCTGACTGATCCCTGTTTCAACTATCTGTTGGTTCGCACCATTCTTTCCTGACTTTATCTTATCCTCTGGCCTTCGCTATTCTTTACTCATATTCTCTCATTTCACAACTGTCCTCCGGGGCATACAAATGTGTCCTGCCACCTGCAAGTCGACCTATAAACACTACCACTGATTAACTTGTGGGGAAGGGTGACAAACACAGTTGGGAGAGAGGCTTTCTTGAGTTACTTAATATCTTGTTTTCACACTCTTCTCATTGGTTAACCCTGTATGCATTGGGAGTGTTCTTTGTGAATATGTGTGTTATAAAAGATTGTGCGCCACGAAGTAAAGGGGTAGTCTCCTGAGAACATACCGAGTGTACTTCTGGGACAACTGTACTTAGCTGCAGCTAATAAACCTTTTCTTCTACGCCTAACAGAGTGTCCCGTGACTCTGTTCGACAAAGCAGGTGAACTCAGGAGATTAAGGCGTACCCTGTGCCGCCAGGCCCATAAGGTTCTGGTTCTTCAAATTGGCGCCCGAACGTGTGCCGGCTTCAGAGGTAGCAGTTCTTGCCCGAGGATTGTGAGGAGCCCCGCAAGAAAATTCTGGAGGAATCGCGAACCACGTCAAGCGACCCCTGTATGTCGAAGTGGTCCGAAGGTCTTTTGCAGCGCGGTTTCTCCTTTCTGACGGCTGCTGACGACTGCTGCCCTGATTGCCGCCCTGCTTTGGTCCCTTTGATGATGTTTGGTATCGCGAGACATTAGGCGGGCCTCTGTTGGCGTAAGAAGACACTTAGTTAAGTATTGGTGGGTAGCTCCCACTATTTTTGTTTTGATTTGGGTATTTGATTCGACTATTGCAAAAGCCGAAGCCGAGGGGTGAGTATGTTAGTGCTATATTATTTGATTTAACCGCTTGATGTTTGTGAACAGTCCAGTGAAATAACGATGCCTGGTCTGAGTAAGATTAGGAAATTCTGTTGCCTTGGTTGTAATAGGGATTCCCGCCTGGAGGACTCTTGTCCGATTCCTCCGGTTGGAACTCCCACCTATGAACTTTATTCAAAACATGGTGTCGGCCACATTACCTTTAATAAGGCATGGATCCGATACACGAAGAACGATGGCGTTCTACAGTGGCCACAAAATGGTAGTTTTGAGCCTGACATATTAGACAATTTGGAAGCGATATTGTTCAAAAGACAAGCCCGGCCGGCAATGTTTGACTCTTTCCGCCTCTGGCGTAAGGAAGCCAAACAGAAAGAAATTAAGCAGGCAAAACGAGATAAGAAAGCACAAAATATGACGATTATACAGGCTGCCCAGCAGTTTAAAGATAATGAGATTGATAATGCAATGGAAATTTCAGAGAGACAGCATTGTATGGCAATAGATAGATGCTATCCGGTGTTGCCTAATTCCCCTTCTGATAAAAGTAAGGATCTGGAGGAAGACCCTTTGATGTCTCACCTATTGAGATTTCCTCCACCTTATGTACAAGGTGCTAATGCACCCCCGTTGTTACAACCTGTTCAGTTGCCTGTTGTTCCCCCACCTGTTCCGGTTCTTCCACATTTGCCCCTTCCGGTATTGCCACTCCCACCTCTCGTGCCACCGATTCCTTTGTCTCCATCTCCTGAACCTCAATCTCCTTTGCCTTCGGCTCCCCTTATAACTGCCAGTTCCTCTCATGTATCGCCTAATACCTTGTCCCCTGTCCTTATGTCTAATTCTCCTACTGTGTGCAAACGAATAACAGATACTGTCTCGGGTTTCTTGTCCCCTTTCTTTGAGACTCTTAACATGTCTCCGGCTTTTTCTCGAAGACAGTCTCGTAGTCAACTTCCAGGTTCCAACGAACGGGTGGTATTGGACTCTCTCGCTCGCAAATGGATCGAGAAGGGTCCCCTGTATAATGTGAAAGATATCATGATCACCTTTCATCAGTGGGATGCGCCCACGCAGAGATATGTATTTAATGTTATGTGTGACACTCTCGCTAAAGAATGGGAGGATATGGATTTGGGTTTACTTCCCCAGGGTCTGCTGGATGTTCAGGCTAATTTCGATAAAGGACTCATTGTGGGTTCTAAGGTTGAGGACGCCGTAAGGACACTTGTTACTTTTAGGTCGTCATTTCCTTCACAAACTTTTCTTGATTCTGATCCTGCTGTTCGGGAGACATTGAAACATTACCCAATGAGAGAGGTTCCTCCGATATGGAGGGAAGAGGTTGCGCAAGCAGGTAATAATCCAGCTATTCCCGCTCACTTCCAGCGTATATGGGTACATGTCCCCTGGAAGAGATCTGATGTTTTGGCCCTCAAACAATCCCCGTAAAAACCCTGCTGGTTACTATAAGGAATTGTCCCAGACTGTTGATGCCTGTATTATGAATTTAGCCGATATTAACATGTTGATGGGAAATGTAGTCCCACAAGCGTTATGGGCTCGCATTCGTAGAGAGGATCATGCTCAAGAATTGGGTGGTACATGGAATGATATAACTGCCTCGGATAGAGCACAAGTGGGTGGTGCTAAGCCTGATGTTTTGATCACAGAACTCCCTGGTAGGATTATTACCTTAATGAAAACAATGATGCCTGCCTTACGAGTTAATTGGGATAAATTAGCCGCGTGTAAACAGAAGAAAGATGAGAGTGTCTCCGATTTCTTCACTCGTTTTGAGGAGACATTTATTGATCACAGTGGTCAGGATATGACTACGGAGGGTGGACAGCGATTATTTGTAGATAAATTTGTATTCAATTTGCTCCCCGAGTTGTCACATAAGTTAAAAGACTCTGAAAGTTCATGGGCTGTTTCTTCTTCAGCTCAGATATTGGCTACTGCACAATATTACGAAAACAGGGACAAAGAGGAAAAAGACAAGCAAGAGAAGAAGACTAAAGAATTAAAAACAAAGGTTCTTCTGCAACAAGCTTATCCTCCTCGCTCTGCTCAGCGCCAGTTTCAACAGCCTCCCCAATTTCAGAGGGTGTTTCAAAAGCCTGAGCCCTATATTCCACGGCCTTTGTTAGGTCCTAACCAATGCGCCTATTGTAGGGAGGAAGGTCATTTTAAGAACAGCTGACCGGTTTTATTACAGCGTAATGGAGGACTATCTACTCCACGAGGTCGTGGTGGTTGCCAGTTAGCGCCCAGGGCTAGAGGCCGAGGTATGTCGCCCCAGACACAGCGTTCCCCTCCACCTCCACATTCTATGAACTACTTTGATCAGCAAAATACTCAGTCTACACAGTATTACAATGATGATTACTATGTTGAAGGTGAGAATGACGGTCTTCACGCTAACTAGGACAGCCATAGACAAAGTGAGGGAGTTGTATTGATTCCAGTAGATCAGAATGTGCCTTATGTTAATGTCACTACAATGGGTGTTTCAGAGCCATTTCTTTTAGATACTGGTGCGATGAGAAGTTCTATTATTCACCCCAAACTCCCTGGGGCACCTTTGTCTGGCTTAACAAATATATCCGTAGTATTTTCTGGCGCCCCAGTTCATAGCCCGGTCTCTTGTCCTCTGCCTATTTAAATTGGTTCTTATGATTTGGAAGCTCCGCTTCTTTTAACGACTGGTTGCGGCGAAAATCTGTTGGGTTTGGATTTATTGAAAAGATTGCATGCAACAATATATTGTTCTCCTTCTGGTGTGCATCTCGTTTTGGGACAGAAACTGACTTCTCCAATGTATTTGTCTAAAGATCAATTTCCACCTGAATTGCTCTCTCTCCCTGCAACACTTTGGGCTACGGGTCCAAATGATGTTGGTTGTCTTGAGATCCCACCCTATGTGGTTACCCTCAAGCCCATTGTTAAATTGCCACGCATCCCTCAATACAAAATTCCCAATGATGGTGAAAAAGCACTTTTGCTATTATTTATGATTTGGTTCAGAAGGGTGTGGTCGAGGAGACGAGGGGAAATGTGTGCAATAGTCCTGTTCTCCCGGTTCTTAAACGCACGGATCCTTCTCAGCCTCCTGTTTATCGCTTTGTTATTGATCTCCAGGAGGTTAATAAAATTATTGTACCACAGTTTCCTGTTGTTCCAGATATCACTGCCCTGTTTTATTTTTTTATTTTATAATTTTATATAGCGCTGAATCACCCCGAGGGGTATCTCTGCGCTTGAAACAGATGACTATCCAGGCCCTAGAATTAGAAAAGATGGGTTTTCAGCAGCTTTCTGAACTGTAAAAGGGGCATTTTGCCGCGAAGGTGCTGGGGAGACTGTTCCAAAAGCTCGGAGCCAAATAAGAAAAAGCTTTGCCTCCCGTGCGTGCCCTGTTAATTCTCGGAATCGAGAGAAGCCTTTTTGTACCCGATCTGAGTGAACTACCAGGAATGTAGATGTTCAGTTTCCTAGCAAGATAGGAGGGACTGAGCCTAATCAGTGCCTTAAATATCATACAGCCCATTTTAAATTCTACTCTTTTTTTAACTGGTAACCAATGCAGTTTGGACAGCAGAGGCAAAGAGGGGGTCCTAGCTGGTGACCCGTTTACCAAGCGGGCTGCGTGTTTTGAATGACCTGTAATTTACCCAGTGAGGCTACATGCGTGGAGAGTAGCAAGGCATTACGGTAATCAATCCTGCTCATGATGAGTGCCTGTATCAGGGTTTTTCTGGTGGAGATGGGGAGCAAAGGAAAGATTCTCCTAAGCAGACTCAAAATATGGTAGCAGGTGCCGACAGTAGTATTGATGTGGGTATCAAGAGTTAGTTTAAGATCAAGTTTGATACCCAGATTTTTAACCTCCTCCTTAGGGGTAGGAGCTTTACCCAACTCCTAAGGCCACCAACTAGGCGACCAGCTGATAGCCGCACCCCCAAACAACATAATCTCAGATTTTTCGGAGTTTAACTGGAGGTAGTTTGTTTTCATCCAGGAGGCGATTGCACTCATACCCTGGGAGAAAATATGTTGTATGTCAGATCTTTTTTTATCGAAGGTGAGGAGGAGTTGGGTATCATCTGCGTAAGAAATAGGATTAAACCCCAGTTCCCTCATAAGTGTAGCCAGGGGGGTCACATAGATATTAAACAAGGTAGGGCTCAAACATGAGCCCTGAGGGACACCCCTGGTGATCTGAGAGGGAGCGGAAGAGAAAGAACCTAAAGTCACAGCCTGAGTTCTATTGGTCAGAAAATCAGACAACCACTTCAATGCAAGTCCATTGATCCCAAGCCCCTGTAATCTGGACAGCAGGACTCGATGGGAAATGGTGTTGAATGCTGCTGAAAGGTCAAGCAGCACCAGAAGTGCCGCTTGACCTTGGTCCAGAGCCATCCTGATGTTGTCTGTGACTTCCACTAAAGCAGTCTCTGTGCTATATTTAGCACGAAAACCAGATTGAGAGATATCGAGTGCGCAAGTGGACTCAATAAAAGCAGATAGATGCTTATTAATAAGCTTTTCAGTAATTTTGCTCTGTAGGGGAAGCAAAGAAATCGGACGATAGTTGGTCAGTTCTTCAGGGGAAATTTTTAGATTCTTACAGATAGGGATAATTTGAGCATGTTTCCAACTTTGTGGTAGGCTGCCAGATTTCAAAGAGCTATTAATAATAGAACATATGGGCGAGGCAAGCTGATCCGCAAGTTTAAAGGTGATTTTGGCTGGAATAATGTCGAGGGGAGATCCAGATCTGGTGCATTTCAGAAGTAATTGTACTTCAGTGATGGTAATACTGGGGAAAGTAAATAGATATGGCTTTTCACTGACAGGATCGGGGGAGCTGCATCAGGGACAGGGGTGGAGGTGTTGGTAAGAGGGATTTTTTGATAGATATTTTCAATCTTTTGTATGAAGAAGGTTGAGATACTATCACATAATAATTTGGAGGATATGTCCCTAGTTTCGCAGGATTTAGGATTGGTAAAGTCGCGCACAATTTGGAAGAGCAATCTGGAATTGTTGCCTGCATGTTCCAGTATAGATGCAATGTGCATTTTGCGAAGCCATTTTAACGTTCTTGTGATAGATGGATAATGCCGCCTTATAGATGGATTTGGCTTGCTCATTATGCGAGCGTCGCCAGATACTCTCTAGCTTCTTGCAAGAGCTTTTCTCTTCACGAAGGGCAGACGAGTACCAACTAGTAGCAGAATTTTTAGGTGAGTGTGTGAGAGGTTTCAGAGGGACCACTTTGTCAAGTAATTTGATTACCCTAGAATCAAAAAGGTCAAGTAGTTGATTAACATCGCAAGACATGCTATCCCAGTCCCTCGTCAAGAAAAGCGAGGAAAGATGATTGGCCGTCAGTTTGTGCCAAGGTCTATACTGTTGAGTGGCTGAGTTATTAGTTGCAACAGGGGAATGGTCAATAGGACCAGAAAGTTGAAACTTTATTAGAGAGTGATCAGACCATGAAAGTGGATAGGTCTCACCACATTTAATATCCAATGAATTGGCGAAGATAAGATCCAAGGTATGACCTGCAATATGGGTGGGGGCAGAGTTAATTTTTACCAGACCGCAGGCTGCTAGATCTTGCAGGCATAGACTTGCATCTTGATTAGAAACGTCTTCGCTGTGGATATTAAAATCCCCAAGCAGAAGAAATTGACGTGAGGCAATTATGTGAGGGGAAATAAAGTCAAGCAACTGACTGGTAAAGTCAAGTACAGAACCAGGTGGTCTGTAGACCAATGCACCTTTCCAGCTACAATGTGCAGATAGATCCAGTCTAAAGACAAGGCATTCAAATGCTGTTGTCCCTGACTGATCCAGTATAGTAACTGTTAACTCCTCTCTATATATTACGGCTATGCCTCCTCCTATTTTCCCTAATCTGTCTCGTCTAAGTATCCAATATCCCTCCGGAATAGCTAGTGCTATGGCAGGGGTGGAAGCAGGTTTGAGCCAGGTTTCCGTGATGAAACCTATATTGGGCTTTAAATCGGTCAAAATATCCCATATATCAGGGGCATGTTTTGAGAGCGATCTAACATTAGCCAGACATAAGCTATGATACCTGCCTCGGCAGCTTGGTTTTCTGTTATCAATCTGAAAAATGCTTTCTTCAGCATCCCCATTGCTGAAGAGAGTAGGGATATTTTTGGCTGCTCTTTAGGAGGCCGAAGTTTCCGGTTCAAGCGCGCGCCCCAAGGCTATTGCGAAAGTCCCTCCATCTATAGCCAAGCTCTGAAATGCCAGCTTGATGCTTTTCCTTTGCCGCCAGGTGCTACCCTTATTCAGTATGTGGATGATTTATTGATTGCTGCTGATTCAGAGGATATTTGCAAAAACGTGACTATTGCACTATTGCGTCACTTGTCTGACCTTCACCATAAGGTTTCACCTTCTAATATGCCCGCCAAGAGGTTACCTATCTAGGTCATCTCTTGTCGAAGGAGGGAAGGCGACTGACCCCAGAACGTATTCAAGCAATTGCACAAATGTCTGTGCAATCCACACAAAGAGAAGTGCGTGCCTTTCTGGGCATTACCTCTTATTGTGGACAGTGGATTCCAAATGTTTCTTTGTTGGTTAAACCTTTGTTGGCACTCACTTTGAAAGACACACCCCAACCCCTTCCTTGGACTAATGAATGTCAGAAGAATTTTTCTGACTTACGTACTGCCCTGTGCTCTGCTCCTGTGTTGGGTTCTCCGGATTACAGTAAGCCCTTCACGCTCTATGTACATGAAAGAGAGGGTTGTGCGTTGTCAGTCTTAACACAACGATTTGGAGATAAGCAGTGGCCATGTGTCTACTTTTCGGCTACATTAGATCCAGTGGCCAAGGCATTGCCTAGTTGTCTTAAAGCTACAGCAGCAGCAGCAATTTCTATTCGTCAATCTGCTGGAGTGGTGCTTGATAACACTCTTATTGTCATGGTACCACATACAGTGGATACCTTGCTAAATAGGACAAAAACGCAGCATCTTACAAGCGCTCGCTTGTCTGGGTATGAACTGACGCTCTTGGCTAGTCATGTGCACATCAAACGATGTAACACTTTAAATCCAGCCACATTGTTACCTCTTCCAGAAGAGAAAGGTATTCAGGAACAACATGATTGTTTTCTCCGTACTGAGGAGGAGACAAAAGGTAGGATTGATTTGAAGGATATACCATTAATGGACCCGGATGGGATCCTATGGGTGGATGGTTCTTGTTTTAAACTCCCTAATGGTGAAACAACTTCAGCTTATGCTGTTACCACCTTGCATACAATCGTGGAGACAGCACGCATCAGACATAATTCAGCTCAGGCGGCTGAACTAATAGCTTTGACCAGAGCGTGTGTGTTATCTAAGGGGAAGAGAGTGAATGTATGCACCGACAGCCAGTATGCGTTTGGTGTGGCACATAGCTTTGGTCCTTTGTGGAAGGAAAGAGGATTCTTTACCTCCCACGGTACTAAAATACAGCATGGTCAGTTGGTAGCTGATCTCCTTGAGTCACTTGCTTTGCCTACCCAGATAGCAATCATAAAGTGTAGTGCGCATAGGAGGATTACTGATGATGTTGGTCGTGGGAATGCTTTTGCGGATGAGGTAGCGAAAGAAACAGCCAGAGATGCTATAAGTCGCATGTATGTTGCGGGCCCTGCAAATTGGGTCAAGGAAAAAGGAATGTGTGAGGATGCAATAGAAAGTGTGAGATCGATTCAAGCAGAGGCTACAGAGAAAGAGTTGAGTAAGTGGAAAGAGAGTACAGGAATGTTAGACGCAAAGGGATGTTGGATAGAATTGTCAGAACATCAGCGTTGGCTGTTACCAGATGCCTATGTACTGCCTGTAGTTGCTATGGCACATGGTCCAGCCCACATCAGTGCGAAAGGAATATGTAAGCTTCTGGCTCCAGTGTGGCTGAACGAAGGGATTCCAAAATGTGCAGATAATTTAGTGAAGCATTGTATCGTTTGCTTGATGCATAATCCAGGAAAGGGAACCCCAACTCCAGCAGGTCATTTTGCTCCCCCAACATATCCTTTTGAGGTGTTGCAAATTGATTATATCCACATGGAACGATGCAACAATCTCAAATATGTTTTGGTGGTGGTGTGTGCCTTCTCCAGATGGATAGAGGCATACCCCCTGAAAGATAACACTGCTTTGTCCACGGCCAAAGTTCTTCTGAAAGAATTCTTCCCTAGGTTTGGTTTGCCACGCATTGTCTGGAGTGACAATGGGAGTGAATTTGTGGGCCAAATTGTGAAAAAGGTGTGTGCCGGTCTTGGTATTCGCCAAAAATTCCATGCGGCGAACCATCCCCAATCAGCGGGTTTGGTAGAGTGCTATAACGGCACTCTCAAACTTAAGCTTGCAAAGGTACAGGCTAGCACGGGACTTGCCTGGCCCGACGCTTTACCTTTGGCTCTCCTATCCACTAGAACAGCTGTACATTCTCGTTTGGGACTCAGCCCATACGTGGTTGTTTTTGGGCGCCCGGCTAATGTTTGGGGAGTCCCTCGCCCTAAAAAGTATTCTGACATACAGTATCCAATGCTGATTGACTACTTGCATGACCTCACCACTAAATTACGTCTTCTCCACCAACAGGTTCAAAACGCTTTACCAGAGGCCTCCACAGACCCAGGTCATTCTATCCAGCCGGGAGACTGGGTCTGTGTGAAAAGTTTTCAGAGACAAATATAAAGTGAAGGTGGTCCGAGGGACAGTTTAAAGACCACGACCAGACTAAATCCCCTATCCAATGATTCATAAACCCAAAGAGTCTGGAGGTCTAGATATACAGGAGAGAGAAATGAAAAGAGAAATGCAAGGAACAAAGACCCTTTAAGTGCTCTATCGCTCGAAGGATTTCCATCAATAACCAGTGATTGGTCAGTTTCATCATCTGGATATCCAACCTTACCACCACTGCCAACCTCTCCAACATGAGGTGTTTGTTTCGGTTGGGTGTCAACCAAATGACCAATGGTGTAAAAGGGAAGGAACCGGAGAGCAACAAGGGTTCTTGTCCTGACCAAGATGTATATCACTAAATGATATAGAAGGGTGTAGTGCAAAAAAGGTGAGATAAAAAGGATTTAGAGGAAGAAGAGAATGTTTATTCAGGGTATTCCAACTAATCCATAGATTAAAAAATGGTGCAACAAAACAGCTTTAAACAAATAGGCTGCGTTAAAGTACGGTCGACATGTTTCAGCCTTAATGACCCAATGGTCAAATGGCTTTCTTCAGGACCTCATACCATGTTAGTATTGCTACTGCAACATTATTCGTGAAAAAAAGAAAAACTGTCAAATACAACCTTTGTGGTGTGTTTCCTTCCGTGTAAACGGTATATCTGTATTACCTGAATACATAGGAAAGGAAGGAGACAAGGGTTGGAAAATTACAATGACTCTATTGTACATTTCACTCTCCTGTGTTATAACAATTTAGTGTAAAAACAGCAAAATACTATAATGATTCCAGGTGCTTACCTGTTTAGCACGAGGAATATGCCTCACCTACCCGGAAAAGACTCAGGTTGACGGAGACCCCGCCCTGTGAAGTGAAGGGAATGTTGCCATATGAGGCTATTAATGAGAGAGTAAAACATACGAAACTCCCATATGTCAAAAAAGTACATTGTGGTTTAAAAGGGATCCCATTGTGGATCCAAAGGTAGGTACCCATAATTGACACTCCTCAAAAGCAAATCGCCATAGGTGGAGGGATGATGTTAAAGGTAGAAAACCGAACAGGGGTGCCCGTTCGGAGGAAGACACTGATGTACTGGTAGACTGTAATAGCGAGCAACACTAAACCGCCCCCAAACATATACAGAAACAGCAAAAATGCAGCAAAGAATCATTGCGCTGCCTAGAGAATCCTTTCGCTGTTTGAGAGAAGCTCCGGTTAAATACATGATTTCAAACATGCTCGTGATCTAGATACAAGCACTTGTTAGACTGATTCGCCTCTAGTGTCGCTCGGCATTTAAAAGTTATATTACCGAATACATAGCGCTGCTTGGGAAGTTAATTACGCTATTCAAGAACTCTTGGGAAGTTAGCCTTACAGGGCAGTAAAGAGAAGTAATGCGGCAACAGAGCGTTTACCTGTCCGTCGGTACCTCAGAGTTTTCCTGAGTCGTGTGGGAGGTAACTGGCGGACTGGGTCGCGATCCTTATGTCGTCAGTAAGGCGCGCGAAAGACTGTGTCTAGCAACCAATGCCTATCGAGTGTCATCGTTGCTCAAGGAAAAACTACCAGATGACGTATCGAAACCCGGAATTAGTAGTCCGTAGGTCAAAAACGTACATTAGGGAGTTTTGCATGTGCAGATCTGTGTCTATATTTGTTTATTAGACGCAGAGTGTTATTAGATAAGGTGTGGTGCTCGCTAGTGTCTACTGCAGTATAATAGTCGCTTAACACCCTGTGGGCTAGAAATGAGGCGTCTAATGTAAAAAAGCTGTATTGAATGTATGCAACTTTATTGAGTCAAGGGATAAAATACAATTACTCGACTCGTACGGATAATTGATTTAATCCTCAATGTGTAAGATATGTGAAATATCTATTGTTTTGTAGAAAGCAAAAAGCCTCAAAGTACTCAATATAAACCATAGTTTAAGAGGTTTTAAATAGAGCACCTTGCATACCAGCTGTATAGAATGTATAGGACTTAATGAGATCGATGAAGCGATCGCAGAAAGAGTAGGGAGAATTACTCAGTGAACGATGCCCACATGACTGGCCCACTGCGAACAGCGCTCAAAAAATAGTGGTATCTATTGGTCACAAGGGATGGCAACAGTAGATGACGTAAAATCATTTGTAAACACATGTTTTGGAAACGGTGTGTTAAAGAGAGGACCATGGGATTGCATCATTCAGACCTGAAGTGTCGCTGTGAATTTTGAAGACCCATCTTTGTTCTTTCCGGAATAGGAAGTGGGATACATCACTTACATGAGATGGTACAAAAGGTTTCTCCAGGACTGTCCATGTGAAGTCTGTGGCTTGATGGTTGGTTTCAAGAAAATGCCTTGTCAACCTAGTGTTGTTTTTCTGACATCTGAAAGTGCTTTTGTGCTCAAGCATACGTAGTCTGACTTTACGAGTAGTCATAACCACATAGCGAAACTTACATGGGCACTCAATCAGATGGATCAGATTGTCGCTGTTGCAATTCGTGAGCGTTCTTTGTTCCCAAGATGTTCTCATGCCAATGTCTATCGAATTCGAATGTTTAGTTTGTGGACAGATTGAACAAGTGCCACAAGGATGGTGTCCCTGAACTGCTGGTAAATCCCACAAAGTTCCAATTTGGCGTGGTTTGATTTGTTGTGGTCTTGTGTGCACCAATTTGTCTCTAAGATTCACACCTCTCTTTAGAGAGAAAAGAGGTAGTTGTATCTTCTCTTTACATGAGTTTAAGAGTCGCCAATGTTTTTTGACACATTTCTGGATGCCGTTGGTCAAAGTGCTAAAAGTATGGACAAAAGTTAGTCGGTCCATTGGAGGTTTTTCAATCGGAGGTTCTATCAATGCCTCTCTGTTGTTGTTAGTAGCTCGTTTGAAAGCTGTTTTAATTAGTCTTTTAGGATATTTCTTCTCCATCAGTTGTTCTGTCAGATTGCGGGCGTGCCACTGATATTTATCTGTTGTGGAACAATTGCGTCTCACGCAGAGAAATTGCCCATATGGTAGATTGTCTCTTAATGATTTAGGATGCTGACTATCATACCGCAGGAGGGAGTTACGAGCCATAGGTTTTTTGTATAGTTCGCTTTCCAAACCTGTGGGGGTTACAAAGATAGAAAGATCGAGGAAAGCCAATCTTTCTTTATGAATCTCCACTGTAAATTTCAAAAAGTCATTGCGGCTGTTCAGCCACTGTAAGAAAGCTGAAATGGAAGATAGATCCCCTCGCCACACTACAAAAATATCATCGATGTAGCGCTTCCACAGCCTAATTGAGTCGTGGAAGGGGTTGTCAGGGTTGAGTATGTACTCATGTTCAAAAGAATGCACGTATAGATTGGCCAGACTGGGTGCAAAAATGCTTCCCATGCTGGTACCTGAGACTTGAAGATATATTGTATCTTCAAACCTGAAGAAATTTTCCTTCATCGCTATATGTGCCAGTGTCATAATAATATGGACAGGAGTGATGGAATCTAGGTCTGTGTCGTTCAGAATGGAAGAAACAGTGTCAAGGGTTTTGTCTTGTGGAATGGATGTATAGAAAGATTCTACATCAAAAGATACTAGAAAATCTTTGTCAGAAGCAAATTCCACAGTTGGTAGAAGACGTAAAACATCCTTGGTATCTTGTAAGTAAGTAGCTATACTCTTTACTAATGGCCTTAGAAAGTGGTCAACAAAAGTAGACAAGGGCTCGAGTAGTGATCCTAGACCTGAGATTATAGGTCTCCCTGGTGGAGGACGTTGAATTTTGTGAACTTTAGGCATGGTATAAAAGTACGGCATCACGGGGTTTGGAGTTTGTAGGAACAGAGCTTCTTGAGAAGTGATCCACCCTTCAGCTACTGCTTCTTCAACAGCTTCTGTGATAACCTTTTTGACTCGTTCTGTTGGATCCATGTCTAGTGGTAGATAGAATCTCCTATCTTCTAGTTGTCTCCTACATTCTTGTCGGTAGCTTTTGACCTCCTGTATGACAATCGCACCACCCTTATCGGCAGGCTTGATGATGATGGTATGGTCTTGTGTAAGTGCTTTTAATGCCAATTGTTCTTTTTTCGGAAGATTACTGTATTGGTTCTTCTTCTTTTTATCTTGACACAGAGTTGTGATTTCTTCTGTGACAGCTTTTTCAAAAGTAAGGACTTGGGGAGGTACACTGTGTAATGGAGGGTTGAAGGTAGATCGTCTTTTTAATCCAGTATTAGTCTCATTCAAAGTGGTATTAGGCAAATCTTTGTTGTTAAAGAAGAAATGTAATCGTATTTTACGAAAAAATTTGGCCAGTTCACATTGTATCTGAAAGTCATCTCCTTTTGTCGTAGTTACAAAACCCAGGCCTTTGTTCAAAACAGATATTTCATCTGTGGTCAAAACTTTCTGACTAAGATTGATTATCAAGTCATCTCTGTACTCGTTCCTGGTTGTGGTTGGCTCTTCTTGGATTGGCTGCGTGTGTTCATTTGTTGGGGCATGGAGGTTGGCAGATTCCAATGCACTTGTGTTTGTCGGCCTCTTCTTCGACCCCTGGGCCTTCCTTGGCTAAATCCTAAAAAAGACTGGTAATTAGGGTCCTGTTGATTCATGAGGAACGGATTCTGTGGTGGTAACTGAAATTGTTGGGGAGGGTATTGTTGGGGGGATAACCCCAAGGTGTCGGAGGCCACCAATGTTGTACCTGGGGTATATACTGCCCTCTCCAGGTCCTCCTATTTCCTCATCCTCTATTTTGTTGTTTGTTCATTTCTGAGCCATCGGTGTCAACCACATCATCATCGGAGCTGCTCCCAGAGTATGTGGAGCCATAGCGGCGTCCTTTTCTTTTTTTTTTTTTTTTTTTGAAACCGTTTATTACAGATCTCAAGAATATACAAGTATGGGCCTACAACCTTCCGGCCGGCCGCTAGAATGACAGGAGCATATGACATACGTTCATAAACACTTGGCGTTGCAGAGAAGCATAATCAGGAGGTATCAACGTCGTGGGCCACATCAGTCAGACCCCACAATACGGTTCCATTTTATACAAACAACAAGAAAACCACACCCACAAGGCAACCAGCAATCGAAAGTAGCAGCGCGTGCTCCCCGAATGGGGGACCCCAACTATCCACAGGAGTCGAAGGAGGGGAAGGGGAACAGAGCAAGGACTGGGGGAACCCTGTGCCCGGGGCTGGGGGAAGGAGTCAGCTAAGGGGACGGGGCTGGTGAAGCAGCAGGCAGCAATGGTGGCGCGCAGATACCCCCGCGGTAGGCGTTCCAGGGGCCCCATACCTTCACCCATGTCCCAGGCTTACCCCTCGCCACATACACCACCTTTTCTCGAAACATGCACCAATCCATGTGCTCTTTCCAGGCCGACACCGCCGGGGGCTTCTGGGATCCCCACAATTGAGCAATATCACGCTTAGCTATCATGTATCCCAGAGTCACCCACCACTTCTGCGGAGCCGAGTAGTCAGTTGGTTCCCACACATTCAACAGGCATCTCCTCGCTTCAGGCAGCAGCACGACACGCGTAACCACTCGCAGGACCTCATGCACACCACGCCAGAATCGCTCTACCTTTGGGCATTCCCACAAAATATGCAGAAAGGTCGCCAAAGCACCACACCCACGCTTACACAACCCATCCGCAGCATATCCCATACGCAGAAGCCTTGGCCCCGTCATGTAGACCCGGTGGAGTATCTGAAGCTGGACGAAGCGAAGGCGAGCCGGTATGGCCACCTCCTTCGGAGAGGCCACCGCGGAGATCCAGTCCTCGTCGTCCAGCTCCAGCCCATCGGCGACCCAAGCCTCTCGGAGGCCAGTCAGCAAGCCCGAGCGGTCATTGATCAGCTTTTTGTAAATAAGTGAGATCGTGCTGTCTGGGACGTGGCCATCTAGCACTCTATCCTCCAGGGGGGAAGACTCCGGGATGGAGGCGACGTCTGGGAAGACGGAGCCCAGTGCATGACGGACCTGCAAATACCGAAAGTATTCACTGCCCTGCAGCTGAAACTCCGTCTGCAGCGTCTCAAATGTTTTAAATCCCCCCCTCGACCAGAGATCCCCCACTTTGCTGATGCCTATCGTGTCCCACTTCTCGAAGCCCTTCGAGGTCCACAGGGAGCCCAACCTCTCAGACGCGTACAACGGTGACGCCCGGGTCAAACGGTCCTTCCACCCCATAGCTGCATTAGCCGCATGCCACACTCGCACCATGACACGCGTGGGTCCCGTCAGGCGAGCGTCGGGCGCGCCAGAGTAGAGCGCTCGATTGTAGTCGCCACCGGGCAGTAGCATCTTGTCCATTTCAAATGCCGGGTTTAAAGCAGGCCCGTAGAGGCAGTGGTTAATTGCAGCTAGCTGGGAGGCCCAGTAATACCGTTTAATATCCGGGAGGGCAATCCCCAGCGGCGTCCTTTTCTGTTGAATTCTGGTGGTGTATAGGTCTCGCTGGTGTATGGATAGATCACCTCGTGCTTGAATTTGGCTAAGTCCTTCTTGAACTTTTCGATTTTTGAGGTCAAGATTGAATATTTAAGTTCTTTCTTACTTTTATTAGCCTCTTCTTGATTCTTTTTGAATAAAGCTGCTGTAACAGTGACTTTTATTTGGGCCTCTAGCACTTGTATTTCCAAAAGAATGGTATCTGCCACCCGCTTGGCTGTGCTAACTATAAGGATGAGCCAGTCACGCGTGCAGCGCCACGCTATCAGAGACCAATCTTTTAAGAAGGTTTTATCCTGTAGAAATAAGCGAGGGGCGTTGGTAACGATCAAGCCCGCCGGGGCACAATTGCCCTGTAAATATTCGGCCATGATAGCGCCATGTATCATGGTCCATGTGTGGGATTTTTTTAGGGATAGTACCTGGCTCCAATCATCTGCTGTTGAGCCTAGTGGTGCCATGGCCATGTCTAAAATACTTGGTGTATTGTCAAGTATGGATTGGTATATAGCGTCGTCATATGTTAGACCACCAAATTCTGCCATTGCTAGGGAGATCAGGGACCAATGATTGTCCTATCTCTGACAACCTAAGTGTAGAGAGCTAAAGAGGAGTGTCAGGGTACGGGGAACCAAGAGGTTAAACCAAGAAACGGAGGCTAACCACAGGTTTAGTCGCCTTAATGTGTTTAAAAAGGACCCGCAGCCATCAGCTGCACTAGAAACAAATATAAAGTGAAGGTGGTCCGAGGGACAGTTTAAAGACCACGACCAGACTAAATCCCCTATCCAATGATTCATAAACCCAAAGAGTCTGGAGGTCTAGATATACAGGAGAGAGAAATGAAAAGAGAAATGCAAGGAACAAAGACCCTTTAAGTGCTCTATCGCTCGAAGGATTTCCATCAATAACCAGTGATTGGTCAGTTTCATCATCTGGATATCCAACCTTACCACCACTGCCAACCTCTCCAACATGAGGTGTTTGTTTCGGTTGGGTGTCAACCAAATGACCAATGGTGTAAAAGGGAAGGAACCGGAGAGCAACAAGGGTTCTTGTCCTGACCAAGATGTATATCACTAAATGATATAGAAGGGTGCAGTGCAAAAAGGTGAGATAAAAAGGATTTAGAGGAAGAAGAGAATGTTTATTCAGGGTATTCCAACTAATCCATAGATTAAAAAATGGTGCAACAAAACAGCTTTAAACAAATAGGCTGCGTTAAAGTACGGTCGACATGTTTCAGCCTTAATGACCCAATGGTCAAATGGCTTTCTTCAGGACCTCATACCATGTTAGTATTGCTACTGCAACATTATTGGTGAAAAAAAGAAAAACTGTAAATTACAACCTTTGTGGTGTGTTTCCTTCCGTGTAAACGGTATATCTGTATTACCTGAATACATAGGAAAGGAAGGAGACAAGGGTTGGAAAATTACAATGACTCTATTGTACATTTCACTCTCCTGTGTTATAACAATTTCGTGTAAAAACAGCAAAACACTATAATGATTCCAGGTGCTTACCTGTTAGCACGAGGAATATGCCTCACCTACCCGGAAAAGACTCAGGTTGACGGAGGCCCCGCCCTGTGAAGTGAAGGGAATGTTGCCATATGAGGCTATTAATGAGAGAGTAAACATACGAAACTCCCATATGTCAAAAAAGTACATAGTGGTTTAAAAGGGATCCCATTGTGGATCCAAAGGTAGGTACCCATAATTGACACTCCTCAAAAGCAAATCGCCATAGGTGGAGGGATGATGTTAAAGGTAGAAAACCGAACAGGGGTGCCCGTTCGGAGGAAGACACTGATGTACTGGTAGACTGTAATAGCGAGCAACACTAAACCGCCCCCAAACATATACAGAAACAGCAAAAATGCAGCAAAGAAACATTGCGCTGCCTAGAGAATCCTTTCGCTGTTTGAGAGAAGCTCCGGTTAAATACATGATTTCAAACATGCTCGTGATCTAGATACAAGCACTTGTTAGACTGATTCGCCTCTAGTGTCGCTCGGCATTTAAAAGTTATATTACCGAATACATAGCGCTGCTTGGGAAGTTAATTACACTATTCAAGAACTCTTGGGAAGTTAGCCTTACAGGGCAGCAAAGAGAAGTAATGCGGCAACAGAGCGTTTACCTGTCCGTCGGTACCTCAGAGTTTTCCTGAGTCGTGTAGGAGGTAACTGGCGGACTGGGTCGCGGTCCTTATGTCGTCAGTAAGGCGCGCGAAAGACTGTGTCTAGCAACCAATGCCTATCGAGTGTCATCGTTGCTCAAGGAAAAACTACCAGATGACGTATCGAAACCCGGAACTAGTAGTCCGTGGGTCAAAAACGTACATTAGGGAGTTTTGCATGTGCAGATCTGTGTCTATATTTGTTTATTAGACGCAGAGTGTTATTAGATAAGGTGTGGTGCTCGCTAGTGTCTACTGCAGTATAATAGTCGCTTAACACCCTGTGGGCTAGAAATGAGGCGTCTAATGTAAAAAAGCTGTATTGAATGTATGCAACTTTATTGAGTCAAGGGATAAAATACAATTACTCGACTCGTACGGATAATTGATTTAATCCTCAATGTGTAAGATGTGTGAAATATCTATTGTTTTGTAGAAAGCAAAAAGCCTCAAAGTACTCAATATAAACCATAGTTTAAGAGGTTTTAAATAGAGCACCTTGCATACCAGCTGTATAGAATTTATAGGACTTAATGAGATCGATGAAGCGATCGCAGAAAGAGTAGGGAGAATTACTCAGTGAACGATGCCCACATGACTGGCCCACTGCGAACAGCGCTCAAAAAATAGTGGTATCTATTGGTCACAAGGGATGGCAACAGTAGATGACGTAAAATCATTTGTAAACACATGTTTTGGAAACGGTGTGTTAAAGAGAGGACCATGGGATTGCATCATTCAGACCTGAAGTGTCGCTGTGAATTTTGAAGACCCATCTTTGTTCTTTCCGGAATAGGAAGTGGGATACATCACTCACATGAGATGGTACAAAAGGTTTCTCCAGGACTTTCCATGTGAAGTCTGTGGCTTGATGGTTGGTTTCAAGAAAATGCCTTGTCAACCTTGTGGGGTTTCTTCCATTCTGAACGACACAGACCTAGATTCCATCACTCCTGTCCATTTTATTATGACACTAGCACATATAGCGATCGAAAGGAAAATTTCTTCAGGTTTGAAGATACAATATATCTTCAAGTCTCAGGTACCAGCATGGGAAGCATTTTTGCACCCAGTCTGGCCAATCTATACGTGCATTCTTTTGAACATGAGTACATACTCAACCCTGACAACCCCTTCCACGACTCAATTAGGCTGTGGAAGCGCTACATCGATGATATTTTTGTAGTGTGGCGAGGGGTTCTATCTTCCATTTCAGCTTTCTTACAGTGGCTGAACAGCCGCAATGACTTTTTGAAATTTACAGTTGAGATTCATAAAGAAAGATTGGCTTTCCTCGATCTTTCTATCTTTGTAACCCCCACAGGTTTGGAAAGCGAACTATACAAAAAACCTATGGCTCGTAACTCCCTCCTGCGGTATGATAGTCAGCATCCTAAATCATTAAGAGACAATCTACCATATGGGCAATTTCTCCGCGTGAGACGCAATTGTTCCACAACAGATAAATATCAGTGGCATGCCCGCAATCTGACAGAACAACTGATGGAGAAGAAATATCCTAAAAGACTAATTAAAACAGCTTTCAAACGAGCTACTAACAACAACAGAGAGGCATTGATAGAACCTTCGTTTGAAAAACCTCCAATGGACCGACTAGCTTTTGTCCATACTTTTAGCACTTTGACCAACGGCATCCAGAAATGTGTCAAAAAACATTGGCGACTCTTAAACTCATGTAAAGAGAAGATACAACTACCTCTTTTCTCTCTAAAGAGAGGTGTGAATCTTAGAGACAAATTGGTGCACACCAGACCACAACAAATCAAACCATGCCTAATTGGAACTTTGTGGGATTTATCAGCAGTTCAGAGACACCATCCTTGTGGCACTTGTTCAATCTGTCCACAAACTAAACATTCAAATTCGATAGACATTGGCATGAGAACATCTTGGGAACAAAGAACGTTCACGAATTGCAACAGCGACAATCTGATCTATCTGATTGAGTGCCCATGTAAGTTTCCCTATGTGGGTATGACTACTCGTAAAGTCAGACTACGTATGCTTGAGCACAAAAGCACTTTCAGATGTAAGTAAAACAACACTAGGTTGACAAGGCATTTTCTTGAAACCAACCATCAAGCCACAGACTTCACATGGACAGTCCTGGAGAAACCTTTTGTACCATCTCATGTGAGAGATGTATCCCACTTCCTATTCCGGAAAGAACAAAGATGGGTCTTCAAAATTCACAGCGACACTTCAGGTCTGAATGATACAATCCCATGGTCCTCTCTTTAACACATCGTTTCCAAAACATGTGTTTACAAATGATTTTACGTCATCTACTGTTGCCATCCCTTGTGACCAATAGATACCACTATTTTTTGAGCGTTGTTCGCAGTGGGCCAGTCATGTGGGCATCGTTCACTGAGTAATTCTCCCTACTCTTTCTGCGATCGCTTCATCGATCTCATTAAGTCCTATACATTCTATACAGCTGGTATGCAAGGTGCTCTATTTAAAACCTCTTAAACTATGGTTTATATTGAGTACTTTGAGGCTTTTTGCTTTCTACAAAACAATAGATATTTCACATATCTTACACATTGAGGATTAAATCAATTATCCGTCGAGTAATTGTATTTTATCCCTTGACTCAATAAAGTTGCATACATTCAATACAGCTTTTTTACATTAGACGCCTCATTTCTAGCCCACAGGGTGTTAAGCGACTATTATACTGCAGTAGACACTAGCGAGCACCACAGCTTATCTAATAACACTCTGCGTCTAATAAACAAATATAGACACAGATCTGCACATGCAAAACTCCCTAATGTACGTTTTTGACCCACGGACTACTAGTTCCGGGTTTCGATACGTCATCTGGTAGTTTTTCCTTGAGCAACGATGACACTCGATAGGCATTGGTTGCTAGACACAGTCTTTCGCGCGCCTTACTGACGACATAAGGACCGCGACCCAGTCCGCCAGTTACCTCCCACACGACTCAGGAAAACTCTGAGGTACCGACGGACAGGTAAACGCTCTGTTGCCGCATTACTTCTCTTTGCTGCCCTGTAAGGCTAACTTCCCAAGAGTTCTTGAATAGCGTAATTAACTTCCCAAGCAGCGCTATGTATTCGGTAATATAACTTTTAAATGCCGAGCGACACTAGAGGCGAATCAGTCAAACAAGTGCTTGTATCCAGATCGCGAGCATGTTTGAAATCATGTATTTAACCGGAGCTTCTCTCAAACAGCGAAAGGATTCTCTAGGCAGCGCAATGTTTCTTTGCTGCATTGTTGCTGTTTCTGTATATGTTTGGGGGCCGTTTAGTGTTGCTCGCTATTACAGTCTACCAGTACATCAGTGTCTTCCTCCGAACGGGCACCCCTGTTCGGTTTTCTACCTTTAACATCATCCCTCTACCTATGGCGATTTGCTTTTGAGGAGTGTCAATTATGGGTACCTACCTTTGGATCCACAATGGGATCCCTTTTAAACCACAATGTACTTTTTTGACATATGGGAGTTTCGTATGTTTTACTCTCTCATTAATAGCCTCATATGGCAACATTCCCTTCACTTCACAGGGCGGGGCCTCCGTCACCCTGAGTCTTTTCCGGGTAGGTGAGGCATATTCCTCGTGCTAAACAGGTAAGCACCTGAAATCATTATAGTGTTTTTCTGTTTTTACACGAAATTGTTATAACACAGGAGAGTGAAATGTACAATAGAGTCATTGTAATTTTCCAACCCTTGTCTCCTTCCTTTCCTATGTATTCAGGTAATACAGATATACCGTTTACACGGAAGGAAACACACCACAAAGGTTGTATTTTACAGGTTTTTTTTTTTCACGAATAATGTTGCAGTAGCAATACTAACATGGTATGAGGTCCTGAAGAAAGCCATTTGACCATTGGATCATTAAGGCTGAAACATGTCGACCGTACTTTAACGCAGCCTATTTGTTTAAAGCTGTTTTGTTGCACCATTTTTTAATCTATGGATTAGTTGGAATACCCTGAATAAACATTCTCTTCTTCCTCTAAATCCTTTTCATCTCACCTTTTTGCACTGCACCCTTCTATATCATTTAGTGATATACATCTTGTTCAGGACAAGAACCCTTGTTGCTCTCCGGTTCCTTCCCTTTAACACCACTGGTCATTTGGTTGACACCCAACCGAAACAAACACCTCATGTTGGAGAGGTTGGCAGTGGTGGTAAGGTTGGATATCCAGATGATGAAACTGACCAATCACTGGTTATTGATGGAAATCCTTCGAGCGATAGAGCACTTAAAGGGTCTTTGTTCCTTGCATTTCTCTTTTCATTTCTCTCTCCTGTATATCTAGACCTCCAGACTCTTTGGGTTTATGAAAAAGTTTCAGAGGACAAGGAATTTGGAACTTCGTTGGAAGGCGCCTCGACAGGTTCTTCTAGTAACACGTACAGCAGTGAAAATCGAGGGGAAAAAGAACTGGATCCATGGCGTGCACTGCAAAAAGGTGCCCTTGCCCTTGCCTTTTGACTAGTGGGTCCATAAGGGTGTAGGTGATTTTAAAGGCGAAAAGGTCCCTCGGTTTGTACCTTTCAGTAGTGCACACCTAGATGGAGCTTGGTATGAAATAGAAGATGACGACGTTTTGCAAGCAGCAGTACCGCCACATCTCCGATTGAACACTACAGATCCACAGACACTATTTCAGGACCAAACTGTACTGAACAGAACTCGATATAATTTAAGGCCTAGACTGATCAAGGACACCTGAGATTTTCATCTTTTTCGTGACATGTATCATCTGTCCAGGTTGCAGGGTCATGGTAGAAGTCTTGATTTGTGACCTGTATAGTGGCTAGGCAGGACTTGCAGTGTCATAGGACGGCTAATAATCACAGCCAAGTGAGTAAGGAAGATTGCCGTGAGCAATGATTTTAGAGGATGGATGTCAAATTGGGAAAGAATAATAAGAAGGAAGAGATGAGAAAGAAATATTGTAAATTTGTGTACAGTCAATGTGGCATAGCATTGTGTGTTCTTATGTTTTCTAGTATCTTATTGGCTTGTATAGGTTGGATTGTTCATGTTATGCAGCACAAATCTTTTCCTACTTCTATTTCCTTGCCTTTTCATTCTACTATCTCCCCACATCAATTATATATGCTTCCCCAACATGATCTAATCAGGAGAACAGATTATTTTAACAATTCGTTTGTCCAGTTGTTGCACCAACACCAATTGGTAGTCAACACATCCGACTGTTGGGTGTGTGGGACTTATGCCTCATACCACAGAAAAAGGGATGCCATATTTAGCCCTTCCATTTTCTTATGAAGGTTCCGCTTGGGCCTATTTTGTGATGTTTTCAAATGCATATCAGAACCGATTTAGACGTCCAGCTGGTTCATATGGTAGTGGACAAGATTTTAGTCATAGTTCTCTGATAAAAGGAATAGTGGCTATGGCTAGAATTGTGGAGAATAGTAGGATTCCTGTTGGTGAGAAACGGGCATACGATGCTTGGAACGTGACTCGTTACGCTACTAGCCTTACAGATAGAGTTAAACAGGAAAAATCTCCACCAATTTGGACTGTGCCTCATCGAGGTAACTTTTGTTTACAAATGAATGGCCAGACTACTGACACTGGACAAGAAAAAAGTGTTTGTTCCTATACATACATTCACACATCTCAGAATTCACCACCGTTAGTACCATCCCAGGGCACGTATTTTGTCTGCCATGATAGAGCGTATACGTGGCTACCGACGGATTTTTCAGGAACAGGCTATGTAACCTTTCTTCTCCCTCCTACATACACTGCTCCTTCGGGACATCACAGAAACAGATATGGCAGAGGGATTATTGATTCTAAGGACACGGCAGGACAAGAGGGAGGTGATTTCCTTAAAGGATTTCTCCCTTTTTGGGCCCAATGGCCAACAGTAGAAACATGAGACAATTGGTTCGTGTTGTTGAGACCACCATAGATGTCACTGTGGGAGCCTTGAGTAGTCTCACAGCTGAACTTCAGGCGGATCGTCTCATGACATTACAGAACCGGATTGCTCTGGATGTTATTCTTGCGGATCGTGGTGGAGTCTGTAAATTGATCGGATCTAGCTGTTGCATTTATATACCTGACGATGCCCCTACGGTATACCAAGCCATCTCCAAATTACATGTGATCTCCGAGTCGATTCATCAGGACGAAGGAGATTGGTCTTTAGTGGAATGGTTTTGGGGATTACTGTCCAAATGGGGATGGAAGGTATTAACATTCCTTGGAGTGGTTTTGGCCATCATTTTTTCCTGTTGTCTCTGTATGCAGTGTGGCCCCGCCATCTGTAATCTTTGTGCCACTATGTGTGTCCCAAAGCCTGTGCCACGGAAGACGGAGAGCATTAAAATGATGTTGCAGCAACAGCTTGATGACCTCATGGCCATTGACATCGACTCAGATTAAAATGAGTCTGTGTGTCTTGCCTGAGTAATGGCAAAAGGAGGGTCTGAGGTAATTCAGTTTCCGATCCCGTTCGTATTTAGCCACCATTTTGTGTCATTCCGCCATTTTGTGTTGCCCTCACTCAGGTGGCACGGTGAACGAAGTGTTGTTTTCCCTCATCCTACTGCAACGTGTCAAATAACCTCCTGCCTCCGTTTATAGCTGGTGTCAGGGTCCGGCCGACTCCACTAATCCTCATCTGGTCTGACTGATCCCTGTTTCAACTATCTGTTGGTTCGCACCATTCTTTCCTGACTTTATCTTATCCTCTGGCCTTCGCTATTCTTTACTCGTATTCTCTCATTTCACAACTGTCATCCGGGGCATACAAATGTGTCCTGCCACCTGCAAGTCGACTTATAAACACTACCACTGATTAACTTGTGGGGAAGGGTGACAAACACAGTTGGGAGAGAGGCTTTCTTGAGTTACTTAATATCTTGTTTTCACACTCTTCTCATTGGTTAACCCTGTATGCATTGGGAGTGTTCTTTGTGAATATGTGTGTTATAAAAGATTGTGCGCCACGAAGTAAAGGGGCAGTCTTCTGAGAACATACCGAGTGTACTTCTGGGACAACTGTACTTAGCTGCAGCTAATAAACCTTATCTTCTATGCCTAACGGATTGTCCCGTGTCTCTGTTCGACAAAGCAGGTGAACTCAGGAGATTAAGGCGTACCCTGCGCTGCCAGGCCCATAAGGTTCTGGTTCTTCACACAGTGCCAACATGTTCAATAGCACATCATTGTGCACACGATGCCAATGTTCAATTTACTCCACTTATGGCTACACATGCCATGTTTGTGTGTGTGTAACATAGATTTGCCCCTACCCACTCACATGTCACTTAAGGATTTGATGTTGGTGTAGGCAGGACAGTGTAGTCCTGGACTGTACAATGTGTACACATGTCAATGTGTTGAGGTCCAGTGACAATCACATCAATGCTCGTCTTGATGAATAATGATCTATTTAGCATTGCCTCTCATGTCTGCTCATGAACACATTCGTCATTCCAGAGCCGACTGTGGTCATTGTGTGGTGGATGTGTGCCAGCTTGTAATGACGCATTAAGGTGTGACCGGTACAGCAGCTAGGTATGAGACAGTGGTTTTGATTAGTTATACATATGCTGGATGCTAGACTCCCAGGTGTGCACATGTGTACTGTGGCCATATCCCTATTTGCAATCACATTGCCCAAGGTGGTGTTTGAGATACTTGTCTTGTGTAAGTTAACACGTGTGCCCTTTGTGTAGCTGAAGGTGTCCCTCCATGTAAGCTGGTCCGTTAGTCACTATAGATGTCAGTCATTGTTGTCGTTGTGTCAGCCAGAACGTGATATGATGTGCACATCTCATGATGTATTGCATTGACATGTGTCCACTATCATCTCCACTAGGAGGAGGCCAAATTTGACTCGTCACTTGATGGTGCTGGAGGACATGGAGGATGTTGCAATCATACGGAAATGCCGCCTGGACAGAGCCACCCTGAAAACCCTTTGTGATCTGTTGGAGCCCCACCTGCAGCCACGCAGGACATATCCAACAGCTTTCACCCCTACTTATAAGGTGATGGCAGCCCTACATTTTTTTGCCACTGGATCGTTCCAGGAGACTGTGGCCAGCGCTGATGGGATGTCACAACCGATGTTCAGCATGGTGCTGCGTGATGTACTGTCCGCCATGATGCTATACAAGGACAGATACATCCATTTCCCCAGGGGTGTTGAATTGCCAGCTGTGAAGGGAGACTTCTATCCCCTTGGACACATCCCCAATGATGTTTGGGCCATTGATTGCACCCATGTTGGTCTTGTGCCACCACAGGCAAGTGAGCACATTTACCGCAATTGCAACCATTACCACTCCATCAATGTGCAGGTGGTGTGCCTGGCAGGTATGACCATCTCGCAGGTGAGTGCCAAATTCCCAGGATCGGCCCATGACTCCTACATCCTGCGGAACAGCATAGTGCCCCAGCTGATGGCTAATCTTCTTCCCGAGTGTGCATAGATTGTGGGTGAGTGTGCCTAGTCGTGTGGTGGGCTGTGTGTGTGACCTGCTGCCCTGAGCCTCTGTGACATTGCAATGTCTATTTGTGTTTGTCATACCTAGGTGACTCTGCATATCCTAACCATCCCTGGTTGCTGAGCCCACTGCGGAATCCCAGGTCCCTGGCTGAAGTCTGCTACAATGAGGCCCTGGGAGGACACGTCGTGTGGTGGAGCGTACTTTTGGCCTGCTCAAGTCACGTTTCCGGTGCCTGGACAAGATCGGAGGTGCACCGGCATACTCGTCCAGGAAGGTGTGTCAGATTGTTGTAGCATGCTGCATGCTCCACAACCTAGCCATTCGCAAGGAGATTCCCCTGCTCCTCGATGATGGTGAGGACCCAAGACCCTAGCCTGCAAACCAAGCCGTGTCCAGTGATGGGGACAGTGGAGAGGAGAAGGTGTTGACCTGCATGAATAGCTCATCACCCGCGACTTCACTTGACGGTGGGTGTCAATGTGCAACATACCTATTGTCTGATGATATTGCTGTTGTCGTGAAGGGGCATGTGAGAATTGCAGCATCAGCCAGCTGTAGACTTAGTGGTGGTTGGAAATGTTTCTAGGACATGTCATTTGGGAACATCAACAGGACGTGTATGTTGACACTTGGTGGCCATTGTGACAGGTGCATGTTGGGTTATCCTGGTGTTAGGGCTTGTGTGATGTCTGTGATGCCACCCCCAGACCAGTGACAGTTGTTCTGTTTTGTTTACCTAGGTACCTTCGACTTGTCCTTGCCTACATACAGCCCATGATCCTGGTACATTGTGATCATGTTGAAGACTGTACACCCTGCAATAAAGACGGAGCAGACACAACAACATGTGTGTGAGGATATTTTATTTACTATGGTGAGATGCGAAGGGGGTGTACATTTCCATTGAAGGGTAGGGTGGAGCAGTGAGTTGACAGTTGTGGTAGATGAGATAGTCGAGTAGTCACCACATTGCTGTGGTGACCCAGTTCAACAGACAATGCCATTCACAAGGCAGTGGGGGGAAGGACAGTCCAAAGAATCAATGCAGTGGTGGAGAGGGTTGCCATCATGGCTGGCTCTGTGACTGGCGTCTGGCAGGTGCTTGTCCTCCAGATACTCCCAGGGTCTCCTTGGGATGGCCCCTTTGTCGTTTGACACAGGGGCCCTGCTCCAGGGCCGGTGGGGTCTGAGGACTCACCCCTCTCTGTGGGTGCAGGGGAGGATGGTGAACTGTCATTGTGAAGCCCACCAGAGGGAGGTGGAGGTGTTGTCTGTGGCACATGCCTGTCCCTCAGAAACGCCACTTGCTGGCCCAGGAGGTCCACGATTTGTCCCATGCGGGTGTCGATGGACCTCATCAGCAGGATGAGCTCGTGCAACAGATCGTCCGATAGGCCCTTTCGTCCCTGGGCCTGTTCGTATGCACCCAGGACTCTGGTGATGTGTTCCAGGGAGTGGGTCCCAGCCTGCTGGTGTCCCTGGGTCACCCTGTCCCTCCCACCTGCCCTTCTGCCACGGACCTGTTGCCTCACCATTGTGGGCACCAGCATCCTCTCCCTGCCCTCCTCCATCAGTGGTGTGTGCTGGGCATCCTCTGGGACAGGGAGGGTGTTGCAGGCAGCACTGGTGGTGGTGGTGGCGGTGGCCGCACAGGCCGTGACAGCAGGGGTCTGCTGTGGAGTTGTTGCCACAGATGTGGTGGGGGGACGATGGGGTTCTGGGACCTGTTGCTCCCTGGCACACCAGATGGGCCGGCCTCAAGCTCATCGTCCATGGAATCCGGTGAGTCAACATCCGATAGTCCTTGTACCGGGGGTGGAGACTGGCTCTGCAGGTTGCTGGTGTTGTCCTCGGCAGGGAGTTCTTGGTCACCTGTGGGTCAGATGTGAAATGGTCATTGCAGTGCACCCGGCAAGCTTTGTGTTAGCTGTGTGTCATTCACTTTTTGTACACTGCACAATTGACATATCATCACATTGTTGACTATGTGCACTACTGTGCTTCCTGACATGATGCAGTAGTACAAGAATTACTTGTCCATGGTGTGAGGTGTCAAGGCATACCATGCAAACCGTGCACAATTAAGGTTTACATGGACTTGTTGCCATCTAGGGCCTGGCACAACCAGTGATAATTGAGGAATCATATTTTATTTGTCTGACCTAGCCGACGTCACATCTGGCCATGGACTGGCCATTGTCATCGCCTGCATCCCTTTGTCCTGTCATGTGCATATCTTGATTTGTGCCACCACACATGCTTTCATATTTTTCAAATGGTCCTTGTTGCACTTGCCCCATGGTGATGCACATGTAACTAATTGCTGTGCATGATTTTGCCCTGACTTTCTTCTACTTGTGCATTGTTGTGTCACACTTTGGTGGTTGTGACAGTTTCCTTAGCTTACCTGTGTGCACACTGTGCTTGGCAATGGGGTAGGTATGCCTCTTTGTGCAATGAGAGGGCTGATGTTGTCATATGTCACCATTTAATTTGTGAAAAATGGGTGGGTGCACGTACTGGCTACCTACCTGTAAGTTTGTTTGTACTGCAATGGCTTTCAACTGCTCCTGGGTGGGGTGGGGGAGGGCTCCATCCTGCTGAGGTGTGGGACAGAGGGAATGTTGGGAGTAGTAGTGCAGCCCTCCCAGCCACAAACACCCTCCCAGGGAAGATGGCTACCTACCTGTCAGTTTGATGAGGGTTGTGTAATGGCTGGCACATGTTTCTGGGTGGGGTGGTGGGAGGGCTCCATCTTGCTAGGCTGTGGGACAGGGGGCATGGTGGGATTAGTGGTGCAGGCCCACCACCCCCAGACACCCTCATTGTGAAGATGGCTACATACCTGTAAGTTTGTTTGGTGTACTGCAATGGCTTCCAACTGCTCCTGGGTGGGGTGGGTGAGGGCTCCATCCTGCTTAGGTGTGGGACACAGGGAATGTTGGGAGTAGTAGTGCAGCCTTCCCAGCCACAAACACCCTCCCAGGGAAGATGGCTACCTACCTGTAAGTTTGATGAAGGTTGTGTAATGGCTGACACATGCTTCTGGGTGGGGTGGGGGAGGGCTCCATCCTGCTGAAGTGTGGGACACATGGAATGTTGGGAGTAGTAGTGCAGCCCTCCCAGCCACAACAAACACCCTCCCAGGGAAGATGGCTACCTACCTGTAAGTTTGATGAGGGTTGTGTAATGGATGACACATGCTTCTGGGTGGGGTGGTGGGAGGGCTCCATCTTGCTAGGCTGTGGGAAAGGGGGCATGGTGGGAGTAATGGTGCAGGCCCCCCACCCCAGACACCCTCATTGTGAAGATGGCTACCTACCTGTAAGTTTGTTTGGTGTACTGCAATGGCTTCCAACTGCTCCTGGGTGGGGTGGGGGAGGGATCCATCCTGCTCAGGTGTAGGCCAGGTGGCCTGGTGGTTGTTGTAGTGCTGTCTGCCTGTACACATGCCCCATGGTTATGTTGTTAGCTATGTTTGGGGTGAATGGGAGTGGGTGAATGTTGGATCTGTGAGCCATGTTTTTGTGAGTGTGTGGTGCAGATGGATGGTATGTGTCCTAGGTGGTGTAGCTTTTTAATTGTGCAAGGCAGTACATTGCAGAGTGGTGGTAGTCATTTGTTTGTACTTACCAGCCCCCACTCTTGGGCTACTCCTGTGAGACTCTCTGGATGCAGTATGGCAAGCACCTTCTCCTCCCATTGTGTGAATGGTTTTGTTTGGTGGAATGGGAGGGCCACCGCCAGTCCTCTGAGCCAGCTCACGGTTCTTCCTCCTCCTCTCCTTGACCGCCCTCTTCAGATCATGCCAACGCTTCATGATCTCCTTTTTTGATCTTGGGGTGGTCCCTACGGCAATGACCATTTGGACTATCCTAGCCCACATTTGTGTCCTTGTGGCTAATGGTGTTTGTTGGACCAGGGTACCAAAAAGCTGTGGTTCCACTCTGACTATCTCATCTACCATGACTTTCAACTCACTCTCAGTGAATTTGGCTATTTTCTGTGTGTCCATGGTGCGTGGTGTGCAAAGTGATTGTGGGTGCAGGAGTGTGAGTGGTGGTTGTGGTTGTGCTGTGTATGGTGTGCATTGTGCAGGGGGGTTAGTTGTGCTGGTGTGGAGTTGGTGGTGGTGCTGTGTGTGGTGTGGCTGGTGACGTTGTGTCCTTTGCCTCTCCTGTCAGCTGGGGTATGAATCCCTTCTCACCTGGAGTTTTGCAAGGGATTGGGGTCAGGGATGGGGCTGGTTTTATACTCAGCTATGTAGGTGTGTCCAATTGGGGTGTTGCTGACAGGTGTGTTGTCCTTGGATTTGTATTTTTCGTTTTGTCATGTGGTTGTGTTATTGGGGTGTGTTTTGTGTATTTGGGAGGCATGGCTAGTTTTCTGTGTGCACTTTTTGGCCTTCATGTGGGGTTTTGGCTTCGTCTGCCATATTTTTTATGGTTCTTCCGCCGCGGTGGCTGTGCTGGCTCTCCCATTCATCCCATTGTGTGACCACGGCGGCCAGAGACGGTGGTACGTACTGCGGGACCGTCAGGGATATACTAATTTCCGGTGCGGTGTCTCCGGTATACTTGCGGCGGGTTGTTGTTTTTCTGCCGCGATTCCGACTGCCGCGGATGGATTTTGCTACAAACCAAAACTGGGTCCTGGCTCAAAAAGCTCAGCTGGACTGAGCCCAATTAACAGAAAAAACAGAACATACTGTCCAGGCTGAGAATCACTACAACCAATCCCTTTTTATAACTCCTATCATGAGAAGTAAAACATGAAAGGAGGGCTTTATGAATTTCCTTTTGCTTAGAAGAACATTTATTGTTTGTTTCTCATTTTTCTCTTTTTGTGCATTCAACAATTGTTCATTGCACATTCACATTTTACAAAAAACATCATGGTATATATACAAATGTATTAAACAACACTACACGATAGTCTTGATCCCCTGTGTAGAGGTTTCAAACTACATTCATTCATCAAACATTCATGGCCGATTCATTCATACACACACTCGACATACACTGAACAAAGCGGTCCTAATGACACCTCTCCTTTTAGAAAAAATTCACTAACATACTCTATATATGTCATAATACTTTTTCTTTTTTTATACAATGAAAATCCAAAAGAACGTTTTTAGTAGGAGCCTCTCAAATGGGTGCAAAAAGGACCAATCTGGTCGACGCGTTTCGAACCTCTATCTTTTGAGGTTCTCTTCAGGACCAACCAATTTCTTAGAAAAGTGAGTAAATGAGGAACCTTAACTATCCGTGACTCATCCAGCTCGCCCTGGGGCCTTTGAAGTGAATCTGTTATCGTGATGGTTCTGTCAGTGATGCTTCAGGAAGCACTGAGCTCAGCTAACGGAGCCGCGAAACGCTGGAGGAGTGAAGTTATCTCGATGCCGGCACGGGATTTCAACGTGACACGATTACGCAAACTTACATAGGTAGAAAAGAAGTTCGTCCTCCAAGGTAGCCGGCTAAGGAGACAGCCGTCTCACAATTGGGACTCGGCTGTCCCATCACGATAACAGATTCACTTTGTTCAGTGTATGTCGAGTGTGTGTATGAATGAATCGGCCATGAATGTTTGATGAATGAATGTAGTTTGAAACCTCTACACAGGGGATCAAGACTATCGTGTAGTGTTGTTTAATACATTTGTATATATACCATGATGTTTTTTGTAAAATGTGAATGTGCAATGAACAATTGTTGAACGCACAAAAAGAGAAAAATGAGAAACAAACAATAAATGTTCTTCTAAGCAAAAGGAAATTCATAAAGCCCTCCTTTCATGTTTTACTTCTCATGATAGGAGTTATAAAAAGGGATTGGTTGTAGTGATTCTCAGCCTGGACAGTATGTTCTGTTTTTTCTGCGGATGGATTTTGGCCATCTCTGCCTGCTACGGGCGTTTTTTCTTGGCCTCGTACCGCCGCAGTTGGATTTTTTGAGTGGTTAATCCTAATTTGGCCGCAGGTTTTCCCACGGTGCAGGCGGGCAGTTGTTTTCCGCTTAAATGGCGGTCGGGTGCTTTTCCACCCGCCATCCTAATGGGCCTCCTAGTGTGCCATGGTATAAACCGGTAATGCTCCGGAAGTGGAAGCGCAGTGTGCCATGGTAAACACACCGGTAATGCTCCAAAAGTTGAAGCATAGTGTGCCATGGTATACACACCGGTAATGCTCCAGAAGTGGAAGTGTAGTGTGCCATGGTATACACACCGAAAGTACTCCGGAATTAAAAGTCTAAAGTACCATAGTATACACTGGTAATGCTCTGGAATTGTAGGCGTAGTGTCCATGGTATACACATCGATAATGCTCTGGAAGTGGAAGCATAGTATGCCATGGTATACTCACCGTAATGCTCCAGGAACTGGAAGTATAGTGTGCCATGCTAAACACACCAGTAATGCTCTGGAAGTGGAGCGTTTCCAGTAATCGGAAGGGGAAGCGTAGTGTGCTATGGTATACACACCAGTAATTCTTTAGAAGCATAGTGTGCCATGGTAAACACACAGTAATGCTCCAGAAGTGGAAACGTGATGTGCCATGATAAACACAATGATAACACTTCAAAAATGGAAATGTAGTGTGCCATGGTAAACACACCGGTAATGTTCCGGAAGTGGAAGCGTAATGGCCATGGTAAACACACGGGTAATGCCCCAAACGTAGAAGCGTAGTGTGCCATGGAATACAAAATGGTAAATCTCTGGAAGTGGAAGCGTAGTGTCCATGGTATACACACTGGAAATGCTCCGGAAGTGGAAGCGTAGTGTGCCATGGTATATATACCGATAATGCTCCGGAAGAGGACGTGTTGTGTCCATGGTTTACACATGGGTAATGCTCCGGCAGTAAAAGCCTAGTGTGCCATGGTATACGCACCAGTAATGCTCCGGAAGTGATAGCGTAGTGTGCCATGGTATACACATCGGTAAAGCTACGGAATTGGGAGCATAGTGTCCATGGTATACACACCGGTAATGCTCCGGAAGTGCGGCGGTCTGCTAAGCTGACATGACTATGCCTGCATTGCAGGCGTGCGCTGCCTTTTTAGACTACGACTTTTAATTAAATAACGTGCTTGCAATCAAATAAAACAATGGGAGATAGTGTGACAAATTAAAAAGTGCGAGAAACAAATAAATGAGTAAACATGAAAAAGAACCACAGACAACTGTGGAAGACAAGCACGCGCGGCCGCGAAATTGAAAGCGACCACTCTATGTTTAATTTGTAACATGATCCATGACAAGGGAGGAATGCAACTGACAGCCTGTGTGTCGCTGCTCTCACCCGACAGCTGGAGGAAGTGAACACTTAGAGAAAAGGTGTGACATGCACCCGCCTTTAGCCAATTGCGTGCTGTCAGTTTTTGAAAGCCACAAGAAAAGCCCAATAGAATGTGTGGAAGTTGAAAAACCACACAGAAAAGTTTCGGGGAAGTCTGGAGTGATTCCAAGAGGCCTCCCAATGGAGCGGCGCATGCGCGCTGTGCTAGGCTCGCCCTAAAAAACATAGAAATTTGCTAAAAATACAAAGTTACAGGGACATTATAGTTAGGAAATGGAATTTGAAAAACCTTTGAAATTCACTTTAAAAACCAAAGGTTACAGGGATGTTACAACTCGATTTTTATTTTTAAACCTGAGAAATTGACTGGAAAAAAACAAAGGTTACAGGGACGTTATAGTTAGGCTCAGATTTTACTTGTACAAAACCAGTGAAATTAAGCAGTTATAGTTACCTGAGCTGACTATAGCTTATGCCCCTGCAATGCACTGCTTATGACCTCACATATTAAATCACTCATGACATGGTCAGTGACATCACTGATGACATCTCAAATTACATCACTGATGACATCCACAGAACCACTCACACAACCACTCACACCCCCAAACAACATCTCGTATCCCTACTCACACACCCACACAACCACTCACATACCGATTCACAGACCCATACCAGTACTCATATGCCCGGTCCTTAGAGGCGCTCACATACCCACTCACTCATTCATACAGCCACTCACACAACCATTCACTCACCCATACAGCCACTCATCCAACCAGTCACTCACCCATACACCCAGTCACATGACCATTCACTCACATACAGCTACTCACACACCCACTTATTTACTTACCCAGTCACTTACACACCCCCTCACTCACCCAGTCAACCTCTCACACGGCCACTCATTCATCCATATAAACACTCACCCACACAACCACTTACATATCCATACAAGCACTCACACATCTGCTCAGTCACCCATACAGGCATTCACACATATACTCACCAATACAGCGACTCACACACCAACACACATCACCAAACACCCACTCAGTCACTCACTCACAAACACAGTCACTCAGACAGCATCTCACTCACCCACACAACTACTCACAAACCCACCTATACACCCATAGAGCTACTTACACACAAGAAAGAAAATCACACAGCCACTCACATAATATATGTTAGTAGTATCGCTGAGTAGTAGTGCACCTAATGTGCAAATTTACTTTTTGTAGTAGGTCATAAACACTGAAAACACTTAGGGCCCGATTCACAGAACTAACTTAAGACAAAATCCTAAACTTACTACTTTTGGTATTCACAGAAGTTAGGATTTTGTCTTAAGACAAACTTAAGACAAACTTAAGACAGACTTAAGACAGACTTAAGACAGACTTAAGACAAACTTAAGACAGACTTAAGACAGACTTAAGACAAACTTAAGACAAACTTAAGACAGACTTAAGACAGACTTAAGTTAGGATTTTGTCTTAAGTCTGTCTTAAGTCTGTCTTAAGTTTGTCTTAAGTTTGTCTTAAGTCTGTCTTAAGTCTGTCTTAAGTCTGTCTTAAGTCTGTCTTAAGTTTGTCTTAAGTGTGTCTTAAGTTTGTCTTAAGACAAACTTAAGACAAAATCCTAACTTCTGTGAATACCAAAAGTCGTAAGTTTAGGATTTTATCTTAAGTTAGTTCTGTGAATCGGCCCCACTCACTCACTTGATGATGTCATCAGTGATGTCACTGACCATGTCATGAGTGATGTAATATGTGAGATTATAAGCAGTGCATTGTGGGGGCGTAACTTATAATTAGCTCCGGTAACTATAACTGCTGAGTTTCACTGGTTTTGTACAAATGAAATCTGAGCCTAACTATAACATCCCTTTAACCTTTGTTTTTTTCAGAGAATATATATCAAGAGATTGTCAGGCTCTATAACCACTACTAACAGTCCATGTAATTTTATTCCTGCCAAGGGGACCGCTGATTAAAACATCTCATCTTCCAGTACCCCTTAGGTAGTTTTAGTTCACTTTATTTCACCACTTCACCCTCCCCACACACCCGCACTCATCATCATGGCTATATACAAAAGATCTCCACCAAAGAGCCTCACAAGGAGCTAAGCCAGATAATGAAGTATGACACCACATGGGTGTGTGAGGGCACAACCTTCCAAGAAGGAAGAGTCCATCACTCCCAACATAGTCCAACCAGACATCTCTTTCTCAGGAACAGTTACCCTCCTTGTGCACTAATATTCCTTCTTGGGAGCAAGGGTACTGGACATTTTAATAGCTCCCTGTCCCCTTCTCTTATGTGATTGATGAGGCTGTGTATTGACATCAATATCTTATAAGCAGCAGTTATACTTAGAGCATTTATCGTCAGGTACATATCCACAGCATCAATTAGCAGTGCATTTGGCTCCCAAGATCTGTATAGGAGGGAGAGCCATATGTTGAGTGACATACATTATCCAACACATAGTAAACCAATGTAATCATAATTCAGTTTAAAAATCACTGTATCAAAGAAGATTCCTTCCAGTAATCGGTTGTGGTATTTTTTCAAAATGGCACGCCATAGGGTAACTCCTATCACAATTCCTTATAGCCCTCATGTGTTGCAGTATCCTAATCCTCAATCTATTGCTCGTACTACGAATGCAAAGTTTATCACAGTCACACTTCAGTGAATAAACAACATGATCGATGTCACACGATATACTGTCCTAGATTGTAACACTGCGACCATATAGATTCAATACGTTTTCAGATTTACTCCATACTGGAAGGCTTTACACAAATTACATTTTATGAAGTCATTCATTTTGTCTGACAGCCAGTTTCTTTCTTTTCCAGGATCATAAAAATGTTGGGTAAGAATGTCCCCCAAAGATCTAATTTTTTTAGATGTTATTCCGGAACCTAAACCAACAACTTCTTTAAAGTGTTCGTCTTTTTCCAGTATATGCCAACTTTTTTGTAAAATTATTTTAATACTAGATTGAGCAGGATGAAATTCCAGGAAAAATCCTTTTCACTTTACTGTTTTTCTTAGTTGTTTCAGTATTAGTTGATACAGTAGTTGTTCCCTTGTTGTTTTTTACCAACCCTCTCCTTGGCTTTCTTTAGTACATTGGGCGGATAACCTCGATGAGAAAATCTTTTGATCATTTTGGTTACTTTATACTCCTCCCTTGTTGAATAAATCATTTTTGCATTTGGCGATATGGAATGTTCCATTTTAATACAGCTGGACGGCCACTATTGGCATGAATGATCGAATTTGTGGCTCTGGATTTTCTGTGTATTTTTGTTATTAGTTTGTTATCCATAACTTCAAGCTCTATGTCCAAAAACGTGCAGTGGATTTTGATGATCGCAGATGTTAGTTGGAAATTTACTTCATTGGAATTTAATTGCTTTATGAACCTGTCTAATTATGATCTTTCTCCTTCCCATAAAATAAACAGATGCTCAATGATTCGAGTCCACAGCACAACATTCTCCATATGTTCATTACTCTCATCAGCCCAGACCACCTCCTTCTTCCCCACCCCGTGAAAAAATTCACATAGGTGGGGGTGAAGGAGGTGCCCATAGCTGTGCCTTGTTTTTGCAGATAATATTTGCTGTTGAATATGAACACATTGTGCATGAGATAGTCACTCAACATGTCAATTATTATTTTTGTTTGTTTCAAGTACTCAATTGATTTAACATATTTGTATGTTTCTATTCTAGCATTGATAAAATTTGGTGGTGTTGAGGGGCAAAATGTGTGTCCCAAATTGAATACTCTCTCTTGAATTGGGGTCAGTTGTACTTTGAAACAGTTATGACCAATAGTTTTCTTGCCCCAAATTCTCAGTGTTCTCTTCATCTCCAATAAGGGGTCTTACTTCCTGCTTTTGTTCTTCCTCTTTGCTGTTGCCCCTCCTTGTCCTGCATTTTCTTTTTTACAGTTCCTTTGTGTTTCTGCCTCCCCATCATTGTTGTGTGGTCATGCTGATGAGTCCTAATTCTCTGTGAAAATCCACTATTTCCATGAAACCCTCTTCCACAGTTAAGCCTTTTTCAGAGCTGACCTCCCTCTTACTGGCCCTTTCGGTGGTTGGTCTGTCCATCTTAACCTTCTTCTTGAGATGGTCACATTTGTTTGCCAAAGTGTAATGCAGCAAACTGACAGTCAAGTTGGTCCCTGGAGAATTTCTTTGCTTTTCTCTCCATCATTTCTTCATCTTTGCTCCGTAAGTTCTTTTCCATCTTAGTCAATAAGTCTTTTACCCTAACATCATCCTTATATTTTTCCAGTTCCCTCATGACTGCTTCAACTACCGAGGTCTGTTCCTTTTCCTTCTTTTGGCATGCTTGACCAGTGTGTGCATCAGTCTCACTGAGCACTCCTCTGTGTTTTCACACCATTTCTTGACAAGATCATCGTCCATATCATTATATGTGGGAAATAAATTATTTGCAGGCCTCTGGCTACTCTTTTGCACTCCAGGTATCTTGTTAGAGATGTTATCTCCTACCACTGTTTTGATTCTATTCTGCGTGTTTTTTCCAAGTCTTTCACTAGTTGTGCAGTTGTTTTGTTCCTTGGTTCCTGTCCCCAGTCACCATGTCCCCCACTCTTGTTTCACTGAATGTGCATTCTGCTGCTAATTTCTGCATAGCTTGTTTCCCCTCCATGACTTAAGAGGTATGCAAACAATAGAGTTAGCCCTAATGTGTCAATTCAGGACAAATAAATCCACAAATATGTTTTCAATGGTTAATTGTTTTATACTTCCGATTGTGTATTTGTACTTGATGAAACCAATAGTGTGTGGTCTCAACTGGTTATTTCAATATCATCATATTGCTGAATTTGATCTCATTAGATTATCATTTATCCTCTCGGTATTCGGTCAAGGAGCAGAGAGGGTGCTTCTCTTTTTGCACTTGTTGCAATACTAAGTTTGACGTACCATCAATCTGTGCTAAGAGCTGTGACAACATCACTTCATTCCGTTAGATGCAACGCCTATATGCAGTCACACAGTCTCACTGAGCAGGTTGACAACCACCCCACGCGCCCTCTGGTGCCTGAGATAGTTACCCTCTTACCGCCGGGGCCCATGTCCTTCTCCCATAACTTGACCTCAGTCTCTTATCCACCTGATAGAGGGCAGCAGCATTATTCAAACTCCATTCAAATATGTGTCCCTAAATCTTCCTGTGCTCCTCATATCCCAGTGCTAGTCGTTGTGCATTAGAAGGTTATGCGCATGTAATCTGCTCTCTCACATCATTACTCCATTGGCACTTAACACGGCAGCACCAAACACCACGCAACTCCACAACTTTGTGCAGATATAGTTTTATTCTGCATAGGTCATCTCCCAAAGATTCAATTCAAAGTGAGATATAAAAACAAAAACTTTTCACGGTCGACACTTTTGGGCATGATGCCTTCTGCTGGACCTGTTAAACCATCATGTCGCATAATATACTCTTATATGTTCCTTTCTCCTTTACATTGTTCCATGAAACATTGAAACGCTACACTCCTACCTAAGTGGCTACTTTCGGTCGCCATTGGAATCCATTTCAATCCAGTCCAATCAAATTAAATAGTTTAAAAAAGCATGTCTCAATGTCATGTGGTCTCCCACCATTGTCCATTATGAAGAATATTCACTAATTCTCATAATACGCCCATTTTTAGCGCACATTTAACATTTTAACTTTTTAAATGTTGTATCTTATCCGTAGCATTACATTTCTGTTATTTCATTCACGTGCATGGTAAAGTGCCCTCTTTAGCAAATATAAATATATATATATATATATATATATATATATATATATATATATATATATATATATATATATATATATACATATATATATATATATATATATATATATATATATATACATATATATATATATATATATATATATATATATATATATATATATATATATATATATATATATATATAAATGAAGACCAAACGCTGTCTCCCACTTCCTAACGGCGAGGAAGAAAGCACACGGACACCAGCTCGTGCTTCGTTGGATTTTAATAAACGTCAGCACCCACACAGCACGCCATTACGCGTTTCGGCCACAAGATGGCCTTGATCACACAAAGTAACTGCCGTTGCTATTTTCCTTATATATTGAGCACTCTATGACCTTGTGATGCTTGTGATACTAAACATAGAAGAGATTTGTACATGGTAAGTGAAATCAATACAAAGTATACAAATATACTTGCAATCATTACATCTTAGATTTGTAAAAACAAGAATCCACTATATTGTCTTTAAATTGTATCTTATTTTTGCCATCTTGAATATTGGAGGATGTACAAAAAATAAAAAGAACTAGTTCTAAAGTGCAGATGTTGGTTGTGCAAATACGCAGGTTCTAGTGCAATTTATAGCATTAAGGTGCAAAATATACATTCATAGTGCAAAAATGTAATTGTGCAAAATACGCAATAATAGTGCAAAATACAAGCAAACGCATAATATATGCACATGGCAACTATGTTGTAAACCTGATACAAAAAGTTCATGAGTACATAAAAAGAATATCTCTCCAATTGATGGCAGGGAAGCCGAAAAGAAAAACTGATCGGCAAACCCAGGATTCTGTTAAAATCAATTACCAATATATAAATCTTAAAAGCTTTGTCAAGAGGTGAGAAGAGTGCAGATGATAATAGGGTAGGGAGAAGAGAAAAGAGAAAAAGGGGGAGATGAAAAAATATTAAAGTGCAGAAAAAAACAGTTCATGTGTACATAATTTTGAATTTGAATTCAACAATACACCTGACCATTAATGTGACGAGACAAAAATTGGGCAGATCCGGTTGGGTTGATCTCACATAAAATATGGTTGGCAAAGATTAGAAAAGCCTAACTGAGTGGGTCATCAACTTTGGAAACCGGAAACCGCCAACATCAGAAAAAGGAGTTTTTTTCCTTTATGTTGAGAAACAAAAGAGAAGAAAAGAGCGCATTACTACAGACAGCAAACCAAAAATTCTATTATCAAATACTAATAGAAAAAACCTTTACAAATACCCTTATAAGTAATGAGGATAAAAAAATGAAAATTTAGAAAATGAACAGAGCGATAAAAATACCACAGACAAAGAAGAAAGAACAAGGGATCTCAGCATGAATTGTCAATGGATAATCTGCGGTTATCTGTTGAGACTCTGAGGAGTATTGTATGATGTAGACTGCACGATCTCAAATGAAGTTGTGCAAGTCTTCAGTGTTGTTCAACCCTGTAGGTGCTTTGCTGTCAAACTCGAGTATGTATTTAGTTTCGAGCTGTCTAAGTAGCTTATCTCTGTTGCCCCCTCTCCGTTGTACGGGAATACTGTCGATAACAAAGTATTTGAGGCAACTGAGATCATTGTTGTGATGTTTTTTGAAATGTCACGCTACCGGGTAGTTGGGATCATTATTCACGATTGCCCTTAAATGTTGTAAAATTCTGACATGGGCTTGCAGTTTGGTACTCCCTATATAATTCAACCCACATGTACAGTAGAGAACGTACACCACAAATTCAGATCTGTAGGTGAAGTGGCCCTTGATTTGTCTGGTGTTTGAACTGAAAGGGACTGAGTATTGAGTGGTATTCTGGCCAAATTTACAAGCCCTGCAGCTGGTGCATTCAGCTGGTGCATTTAAAAAATCCACTTTTGGGTTTAAGCCATGAGCCGCTAACTGGTCTTTGAGTATTTGACCTCATGAGTTCTCCTTTCATAGTTTTGGCCCTTCTAAACGTGAGCACTGGTTTAGAGGGTAGTGTTGGGGCCAAAACACCATCAGTGAGCAAAATCGGCCAATTTTTATGGACAATGGCCCTGATTTTATGATGCTACTTATTAAAAGTTGTAATAAAGAGCGGTGCACTAGTGATTACGTTGTCTGGTCCAATAGCGGAATCATTGACATTCATGTTGACAGATTTGTCCTTTAATAGTGTGTCTCTGGGAATAGACTCCACTTTCTTATAGGCTTCCCTGAGAGTCCTCTCAGTGTAACCTCTTTGCATCATCCTGCTTATTGCCTCTTCTGAACATTTGGCCCTCTCCTCCGTCGTACTACAAATACGTTTAATACGGAGGAGTTCCCCATAGGGGATAGTTTTTATGAGGTGTAGTGGATGAGCACTGCTGGCGTGTAAAATTGAGTTGCCAGCAGTGGGTTTTCTGTGAAGGGTTGTCTCAATCTGGATATCGACAATCATGATCTTTGTATCTAAAAACTCAACAGAGGTTTTGTCAATGTTGGAAGTGAACTTGAGATTAAAAGCGTTGTTATTTAAAATCTCAAAAAAACTCATCACGCTAGTAAAATCACCATTCCAAACCATAAAAACATCGTCAGTATATCTGAGCCACTCAACAATGTTAGAATTGAATACATCAGCATGGGTGCCCATGAGAACCTGCTCCTCCCACCAGCCTACATGCAAACAAGCGTAGCTGGGGGAGAAGCAAGCTCCCATGGCGACTCCCCTCTTTTGGGAATAAATGTCATTTTCAAACATGAAATGGTTGTTATTCAATGCCCACTTAATGAGTTCTAAAAGCATGACATTATGGCTGTGAAATTTGATGGGTCTGCGGTCCAAGTAATGTTTAGTGGCGGCAATCCCAGTACCATGTTCTATGCTGGTGTACAGGGACTCTATGTCTAAGGTCACCAAAAGGAAATCCTCTTGCCATTGAATGTTACTTAGGGGCCGATTCCGATCCTGGAAAAACTGGGTACGAACCGTCGGTCGGAGTGTTTTCTCCGTCCGACTCGTACCCGGGAAAAAAACATTACAAACATGCAAGTACGATTCACACGGAAACACCATTTCCGTACGAATCGTAAAAAACACCGACCGACGAAAAAATACATATCCGAGACAGTGCCGACGTGACGTCGGGACTCATTCAGGCTGCGTTTCACAAACCAGGAGGTACGATCCACACCGACATCACCCCGCACGGATTAAATTCTCCGGCTGCCAAAAACTGCAGGGAAATCAGGACGACGCGTACAAGGAGCACCTGTATGCGACGGACAGCCATGGACCCGAACCTATGTGTCATCCCAGCACTCATAGCAGTCCACCTGCTCTACAGGAACCGACGCAGACGCAGCAGAAGGTCAGAACAACACCCAGGGGCAAAGGGGGGGGGCAGGTGCAGGACACATAACCCCCACCCAAGTCACAAATCACACATGCCCTGGACATACCTGACCTGCAGGACCTGGTCACCTCGAGGGGGTGGGGGCGTGTCCGGCAACGCAAGCGTCCGCCACAACGGAAGTGGATGTTGACGTGAACCGGCAACACAACAATACCGGTACGTACCGTACCCACGCCTTAAGAGCGTGGATACGGGTCGTACCACGCCCACCCCAATGTCACCCCAACAATGGCGGTACGGCCCGTACCCACGTTCTGAAGGCCTGGGTACGGGCCGTACCAGCATTGTTAGGGTGATGTAGGGGTACGCGTGGTACGACCCGTACCCACGCTCTGAAGGCCTGGGTACGGTGCAGACCCCCAATGGGGTGCCGTAGGGGTACGCACCGTACCCAGCCCTTCAGAGCGTGGGTACGGGTCGTACCACGCGTACCCCTACATCACCCCAACAATGCTGGTACGGCCCGTACCCAGGCCTTTAGAACGTGGGTACGGGCCGTACCGACATTGTTGGGGTGACGTAGGGGTGGGCGTGGTATGACCCGTACCCACGCTCCTAAGGTGTGGGTACGGTACGTACCCAGGCCTGCAGATCGTGGGTACGGGAATGTACGGAGCGTACCCCCACCCGTGTATGAATGGAGCGTACCTACACCCCACCAGTGTATCTACAGAGCGTACCCTCACCCGTGTATGAATGGAGCGTACCCACACCCCACCAGTGTATGTACGGAGCGTACCCCCACCCGTGTATGAATGGAGCGTACCCCCACCCGTGTATGAATGGAGCGTACCCACACCCCACCAGTGTATGTATGGAGCGTACCCCCACCTGTGTATGAATGGAGCATACCCCCACCCGTGTATGAATGGAGCGTACCCACAACCGTGTATGAATGGAGCGTACCCACACCCCACCAGTGTATGTAAGGAGCGTACCCCCACCCGTGTATGAATGGAGCGTACCCACACCCCACCAGTGTATGTACGGAGCGTACCCCCACCCGTGTATGAATGGAGCGTGCCCACACCCGTGTATGTCCCGAGCGTACATGTCCAGACACAGGAGGGGTGGGTGCCTATCACTCCCAGCAGTGCCCAGACACAGGAGGGGTGGGTGCAGAGTCCTCCCAGCAGTGCCCAGACATAGGAGGGGTGGGTGCAGAGTCCTCCCATCAGTGCCCAGACATAGGAGAGGTGGGTGTCTAACACTCCCAGCAGTGCCCAGACATAGGAGGGGTGGGTGCCTATCACTCCCAGCAGTGCCCAGACATAGGAGGGGTGGGTGCCTATTACTCCCAGCAGTGCCCAGACACAGGAGGGGTGGGTGCAGAGTCCTCCCCGCAGTGCCCAGACACAGGAGGGGTGGGTGCAGAATCCACCCAGCAGTGCCCAGACATAGGAGGGGTGGGTGCAGAGTCCTCCCATTAGTGCCCAGACATAGAAGGGGTGGGTGCCTATCACTCCCAGCAGTGCCCAGACATAGGAGGGGTGGGTGCCTATCACTCCCAGCAGTGCCCAGACACAGGAGGGGTGGGTGCAGCGTCCTCCCAGCAGTGCCCAGACACAGGAGGGGTGGGTGCAGAGTCCTCCCAGCAGTGCCCAGACATAGGAGGGGTGGGTGCAGAGTCCTCCCATCAGTGCCCAGACATAGGAGAGGTGGGTGTCTAACACTCCCAGCAGTGCCCAGACATAGGAGGGGTGGGTGCCTATCACTCCCAGCAGTGCCCAGACATAGGAGGGGTGGGTGCCTATTACTCCCAGCAGTGCCCAGACACAGGAGGGGTGGGTGCAGAGTCCTCCCCGCAGTGCCCAGACACAGGAGGGGTGGGTGCAGAGTCCACCCAGCAGTGCCCAGACATAGGAGGGGTGGGTGCAGAGTCCTCCCAGCAGTGCCCAGACATAGGAGGGGTGGGTGCCTATCACTCCCAGCAGTGCCCAGACATAGGAGGGGTGGGTGCCTATCACTCCCAGCAGTGCCCAGACACAGGAGGGGTGGGTGCAGAGTCCTCCCAGCAGTGCCCAGACACAGGAGGGGTGGGTGCAGAGTCCTCCCAGCAGTGCCCAGACATAGGAGGGGTGGGTGCAGAGTCCTCCCAGCAGTGCCCAGACATAGGAGGGGTGGGTGCCTATCACTCCCAGCAGTGCCCAGACATAGGAGGGGTGGGTGCCTATCACTCCCAGCAGTGCCCAGACACAGGAGGGGTGGGTGCAGAGTCCTCCCCGCAGTGCCCAGACACAGGAGGGGTGGGTGCAGAGTCCACCCAGCAGTGCCCAGACATAGGAGGGGTGGGTGCAGAGTCCTCCCAGCAGTGCCCAGACATAGGAGGGGTGGGTGCCTATCACTCCCAGCAGTGCCCAGACATAGGAGGGGTGGGTGCCTATCACTCCCAGCAGTGCCCAGACACAGGAGGGGTGGGTGCAGAGTCCTCCCAGCAGTGCCCAGACACAGGAGGGGTGGGTGCAGAGTCCTACCAGCAGTGCCCAGACATAGGAGGGGTGGGTGCAGAGTCCTCCCAGCAGTGCCCAGACATAGGAGGGGTGGGTGCCTATCACTCCCAGCAGTGCCCAGACATAGGAGGGGTGGGTGCCTATCACTCCCAGCAGTGCCCAGACACAGGAGGGGTGGGCGCAGAGTCCTCCCAACAGTGCCCAGACATAGGAGGGGTGGGTGCAGAGTCCTCCCAGCAGTGCCCAGACATAGGAGGGGTGGGTGCCTATCACTCCCAGCAGTGCCCAGACACAGGAGGGGTGGGTGCAGAGTCCTCCCAGCAGTGCCCAGACACAGGAGGGGTGGGTGCAGAGTCCTCCCAGCAGTGCCCAGACACAGGAGGGGTGGGTGCCTATCACTCCCAGCAGTGCCCAGACATAGGAGGAGTGGGTGCCTATCACTCCCAGTAGTGCCCAGACATAGGAGGGGTGGGTGCCTATCACTCCCAGCAGTGCCCAGACACAGGAGGGGTGGGTGCAGAGTCCTCCCAGCAGTGCCCAGACACAGGAGGGGTGGGTGCAGAGTCCTCCCAGCAGTGCCCATGGAAAGAAAAGGGTGCAGTACCCACAGATACAATGCCCACAATTGTCAGTCAGGTGCTCAAAGACCCTGCAGAACACGTAACATGTGTCCGAGGCTGGGAGTACACACATGCATAGTGTGTAAAAGGGAACATGTCCACATGAAGTAACTTCAATATACTCCACATACAAGTACAGTGACCACCAAGGATGCCACAAATGATGCAGGTGGAGACATTGCCCAGCATGCATGGCCAAAGTAGAACGGATCCATCACACACCAAGGATATGTAGACACAGCTCAGCACAACATTTAGGAAACACCCTGCAGGGAAGATTTCAGGGTCCACAGAGGACGGAGCACACCTTGGGACAATGTCACCATGCAGTAAGAGCATACATGAACAAAGTTATTTCGCAAATACCTTGTGATGGCACACAGATACCAGGGTCCATCCCATGAGCAGCACACTACTACATTTGCCAGACACCTAACACATTATCCCCACCCCAAATCATGGAGCAGCTCCACTAACAGCAATACCAGAAAAGCAGTAGTGTGCAAAGGGAAAAAAACATAGCTTTATTCAGCATTAAAAAAAGAATTGTTATTAAAAGTTGAATATGTACAAGGCCCATAGGGCAGTATATAGTCCAATTCCTGGTGGGGGACACATAGGGACGCGTGTCCCTTAGCTTGCCTGCACAGTTCATACCTCCTTTGCTTCCACAGGGGGGGGGGCATCATGTGGGGGGGAAGGACCAGGCACCGCAGGGACAGGAGGGGCAAGGGTAGGTGTTGTGGGTGCAGGGACGGAGGACTCCACCACAGGGGGTGGGGCAGCGCCAAAGGTGGAGGTGAGATTGGCGCTGCACACGGTTGCAAGGTCCTCCAGCGTCTCCCTGCACCCGAAGGAACCACAGGCCCCAAGGAGGGGGGGTGTCGGAGGGATGGGTCGCAGCGCTACTGGGGAAGGGTGTGGACAGGGGGGGGGACTCAACTACCCTGACCGGGGACTCCTTCGACTGCTTGCGGGGTGGTGTCACACTGGTGCTCATGGACAGAGCGTCCATGAAGGATTCTTTGGTGGAATCCTGGCCAGGAGAGCTGCGGGGAGTGGATTTGGAGGTAGTGGGTTGTGATGAATGTGGACTCCCACTGTGGCTGCGTGTCTTCCCTTTGCCCCCCGACCCAGTGGGTGTGCCTAGTTCACCCTGTGTGTGCATGACAGGAGGTGTGCGCTTGGCCTTCCCTGGTGGTGTGGTGCCTGTGTCTGGTGGGGTGCGTGCATGGGTACGTCTGGGTGTGCTTTGGACAGGCATGGGAGTGGGAAGTGTGGATGGTGCAGGGGTGGAGGGGGGACGTAGCACTGCAGGAGACCCACTGCTGCAGTCAGTGTCGAGTCAATGGACCTCAGCAACTGGCATTGGTCAGACTGAGCAGCTGAGATGCCCTCCATGTATGCCTCCATCTGGTGAGCACTCGTGTGTGGCCGTGGAGGACATTAAGCATCGCAGTCTGACCAACCTGCAACTGGCGCAGGATGTCCACAGACTCGGCATTTGCGGCAGCAGTGGAGACAGGGGCAGGGGGTGCGGTGCCTGGCAAGAAGGAGACATGTGGTGACCTAGCACGGCGGGAAGGGACCAGAGCAAGTGGGAGACCGGTGATGGGAATCGAGGGAGCGGGTAGAGATTGAGTGCTGCTGTCAGCTGTGGGAGCAGCCTCTGCCCCCTCTGGGAGATCAGCCTCGGACCGGCCAGCGTCATAGTCGGTGGTGGTACTGGACAGGTCCTCCGCCTCACTCCCCTCGGCCTCCGTGCCACTCGATGCGCCAGACGAGACAGCACTGCTGCCACTGGTGGCTGCTCCCTCCTCACGGTCCATGCCAGTGTCTCCCTCGGAGTCCCCCGACGATGCTGTGGGCAAGGTGAAAAGACAGGAAATAATCAGACACCTGTATACATATGTCACATGAGTCAAATCTACATAGGTCACAGTGCATAGCCTGAAAAGCAACATGAGTAACATCTACAACACAAGGTACATATGTAGGCCCTGCAACACACAGCTGGTTGACCCACCATGCCACTGAGAAACAATGGAGAGCATGACCCAACAGCAAATTACTTGATATCAAATAGGACAGAGGAGCCAGGCTCTGGGGACATTCGTGCACAGCATCTGTACCACACAGCGTTGACAAAAAAGGGATGAGCAGGAACCATGTCTATTAACATTTTGCACATGCTGCAAAGCTAATACATTAAAACATGCACAACATGACTGGGTCACTGCACCTTGAGTGTATGTCCAGAAAAACATCACACACAGGCCAGACCTAGCAGGGAGACTTCAGATTTGGACATGTAGGCCTTGCCCGCACAAAGCACCCCCTACCTGAGACAATGTGATTGAGACAGAGGAAGTACTTACACCTCTTACTCTGGGATAAAAACACATGGCCTGCACTAAATCCTGACTGTACACAAACTACCCCTGGTGCGCCTGTCCACATATATCATTAACAATCAACCATCATCAGATTGTCGTTCCAAGACACACAGGCACTGCCCACTGTGAGTATGCACAAGCAAAATTGGGTAACACTGTACAGTGGACACATGTAGCACAGTTTACGTCAATACAGATGAGGCCAGGGTACAATGCCACAGAGCCCAACCTATGCCGAAGACACAGAGAATGTCCACATTGTTGGATGACACACATGATACCTAGGAAAAGGTGCCCCAGGGCACGGTAGTGGCCACACACCTCCATGGTCCTGGATGGATATGACTGCAACTGAAGCAACCGTCCCTGCACTATGCATTAATCTCACTCATGCACATCATGTCAGAGGGCACAACATTGGACATGCATGCTGGAAGGCAGTACACTTTAAAGACACACTCCTATGTTGGGACTCAGCATCAGTGCCAACTGACATGGACCCCACAATGACTGAACTGGCCAGGGCACAGCCAAGGTCCCAAAACCTGTTACACTCCACCCCCACACATGATGCTGCAAGCATTGGGCACTTGGATTAACTGCCAGCCTAGATAACCTTGTGCAAGAGTGACTACACACAGACTAGGGAACATATGGCAAGGGAAGGGTGGAAGAACAGCACCGGTTTACTTTGGGGAACTGGTCATGCACTGCACATGTAAACCCTGGCAGTGTATCTGTTAGAAAGGATAGACGGACCGGGAGGGTCGGCCGGGGTCAGGAGGAGAGGTCTCCGGGGAGAGCCGTCTCCAGCGATCGTACAGACAAGTAACTTCCCCCCCACAGACAGATACCACACACGGATAAGGTTCAGTGTTCTTTATAAGCACTTCTTAAGGTACGGTTGAATGGTACAAGGAGGTCTGGACTCAGGGGTCCCCTCGATTCAAGTCTCTCAAAGCAGGGTAAGGGGTAGCGGGACAGTCTGTCTACCAGTCAGGTAGGTTGGATGAGATGATGATTAGCTCACAATCCTCGAGCTTAGTTGGTACGGGCCGCGGCAGCGCCAGCAGGTCCCGGAAAGATGGTCGATGTACGGTCCGCGGCAGCGCCAGCAGGTCCCGGTGAGGATGGCCGTTACAATGGGCCGCGGCAGCGCCAGCAGGTCCCGACGAGGATGGAGGTTGTAGAGGGCCGCGGCAGCGCCAGCAGGCAGGACGATGGTTCACAAGAGCGGGCTACGGCAGCGCCAGTAGTCCGTCAAGGCTGAGTTCTCTCGGTGTCTCTCGACTCCAGGATACAACTGCCTTCCTGCTCCGGAGTTGCCCCAGTTATAGGGCAGGCGCCCTTTGATGTCCGGACCCTCGCACTTGGAGGTTGGAGGGCCCGGGATGAAGGTGTCCAGACACCCAGCAGGGGGTGGAGCCAGCGCCTGGGGTGGCTGGAGGCGATCGGCACCTGGCGGGGGAAGAGCTCTTGACACTTCGTCCTCCTATTGACCTGCCAAGTGGTCCGCTCACCTCCCGGGTGGATGGTGGTGCCGGGATGTCGGGGCCGGCCAGGCCCGGGGTTAGGGTCGGGGCGAGGCCACGCGGCCTCGTGGTGCAGGGCCCAAGATGGCAGCTTGAACCGGCCGGGGGAGCCGGTGGGGCTGGGCCCCGTGATGAGTAGAGGTCCGAGGCAGAAGATCCGTCGGGAGACGGGGTACAGGTGCTTCTCGTGGATTATGCCTGGTGGGCCGGAGCTCGGGCCCTGTCGTGCGGGGAGGGAGCAAGCCCTTCGTGTGGCCTGTCCAACATGCGTCCCCCCCAGCTGAAGGCGGGGAGAGTCACCCATCTCCTTGGGGACTCTCTTCGTCGAGGCGGAAAAAGCGGGACAGGCCATCCGCGTTGGCGTGGTCTTGGCCTGGTCGGTGCTCTACAGTGAAGTCCATTCCCTGCAGGGAAATGGACCAGCGCAAGAGTTTTGGGTTCTCCCCCCGCATCTGCATCAGCCACTGCAGGGGTCGATGGTCGGTCTGTACCCGGAAGTGGGTGCCGAAGAGATAGGGCCGGAGCTTTTTGAGGGCCCACACCACTGCGAAGGCCTCCCTCTCGATGGTGCTCCAGCGCTGTTCTCGGGCCAGGAGACGTCGACTGATGAAGGCCACCGGCTGGTCATGACCTTCGGGGTTTAACTGAGAAAGGATGGCTCCGATGCCGTGGTCGGAGGCATCGGTCTGTACCACGAATTCCCGACCGTAATCGGGGGCCTGGAGCACAGGGGCGGTGCACAGGGCGGCCTTCAGCTTCTCGAAGGCCGCTTGACAATCGGGGGTCCAGTTAATCCGCTTCGATTGGTTCTTGGACGTGAGACCCGTGAGGGGCCCCACGATGCTGCCGTAGTCCTTCACGAACCGCCGGTAGTAGCCGGTGAGCCCCAAGAAGGCTCGGACCTCGGTCTGGGTGACGGGGGGCTGCCAGGACTGGATGGCAGCAATCTTAAGTTGTAGCGGGGCCACCAGCCCGCTTCCCACTTGGTGCCCAAGGTAGGTCACAGACCCTTGGCCAATTTGGCACTTGCCGGCCTTAATTGTGAGGCCGGCCCGCTGGAGGGCCTGCAGGACCTCTTGGAGGTGACGGAGGTGGTCGGGCCAGTGGCGGCTGTATACAGCGATATCGTCCAGGTAGGCAGTGCTGAACTCTTCGAGCCCCGCCAAGACCTGGTTCACGAGGCGTTGAAACGTGGCGGGGGCATTCTTCATGCCGAAGGGCATGACCTTGAATTGGTAGTGGCCATCGGGGGTAGAGAAGGCTGACCGTTCCTGAGCCCTGGGTGTGAGGCCGATCTGCCAGTAGCCCGCTGTTAGGTCGAAGATACTGAGGTAGCGGGCGGCCCCCAGCCGGTCGATCAGCTCGTCTGCTCGGGGGATCGGATGAGCGTCGGTCCGGGTGACAGCGTTCAAGCCCCGGTAGTCGACGCAGAATCTTAGTTCAGGTGCGGTGCCGGGGGCAGCGGCTTTGGGGACCAATACAACCGGACTGGCCCAGGGACTGTCCGAGGGCTCGATGACCCCGATTGTGAGCATCTTGGCCACCTCCTCCTGTATGCAGGCCCGTACCCGATCTGGTACACGGTAGGCCCGGTGTCGGACAGAGGGACTGTCCCCGGTGTCCACGTCGTGCAAACACCAAGGGGTGACCCCGGGGGTGAGGGAGAACAGGGTAGCGAACTGCAGCAGGAGGTTCCGGCAGCCCTGGCGTTGCTCCGAAGTGAGGGCGTCAGAGAGCCGGACCCCGTCCACGGAGCCGTCATTCTCCTGAGTCTTCAGAAGATCCGGGAGGGGTTCGGAGTCTTCCTCTGCCCCACTGTCCGTAGCCATCAGGAGGCTGAGTTCTGAGCGCACAAACTGTGGTTTGAGTCGGTTGGTGTGGAGGACCCGAAGGGGGTTCCGGGAGGTCCCCAGGTCGATGAGGTAAGTGACGGGGCTTTTGCGCTCGACCACTTTGAAGGGCCCCGTCCACTTATCTTGCAAGGCACATGGTTCGGTGGGGGACATCACCCATACTTGTTGTCCAGGCTCGAACTCAACGGAGGAGGCATTGTGATCATACCACTTCTTCATGTCCTCCTGGCTGGCCTCGAGGTTCGCCTTGGCCATCTCTCTGAAGCGCCGGGTCTGATTGCGTAGGGCCAGGAGGTATTTGAAGACGTCTGGAGGGGTCTTTAGGGGGGCCATCTCCCAACCTTCTTTTACTAGGCTGAGGGGCCCTCGCACAGGGTGCCCGTACAGGAGTTCGAAAGGGCTAAAACCGAGGGACTTCTGGGGAACTTCGCGGTAGGCGAAGAGGAGGCACGGGAGTAGTACATCCCACTGACGACGGAGGGGCTCTTCCAATCCCCCAATCATCCCCTTGAGGGTGCGGTTAAAACGCTCCACTAGTCCGTTCCCTTGGGGGTGATAGGGGGTCGTGAATCTGTAGGTGACCCCGCATTGTTGCCAGAGGGACTTCATGTATTTGGATATAAAGTTTGTGCCTCGGTCGCTGACGACTTCTCGGGGGAAGCCTACCCGGGAGAAGATCCCCATTAGGGCCCGGCCAACCACCGGAGCTGTCACGGTCCGTAGGGGCACCGCCTCGGGGTAGCGGGTGGCATGGTCCACCAGTACTAAGATGAACCTGTGTCCTTGTGCCGTGCGGGGGTCCAGAGGCCCCACGATGTCTATCCCCACCCTCTCGAACGGGGTGGTGACCACCGGGAAGGGTTGCAGAGGGGCTTTCAGCTTCCGACCACTCTTCCCGCTGGCTTGGCATGTGGGGCAAGATCGGCAGTGGTTCAGGACGTCGTTCCTCATCTTCGGCCAGAAAAAGTGGGTCACTAGGCGGCTGTACGTTTTATCTTGGCCCAGGTGTCCAGCCAGGGGGACATCGTGGGCCAGGTTGAGCAGAAAGTCTCTGAAGCGGAGAGGTACCACCAGTACTCGACCGGCCCCCAGCTCGGCGATTCTTTGCTCGCTGTATAGCAGGTCGTTATCCCAGTAGACCCAGTGAGTTCCGGTGGAGTCCCCTGCGTTCTGGGCGCTGGCTTGTTGGCGGAGTCCCTCGAGGGAGGGACAGGTCTTTTGTTCCTGGCGGAACTGTGCTTGGGTGGGCCCCCCCTCTTGACGCCACTGAGCCAGGTCAGGAAGGTCCTGGGGTTGCGCGTCCCCTTCGGCCGTCGGGTCTGGGAGGCTGGCCTCGTCGTTGTCTTCTACTGGGGCGACTGGGGGCGGAGGTGCTGGCCACTCTGGTTCTTCTGATCGAGGGACGGCACGGGCGGCCATGGACCGGGTGGTTATGCAGGCCCAGTCCGGGAGGCCCAGCATCCCCAGGTGCTCTCTTCTCTCAACGGTGGCCCACGGGGAACTCTCGAGGTCATTCCCCAGGAGGCAGTCCACGGGGGCATCGTCCCGGACCGTCACCTTCAACAGGCCGGAGACCCCTCCCCATTCGAATGGAACGCAGGCCATTTGACACATACTTTCAGAGTTGTCTGCCGAGCGGACGGGGCAGAGAATGTTCGGCAGGATCTGCTCGGGCTTCACCAGGTGACAGCGGACGGCCGTCACACTGGCGCCTGTGTCACGCAAGGCCTCGGCTCGCTGTCCATTAATGGTCACCCACTGACCGTATTTCCTGGTGTTAGCGGGTAGGGGAGCCCGCGGGACCATGTCTCTTCCCCCTAAGCACGCCAGGACCATGGCGGCCGGTTCCCACTCTGGCTGAGCCGGCTCATACTCCTCTGGTTCCTCCAATGATCGCTCTTCCCCCAGGGCGGCGGCAGCTACCTGGCGGGGCTTGGGTGTTTGGTTCTGCGGGCAGCTCGGGTCATTGGCGTAGTGGCCGACTCGTTGGCATCGGTGGCACGTGACGTTGGCTCGGACCCCAGGACGCCACGGGGGGTTGCCCCGACCGGCCGGAGCCGGGGTGCTGGCCACGGGTGTTGCGGGCAAGGCGTCTCTCCCTCGCCCCTGGCCCCCTCCTCCTCCCCGAGGACGGTGCTGGCCTTGGTTGTTTCTGTTCTGTTCGTGTGGCCCCCTCCGGCCCACTCGGGTGCTTTCCCATCGGTCAGCTTCGGCGGCGAGCTGCCGGGGGTCAGTCAGCTTACTGTCGAGGAGGTGCTGCCTGAGCTCGACGAAGCAGTTGTTCGACAGGTGCTCCCATACCATCAGGTTAAAGAGTTGTTCGTAGGTGGTGACCTGGCTCCCCTTTATCCACCCCTCGAAGGCACGGCTGAAATAGTTCACGTATTCTACCCAAGTTGTACCTGGGATCCGGGTGCAATCTCTGAACCTCTGGCGGTACATCTCGGGTGTGAGGCCGTAGCGGGTGAGGAGGGCAGCCTTCATGTGGTCGTAGGACGACATTTGGTGATCTGGGAGCTGCAGTAGGGCATCGCGCCCCTCGTTGATAAACCTCCCCCAGAGTCCGGCTCCCCAATCACTCCGGTCGATCCGGTGGGAGGTCATGGCGATCTCGTAGGCTTTAAACCACTGTTGTATGTCGTCTTCTCGGACATACTCGCGGACAACATCCTTGGGGATGTGGACTTTTTTCTCGATCGGCCCCGGGGTGTGTGGTCGCTCGGGCACCCCCAGTTCTTTATTCTGTTTCCGAAGTTCTATTTCCGCCAGTTTGCGCTCGTGCTCGAGCGTTATTTTTTTTTCCTCCAGCTCTCTCTGTCTCTGCTTCTCTTCTCGTTCATCTCGGAGCCGCATGTGCTCGAGGTTGAGTTTCTGTTCAGCTAACTTGAGTTCCCCATCCATCTTGAGTCGTGCCATTTCCAACTCGTGCAATCTGGTTCTTTCTCTTTCTCGGATCTCCTCCTGCGAGAGGCCCGTTCCCCGCTCCTCGGGAGCCGTGGCGTTCCCCTCTGGTGTGATGCTGCTTTGGTCGGAGGGTCCGGCGACCCCAGTTTCTGTCCACGACTCTAGGGCGTGCTTTAGATCCTCTTTGGTACTCAGGCCGGTGGTAGCAATGCCAAGTTCTATGCAGAATTGTCTCAGTTCACGGTGGTTGTATTCTTCTAATTTATCCATTTGGAATTTCTCGGTGGAGTTGCTATCTTTGGCTGACATCGTGTTGTTGTCGTGGGGTGAGCTACTCTCTGTACGATTACGCGTTGATTCGGATCCCGCCGCTGCCACCAATGTTAGAAAGGATAGACGGACCGGGAGGGTCGGCCGGGGTCAGGAGGAGAGGTCTCCGGGGAGAGCCGTCTCCAGCGATCGTACAGACAAGTAACTTCCCCCCCACAGACAGATACCACACACGGATAAGGTTCAGTGTTCTTTATAAGCACTTCTTAAGGTACGGTTGAATGGTACAAGGAGGTCTGGACTCAGGGGTCCCCTCGATTCAAGTCTCTCAAAGCAGGGTAAGGGGTAGCGGGACAGTCTGTCTACCAGTCAGGTAGGTTGGATGAGATGATGATTAGCTCACAATCCTCGAGCTTAGTTGGTACGGGCCGCGGCAGCGCCAGCAGGTCCCGGAAAGATGGTCGATGTACGGTCCGCGGCAGCGCCAGCAGGTCCCGGTGAGGATGGTCGTTACAACGGGCCGCGGCAGCGCCAGCAGGTCCCGACGAGGATGGAGGTTGTAGAGGGCCGCGGCAGCGCCAGCAGGCAGGACGATGGTTCACAAGAGCGGGCTACGGCAGCGCCAGTAGTCCGTCAAGGCTGAGTTCTCTCGGTGTCTCTCGACTCCAGGATACAACTGCCTTCCTGCTCCGGAGTTGCCCCAGTTATAGGGCAGGCGCCCTTTGATGTCCGGACCCTCGCACTTGGAGGTCGGAGGGCCCGGGATGAAGGTGTCCAGACACCCAGCAGGGGGTGGAGCCAGCGCCTGGGGGGGCTGGAGGCGATCGGCACCTGGCGGGGGAAGAGCTCTTGACACTTCGTCCTCCTATTGACCTGCCAAGTGGTCCGCTCACCTCCCGGGTGGATGGTGGTGCCGGGATGTCGGGGCCGGCCAGGCCCGGGGTTAGGGTCGGGGCGAGGCCACGCGGCCTCGTGGTGCAGGGCCCAAGATGGCGGCTTGAACCGGCCGGGGGAGCCGGTGGGGCTGGGCCCCGTGATGAGTAGAGGTCCGAGGCAGAAGATCCGTCGGGAGACGGGGTACAGGTGCTTCTCGTGGATTATGCCTGGTGGGCCGGAGCTCGGGCCCTGTCGTGCGGGGAGGGAGCAAGCCCTTCGTGTGGCCTGTCCAACAGTATCCATGCAACTGCGTACTTCCAAAAGCTGGTGACACACAACAAACACACATGTACCTACCCCCTTCCTGCTGCTGCTTCTCCTGTAAGCGCCTATCCAAGTCGAGGAAGACCACCGCCAGCACACGCTTATGGATGTGGGTCAGACGCCAGCGCCCACGGTTCTTCCGGTGCTCAGGTCAGTCCCCCAGCAGGACCCGTGCGATCCTCCTCGTCCAGCACCGGATATCCTGCCAGCGTTTCCTCACCTGGGCTAGGCGCCGCTTCCGACCCTCCGTATTCCTCACGGCACTGACGGCTTGCTTCCATATCTCCCCCTTGGCATGGATGCCTACCTGTGAGGATGCAAAAGTGAGAATACTTTAATTCACCTGAGCAATGAAACAGAGACACACATATTAACAATTTGTCTTCTTTGAACAGGCCATGGTATGCAGGCAACTCATTGCACATTTGTCATAGGGACATAATCCACTGTGGAAGGCAAAATGCACTGCATGGCATTGAAAGTACACAGGTGGCATGAGGGGTGCCACACAATCAATGATCCTGGATCACACTGTGCATCACAAGCTACACAAGGATTATGTACAGCACCTCAAAGCAGTCACATGCACCAGCCCACTGACGCTACCTCAGCAGGGTACACAGACACACACAGGCACAGGACAATCACGTGCCATTGCCAACTGCGGGTACAAACCTCACTCTGCCCATGTGCCACTAGACTGGGGGGTGTCACAGGTGTGGGGCTGGCTCAGCACGGCAGTCACACAGCACTGCTCCCTGCTCACATCACATGGGCAGGGTATATCCATCCCTCATGCAGCTGGTGTGCAACACTCCCCATATGCACTCACCCACATGACAGGGGACTTACACACACACCAATGTCCAGGGGACGAACACAACATTTGGACACTCACAGCACAGGTACACTAAACAAACACACATCTATGGGTACTGTCGCCTGTCACACTGGGGGGACCACAGAATCACATCAGGACTGTAGCAACAACATTCCCAGGAGGAGTAGCCAGGCAGAATGTGGCATGCACCATGCATTGATTGTCACAGTAAGCACAATGCAAGTGAGGAGTGCACACAGGAACCACAGCATGCTCTGCATGGGAGACATGAGGCCTTCCCCACCCTGGGACCCACTCGAAACATTGCATGTCTGTCACACAGGGACACAATGCCAGAAGTCACAGTCACAAAAAAGGGGCACAGTCTAAGCTAGTGGAGTCTGCACTCACCTGCTCCCCTGGTCGACCATACAGCATGGTGTACTGTGGGAGGATCACATCCACCAACGCCATATTCTCCTCCATGGTGAATGGCTGGGCCCTCTCCACAGACCTGGACATAGTGCCAGAGGAATCACGAGCAGCAGCAGTGTTGTGGAATGAAAGGATGTGCAGGCAAGTGCTCTCTCATGGAACCTGGCTGCCTTATATCTGCCTTGCTGGCCTGTTTCATTTACAGGAGTACAGAGTGATTGGTCAGTCACATTAGCATCCTACGTTTCCTCCAATCCCTTTAAACTTACCCCAGTGAGTGGCTTTGCATGGTTTAAAAATTGAGCATGATGTCAAGTCAACAACCACTTTGCAACAAAGTATATTGTTTCCAACCGACTTCTGCTGTCCACCTGATGCAATAATTCAAACTTTAAACTGGGTCTCCATGACAACCAGCATGCATTTAGGCCCTTATACTTGTCCCTCATGTGTCCCCTATGTTATTTCAATATTTACACACAGGTACGGTCCATTCCATGGCCCTAGGGCACCCCAAATTCAGTGATACGGACCGTACACGCGTGTGTAGGGTCCCTATCACTATGGGAGTGCTGGCGTATGCGTACGCCATAGTGATATGGACCATACATGCGTGTGTAGGGTCCCTATCACTATGGGAGTGCTGTCGTATGCGTACGCCATAGTGATACGGACCGTACACGCGTGTGTAGGGTCCCTATCACTATGGGAGTGCTGGCGTATGCGTACGCCATAGTACTACGGACCGTACACGCGTGTGTAGGGTCGGTCCGTATCACTATGGCGTACGCATACGCCAGCACTCCCATAGTGATAGGATCCCTACACCCGCGTGTACGGTCCGTATCACTGTGGCGTACGCATACGCCAGCACTCCCATAGTGATAGGGACCCTACACACGCGTGTACGGTCCGTATCACTGTGGCGTACGCATACGCCAGCACTCCCATAGTGATAGGGACCCTACACACGTGTGTACGGTCCGTATCACTGTGGCGTACGCATACGCCAGCACTCCCATACTGATAGGGACCCTACACACGCGTGTACGGTCCGTATCACTGTGGCGTACGCATACGCCAGCACTCCCATACTGATAGGGACCCTACACACGCGTGTACGGTCCGTATCACTGTGGCGTACGCATACGCCAGCACTCCCATAGTGATTGGGACCCTACACACGCCCTCAAGGCATATGTACGGTGCGTTTCACACCTGACAGTGGTGACAGGCGGCACACAGAAAGGAATTGAGCTGTCACACTTGGCCAAGGCTGATCATCAAGGTATTGTCTGTGCAGTTCTACATGTGTCGGGCACAGGTGGGTCAGGCTGTGATGTGGCACTGTACTCCTGAGGTGTGAAGCTAATAAAAGTATGATGAGCCGTGTACACATGTCATGTGTGATGGTGCCCTATGTGTCACACATCCCCTTCACTCCATTGACATGTGTGCATATAGTACAGACTTGTTGAGCCATGCGTCACTGGCATGGCACAGTCACCGACACCCGCAACTGTCCCCTGATGCCAGGTACACGGAATATTACCAGACCATAGAAAGGAGCTGAAGGGGCAGAGAACAGGTCTTCCCTTACTCAAAGCATTGATACACAATAATCGACCTGTTCACTCGGTGAAAATATTATTCATTTACCTATTCATTAAACACTTTTTAAAGCAAGTGGTTGCACCATCTATGCTATGTATAGGTATGTTTCACCAGTAAAAACACTTTCAACAAAAGGAGTGTCTCCAAACCCAGATTCTGTGTCTCTATCACCCCTAAGTGATGAAATAAATGATGAAAAAGTGTGGAAAATGGAGTGATGGTGCCTCACGGTAGCACCACCATGGAGGATAAAGCAGGAAGGTACTCGCCTGCTACCTCAGACCTCATCATCAGCTACCACCACTCCAGAAAATGAAAAAGTGCTGGGAGAAAATGAATGGGTAACAACCCACAAGACAGAGTGCTAGGGTATGTGAAAGAAAAAGCTGTGCTGTGACAACTATATACAACTGTGAGCTAGTACACACTGGCTTGCTAATTTATTCTGTGCTGTGTGTCTACTCTTATAAAAATGCCGACATGTTTCATTGCCTAATGGTAAAGTCACGGCAATTTCTTCAGGGCATGGGGTATTAACAATCCACCCTGCACCATCACTTGTCTTGTTAAAAACTCGGGATAATGCCCAACGTGGGCATACCTTCACCCTGGAGCATATGTGTGTGTCACTCTGATCACTCTTTCAAGGCTCCTTCTGACAACTCCTACAGTGAGTCGTGAATATGTCCGTGTCCGGCTTCAGCTCGGCACCGTCAATATTACCCCTGACATGTGAATGCCCGCGTTGCACGCTGTAAATATGTCATGTGTGTGTCATGTGTTCCCATAGGTTTGCTGTAGGTGTTTGGTCAAATGCATCTGCAGTTGCTGCAACCAACATGTGTCTGTGTGTAGATGGCCATGGCACACTGTTACGCACACCAGCCCACATGTGTAATCCGATGTAAGGTGTGTATGTATGCATCGACACGGAGTTTCAAAACAAGGACATATCTGCATACTCTCAATGTATGTGTGATCAGTCTTGACATGTAATCCTTCATGCAAAGGTGTGTGGTCTGTCCTTTTTCTATGACATGTGACCTGTGCCTCTAGTGTTCCACAACCTGTCTGTACAATAAACATCCTTCTTCTGCACATATGTGGATGTCTGTAACTCCTGTAATGCGTCTGCCTGTTCACTTACACTGGCCCAGAGCTAGTTTCATGGCATGGCATATTGAGGTTGAGAATCAACGTTTGTAGCTGGCTCTTGGTAGGAGTGTCACCTGCCTGGCATACGTGTCCAGGGCATATTGCACAGACCTGACTCTGTATGTAGCATATGTGTATTGCCTGTTGAACATGTGCTCAGTACATTGACATTGGTGGTGTACTGTACTCACTCTTCGTTGTCCCTTCTACTTCACTGCAGGGCTCCGCCTCTCCCAATTCCGAACTTGGCTGACCTGAGGGAACATGACTGTATACGCCACTACCGCTTCCCCCAACATTTGATTGAGGACTTGACGACACGGCTGGCACCACACCTCCAACCGCTACACAGGTATCCTACTGCACTGACACCCAAGATGAAGGTGATGGCAGCCCTACATTTCTTTGCCACGGGTACCTTTCAACATACCATTGCCCATGTTGGTGGCATGTCCCAAACCATGTTCAGCCGTGTTCTGCATGATTTTTTAGAGGCCATGTTGGATCACCTGGATGAGTTCATAAAATTCCCAACTCCTGAGCAGTTGACAGCTGTCAAGCGTGAGTTCTATGCCCTGGGAGGGATGCCCCATGTCATTGGGTCCATAGATGGAACACATGTGGCTTTGGTACCACCACAGGCACAGGAGGTAGCGTATAGGATCCGCAAGCATTGCCACTCCATTAATGCCCTTGTGGTGTGTCTTGCCAACATGGTGATTTCACATGTCTGGGCTCGTTTTCCAGGATCAGCACACGATGCCTACATCATGAGGCGTAGCAGGGTGCCTGCAATGATGCTGCAGCTGCGCAACGAACGAGCATGTATTGTAGGTGGGTATACTCTGGCAGTCCTGTATTTAACGTCATCTTCCTGTCTTACTGCTTCTCCTGACCCACTGTTGTCCATGATGTTTCCATGTAGGGGACGCTGGCTATCCCAACATGCCATGGCTGATCACGCCTCTCCGCAACCCCAGCACGGCTGCCGATCACCGCTACAACAACGCCCATGGGCGGACCAGGCGAGTGATAGAGAGGATGCTTGGCCTCCTGAAGAGCAGATTCCGTTGCCTCCACAAGACCGGTGGCGCACTCCCATGTGCACCGGTGAAGGTCTGCAAGATCTTCCTCGTGTGCTGCATGCTGCACAACATGGCTGTGGAGAAAGCTGTGCCACTCATCCTGGATCCAGATGAGCAGGACCATCCACCCGTGGAGGATGAAGGGCTTGGTCACGAGGCAAGTGATGTGGAGGAGGAGGAGGTGGTAGAGGACATCCGGAGTCGGCTCATACGCAACTTCTTTGCTTAGTGGTGAGTTCCAGTGTCTGAGTGGGGCCGTGTGTGGCATGTGTTGCAATGTGTGTGTCCATCTGCATGTCTGCCAAGTGAGTCAGAGGTGTGTTTGGATGTGTCACTCGAGTGATGGTGCAATGGAAGTATTTTTTTCCAGAGTCATCATTGTCACCTAGCATGTTGACAACCTTATGCGTGTCGAGTACATGCACATGCATGCGGATGTGCTTCTTTTGGCTGACTTCTGGTGTGTCTCTCATCCACAGGTACTTGCGCATGCTGTCTGCTGGTGGCATTGTTGTGCTCCTGCTATTCCTCATGAACACAGCAACATGTGCTGAATCAGCGTTACATGCACGGACAAGTTTGAAAATCTCCTTAGGGTAAGGGATGCAACACGGCTTTTTGGGAGTGGTATTTGTTTTGTGTGTGCACTGCTCCTGTTCATGTTTGGATACTTTACATACATGTAGAATCACCATGGGGCACATGACATGGAGCTGAATTCACCTGAATTGATGGTCAGACTTGGTGACAGTCATCTGTAATGGGATTGTGGATTGTGATGAAGCCATCAATATGTGTAACACTGCCCTCGGAAACATATGGGTTGCACCGGGTTGACATGGTGTGTGAATTCCCCATTAGGGGCTCAATGGTGTATAGCAGCCTCTCCGTGAGCAGCAGGGGGTGTTTAGCTGTAACCCGTCACTTGTGTGCCAGTTCTATGGATTTCCAGCATCTGTGGTGCAAAGGGGGGTGCCAGTGTTCGTCCCACGTGTTCATCCACATGACCTGTGTATGTGTTGACAGAGTTGCATTAGCATTCCGACACACATGAGTATTAAAGGTGTCCCTCTGCCTCCAAGGTGCCTCATCTCTGTCAATGGTGGTCTGTTGCCACTGTGCATGCGGCATGTCTGGCATTGTTCTCAGAGATGGTGCATATGAGTCTATGTGTAGAGTAGCAAGATGCAAGCTGTTTGTCAGGGATTAGAATCTGTATTGTGCATGATGTCCATGGCTGTGTAGGTATTGTGGCATGTCAGTATCCACGACGGCCACTGTGCTGCATGTGAATCCATTGTGTGTGTGTGTGCCATGTTAACCAGACATTCCTGCCTTGACATACACCTTTTGCATAGTTCCTTCCTGAGATCCTTATCTTTGTGTGCTACTTGTGGCATTGTTTTCTTGACATGGCGCATGCTGCTGCAGGCCCTGCAGCAAGGGCACCCAGTGGCCACGCAAACGAGCTGGTGTTCATCATGGATTGTTTGCTGACATGTGCTATGCTGATCAGCAGCATCTGTGCCTCATGCTACAGCACACTCTGCATTATGCACAAGATCCCCAGTTCCATCCACCTCAAGGCAAGAGGGAGACCATCCCCCAGGTCAACTACGACATCCGTGTCTAATCCTACCCTGCACTCTACGGACATGTGCGTTACAACTCCCATGATACTTGTCCACATCCAGGGTGCATCTGCACAGCTCTGCTTCTACATCCGACGACCAGGCCACATCAATGTCCAACAGAGATGGGGGAATGGATCACTGCCAGCTGCAGGATGACCTTCTCAATCCACGCACACACTCAGGATGCAGCCCACAACCACAACACAACCTTGTGGCACTGTGATCCAACACCCCATTGTGCCATCTCCATGCATCCAACCTTGGCCGGCCCACCATTCTCCACATCCACCTGACTCAAGCATGCAGGACATGGGTCTGCCACGTGTCTACACATATCTGGGACTCCCACCCCAGGACACTCCACATGATCACTGACCTCTGCGCATGACTGTTGCTCTTCTAAATAGGTCTGTAGACACAGTTGTGCAGGCACCCCCTCAGCTGGTTGGGCCCATCATGGGTGAGTATGGTGCTCCATGTTTGTATTGGATGATACATTGTGACCCATGTGTGTCCTGTGCCAGACTCAGACCCCAGGGTATGGATGGTTGGAGTTACTTCTGAAATCAGGCATGGTTTGACTTTACAACACACACATGTAGTGGAATAATGCAAAATGACGGCATTATCTCGTGATTGTGATGATTTTTATTTGTGGTGGGGCACGTGTTTGGAGGGATGACAAGAGGTGCTTGGCGGGAGTGTAGAATCCAAAGTTCACAGGGGGAGTTGGTATCCTTGCCATTGAAAGTCATCAGAGTCTATGCCACAGTCTTTGTCAACATTGGTCAGACAGTGACCAGCAAGGCCATGTGGCAGAGAATGTCATTTGCTGATGTGCTGCTGTTGGGCCAGAGGGCCAGGTGCCAGGCCAGTTGACCTGGGAGATGGTGATGTTCCGCTGACTCTCACGGTCTTTTGCGTGGATGACCCACCCTCCTGCTGGGACCCTCAGAAGCAGGCCGTGACGATGCTTGTGATGCTCCGTCGGATGAATCCTCCTCCTCCTGATCCCTCCCTGTGGGTGGTGATGTTCTTCGCCTGGTGGCACAGGGAGGGTTGCCCATGTTTTCGGCAATCCGACGGAGTACATGGGTCATGTCCGTTTGCACTGCCACGAGCTCAGCCTGTCTTGCCTCCATCCGTCCTTGGTGTCGCTGTTGACAGGCATGTTGCTCGGCCTGCAGGGTCTTCATCTCCTCGAGGGTCTCCTTGATGTCTGTGAGGGTGGACGCAATCTGGACCACGCCCCTGGCGTCACGCCGGTATGTGTCCAGGATGTTGCTGACGTGTGACATTACCGGTTCCTGAGCCAACTGGTCAGGTTCGCGCCTCTGCCGTCCTCCACTCCCACCACCCCTGCCCACTTGCGCCTGGCCTGCCATTGTGGGCACATCGGGTCTCCGGGACCCCTGAGGGATGGCATTTGCGGTGTCGCCTGCCTCCTCCTGGGTGCCCGGAGAACCTTGTCCCTCCTGGACAGACTGGCTGTGTTGTTGTGTGCGGGCAGGGCTCCTGGGTGTCTCCTGGGATGTGGCAGGAATGGGGGTGGTGGTTGGCACAGTTGTACCTGATGCAGGTGCTGCAGGTGGTTGGACACCAGAGGGGCCAGGTTGGTCTGGGTCATCCACGGAATGGTGAGAGTCGTCGCTGCCGGTGGGGTCCTCTTCACGCCGAGCCTGGTCCTGTGAGTCTTCCCCCCAGTGTTGGGGGGAGATCGACAACGTTGACCTGTGTGTGAGAGAGACAGTGTTAATTGTGTTACATGCGACATCCATGTTTCATTCATTTTTGAGTTGGCACAGTTCCTCTGGGTGGTTGGATTTGGCTAGCATTCCTCTCACAGTGCACTTGTGCATGGGTATGTCCCTTGGCCACAGCTTTTGACACTTTACCTATGTGTGACACAATCTTAGTTGATGCATCTTTTGGGAACGCAGTCAGCAGTGTAGTGAGCCGCCTTACGTGTTGCACTGTACGTGGCCAAATGGCTATTTGAGAATGCAGGTAGGTAAATTAACCATTTGTGACAGGGTTCTGACAAACACAGTGGGTGGGTATACTGGGTGTAAGGTTATGTTTGTGCCTGCAGCACGGATGTACTCGTGCACAGATTGACACATGGCCCAGTGTTTATCAAAGGTTGAAGGGGGGTTCACGCACTGCCAAACCTTGTCTACATGCACACAGTCCACCTGCTGACGAGCGGACATGGCCACACCACCCAAGGGTTATTTGGTCTCCCTCTGTCTCCCTTTCTCCCTCCCTCTGTCAGCCTCCTCCCTCTGTCTGTCTCCCTCTGTCTCCCTTTCTCCCTCCCTCTGTCAGCCTCTTCCCACTGTCCGTCTCCCTCTGTCTCCCTTTCTCCCTCCCTCTGTCAGCCTCCTCCCACTGTCCCGTCTCCCTCTGTCTCCCTTTCTCCCTCCCTCTGTCAGCCTCCTCCCACTGTCCCGTCTCCCTCTGTCTCCCTTTCTCCCTCCCTCTGTCAGCCTCCTCCCACTGTCCCGTCTCCCTCTGTCTCCCTTTCTCCCCCCCTCTGTCAGCCTCCTCCCTCTGTCCGTCTCCCTCTGTCTCCCTTTCTCCCTCCCTCTGTCAGCCTCCTCCCACTGTCCGTCTCCCTTTTTCCCTTCCTCTGTCACCCTCCTCCCACTGTCCTTCTCCCTCTGTCTCCCTTTCTCCCTCCCTCTGTCAGCCTCCTCCCTCTGTCCGTCTCCCTCTGTCTCCCTTTCTCCCTCCCTCTGTCAGCCTCCTCCCACTGTCCTGTCTCCCTCTGTCTCCCTTTCTCCCTCCCTCTGTCAGCCTCCTCCCACTGTCCGTCTCCCTTTCTCCCTCCCTCTGTCACCCTCCTCCCACTGTCCGTCTCCCTCTGTCTCCCTTTCTCCCTCCCTCTGTCAGCCTCCTCCCTCTGTCCGTCTCCCTCTGTCTCCCTTTCTCCCTCCCTCTGTCAGCCTCCTCCCACTGTCCGTCTCCCTCTGTCTCCCTTTCTCCCTCCCTCTGTCAGCCTCCTCCCACTGTCCGTCTCCCTCTGTCTCCCTTTCTCCCTCCCTCTGTCAGCCTCCTTCCACTGTCCCGTCTCCCTCTGTCTCCCTTTCTCCCTCCCTCTGTCAGCCTCCTCCCTCTGTCCGTCTCCCTTTCTCCCTCCCTCTGTCACCCTCCTCCCACTGTCCGTCTCCCTCTGTCTCCCTTTCTCCCTCCCTCTGTCAGCCTCCTCCCTCCCTCTGTCTGTCTCCCTGTGTCCACCTCTGTCTCCGTCCCTCTCTCTCCCCCTCTCTCCCTCCCTCTGTGTGTCACCCTCTGTCACCTCAGCCCAGCTTCCTGGGCACACACAGTTTGCAGGTCTTTCAAAGGCCATTGGCTTGTTCATGTGGGTTTGTTTCTTATCTCCGGGCACCCATTGGGCGGAGTGTCTGAGTCTGCGCTGCTGCTGTGGCGGTGTGTGCTGACACTCTTTCAGAGTGATGCGTCTTCATTAGCTGCTGTTATGTGCAAATTGTGCCTTCATACCCATGTCATCCTGCAACGCGGCCACCATTAGCAGGCAACACAGTACTGTGTGGGGACACACTGTTTGTATGGCTGTGCCCTAGGCCATATGGGCTGAGGGCATTGTTGTGTGCTTCAGAGTTGCTCTAAGTTAGTTTTGAGGCCCACCCTCCCGGCATCGGGGACATCCTGTCTTGTGTTGGTGTTTTGTGTAGCCTGTGACTTGGCATGGCCTTGCTTGGGGCATGGGGCTTGGAGGCACTAGTGGCATGTGTGTGTTTTTGGAGTGTGGTTGTGTACGGTGCTGGCTTTGGGGGGGTTGCGTGCATGATTGGTATTTTGGTTGTGTATGGCATTCCCCCATGTGAGGTGAGTTGTTTGTGTACTCACCAGGCTCTCGGACTCCTTCTACTCCGTCTACTCCCACCGGCGGCAGCGTGGCCATCACCTTCTCCTCCCAGGGATGGTAGTGTACCAGTCTGCGGGGCGGCCCTCCTCCAGTGATGTTAGCCTGGTTGTGATCGTCCGTCATTTTGCGGCGGACCGTCCTCCGCAGATCGTACCACCTGGCTTGGCACTCATGCCTGGTCCTTCTGGTGGACCCAACAGCATTCACAGAATTGACAATCCTCTCCCACATGGCTGATTTTTCGGATATGCTGGTCCGTCTGACCAATGTTCCAAAGAGCTGTGGCTCGACTCTGACGATTTCGTCGACAAGGACCTCCAGCTCCTCCTTTGTGAACTTTGGATTCTTGTTAGTGGGCATGGTGTGGGGTGTGGGTGTGGATGGTTGTGGGGGTGTGGGTGTGGATGGTTGTGGGGGTGTGGGTGTGGTTGTGCAGGTGTGTGTGTGTGAATGTGATGAGGGTGTGTTTGTGATGGTGGTTGTGTGAAGGAGTGCAAGTGTAAGGTGTATTGATGTATGTAGTATGGTGCAGTGCGTTGTCTCTGTGGTCTGGCAGTAGTGGATCTGTTGCAAAGGATCATGGTTCGTGTGTGCTGGGCCTTTTTATTGGTCCATTTGTGGGTGTGGCTGTGTTTGAACTTTGGGTGGGTGTGTTATAAGGAGTGGTAGTGGTTTGGGCCTCTGTTTAGCTGTTTGTCAGTTGCAGGTAAGTGTATAGGATGTATTTGGGCTTGTTGGACATGTTTTGTGGTGTTGTGTGCATCGAATTGACTCTCCTTGTGTTTTTTTGGTTTGTCCTGGTTCAGTACGAGTGTTTTTTGCGTCTGTACAGTGCGTACATGGGCCATGTTGTTGTACAGTGCTGTCCTTTGCTATGGCTTAGTACGACTCGTACATGCGCGATGTTGGGTGAGGGTGCTGGTGTGGGGGCCTGGGGTAGGGTGCGTACAGACACGGGCAGGGTGTTGGTCCGCACCGTCCATCGGTGGTGGTGTTTCGCACCGTACATACAGGGGGGGCTGGGTGTACTCTCCGTACATACACTGGTGGGGTGTTGGTACGCTCCATTCATACACGGGTGGGGGCTACGGTCCGTACATACACTGGTGGGGTGTTGGTACGCTCCATTCATACACGGGTGGGGGTACGGTCCGTACATACACTGGTGGGGTGTTGGTATGCTCCATTCATACACGGGTGGGGGTACGGTCCGTACATACACTGGTGGGGGTACGCTCCGTTCATACACGGGTGGGGGTACGCTCCGTACATACACTGGTGGGGTGTGGGTACGCTCCATTCATACACGGGTGGGGGTATGGTCCGTACATACACGGGTAGGGGTACGCTCCGTACATACACTGGTGGGCTGTGGGTACGCTCCATACATACACTGGTGGGGGCTCGGCGCGTACATCCGCGGCCGGGGGGCGTTTGGTGCGTACATGCGGGGGATGGGGGGGGGTTCGGCGCGTACATACAAGGGCTGGGGCGGTGTTCTGCGCGTTCATACGGGGTCTGGGGTGGGGTGCTCGGCGCGTATGCGGGCACATGTCTCCATGGTTGCTATAGGAGTTCGGTCCGTACGGTGTTTTTTCCATACAGTTGTAAAATCGAAAGGACGGGAGTGATCGTACTTGCGCGGTCGGACTTCATTTTTCTGATTCGTACGGTAAATCATCCGTGGATGTGTCGAATACATTTTCCGACCTGAGGATGTGTGGGGAAATGTTCCCGATGTGATTCGTATGGAGTTTTTCCCATGCGAATCGTACTTGGCAGTTTGTACGCTACTTGTACGATTCGTACGGAAAAAAATCCGGATACGATTCGTATGGGGGAAATTTTTCCAGGATCAGAATTGGCACCTATGTTTCCACTTCATAAATATATATATATATATATATATATATATATATATATATATATATATATATATATATATATATTCACTGAAAAAACATAGGTTTCAGGGGTGTTATAGTTAGCTGGACATTTCCCTCGTACAAAACCCTAGAAATTCCCCCGTTATAGTTAGTTCAGCTAACTATAACTTGCGCCCCTCAATGCACTGCTGATGACGTCACATATTACATCACTCATGACATGGCCAGTGACATCACTGATGACATCACTGATGACATCTCAAATTACATCACTGATGACATCACTGATGACGTCATCCAATGACTGTGTGTTTCTGTAAAGTTTAAATATGTTTTATATATTTATAGTGAAAGAACCTGTGGAAGAACGAGTGGGTGTACAAGTGTGTGAATGGATGATTTTCTAGGTGCATAACTGACTCTATAAGTGAGTCATTAAATGTATCTTACTGAAGAGTAGTGACTAAACTGTGTGATTGTCTGTATGTGTCTGTGTGTAGGTGTATAAGTGGCTGCATGGTTTTGTGAATAGCTATATGAGTGTCTATATGGGTTATTGATTGGTTGTCTGAGTATCTGTATGGGTGCCTGAGTATTTGTGTGGGTAGGATGTGTGTGACTCTATGCATAGATGTGTGAGTGGGTGATTCTATGGGTGCATGGTTTTAAGAGTGCATCTGTGATGGACTGTATGGTTGGGTGAGTGTATGTATGGGTGTGTTAGGGATTGAATGTATATCTCAGTGGTACATGTGTGACTAACTACATATGTGAAAGGCAGTATATATGTGTGTAAGAGTATATAAGTGTGTATATGGGAGAGTGTGTGATTGTAAGAGTGGCTGTATGGATGAGTGTGGGCTTGTATCAATGATTGTATAAGAGTGCAAGAATGTGGTACTATTTTTATGAGTAAGTTAACTTGAGTGTGTTTAACTGTATAGGTGAGAAAATTCGACTGTGTTTAATTACTTGCATGACTGACTAGGTGTGTCAGTACCTCAATGGATGATTGGCGGTGTGTGAGTGTCTATATAGGTGTATAAATGCATATGATAGTCTTGTACGGAGTGACTATAAGTATCAGTGACTGTACAGGTGAGAGAGTGGAGGTGTATGTAGACCTAAGAGTTAATGAGTGGGTATGTAGTTATTGGTATTGGAGTATCTATGGTTTTCAAAATGGCCGTCTGAAATTTTGAGTCGGTGTATCAAACGTTAAATTAGGGTGTGAGAAGATGCACTAATTTATCACATGGATGATGTCATCCATGATGTCATCAGTGATGTCATTTGAGATGTCATCAGTGATGTCATCAGTGATGTCACTGACCATGTCATGAGTGATGTAATATGTGACGTCATCAGCAGTGCATTGCGGGGGTGCAAGTTATAATTAGCTGAACTAACTATAACGGGAATTTCTAGGGTTTTGTACGAGGGAAATGTCCAGCTAACTATAACACCCCTGAAACCTATGGTTTTTTCAGTGAATTTCTAAGGTTTTTTAAATGCCAATTCCTAACTATAACACCCCTGAAACCTTTGGTTTTTCAGTGAATTTCAAAGGTTTTTTAAATGCCAATTCCTAACTATAACGCGCATGAAACCTATGGTTATTTCAGTGAATTTCAAAGGTTTTTTAAATGCTAATTCCTGTCTTTAACTTATCTCTGAAGATATCATGTTTAATTATTTTGATTGGATTTGTATATTTTTCAAATTCAGTGTGTCAATTTCATTAATTATATTTTTTTAAAATACTTTTTTATCACCATTTTTTAAACTTATTTTTTCAATTAATTATTTTAAAAATTAAAAAATATTATTTGAATTTAATGGGTTTTCAAACATATTTTTAAATATTTTTCAAAATATTTTTTAAACCATATGTTCAAAACTTTATTTTATATATATTTTTTCCATGTTTTTGGATCTGCGCACCCTATGCGCACTGTTCTCGATCCCTATGCGATAGCATCCACGCATAATATGCGTCGGGTACGTGTTTAGTGTGCGATTACTATGCGACTGGTACGAGACTCTCTGCCTATACGCGACACGTTCGTTGTACGTAACGTGACATTTACGCGCTTCCGCGATGCGTCATCTGCGTTTATGACGCGGTAGGTGCGCGTATCCCGCGAAATATTTAACATTTAAAAAAACATATATATGTATTTCATGTGAATATTAATTGAAGACAAACTCTAAACTAGTCTTAAAACTAATATATTTTTACATCTAATCCTATAATTTTTTTTAATTCAATTTCGCGGATGTGCACTGGGTGCATGCTGCGTAAGCGCAGGGTGCGCGGATCCCATGTGACCCGCAAAAAAGAGATTTGATTGGTTCATTACACATCCTGTTCTAACTATTGAAAGACCCCACCCAATTCAATCATTCTTCTTTGACCTTCTTTGGAGGAGCATCTCTTTGCAGAGAAGAAGATTTTTTAGACTAAGTTTACGCTTAGCTCTAACTTTGTTCAACTAAAAATGGATTCAGGGCAGCAGGCATCACCTGCATCTCCTCATACATCTGAGGATGAATTTTTGGTGGAGGCACCATCCAAAGAACGTTTTTGTTCAGTGGTGTTGAAATTTTTTACTTTTCCCGAGGGGCAGAATAAGACCAATGCCACCTTGGTCACGTGCAAGATTTGCAAAAGAGTGCTGTCGCGAGGGGATCCTAACAAGAAATACTCGTGCGGCACGGCTAGTATGATGAAGCACCTGAGGACCCTTCATCCGAACAATCTTGCACGAGAAGAGTGCCGACGGATGAGAAACACTCCTGCTCCTGCGCCTTCCACCTCATCGCAGCCGAGCACTTCAAGAGTGCATCCATCAGCCCAAAACTTGGACATCCGTCCTCAATTTCAATATTTAAAAGTGCTCTGCACTAAGTGCAATGCGACTTTGTGCTATGGTGAGCAGTCGATCGATCTTATCTGCCGCCGGCAAGAAAGTCACATTTGCTAGTTTTTTTTTGTTTTTTTTGTTCCATGAAGTTCATTGTTTGGTTCCTCCTGGTTTTTTTTCCCAGAAAAACCAAAAAAATCACAAAATTGTTAGAAACCCCCCCCAAAAAATATAAAAGAAGAAAAAAGAAAAAAAAAAGTTCTTGTAAGAACTAACTTTCCTGGTTTAAAAAAAGAGCGAAATTTCTTTGTAGTGTGTGAAAGTTTAGATGAATGTATGTGTAGTACGTAATTGAGTGAATGAATGCATTAGTAGCGTATGATGAAAGTATAAGTGCAGAACTATGAGGAAGTGCTCCAGCATCACACAGTAACCTCTTTAACTACGGTGTGCTGTAGTACTTCTGCAGCACAGGGATGCAACATATGTACATAAATATGTTGCAAATCTATGCTTCTCTCTGCACATCTGCTTAAACTGCAGCCATGTGGTAACATTATTATTATTATTATTATTATTATTAATGACTTTTAAAACGCGCCTGGTTACCCTTGGGTATCCCCGCGCTCATCCAGAAAGAGACGCCATAACATGAGGCACCGGAAGTTAGGCAGGAAACAGGTGAGTTTTTAACAGCTTGCGGAAACGCAAGAAACTTGATTCCAGGCGTAGGTACAGTGGAAGGGAGTTCCACAGAATGGCCACATTGATGGAGAATCTTCTGCCCCCAGTTCTTGCCTTCCTTACTCTCATGACCTGCAGCAGATGTTGATGGTCCGAACGAAGGGAACGAGAGGCCTTATAAGGTTGCACCATATCCCGTATGATGGGAGGGCCTTTCCCCTGCAAGATTTTATGGGCCATGCAGAGTGCCTTAAATTTCACCCTCTCCCTAACGGGAAGCCAGTGCAACGCCTTCAGCGCAGGTCGAGCAGACTGACGCCTGGGGAGATCCATCAGGAGCCTGGCGGCCGCATTCTGCACTTGCTGTAATTTGTTTAAGGTGGACTCTGGGGCCCCCAGAAACAGCACATTACTAAAGTCCAGCCGGGAGATGATAAGCCCCTGAATAAGTAACCTCCTAGAGACCACTGGGAGGAGAGGTAAAATCTTCCGGGCTGAACGGAGCAGACCAAAACACACGCCTGCGGTCTTTTTAGCGTGAGTCTTAAAGGTAAGGTCCTGCTCCAACCACACCCCCAAGCTCTTGATCTCCTGTTTGGGGGTGGGCGCCGCTCCCAGGCAACTAGGCCAGCTACTCGGAGACAGGGTAAGAGGGGAGTTCCCCAATATCATCAATTCCGTTTTGGAGCCGTTAAGCTTGAGTGCTGAGCTACACATCCACGTGAAGATCTTATCCAGACACGTATGCAGCTGATCGGGATGGTAAGATGACTGGGGGAGGCCTACCACCAGCTGGGTATCATCAGCATAGCTGATAATCTTGATACCCAGGGGCAGTAGCTCATTCTCCAGGGGGGCCATATAAATGTTAAATAAAGTAGGGCTCAGCGATGAGCCCTGTGGCTAACCACACTGGAGAGGAACCGATGAAGATTTCATATGGCCTTCCCACACCTCAAACGTTCAGCCAGCCAAAAAGGAAGAGAACCACTTCAGGGCCAGCCCGGAGACCCCCACCCCCGACAGTCGTTGGAGAAGCACTTGATGGTCCACAGTGTCAAATGCCGCACTGAGGTCGAGGAGGATCACTGCCACTGATCCCCCTGTATCCAGAATGCTCCTGGCATTCTCCACGACTGCCAGCAGGGCAGTATCGGTCCCCTGACCGGGGCGAAAACCCGTTTGAGAGTCACCCAGAAGGGAATTGGACTCCAGGAAGCCCGAGAGGCGCCGATTCACCAGTTTCTCCGCTACCTTGCTAAAGCCGGGGAGCAGAGAGATAGGCCTAAAACTGGCAAGGTCAGCGGGGTCCAAGTTAGGCTTCTTCAAGAGAGCCTTGACAACCGCTCCCTTCCAACTCGGGGGCACCACTCCATGGGCAAAAGATAAATTTATCAGATCCGTCACTGGACCACCGATGATAGTAGCTACCTGCTTAAGATATTTCATTGGTGAAGGATCTTTAGGCGAGCCACTTTTCATGGTCGTCAAAACTGTGAGAACTTCTTCCACAGTGACAGGCCCGAAAGAGGCCAGCTCCGCTGTCCGCACCCTGGACAGAGACTCAAACTTACCATCAGAGGAAATCTGCACGTCCAACTGAGGGAGTGATAACAGGATGTTATCTATTTTGGTTTTAAAGAAGGAGGCAAGTTCGGAACATTTCCCAAGAGGGTCAGCGTGGAAGACTTGAGGTTCGGGAGCTTTTAAAAGTTCTTTGATGACCCTAAACGACTCTTTTGAGGAGTTGGCCGCCGAGCCTATTCTCTCCTCAAAGAATGCAGATTTAGCTACCCGAATAGCAGATTTGTAAGTGCTAAGAGCCGCCCGGTATTCTCTCCGGGTTGCTTCACTCCAATCTTTCCTCCAAGACCGTTCTCAAAGTTCTCAACTCTGATGTGTACCAGGGCGCCGATCCCACTCTCTTACCCATAGAAAGTTGTTTCTTCTTGGGGAGGAGAGCATCAAGCGAGTTGGTCAGCCAGATGTTTAGCCTCTCATCGGCGACTAATGGATTGGACCCAAGGGGAGGCCGGGACGCCTCCAGATGGACCGCCCAGGTATCAACTGAGAGTCTCGACCAGGCTCTTTCCACCGTGTATACCCTGGGAGCCGATGTAACTGGAATATCAAACTGCCACTGGGCAGACACCATAAAATGGTCAGTCCAAGGTAAGGCCAGCGCTGGAAAAGCTTTAAGGCAGGCCGAGTTCGAAAATATCGGATCCAACAAATGGCCCTTCCTGTGTGTGGCACCGGAATTAACCAGGTTGATCCCCAAGGCTTGAAGATCACTTTGTAGATCTACTCCCAAGGGGTTGTAAGGATCATCAAAGTGAATGTTAAAATCGCCCAAGGCGATAAACTTGCCAGTGGAAGAGGCAAGAAGCGCAGCTGATTCCAAGAAGGAATTAAGAAAATTTCCCATGGGCCCAGGGGGACGATAAATCAAAAAACCTGTCAGAGACGCCGTGGGTGAAAGTCGAAGAGAGAACTGGCAACTCTCACAGTCACTCATCCCTCCATCCTGCACCTTACAAACTAATGAATCCCTATAAAGGATGGCAATCCCTCCTCCCCTCCCCACAGGCCTATCCAAATGTGCCATTAGGAAACCAAAAGGGAGAGCTGTGACTATGTCAGGGCCCGAGCAGGAAGAGATCCAGGTCTCGGTTAAAAATAACACATCTAGCTTATGGTCCAAAATAAGGGAATTAATTTCTGTAGCATGACTAGGTACAGACCGGCAACTGGCACCCTTGCACCATAGTGCAAGGATATCTGTGTCATGTGCTGTTTGTTTTTCTGCAGGAAGACATACCTTCCTGCACAAAAACAATGAGAAAATGCATTTTTCTCCTTCAATGTATGCTGAACATTTCAGCATGCATTGAAGATTTAAAAATGTGGAGAAATGAAAGCAATTCTCCTTGTTGTGCTTTCCTACACCAATTTTAGAACGGTGCAGCATTCACATACATATCGAGATTTATGATTTCTGATAAATCTAGACATGTGTCTTGTTCTATGAGTATTCAGTGCAATCATGCACAACAACACTTATAGAACACCCTTTCAACGCAAAGTGTTGTGCATAATGAGGTTGTATTTACATGGAGTAGAAAAGGTACACAGAGTGCCTTTTCCTCTCTTTGTAAATATAAAAGACTGTCTTGCGCAATAACTATGTTACAAAAAGTGACATATTTCCGGTTTTAAAATTGCTTCCGAATCATAGAAGGTAAGCACAGAGTTTTGTCTGCAAAGATGCTCAAAGAAGAATGATTGAAATGATTGCGGTCCTTCAATAGGTACAATGGGAAATATTATGAACCCCTCAAATCACTTTTTTTGCAGGTCACATGATATCTGATTATGGTCAGATTTCAAAACTACATAGGTATAAACAGAGTGTTTTTAGAAACGTGTTTCAACTTTGTAGCTTCTTGCAGACCTCATCATTCTGCATATTGAGACTTAGTTAAACTTACCTTCACAATAATAGGAATAAAAAATGGTATACAGTTTTTTCATATTTTCATTGCAATCTAAATTCATATAAATTACTTGTTTTAAAATTTGGATCTGTGAAAGAAAAGAAAAAAAATTATAACATGTAATAATACATTTTTTACAACACAGTGTAATTTCCACAAAGTAATTTTGTTTGCCTTTTTGCTGTTCTCAGAATATATTGAATTTCACTAGAAATAGTGATTTCAATCGTACTCATCACTTAACAGCGGGCAAAAAAAAACAATCAGAAAGATTGTTAAAAAAAAACCAACATACTATTCTCAGTAAAATATCAGAAAATACAAATCACACATATATGAAATGCTTACAGATTACAAAATTTTATAACTTTAACTTATAAAAACTGTAAATGTTGCCGCATCAAAATAATCACCGAATGAATGACCACCAAAAAGTCCATAATTCAAAAATGTACCTTTCCTTGAGGCCAAATGGTATTTTTGCACTCCTTCTTTATGTAAATTGTCCAATGGTAGTCCTATTAAATTATAATAATAAATTCCTCAGAGAGTGAATTATCTTCCTAAAACTTTGGCTTTAAAAATATTAGGTAGGAATTTGGTAATTCACTAGGCAAACGTTGTTTGAAAACCAACTGGGCATCATTACAAAGTGTCCAGCCTTTCTCACATTTTAGAAAGGCAGTGTAATGTCCAGATGTGGTGGAAGGACCATCATGGAAAATTATTGCAATTGCTACAAAAGTCCTTCCTGATATTGATAGTTGTGCTGCTACAAATTGCTCTATTAAAGTATCCAATTTTCTTCCGTCAGCTGTACAACGTTGCATCATTAAAATTATGTATTTTCCATACTTTGTTAAGAATAATGTGGATAACATTTCTGATTTACATTGGCTGCACTCCATGTTTTGAATTGCACCTTTAACTAATTTATTGAAAGACACTGATTTACAGTCTAGTAATGTTAAATACAGAAATCTCTCAGTGTCTACATTGGTACTACATGTATACATGCAATTTTCACAATAATGTTCCCATTTGTAAGAAAGGCCAAAAATATTTTCTATTTCTACACCTTCAGTTTCAAAAATGGTAAGCATATACATTCAAAATTCCTGAGCATCTTGTTGGATATTTTGTGTAAATTGTGTTGAACCAGAACACACATTCAAAAGACTACGAATATCTGAAACAGATTGCATTTTAGTTCTATCTGTTGTCAATTTTTCATAAACAGAATGCAACAGAGAACAAAATCTTTTTTGCCGATTCTCCATAATTTGCTCTTGCAAACCTTCAAGATAAAAAACAACATTGACCACTACATTAGCATAGCAGTTGACACCAGAACTATTTTCAAACTGATAACCAACAATCTCTCCAACAGTGTCCAATTTCTTTTTACCTGCAATCACAACATTATCTTGTTCTTTTCTTTTCTTGACACCTTCAGAACAGATATTCTCAAACTTTCTTTTTCGACCAATCACACGCTTTTCAAATACAGGATATTGACCTAAATTTGGAGCATACACCCTTCTTAACCTATTATACTATTTTACACAGTTTGCATCTGCAGTAACCTTTGTCTCATCAAAATCAATCAAAAACAAACCAGATAATGTTCTGCCTTGCGACAAAGCAACATATGCCATACCCTCTTTAAATACGGTAGATCCAATGTTCACCAATGCACTGTCTACAGTTAATCCTTGAGATTTATGAATAGTCACTGCATATGCCAGAGAAAATGGAAATTGTTTCCTACGGACATATAAATCTTTAACAAGCAAAAAACGAACTGAACAACGACCAATTTCTTTAACTTCATCAATCTGATCAAATTTAATTTTTAAAAATTCAATTCCTTCTTTTTTCTGATAATTCACAAAATCCACCACTTTGCCCATTGCACCATTAACTAAACCTTTCTCTACATCCAAATTACGCCTTAAAATTACCCGACAGTTTACACACGCATATAGTGTCTTTTCTAAACCAGCAGTTTTAGATATTTTTTTTTCTAAACAATCCAGTTTTGATCTCAACTTTCCCGTCAAAATAATAGTGATTCATTCATGCAGTATTTTATCGATGGCTTCCTTTCTTACAATTTCTTCATTTTCCAGTTTCAATAGTTCTTCGTTGAATATTGAACACTCACGCAGTGTTGGCATTAAGCAAATCACTGACTTATTTTTTAGCAATTTCCACGTACACTTTTGCAGGAACTGCATTTTCATTTGGAAAGACATTCCAAAGTAATCGACTCTCCAAAGCTTCTTTCCCTTGTTTTGAAAGAATTCCAATTCTTATATCTTGAAGAATACTTCCATATTCAGCATCATTTGCCTGTCACATATTTGTTGTCAGTTCTTTGTATTCAAAATTACTCCAAATGTTCACATTACCAACACTGCCAAGAGACTTTCTGGTATCTTCATGGGCAAGTGTTTTAAATACTGGTTGTCCTTTTACCGGAGTCAGTTGCAGTAGATCTCCAAAAACTATGACGTGTTTTCCTCCAAATAACACGTCGTACTCTATTTTAAGAATTTGCTGCATACTTAAATGCACAAAGGCAAGCATCAAGTTTGAAACCATGCTCACCTCATTAATAATGAGAAGTTTCATTTTCTTCAGGACTCTTGAAACTTCACAACAAGCTTCTCCAGAGAGCTTGTGGTATTCCAATTTGTTCTCATGCTCTACTGGTAACATTAGTAAACGATGTAAAGTAATTCCTTAAATGTTATGTGCTGTCATCCCAGTTGGAGCAGTGACAACACAAGACAAATGCGACTCAGTTGTTTTCTGCAGATAACTTGTAATTACTTTAATTAAGAAACTTTTTCCTGTTCCAGCTTGACCACTCACATACATTCGGATAGGTTGAAATGATGTACATGAGCACCCTTTCTTTTCATGAAGTAATCCATGGTCAATCTGCTCTTTCACTTGCTGATATATTTGTTTCTGTTCAACATTTAGTTGCTCTTCCAAGTTTCCTAACTGTATTGCATCTTCTTGTGCTTGATACATTGCTGTTTCCACCTCATTCATTGCAATCGCTGCTTCATTTTCAACAATTGGTTGTCCTAGTGGATCTTGACTCAGTGCAGCAGAACTTTGACTGTCTTGAGAACTGTCTCTAGCAATCTCAGCTGCAATTATAGCTTCTTGATCAATTCCATCATTCAACATTTTGACATAATTTGCGAAAGCACTGCATTGTATGGTATCTTTACAAGCATTAAATGAATCTTCATAGCTGCGAAAATCTCCAAGTAATTCCAGTTCTGAACGCCATGGTTTGAACATTTGCAAAAGGGCTAAATAGTAAAATTCCCTTTTGTCAGCAGTGTCGCAACTCAGTTTTCTGTGATTAATTAAATTTCCTTTCCTTTGTTTCACCAGACATCCTTTGGAACCAATCACTCCATATTTTCCATTGTTGATGTTCTCTGTAGTATTCCGTTTAAAAGTGTAGTTTTGCAGCACTTCATAGAGACAAATGTTGTCAAGATGATGACTTCTATTTGGATAGTATGGTGCCGATTACGATCCGGTAAAAAAAATCCCCGTACGACTCGTATCCGGTCTTTTTACCGTACGAATCGTACAAGTGCCGTACAAACTGCCAATTACGATTCGCATGGGAAAAAGACCATACGATTCGCATTGGGAATAATTCCCCACACGTCCTCGGGTCGGAAAATGTGTCAGACACGTCCCCGGACGATTTACCGTACAAATGTGAAAAGTGAAGTCCGACCGCGGAATCACGATCCATCCCGTGCGTCCGATGTTACAACCGTATGGAAAAAACCCCGTCCGCACCGAACACCCATAGCAACCATGGAGACATGTGCCCGCATACGCGCCGACCCCCCCCAGCCCCCGTACATTTGAGTCGTAACCCCCATGTATGTACACCTGTGTACGTGTCGTACCCCCCGTGTATGTACACCCGTGTACGTTCGAGTCTTACCCCCACCCGTGTATGTACACCCGTGTACGTGTCGTACCCGCCGTGTATGTACACCCGTGTCCGTTCGAGTAGTACCCTCACCCGTGTATGTACACCCGTGTACGTGTCGTACCCCCCGTGTATGTACACCCGTGTACGTTCGAGTCGTACCCCCACCCGTGTATGTACACCCGTGTACGTGTCGTACCCCCCGTGTATGTACACCCGTGTACGTTTGAGTCATACCCCCACCCGTGTATGTACACCCGTGTATGTGTCGTAACCCCCGTGTATGTACACCTGTGTACGTTCGAGTCGTACCCCCACCCGTGTATGTACACCCGTGTACGTGTCATACCCCCCCGTATATGTACACCCATGTACGTTCGAGTCGTACCCCCACCCGTGTATGTATGACCCGTACCCTCACCCGCGTACGTATGGAGGGTACCCCCCACCCCAACAGTGTAAGTACGACCCGTACCCTCACCCGCGTATGTATGGAGCGTACCCCCACCCCAACCGTGTATGTATGACACGTACCCTCACCAGCGTATCTATGGAGCGTACCCCCACCCCAACCGTGTATGTACGACCCGTACCCTCACCCGCGTATGTATGGAGCGTACCCCCACCCCAACCGTGTATGTACGGACCGTACCCTCACCCACGTATGTATGGAGCGTACCCCCACCCCAACAGTGTATGTACGGACCGCACCCCCACCCCAACCTTGTATGTACGACGCGTACCCCCACCCGCGTATGCATGGAGCGTACCCCCACCCCAACCGTGTATGTACGGACCGTACCCCCACCCCAACCTTGTATGTACGACGCGTACCCCCACCCGCGTATGCATGGAGCGTACCCCCACCCCAACATTCTAAGTACGGAGCGCACCCCAGGCCCCAACATCACCACCTTCACACAACATCGCGCATGTACGAGTCATACCAAGCCAGACACAAGGACAGCACTGTACAACAAAATGGCCCATGTACACACCGTACACACGCTAAAAACGCACATACACAACCAGGACAAAGCAAAACAACACAAGAATGCACCATTCGAATGGCACAAAGCCACAAAACATGTCCAACAACCACAAAAACAACACATTCACTGACCTGCAACTGCCAAAATCCAAAACAGAGGCCCAAAACACAACCACTCCTTATAACACACCCACCCAAAGTTCAAACACAGCCACACCCACCAATGGACCAATAAAAAGGGCCCACACACACAAACCATGAGCCTTTGCAACCGACTCACTGCTGCCAGACCCCACAGACAACCTACAGCACCATACTAGAACCTTTACTACACCTTACACTTGCACACCTTCACACACACACACCTTCACAAACACCCCCTCATCACATTCACACACACACCCAAACAACCAAACCCACACACCCACAACCATCCACACCCCCCCATCCATACCCACACCCCTCACCATGCCCATTAACAAGAATCCAAAGTTCACTAGACGAGAGTTGGAGGTCCTTGTCGATGAAATCCTCAGAGTTGAGCCACACCTCTTTGGAACATTGGTCAGACAGACCAGCATTTCAGAAAAAACAGCCATGTGGCAGACGATCGCCGATGCTGTGAATGCTGTTACGGACACCAGGAGGACCAGGCATGAATGCCAAGCCAGGTGGTACGATCTGCGGAGGAGGGTCCGAGCCAAAATGACCGACGAACACAACCAGGCCAACGTCACTGGAGGAGGGCCGCCCCGCAGACGCGTAGAATACCATGAAATACAACAAGACCTACCCTATGTACAAGTTTATAAAAATTCTTATGTAGTGTGCAGGTGCTCAATGTCTGTAGTGCCTGCCTAACTCTCATTCACTGGTGTATTTACCACATGTGTATTAAGAACATTGTGTCCAATGGTGCTGTAAAAACCCTACTAGTGATCAGTTCGTGTTCAAGAAAAGTGAAAAAGGTAAAAAAGGTGTGATAGGACGACAGCGCCTCACGGAAGCAGCCCCAACGAGGTATGCGTAGACAGGTACTCGCCTACTACCTCCTGTTGTCATCATCGGTCGCTGCCGCCCAAACAGAAACAGTAAAGGTGGAACAGAAATGTGTAATGTACTACACTCAAAAACTTCGTGATAGTCCTAATGACTCCTATCTATCGAGCAACCTATGTGTTGCAGTGATGTGTGCTAATCTACAAAAACAGGAAGTGTCGACCCAGATTTGGTGAGTTGAGCCTGATCAGGACTCAAGTCACTCAGGATTAAAACCGAGCAGCACTACACTGGCTATATGGTGCTTTATTCTCAGCTGTGTCGCTGCTCATTTAAAAACCGACATGTTTCGTTGCCATATTACTTTACCGGCAACTTCATCAGGGCTTGGGTCGACTGGTCTCTGTGCAACGCTAATATGTACCAGCGATGTCTTTCAATCAGCACCTGGGGAGAACACAATAAAAAACAATAACACACACACATGTACTCCGTATCTCCTCTACCAGGTCATGCCTGGTCTTACCGAGCAAATGCTCCTCATCCAGAGTAATGGGTTCATGCTTGGCAATGATATTTACCCTCGAGATGCTGTGTAGCAGCATACCTGCACCTCCATCATGTAAGTGTCTTGGGTATTTGTGCACCAGCCCTTTGGCTGTTAAAATCAGAACTGCGGAACTTTGTTTCTGAAAAAAGCACACATCAAGGGAATATATGTATCAAAATCGATGACATCGCATGTTTTTCAAGACAATGTTTAGACTCTTCTATTTGGATATAGTGTGAAAGGTCTTTGGTTGTGTCCAGCTATTAGCCGAGAATCGTCATGATAACTCGGTTGCGATTCATCATTAAATTCCTTCATGCTGGAGTGTGTTTCATGAGCGGTTACGTATGGATACCAACTTGCGCTATCTAGCTTTCTTAAAAACCATGTAAACATACTGCTACGCTGGCATAACAACGTGTGCTAGTTAAGCCTGTATAGACTTCCTACTGTGCCCCCTCCTCATGTAGGGCACGTCCCACCCCCTGCTTAGCCCGGAAACCCGGGTCTTACCTCATCAGTCTGAGCATCGGTTCTTGGCTCGCCCTCGATCGCTAGGGGTCGGCCTGCTTCCTGCTTATATGTGGAAGTCGCGCGGGAACCGCGCTTACACGTAGAGTGGTTAGCAATATTGCGCATGCGCAAAGAAGTTCTTGAAGGACAGTGCGGCCATCTTTGTTAAACCGCTACTATCGAGTACACTATAGTGGTACTTAGCCTGTTCTTGTAGTATACTAGTGTCAACTCCTGACTGAAAAAGGGACAGGATACATTGTAGTGACCTTCTCCTTGCACGTAGAGTGGTTAGCGATATTACACATGCGCAAAGAAGTACTTGAAGGAAAATGCGGCCATCTTTGTAAAACCGCTACTATCAAGTGCATTATAGTGGTTCTATGCCTGTTCTTTTAGTATATTGGTGTCAACTCCTGATTGAAAAGAGGACAGGATACATTGAAGTGACCTTCTCCCTGCTGAAATGGTGATTGGTACAGGCTGAGGGTGTGTTTATGCATCTCGTCCGGGATATTCATATCTACTCTTCACCGGGCTGTCTAAGAGCGCAATAATAGTAGTGATGGCATCCTACATTTTAAACAGGCCCACACTTGAGTGTTTATAAGTGTGAGCGAGTGTGTGTCTGACCTTACTAAGTGCCTATGTGATGATGCTGGGTTGATTACTACTAAGGACCTGTAACCACAAAAATGCAGTTGTTTTCATGTTTATATGTTTACAGTGTTCAGGTTATAGTACCACCCTACTCCACTCAATAAGGTCATTGAGTCCCTGTTGGTCTACCTTCTCTTGGTAAATCCAACGGGCCTCTTTGGTCGAGAGCCTGGCTTCCATGTTGTACGAATCGCCCATAACACGTTCAAGCAATACCCATCTGACATCTCTGGGATTGTGTCCAAATGTCAGGAAGTGTTGTACCAGCTTGGTGGTCAATTTGCCTGCCCTGATGGTACTGAGGTGTTCCTGTATTCTGATTTTCACCTTTCGGGTGGTAAGACCGATGTAGTGCATGCCACACGGGCATGTCAGCCTGTAGATGACATTTTGGGTGTTGCAATTGCTGAATGCATTCAAATACCAGATCTTACCACCGTTCAAAGAGACATTCTTGGTCACGGTAGTGAGCTCACACACGGAGCACCTACCACATTGGTAATGCCCTGATGGAATCCCGGTGTCATTGGGCTTCTGCTGGAATCGCGAGTGCACCAGACGGTCACGCAAATTCGTGGACCGCTTAAAGGCGAAACGCGGATGTGGCATCGTCATGGATTGAGTGCTAAGTATAGGCCAGTGTTTTCTAATAACTTGTCTGATTTTGGTAGACAAGGGGCCAAAGGTAGTGACCACCGGGATACAATCGCTCTTGGTTTTTGATGTTCTTTCTAATAGAGCAGCTCTCGGGGTGTTCAAGGCTCGTTTACGAGCTTTTTTGATAATCTTCGTGGGATACGCTCTCTCTTCCAATTTATTGGATAGGACTTACGTACGTTGAGGACAGCCATTACCAGCAACCGCAAGAACCACCTACCTACACAAGAGGGGGGAGGGGAGGTAGACGCCAAGGTAGACGCACGTTCAATAACTGGACGTTTGACAACACGAGCAGCGAGGATGATGATCTCATTGAGCAACCCTCCACCTCAGGTTCCATTCCGGGTGCCAACCAAAGAGTGAGGTTCAACACCACCGATAGGTCCAATGAAGACCAATGAAGATCTAGGGGTCTTATTGAGGAATTTTTTAGAACAGCGCCCCCCGGACCAGAGAGGGACCAGCCACAGGGGCAGAGGCAGAGGCCGCCACAACAACAATGTACAGTGGCAGAATTCATCCCCCCGGATTACACGCAGCCGAGGCCGAACACCGCTCTAACTACAAAAAAGGAAAATAACATTGTGGTCAATCTGTCATCTTATGCACTTACGATTGATGAACAGAGGGTTCTCAATAAGGGCTTGGGATATGTCCCAACACCAAAGCACGACAGTTTCAAACTGAGGAGTGAATTCCAGGGCGTAATGAGGAAAATCAAACTCAAAAAATTCTTTGAGGGTAAGGAAGCAGAAGCCCCATCGGTCTTCTCCACTGACCTCAGACGCCCCTCTCGATTCTGTCCCCCTCTGCACTCTATTGGCCCCGAGGTTATGGTCTTCGAACAAAAGGTGCTACAGGACATCACCGTCCTTGAGGAACAGCAACAGAGCTATAACCGCAGTAATATGACCCATGCTGACTGGCTAGCTGTTCAATCTCTGCAGCAGAATGACACCATCACCATCAAACCGGCAGATAAGGGTGGGGCAGTGGTAGTGCTCAACACATCTGATTATGAAGCCGAGGTGTCCAGGCTTTTGGGTGCTCGTCAAAACTACCAACCGTTGATGAGGGACCCCACCAAAACCCTGCAAGCTATTATCCACACTATGGTTGCAGAGGCCAAAGAAAAGAAATGGCTTACGGCCAAGGAGGCTGATTTTCTTATCAACGATAAGCCACGAGTCCCGGTTTTCTACATTGTCCCGAAGATTCATAAAGAACAAAGGCCCCCTCCTGGGCGGCCAATAGTCTCGGGCATTCAGTCCACTCTGGAACCATTGTCCCAATATGCTGACTTCTTCCTCAGGGAATGTGTGATCACGCAGCCCTCTTACGTCCAGGACACCACCGACGTGTTGAGGATCCTTCAGGACATCGACTATGATCCGCAGAACCAATTCCTGGTCACAATTGATATAGAATCATTATACACTAGTATTCCTCAGGCAGCCACGCTGGTGGCAGCAGCTCGGGCCCTGGAATCGTGTGAATGGTTCTACGATGTCCCACAATCTTTCGTGCTCCAGTGTGTTGAACTGGCCCTCACTAGGAACTTCTTTGCCTATAAAAACCAACTCTATTTGCAAGTATCCGGGACTTCCATGGGAGCGACATTTGCTCCAAGTCTAGCATGCATCTATGTGGGGCAATTTGAAGCTGGACACGTCCTACACAATGAAAACCCCTTCCAGAGGAACATTGCCCTCTGGAAGCGATACATAGACGACGTGCTATGTATTTGGACGGGACCGAGAACTGAGTTGGAAGATTTCCTTGCTTGGCTTAACAATCTGGATGATTGCCTGAAATTTACCTGGACCATCAGCGACACCACAGCCACATATTTGGACCTGGACATCAGGGCTGAGAACTACAAGTTGGTCACTAACGTTCATCAAAAACCAACCGACAAGAATTCCCTGTTGCATTACAGGTCACACCATCCCAGAGCCTTAAGGGATAACTTACCTGTGGGACAGTTCTTGCGTTACCGCAGGAACTGTTCTTCCACAGAGGAATTTATTGTACAAGCCCAAGTCCTATCCAATAAATTGGAAGAGAGAGCGTATCCCACGAAGATTATCAAAAAAGCTCGTAAACGAGCCTTGAACACCCCGAGAGCTGCTCTATTAGAAAGAACATCAAAAACCAAGAGCGATTGTATCCCGGTGGTCACTACCTTTGGCCCCTTGTCTACCAAAATCAGACAAGTTATTAGAAAACACTGGCCTATACTTAGCACTCAATCCATGACGATGCCACATCCGCGTTTCGCCTTTAAGCGGTCCACGAATTTGCGTGACCGTCTGGTGCACTCGCGATTCCAGCAGAAGCCCAATGACACCGGGATTCCATCAGGGCATTACCAATGTGGTGGGTGCTCCGTGTGTGAGCTCACTACCGTGACCAAGAATGTCTCTTTGAACGGTGGTAAGATCTGGTATTTGAATGCATTCAGCAATTGCAACACCCAAATTGTCATCTACAGGCTGACATGCCCGTGTGGCATGCACTACATCGGTCTTACCACCCGAAAGGTGAAAATCAGAATACAGGAACACCTCAGTACCATCAGGGCAGGCAAATTGACCACCAAGCTGGTACAACACTTCCTGACATTTGGACACAATCCCAGAGATGTCAGATGGGTAGTGCTTGAACGTGTTATGGGCGATTCGTACAACATGGAAGCCAGGCTCTCGACCAAAGAGGCCCGTTGGATTTACCAAGAGAAGGTAGACCAACAGGGACTCAATGACCTTATTGAGTGGAGTAGGGTGGTACTATAACCTGAACACTGTAAACATATAAACATGAAAACAACTGCATTTTTGTGGTTACAGGTCCTTAGTAGTAATCAACCCAGCATCATCACATAGGCACTTAGTAAGGTCAGACACACACTCGCTCACACTTATAAACACTCAAGTGTGGGCCTGTTTAAAATGTAGGATGCCATCACTACTATTATTGCGCTCTTAGACAGCCCGGTGAAGAGTAGATATGAATATCCCGGGCGAGATGCATAAACACACCCTCAGCCTGTACCAATCACCATTTCAGCAGGGAGAAGGTCACTTCAATGTATCCTGTCCTCTTTTCAATCAGGAGTTGACACCAATATACTAAAAGAACAGGCATAGAACCACTATAATGCACTTGATAGTAGCGGTTTTACAAAGATGGCCGCATTTTCCTTCAAGTACTTCTTTGCTCATGTGTAATATCGCTAACCACTCTACGTGCAAGGAGAAGGTCACTACAATGTATCCTGTCCCTTTTTCAGTCAGGAGTTGACACTAGTATACTACAAGAACAGGCTAAGTACCACTATAGTGTACTCGATAGTAGCGGTTTAACAAAGATGGCCGCACTGTCCTTCAAGAACTTCTTTGCGCATGCGCAATATTGCTAACCACTCTACGTGTAAGCGCGGTTCCCGCGCGACTTCCACATATAAGCAGGAAGCAGGCCGACCCCTAGCGATCGAGGGCGAGCCAAGAACCGATGCTCAGACTGATGAGGTAAGACCCGGGTTTCCGGGCTAAGCAGGGGGTGGGACGTGCCCTACATGAGGAGGGGGCACAGTAGGAAGTCTATACAGGCTTAACTAGCACACGTTGTTATGCCAGCGTAGCAGTATGTTTACATGGTTTTTAAGAAAGCTAGATAGCGCAAGTTGGTATCCATACGTAACCGCTCATGAAACACACTCCAGCATGAAGGAATTTAATGATGAATCGCAACCGAGTTATCATGACGATTCTCGGCTAATAGCTGGACACAACCAAAGACCTTTCACACTATATCCAAATAGAAGAGTCTAAACATTGTCTTGAAAAACATGCGATGTCATCGATTTTGATACATATATTCCCTTGATGTGTGCTTTTTTCAGAAACAAAGTTCCGCAGTTCTGATTTTAACAGCCAAAGGGCTGGTGCACAAATACCCAAGACACTTACATGATGGAGGTGCAGGTATGCTGCTACACAGCATCTCGAGGGTAAATATCATTGCCAAGCATGAACCCATTACTCTGGATGAGGAGCATTTGCTCGGTAAGACCAGGCATGACCTGGTAGAGGAGATACGGAGTACATGTGTGTGTGTTATTGTTTTTTATTGTGTTCTCCCCAGGTGCTGATTGAAAGACATCGCTGGTACATATTAGCGTTGCACAGAGACCAGTCGACCCAAGCCCTGATGAAGTTGCCGGTAAAGTAATATGGCAACGAAACATGTCGGTTTTTAAATGAGCAGCGACACAGCTGAGAATAAAGCACCATATAGCCAGTGTAGTGCTGCTCGGTTTTAATCCTGAGTGACTTGAGTCCTGATCAGGCTCAACTCACCAAATCTGGGTCGACACTTCCTGTTTTTGTAGATTAGCACACATCACTGCAACACATAGGTTGCTCGATAGATAGGAGTCATTAGGACTATCACGAAGTTTTTGAGTGTAGTACATTACACATTTCTGTTCCACCTTTACTGTTTCTGTTTGGGCGGCAGCGACCGATGATGACAACAGGAGGTAGTAGGCGAGTACCTGTCTACGCATACCTCGTTGGGGCTGCTTCCGTGAGGCGCTGTCGTCCTATCACACCTTTTTTACCTTTTTCACTTTTCTTGAACACGAACTGATCACTAGTAGGGTTTTTACAGCACCATTGGACACAATGTTCTTAATACACATGTGGTAAATACACCAGTGAATGAGAGTTAGGCAGGCACTACAGACATTGAGCACCTGCACACTACATAAGAATTTTTATAAACTTGTACATAGGGTAGGTCTTGTTGTATTTCAGGATTGTGAGAGGGGGGCTACCTACCCTTTAAACCCCCTAGGCTCCTTTGTTTTGAAAGCGTAGAATACCATCCCTGGGAGGAGAGGGTGATGGCCATACTGCCGGTGGTGGCAGTAGACGGATTAGAAGGACTCCGAGACCCGGGTGAGTACACAAACAACTCACCTCACATGGGGGGAACGTCATCCACAACCAAACTCACAAACAGGCACGCAACCACCCCAAGCTATCGCATGACTCAACCACACTCCATGAACACGCACATGCCACTGGCGCCACCATGCCCCATGCACCCAGCTGGACAATGCCAAGTCACAGGCCACAGAAAACACCAACACAAGACACGGTAAGCCGGATGGCGGGAGTGTGGGCCCCAAAAATCACATAGTGCAACTCAGAAGCAGACAACAATGCCCTCTGCCCATATGGCCTAGGTCACAGCCAGACAAACAGTGTGTCCCCACACAGGAAAGACTTGCCAGCAAATGGCGGACGCCTTGCATTAAGACATGGGGGTGAAGGCACTTTTGCACATGACAGCAGCTAATGAACAGCCAACACTGTGAAAGAGTGGCAGCACACACCACCACAGCAGCAGCGCACACACAGACACTACACCCAATGGGTGCCTGGAGATCAGAAACAAACTCACATCAACAATCCAAGGGCCATTCAAAGATCTGCTAACAGTGTGTGCCCAGGAAGCTGGGCTGAGGTGACAGAGGGTGACACACAGAGGGAGGGAGAGGGGGACAGAGAGGGAGGGAGACACAGGGAGACAGACAGAGGGAGGAGGCTGACACACAGAGGGAGGGAGAGGGGGACAGAGAGGGAGAGAGACACAGGGAGACGGACAGAGGGAGGAGGCTGACACACAGAGGGAGGGAGAGGGGGACAGAGAGGGAGGGAGACACAGGGAGACGGACAGAGGGAGGAGGCTGACACACAGAGGGAGGGAGAGGGGGACAGAGAGGGAGCGAGAAAGGGGCACACAGGGAGAGCAATTCAGCCTTGTGGGGTGTGGGAATGTCTGCTCATCAGCAGGTGGACTGCGTGCATGTAGACAAGGGTGGCCAGTGCCAGAACCCCCCCTCTTCTCAATGGCAAAACACAGGGCCATGTCACAACCTGTGCACGAGCACAACGACAGCTACCTGCATCATATAAGTGTGTGGAACAACTCCATGTGCACACGTACAGTGCTACACGGAAGGCGCCAATGCATGGCTCGCCACACCTGCCCACTCCACTGCTGACTGCAGTCACAATTGACGCAGCAAGTAAGACTGTGCCACACATAGGTAAAGTCGCAAAAGCTGTGGCCAAGGGACATACCCATGCACAAGTGCACTGTGAGTGGAATGCAAGACATATCCAAATTCCCAGAGGAAATGTGCCAACTTTGAAAACAATGAAACATGGATGTTGCATGGAACAAAATTAACATTGTCTCTCTCACACACAGGTCAACGTCGTGGATCACCCCCCAACACTGGGGGGGAAGACTCACAGGACCCGGCTCGGCGGGATGACGGAGCCACCGGCAGCGACGACTCTCACCACTCTGTGGACGAACCCGACCCCGACCAACCTGGCCCCTCTGGTGTCCAACGGCCTGCAGCACCTGCATCAGGTACAACTGGGCCAACCACCACCCCCACTCCTGCCACATCCCAGGAGACACCCAGGATCCCTGCCCCACCACCACAATGCAGCCAGGCTGGCCAGGAGGGACACGGTGTCCCAGGCACCCAGGAGGAGGCAGGCGACAACGCCAATGCCACCCCTCAGGGGTCCCGGAGACCCGATGTGCCCACAAGGGCAGGCCAGGTGCAAGTGGGCAGGGGTGGTGGGAGTGGAGGACGGCGGAGGCGCGAGCCTGACCGGTTGGCTGGGGAACCGGTATATTCCCATGTCCGAAACATCCTGGACACATACCGGCAGGACACCACGGGCATGGCCCAGGTTGTGTCCATCCTTGAGGAGATCAAGACCCAGCAGGCCCAGCAACATGCGGAGCAACATGCCTGTCTACTGCGACACCAACGGTGGATGGAGGACAGACAGGCTGAGCTCGTGACGGTGTTCACGGGAATTCACAGTACACTCCGTCGGATGGCCGACAACATGGGCAACCCTCCCTGTGCCATCAGGCGTAGAACATCACCACCCACAGGGAGGGATCAGGAGGAAGAGGAGGAAACATCCGACGGCGCATCCCAAACATCGTCACGGCCTGCTTCTGAGGGTCCCCGCAGGAGGGCGGGTCGTCCACAGAAAAGACCGTGAGGGTCGGCGCAACAGCATCATCTCCCAGGACACCTGGCCTGGCACCTGGCCCACTGGACCAACAGCAGCACAGCAGCAAAAGACATTCTCTGCCACATGGACTTGCTGGTCACTGTCTGACCAATGTTGACAAAGACTGTGGCATGGACTCTGAGGATTTCTAATGGCAAGGACACCAACTCCCCTAGTGAACTTTGGATTCCACACACCCGGAAAGCCCCTCATGTCAAACCCCCCCCACCCCAACCAAAATAAAAAGTCACCCCATAAAGAGAAGATGCCTACTGATTGCATTATTACCTTACATGTGTCTTGTAAAGTCTAACCATGCCTGAGTTCTCATTTGACTTCAACCATCCACACCCTGGGGCCTGAGTCTGACACAGGACACACATGGGTCACATTGTATTAGGCAAGACAGACATGGAGCACCATACACACCCGTGATGGGCCCAACCAGCTGAGGGGGTGGCCGCACAACCGTGCCGACAGACATATTGAGTACAGCGACAGCCATGCGCAGAGGTCAGGGATCATGTGGAGTGTCCTGTGGGGCACCCAGGTATGTGTAGACAGGTGGCAGAACCATGTCCTGCAAGCTTGAGTCAGGTGGATGCAGAGAATGGTGGGCTGGCCAACGTTGGATGCATGGGGATGGCACATGTCACAAACAATACCCACAAAGTCATGGACATCATGCACAATACACTGTCTAATCCCACACAAACAGCTTGCATCTTGCTACTCTACACATAGACACATAGCCACTATCACGGAAAACCATGCCAGACATGCCGGATGCACCGTGGCAACACACCAGCATTGACTGAGAAGAGGCACCTTGGAGGCATAGGGACACCTTTATTAGTCATGTATTCGGGATTGCAGAGGCAACTCGGAGTACACATGAACGGGTCATGTGGAGTAACATGTGGGTCCAACACTGGCACCCCCCTTCTGCAGCACAAATGCGTGGTAGCCATGGAACTGGCACACAAGTGTCGGCTAACAGCTAAACACCCCCTGCTGCTCACGGAGAGACTGCCATACACCATTGATCGGCTGATGTGGAAGTCCCACACCATGTCAAGCCAATGCAATCCGTATGTGTCCGAGGGCAGTGTAACACACATTGATGCCATCATCACATTCCACAATCCCATCACTGATGACTGTCAACAAGCCTGACCATCTATTCAGGTGTACCCAGCTGCATGTCATGTGTACCATGGTGATGCGACATGTCTGCAGAGGAACCAAACATCGACAGGGGCAGTGTGCATACATCGTAAACAACTGCCACACCCAATACACCCCTGATGCATCCCTTACCCTAAGGAGACTTCCAAACTTGTCCGTGCGTGTAACGCTGAGTCAGCACACGATGACGTGTCCATGAGGAATAGCAGTGCCACAACAATGCAACCAGCAGACGGCATGCGCAAGTACCTGGGGAAGAGAGACACACGAGAAGTCAGCCACAAAAAGCACAGCCACTTGCATGTGCATGTACTCGACACATGTAAGGATGACAACATGCCAGGTCACAATTATACACATCACTGCCACCATCACTCCAGTGACACATCCACACACACCTCTGACTCACGTGGCATACATGCAGATGGACACACACATCACAACACATGCCACACGGGGACCAATGCGTGCACACACAGACACTGGTACTCACCACTAAGCAAAGAAGTCGCGTATGAGCCGAGTCCGGATGTCCTCTTGCAGAACCACATCCTCCACATCACTAGCCCCATTGCCAAGACCTTCGTCCTCCACGGGTGGATGGTCCTGATCATCTTGATCCAGGATGAGTGGCACAGCTTTCTCAACTGCCATGTTGTGCAGCATGCAGCAGACCATGAAGATTTTGCAGACCTTCGCCGGGGCATATGGGAGGGCGCCGCCGGTCTTGTGAAGGCATCGGAATCGTCTCTTCAGGAGGCCAAATGTCCTCTCTATCACTCGCCTTGTCCGGCCATGGGCGGTGTTGTAGCGGAGCTGGGCCGGCGTGATGGGGTTGCGGAGAGGTGTGATCAGTCATGGCATGTTGGGATAGCCAGCGTCCCCTACATGGAAAGCACATGGACATAAGTAGGACAGGAGAAGCGGTTGTGCTGGAAGTCTACGCAAAATACAGGACAGACAGAGTGTACCCACCAACAACACATGCTCGTTCGTTGCGCAGCTGCGTCATCATTTCAGGCACCCTGCTACGCCTCATGATGTAGGCATTGTGTGCTGATCCTGGAAAACGAGCACAGACATGTGAAATCACCATGTTGGACAGACACACCACAAGGGCATTGATGGAGTGGTAGTGCTTGCGATTCCTGTACGCTACCTCCTGTGCCTGTGGTGGTACCAAAGCCACATGTGTCCCATTTATGGACCCAATGACATGGGGCATCCCTTTCAGGGCATAGAATCCACGCTTGACACCAGTCAACATTTCAGGGGTTGGGAAATGGATGAACTCATCCAGGTGAACCAACATGGCCTCTAAGAAATCATGCAGCACACGGCAGAACATGCTCTGGGACATGCCACCGACATGAGCTATGGTATTTTGAAAGGTACCCGTGGCAAGAAAATGTAGGGCTGCCATTACCTTCAGCTTGGGTGTCCGTGCCGTAGGATACCTGTGCAGCGGTTGCAGGTGTGGTGCCAGCCTCGCCGTCAACTCCAGAATCAACGGTTGGTAGCACCGGATACAGTCATTCTCCCGCATGTCAGCCAAGTCCGGAATTGCTCGGGGAAGAGGCGGCGCTCTGCAGTAATATGGAAGTGACAAGGAAGAGTGAGTACACTACAACAACAATTTTTTGGTGCTGAGCACATGTTAATCTGTCAATATACATATGCGACATACGGAGTCAGGTATGTGCCACATGCCCTGGACACATATGGCTGGCAGGTGACACTCCTACCAAGACCCAGCTACACACGGAGATTGTGAACCTCCACATGCCATGGCATGGGATTAGCTGTGTCCCAGTGTAAGTGAACAGCAAGACGCAACACAGGAGTGACATACATCCACACGTCAGCAGAAGTAGGATGTCGATTGCAGAGACTGGTAGCGGAACACTAGAGCCACAGGTCACCTGACATTACACTAGGACAGCCCACACACCTTGCCATGAAGGTGTACATGTGATGACTCAGCACACATTCATGGAGAGGATGCAGACATGTCCTTGTTACGCTACTCTGTGTCCCATGCATACATACGCACCTCACATCCGATACCACATGTGGCCTGGTGTGTGGAACAGTGTGCCATGTCCATCTACACACAGACACATGTTGGTTGCTGCAACAGCTGATGCTTTTGTGGGAGCTCCAACATCAACCTAATGGGAACCCCCCACACATACATGACATAGTCACATCGTGCACCGTGGGTAGTGACATGTCTGGTGTGGTAACCCCTGTACCGGGCATCAGGGGACACTTGCGTGTGTTGTTGACCGTGCCATGCCAGTGACGCTCATCCCAAGTGTGCAGTACGACATGCACACATGTCAAAGGAGTTAAGGGCATGCCTGGCACACATTGCACCGTCACACATAACATCTGTACACATCTAATCATACATCTGGTGCCTTCTCCACTCAGGAGTAATGTGCCACATCACAGCCTTTCACACCTGTGCCCCACACATGTAGTAATGCCCAGACAATGCCTTGATGTCCATCCATGGACAAGTATGTCAGCCCTATTCCTTCCTGTGTGCTGCCTGTCCCCACTGTGATGTGTGAAAGGCACCGTACTTTTGCTAAGAGGGCCTGTGTACGTTCCCTATCACTATGGGAGTGCTGCCGTATGTGTACCCATAGTAATAGTGAGCGTACGCACGCGTGTACGGTCCGTCTCACTATGGGTGTTCTCGCGTATGCGTACTCATAGTGATAGTGAGCGTACAGGCGTGTGTACGGTCCGTCTCACTATGAGTACGCATACGCGAGAACACCCATAGTGATAGTGAGCGTACAGGCGTGTGTACGGTCCGTACCACTATGGGTGTTCTCGCGTATGCGTACTCATAGTGATAGTGAGCGTACAGGCGTGTGTACGGTCCGTCTCACTATGAGTACGCATACGCGAGAACACCCATAGTGATAGTGAGCATACAGGCGTGTGTACGGTCCGTACCACTATGGGTGTTCTCGCGTATGCGTACTCATAGTGATAGTGAGCATACAGGCGTGTGTACAGTCCGACTCACTATGAGTACGCATACGCGAGAACACCCATAGTGATAGTGAGCGTACAGGCGTGTGTACGGTCCGTACCACTATGGGTGTTCTCGCGTATGCGTACTCATAGTGATAGTGAGCGTACAGGCGTGTGTACGGTCCGTCTCACTATGAGTACGCATACGCGAGAACACCCATAGTGATAGTGAGCGTACAGGCATGTGTACGGTCCGTACCACTATGGGTGTTCTCGCGTATGCGTACTCATAGTGATAGTGAGCGTACAGGCGTGTGTACGGTCCGTACCACTATGAGTACGCATACGCGAGAACACCCATAGTGATAGTGAGCGTACAGACGTGTGTACGGTCCGTACCACTATGAGTACGCATACGCGAGAACACCCATAGTGATAGTGAGCGTACAGGCGTGTGTACGGTCCGTCTCACTATGGGTGTTCTCGCGTATGCGTACTCATAGTGGTACGGACCGTACACACGCCTGTACGCTCACTATCACTATGAGTACGCATACGCGAGAACACCCATAGTGAGACGGACCATACACACGCCTGTACGGGCCGTTGATATGCATTTGGGGTGCCCTAGGGCCCCGGGACGCACCGTACCTGTGTGTGAAGCTCCAAATCACATAGGGGACACATGAGGGACAAGTATAAAGGCCTACATGCATGCTGGTTGTCATGGAGACCAAATTTAAAGTTTGAATTTTTTTAAGCAGGTGCACAGCAGTAGTCAGTTTGAATGAATCTACTTTGTTGCAATGTGCTTCTGGAGTTGACATCATGCTGAAGAAAAAAACACAATAAGAACCCACTGACTGTGCTAGGTTTGAAGGGATTGGAGGAAACATAGGATGCAAATGTGAGTGACCAATCACTCTGTACTCCTGTGCATGAAACAGGCCAGCAAGGCAGATATAAGGCAGCCAGGTCCCATGAGGGAGCACTTGCCTGCACATCTTTGTATTCGACGACCCAGCTGCTGCTACTGATTCCCTGGAACCATGTCAAGGTCTGTGGAGAGGTCACAGCCCTTCACCCTGGAGGAGAACCTGGCATTGCTGGATGTGATCCTCCCACAGTACCCCCTGCTGTATGGGCGACCAGGTTATCAGGTGAGTGCAGAGTCCACTAGCACAGACTGTGTCCCTTTTTTGTGACTGTGACTTCTGCCATTGTGTCCAGGTGTGACACACATGCTATGTACTGTAGGGGGAGTCCCAGGGGGGGGAATGCCTGATGTTTCCCAGCCAGAGCATGCTGTGGTGCATGTCTGCCGTCCTCACTAGCATTGTGTTTACTGTGACAATCACTGCATGGTGCATGCCACATTCTGCCTGTCTTGTCCTCCTGGGAATGTAGCCTCTACAGTCCTCATGTGATTATGTGGTCAGCCCAGTGTGACAGGTGACTGTACCCACAGATGTGTGTTAGTTCTGTGTACCTGTGCTGAGAGTGTCCACATGATGTGTTCGTACCCTGGACATCGGTGTGTGTGTAAGTCCCCTGTCATGTGGGTGGGTGCATATGTGGAGTGTAGCACCCCAGCTGCATGAGGGATGGATATACCCTGCCCATGTGATGTGAGCAGGGAGCAGTGCTGTGTGTCTGACGTGCAGAGCCAGCCCCACACCTGTGAGCCCCCCCCGTCTAGTGGCACATGTGCAGAGTGAGGTTTGTCGCTGCATTTGGCAATGGCAGGTGAATGTCCTGTGCCTGTGTGTGTCTGTGTACTCTGCTGCGGTAGCGTCAGTGGCCTGTGGCATGTGACTGCTTAGAGGTGCTGCACATTATCCTGGTGTAGCTTGTGATGCACAGTGTGAGCCTGGATCATTGATTGTGGAGTTGCCCTCATTCCACCTGTGTACTTTCAATGGCACGTACTGCTTTTGCCCTTCCCCAGAGGATCATGTCCCTATGACAAAGGTGCAATGCGTTGGAAGCATACTATGCCTTGTTGTAAACAGCAAATTTGTTCTAATATGTCTCTCTGTGACATGTGCCTGGTGTATTGATGTAGTGTCACTTGTTCATCCTCACAGGTAGGTGCCTCTGCCAAGAAGCAGATATGGCTGACCACCGTCATTGCCGTGAGGAGTGCGGATGGGCGCAAGCGGCGCCTGGCCCAGGTGAGGAAACGCTGGCAGGATATCCGGTGCTGGACACGGAGGATCGCACGGGTCCTGCTGGGGGACTCACCTGAGACCCATAAGAACCGCGGGCGCCGCCGTCTGACCCACATCCACAAGCGTGTGCTGGCGGTGGTATTTCCAGACTTGGAGAGGCGCTTACAGGAAAAGCAGCAGCAGGAAGGGGGTAGGTACATGTGTGTTTGTTGTGTGTCACCAGCATTTGTAAGTGCACAGTTGCATGGATACACTGCCAGGGTTTAAAGGTGCTGTGCAGATCCAGTTACCCACAGTATAGCTGTGCTCTCCTGCCTCCCTTCCCCTCCTTGCAATGTGTTCCCTGGTCTGTGTGTAGTCACTCCTTCACAAGGTAATGTAGGCTGGCGCTTTCTCCACGTGAACTATGCCTGTAGCATCATGTGTGGGGGTGGTGTGTAACAGGTTTGGGGACCTTGCCTGTGCCCTGTCCAGTTCAGTACATGTGGGTTCCATGTCAGTTGGCACTGATGCTGAGTCCAGACATGGGAGTTAGTCTCTCAAGTGTCATGCCTTACAGCGCGCATGTCCTATGTTGTGGCCTGTGACATGATGTGCATGAGTGTGCGATACGCATAGTGCAGGGATGGTGGCGTGTGTTGCAGTCATTCCCATTCAGGACCATGGAGTTGTGTTGCCAGTACTGTTCCCTGGGGCATATTTTCATAGGTGTCATGTGTGTCATCACAAAACGTGGACACTCTCAGTGTCTACAGCATAGGTTGTGCTCTGTGCCATTGTCCCCTGGCACCATGGATATTAACGTGAAATGTAGTTCAAGTGTCCACTGTACAGCCTGACCTGATTTTCCTTGTTCATAGTCACAGTGGCCAGTGCCTGTGTGTCTTGTTACAATCATCTGATGATGGCCATTTGAACATGATTATTTGGACAGGCGCACCTTGGGTATTTGGCGTCCAATCTTGCATTTATGCAGCCCCTGTGTATTTCACCCAGACTAAGAGATGTAAGTGCCACCTGTGTCTCAACAAATTGTCTCATGTAGGGGGTGGTTGGTGCGGGCCAAGCCTACATGTCAAAACCAGGATTCTCCTTGCTAGGTCTGGCCAGTGTGTGATGTTTGTCTGGACATACACTCAAGGTGCAGTGAGCGAGTCATGGTGGGCATGTTTTCAGTATTACCTATGCAGCATGTGCCTCAAGTTCATGGATATGGTCCCTCCTCATCCCTATTTTCGGCAACGCTGTGTGGTGCAGATGCAGTGCTGGATTGTCCCCAGGGCCTGGCTCCTATGTCAAACTCCATTTCATGTCATTTGCTATTGTGTCATGCTCTCCATGGATTTTCATTGGCATGGTGGGTGAACCAACTGTGTGTTGCATGCCCTACATCTGTACCTTGTTTTGTAGATGTTACTGAGCTTTCTTTGCAGGCTATGCACTGTAACCTATGTAGATTGGACTCATGTGACCTATGTATACAGGTGTGTGATTAATTGCTGTCTCTTCACCTTGCCCACAGCATCGTCGGGGGACACGGAGGGAGACATGAGCACAGATGGAGCGGAGGGACCGAGCACCAGTGCCAGCGTTGACATCGTGGCTGGCACATTGAGTGGTACTGAGGCGGAGGAGAGTGAGGCCGAGGACCTGTCCACTGGCATGACAGAATATGAAGCTGACGGGTCCGAGGATGATCTCTCCGAGTGGGCGGAGGCTGCACCAGCAGCTGACAGCGGCACAACATCGCACCCCGCCCCCTCCATTGCCATCAGCCGCCTCCCACTTGCTCGTGTCCCTTCCCAGCGTGCCCGGTCACCACATGTCTCCTTCCTGCCAGGCACCGCACCCCCTGCCCCTGTCTCCACTGCTGCCGCCAATGCCGAGTCTGTGGACATCCAGCGGCAGTTGCAGGTTGGTCAGGCTGCGATCCTTAATGTCCTCCATGGCCACAGCCAAGTGCTGCACAACATGGAGGCATACTTGGAGGGCATTTTTTCATCGCAGGCTGACCAACGCCAGTTGCTGAGGTCCATAGACTCGACACTGACTGCAGTAGTGGGTCTCCTGCAGCGCTACGTCCCACCCCCTACCCCTGCCCCATCCACACTTCCCACTCCCATGCCTGTCCCACGTACACCCAGACATCAGCATGCACCCACCACAACAGACACAGGCACCACACCAGCAGGGAAGGTCATACGCACACCTCCTGGCACGCACACACAGGGTGAAGTAGGCACACCCACTGGGTCGGGGGGCAAACGTAAGTCATGCAGCCAGAGTGGGAGTCCGCATTCCACCCAATCCACTCCCTCCAAATCCCCTCCCCTCAGCTCTCCTGGCCACATATCCGGCAAGGACTCCTTCATGGCCACTCTGTCCCTGAGCCCCACTGTGACACCACCCCGCAAGCGGTCAAGGGAGTCCCCGGTCAGGGTGGTTGAGTCCCCCCCCTGTTCACACCCTCCCCCAGTGGCGCTGCGACCCATCCCTCCGCCCTCCCCCCTCCTTGGGGCCTGTGGTTCCTTCGGGTGCAGGGGAGACGCTGGAGGACCTTGCTAAGGTGTGCAGCGATATCCTGGCCTCCGCCTTTGGCCCTGCCCCACCCCCTGTGGTGGAGTCCTCCATCCCTGCACCCACGATGCCTACCCTTCGCCCTCATGTCCCTGCGGTGCCTGGTCCTTCCCCCCCAAATGATGCCCTCCCCGCTGTGGAAGACGAAGGAGTCTGACTGTGCAGGCAAGCTAGGGGACACGCGTCCCACTGTGTCCCCCATCCAGCTGTGACTCATGGACTGCCCTATGGGCTTTGTAAATATTGAACTTGATATACACACACATTATTTGGAAATGCTGAATAAAGCCTTTTTTTTCCTTAGAACACTACTGCTTTTGTGGTGTTGCTGTTGGTGGGGCTGCTACATGATTTTGGGTGGTGATCATGTGTTGGGTGTGTGGGAAATGTGGTAGTGTGCTGGTCATAGGGGGGACCCTGGTATCTGTGTGCCATCACAAGGTGTTAGCTAGGTTTCTCTGTTCTTGTAAGCAGTTACTGCATGGTGAAATTGTCCCAAGGTGTATTCCTTCCTCTGTGTACCCTGACATCTTCCCTGCAGGGTGTTCCCAATATTTAGCGCTGCGCTGTGTGTACATTAGCTGGGTGTGTGACGGACCCCTTCTACTTTGGCCATGCATGCAGAGCGATGTCTCCACCTGCATCATCCGTGGCATCCTTGGTGATCACTGTACTTGTGTATGTAGTCTGTTGACATGACTTCATGTGGACATGTTCCCTTTTAGGCTGTATGCATGTGTGTACTCCCAGCCTCGCACACATGTGTTACATGTACTGCAGGGTCTTTGTGCACCTGACTGACAATTGTGGCAATTGGATCTGTGGGTACTCCACCCTTATATTTTTCCATGGGCAATGCTGGGGGCCTCTGCACCCACCCCTCCTGTGTCTGGGCACTGCTGGGAGGACTCTACACCCACCCCTCCTGTCTCTGGGCACTGCTGGGAGGACTCTACACCCACCCCTCCTGTCTCTGGGCACTGCTGGGAGGACTCTGCACCCACCCCTCCTGTCTCTGGGCACTGCTGTGAGTGATAGGCACCCACCCCTCCTGTCTCTGGGCACTGCTGGGAGGACTCTGCACACACTCCTCCTGTCTCTGGGCACTGCTGTAAGTGATAGGCACCCACCCCTCCTGTCTCTGGGCACTGCTGGGAGTGATAGGCACCCACCCCTCCTGTCTCTGGGCACTGCTGGGAGGACTCTGCACCCACCCCTCCTGTCTCTGGGCACTGCTGGGAGTGATAGGCACCCACCCCTCCTGTCTCTGGGCACTGCTGGGAGGACTCTGCACCCACCCCTCCTGTCTCTGGGCACTGCTGGGAGGACTCTGCACCCATCCCTCCTGTCTCTGGGCACTGCTGGGAGTGATAGGCACACACCCCTCCTGTGTCTGGGCACTGCTGGGAGGACTCTGCACACACCCCTCCTGTCTCTGGGCACTGCTGGGAGTGATAGGCACCCACCCCTCCTGTCTCTGGGCACTGCTGGGAGGACTCTGCACACACCCCTCCTGTCTCTGGGCACTGCTGGGAGGACTCTGCACCCACCCCTCCTGTCTCTGGGCACTGCTGGGAGGACTCTGCACCCACCCCTCCTGTCTCTGGGCAATGCTGGGAGGACTCTGCACCCACCCCTCCTGTCTCTGGGCACTGCTGGGAGGACTCCTGTCTCTGGGCAATGCTGGGAGGACTCTGCACCCACCCCTCCTGTCTCTGGGCACTGCTGGGAGGACTCTGCACCCACCCCTCCTGTTTCACGATATGTACGCTTAGAACATACACGGGTGTGGGTTCGCTCCATGCATACGAGGTGGGGGTACGTGTCGTACATACACGGTTGGGCTGGGGGTACGCTCCATACGTCCGCGGGTGAGGGTACGGGTCATACTTACACTGTTGGGGTGGGGGTATGCTCCATACGTCCGCGGGTGAGGCTACGAGTCGTACTTAAACTGTTGGGGTGGGGGTACGCTCCATACGTCCGTGGGTGAGGCTACGGGTCGTACTTACACTGTTGGGGTAGGGGTACGCTCCATACGTCCGCGGGTGAGGGTACGGGTCGTACTTACACTGTTGGGGTGGGGGTACGCTCCATACGTCCGCGGGTGAGGGTATGGGTCGTACTTACACTGTTGGGGTGGGGGTACGCTCCATACATCCGCGGGTGAGGGTACGGGTCGTATATACACTGTTGGGGTGGGGGGTACGCTCCATACGTACGCGGGTGAGGGTACGGGTCGTACTTACACTGTTGGGGTGGGGGTACGCTCCATGCATACGCGGGTGGGGGTATGTATCGTACATACACGGTTGGGGTGGAGGTATGCTCCATATGTACGCGGGTGAGGGTACGGGTCGTACTTACACTGTTGGGGTGGGGGTACACTCCATGCATACGCGGGTGGGGGTACGGGTCGTACATACACTGTTGGGGTGGGGGGTACGCTCCATACGTCCGTGGGTGAGGGTACGGGTCGTACATACACTGTTGGGGTGGGGGGTACGCTCCATACGTACGCGGGTGAGGGTACGGGTCGTACTTACACTGTTGGGGTGGGGGTACGCTCCATACATCCGTGGGTGAGGGTACGGGTCGTACTTACACTGTTGGGGTGGGGGTACGCTCCATACGTCCGCGGGTGAGGGTACGGGTCGTACTTACACTGTTGGGGTGGGGGTCCGCTCCATACGTCCGCAGGTGAGGGTACGGGTTGTACTTACACTGTTGGGGTGGGGGTACGCTCCATGCATACGCGGGTGGGGGTACGTGTCGTACATACACGGTTGGGGTGGGGGTACGCTCCATACATCCGCGGGTGAGGGTACGGGTCATACTTACACTGTTGGGGTGGGGGTATGCTCCATTGGTCCGCGGGTGAGGGTACGGGTCGTAAATACACTGTTGGGGTGGGGGGTACGCTCCATACATACGCGGGTGAGGGTACGGGTCGTACTTACACTGTTGGGGTGGGGGTACGCTCCATGCATACGCGGGTGGGGGTACATGTCGTACATACACGGTTGGGGTGGGGGTACGCTCCATACGTCCGCGGGTGAGGGTACGGGTCGTACATACACTGTTGGGGGGGGGTATGCTCCATACGTACGCGGGTGAGGGTACGGGTCGTACTTACACTGTTGGGGTGGGGGTACGCTCCATGCATACGCGGGTGGGGGTACGTGTCGTACATACATGGTTGGGGTGGGGATACGCTCCATATGTCCTCCTGTGAGGGTACGGGTCGTGCTTACACTGTTGGGGTGGGGGTACACTCCATACGTCCGCGGGTGAGGGTACGGGTCATACATACACTGTTGGGGTGGGGGGTATGCTCCATATGTACGCGGGTGAGGGTACGGGTCGTACTTACACTGTTGGGGTGGGGGTACGCTCCATGCATACGCGCGTGGGGGTACGGGTCGTACATACACGGTTGGGGTGGGGGTATGCTCCATACGTCCGCGGGTGAGGGTACAGGTCGTACTTACACTGTTGGGGTGGGGGTACGCTCCATACGTCCGCGGGTGAGGGTACGGGTCGTACATACACTGTTGGGGTGGGGGGTACGCTCCATACGTCCGCGGGTGAGGGTACGGGTCGTACTTACACTGTTGGGGTGGGGGTACGCTCCATACGTCCGCGGGTGAGGGTACGGGTCGTACTTACACTGTTGCGGTTGGGGGTACGCTCCATGCATATGGGGGTGGGGGTACGGTCCGTACATATGCGTCCCCACACTATGTGATGCTTGTGCGGGCCGTACCCAGGCCTTTGCCACGTGGGTACAGCCGTCCCGCCATTGTTGGGATGTCATAGGTGTGGGCGGGGTACGACTCATACCCACGCTCTTAAGGCGTGGGTACGGGACGTACCTGTATTGTTGTGTTGCCGGTTCGCGTCGTCAAGCACTTCCGTTGTGGCGGTCGCTGGCTTTGCTGGACACGCCCCCACCCCCTCGTAGTGACCAGGGCCTTGGGGGTCAGGTATGTCCAGGGCATGTGTGCTGTGTGACTTTGGTGGGGGTTTTGTGGCCTGCCCCTGGTCCTGCCCCCCCCTTTCCCCCCTCCCTTTGTTGTTCTGACCTTCTGCGGCCTCTGCGTCCGAACCTGTAGAGGAGGTCGACTGCTATGAGGGCCGGGATGACACGTAGGTTCGGGTCCATGTCTGTCCGTCGCGTACAGGTACTCCTTGTTCGCGTCGTCCTGATTTCCCGACAGTTTTTGGCAGCCGGAAAATATTCACCGTGCGGGATGACGTCGGTGCGAATCGTGATTTCTGGTTCGTGAATGGCAGGCTGCGTTCGTCCCGACGTCACGTCGGCGCTTTCCCGGATCACATTTGTATGTTTATTTTCGTCGGTCGGGGTTTTGTACGATTCGTACGGAAATGGTGTTTCCGTGCGAATCGTAATTCCATGTTTGTATATTTTGACGACCGGGTACGCGTCGGACGGAGAATATGCTCCGTCCGACGGTTCGTACCCAGTTTTTACCGGATCGTGATCGGCACCTATGTGTCCAACATATTGGTTTTCAAAATATCTGTACTTTCAGGGTCATTTTCTGCTAAATATTCAATTTCTTGAACAGATCTCAGTACCCGATTTCGCATTCCTGCAAGACCTAGACTCACCCAAATGATTCTTCTACTTTTGGAATATAGACTTGCAGATGATAACCGATCTGAACATTCATATGCTCCAATTTCACGATGCGATAACATCTTCAAACTGAAGCTGTATAATTTCTGACTTAGAGTCTTCTCGTGAGAAATCTCCTCCCACATTTCTGTGAATTCCGTCTTTTCTGATTTAGTAATGTAGGACATTACATATCGAGCAACAGCAATGGAATTGTCCGCAACATACTGAATATCCATGTTAGCGTTCCACAGGGATAAAATAACTGGATTGTAGTCATTTATGTATTTTGATTCTTCGCTTCTTCTTAAGTTGTAGGTGTTTTTCGGAGACTTTCTTGTGATGGTATGTCGTATAGCTGACATAAAACTGTTCACTCTTCCTTTGGATAATACAGGACGTGGAAATCCAAAACGACATTTGGTATAGAACTTATCCTTTGACTTGTACTTTCATCGACAGTATTTTCCACACCTGTGGCTTTGAAATTGTTGTTTTAAGTTTTTGTCTTCTCTGCTATTGGGAAGAGCACATGTAGCATAATCTTCAATGAAAGACAAAACAGTTTCATCTGAATCTGTTCCAAATTTGGGGGCGTCCTTGACCCATAACAACATATGTATGTGAGGAGCACCTCTTGCTTGATACTCCTTTCTCCAAAAGAAATCCACAACTTCTCCAAGAGGAGGATTCTTTTTATTGCAGATGAAAGACATCATAGCTTCAAATCTATGATTGAAATATCTGCATACATTGACAGGATCCAAAGAGCACAATTCTCCAGGTGTCTTGTATTCAATATTTTTTATATTGGAATTTGCCTCTCGAAGAAATTCAAGTAAATCATCCCAAGCATACTCAGCACAGCTTAGTGTAATGAACCATGTAGGAGTTCCCAAGTTCCGTAGCATATATTTCAGTTCTCCATGTCGACGGTACCAATATTCATTAGTCCCACGCTGACATGCCATCAGATTAATCAACTGAGATTCTAAATGATCATCTCTCTGATGCACTTTATCCATAAAATCCTTTGCAGTTACATTTTGAAGATGCATTCCAGTTTTTTAAAATGTGATTTACTGCATATGAAAGTCCAGACAAGTCACTTTCAAACAGAAGATGAAACAGATAAGGGATACATTGACGAAATCTTGGATTTTCTGCATATAATCTTGTTGCCCGATATTCAGATGCAGGAATCTGCACAGGAAGTTCATCATATCGTCCACCTTTTCCTGTTGGAAACAACTGCGGAATCAATGATCTTCCAAGGTCTCTTCCCATACACTCATGGGACTTCCTGTTGCTTTTTTCATTTGAAACAACTCAATCGTATTCCCCATCACATCTTTTGAATGAAGTGGATGTACACTGAAATGTTCATAGATCTCTTCACATCTGGACATGTCCACTTAATGTTTCAGTATCTTCTGCTAAATCTATTTCTTTTTCTCCAACAAACACATTTCTATAGTACTCATTATTTTTTAACAGATACAATGACGCCTTTTGCACTTTTCTAACAACCACTAACTCTTGCCAGATTTTCTTATTCCTAGTAGGAACACCATTAACTAGAATGACTAGTGGCTCATTTTCTGCATGGTCTACACCAATAGTTTCAATATTTTTCCTTAAATCTAATGGTAAATACACAACTCTTCATTTAAATCCTCTTTGCAACTCTGATGGAGGTAATTTACTTGTTTTGGGCTCCATACGAACAATAGCCTGAAACGGGTGAACACATTGTATGAGAATAGACTCCTACGTATTTAAATCTATCAGCTCTGGAGGAATAGCAACCAACTCTAGATTATTATGAACAGCTCTAGCAGGCATTTTATTCTCATCTAATTTGTTATAACAATATTTGCAAATACGCTGCTCACATCCCAAATCAAAACAATCCTCTACCAGCAAATAAGTTGCAAATTCCATCCACTTATCATTATCTTCTATTTCACTTTTTAAATACAGATTGACACCCCTAGTCTGATTTTTATAGTGACTTCACTGACAACAAATACAAGAAACATTTGGTCTTTCACCTGAAATGACCTTAAACTTTGTGATTTCATCCTCAAATTTTTCTGTAATTACGGGTTGTACATTGTCTTCAACATTTTGTTCTACTAATGTTTCAGTTTCTTCACTCTCTTGCTGAGGACCAAAGTAACAAAACTCAATATCATCACAGACCTGCTTCACATCTGATACTGACCCACGCAAAAGAGCACTGTTCAACTCACTTAACTTTAATGCTGGACTTTTTGCATAATACAACCTTCTCACTAACTTCCGCATTTGAGTATGATGTACTGCCAGGATTCTGAAATGGTGAAAAACACTTTGACAAATTTTCCTAGAAAGACAAGCCAGAGAATGACCTTGCAAACCAGTATGTTTTCTCACTCTGCAAGGGTCTAGTCCTTGCAACAGCTTAATCTTTTGTTTTACACTTTTTTTAGTATAGGCTCGTAAAAAACGACATAATTTTTCAATAGATTCCTGTCGTACACTGCAAACACTACTGCAATCCCAAGTGTACACAGGGTTTTTAGCACGTCTCCCTAAAACTTCATCAGCTATCACTTCTTCTGCATTTCTTTCAACCATTTTCTCTTTCTCCGTTGGACAACCGTCACTAACCTCATAACCTCTACCACTGGTGTCAACTGCATACAATAATTTTTCGCTCAGTGAATAACCCTCTTCATTAAAAAAAGGCTCTGAACTAGAACTGTGTTTCCATTCTCACAAAAAAACATCACACATTTTTTTTTATTAATAACTCTTTTCCTCCTACTTTTGGCCTTCATTACATGTATTGGTTTATTTAGTGATCCAATTCTGTTTAACACTAAAATAAACAGTTTCCTTTTTACTTCAAAAGCCTTTTCCACAATGTTTTCAATATGCTTCTTCGTCTTATAAAATAAAGCTCTCTTTTTATATTTCTTCACATCTTTCAGCAAATTATGCACTACTCTCTTGTAAAATATTTTTTTGCGTAATTCCTTTTACGATTTTGCCTTCTTTTACCATACTTTATCTCCTTTGACTGACCATTTGCTTTTTTACTTTTCCTCTTATTTTGAATTTTGTTCTTACTTGAAGAATTCTCAATAGTTCCAGCATTATCTACATCCTGTTTGCTCCTACAAAAATTTTTAATAAATTACTTCGTGATCTTACCAGAAGATTTTTTCCTTTTAGCCACATTATCTTGTACATTCAATACTTGTGGTTGATGTTTCTTCAAATAATCCTCATGTCTCTTTTCTTTTTCTTTTTTTTTCTGGCATGATTTCTCTATTTTAACGTTGAAAAACAGTATCTGTAAAAAAGAATCACAAATAAAAGTATATTAATAACTTTCAAATGTATACTATTCCATTACTGTACAAACACATTTTATATAAAAACTGACTAAGAAACTATAGCCCTGAACCACAAGTGTGACGATGGTTATAACACTAAATGCATAGTGCATACTACTTTGAAGCAGTTCATGCCCTAAACCCTACCTCACTAAAACACTACATGCTAACTGACTAAATGATTACAGTACTATAAGGAGACACACTGGGTGAGTAACAGGGTGTTTTCTAGAAGTGTATGAATACTAACTGGGGAATTGAAGGTGTGAAAGACAACTGTGTGGGTGATTAGAGGACTACATGGATACTGGATACGCATTTAAAGCAGTCCATGTGCTAAGGCCTGGCTCACTGCATGAGTACTTGGGTACTGACTGAATGATTAGAGTACAGCAAGGAGAGTGCCTGGGTGAATTTATAAGTGGTAGGCTTTTGGCGCAGGGAATGGATTAGTACTTGGTACTGAATGGGTCACTAAAGGACTGCAAAGGGAGTGACAGGGTGTTTCCTGGAAGTGTATGGATACTGACTAGGGAATTGAAGGTGTGAAAAACAACTGTGTAGTTGGTTTGAGGACTACATGCATAGTGAATAGGCGTTTGAAGCAGTCTATGTGATAAGGCCTGGCTCACTGCATGAATACTGAAGGACTGGGCTATTCTAAGGCCCAGCGGTGCCAGGGGACAACACCTGAAACCTTCGTGGGTTACCTGTTCCGGCGTACAAAACACAGAGACACGGGACACTTCCTGCGGCGTCAAAGATCAACATTTATTTACTGCAGGGACACAGAAATCGCAAGAAGTACACAACGTGTAGGTTCTGAGAGGCTGCTTCGAATTGCAAAAGTGGATCGCTCCTTTTATACACATTTTCGTCATTGCAAAACATGGCAAACAAAGGTTACAACTCAGTTCCCACAGTAAACTTCAAAAGGGTCGCATTCATGTTTCAGAAGCCCGGAACATAATTACAGCAACATTGCCGGTTCCCAACTGTAAAAGCACATTATCCCCACATTAAGCACATTCCATTCTGACTGTAAACGAATTAGGAGAAGGGACAGAAACAGATGCAAAGGAAAAACAAGGATGCACAACAGATTGAAAAAGAGTGTGAAGAGCAATATCGGAAACTTGATTGCAGGATCAAAGGACCCATGCCTAATGCATGCACGACTGAAACAATAGACTGGCACGGCAAGATGAGCCTCAAGCGGGGCCATCTGCCTTTGCCGTGTCATCCCCCTCATCATAAAGACACCTTCAAAGAAGCACGTGTCCTCCGCGAAAGCTTGGGAATCCCAGGGTCACAAAGCGGACAAGGTCCGTTCGCTGGCTACTTGAGGGCAAGAAACAAACTGGATGCCGCATCTAAAATGGAACCCGAGGGTTCAGATGGACATACCCAGGAATGAGACGAACCGTACATAGTACCGTAGATACCAAACTTGTCCATATTCGAACACACCCAAAAAGTGTCATTACGATTCCCACGGAACCTCAGACGCTCCTTTTGCCCTCATGTAGGCAAGCACTAGTCGAGATCAGAATCGATTTCGATATTCATCAAATCGTTCAGCTGTTGCTGGAACATCATTCTATCCATCAATGTCTCCTTGGTAACAGATGGCCGTCTTATACACGTTGTAGCACAGAGGCCACAAAAGGCAGGACCACACTGCACACAAAGACAACACGTGAACAGAAACGTTACAACAACCCCTATGATCATCAGAATCTTCCAACCCCAAGTTGATATCAGACCCCAAAACCATCCTAGAAGTGTCCAACCACCTTCGTCCACGTGTATGGACTCGGAGATCTTATGCAACTTCGAGATGGCTTGGTAAACAGTTGGAGCGTTGTCAGGGATGAAAATGCAACAGCTCGAATGGATCACTTTGCACACACCACCTCTATCTGCAAGAACAACGTCTACAACCATACGGTTCTGCAACGTCATAAGTCTATCCGCCTGAAGTTCTGCTGTTAAATTACCAAGAGCACTCGCAGTTATGTTAGCAGTCGACTCTACCACACGGGTCAACAGTCTTAGGTTCCTACTATTAACCATAGGTCCCCAAAACGGCAAGAACCCCTTAAAGAAGTCTCCTGCTTCTTGACCGGCAGTGTCCTCTTCGCTAATAACGCCTCTCACAACTCTAGTTTTGTGATAGTCTGAGGCAACTGTAAAAGTCGGTGGCAAAAGATTCGCAATATAACAGGTACCCGAGAAGTCACGGTGCAACCATGTATATGCACGTTCATAACATACAAAATAGGTACCCTTGGCAGTCAGGAAAACAGGGGAAGAGAGCATCGGTAGAACATACGTATCAGTACAAGCACTCTTCCCAAGTTGTGCTCTCGGATTTCGACCAAGACCTTTCAAGCAGAAATTACCAAGGTGGGGTACGATCCATATTGGAGACGAGCTCTTAAGCTGTCTATCACACACTGACATACTATATTCAGCCTCACTCAGATCTTTATAGGCTTGCACCTCTTCATCTGGAATAAGCGATGCATCAAAAATATCTCTATCTAGATCAGCAATCGCTATCGCCAAAGGCTTGTGGTACGTACCAGGACCGAAGTTTGCAGAGCGTGGCTCTCGACTGGGGTAGGAATCTAGTACACTACGGAACATAGTTTGGAATGCTCGAGCTGACCCTTGGGAGCTATAAGGAAGAACCAAATACGGAATACCCCTATCTATGGTATGTGGCATTAACCCGCACACCCAACAGTTGGTAGTATTCATCACCAACTGATGCTGATGTAGGAGTTGAACAAAAGAGTTATTCATGAATTCCGCACGTCTAACCTGTTCATGTTGGGGCAGAAGATGAAAGGAATGTGGAGAAGCAGTGGTAATAGAGCTTAGTTTAGGAGAAAGAGTAGGTGAAATGGAAGGCAATAACGACTGTATTCCAAAATACACTCCACCCACCAATAGCATAGATACGGCCAGAAACAGCAGGAAAACCTGAAACAAAAAACATTTTGTTTGTACAATCTTATGCAATTTTGATCTTTGCGCCAACATCCTTTCTATTTCCAACAGCTTAGAGAATGCCATCCTCTAGAAACCGTCCGTGACGTCCTTGACGCACTTCGTTCTGAGTAGCGATTATCAATTCCCAGGAGTTCCCAGGAGTCGACAAAAAGTAACCGACCTAGTGTCAGGAACCTGCTAAACAGAAAGGAGTACCCGCACGGCCCTACGGTTAACCCGGATGATAGGTTTTCTTAAACACTCAGCTTAATAAAAAATCCCTTAGCTGTAAAAAGCACACATAAAAAGGAACTAAAAAAAAAAATCAGAAAAGGGTGTAATTGTTCTTAATGTTCGTGGCAACAGTAAAGGAAAATATACATTTTTTTTATTAGTCTTTGTTACGTGGACGAAGAAAGTATCGATTTCTTCCAGGTCGAGTCTGCTCTTTAAATAATTGTTCAGGTGGTGAAACAGTGTTCAGTCGATTAGATGACAACTCAGACCTTGAGTTCTCCACAACTGACGACCCAACAGGTGTATCTGGCTGCAATGAATTGTCTCCTACAGGTTGAGCATCACTAAACGGCACAAAGCATAGAGGGGTCTCGGTTTCCGTTGCCGCAATACCAGTTCTCACCCAATTGTCTGCTGGTGAAGTGATCGGAACCTTTTTGGTATGGGTGGCGTGCACCCAGTTCTTTCTACCTTCCAACCGGACTGCAGTCCTTGTAGCTAACAATACTTGGAAGGGTCCCACAAATCTCGGCTCCAAGTTGCGTTTTCTGCCAAAATTGCGGGTAACAACCCAGTCACCCGGTTGGAGCCGATGTCCAGGACCCTCTGTCTGTGCCGGCAAAGCTTCAAAGACCTGTTGATGAATTAACCTCAATTTAGCAGTCAGATCATGAAGATAATCAATTAACATTGGATACTCAAGACTATCAAAGGCCTTAGGTCTCGGGACTCCCCAAATGTTAGCAGGGCGGCCGAACACAATCTCATATGGGCTGAGCCCTACTCGAGAGTGCACAGTCGCTCTGGTTGATAAGAGAGCCAGAGGCAAGGCATCAGGCCATGACAAAACAGTCGTAGCTTGTATCTTCGCAAGTTTCAACTTCAGAGTACCATTGTACCCTTCAACCAAACCCGCTGCCTGGGGATGATTGGCGCTATGGAATTTTTGTCGAATTCCAAGGCCCTTACACACACTCTGCATCACGCTTCCCACAAACTCACTTCCGTCATCTGACCACACAATCCGTGGCATTCCATACCGTGGGAAGTATTCCTTCAGTAGGACTTTCGCTGTGGACAGGGCAGTATTATCCTTAAGAGGATAGGCCTCGATCCATCTGGAGAACGCACAAACCACAACTAAAACGTACTTCAGGTTATTGCATCTCTCCATATGGATGAAGTCCAGCTGGATAACCTCAAAGGGACAGGCAGGAGGAGCAAAATGACCGGGTGGAGTGGGGGTGCCCTTGCCAGGATTATGCATCAAACACACCATACAATTCTTAACCACCCTCTCAGCACATTTAGCAATACCATCATTCTTCCATACAGGGAACAACAACTTACATATACCTTTCGCGCTAATGTGTGACAAACCATGAGCCATAGTCACGACGGCTAATACATACGCATCCGGTAACATCCACCTCTGACGTTCCGACAAGTCAACCCAACATCCATGCATGTCCAACTTTCCCGTGCTTTCTTTCCACTTGGTCTTTACAGTTTCAGTGGCCTCATTCTGAATTGCTTTCACGCTCTCAACAGTATCTTCACACATACCAGTCTCCGTCAGCCACCTCACTGAACTCGTAACATACATTCGGGTTGCAAGATTCTTAGCCGTTTCCTTAGCAATCTCGTCCGCAAATGCATTACCACGACCAACATCATCCGTAACCTTTCGATGCGCACTACATTTAACGATCGCTACCTGTTTAGGCAATGTAAGTGCATCCAAAAGATCATTCACGAGCTGTCCGTGTTGGATCTTCGTACCATGCGATGTCATAAATCCTCTTTCTCTCCACAATCGACCAAAACTATGTGGAACACCAAACGCATACTGACTATCAGTAAACACATTCACTCGCTTTCCCTTAGACAAAACACACGCTCTTGTCAACGCAATCAATTCTGCCGCTTGCGCTGAATTCTGACTCAATCTCGCAGTTTCCACAACCGTGCTCAACATCACTACAGCATACGCAGACGTCACATCACCATTCGGCAACTTAAAACATGAACCATCAGGGTCTGTCAATGGAGTGTTTTTCAGGTCCACACGACCCTTCGTTTCTTCCTCAGTTCGTAAATAACAATCATGTGGTGGTACACCATTTGTTTCCATATTAGTCGGCAACAATGTCGCCGGATTCAGCACATTACAACGCTTGATCTGTATATGACTTGCCAAAAGGGTCAACTCATACCCGGACAACCTTGCACTCGTCAGATGTTGAGTTTTTGTCCGATTCAAGAGAGTGTCAACTGCATGCGGAACCATCACTATGAGCATATTATCCATGACCAGACCTGCGGATTGTCGAATAGACACCGCAGCTGCCGCTGTCGCTCTCAAGCAACTTGGCAATGCTCTAGCTACCGGGTCTAAGGTTGAGGAAAAATACGCACATGGACGCTGCTTACCACCAAATTGTTGCGTCAAAACACTCAACGCACAACCTTCTCTCTCGTGAACGTATAGTGTAAATGGCTTACTGTAATCAGGAGTACCTAACACAGGAGCCGAACACAACGCATCACGTAGTTCAGAAAAACTTTTCTGACATTCTTCCGTCCATGGCAAAGGAGCCGAAACATCCTTGCACGTGAGAGCTATCAATGGCTTCGCTAACAGTGAAAAGTTCGGAATCCACTGTCTGCAATATGATGTGATACCTAGAAAGGCACGCACATCTCTCTGAGTTGTTGGCACAGTCATTCGGGCAATTGCTGCAATTCTTTCAGGGGTCAACCTTCTTCCCGCCTTTGACAATAAGTGACCTAGATAGGTGACTTCTTGACAACAATATTGTAGTTTAGAAGGTGACACTTTGTGATGTAAGTCACATAGATGCTGTAACAGTGATACTGTAGCAGTTCTATAAATCTGTTCAGTGTCAGCAGCTACCAACAGATCATCAACGTACTGAATCAAAGCCGCACCAGCCGGCAACACAAACGCATCAAGTTGACTCTTAAGAGCTTGGCTGTAGATCGATGGACTCTCACAGTAGCCCTGAGGTGCGCGTTTGAACCTAAAGCTACGACCACCTAATGAGAAACCGAATAAATCTCTGCTTTCCTCAGCAATCGGAATGCTAAAGAAAGCATTCTTCAGATCGATTACCGAAAACCATGATGCAGAAGCTGGAATCAGAGTCAGCAAAGCTGTAATGTCAGGCACCACGGGAAACTGTGGAACAACAATTTTATTTACCTCCCTTAAATTTATAACAAAACGATACACAGGAGGCTTGGATGGATCAGTTCGTTTCAAAATAGGTAACACAGGACTGTTACACACGTTACCCCGAGTTTCCTCGATGACATCTTTATCGATCAAATCGTAAATGATGGCTAAGAGTGCTCGTTCTCCATCAAGAGAGATACGATACTGGGGAATGCGTGGCAGTCGCACGTTGGATTTCAATTGAACAACATAAGGTGGTATATCCAGCAGGCCCACATCATTGGGACCTGTCGCCCACAAAGACTCAGGAAGAAAACTCAATTCCGATGGGAGCTTATCAGTCGACAAATACATAGGAGAGATCACTCTCTGACCCAACGTAAGCTCCACTCCCGCAGGAGAACAGTACAAAGTCGCATGTAACCGCTTCAACAAATCCAGGCCCAAAAGATTCTCACCACAACCAGTAGTCGAAATCAAAGGAGCTTCTAACTCACGAGACCCAATTGTAAGGGGCAAAGGGCTAGAAACTGGATTGCTAACGGGGGCGCCAGAGAATCCAACGGAAACATTCGTTAAGCCAGACAAAGGCGCGCCAAGGAGTTTCGAATGCATGATGGAACTTTTCGCTGCACCAGTGTCCAACAGAAAAGGCTCAACTACGCCCAATGTGGCAACTGCGACATAAGGCCCTCTCTGATCAACCGGAACTGATACTACTCCCTTTCTTTGTCTATGGCTGTCCTAGTAATTACCGTCCGCATCAACATCATGCTCGACATAATAGTCGTCCACATGATACTGTGCAGATCTACCAGACGATGAATTGCGCCGATCAAAGCAATTCTGCGAGTCTGATGAAGTGGCAAAACGCTCATTCTGATTCTGAGTAACACCGCGACCTCTACCACGTGACGCTTGTTGAGGACCACTACGACCTCCTCGAGCCGAAACACCATTGTTCCGGTCACGCAAAACTGGACAATTAAACTTCAAATGGCCCTCACCCCTACAATATGCGCATTGATTATACCCCAACATAGAGCGAGGTGCAGAGGAGTCAGTACGCGACTGCAATCTAGAAAACTGCGATTGCAATCGATTTGGCTGTTGCGAGTCATTTTGATTCGAGCGCGGAGGATACGCTTGCTGCAATAAGACCTTTGTTTTAAGATCCTTCGTTTTCTTATCTGCGCGTTCGCTTTCTTCTTTCTCCCTATTTTCGTAGTATTGGGCCGTGGCTAATATCTGAGCAGTGGTAGAAACGGCCCACGAACTTTCAGAATTCTTCAACTTGTTGCTTAGTTCGGGCAACAAATTCGATACAAATTTATCAACGAACAATCGCTGACCTCCCTCAGAGCACATATCCTGACCACTATGATCGATAAATGCCTCCTCGAATCTCGTAAAGAAATCGGAGACACTCTCGCCCTTCTTTTGTTTGCACGCAGACAATTTGTCCCAATTAACGCGTATTGCTGGCATAAGTGTCTTCATAAGTGTAATTATCCTCTGGGGCAGATTCTCAATGAGCTGTTCAGGTTTAGCCCCACCAACTTGCCGTCCGTCAGCCGCCGCAAGAGCAGCCCAATCACCGCCTAACTCAGCTGCGTGATTCTCTTGACGGATTTTCGCCCAAATCGGTTGAGGTACTACATTACCAAACAACATATCGATATCGGCAAGGTTCATGACAGTAGCATCCACTAATTGGGACAACTCCTTATAATAACCTGCAGGATTTTTGCGGGGGTCAGGCAAAGTTTGCTTTACCTGCAAAACTTCCGATCGCTTCCACGGGAGGTGTATCCAAACTCTCTGAAAGTGTGGTAGAACAACTGGATTAGCAGCAGGATCACCTGGCATCCATACTGGGGGAACTTCCCGCATAGGATACTGACCAGGTTGTGCCATCCGCTCCTCAGTTTCGTCCTTAAACAATGCTCGAGGTTGTACCGTAGATCGAAAAGATAACAGACGCTCTAAAGCACGTCGGACATTACCACCCACAATCATACCAGTCGAAAATTGATTCTGAAGCTCAGTGATCTTGGGCGGTACATTATCTACCTCCTCATTATCCCACTCTTCTCTCAAGGATTTACACATTTCCTCGAACACGAATCTTTGTGTGGGCTCATTAAACTGAGAAAATGTCTCAAAAACTATACGCGAAGCGTACTTCGCAGGATGCCTAATCCATTTACGCGCCATTTTCACTAACGACTCACGTTCCCTACCATCAGGGATTTGACTGCGCCTCTGAGCGACATCAGAAAGATCGGACCCGAGTATCGGTCCAAAAAGTGGAGAATAGAGATTAGCGACAGCATTAAATATACGACTACGAACAGAGGGGAAGAAGAAGGAAGCACGGGAGCAACGACATTAGGAGTAAACGTAGAAACAGTAGCGGTAGTCGGGATAACAGGAGTAGTAGTAAGATTGGGCTGATGAGATACTGGCAAAGGAGAAGTAGGAAAAAGAGCGGGTAAAGGAGGATGAACAATGTGCGGCACAAGAGGATTCGGAAGAACAGCAGGGACGACAGGCTGACCAGCAGCCGCCAGAACAGCAGGTTGAGGAACAGGAGGAATCACAGGACCCACAGTATCTGGAGCATAGGGAGGTGGTGATTTCAATAGATAAGACAATATGGGATCTTCTACCACTTCTTCTACCGTCTTATCAGGACTAGACGTTAAAACCGGATAACATTTATCCACCGCCATATGATGAAGTCTAACACAAACTTCCTGCTCCTTCTCGTCTTTGTCTCGCTGATACTGTTCTGCATTTCGCATCACCGTAATAACACCTTCTCTCTTATTTTTCTTAATTTGTTTGATTTCTTTCTGCTTGGCCTCTTTGCGCCATAACCGAAAGGAATCAAACATGGCCGGCCTAGCCTTCTTTTTAAACAATTTAGCTTCAAGGTTATCTAATATTGCAGTTTCGAAACTACCATGTGATGGCCAACTAAGAACACCATCATTTTTAGTGTAAAAAATCCAATATTCATTATATACGATAGGACCTACGCCGTGGCGACTATAGAGCTCATAAATTGGAGTTCCAACTGGAGGTATCGGGCATGAATCCTCCAGTCGGGAATCCGTGCTACAACATTGAAGGAAACCAAACAAAGTACTAAGGCCATCATCGTGCACACTAACCGAGTTTACAAACTTCAAGGGCTATCGAATTACGATGTCCTCGCAAAAAAATGCAAGACCCTCGGTTTTTGGCAATTGCAATCGTCAAATAAAACCCAACAACTAAGAACCAACAACTAAGAACCACAAATGCAATGGAACCATGCAAACAACCAGGGTTAGCGACCACAAATACTTAATTGAGAGAGCAATGGCGTCACCAGGAAGGCCCGTCTATCGTCTCGCCGTACAAAGGACTACACCAGGCGCCAAAACAGGTCGACAGTAAGGGCATCAGTCCGTCGCAGCCGTCATGAGGCGGGAATCTTCGCGGGAAAAGTCTTCGGGCCACTTATTTCGACAACTGGATCGATGAGGCGGGGTGCACCTTCCCTCGGAGATTTCACACGAAGTTCCTCACGATCGTCGGGCTTCGGACCGGTACCACTGATGTCGCCCCACGTTGGGCGCCAACTGAAGGACTGGGCTATTCTAAGGCCCAGCGGTGCCAGGGGACAACACCTGAAACCTTCGTGGGTTACCTGTTCCGGCGTACAAAACACAGAGACACGGGACACTTCCTGCGGCATCAAAGATCAACGTTTATTTACTGCAGGGACACAGAAATCGCAAGAAGTACACAACGTGTAGGTTCTGAGAGACTGCTTCGAATTGCAAAAGTGGATCGCTCCTTTTATACACATTTTCGTCATTGCACAACATGGCAAACAAAGGTTACAACTCAGTTCCCACAGTAAACTTCAAAAGGGTCGCATTCATGTTTCAGAAGCCCGGAACATAATTACAGCAACATTGCCGGTTCCCAACTGTAAAAGCACATTATCCCCACATTAAGCACATTCCATTCTGACTGTAAACGAATTAGGAGAAGGGACAGAAACAGATGCAAAGGAAAAACAAGGATGCACAACAGATTGAAAAAGAGTATGTAGAGCAATATCGGAAACTTGATTGCAGGATCAAAGGACCCGTGCCTAATGCATGCACGACTGAAACAATAGACTGGCACGGCAAGATGAGCCTCAAGCGGGGCCATCTGCCTTTGCCGTGTCATCCCCCTCATCATAAAGACACCTTCAAAGAAGCACGTGTCCTCCGCGAAAGCTTGGGAATCCCAGGGTCACAAAGCGGACAAGGTCCGTTCGCTGGCTACTTGAGGGCAAGAAACAAAATGGATGCCGCATCTAAAATGGAACCCGAGGGTTCAGATGGACATACCCAGGAATGAGACGAACCGTACATAGTAGCGTAGCGAAAACGCGTACACCCACTAAACTCGTCATTTGCGGTTCATAGATACCAAACTCGTCCATATTCGAACACACCCAAAAAGTGTCATTACGATTCCCACGGAACCTCAGTACTTGGGTACTGACTGAATGATTAAAGTACAGCAAGAAGAGTGCCTGGGTGAATTTATAAGTGGTAGGCTTTTGGCGCAGGGAATGGATCAGTACTTGGTACTGAATGGGTCACTAGAAGAGTGCAAAGGGAATGACAAGATGTTTGCTGGACTGTATGTAAGTCCATGTGCTAAGGCCTAGCTCAGTGCATGAATACTTAGGCAGTGACTGAATAATTAGAGTACTGCAAAGAGAGTGTCTTGGTGAATTTATAAATGTTTGGGTTTTGGCACAGTGAATGGATTAGTACATGGTGCTGAATGGGTCACTAGAGGACTGCAAAGGGAGTGACAGGGTGTTTCCTCGAAGTGTATGGATACTGAGTAGGGAATTGAAGGTGTAAAAGACAAGTGTATAGTATGTTAAAAGACTACATGCATACTGCATAGACATTTGAAGCAGTCTATTTGGTAATGAATGGTTCACAACATAAGTACTTAAAAACTGACTAAATCATCAGACTACGTCTAGGACAGTGCCTGGGTAAAACTTTTACATTTTCAGTTCTGGCACAGTGAAGAGAATAGTACATGGTACTGCACCTTAGTGTCAAACCCTGACTCCTTTTATCAATGCATAAGTCTAGCTTCTAATGCTAGTAGACAAGCACCACTATCCCTAGGAGTTTACCAAAACTCATTCACTACAGTGGAAGTGGTAAGGGAACTGCACACAATGTACATATTTCAAGACTGCACTTTTGTGTCAAAGCCTGACTCATTTAATCAACGCATAAGCAAAGACTGGCTTCTAATGCTACTAAAACTTGACAACATGACAGGTTTTAAAAGAGTTATCTGTCAGCAAATATACGATGTTACCAAATGCTTCTCTCACAGTGGTTCCCAAATGCACACAGACTCACTGTGTGATTCTAGACAAACAACACCATCCCTTGCACTATATCAAAACACATTTCTTCATCTACAAGGAGTACTACATTTTAGTGCAGAAACATAACTCATTTCACAAATTCATATTTCTAATTCTACCAAAATATAAAATCTGCGCAGTTATCTGTCTACAAAACAAATGAAAATCACAAATGCTTATCACAGAATGGTTTCTACATGCACACACACTGTCAATAAGATTGTACAGAATAAAATAACTCCCTACACTTTAGCAGGAGAAATACATTAGTCTGATTAAAATCAAAATATTCTACATACATCCCCTCACAATTAAATAACTCACCTTTCAAGTTGTTTTGTAGATTAAGAAGTATATCAGTCACACACCAGATATCAGTCACACAACAGATTTTCTTATACAGAATCTCTGCACTGTGCACCTGTCACCAGAACCAAAGAATGGCAAAGTTTCCCTCTCATTTTCCCCACATATACATGTACACATCAAATCACATTCCTTCCCACATAAATTCAAAAGCAAACACACATTTCTATTGGTTAAACATTTCAACCCTTTCCAAATGACATACATTTCAACCCTTCCCCCAATCTGCCGTCTGTCCGTTACCATAGAAACAGGTCATGGAACACTGTACTGAGCACACAGGTCACAAGTTCAGCACACACAATGTTGCTAATCAAGACAGCAAGTGTGCTTGACTTTTCAACATATCAGCTTATCATATATAATGTTCCTTACAATCAGTTTTTGTTAACCAATAAGAATCATGCGTTTAAAAACAGAAATATACACCCTACCTTTCGGTGTAGAAGGTTGTCAAACAACCAATGATTTCTTGTCTTTTTTCAAAATTGCATCTTAGCCACCATTTTAGAAACATCTTACTTTCCAAACTGCCATTACATTTACAGAGACCATGTGAGTGCATCCAGACCTCCTTACAAGATGCTTAGAGTGTGGATTTTAGACACTGCTACATTTTCTGGAGCCAAAGGTATGCTGAAAACAAAGACATTCACAAAGACCTAGGTTTGCCAAATGTAATGGATTGGACAGAGAGGGTTAAATTGGCACCAATTGATGCCATTGGTGAAATCCTTCATGCAAATCCAACACCCTGACCTCATAATAGTGCACTGTGGTGGCAATGACCTAGGCACTTTGACTGGGGTAGGTCTGGAAATGCTCATGAAGGACACCATTGCAGAACTGATTTCACTTTTCCCTAAAACTGCCTTTGTGTATTCTAACATATGCCAAAGGCAGAAATGGAACTGGTCCAATCATTTTTGTCCACAGATTGAGAAAGCTAGGAAACATGTGAATAAATCTGTTTCAGCTTTTCTCCGAGACTACAGAATGGGGTCCATTTACAATAACAATCTGCGCTTTCATATGCAAGAGATGTATAGGAGAGATGGAGTACACTTTACTGATGAAGGAAACAGAGTCTTCCTCAACAACTTTAGACTCTGTATAAGTACTTACTTATAAGTACCAAAAACTCTGAATGAACACAACGGCTCTTTTTAGAGCCACTCAAGAAGAAAATACTTAACCTTGATCTGTATCTCCCAATAATGTAATTTTTTTTCTCCTTGGATCCGCGAACCCAACGCAAGAGAATCCGTGCATCCAACGCGGTAGGATGCGCGCACCGTGCGCGCATTTCGAAGTTTTTTTTTTAAAAGGAGGCCCCAGGGGGTCCTTCTGGGACCCCCTAAGCACCTCTAGAGGGTCAGAGTATTTCCACTCTGCCCCCATTATATGTTTTACACACTTATTCCCCTTGCTTCTTCAGCCTCGCTTCTACCGAGGCAGAAAATGGCCTCCAACAGTTCCTGGTTTCGAATGTAGACAGACACTCGACAGCCAATTAGCATTCAGCACACGATCGGGAGGGTGCGTGCTTGGTTCGGGGAGGGTGCGCTTAAGGTGCGGGTAGGGTCCGCGGATCCTCCCCGGCCATAGATATTTATGTACTTTTAACTCTAATTTTCTCAGGAACTACTGAACTGTTTCACACCATTTATGCAAAAGGCACAAGTCTGAACTGAGGACTACCTCTTTGCCAAATTTGATGTCATTCCGTTCAGAGGTTTGGGCTGTAGCTGCGACAACAGATCCTATGGGAAATTTCATGGGGAAAACGCGTTTTGGGACCCCCCTTTTTTCTCGGCCCCCGCTTGACGAATCACTACAAAACTTTCAGGGTAGGAGCGGAGCGGAGCTGGCCAAAAGTTTGGAAACTTTCGCGAGGATTCATCAACCGGCGGCAGACTTATTGGGTATAGAATTTTGTGGATTTCCTATGGAAAATAGGTCCTAACAATAACTACCTACTGGCGAACCGCCAGTAAATTATATATATATATATATATATATATATATATATATATATAATTATATATATATATATATATATATATATATTCACTGAAAAAACCATAGGTTTCAGGGGCATTATAGTTAGCTGGACTTTTCACTCGTACAAAACCATTGAAATTCCCCCGTTATAGTTAGTTCAGCTAACTATAACTCGCGCGCCCACAATGCACTGCTGATGACGTCACATATTACATCACTCATGACATGGTCAGTGACATCACTCATGACATCACTGATGACATCTCAAATGACATCACTGATGACATCACTGATGACATCATCCAGTGAATGTTTGTTTTTCTGAAAATTACATATGTTTTATATATGTATATCTCAAGGTCGATGGAAGAATAAATGGGTATATAAGTGTCTAAATGGATGATTTGTTTTTGAAAAATTGATTGTATAATTGACTGATTAAGTGTATCTTAGTGAATACATGGCTTAGTGAGTAATGTTTAAATATGTAAATATCTGTATCAGTCTCTCACTTTGTGTATAAGTGGCTTCATGGGTTGGTGAGTAGCTACATGAGTGTCTATATAGGTTATTAGTTGGTTTTTTGAGTATCAGTATGAGTGTCTGAGTGTCTGTATGGTTTAGTGGGGAGTATTACGTAGTGCATAGGTGCATGAATGAGTGGCTCACTGTTTGTATGTGTTGAAGACAGCATGTGTGCAGGACTGTATGGGTGGATGAGTGTGTGCATGGGTGTGTTAGTGAGTGAATGACTGTCTCAACAGTGTCTTTATGAGTAACTACATATGTTTTAAACTAGTATATGGGACTATTGGTGTATATAAGTGAGTATATGTGAGAGTGAGAGATTGGAAGAGTTCCTGTATGAATAAGTATGTGTTTCTATAAGTGATTGTTTAAAATTCTAAGTATGTGTAAATTTCTGTAGAAGTAAGTGTGGTGGTGTGTGTATAACTGTATATGCAAGTAAATGGATGTTTGATTCTTTATTAGCATGAGTGACTATGTGTGTGAGTAACTCTATGGATGAGTGGTGTTGTGTAACAGGATGTATAGGTGTATGAGTACATATGATGAGTGAGTGTATAGAACTGTTGGTGAATGAGTGGATGTGTTTGTGGATCTTAGAATTACTGAATAGGTTGTTGTAACTGGTATTGGTATGTCCGTTGTTTTGAAAATTTTAGTTTCTATTTTTAAATGTGTGTATCAAAGGTTATATTAGGAAGAGAGGAGGTCTGCCACTCTATCACAAGGATGATGTCATCAGTGATGTCATCAGTGATGTCATTTGAGATGTCATCAGTGATGTCATGAGTGATGTCACTAACCATGTCATGAGTGATGTAATATGTGACGTCATCAGCAGTGCATTGCGGGCGCACGAGTTATAGTTAGCTGAACTAACTATAACGGGAGAATTTCAATGGTTTTGTACGAGTGAAAAGTCCAGGTAACTATAACGCCCCTGAAACCTATGGTTTTTTCAGTGAATTTTTAAGGTTTTTTAAATGCTAATTCCTAACTATAACGTGCCTGAAACCTATGGTTTTTTCAGTGAATTTCAAGGGTTTTTTTAAATGCTAATTTCTAACTATGCCTACAGAGATAGGACATGTGAAGAAAGAAGAAAAAACGCACAGAAAGAAAAAAAAGAAATGCAGAAAGAAGCAACAGAAGTCCTCAAAGACGAAGAAAAGTGCAGGAAGAAGGATAACGTGCAGAAAGAACAAACAGAAGAGCAGAAAGAAGCTTTGCTGCAAAATCATCCTGTACCCTCAACTTTTTCAGACGGATACTGGTGGTAACTGAGTCTGACTAACCAGCCCTAGAGCCAGTGCTATGTTAAAAGACACTCAGAATACAGTGAAAACACCTACATACACTAGGGAACACTATGCGTTGGGGTCCCCCTGTAATTAGCATGACCTCCTCTGTAAGCCCCTAGTATATAAAAAGGCAGGGGATTAAAACTACCTCTTAAAACGCGCCACAGGGCGTGTTTGCACACGTCACCTCAGGCCCCGTCCCCTCCCTTCCCCACTGTGTAAACACGCCCTGTGGCCGTTTTAAGTTGGGAGATTAAGTCCCCTTGAATCCTGAGGGTCCCTAGGGTCCAACTAGACCACTAGGTACCTCCAGTAAGCGCCACAGAGCTGCGTTGCTGAGAGATGTAAAAAGGGGCACTGCCTAGACCACCTCTCTGCAACGCAGCTCAGTGGCGCTTACTGGAAGCACCTGGTGGGCTAGTTAGCCCCCAGGGGTCCTCAGGATTGAAGGGGAATTATTTCCCCAACTTAAAACGCGCCATAGGGCATGTTTGCACACGTCACCTCAGCCCCTGTCCCCTCCCTTCCCCACTGTGTAAACACGCCCTGTGGCCGTTTTAAGTTGGGAGATTAAGTCCTCTTGAATCCTGAGGGTCCCTAGGGGCAAAATAGCCCACTAGGTACATCCAGTAAGCGCCATTGCAGAGAGGTGTAAAAAGGGGCACGGCCTGCACCACCTCTCTGCAACGCAGCTCAGTGGTGCTTACTGGAAGCACCTGGTGGGCTAGTTAGCCCCCAGGGTCCCTCAGGATTGAAAGGGAATTATTTCCCCAACTTAAAACACGCCACAGGGCGTGTTTGCACACGTCACCTCAGGCCCCGTCCCCTCCCTTCACCACTGTGTAAACGCACCCTGTGGCCGTTCTAAGTTGAGAGATTAAGTCCCCTTGAATCCTAAGGGTTCCTAGGGTCAAACTAGCCCACTAGGTACCTCCAGAAAGCGCCACAGAGCTGCATTGCATAGAGGTGTAAAAAGGGGCATGGCCTCAGAACACCTGTCTGCAAAGCAGCTCCCTGGCACATACTGGAGATACCTGTTGGGCTAGTTGGCCCTCAGGGACCCTCAGTATTGTAGGGGAATTAATTCCCCAACTTACAACTGGCCAGGGGGCACGTTTGCAGAGTGCTGCAAGGAGGGGGCATGGCCTCCGGCGCGATGCCGGTCTTTTATTTATTTTATTTTTTTAAGAATAAGGGCTGTGTGGCTCCCCTTCTTTTTCTAATTTATTGACCCTGGGGACCCCATCCCCCAGGGCCTGCACCCTAATTTTTTTTGTTGAAAAAAATAAATTTGGCCCTCCCAAGGCCTTAATCGGCCCCGGGGACCGCAACCCCCGGGTCATGGGCTTTTTAAAAAAAAATTCTTTAGGAGGGGGCTGTGTTGCCCCCCTCCTCAGGCCACTTATGGCCCCAGGGACCCCATCCCCCGGGGCCGGCCTTTGTTTTTTATTATTTAAAAAATATATATATTTATAGGAACACCTAGGACATGCTGGACAAACTGTATGTACCTATCACCATGACGATTTGCGTGATATTCATTAAAAGGTGACTATGCCTACAATGAATCTGCATGGAATGTATTTACACCGCTAGTGAAGATCTGACGTGTCTGACACGCTACCGTGCCTAATCCCGGCGCCCCGCCGGTGGGTACTCTCCAAGTAGACACCCTTGTCGTTTATTTATACAAACATGGGTAGCTATTGACGGGCACATTTAATACACACGCACACCAAGCCATTCAAAGGGGATTCAACAAAAATTCGACCAAACTATGCAAAAAAAACCCTCACGGTTAATAAAAAACACATCCACCGCCGGATGTGTAATACTTTTTATTTTACTCTCTGGAAAGGACACGAACCTCACTTGAGAGTCACAGCGTGCTCCTGGCTGAGCCCAATGCTGTGGTACACCCACCAGTGCCCGCCGAGTGCCACACACCTCAGCTAGTGCGTATGCTATGACACTCTCTAGCCCATGTGCACTGTAACACCACCCCGAATATGTCATGCCACACTTGCCTTCGCACGGGTTATATTGCCCCATCTAACGTGCCTTCCTCGATGCCTATGTTATAACGCACAGTGCTATGCCATACAAATTATAATCTGGGATCCATATCTTTGTCACAGTGCATATGCAACGTTACACTCCCCAGCACATATTTTATATTACAACTTTAGAGACTAGTTAGGTTACACAACACTGCCCGGTGTATTTTACACTCCAAGGCGCATATCGCATAGCACGCGCTAGTGCCTGTGCTATCTCGCGCTCTCCAATGAATCTGTCATTGCGCACAATGTATTGCATATTATATTTCACGCCCCGGTTCATCTTATATCACACTTTTTGGTGCATAGTTTATACCATAAACTATATCTAGTTTTCATTTTCAATCGTGCTCTCAGGACTATGTTCTATATAACACTGCATTCACCTACCCTTTTCACGGGCATTACATTTTGCGATGGGGGGTGGAGGGTCAGGGGGTGTTTCTGCCAAGTGAGCTTGGAGTCACAGTCACAAACGTCCTCTTCTTCCTGAATAAAAGTGAGATTATGCAGCATACTTGTTCATATTTTAAGTAGTTCACACAGACACACATTTTAAACACAATAAAGTTCCTAATACCCACCTTCTCGGAACAGTTAGCTTGCTGCCCCATCCTCTCCCTCTGTTGTCTGAATCCATAGACTAACCTCCTCCCTCCTGCCATGCATGATCTGATGTGTTGCCACTGCCCTCCTTTTAGCATGATGTACCAGTCCACTCCTCCTGCCCCCCATTGCCCAATTCTATGGCCCATCATTGACCTCCTGCTTAGCCTCTGTGCTTAGCTTGCTGCCCCTATTCTCCTTCCCCCTGCTCTCCGATGTCTTGGTGCATGCCCCTGCTCCATCTTTTTTGCCCACCATGTTCCATGGACCTGCCACTCCTATCTACTCTGAGTGTTCTGTATAGCTGCCACTCCCCTCCCACCTGCCCAGCATAGTCAGATGACTGTAACCTGCTCCTTCCACCTCCACCCTGCCTGTCCACATGCCATGCCCCTATCCCCTTCCTCCTGTCCTCCATGGTCCATTTTACTGCCACACCCTTCTGCCCTCCCTGGTCTGATGTGCTGCAACTGCTCCTCCTGCCTGCCCCATGCGGTCTGTTGTGAGGCCCCTTCCCCTGAACTCTCTTGTCTGTGCCCAGGTCCTGACCCTCCCTTCTATCCTCCATGGTCCTTTGTGCATGCCCCTGCACCTACCTTCTTGCCCATCATAGCCATTGTGCTGCCACTAACCCTCCCGCTTGCCATGCATGGTCTTCTGTGCTGCCATGGCCCCTCCCACCTTCCATGTGTGGTCAGCTAGCTGCCCCTGACCCCCTCCCACCTTCCCTCCATGGTCTGTGTGTATGCCATCATAGGCTCACTGTTGCTCTCCATGGTGTGTCTTGTTTCTAGTGTCCATCCTGCCTAACCTCCATGGTCATCTTGCTGCTCCTGCCCTGCCCCCTTGCCCCCAGTCCTCTGTTTCCATGTGAAGACCCCTATTCCCTCCCTCCTGGCTTGCCTGTTCCATTGTAATGCCCCTGATCCGTCCCTCCTGCCCTTTATGGTCTGTTATGCTTCAGCTTTCTCTCCTGTCTGTCCATTATGGTCAGCTAGCTACCATTGCCTCTTTCCCCTCTGTTCTTTGTTGTACATGTGCATGGTCCTGTCCCCTCCCTATTGCTTTCTATGGATTGTTGTGCTGCACTCCCGTCCCGCATGCCCTGTGTGGTGTATTGTGCTGCTGCAAACCGTGATGCCTGCCCTATAGGGACAGTTTGGTGCACCTCTCCATGTCCCTCCTGTCCTCTGTTATCCGAGTCCATGACCCTACCCCAATTCCTCCTGCCTACCATGATCCAATGTACAATACTTTCGAACCTTTTGAACTTGGTAGAGGGAGATTTTGAAAAAAAACTTAGGTATTGATTTTCCCCTTTGAGTTACATTGAAAAAGAGGAGATTGTAGACAGGAGACAGATCAAATAAAGCCCATTTGAGCTTAAAAATATTGGACGTTTGCTGGCTGAAACGGGTCTGTTGGCATGTATGGTTGTACTACCACTGCCTCTTCCTTCTGCCCACAATGGTCTATTATATTGCCACAGCCTCTCTTGCCAGTCCTGTATTGTTGGTTTGTTGCCCCTGCCCCCCTTTCCTCTGCCCTCCATAGTCTGTTGTGCTGCCACTGTCCTTCCCGCCTGCCCAGTGTGGTCAAATTGTTGCCTCTGCACTCTCCTACCTGCCTTCAATTTTCAGAGTCCGTGCCCCTGGCCTATGCCTCTCAACAGTATCCCAATGAACAACTAGATTGCTAACATTCTATATTTATTACAAAAGTGTGGAACGCCTGACGTCATCTTGATGTAATCAAAACTGTAATACCTAGAGCATTTCCTTTAGAAATTACATTTATGAGAGGGTCTTAGTTGCATCATAATTATGGTTAGTGCTCTAAAAAACTAAAATGAGGACATATATTCTGAGTTTTCAAATAGCGACAAAGCACTTTTAAATTATTTGTAATCTTTATGTTTTTTTATCCAGTTGACCACTTGATTAAATGTTGCACTTAGGGGAGAGGATGTGGTGTTACTTCCAGAGCTGCAGACTTTGCAACTGGGGAACCAGATGGAGTTTCTGCTTCAGCTCAACATTCTGTGATTCACTTAATCTCCCCATGTCTACAACCAAAATGAATTTGATCTTGTGTGATGTAACCAATGCTCATGTAAAGCACTCCAATACCTGACAAGTCTGCACTATATAAAACTGCAAATACACAAAAAATAAGTGTTTTGCACACTTCTGTAACTGGGCTACTTGTGGGCTACATCTGGGTGATATTTGTGCTGCATTTGGGCTCTTTTTTCTCTGGTGGCCATCTTGGGAGATTTATTTCTTATGAAGTTTCCTAATTTCCTCATTTACTGCAGTCTCCTCAGTAGGAAATGCTTTCAGTTTTTTACTTTGATTCCATCAAGAAGGTATTCAGATATGTCACACATTTGCCATAAATTCTGAATGTTAGCACTCTAGTTGCTCATTAGATCACTGTAGTAAAGCTACTGCTCACCACGGAAGTCTGCTGCTGGTATTAAAAGTGCATGTTTCAGTCTGCATATTAGAATTGTTTAATGAAATAGAAGAGGAATTGAGAAGTCACTCAAAATGTGCCCTAATTTTTCTTTCTTCAGCACTAATCATAATTTCTATGGCAAAATGAGCCCCCTCATTGTGTTCCTTTTTAAATTAAATGTTTTAAGTGTTACCAGTTTATTTCAATCAAGATGGCTTCAGGTGCGCCATATTTTTGTCATAGGTAAGACAGTAAGCGCTCTAGTTGTTCTTAAGAACACTCTGGGACATTCTGTCATTGGGCTATACTTGGGCTACATCTGGGTGATATTTGGGCTACATTTGGGCTCTTTTGTCTCTGGTGGCCATCTTGGGAGATTTATTTGTTATGAAGTTTCCTAATTTCCTCATTTACTGCAGTCTCCTCAGTAGGAAATACTTTCAGTTTTTTACTTTGGTTCCATCAAGAAGGCATTCAGATGTGTCACACATTTGCCATAAATTCTGAATGTTAGCGCTCTAGTTGCTCATTAGATCACTGTAGTAAAGCTACTGCTCACCAGGGAAGTCTGCTGCTGGTATTCAAAGTGCATGTTTCAGTCTGCATGTCAGACTTTTTTTATGAAATAGAAGAGGATTTGAGAAGTCAAAATGTGCCCTAATTTTTCTTTCTGCAGCACTAATCATAATTTCTATGGCAAAATGAACCCCCTCATTTTCTTCCTTTGTAAATTAATGTTTTAAGTGTTACCACTTTATTCCAATCAAGATGGCTTCAGGTGTGCCATACGTTTGTCATAAGTAAGACTGTTAGCGCTCTAGTTGTTCGCTAGAACACTCTGGGGCATTCTGTCATTGGGCTATACCTGGGCTACATCTGGGTGATATTTGGGCTACATTTGGGCTCTTTTGTCTCTGGTGGCCATCTTGGGAGGTTTATTTGTTATGAAGTTTCCTAATTTCCTCATTTACTGCAGTCTCCTCAGTAGAAAATACTTTCAGCTTTTTACTTTGGTTCCATCAAGAAGACATTCAGATGTGTCACACATTTGCCATAAATTCTGAATGTTAGCACTCTAGTTGCTCATTAGATCACTGTAGTAAAGCTACTGCTCACCAGGGAAGTCTGCTGCTGGTATTCAAAGTGCATGTTTCAGTCTGCATGTCAGACTTTTTTTATGAAATAGAAGAGGATTTGAGAAGTCAAAATGTGCCCTAATTTTTCTTTCTGCAGCACTAATCATAATTTATATGGCAAAATGAACCCCCTCATTTTGTTCCTTTGTAAATTAAATGTTTTAAATGGTACCACTTTATTTCAATCCAGATGGCTTCAGGTGTGCCATACTTTTGTCATAAGTAAGACTGTTAGCGCTCTAGTTGTTTGTTAGAACACTGTGGGACATTCTGTCATTGGGCTATACTTGGGCTACATCTGGGTGATATTTGTGCTACATTTGGGCTCTTTTGTCTCTGGTGGCCATTTTGGGAGACTTATTTGTTATGAAGTTTCCTAATTTCCTCATTTACTACAGTCTCCTCAGTTGGAAATACTTTCAGTTTTTTACTTTGATTCCATCAAGAAGGCATTCAGATGTGTCACACATTTGCCATAAATTCAGAATGTTAGCACTCTAGTTGCTTATTAGATCACTGTAGTAAAGCTACTGCTCACCAGGGAAGTCTGCTGCTGGCATTGAAAGTGCATGTTTCAGTCTGCATGTCAGAAATTTTTAATGAAATAGAAGAGCATTTGAGAAGTCACTCAAAATGTGCCCTAATCTTTCTTTCTGCAGCACTAATCATACTTTCTATGGCAAAATGAACCCCCTCATTTTGTTCCTTTTTAAATTAAATGTTTTAAGAGTTTCCACTTTATTACAATCAAGATGGCTTCAGGTGTGCAATACGTTTGTCATAAGTAGGACTGTTAGCGCTCTAGTTGTTCTTTAGAACACTCTGGGAAGCTGCAGTAGAACACAATGGAATCAACTGACAGTCTCTGCTGTTGTTGTATGTACATGTTTTACTGAGAATGTCAGACTTCATTCTCACATGACTGAGAAAGATAATGTGAATTTACAGAAAATAGGCTCTCAGTTTAGCTTATAGATCACCTTCCAAACCTATGTGGGAAAAGCATGAGAAAATAGTTTTCTCTCAAACATGATTCATGACATCACAGCAGAAGGCTTTTTCACATGGTAAAATCACCTTAGAACACACCACAATTCCTAAAATGAGTATGGTACCATCAACAAATGATTTATAATGTAACTAAAGTCTTAAAACCTTCTATTAACTGCAATGCTTTTTAATGAGGTGCTATCATGTATATTGGTCCCAAGATGGCTGCCAACACTTCTTAGATGAAGTACTGACAGCCAATCAGATCTTACGATGAGATGTGTGGTTAGGCTCTGCCCAGATATATCTATCTTTTTAACTAGGGGTGGGCGTAGTGGGCGTAGTGGGGCTACGTGAAGCAGCACGTAGTGTGCCCAAATCTACGCACACTACGTGCTTCGCGTAGCCCCACTACGCGCCACCCGCCTCCCGCCCGCCCTCCTTTTAAATCAAACCCCCGCATTTACAATAAATACAAAATTAAAGAAACTTACCTGAAACGCGGCGTCTCCGGGGCTCCCTCTTCCATTCCCAACTTCTTCTGACAAATGCGCATTCGCGGAATCCCGCGCATGCGCATGCGCATTTGTCAGAACAAGTTTGAAATGGAAGATGGAGCCCCGGAGACGCCGCGTTTCAGGTAAGTTTCTTCAATTTTGTATTTATTGTAAATGCGGGGGTTTGATTTAAAAGGAGGGCGGGCGGGAGGCGGGAGGCGGGTGGCAGCAGCAGGCAGCTACGCTTCGCCCTGGGTGTGCGTAGCGCTAGCCTGCTTCGCCTACTTCGAAAACTGCGAAGCAGGCAGCGCTACGTATACTACGTGGGCGAAGCGTAGTGTCTCGCCCAGGGTTATTTTTAACTCTAATTTTCTCAGGAACTACTGAACGTATTTACACCATTTAAGCAAAAGGCACGAGTCTGAACTGAGGACTACCTCTTTGCCAAATTTGGTGTAATTCCGTTCAGCAGTTCGGGCTGTAGTTGCGTCAACAGGACCTATGGGAAAATGCATGGGGAAAACGCGTTTTGGGACCCCCTTTTTTTCTCGGCCCCCGCATGACGAATCACCGTGAAATTTTCAGGATAGGAGCGGTCCGGAGCTGGGCAAAAGTTTGGTAAATTTCGCGAAGATTCGTCAATCGGCACCAACGTTATTCCAAATAGAATGTTGCGGATTTCCTATGGAAAATAGGTCCTAACTATAACTACCTACTGGCGACTGCCAGTAGGTAATATATATGTATATATATTTATTGCACGCATTTTTCATACTTATATATACACATACATATATGTGTGTCTGTTTACATAAGTATATATTTACATATAGAACTAAGTATAAGTGGACTTATTTAATGTACATTATATTATTGGGGGTTGGAGTCTTGATGTGCATGTAGGCCTCACTTGAGGTTGAGATAACCCTGGACATTAGTTTGATCATTTTTGGCTGTTCTAAGTGCTTGGGGATTCGGCCAACAGCCACTTGCCTATGGTGGTTCATTGTAATCATACTAACGTGCTCTGTGATCATTACTTGTTGGACATCGTCTAAACCACCTCAATTTCGGATGCTGTGTTGATTATTTGCCTCTTTGGCTCAACCGCTCTCACTAGAGCGGCTCTGGCCACTCTGGCACATTACAATGGCAGCCCCTTAAACCATATCCCCAAGACAAATGCAGCTGCATGGGCTAAGCAAACCCTGAGATGCTGCGTGGCTTTTTAGTGCTGAACAAACAGAGTATGATGGAATTAGGCCATTTGACTGGCGGGATCAACCTCCATCCCTGGACAAGGACTTTCCAACATGCCTTGAGAGGCTCATAGTAATAGTTTGCAGTCCTTACAAATATTGGAATATTGATGTGTCCTCTCAGAACATGTGGCTTATTATCTATTTAATTCTGAGAACTGTGCTCTAAAATGTACCTGTTGTTCATTCTTTCGGGTATGTCTAAATGGGAGAGCCCATAAGACCTCATACCCCCTCTACATGCAGTGTGGTTCACTTGTTTCTTTCCATTATTGGCTGCAGTTTGTGGCAGCTATACACAGCTACCCACTTTTAAAGCTTACTCTCTGGCACCGACACAGAATAGAAAGAGAGTTGGGGGATCAAAGGTTGATGTTACAGATGAAACAAAGGCAGAGGTAGGAAAATTAAAAGATAATGTAAGAGGGAAATACAAGCAAGGTAAATGAGTTAGAGGAATACAACAAAACAAGCATATTTGCAGATCGCATGCACCATTGGCAAAAACAAAAAAAGGGTTATTGCAGTAAAATTTGCACGTGTCATCTCGCACATATGCACGTGTCATCACGCACTTAGGGGTCATGGTGCTACAGTACCCCAGGCATCAGGTATCACGACGCATGAGTGCACGAAGGGTAATATGACTGTCATTTTGCCAATTCTATTCATTTACGTTTCGGAAATGGCAGCTACCTATTTTATTTTTGGAACAGCAAATAAAATGAAAATAAAACGTTTTCCAGAGTGCCTTTTTCCACCCAAAAAAAGAGTAAAAAAAAAAAAAAAGAAGGATGGGGAGCAATGGTGGAGCCAGTGAGGGAGTGAACTGTGTAACCGGAGTAGTGGGGAGGAAATGGTGGGGGAAATTAAAACATATTTAACTAACTAAATAAATAAAGCAAGAAACCGAAGTGGGACAGGGAGGGGCATGGGAAGCCACAGTCGAGCTAAAGGGGGTGGGGAGGGGGGGAGCAACATGGTGTGGATTTCAGTAGGAAACCAGCATAACCGGGAGATCAAGAAAACAATGCATTTGCATGAAGTGCTGACGAAAACATGTAGTTTCCTGAATGTAAGCAGTGGAAGAATGCAAGTCATCCATCAAAAAAGATGGTTTGGTGGCAGTGCTCTAGGGGAAGGAAAAAAGCAAAAAGAGGAATGAATACCAAAAAGTAAAAGTTAAGCAAATGAACCTGACAAGGTAACCAATGGGCTGACTCAAAAAAAGTGTAAATGTTGGTATTGCCCACAATTGGCCTTTGACAAAGCCGCTAAAAGCTGTTTGTAGGTCAGACCTAACGTGAACCTACGGTAGGCGAATAAAGTGGAATATGTGGAAACTGAAAATTAAATTGTGACAGAGAGAGAGGAGAATGAAGCTGTAAGAAGTCAGAATGAAGGAATGAGCATGAAAAGAGAGAAGCAATATTAAAAAAGGGGTTTTAGCTCCAACCCAGAAGATTTCAATAATACCCGATTTATTGTGAATTGATTCAGTGGCGAAAAGAGGACCTGACTAGGGTTCAGCTCTTAAACCTAGAGCTAGATAAGTATTAAACATAAAAGTGCTAAAGACACATTACCTACAGAGTACACAATCTTCCCAAATTAAGCAATAGTGATAAGTTATGGTGCGATAATGTTCACAGTTTTTTTCTAATTAAAATTTGTAAGTTGATCCTTGAATCAATATACACATGTTTTTTAAGATACAGCATTCACTGTTCTCCTAAATAAGTAAAACCTAATTTACATTTACACTTTAAGGGGCAGATTTATGAGCCCCTTGCGCCACTTTTGCGTCACTTTTAACATGGGAAAAGTGACGCAAAAGTGGCGCAAGGGGCTCATAAATCTGCCCCTAAGTTTGTAATGACCGCGCTTGTTATGAGATCATCAGTATGGCATGAAGATCCATGAACGCCAAAACCCTACGTTGGCCCGTTAGTTTCGCTCTTGCCAAAAACTCATTCCAAACTTTTACGCCACACCACTTTCACATTTCACCAGCCACCACTGAAAGATGCGGTGGATTCCGAGCAATAGGGTGGGAGGTTGAGAGAGTGGGTTAAAGATGGAGGTCAGACTATGGAAACTGGAAAGACGGGAGTGAAGTGAGAGAGTGGGAGAGTTGGGGGTGAAGGTTAAAGGAGCTCAGTTGGGGGCCAGAGGGGGACGAGGGGGGCTTGCAAAACTATGAGAGGCGCGGCTAGGAGTATGGCAGCGGTAGTGATGATGTGTGACAAAGAATGACTGTACTTTTCAAATGTACTTTGTGACTGCCTAAGCTCAGTGCCTGTGTACTAGTCCAGAATACTGGCGTTCTCACAGATTGAAATTGCTGAGGACAGCTTCAGGTCCACAAACGCAATGCATAGAAAATGTAACAGCCCCAGCAGTCTCAAACCAAAAATACTATGTGCACGAGACTATTACATATTTCTGGGTGAGAACTATTTTGTTATACAAAATGAGAACAAAAATAGTCTTTCGCTCCGGTATTTTTACCAGCGTGTCTCTGTTCTGCTACTGTACAAGATGTCTCATGTTTCAAATCCTGTCAACAGTGAAGGGCGACTGGCGGCACTCGGAGGCAATATTCACAAACAAGTCACACAGGAGAGTAATGGCCTTATTAAGCCTTTAACACGATAAAAACTTTCTGCAAAAATGAGTTAAAACCGGGAATAAGATATCTGCAGAGCTCTAACCTGTGTTGTAACTTGGCTGCTCTGTAAATTACTTCAGGTCAAGTGTCGTGTGCAGCATTGCACCACTAGGGGGAGCTGCACAGCTGCTTGCTTGGAAGATACATAGACTTCCCTTTACATTCACATACGTTACCCGTTTCACAGTAAGTGCACACTACACTGAAAATATGCACTTATTCAATTTAAATACAATGCAGCCTGTCTTTGTGGATTGATATATAAATGTTAATGACTGTATTTTTTTATTGTTGAATTAATTTCTTGTAGGTAACAGATTTCAAAGCGGCCTGGTTGGGTGCCTACGCTGTGATATGATGTCTGCAGAGGCCATCCTTTTAATTTTTATTTTTAACATTTTTATATAGTGCTAGCTTGACCCGTGGGTATCAGAGCGCTTTACATATACACACGCGATAAAGGTTGCATTACATAGCAGAATCTAAGGACGCAAAAAGTATATAAACATAAGCATAATAATTAGGCAAAACAGTGAGAGAGAAGGGTAGCATTACATAGCATAATCTAAGGAGGCAAGAAAGATATAAGCAACAAAAAACATAATAATTAGGCAAACGGTGCTGGGGAGGGAGACACAATAAAGTAGGTGGTTGGCATAGTCCAGTAACCACCAATCCTTGATGATCAAGTGAGGGGGGAGTCCACTAGGTTATCAGAGCCAGAGTCTAGGTTAGTTGACCTTGGTCAGTAAAGAATTTGTTGAGGAGATGGCGTTTCAAGTCCCTTTTGAATCAGGAGAAGGAGGGGTTGCATCTGAGGTCTCTAGGGAGTGAGTTCCACATCCTGGGCACATTACCAGAGAAGGATCGACACTGAGTGGTGTTCCTTTTCACTTTCGGAGCGATGAGAAGAAGTGAGTTGGAGCTTCTCAGCGTTCTGGCTTTTCCTGGTTTTACTAGTTTGCTGCAAAGGTAGTTGGGGGAAGGTGAGTGAAGGGTTTTGTGTGTGATGCAGGCCAGTTTGTAAATACATCTACCTTCCAGGGGAAGCCAGTTGAGGGCGTAGAGAGCTGGTGTGATGTGATCAAATCTTTTTACACCAGTAATGAGTTGGGCCGCCATGTTGAGGACTGACCTTAGTGGGGCTAGGTGAGCTTTCGGTGTCCCTGTTAGGATGGCGTTCCCATAGTCCAGTTTGGAGAGGACTAGGGATTGTACTATTGTCTTGTGAGCATCTTGGGGAATGAAAGGTTTAATTTTCTTGAGGTGTTTTAGTGAGTAAAGCGCATCTTTTGCAGAGTTTTTGATGTGGTCTTTCATTGATAAGTTCTTGTCCAGGGTAATACCTAGTGACTTAACCGAGTCGGATAGGACGAGGGAGCAGTTTAGGGCATCAAGACTCTTGATCCAGTCTTGGAGTGGTCAGTGATTACTTTTTGGATAGAAGAGTATTAGTTCTGTTTTGTCTGGGTTCAGCTTTAAGTGATTTGCGTTGAACCAAGATTGGATCTTGGTTAGTGTGACATTGAGGTGACGGATGTTGCTGGGAGATTTGATTTTGTAGTAAATTTGAGTGTCGTCTGCATATAGGTGGTAGTTAACTCCTGCTTGTTTCATAATGATTGTCAGGGGTTCCATGAAGAGATTGAAGACGGATGGTGAGAGGATTGATCCTTGCGGGACCCCAAGTGTGACTTGTGACTTGCAGAGCTCTATCCTCTGTTGTAACTTGGCTGCTCTGTAAATTACTTCAGGTCAAGTGTCGTGAGCAGCATTGCACCACTAGGGGGAGCTGCACAGCTGCTTGTTTGGAAGATACATAGACTTCCCTTTACATTCACATACGTTACCCGTTTCACAGTAAGTGCAACCTACACTGAAAATACGCACTTATTCAATTTAAATACAATGCAGCCTGTCTGTGTGGATTGATTTATCAATGGTAATGACTGTATTTTGTTATTGTTGAATTAATTTCTTCTAGGTAGCTGATTTCAAAGAGGCCTGGCTAGGTGCTTACGCTATGCTATGATGTCTGCAGAGGACATATTCACACTTCCTCATAGTTACTACATACTTATCAAGTGAAGGATTGATTCATAGAATCGATGTTGTCACCTGGAGAGCATGCGTGAGTTTGTGCGTGCCCTCGCGCTAGTAGCCTGGGAGGGCTGGTGTGAGGGTCTCCATTAATTAGTCTGGGAGTGCCGGAGTGACTTCAGTTAAACAGTGACCCAAAACGCCGGGACAACAATGTTAAATGCACAATGAGCATACTTTACTCACCCACCCATTAAAAACCAAACGCTCAGAGTGTGATTTTACAAAACATAAAACACATGAAAGAACAGAAAGTTGCTTTGTACTGAGCAATGACAAGACTGAAATATACAATTTCCAATAAAGATAGATTGCAAATAAGGAGAGACATCCATCAAAGGGATAGAACAGGGCCATTTATAACTGGACACTTAAGCCACATCACCACCAATATGCAGTGCATATGGCGACTGTTGGACCCGGCCTCGTAGAATGGCCCTCCGTGCCCCCGCACCACCGAAACCTGGTACCTACAGCCCAAGCCCCCGGCCCGGCCGAACCTCCCCACCAGGACACACGCACCGACCCGGACATCTCCGTCCCTGGCCTCTCCCCTTTCGGCCACCCCGGGCCCGCGTGCCCACTTCATGCACCAAGATGGCCGCCCGGCCCCAGCGCGACCCGGGCATAGAGGCGCCACTCCGGCTGGAGGACATCACGCTTCCAGGGGATGAGAGAGGGAGGAGCAGTTTCTATCGCACCTCTGAACTCCCCCGGGACGATGGGTTTCGATCGGCCCTCCGGCCTCCCTGAGGGCTGGCTCCACGCCTGCTGGGTGTCTGGGACTCCTCCCGACCCGGCCCTGAAAGGATCAAAAGACTATAGCAGGAAATCCCGACAAGCGACCCCCAGGTGACAAGACCCCTGCCTGCACAGACTCCGGACATCAAAGAGGGGTCGAACTATAACAAGGGGTGCTCTGGGGCTGTCCGGCAGATTCGACGCTGGAACAACGAGAGCCTGCTGACGTGGTCGCGGCTCCTGGAACTGGAACTCACCTGAGCCCTGCTGAGTGACTCGCGGCTCCCTGAAGATCGTAAGACCTCCGAACTTGTACCTGAGCCCTGCTGAGTGACTCGCGGCTCCCTGAAGATCGTAAGACCTCCGAACTTGTACCTGAGCCCTGCTGAGTGACTCGCGGCTCCCTGAAGATCGTAAGACCTCCGAACTTGTACCTGAGCCCTGCTGAGTGACTCGCGGCTCCCCCAGACTCTCACGGTCCCGCCGGACCCCACCTCCGACCACGTATCCCCCAGCTCGAGGATTGTGAGCTGTGCGCCGGGTACGTCCCTGCTTTGAACCGTTACCAGAGACAGTCCCGCTACCCCCTACCTTTCCGAGACTCTTGAGCCCGTGCTCACCTTGTACATATTTGCAGTGATACCTGTTTGATAAAGCTTGTTCTGAGAATACCCAGTGTGGTCCCTCTGTGTCGTGTGGTGCCAGAAGTACGATCCTAGTTGCGAGAATCCTCCCCCTGGGGAATCTCCCGCCAGTGCCCGGCTACGATACTTTGAGGGTGGGTCTCAGGGTAGTCAGGACCCCCTTTCCGGGCTCCTCTGAGGTCGCCGTCTAACATTGGTGGCAAGCGACGGGATTCGGGCCCATCACCTAGAGATCGTACAGTAAACGACGGACGCACGACCAACAAAGATGGCAGAAGGAAGCGCCACGAGCTCCGCAGAAACCAACGCCAACAGAGTGTTCCAGGTGGAGCATCTGGAAGAATACACACACAAAGAGCTAAAACAATTTTGCAAAGAACTTAAAATCGCTACCACTGGCCTCAACACTAAAGAAGACTTGCAGAAAGCACTGAAAACTTGGGTGGAGACCGGGGCCTCCCGCCCGGAAGGCACGGGGGAGCGCCCCGACGAAGCCGAACCCCCCCAAAATGAAAGCAGTAGCAATCAGGTGCGAGGCATCGTACCAGACGGGGGCCTATCCCCGGAAGAGCTCGCGGACAGAGAGAGAAGCCGCAGTCATGAACTCGAGTTAGCCAAACTCAAAATCGAGGGCGAATTGAAGTTAGCGGAGAAGAAGCTAGCAGTAGAGCAAATGCGTGTACAAGGCGAACTGGAAGAAAAGAAGCTCCAACGGGAGCACGAAGGAAGAAAGCTCCAACTGGAGCACGAACGGAGCTTAAAGGAACTCGAGCTCAAGGCCCGAAATGAGGACGGGAGGCCCTCGGGGAACCGAGAGACGGCCCCCCCAGTGGAACAGAAGGTCCACATCCCCAAGGATGTGGTCAAAGAATATTATAAAAACGATGACATTCAGCAATGGTTTCGGGCCTACGAGGTCGCCATGACCTCCCATCGGATTCCACAGAAGGACTGGGGGGCGGGGTTGTGGGGACGGTTTCTGAGCGAAGGAAGGGACACCCTGCTCGACCTACCCCTATCCCTGCAGACCTCCTACAGCCACATGAAAGAGGCTCTCCTCACAAGATACGGCCTCACCCCAGAAATGTACCGCCAACGGTTCCGGGACTGCAGGAAGATCCCGGGCACCACCTGGGTGGAGTATGTAAACTTTTTTAGTCGGGCCTTCGATGGGTGGGTCAAGGGCAGCAAAGTCACCACCCTTGCCGAACTCACTGACCTCATGTTATGGGAACATCTGGCTGCGAACTGCTTCGTAGAGCTACGTCAACATCTGCTGGATAGCAAGCTCACAGATCCCCGGAAGCTGGCCGTGGAGGCCGACCGCTGGACCAACACCCGGGTCTCCCGGGGCATGGTAGGAGAGTACCCCCGAACCAGTCAGGGACCACCCCGCCAGAGAGGGGGAGGGAACCAGGGAGGGCCGAGGGAATCCCAGCCTAGCCCCCCGAAGACACCACCTCCACCTTTCCCGGCGCCCCCCCCACCAGTAACAGGGCCCCCTGGGAGACGGGGACACCGGGTGACCGTCACCTGTTTCCGCTGCCAGAAACCCGGGCACTACGCCAATGACCCAGAGTGCCCCATGGCCACCCAAGTCACCCCTGCGAGACAGATAGCCAACGTAGCCCTAGGGGAGGAGGTTGAGGAAGCCGAGGAGTGGGAACCAGCCGCGATGGCCCTAGTATCCCTGGGAGATAGGGAAATGATCCCTGGTAGCCTCCTACCGTCCAACACACAGAAATATGGGCAGCTCGTCAAGATCAATGGCCACCAGGTAGAGGCCCTGCGGGACACCGGGGCCAGTATCACCGGTGTCCTCAGGCACCTAGTTCCCGAGGAGCAGATCCTCCCCAATGTCTTTTGCCCCGTAATATCTGCAGACAATAGGGAAAGTATGTGTCAGGTGGCCCTGGTGCCATTTGAGTGGGGAGGGGTGATAGGCAAACTCAAGGTGGCCGTAAGAACCTCCCAGCCGGTCGACTGCCTCTTAGGGAACGACCTGGAGAGTTCCCCCTGGAAGCACGTAGAGCGCAAGGCCCACCTAGGAATGATGGGACTCCCCGAGTGGGTGTGTGCCACCACCCGATCTATGACAGCCCGACTCACTCCCCGGAGAGAAATCGAGAGCACCCCGGTCAAAGTAGCCAGCACCGTCCCCGCCGAGGGTCCTCCCGTTCCCCCATCGGAAGGGTCCGTCGTCAGCGACGAACCCGCACCATCCGACCCCGCCCCGGTCCCCGAGTTGGGGGATCTACCCGAGTTGGCCCATTGGCGCCACGAGGGCGGGCCCACCCGAGAAGAATTTTGCCGGGAGCAAGCCACCTGTCCTTCCCTGGTTGGGCTGCGGCGCCAGGCCGAGGGCCAAGCCGCAGGTGACCAGACCGGAACGCACCGAATCTATTGGGAGAATAACGTCCTGTATAGTGAGCAGAAATCAGTGGAGCTGGGATCCGGACGGGTACTGGTGGTACCTCTCCGCTTCCGGGATTTCCTCCTGGGCTTAGCCCACGATGTCCCCCTCGCCGGTCACCTGGGTCAGGACAAGACCTACAGCCGTCTCGTGACCCATTTTTATTGGCCTAAGATGAAAGCAGCGGTAGAAGCCCACTGCAAGTCCTGCCCCACGTGCCAAGCCAGTGGGAAGAGTGGGGGGAAGCGCAAGGCTCCCCTCCAACCCTTCCCGGTCGTCAGTACCCCCTTCGAACGAGTCGGGATCGACATCGTGGGGCCACTGGACCCCCCCACATCCCAAGGTCACCGTTTCATCTTGGTCCTAGTGGACCACGCCACCCGCTACCCAGAGGCTATTCCCCTACGCACCATTACGGCCCCCGTGGTGGGCCGGGCCCTGATGGGGATCTTCTCCAGGGTGGGTTTCCCCCGCGAGGTCGTGAGCGATCGCAGCACTAATTTTATATCCAGGTATATGACGTCCCTGTGGCAACAATGTGGGGTGTCCTATAAGTTCACCACCCCGTACCATCCCCAAGGGAACGGCCTAGTAGAGAGGTTTAATAGGACTTTGAAAGGGATGATCGCTGGCCTAGAAGAGCCCCTCCGGCGTAAGTGGGACGTCCTGCTCCCCTGCCTCTTGTTCGCTTACCGGGAGGTCCCCCAGAAGTCCTTAGGGTTCAGCCCGTTTGAATTACTCTATGGGCACCCCGTCCGAGGTCCCCTCAGTTTAGTTAAGGAAGGGTGGGAGGCAGCACCCCAGGCCACCCCCCGAGATGTGTTCCAATATGTCCTGGCCCTCCGGAACCAGACCAGGAGGTTCCGAGAACTGGCCGAGGCCAACCTGGAGGCGAGTCAAGAAGAAATGAAGCGCTGGTACGACCAGAATGCTACTCTGGTCGAGTTCCAGCCGGGCCAGCAGGTGTGGGTCATGGCCCCGGTGAAGCCTGGCGCTCTCCAGGACCGATGGACTGGGCCCTACAAAGTGGTCGAGAAGAAGAGCCAAGTCACCTACTTGGTGGACGTCCAGTCGCCTCGGGATCCCCTCCGGGTCCTGCACGTGAACCGCCTCAAGCCTCACTTCCAGCGGACAGAACTGAGCCTCCTGCTGGCCACCGATGACGGGGCCGAAGATGAGTCGGATCCCCTCCCGGACCTCCTGTGTATCAAGGAGCAGGATGGCTCCGTGGAAGGAGTGAACCTCTCCCCAGCCCTCACTGCCCAGCAACAAGCGGACTGCCGCCAGCTCCTAAGACAATTTTCTGACCTCTTCTCCCTGACCCCCCCGGGTCACCGACTGGTGTGTTCATGATGTGGACACCGGGGACAGCCCGCCGGTGAGACACCGAGCCTACCGGGTTCCTGACCGGGTCCGGTCCTGCATTCAAGCGGAAGTCTCGAAGATGTTGACCCTGGGGGTGATCGAGCCCTCTGACAGTCCCTGGGCCAGCCCCGTGGTCCTGGTCCGAAGGCAGCGGCCCCCGGTGTCGCCCCCGAGCTCCGATTCTGCGTGGACTACCGGGGGCTCAATGACGTTACCCGAGCCGATGCCCACCCCATTCCACGAGCCGACGAACTCATTGACCGACTAGGGGCAGCCCGGTTCCTCAGCACATTCGACCTCACCTGCGGATACTGGCAGATTGCGCTCACCGAAGGGGCCAAAGAGCGGTCCGCTTTCTCCACCCCCGATGGGCACTACCGCTTCCGCGTAATGCCCTTCGGGATGAAAAATGCCCCGGCCACTTTCCAGCGACTGGTGAATAGAGTCCTGGCCGGGCTAGAACAGTTCAGCGCGGCATACCTGGACGACATCGCTGTCTTCAGTTCAGAGTGGAGTGAGCACCTCCAGCACCTCCGAAGGGTGCTAATCGCCCTGCGCCAGGCAGGCCTCACAGTAAAAGCCAGCAAGTGCCAGATCGGGCAAGGATCCGTGTTCTACTTGGGGCACCAGGTCAGGAGTGGCCAGGTCGCCCCGCTACAGCCAAAGATCGACGCCATCCTGGCCTGGGAACCACCCATCACCCAGACGGAGGTCCGAGCCTTTCTGGGACTCACGGGCTACTACCGAAGATTCATTCGGGGGTATGGCAGCCTTGTCGGCCCTCTCACAGAACTCACGTCTAAAAAACAGCCAAAGAAAGTGCAGTGGACGGCTGCCTGCCAGGAAGCTTTCGATGCCCTAAAAAGGGCCATGTGTACTGCCCCCGTCCTCCAGGCTCCCGACTACGCCAAGGAGTTCATAGTCCAAACCGATGCCTCCGAGCATGGCATTGGGGCCGTCCTGTCCCAAGTAAATGACCAAGGCCTAGACCAGCCCGTCGCCTTCCTCAGTCGGCGGCTGTTGCCCTGAGAACAAAGATGGAGCACCATAGAGCGCGAAGCCTTTGCCGTGGTCTGGGCACTCAAAAAGCTACGACCCTACCTGTTTGGCACCCATTTCAGAGTCCAAACTGACCATCGGCCCTTACGTTGGCTCATGCAGATGCGAGGAGAAAACCCCAAGCTACTGCGGTGGTCAATCTCCCTCCAGGGGATGGATTTCACCGTGGAACACCGCCCTGGTACGGACCACGCCAATGCTGACGGCCTCTCCCGGTTCTTCCGCCTCAGCGAAGAGAACCCCCCAAGCTGATGGGCAGTTCTCTCTGGCTTTCAGCTGGGGGGGACGCGTGTTGGACCCGGCCTCGTAGAATGGCCCTCCGTGCCCCCGCACCACCGAAACCTGGTACCTACAGCCCAAGCCCCCGGCCCGGCCGAACCTCCCCACCAGGACACACGCACCGACCCGGACATCTCCGTCCCTGGCCTCTCCCCTTTCGGCCACCCCGGGCCCGCGTGCCCACTTCATGCACCAAGATGGCCGCCCGGCCCCAGCGCGACCCGGGCATAGAGGCGCCACTCCGGCTGGAGGACATCACGCTTCCAGGGGATGAGAGAGGGAGGAGCAGTTTCTATCGCACCTCTGAACTCCCCCGGGACGATGGGTTTCGATCGGCCCTCCGGCCTCCCTGAGGGCTGGCTCCACGCCTGCTGGGTGTCTGGGACTCCTCCCGACCCGGCCCTGAAAGGATCAAAAGACTATAGCAGGAAATCCCGACAAGCGACCCCCAGGTGACAAGACCCCTGCCTGCACAGACTCCGGACATCAAAGAGGGGTCGAACTATAACAAAGGGTGCTCTGGGGCTGTCCGGCAGATTCGACGCTGGAACAACGAGAGCCTGCTGACGTGGTCGCGGCTCCTGGAACTGGAACTCACCTGAGCCCTGCTGAGTGACTCGCGGCTCCCTGAAGATCGTAAGACCTCCGAACTTGTACCTGAGCCCTGCTGAGTGACTCGCGGCTCCCTGAAGATCGTAAGACCTCCGAACTTGTACCTGAGCCCTGCTGAGTGACTCGCGGCTCCCTGAAGATCGTAAGACCTCCGAACTTGTACCTGAGCCCTGCTGAGTGACTCGCGGCTCCCCCAGACTCTCACGGTCCCGCCGGACCCCACCTCCGACCACGTATCCCCCAGCTCGAGGATTGTGAGCTGTGCGCCGGGTACGTCCCTGCTTTGAACCGTTACCAGAGACAGTCCCGCTACCCCCTACCTTTCCGAGACTCTTGAGCCCGTGCTCACCTTGTACATATTTGCAGTGATACCTGTTTGATAAAGCTTGTTCTGAGAATACCCAGTGTGGTCCCACTGTGTCGTGTGGTGCCAGAAGTACGATCCTAGTTGCGAGAATCCTCCCCCTGGGGAATCTCCCGCCAGTGCCCGGCTACGATACTTTGAGGGTGGGTCTCAGGGTAGTCAGGACCCCCTTTCCGGGCTCCTCTGAGGTCGCCGTCTAACAGCGACACTCAGCTACAACAACTACAAAAGCAGATTCTATCAAACACCCCCCACCCAACACATGGGCAATGCTGCATTCCATTGATGGACTATTCTGATGTAGAGAACTTGAGAGAAGTGACTTTTCCTCAACGAAATTTAGATCTGCCTGGCAAGCATTTTTATCCAAAATCTCAGGAGGAAGTAGGAAGAGGAGATCAAAGAGGACTAGGAGATTGCAGCAACTACAACCAGGCATTTGTTGTGAGATTCATAATTATTTAAGAGTTGATTTAAGTGTATCGGATCGATTTACAACAATTAAAATGACAATAACAGACAAACATTAGGTCAGAAAACAGCAGTGTCGTAAGTTGAATCAAGTGAAGGCTTGGAGGGGAACATAGAATGGGGAGCAGAAGTCCCAGGGTGTAGAAACCCTCTTGCGATGTGCGATTGTTACTCATCTGGATGAGATGCCTGTGGCAGAGACACCCTATCACGCGGGTTGGTTTCTATCCGGTTGGTTGAGGTTTCAATTGAAGAGGAGATCCTTAACCTGTCTTTTGAAGTTTACGAAAGAATGGTTAGTCCTGATATGGATTGGGATGGAGTTCCAGATTTTAGGGGTATTGCCCGAGAAGGAGCTTGACAAGGTTTTTTGTTTGCGAGTTTTGTGTGAAATGAGAAGTAGGGTTTTTGTGCTCATTAGGTTTCTCGCCTGGCCTGACTTTTTGAGTTTGGATGTAAGGTAAGCTGGTTTGCTGATGTGAAGGACCTTGTGGGTGAGACATGCAGTTCTGAAGTTAGAACGAGCTTCAATCAGGAGCCACTTTAGTTCTTTCAGAAAGGGTGATATGTGGACGTTTTGTTTTACTCCAGTGACCATCCTAGCAGCTGCATTTGGAGTGGTTCTAAAGCGGGCTAAGTGTGATTTTGCCATGCCTGTGAGGGTTGCATTCCCGTAGTCTAATCTAGACAGACCCGAGATTGCATGGCATATTTAAGATCATTGGAGGGAGGAAGGGTTTGATTTTGTTGAGGAGTTTTAGGTTGTAGAAGGCTCTCTTCACAGTGTTCTTTATATGTTTGCTCACTTTCAATCATGGGTTCAGAGCGATTCCCAGGGATTTTGCAGAGTCAGCCAGGGTTAGATTGCATTTTAGAGCATCAACGTATTTTTGACTTTCTTTAATCTGTGAAGTGTTCATTGTTGGATATGAGAAGAATTTAGGTTTCAATGTCTTGAGTCTCACAGCACTCTACCTCACAAATAAGTAAACAACACCTCATTATCACAACTGTGGAGACAGTGCTGCTGTGCCCACTACACTACTATGCTATACAAGGACCTTCCAGAATATCATCAGAGAGTGCTTTGGTATCCCCGGCACCTCGATTTCTAAGGCTGCATGGAAAGAAACTGATGCACTCAACCTCTGTGTGGCATGCTGTGCTAAATGTGTGGTGGTATTCCGCATGTGTTTAGCACACATGCCTTCAGTACGCCGTCATTAGAATGAATGCATCTTTAGCATGCATTTGTTCAGCACGCAAGTCGTTATAAAGACTTGCCTTTGGGGGGGGGGGGCGCTGGATTTTGGAATAGTTTAATTTACTATTCCAACTCAAGTCTGTGCAACAGTAGGGAAGGTGTTGGACTTTAAATCCAACACCATTCCACCAATGCGCCCCCCTAAAGCAAGTCGTTGTAACAACTAGTGTGCTGAAGGAATGCATGCTGAAGACGCGTTTGTTATATTGCCGGCGCTTTGAAGGCACAACATGATTCCGGCTTTGTCCTAAAGGACGTTTCCCTGCTGTGTTACCTCACTGCGGGCACCAAATTAGATACAGCAAGCCCAAAAAAGACTTCTGTGGCATCATTAGGCCCCTGACCGTACGGATCTTTAATTGTACATTAGGAACCTTCACAGGTCCCCCTTTATTTGGTAATGGACATTCGAGCCTTGACATATAGTTGGTACATCATGCCAAGGAATGCTTCAAACTCTAAAGGCTTCCAAGGATCTTGGAATGAAGCAGCCATCCTGTAGACTTTGAGTCTCCACGGTAGTGAAAAGGCACAGACACCACCAATGTGTCTTGCTAGGTTAGTAGAATACACATGTGTACACAACACTGCTTCTGTAGACCGTGCTCCCACCATTCATGACACCCAGTTCCAGACCAGACAACCAGACAAAAAGGTAGCAGATGACATCCAACAGGCCACATGTCTCGAAAACATGATTTATGTGTAGCACGATATGGTGCTCAGAGATTCAAGTATATGTATCAGAGCATATACACCAGTCAAGGCGATGCACTGAAGACAGTGAACCCACTGTACAACTCCATCATGCCACAAATCATGGACCCTAACAGATGACTTCCACACATGGATGCCCCTGGAACACATTGGATAACTTGCGTAAGGTAACCATGACAACTTCTGACACATATGATGCCAGGCCATCATGAATCACCAACTTCCTTTGCTAGCCACTCATCACAGGACGGTGATATTAGCCCAGAGGATGCATCACTTAAACAGGAAATTTCCTGCACTGGCTATTCTAATTGCCTAAAGCATGGATGAAATCATCACATGTAAGACCAATGCTGCAAACCTGAACCAAAAGGGGGGCTTTGAAACAAGGTAATCATCAGCGACCTTATGGCTTCATTTTTTATCTGACTGTCTAGGAATTCTCTAGAGGTGAAAGACAGTGACAGATATATAATAAGAAAGCCACTCTAAGCTGGTGTACCTCGCACTCCACTCGGAAGAAAGGACTGTCTAAATATCTTCCCCCCCTGCTCAAGGATTTAAGAATTTCTGGCCACTGCTGGAGTAGTGTTGAGATCCAATTCCACTCTTCTCCCCCATACCACTCCATCATGATATGAAAAAAATATATGACCTCAATTAGCGACTAACCAGCTGAATGCCTACCTTCACTGGCTCTAGCACCTCTTTATTAACATGCAGTCCACCATAACTGGAAAGCACCTTACCACAGTGCACATTTACTCACCTAGTTCTCAATGCATCACGATGCAAGAATGGTTAGAAAAACCGGCCAAATATTGCTATAGCTGGAGCATTTAAGGTCCCTTATGAGCCAGTTTGAATCCTGTTACTCTGGCTTCCAGCTCACTTGCACTACTCTGTTGCATCCTTCTCCAAGCGTGACAGGAGGCATCTTATACTGCCCACTTCTTTGTGTGTTTTTTTGTGCTCCTACGACTTCTGTTCTATTAGTTGTTGGCTTCCTGTTGACAAAAGGAGGCATTTCCCAGTGTTGAAAGATGTTTGCAATGTGGGCGAGTCTGCCTATTCAGGGCTTACTTCCTCTTCCACGAGAGGAGTAACAAGTGTCCTGGTTGCTTCTTTCTGTAATTCATTTTGCCTTCTGTATCTTCTGATGCTTTCTGCACTAGCTGAAAGGGGACCTCATTTGAAAATATCCTATATAAACCCGAGACCACCAATGTGATGGTCAAACTCTGCTTCTTACATAATATGATGCCTTTACACATTTTTCCACACTTGGGGTTGCCACTAAAGGTTTAAGCTACCATCGCATTAGTATTCTCCCACTTTGATAACACCAGTGGACATGTTGGCAAGAGTGCGCTACATTCATTCAACCCAGCACCAATGTGCCATGTATTTAGCTATCAGATTGCTTTCAGTAGCTCTTGCCACCAATACGCCCAATGAAAAAATATCCAACAAAGCACATGAGGCAGAATATCTCATGGATAAATATGTCACACATTCAACAACACTAGGCCTATACACCCACACCAACAAGAGAGAAGGAGACCAGAACACAATACCTAGGACAAACCATAATAGGGTGCCTCAGACTCTGGTATGTGGTGAAATCTCTGGAAATTCATACTCTAACAGGAAATAACACCCCAAGGCCATTCTATTATCAGACTTCCAAAAATGTAAAACATTAACAACATAAACCATACAAAATTGGTGCTTTTCCATTTGACGAAGGAAGTTAATGTATTAAGGTTCAGAACATATGTGCAGTGGGTGGGATTTTTGTTAATAACTATGCTATCATTTACCACTCTAGCAGTCATTTACTAGCGAGACAGCAGCTAAAGGTAAGCTGATCTAAGCCATATAGGACGTAGGCAAGTTAGTAGATGATAAATTGATAGATATGGAACAGTTTGGAGAGGTAGACTAGTGTGAGACATCTATGATCCTCACAATTATCCCTTCAGTGTTTGGACAAATTGAGCTAAAATATTGGGAGATAAAATTATCGGAAATAGAATATTGTGACAAAGCAATATTGTAATGCACAAATATCTTTGAAAAGAATATCGTTTTTTGAGGTAAGTAGTATTGTTTGTAATAATATTGAGATTTTTAATATCATTTTCAAAAATAGAGTGGTGGGATCAAGTATTAGAATGTGTTTTAGTTGATACATTAATTTCATGTCTTACTATTGTTTATGTGAATAATATAGATTTTTCTTAAATATAGGTTGACATTTTAAGCAATTAGAATTTATTTAATTTTTGTTAGTTATTTATGTGTCATAATGAGTTAAAGGGCTTGTAGGAGAAAGAGTGTGAGTTAAGTAGGCAATAATTAATTATGAACTATGTAATACATTTTATTTAATGATATGATTTGATATTTATTATGTAAATGAAGTAATATTAATATATTTTATATATATGTTATTTTCAGGCTGTTAGGTTTGTAGGGGCATAGCGTGGGGAGTTAATTAAGTAATAATTAACAATTAATTATTTAGGGTTAATTATTGATTTTTGAAAGTGTCATTTATGGAATACTTATTTATTTTCTTAAAATTTAGTTGTGAGCTGCTAGGTTTGTAGGGGTGTAGGGTGGGAATTTAGATAAGTTATAACTAATTAACAGTTCATAATAAATGGTTAATTAATATTTAATTTATTTTTAATTATGTTAATCAATCAAAAGGAATGTTTATTTAGACCCCTGGTCCTTAAACATAAAAGAGCAATCTTTCAATCTTTTCAAAGTACAATGTCATTAAATAAATTATGCATAATAAAACTACAATCCCTTGATAAGTAGTTATTTCATTTTCCTAATCTAATTCATTTTTTACAAAGAGTCACCCCTGAGCACTCAATAGAGTAACATTCTATCCAATAGAATTGAAAGAGTCTTTGTATGCTATCCGAATTCCAGTTCTTTATTCAGGTATCCAGTGTCTGATTTTCAGTGTGATAATGTTTCCAAGACACAGCTTGATGTGGTAGTACAATCAGACAATTACAGCCAACACGTGTTTCGTCATGTGTCGTAGCACACTTGTGACTTCTTCAGGGCTGCAATTCCAAAATACAAACAGTAACATCACTGTTCTGACATAGGCAAAATATGCCCAGCATCCGTGAATCATGCTTGCAAGGTTTCCATCACCAATAGTAAACATGAGAGGTAAGTCCGCGAAGTTCTAGCAGAACCATCAATATTATCCAAAATAGAGAAAAAAGAAAAGAAAAGACTCTTAAAGTCAACAACACACCGAGGTCGTGATGAATAAATAATAAAAAGGCGAGGTTAAAAAACCAACACCTCTGTGTGAGTGAAACCAATAATTTAAAATGGGATAAGATAGGCTACCAAGGTCTCAGAGCCCTTAATAGTCATTAAATCTTCACCAGATTCTGTTGCCAGCTCAATACACAATACCATCGGATAATACGCCATAATTGAAATCATGAATTTTGCCACTGGATTCAAGCTAGCTTGGCTGATGAAGGGTGTTACCCAGAAACCGGTCCCAGGATGCTTGTTTCCCGTTCAGGGAAGACCTGGCTTGGCAGTTCGGGCTGGACTGTTCCCATGAGGCACAGGGTCAAGACTGATTTGCATATAGATGGGTCTGAACTGAGGTGACGAAGTGAGCTAAAGGATGATGATGGATTCAACCCAGATCTGTGACTGGAGGTGAGTGTCGGAAAAGTTTCAGCGCTCCGTCCATCATCTCCTTGTGTTTGCTTTGATGAAATATATGAGGCATTAAGCAGTGCATTGCTGGGGCATGAGTTATAGCTAGCTCAGCTGACTATAACTGCTGAATTGATCTGGTTTTGTATGAGTTCAATAACAGCCTAATTATAACATCCCTTAACATTTGTTGTTTCATTGAATTTCTAAGGTTTTTCACATTTTATTTCCCAACTATAATGACCTCCATTTTAACTGCTTTTACTTTGGAAAACTACCTCATTCAGCTCCAGCCTTCTCCTGACTACTATTGCTCCTTCACTTCAAAATGCTTTGAGTATGGATTGTGGGCCATAGCTATATCTATTGGGCTAAAGAGGCTGCAAAAAACAAGAGGTATTGACAGGAACTTGGGTTTGCAAAATGTGCAGATTACTTGGTTTGACCAGAGAGGGTTAAAGTTTAATCAGTTGTTGGCTTTGGTTATATCAATTAGGGATTTCCAAGCTCCTCAGCACCTACAACTGTGGTGGCAATGACCTAGGCACATTGACTGGGGTAGGGCTGGAATTTCTAAGCAAAGAAACCTTTACAGAACTGATGCCTAACACTGTCTTGGTGTACTCTAATCTATGCCAAAGACGGAAATGGAAGTGGTCAAATCATTTCTATCCACAGATTGACAAAGCCAGGAAACATGTTAATGAAACTGTTTCTGCATTCCTCAGAGACCATCACATGTGCTGTATCTATAACAACAATCTGTGTTTTTTTTTACATGCATTGAATTTATAAAAATGATGGAGTGCACTTTACTGATGAAGGCAATAGGGTGCTTCTAACTAACCTGAAACTCTGTATCCAGTCTTATGTATAGCAGCCATATACACACAACCAATGCTACAGCTCTTGTCATGTGAGGTCATTAGCAATGCATTGCAGGGACGTGAGTTATACTTAGCTCAGGTAACTATAACTGCTGATTTTCTCTTCTTTTGTATGAGGGAATTGTCAACCTAACTATAACGTCCCTGTAACCTTTGGGTTTTTTTCAGTGAATTTCTAAGGTTTTTTACATTCTATTTCCTAACTACACCTCTGTAACCTTTGTTTTTTTCAGTGAATTGCTAGGGTGTTAAAAACATTCTATTTCATAACTAAGGTCCCTGTAACCTTTTGCTTTTTCACTGAATTTGTATGTTTTTTAAATTCTATATCCTAACTATGGCGTCTCTGTAACATTTGTTTTTTAAGTGACTTTCTAAGGTTTATAAGATTTTATTAATTAACTTTAATGTCCATATTATTTTTTTTTTGTGGGGGTGAACTTGTATAACTTTTCTATTTTTTTCTATAATCCGATATTGAACATTATATCTGCATGGTGCACCACTTATTGTTGTATTTGTCATCTATTTATTTAAAAAGTACATTTCAAGATATTTTTGGTTTTCGCAATGATGTCGTGATCGCCGCAGACACACCGCGAATACCGTGTGTTTTTTTACAAAGTGTAAAACACATATTTATTTATTTATTTAGTGTTTTATCGAACATGACCTTTTAGGGTATCAGAGCTCTTTAGAGGGATAATATGTTGTACACAAGTATGAAATAGTCAAAGAAAAAAAACATAAGTAGGGGTAGAAGGAAGTGAAACATTTGGGGAATAACAGGGTGTATACAATGTTCAGATCATAATGCAGAGAAATCCAGCAATTACATTTGTGGGAGTACAAGGTCAGTACAAGATGGATAGCAGCCACTCAGTCCAAACTCTAGAGGCAACAAAAATAAGCAAAGCCGCTGAGCGGTGTGTGCAATGCATGATTTATGGGAGAAACTTGCTCATTAGGAAGGTATTGGCTTCCTTTTTGAATATTGACAGAGAGGGAATTCTTCTGATGAAAGATGGCAGCGAGTTCCAGATTCTTGGTGCTGCCCCAGAGAAAGCACAATTGTAAGTTTTTTCCTTTTGTAAGCGGAGTGGCTGGAGCACAAAGTCTCTAGCTGACCAGGAGTTTCTGGCTCCTCCAGAAACCATGATTTTCTGGGCGAGATATGCAGGCGATTTTGTGTGTAGCGCTTTGTGGGTGAAACATGCCAGTTTGAGATGGATTCTGGCTTCAAGAGGAAGCCTGTTCAGCGCCTTCAAATGCGGTGAGATGTGGTTGAATTTGTTTGAGCTCTGTTAAGAGTCTGGCGGCGGCATTGAGGCAAGATTTTAGGGGGGCCATGGAGATCTTGGGCAGGCCTGAAAGGGTTGAGCATCCATATTCTATTCTGGAGATAACTAATGGCTGGACTGCCATTTTTAGGTCCAAGCATCATGGAAAGGTTTTAGTTTCCTCAGGTAGCTCAGGTGAAACCTGGCAGTTTTATCCATCGAGTTGATGTGGTATCGCATATTCAGGTTGCTGTCTAGGATTATTCCAAGAGATTTGGCAGATTCCACTATGGTCGGTGTGCAGTTTAATGCTGTGATCGACTTGACTTGGTCCATTCCCGGATTTCAGTGTTACTTTTAGGGGGGGGGGGGGAGATTAGAAAGAACTCCATTTTTTGTGCATTTAGTTTAAGCTGGTTGCTGGCGAGCCATTGAACAGTCAGCTTTAGGGCCTTCTTCAAAGAGTAGATCTCCTTTAGAGATGAGATTTTGATGTAGATCTGGGTATCATCGGCATACATGTGGAAGGAGATGTTGGTGGTGTAGGAGAGTAGGATCTGCTTCACATGTTTACCCCCACTTTTTGCTGGTGTTTCACTGTTTTTCGACTTTAGTCTGGCTGGGGCCCTGCTATTCAGTGCCCCATCCTTGCTGCTTTCTCTCTAACTTGATTGCATGTACTTTAGGTACACTCCAGATTGAATTCTGGGGTACCCTTGTGAGTCCCTAGTATATGGTATACTATGTACCCAGGGCATAGGCACCCCAGAGGCTTAGCAGGGGCTGAAGCATGTATTGTGCCACCCCTGGAAAGCCATGAAAAATGCCACCACAGGTCTGCTAATGCAGCCTGGGTAAGGTGGTGCATGCACCCCTTACTGAGGTATAGGTTCACTATACCTCACCTATCACTGCACATAGTAACCTATCAGTCACCCCTATGGCAGGCCTTATCAATCATGAAGGCAGGGTGCTTGGTTATATGTGAGAGGGTGCCCAGGCATGAGCTGAGCCCCTCTCCAGCCTTCGGAATCTCTTCTCTGGGGTTGTCAGTGGTGTAGCCTGACCATATACTATTAAGTGCATTATATCTTAAACGGTTAATGCTAACTTTGGACTGGCTGCACGGAAACATGTTGTGTTTGGTGTCAAAAACCTTGGAATCATACCCCCACATTAGTTCTTGATGTGAGAATATGCTCCTACCCTTCTAGAGGGAGAGACATGGCAGTACTGGTATACCCGGTAGAAATCTAATAGAGCCCTGGCATCACAAAATGGATGCTGCAGCCAGAGACCCGGGTCTGGCCTCCTGCTGCTGACCGAAACTCCAGCAGGGGAGGCCTGGACAATAGGTTTCTTGTCACAGGGAGATGTAACCACCTCCCAGACAGGCTTATGTGTATTGGTGTCGTACTTTACTTTCTCTGCCACCGCGTAGGGGACAGGGCCCTACCCCTGTCTATCTTGGTATTAGCGAACCGCAAATGGTAAATGCGGCATGTACGAGTGCTTTACTTGTCGTTCTAGCTATGAATGCACTGTGTACACGTTATTCTGCTTCACTACGCGGGTTCCATTTTGGAAGCAGTGGCCATCTTGTCATTGCCCTCACATAGGCTATAATGGAGCAAATGCGGGCCTCACAGTACATGGGCTTCCCCTCTGACTTCTCTGTGACCTGGGCAGCTGGCTCTGCTGCCCCGGGTCAAACTGGTCTCACGAGCTCCCCTTCCTCCGTCCACCTGTGATTAGCATCAGGGCTCGACCCATCATAAAACCCTTCTCATCCTACACAAGCCCCTGGCTAATCTCTTCCACACCTGCTTGTTCCTGCTTTATGACTTGTTTCCCAAAACAGGAGATGCTCATGTTTATTGGGGGGTCTGTTTACATCTAATGTGGGATCTGAACCTTACTGTGTAAATCATTGTAAGCTGGCCGAACTGGAATGTGGGATGGTCATCATGACTCTGCCTTTTCTTTGTAACATATCCTTGTATATTGCCGTATCATAAAACCCAGGAATGTATGCTTGAGGCCGAAAAAGGCCTATTTAAGATGAAGTCCGTTTCCATGATTTTCAGCAGTCTCCTGAGAACATACACGCTGTTGTACTTCTAGGATACCTGTCATTGGTCTGCAGCCAATAAACGATTCTTTGACTTCACCCAGAAGACTCTGTGTTTCTGTTGGTCCGGAACAGGGTGAAACCCAGAAGTCATAGGGTGTGTGCCCCTGCACCGCTGGGACTAAAATACCCAGTACTTCATTGGGGCTGGGTGGGAGCACTCTCTGAGTGCTTTGAAGTCCTGCACTGGGGGCACTTTTGGTGTACCCGTGCATAGTCCAGCTCAAATCGGTTCAGGGGCTTCCAGTCCCTGCTCTAGCATGAAACTGGACAAAGGAAATGGGTGTAGCCACCCCTCTTTCCAAACCCTCCCATAGGTGGGTCCCTAGACCTAGTCCAACCCCTTCCTTAGCAATAAGTAAGTAACCTCTGTAACCAGAACTTTAGATATCCCTGGATGAAACTCTGAAGCTGAATCCTGGAACTTCGACGCTCTACTAAAGACTAAAGGACTGAAGAAATCTCCCTTGGGGTCAGGAAGTGACCCCTGCTTGGCAGGCACCAATGAAGCATTTTGCCAGTCTGCATCTCCGAAGCTCCTGCCGGACTCCAAAGTAATTGCAGCCCAGGAAGAGGATTTCCAGACATCTCAGAGGTCAACCCAAGTCCCCAGCAAAGCTAAGACCCGCAGCCCTCGTGAGTAGTGTGGAACCGGAACTCCTGGTCACCGTGCTCTTTTGCAAGTGCATTGACTTCTCGACATCTCCTGAAGTTGTGCTTGGGCTCACTTGTAGCCCCTACCTCGAGCACAGAATCCACTGTAGAGTGTCAGCCTACTCACCCCAAATGACCCGTGGGCCACCATTTTGTGTTTCATATTTTGTCCCTTCGTGATCCCTGGTCTGTCAGCTGGTGGGTCCCTGAGGGGTTAACTTTGAATTTCTTTGGGCTTTCCTGGTTGCTCCAGATGTTCCCTGACTCCCTACCAAGTGGTGAGTCCCTCAGACCTTGCTGGTCTACACCAAAGCATCTTTCTCCTTTCTGTGTGGGTTGCTGTTGCCAAGGCTTGTTTTGTCCAATCCGGGCCCCGATGCTGCAGTACTTGGCATCCTTTGTGGGACAGCTAGAATCCAGCTCCTGGTTGTCCTTGACACCTCCTGGTCCTCGTAGCTGAAGAGTCAAGCTTCACCTTCTTCACCTAAAATCACCCGACATCTGTGGGTATCCGCCTATCGCCTTCCTGGTCACTGGTAAGTGACCCAGACTCTGTCCCCTATGCTTTCAGGTTCTTCTCGACTTTGATCCAGGATTGGATTTCTTTGAACACTTCGCATCTTCTAGGCAGCAGCACTTCTTTGCCAGCTCCCATTGAAATCGACGACGCGACAAGACACCATTTCACACCCATGCACCCGGCTTCCCTGGGTTAGGTAACACGAGTACTCTGGTGCTCCCGTGGGTGTTGACCCTAGAAATTCCTAAGTCCCTAAGGGTTTGGTCCTGACCTATTTCTAAGGGTCCCTAATCTTTAAAAATCTAACCGCAACTTTTCCCATAGAAGCTAACGGGAGCTCGCGGCTGTGTTCTCACACTGCACACGGCCCCCGTGGGTCCCCTGTGTCACTACCTTGGGTGGTTCCTTGGGGTCCCAGTGATTCTACAGGCTCTAGGCCTTGTGTCTAGTTAAGACGTGGTTCTTATACCACTATTTTAGTATATGGTTTGGCTCTCCCCTAGGGCCTGACGTGTATTTGTGCTTATTACTGTCATATTTGAAGTGTAACTTATGTGTTTTGACCTCTAGCCTCATAAAGAGACTAGGAGGGTGTGTTTAGAAATAAATACATATATTTTATATATATACCTGGTGTGATTGTCTTTCATTTAGCCACTCAAGAGATTATAGACTGGTAAAACAAGCTGCTTTACATTCCTTCAAGACTTAACCTGAAGGCTGCTCTCCATAGCTACCACTAGGATAGCTTTCAAAAAAGGTTGTCTTTAACCTATAACCAATAAGGGGTTGTTTGGACTGATACAAGGTGCCCACCATAACTAGTGGACAGCATATACCAGGCCAACTTCTCACATTGGTGTGCAGAGTGTGGGATTCCAGCTTGCTATTGTTTTACCAGAGAATCTCAATTGAGTGACTAACTGAAAACCACTAAAGGTGCCCTAGGTACATATAATACAAGCTTTAGAATACAGTAAGTTCTACTGAACTTGGAGTTGTGTGTTAAGAGCTAGCACACCTTTTCCTCAACTCAAGAGAGTTTAGTACGCCACACTAGAGTAGGTAGTGCAATACACCACACCTCACTAGTAATGTCTTCAAGGCCAGGAACCAGTGGGTCCCTGCCAGAAGCCAATGGGGTTCTAGTTTCCAAGTATGATAACCTCCCATTCATGGAACTGAGAGCATTATGCACAGCTAGAAAACTGAGGACAGGCAAAAGTCCAACCACCCAGCATCTCATAGAGGTACTCAGGCTGGATGATCTCAGAAGACCTATAGGGTCTGAAGAGGCAGGCAGAGTGGGTGGGACAGCACATTATGAAGGGCCTAGGGGTGAAATTCCCCATGACCTGACGTCTAATGCTGACCAGGAAGATGACAATGATCTTGACCTGGAAAATCCAGCTCCCCTGGAAAATGAGGGGGAGGGCCACACTGGACCCCTCTTTGTCCCTCCAGGAAGAGTTGGTGGTGGACCTAGAAGGTCTAGATATCCATCAATGGAGTCTAACCATTCTGGTTCATCTATAGGGACCTTTATCTCTGCTCATACGAGGGAAACCTCTCAGGAGAGGAGGGAGAGGATGCTTAAGTATGAGGAAGCTCAGCTTGAAATCAGAAAGAAGCAGGTAGTCCTAGGTAAGGAGGCCCTAGAGCTCTACAGAGCTAGAAAAAAAGTTGGGACTAGAGTCCCATGGTGGCAGCAACATCCCTAGAGATAGGGAGAGGTCTTATGACCATAGAAACCTGAATAAGATTATCCCTCCCTACCAGATTGGGCATGACATCCACAAATGGATAATTGCACTGGAAAATGCATGTAAAGTTCAACTGGTCCCCCAGGAGCAGTGGGCAGAAATCTTATGGCCCTCCTTTGCAGACAAAGGTAGAGATAAGCTCCTCACTGTTAGAGGGGAGGTGACAGATGATTATAGCAGTCTGAAGAGTGCCTTGATTGAAGGGTTTGGCCTAACCACTGAGCAATACATGTTAAAGTTCAGGAATACCCAAAAGGCACAGAATCAAGACTGGGTAGACTTTGTAGATTGTGCTACTAAGGCTCTGGAGGGTTGGTTACTTGGAAGCAAGTTTCATGACTTTCAAGGATTGTACAATTTGATTATGAAGGCGCAGATCCTTAATAACTGTCAAAATCAGCTGTTGCACCAGTACCTGGTGGACTCAGATCTGACCTCTCCCCAAGAATTGGGAAAGAAGGCAGACAAGTGGGTCAGAACCAGGGTGAGGCAGAAGGTACAGAACCAAGGTGGTGAACCCAAGAAGCAAGATCCTAAAAACTCTGACAAGGGTGGGGAGAAGGGTAAAGACCAGAAATCTTCACCCGGCCCCCAAAAATCTTCTTCAGGTTGGGATTCACAGTCTAACAAGGGAAACTGCCAAAAGAAACCATGGTGCAAAATCTGTAAGCACAAATCTCACTGGACCAGTGACTGCACCAAGTCCAAAGAATCTACTCCAACCACCATTGCCCCTAAGGCCACTGTTCCCCCTAGTACAGGTACAATTGGTGGTGGTAATGTTCAGAATAAGGGTGTAGTAGGGTTGACCCTGGGTTCTGAGATGGACTCTGGGTTAGTCAGAGTTCTAACTCAGGCTGTTCTAGTCTGTGATGGAGGCATGGATATGTCCTCCTTTGTGAGTCCCAGTATCTTGGGCAAATACAGACAACAGCCTTTAATAAATGGAAAAGAGGCTTTGGCATTTAGGGACACAGGAGCAAGTGTCACAATGGTGACAAAAACATCTTGTGGATCCTGGGCAGATTATACTTGGTGAAATGAATCAAGTGACCAATGCTAGCAATGTCAGAACAGACCATTCTCTGGCAGTTGTTAACTTCTCCTGGGGAGGGGTAACTGGCCTTAAGAAGGTTGTGGTAAGTGCAGACCTACCAGTACAGTGCTTGCTTGGCAATTATCTAGAAACGTCAGGTTTGGCTGAAGTGGAGCTCAGGACACATGCAGAAATGTTAGGGATCCCTGCTCATGTCTTTGCTGTGACTAGGTCACAGGCCAAAATGTCTAAAACTGAACAGGCCCTGGATTCTGGAAGAATGGACCAGGTGCCTCCCAAGAGCAGGAGCAGTAGGGTTAAGGCAGTGCCTTCCCACCTGACTCAGAATGCATATCAGCCTCCTCAGGGAGATGATCTTGAGCCTGAAGAAGGAACTGTCCCAGAGGAGTTCGAACCTGACCAGTTTGAGTTCTTGGGGACAGGGGGCCCTTCCAGGTCTGATCTGAGCCAGGAGCAGAAAACCTGCCCCTCTTTTGAACCCCTCAGAAAGCAAGCTGCTGATGAAGCTGCTGGGAATGCTAGTGGCACCCATACAATCTATTGGGATGATGGACTCCTTTACTCAGAGAGTAGAGACCCCAAGCCTGGTGCATCCAGGAGGTTGGTTATACCTCTGAAGTTTAGGGGCTTCCTATTGACACTAGCCCATGATATTCCCCTAGCAGGACATTTGGGCCAGAACAAGACTTGGGACAGAATTGTCCCTCATTTTCACTGGCCCCACATGTCTGAAGACACTGAGGAGTTTTGTCACTCCTGTGTGACCTGCCAAGCCAGTGGCAAGGCAGGTGGAACCACAAAGGCCCCCCTGATACCACTACCTGTGGTGGGGGTTCCCTTTGAGAGGGTGAGGATTGACATTGTTGGTCCCATGGATCCTCAAACTGCATCTGGGCACAGATTTATCCTGGTGGTGGTGGACCATGCCACTAAGGGCCCGATTCACAGAACTAACTTAAGACAAAATCCTAAACTTACTACCATTTTGGTATTCACAGAAGGCACTTACTCATTTTGGTATTCACAGAAGGCACTTACTCATTTCGGTATTCACAGAAGTTAGGAGTCCTAACTTTAGGACTCCTAATTGCCTTCTGTGAATACCGAAAGTCTTAAAATTAGGATTTTTCTCAGTTTAGTAGTAGTATAGTTAGGACTCCTAACTTTAGGACTCCTAAATGCTTTCTGTGAATACCGAAAGTCTTAAAATTAGGATTTTTCTCAATTTAGTAGTCCTAAGTCTAAACTTAGGACTACTAAATTGAGAAAAATCATTAAAACCAAAATGGTAGTAAGTTTAGGATTTTGTCTTAAGTTAGTTCTGTGAATCGGGCCCTAGGTACCCAGAGGCAATTCCACTTAGGACCACTACAGCACCTGTGGTGGCAATAGCTCTCTTGGGTGTATTCTCAAGAGTAGGCTTCCCTAAGGAGGTAGTATCTGACCCTATCACCAACAATGCAATGGTTTAGTTGAAAGATTCAACAAAACCTTAAAGGACATCATCAAAGGTCTCCCAGAAAAGCTTAGGTTCATAAGGGACATCCTTTTACCATGCCTTTTGTTTGCCTACAGGCCTTTTGAACTTTTGTTTGGACATCCTGTCAGGGGTCCTTTGTTTCTGGTGAAGGAGGGATGGGAGTTACCTCTCAAACCCCCTAAACAGGACATAGTGGACTATGTACTTGGTCTCTACTCCAGATTGGCTGAGTATGTGAAAAAGGCAACCAAAAACCTTGAGGCTAGTCAGGAATTACAAAAGGCCTGGCATGACCAAAAGGCTGTACTGACTGTTTACCAGCCAGGACAGAAAGTATGGGTGTTGGAGCCTCTGGCCCCAGCAGCCCTCCAGGACAAATGGAGTGGCCCCCATACCATTGTTGAACAGAAAGGGGAGGTCACCTACTTGGTAGACCTTGGAACCCTTAGGAGTCCACACAGTGTACTTCATGTAAACAGACTTAAACCATATGTTGACAGGGCAGACATGGGCTTGCTCATGGCTTTTGATGGACGACTGGAGGAAGAGTGTGACCCACTCCCTGACCTGCCTTCTCAGAACCCTGACGATGGGTCAGTTGATGGTGTAGCCTTGGCAGGCAGCCTCACTGTCCAGCAGCAAACTGACTGCAGAAAACTTCTCAGTTAGTACAGACATATGTTTTCTCTGACTCCAAGTCAGACCACCTGGTGCACTCATGAAGTGGACACTGGGGACAGTCTGCCTGTGAAGAATAAGATCTACAGGCAACCTGACCATGTCAGGGACTGTATAAGGACAGAAGTCCAAAAGATGTTGTATTTGGGAGTTATTGAACCCTCAGATAGCCCTTGGGCTAATCCAGTAGTCCTGGTACCTAAAACTTACACCAAAGATGGCAAGAGAGAGATGAGGTTTTGCGTGGATTACAGAAGTCTCAGTGCAGTCACTAGGACTGATGCCCATCCCTTCACCAGGGCAGATGAACTAATAGATACTTTGGCCTCAGCCAAGTTTCTACGCACATTTGACCTGACAGCTGGCTACTGGCAGATCAGACTAGCTGATGATGCAAAGCCAAAGACAGCATTTTCTACCCCTAGTGAGCACTATCAATTTGTGGTAATGCCCTTTGGTTTGATGAATGCACCTGCCACTTTCCAAAGGTTGGTGAATCAAGTCCTTACAGGCCTGGAAGACTATAGTGCAGCATATCTAGATGATATTGCTGTCTTTATCTCCACCTGGGAGGATCACCTGGTTCACCTAAGGAATGTTTTGGAGGCCCTGCAAAAAGCAGGCCTAACTATCAAGGCTAATAAGTGCCAGATAGGGCAGAGTCAGGTTGTGTACCTGGGCAACCCTTGTAGGAGGAGGCCAGGTTCAACCATTGCAGAGCAAAATCCAGACCATAATGGACTGTGTTGCTCCCACTACCCAGACTCAGGTGAGATCCTTCTTAGGCATGACTGGGTACTATTGAAGATTTGTCAAGGGGAATGGATCAATAGTGACACCCCTGAATAACTCAACCTCTAAGAAAATGCCTAAAAAGGTTCAGTGGACAGTTAGCTGTCAAAAGGCATTTGATGACCTGAAGCAGGCCATGTGCACTGCTCCCATTCTGCAAAGTTCTGACTACTCCAAAATGTTCATTGTCCAAACAGATGCATCTGAGTTGGGGGTAGGGGCTGTACTGTCACAGTTGAATGATGAAGGTCAGGCTCAACCAGTAGCTTTCATAAGCAGAAGGTTGACCCCCAGAGAGAAACGTTGGTCAGCCATTGAGAGGGAGGCCTTTGCTGTGGTTTGGGATTTGAAGAAGTTGAGGCCATACTTGTTTGGTACTCACTTCATTGTTCAAACAGACCATAAGCCCCTCGTATGGCTAAAACAGATGAAGGGTGAAACCCCCAAACTTCTCAGGTGGTCCATTTCCCTACAGGGGATGGACTATACAGTGAACCATAGACCTGGGAGTAACCATGCCAATGCAACTGGACTCTCCAGATATTTCCATTTGGAACATGAAGACTAGGCCTGGGCCAAAATTCCGTTCCGTTCGCGTAAATTGCGATAATTTGGCATTTTCGTGTTTCGCGGAAAGCGCGAAAATGTCAAAATTTCCGCATTCCGCAGCTTAGCGATAATTTGTTTCTTGCTCGCGCTGTAAAATAATACATTCACACGTGCGCGCGATCGCCTTACCTGAATCCCCGCGTTCGCCGACAAGTTTTCCCGATCCGGTCGCGTTCTCCACGAGATGTTGGATTGTTGGTAGCCATTTGCGCTGTCTCGCGACCGCAGTAACGTCATGCGTCGAGCGATCACGTCTTTCTTCTCGCGATCATGCACCGTAAGACAAGTGAAAACAAGATGGCCGCGCCCGCGAGCAACCGCATAGGTAAGTTGGCAAGCCGCGACCACGCAGAAAATACCGCGAACGGGCGGGAAAAAAACGTCGCATCTTCTCGATGTTTCCGCGTGTTTGGGGAGATTTTTAACATTTTCGCGATAATTTGCGAAAGTGAATTTCGCAAATTCCGCCCACCCCTAATGACGACTCAACTGGTCAAGGTTAGTTTAATTTCCCTGAGTTTGGGGGGGGGGCTTGTGTAGGAGAGTAGGATCTGATTCACATGTTTACCCCCACTTTTTGCTGGTTTTTCACTGTTTTTCGACTCTAGTCAGGCAGGGTCCCTGCTACTTCCTCTCTAAATTGATTGCATGCACTTTAGGTACACTCCAGATTGGATTTTGGGGTACCCTTGTGAGTCCCTAGTATATGGTATTCTATGTACACAGGGCATAGGTACCCCAGAGGCCTACAAGTAGCTGAAGCATGTATTGTGCCACCCCTGGAAAGCCATGCAAAATAACACGACAGGTCTGCTACTGCAGCCTGGGTAAGGTGGTGCATGCACCCCTTACTGAGGTATAGGTTCACTATACCTCACCTATCACTGCACATAGTAACCTATCAGTCACCCCTATGGCAGGCCTTATCAATCCTGAAGGCAGGGTGCTTGGTTATATGTGAGAGGGTGCCCAGGCATGAGCTGAGCCCCTCTGCAGCCTTTGTAATCTTTTCTCCAGGGTTGTCAGTGGTGCAGCCTGACCATATACTCTTAAGTACATTATATCTTAAACGGTTAATGCTAACTTTGGACTGGCTGCACGGAAACATGTCGTGTTTGGTGTCAAACACCTTGGAATCATACCCCCACATCAGTTCTTGATGTGAGGATATGATCCCACCCTTCTAGAGGAAGAGACATGGCAGTACTGGTATACCCGGTAGAAATCTAATAGAGCCCTGGCATCACAAAATCAATCAATCAATCAATCAATGAATTTGTAAAGCGCGCTACTCACCCGTAGGGTCTCAAGGCGCTGGGAGGAGGGGGATCCGCTACTGCTCGCAGAGCCAGGTCTTGAGCTGTTTCCTGAAGGAGAGATGGTTCTGGGTCAGTCGTAGGTGGGTGGGGAGGGAGTTCCATGTCTTGGCCACCAGGTAGGAGAAGGATCTTCCTCCGGTGGGGGTCTTGCGGATGCGTGGGACGGTGGCGAGGGCGAGGCTGGCGGAGCGGAGGTGGCGGGTGGGTGTGTAGAATGTGAGGCGGTTGTTGAGGTATGTGGGTCCCATTTCGTGGAGAGCCTTGTGTGCGTGGGTGAGGAGTCTGAACGCGATCCTCTTGCTGATGGGGAGCCAGTGCAGGTCTCTCAGCTGGGGAGAGATGTGGCTGAAGCGGGGGGTGTCCAGGATAAGTCGTGCAGAGGCGTTCTGTATGCGCTGGAGTCTTTTCTGTAGTTTGGCTGTGGTTCCAGCGTAGAGGGTGTTTCCGTAGTCCAGTCGGCTGGTGACGAGGGCCTGGGTGACCGTCTTCCTGGTGTCGGTAGGGATCCACCGGAAGATCTTTCGGAGCATGCGCAGGGTGTTGAAGCAGGATGACGAGACGGCATTGACTTGCTTGGTCATCGTGAGGGAGGGGTCTAGGATGAAGCCCAGGTTGCGAGCATGGTCCGTTGGCTTTGGAGCGGAGCCCAGGGCAGGAGGCCACCAGGAGTCATCCCAGGCGGAGGGGGAGGTTCCCAGGATGAGGACTTCCATCTTATTTGAGTTCAGTTTCAGCCGGCTGAGCTTCATCCATTCCACGACGTCTTTCATTCCTTCCTGGAGGTTGGCTCTGGCTGTGGCGGGGTCGTTGGTGAGGGAGAGGATCAGCTGGGTGACGTTGGCGTAGGAGATGATGTTGAGGTTGTGTTGGCGTGCGATGGCTGCGAGGGGGCTCATGTAGACGTTGAAGAGGGTGGGGCTGAGCGAGGATCCTTGTGGGATGCCGCAGATGACTTCGGTGGCCACGGACTGGAACGGGGGAAGGCGGACTCTGGGTTCTGCCAGCGAGGAACGAGATGATCCATTCCAAGGCCTTTCCTTGGATTCCGATGTTGCTGAGGCGCTGTATCAGGGTGCGGTGGCATACGGTGTCGAAGGCTGCCGAGAGGTCCAGGAGGATGAGGGCAGCTGTTTCCCTGTTGTCGAGCAGGGACCTGATGTCGTCGGTGGCAGCGATGAGGGCGGTCTCAGTGCTGTGGTTTGCTCGGAAGCTGGACTGCGAGGGGTCGAGGGATCCGTTGGTCTCGAGGAAGGCGGCGAGTTGTTTGTTGATGATCTTCTCGATGACTTTGGCCGGAAAGGGGAGGAGCGAGATGGGGCGGAAGTTCCTGAGGTCCGTGGGGTCCGCGGTGGGTTTCTTCAGGAGGGCGCTGAGCTCGGCGTGTTTCCAGCTCTCTGGGAAGCTGGCGGATGCGAAGGAGCTGTTGATGATGTTCCGGAGTTGGGGTGCGATGATGGCGTCAGCTTTGTTGAAGATGTGGTGTGGGCAGGGGTCGGTTGGGGAGCCGGAGTGGATGGTGTTCATCGTGTGGGTGGTATCTTCGGTGCTGACTGTCGTCCAGGTGCGGAGGGTAGTAGTGGGGGGCGCCAGATCGGTGGTAGGGTGCGCGGTCTGTGCGCCGAAACTGTTGTGTATGTCGGCAATCTTGTGGTGAAAGAACGAGGCGAGTGAGTCGCAGAGGTCCTGCGAGGGTGTGATGTCGTTGTTGCAGGCACTGGGGCTGAAGAGCTCTTTGACGATGCTGAAGAGTTCCTTGCTGTTGTGGGAGTTGTTGTCCAGTCGTTCTTTGAATGTTGTCCTTTTGGTGGTGCGGATCAGTTGGTGGTGTTTGCGGGTGGCGTTCTTGAGGGCTGTCATGTTTTCTGTAGTCTGGTCGTGGCGCCAGGCTTTATCGAGGGTACGGCAGGTTTTCTTGGAGTTTTTGAGGTCGTTGGTGAACAAGGAGGTGTCTGCTGGGGGGGTTCTTCAGTGGTGCGAGGTCATCGGCGCAGTTGGTGAGCCACTATGTGAGGTTGCGGGCTGCTTCGTTGGGGTCCGTCGTGTTGGTGGGGGGGTTCTGGCTGAGGGAGGTGGTGAGTTGGTCGGCGGTGATCTTGCTCCAGCTTCTGCGGGGAACCTGTTGAGGGTGGTTGTGGGTCGTGGTTCTCCTGAAGTTGAAGTGGACGCAGCTGTGGTCTGTCCAGTGCAGTCCGGTGGAGTGGCTGAAGGAGATGTGCTTGCTGGAGGAGAAGATGGGGTCAAGCGTGTGGCCGGCGATGTCGGTGGGGGTGTTCACCAGTTGCTTGAGTCCGAGTTTGGTGAGGTTGTCCAGTAGGGTGGCGGTGTTGCTGTCATTGTTGTTGTCCAGGTGAAAGGTGAGGTCTCCTAGGAGGATGTAGTCTGAGGAGGTAAGGGCGTTCGGGCTGACGAAGTCTGCGATGGCTTCGCTGAATTGTGTGCATGGTCCCGGGGGTCTGTAGACGAGGGTGCCTCTGAGGGTGGTCTTGGGGTCGGTGTGTATCTGGAAGTGAAGGTGTTCAGCGGCGATGAGGATGTCGTCGGAGTTGGTCGTGATTGGGATGGTGTTTCTGTGGACGATGGCGATGCCTCCTCCGGCTTGGTTGACGCAGTCCTTCCGGGCGATCTTGTAGCCATCCGGGATGGCTATGGCGATGTCGGGAGCTGAGGAGGCGTTCATCCATGTTTCTGTGAGGAAGGCGATGTCTGGTGATGTTGTGTCGAGAAGGTTCCAGAGTTCGACGGCGTGCCTGTGGATGGAGCGGGTGTTGAGCAAGATGCACTTGAGGTGGTCGTTGCTGGAGCCTGGCTTGGTGGGTGCGGTGCATGATCGGGTGCAGGTGTAGTTGCAGGCGTGGCAGGTGAATGCTCCGTGGGTGCGTTTCGGGTTGGCTTGGTAGCAGGCTGGCTGTCGGCTGGTGTTGAGTGCGTGGAGGGTGGCGGCGTCGTATCTCTGTCGGGTTGGCTGGCTCCAGCGGGGTCCAGGGGTTCTGGCGCTGGGCGCGGTCCAGGTGTGGACGGGTGTAGACGGGCTTGCCTTAGGCGCGCCTTCGGCGCACAATCGGCGCACCCGCTGCACATGGCCGCTGCGCGTACGCACGGTCCCCGCCATATATGGCGAAGTGGGAGGGAGGAGCAGCTGGGAGGCGGGAGTGGGGCGGTGAATGGGGAGCGGGTGCCAAGAGAAGGGGGCGGGGCCGCAGGAGAGCAGCGGCGGGGAGCGGAAGGGAGGGGTGGAAAGAGCGGTAAGACGGAGCGGGAGAGCGAGGGCAAGCCTGGGCAAGCCTGGAGAGCAGGGGCCTTAAGGAGAGGCGGCAGCAAGAGAGGCCAAGAAGGCAGCAGCAGCAGAATCTGGACACACGGGGGCAGTGCGGAGTGGAGTGACCGGGTCAAGGGTCACTGCTCACTGCCGCGCGGTCCCTGCCATATATGGCCAAGTGGGAGGGAGGAGCAGCTTGGAGGCGGGAGCGGGGTGACGAATGGGGAGCAGGTGCCAAGAGAAGGGGGCGGGGCTGCAGGAGAGCAGCGGCGGGGAGCGGAAGGGGGGGTGGAAAAAGCGGGAAGACAGAGCGGGAGAGCGAGGGCAAGCCTGGGCAAACCTGGGCAAGCCTGGGCAAGCCTGGAGAGCAGGGGCCTTAAAGAGAGGCGGCAGCAAGAGAGGCCAAGAAGGCAGCAGCACCAGAATCTGGGCACACGGGGGCCGTGCGGAGTGGAGTGACCGGGTCAAGGGTCACAAAATGGATGTTGCAGCCACAGACAAGGGTCTGGCCTCCTGTTGCTGACTGATACTCTGGCAGGAGAGGCCTGGACAATAGGTTTCCTGTCACAGGGACGTGTAATACCTGCCAGACAGGCTTATGTGTTTTGGGGCTGGGTGGGAGCACTCTCTGAGTGCTTTGAAGTCCTGCAATGGGGGCACATTTGGTGTCCCTATTCATAGTCCAGCTCAAACCGGTTCAGGGGCTTCCAGACCCTGCTCTGGTGCGAAACTGGACAAAGTAAATGGGTGTAGCCACCCCTTTTTCCAAACCCTCCCATGGGAGGGTCCCTAGAGCTAGGCCAACCCCTTCCTTAGGTGTAAGTAAGGAACCTCTGGAACCAGAACTTTAGATATTCCCGAATGAAACTCTGAAGCTGAATCTTGAAACTTCGATGCTCTACTAAAGACTAGAGGACTGAAGAAATCTCCCTTGGGGTCAAGGAGTGACCCCTCAGTTTGGCAGGCACCAATGAAGCATTTTGCCGGTCTGCATCTCTGAAACTCCCACCAGACTCCAAAGTATTTGCAGCCCAGGAAGAGTATTTCCAGACATCTCAGAGGCTGATCCAAGTCCCCAGTAAAGCTGAGACCCGCAGCCCTCGTGAGTAGCGTGAAACCGGAACTCCTAGTCATCGTGCACTTTTGGAAGTGCATTGACTTCTCAACGTCTCCTGAAGTCGTGCTTGGGCTCACTTGTAGCCCCCACCTAAAGCACAGAATCCATTGAAGATTGTTGGCCTAGTCACCTGGAGTGACTCGTGGGCCGCCATTTTGTGTTTCGTCTTGAGGTCCCTTCGCGATCCCTGGTCCGTCGACTGGTGGGTCCCTGAGGGGGTAACTTTGAATTTCCTTGGGCTTCCCTGGTTGATCCAGATGTGCCCTTACTCCCTACCAAGTGGTGAGTCCTTCAGACCTTACTGGTCTGCGCTAAGCATCTTTCTTCTTTCTGCGTGGGTTGCTGTTGCCAGGGCTTGTTGTGTTCAATCCAGGCACCGACACTTTAACACTCGACATCCTTTATGGGACAGCTCAAATCCAGCTCCTGGTTGTCCTAGACGCCTCCTGGTCCAATGGCTGAAGAGTCAAACTTCACCTGAAATCACCCAACATCGTTGGGCATCCACCTATCGCCTTCCTGGTCACTGGCAAGTGACCCAGACTCTGTCCCCTCTGCTTTCAGGTTCTTCTCGACTTTGATCCAGGCTTGGATCTTTTCAGACACTTCACATCTTCCCGGCAGCAGCACTTCTTTGCCAACTCCCATTGAAATCGACGACGCGACCGACACCATTTGACACCTTTCCACCCGGCTTCCCTGGGTGAGGTAACAGAAGTACTCCGGTGCTACCGTGGGTGTTGTCCCTAGAACTTCCTAAGTCCCAAAGGGTTTGGTCCTGACCTATTTCTAAGTGTCCCTAATCTTTATAAATCTAACCACGACTTTCCCCATAGAAGCTAACGGGAGCTCGCGGCTGTGTTCTCACACTGCACACGGCCCCCGTGGGTCCCCTGTGTCACTACCTTGGGTGGTTCCTTGGGGTCCCAGTGATTCTACAGGCTCTAGGCCTTGTGTCTAGTTAAGTCGTGGTTCTTATACCACTATTTTAGTATATGGTTTGGCTCGCCCCTCGGGCCTGACGTGTATTTGTGCTTATTACAGTCATATTTGAAGTGTAACTTGTGTGTTTTGACCTCTAGCCTCATAAAGAGACTGGGAGGGTGTGTTTAGAAATAAATACATATATTTTATATATATACCTGGTGTGATTGTCTTTCATTTAGCCACTCAAGAGATTATAGACTGGTAAAACAAGCTGCTTTACATTCCTTCAAGATTTAGCCTGAAGGCTGCTCTCCATAGCTACCACTAGGATAGCTTTCAATAAAGGTTGTCTTTAACCTATAACCAATAAGGGGTTGTTTGGACTGGTACAGGGTGCCAACTGTAACTAGTGGACAGCATATACCAGGCCAACTTCTCACAGGCGGTACATAATAATTCAGTTAACGGTTCATGGTAGAGCTTGAAGAGGGGTGGGGAAAGAGTTGATCCTTGGGGGACTCCGATCATTATCGGGGAAGGAGCAAATAGATTAATGTTGACTAAGAATCTCTGGCTGTGGTTCTGAAGGAAGGATCTAAACCATTTGGGAATGGTTCCCCTTATTACCCTCCTGAATTCAAGGCGTTCAAGTAGTTTCTCGTGGTTGACTGTGTCAAATGCTGAGGATAAATCCAAAAGAATTAGGAGACATGTTTTGCCTTGGTCAAGGGCTTGAAGAGCATCATCCACAATTTGGAGTAGTTTCTGTGCTGTGCCCAGGCCTGAACCCAGACTGGAATTTGTCTAGCAGATTAAAGTTAGTGATATGTTGGCTCAGTTGAAGTTACACACATTTCTCCAGAGCTTTCGCTAGAAGTTGGATATTGGATATTGATCTGAAATTGTCTGGAGTAGCAGGATTCAAGGTGTTTTTTTAAATATGGGGATGACTTGACCGGCTTTTAGAGAGTCGGGTATGGACCCTTGTGGTAGGGAAGCGTTGATTATTGTAGTTCAAATGGGAATGACACATTGGGAGGTCTCAGCCACACAGCTGGAGGGGAGTAGGTCATTAAAGTGGTTATTCGGATTTATGGAGGATAGAATTTTTGAGATGGCATGGTCGTCATATAACATGAAGTTGGACCAGTGCGCTTGGATCTTGGGTGTTGTCTGAGGGGAAAGAGAGGAGAGATGGGACCCAGCAGGAAGAGGTCGGGTGTTGGTGGCGGAATTAAGTTTGTTTCCTATGGAGGTAATTTTGGCTGTCAAGAAGGAGGAGTACTCTTCACAGGTTATTAGGGATTTTGAGGTTTCTTTGGAAGTTTTAGCCAGTTTGTTAGATTGGTGTGTGACCAGTTCAAAGAGCTTATGAGGTCTGTTCTTAGCGTTTTCCAGTTCCCATCTCTTTTTTTAGATTTGAGGACTTTCCTGTTGTAAGCATTTCTGGTCTGCCGGAGAAGTTTTAGTTGAGAGGCTAAGGGGTGCTGTCTCCAGGTTCTTTCTATTAGCCGGAGGGTTCTCCTTTCATTGTTGAGGGATCCGTTGAACCAGGGTTTTTTTATTTTTTGGCTCCGGATCTTTTTAGCATTAGTGGGGCAAGATCATTGATTATGTCAGGCATAGTCGAGTTGTAGTGTTCTGTAAGGTCGTTGACGTTTGAGAGATTTAGGGGGGAGGAGGTCATTTTCGAAACGTGCAGGCAGCTTCTTGAGATCTAGGCTCTTTGTGTCCCTGAGCCAGAGTTTCAGTTTCACAGGTTGCGCTGGCCTTGTCTTGTGGGTCATCAACAAAAAGAGGGGGGGACCGGGAGCGTAATTAGAAAATAGGTCCAGTACCCATGCTCCCTCCAAGTCACGTATTTAATTTTGAGAGGGTAGCTGTTCCTAAAAAAAGGGGTAGAGAGAGCTGCTATGTGTGCTTGAAGCTTGGTTGGGCCGGAATGAGTGTGGGGAATTTCTCCTTTGAATTTTAGTGCCCTCACACACCCTTTCAGGTGTCCTGCTTCATCATAGGGCATTGCTCCTCGTGGGGGTGGCGCTGCAGTCCCCCACGGGCCCCGCGAGAGGGCTCTTTGTCGGAGTTCTTTTTTAGGAGACGCCGCAGTTGTGCATGTGGGTGTGTGGGTATGTCTATAAGGGATGTGAGTGGTGCGTTAAAATAGCTAGGTAGGAACCAAGACCTTTATTCGCGGCTCTATCCAGCATGAATTAAAAAATGATCCTGGAGGTCCTCAAGAACAATATATAATGAGGGAAGATATAACATTTACTGCAACTCTCAGGATGGGTGAGTGAATGGGGAGTGTGAGTATTAGAAAAATAGGGTCAACATGTTTCGCGCATATGAGTAGGTCCTTAAGGGATCCGATTGCGCTTCGTCAGGACCAAATGAGACAGGTGGATCTAAAAAGTATATGAAAAAGACAAAGATAAGGTTCCAGTGAAAGTGAGGTACTGTGAACGGCAGTTAGCCGTGGGACCCCCCTATCTCTCTATTCCTCTATTTTTTCTGGATTTTTGAGAGTACTCTCTCAATACAAACGTACATCTACTATGGACAACGCAGGTCTGAGTTTCGATGATGAAACTATAGCAGAGATCCTTCGGGCACCGTCACTCTTAGGAGAAGATGGCAGTGCAGCGACAGGCAGCAAAGCAGACGATTGGAAGTCCCTACAATCACTAAGGAAACTACAAATTAAGACGGCTCTCCACGGGTTGATGATGACCGAATACCTGAGAGCCAATGTCGCACCCAACGGTCTCCTAGTCACCATACCTCCAAGGATCTTCTTAGAAGACTTGACATTTCGCACAGAATGGTCACAAATTGCATGGAAGTGCACACGAGACTGGCTCGTTTTAATAATTAATACAGCTAAGCGCCTCTCGGACGAACTCCTCATTCAGATTACCATGGCTGAAAACGGTTTAAAAACAGGGATCTCCATTACCTCATTCAAGTCCAGACTAGCGGAAATTAATGAAGAAATGAGTGAACATAAAGACTTTCTGACAAAACAAAAGATCACCAAGTTACAGAAAGACCTGAAAAGATTCAATAAGGAGAAGGTATATCCCTACACAAAAGAAGACTACGTATTCCCAAATAACGAAACAACTTCCGATGAAGGAAGTAGCAACAGATCTAGTAGGACAGGATCTGTGGGGAGTGATTCAAGTTATGAAGGGCAACAGTATTCACCATATGCTAGAGGAATACAACAACCGACACGCCCTCCGTTATTCCACAATCCCCCACCTCCATTCTCACACTCATCCTTCCAACCACCAGCCTACCCAGGCCAATGGATGGGACCACCTCCGATGTGGCATGTACCTCCTACACATCATCTCCAACCGCCTCACTTTCAACAATACCCGAACCCCCCTTTTCAGAACAGAGGAAGGGGCAAAGGAAGAGGCAGAAGAAGAGGAGGCTTCAAGAAGGTACAGTGGCAAGATCAGGAACCAATGACACTACGGAGCCAGGCAAGAGGACAGAGACCCTAGTCGTAAATCTGTCATCCAGACAACTGACAGAAAAAGAAACCACACTCCTGGAAAAGGGCTTGGGATTTGTCCCTACACCAAAAGAAGATCCCTTTCGGTTACATCAGGAACTCCAACAGTTCTTCAGAAAAATAAGACTGAAGGCCTTCTTTCAAGGAAAACCTGACAACCCCCCTACTGAGACAGGTTTGAAAAAACCTTCAAAATTTACTCCAACAGCAGCAATGACCCCACATGAGATCCTGACGTTTGAGCAAGCTGTCCTAAAAGATGTAGGAGCTCTGAACCCGAAACGGCCCTACGACAACCTATCAAGAGAAGAGAGATCTGTTCTTCGAACTATGACAGAAGATCGCAATATAATAATCAAGCCAGCTGACAAGGGCGGGGCCATTGTCATTCAGGACCAGGATGCATATGACAGAGAATGTGACCGACAATTGGCGAACACCAGGCACCAGGTATTACGAATTGATCACGGTGGACCCAACGAAGCGCCTTCAGACTCAGATTAAGAGCATGACCAGTGAAGCAATAACGGAAGGCTGGATTTCACCACAGGAAGGAAATTTCCTGACGACAGAAGAACCCCGCACTCCATACTTCTACACGCTACCGAAAATCCACAAGGGGCTTACCCCCCACCAGGCCGTCCGATCGTCTCCGGAATTAACTCTGTACTAGAACCTCTGAGTAAGTTCTGCGACTTCTATCTACGTCCTTTGGTCAGCAGAACTCCGACCTACCTGAGGGACACTACCGAAGTCTTAAATCTGATAGAACTCTTCCCGGATGCAGACAAGATTGATTTCCTGGTGACCATGGACGTGGAAGCCCTTTACACGAACATACCACAGGACGCCACTTTAGAAGTGTTGGAGAATACGCTCCGGAACATTGAACCATGGCCCTTCGAAACACCGATCACATTCATTTGCGATTGTGCTTCCCTTGCTCTTAAAGAAAATTTCTTTGCATTCAAATCACAGCTGTTCCACCAAATACAAGGTACGAGCATGGGAAGCACATTCGCGCCGAGCCTGGCATGCCTTTACATGGCACATTTCGAAGATAGGCACATCCTAGGAGCCACCAACCCCTACATCAAACACATTCTCCTTTGGCGTCGCTACATCGACGATGTGGTTCTGTTTTGGCAAGGAAATGAAGAAGAATGTATCTCATTCTGTAATTGGGTTAACACTCTGAACCCATATTTGAAATTCACAAGTACAAGATCTCAACACAGTATCCCCTTCTTGGACCTTCTTATTTCACTGGAGAACGGCTGTCTGCACACTACGAACTACAAAAAACCAACAGACAGGAACAATCTTCTGATCTATGATAGCCACCATCCCCGTGCTCTGAGGAACAACCTCCCGGTTGGCCAGTTCTTGCGTCTACGAAGGAACTGTGATACTACCAAGGAGTTTGAGATACAATCAGCTCTACTTGAGCACAATTTGGAGGTACGACACTACCCCAAGAACATTATCCGTCAAGCTCACAAAAGAGCAAAAAATAGCCCCAGAGCAGCACTTTTGGAAATAAAAGAAAAACCTGATTTGGAGACGATCACTTGTGTCACCACGTTCACTCCCGGCTCTAACAATGTACAGAAGGCAATCAAAAAACACTGGACAATATTGAACTCAGGAGCTTTCGAACCTGGTCCCCCACCGTTGTTTGCATTCAAACGTACGCAGAACTTAAAAGACCACCTGGTATATACAAGACCAAAACCACAACCCACACACCAATCTACATTATGGTCACTGCCACCAGTAGTGGGACACTATCCTTGTGGCTCCTGCTCAACGTGTGCAGAAACTGCGATCTCAAAAGAAATCGACCTGGGTCTAATGACACCTTGGCGCCAAACTAGACACACGAATTGCAACACTACCAATTGTGTCTACACTATAGTTTGCCCATGTAACAAGAGGTATGTGGGAATGACCACACGAGCAGTCAAGATACGTATAGGGGAGCATAAAAGCACCATAAGACGCAAGAAGACCAATACCAAATTACTAACACATTTTTCTGAACTAGGACATCCAGCAGAAAGTCTGCGATGGACCATCATAGTTTCCAATCCTTATTGGAACAAACAGACTTTGTTTATACAAGAACAACGGTGGGTCCATAAACTGAGATGTGACTCCACGGGTTTAAACGATGAAATCCCGTGGGCCGAGCTTACATGATTCCTAGAGAAACTCCTACTGAATTCTTATGTGAATTAACCGGTCCCGGTTTAATAATCTTTGCATCCAGATCAAAAACACACTATCTGGAAGCGTGGTCTTTTTAAAACACACATAAAATCAGAGACTAACACCGTGTAACGAGATCGATCCAGATTCATAACCACACCATTACATTGTTTAAATGAATTCCCCCTGCATAATCTGCTTTGCAAGCATCACTTCTAACATACAGCAGTTGGGTTCTGGCTTACTATCTGTCACTACTTTCAACTGGTTGGTTGCTGCCCACCAAATGGCCGATGCATCTTGTCCCGCCTCCCGATCACTAGTTACCTAGTGAATGTACTCACAATTTGTGCGCATTGAGTTTTGTTTTCATTGATTAACCCTTCGCTGAGGCAACCTAGTTCCACCTCGTGTATCCTTCCTAAAAACCAACTCCTATCTCTGACGCTCCAACGATCAATGTGATCGTCGTGACAACGCCCCAAACAACTTTTCCAACCAACCCCAGCGCATCCTGACGCTTCCGTATTGGACCGCATTGTCATGGCAACTCCGTAGAGAGCGTCACTACGTCATCGTTTAGCATCGTGAAACTACTGGTGTTCTCCCTAACTCAACGTCATTACGTCACACTCTGACGTCAATTGACCGCGCTCATTTTCAGCGTCTGTTATGAATACATATAATCCCTCCCCATCCAACACCGGTCTAACATTCCGGCGTGTTACGGAGGAGGGGTAGGTTTCCACTCTGCAGGCGACTGAACACTTGTGAGTATTCCCCCACCATGGTAACGCGTTCGGCGTTGGAACAACTTAAACGAGGTAGACTGAATATCTTTATTGATTTCCCTCAGTTTCATTGCTCGCCTCACCCGAACCGCTGACGGAGCCCGTCCCTTTCATCTCGGAGGGTAGGCTTGATTTGTCCTGAGTAATTTTTCAACATAAAAACGACACCCGAATGTACACCGGGTGTGTGCTTTTAATCTGAACGCCGCATAAGGCGAGACCTGCATTTTGTTTTTTTCATATCGCATGGCCACATTTGATTAAGTATTACAAAGTTACATGTGCACTGCGGAGAACGGCGAGATTCTCTTTAACTAATATAAATCTTTTTCGGTGAACTTTCTCACTAGAATCTGCATGTATACATTAGAAGCATGTAGATTATGTACACTTTTCGTGCCACTGCACAATGAACTCACGACATCTCTTGGCACCTCTATATGACAGATGTTGCATTTTCTTTGTCTGTTTATGTGTGTGTTTGTCCTTGTTTCTATTTTTACAGGTTGGGTATAGGTTTTCCAATAAGAAGGAGCACCTACCAGCGCAACGACGCAATTCCCCTTACTATAAAGGTACAATTGGTTCACAGTACCTCACTTTCACTGGAACCTTATCTTTGTCTTTTTCATATACTTTTTAGATCCACCTGTCTCATTTGGTCCTGACGAAGCGCAATCGGATCCCTTAAGGACCTACTCATATGCGCGAAACATGTTGACCCTATTTTTCTAATACTCACACTCCCCATTCACTCACCCTTCCTGAGAGTTGCAGTAAATTTTATATCTGCCCTCATTATATATTGTTCTTGAGGACCTCCAGGATCATTTTTTAATTCATGCTGGATAGAGCCGCGAATAAAGGTCTTGGTTCCTACCTAGCTATTTTAACGCACCACTCACATCCCTTATAGACATACCCACACACCCACATGCACAACTGCGGCGTCTCCTAAAAAAGAACTCCGACAAAGAGCCCTCTCGCGGGGCCCGTGGGGGACTGCAGCGCCACCCCCACGAGGAGCAACGCCCTATGATGAAGCAGGACACCTGAAAGGGTGTGTGAGGGCACTAAAATTCAAAGGAGAAATTCCCCACACTCATTCCGGCCCAACCAAGCTTCAAGCACACATAGCAGCTCTCTCTACCCCTTTTTTTAGGAACAGCTACCCTCTCAAAATTAAAAACTTGTCTTGTGGGTGCCAGGCAATAGGAAGGTAATAGCGTGGTGGTCAGACCAGTCGCATGGATCTATTGAGTTAAGCATGACCGCCGTTGCCTTAGCAATGATCCAAACCTGCATGGCGCATTCCGTGTGAGTTGGAAATGTGCAGGCTTGAGTGAGTGATTGGTCAGCAAGGAAGTCTTTGAGGGCGTTAACATGAGCGTCATTGAGGTAATTCCAGTGCAGATTAAAGTCTCTGAGGAAAATGTAATTGGAGTGGGGGGGAAACTTAGCTGTAATTATTTCCATGAGATGGTCGATGAAGGTGTTGTTCTTGCCTGGAATAAGGTATAAGATGTGGAGTTTGCACAATTGGGTAGCGTTTTTACATATGCAGAGTGCGAGATATTCGCAGGAGTCGGTGGGGTCAACATGAAGATTAGTTACGATGAGGTCTGAGCCGTAAATGCAAGCAATACCGCCCTCTTTTTCTAATTGCTTGTCAAGCCTTACGATGCTATAATTTAAATGGTCAATAAATCTAGGCAAGGTGACGATGATTCATAATTCGGTAAGGATTGCTACGTCAGATTTTTGGCTCAGATGAGAGCGGCGATGTCGGAGGCATGCTTTGCTGCTGATCGGCAGTTAATTAGGAGGGAGAGAGGAGGGTCGGTGCATGTCTTTTGAGTTAGAGAGGATAAGGGTACCTGCGCTAAGTGGTTGCTGTTTACTCCTCTGTTACAGAGAGCTGATGGTCTATTAGAGTCTATTGCAACCGTGTGAATTAAGTGTTCATCTTTCTTGTCTGGAGGACTGGGGGCGTCAGGAGAAGACTTATAGGATAAGAGTAGGGCTTGAATTTCGTCCTCTGAGAGGTAGTTGGGATGCTTGCGAGGGCCAAGGTGAGTGGGTTGAAGGAAGGGCTTGGTGAGTGGGGGAAGAACTGAGTTCTGTGAGAGCTTGATATTCGAGATAGATTGTTCTGTGAGGTTAACAATGCTTTTCAGTTCAGGAATGGAGTTATGGATGCTCTGAGCTATGTTAGGTGCTCTGAGGTTCAGAGTTTCAAGGTCCATAAGTGAAGGTTGAACTTGCGGAAAGGCCACAACTAGCATGTTGTACCACTTGAAAACATACCACAAGTATCAACTTAAAAATGCACAGAGAATGAGAAGGAGAGGGATCATCAGCCTCCAGACCTCCGGCCCCTGCTTCTGGCAACAAAGTTCTAGCTGAAGTGGAGAGAAGATGCAGTGAATTGTCATCAGAACTAAAGCATTTTGCTATCTTCTGCATGGACTGTAACACCATCGTAAGTTCATAACAGCCAGGGAGCAGTCTGTGGATGTAATTTTGCAGGATGTGAAAAACCTAATTTTTTTCCCTTTTTTACCGCTGTGAAAAAATATAAACAAAGAAAAATGTATTTAAACATTAGGCAACCAAAACAAGATGCAATATGTTTCCCCAAAACTTTAATACAACATAGTAAAATGTTTTCAACTTTAATACTTTGCTTTCAACAGTGGTCTGTATGAAGCATCATCAACAAACAGTAAGGAAAAAACAATCAATTGACTGCAAAAAAAATAAAAAGTGCACAGCGCATCATTACAAATATGTGATACTATGCATTCCACTCACTATAAGTTTGTTAATAGTGGCCTGCTGATAAGTTACTACCTTAATGAAAGCAACTATATGTTAAAACTGTTTCTAATATTTTTATATCTGGTACAAAATGTTAAACAATTATGAAGCAGACTTCATTTTTGGATATCCTTTTGTAAACATCGTCCCTGTTAGGCCAAATGATGGTTAACATGGTCTTGGTCCAGGTACGAAAAACATAACACATAGTACTACGTAGAAGTTGCTGTAGCAGAAACAAAAGTGGTCTGTTTTTTAGTGGTGAATTGACTTCTTAGATGCACCTTAAGGGTGCTGGTATTAGAGTACCTCCATTTAGATTTTATCTGTAGTAACAGAATGTAGCCCTGTAATGGTTTATAAATGTCTTTCCCTCAGTTAACAAAAAGTATTTAATTGCTGACAGCTTGCTGTAGACAGTACCCTAATAGGCCGAATAATGACTCAGAAACACATAATTCATATATATGTCAACGCAATACAACATTTTGTTATCCTAAATTGTCCTTAGAACTTTGGTTCTAGAAATAGCAGATATTAGTTTGGCGACCTTTCAGGTTCTGCTTTTTTCATAAAGTGTAAAACACATATAAATACATATTACAGTATTTTACACACTAAGGTGCCGATTCCGATCCTGTAAAACCCGGGTACGAACCGTCGGACGGAGCGTTTTCTCCGTCCGACGCGTACCCGGGAAAAACACCTTACAAACCCGCTAGTACGATTCGCACAGAAACACCATTTCCGTACGAATCGTAAAAAACACCGACCGGCAAAAAAATGCATACAAATCTGCTCCGGGACACTGCGGACGTGACGTCCGGACTGAGTCAGGCAGCGTTTCACGAACCAGCAAGTACGATCCATGCCCACGTCACTCCGCACGGATTATATTTTACAGCAGCCAAAAACTGCCGGGAAATCAGGACGACACGCACAAGGAGCACCTGTACGCGACGGACAGCCATGGACCCCAACCTACGTGTCATCCCGGCCCTCATAGCAGTCCACCTGGTGTACAGGAACCGACGCAGACGCCGCAGAAGGTCAGAACTACACCCAGGGGCAAAGGGGGGGGGGGCAGGGGCAGGAAACATTACCCCAACCCAAGTTGAAAATCATACATGCCCTGTACATATCTGACCCCCAGGGCCTGGTCACTTCGGGGGGCGGGGTGTCTCCACCAAGGCCTGCGTCAGCCACAACGGAAGTCGACATGGACGCGAACCGGCAACACAACAATTGTGGTACGCACCGTACCCACGCCTTAAGAGCGTGGGTACGGGTTGTACCACGCCCACCCCTACGTCACCCCAACAATGGCGGTACGGCCCGTACCCATGCCTATGGGACGTGGGTACCGCTGTACCGCCATTGTTGGGGTGACGTAGGGGTGGGCGTGGTATGCCCGTACCCATGCCTATGGGACGTGGGTACGGGTCTTACCGCCATTGTTGGGGTGCCGTAGGGGTACGGCGCGTACCCATGCCTATGGGACGTGGGTACGCGCTGTACCGCCATTGTAGGGGTGACGTAGGGGTGGGCGTGGTACGGCCCGTACCCATGCCTTAGGGACGTGGGTACGGGCTGTACCGCCATTGTTGGGGTGACGTAGGGGTACGGCCCGTACCCACGCCTTGAGAGCGTGGGTACGGGTCGAACCACGCCCACCCCTACGTCACCCCAACAATGGCGGTACGGCCCGTACCCACATCCCATAGGCATGGGTACGGGCCATACCGCCATTGTTGGGGTGACATAGGGGTGGGCGTGGTACGGCCCGTACCCATGCCTTTGGGACGTGTGTACGGGCCGTACCGCCATTGTTGGGGTGCCGTAGGAGTACGGCCCATACCCATGCCCATGGGACGTGGGTACGGGCCGTACCGCCATTGTTGGGGTGCCGTAGGGGTACGGCCCGTACCCACGCCTCAAGAGCGTGGGTACGGTTCGTACCACGCCAGTGGACAGACACATAGGGGTGTGTGGCCATCAGCCCCAGCAGTGCCCAGACATAGGAGGGGTGGGTGCCTATCACTCCCAGCAGTGCCCAGACACAGGAGAGGTGGGTGCAGAGTCCTCCCAGCAGTGCCCAGACACAGGAGGGGTGGGTCCAGAGTCCTCCCAGCAGTGCCCAGACACATGAGGGGTGGGTGCCTATCACTCCCAGCAGTGCCCAGACACAGGAGTGGTGGGTGCCTATCACTCCCAGCAGTGCCCAGACACAGGAGGGGTGGGTGCAGAGTCCTCCCAGTAGTGCCCAGACACAGGAGGGGTGGGTGCCTATCACTCCCAGCAGTGCCCACACAAAGGAGGGGTGGGTGCCTATCACTCCCAGCAGTGCCCAGACACAGGAGGGGTGGGTGCAGAGTCCTCCCAGCAGTGCCCAGACACAGGAGGGGTGGGTGCAGTGTCCTCCCAGCAGTGCCCAGACATAGGAGGGGTGGGTGCCTATCACTCCCTGCAGTGCCCAGACACAGGAGGGGTGGGTGCCTATCACTCCCAGCAGTGCCCAGACATAGGAGGGGTGGGTGCAGAGTCCTCCCAGCAGTGCCCAGACACAGGAGGGGTGGGTGCAGAGTCCTCCCAGCAGTGCCCAGACATAGGAGGGGTGGGTGCAGAGTCCTCCCAGCAGTGCCCAGACATAGGAGGGGTGGATGCAGAGTCCTCTCAGCAGTGCCCAGACACAGGAGGGGTGGGTGCAGAGTCCTCCCAGCAGTGCCCAGACACAGGAGGGGTGGGTGCAGAGTCCTCCCAGCAGTGCCCAGACATAGGAGGGGTGGGTGCAGAGTCCTCCCAGCAGTGCCCAGACACAGGAGGGGTGGGTGCAGAGTCCTCCCAGCAGTGCCCAGACACAGGAGGGGTGGGTGCAGAGTCCTCCCAGCAGTGACCAGACATAGGAGGGGTGGGTGCCTATCACTCCCTGCAGTGCCAAGACCCGGGAGGGGTGGGTGCCTATCACTCCCAGCAGTGCCCAGACATAGGAAGGGTGGGTGCCTATCACTCCCAGCAGTGCCCAGACATAGGAGGGCTGGATGCAGAGGCCTCCCAGCAGTGGACAGAGACATGGTGGTGTGTACACCATCCTACAATTAGCAAAACACCATGGGTGCATGAAGGCATACACAATGTGCGACTATATTGAGAGTGGCATGCCAACACATCACTGACAGCAGTGTCCCACTCCCATGAGGGTGGATGTCCATCCCCCACTGCATGACACACCACATGTGGGTGTGATGACAAATGACACATGCATACCCACCCCTGGTGCTGGCAGCACAATACACACACTGAGAGCATGCAACAAGACTGTATACTCATGTGCCACCCTACTAAACTAAGAGACCCAAAGGGAACACACACTGTCACGCACATTCCAGGACTGATAGGAATGTACAGGTGCTGGGGCAGCCAACAAGTTGTTGCCTCCCATGGAAGGAAAAGGGTGGAGTACCCACAGATGCAATGCCCACAATTGTCAGTCAGGTGACCAAAGACCCTGCAGAACACGTAACACATGTGTGCGAGGGTGGGAGTACACACATGCATAGTGCGGAAAAGGGAACATGTCCACATGAAGTCATGTCAATATACTCCATATACAAGTACAGTGACCAACAAGGATGCCACAAATGATGCAGGTGGAGACATTGCTGAGCATGCATGGCCAAAGTTGAAGGGATCCGTCACACACCCAGGAAATGTAGACACAGCTCAGCACAACAATTGGGAAACAGCCTGCAGGGAAGATATCAGGGTCCACAGAGGAAGGAACACACCTTGGGACAATATCACCATACAGTAAGAGCTTACATGACCAAAGATTATTTGCAGAGCCCTTGTGATGGCACACAGATACCAGGGTCCACCCCATGAGCAGCACACTACAACATTTCTCAGACACCTAAAACATTATCACCACCCCAAATCATGGAGCAGCACCACCAACAGCAAGACCAGAAAAGCATTAGTGTGCAAAAGGAAAAAAAAATGCTTTATTCAGCAGAAAATGATATTTGCGAAAGAAATGTCCACTATATACAGGGCCCATAGGCCAGGCCATGTGCGAAGTCCTGGTGGGGGACACTTTGGGACGCGTATCCCCTAGCTTGCCTGCACAGCTCACTCTACCATATCATCCACAGAAGGGGGGGCATCATGTGGGGGGGAAGGACCAGGCACCGCAGGGACAGGAGGGACAAGGGTAGGTGTTGTGGGTGCAGGGACGGACGACTCCACCACAGGGGGTGGGGCAGCACCAAAGGTGGTGGTTAGGATGGCGCTTCATATGGTCGCAAGGTCTCCCAGCGTCTCCCCTGCACCCGAATGAACCGCAGGCCCCAAGGAGGGGGAGGGGTCGGAGGCATGGGTTGCAACTACCCTGGCCGGGCACTGCCTCCACCGCTTGCGGGGTGGTGCCACACTGGGGCTGAGGGACACACTGGCCACAAAGGACTCCTTATCAGACAGTTGGACAGGAGAGCTAAGGGGAGTGGTTTTGGAGGAAGTGAGTCTTTAGGACTGCGGACTCCCACTGTGGCTGCGTGTCTGCCGTTTGCCCCCCGAACCAGTGGGTGTGCCTACTTCCCCCTGTGTGTGCGTGACTGGAGGAGTGCGCTTGGCCTTCCCTGGTGGTGTGCTGCCTGTGTCTGGTGGGGTGCGTGCATGGGGACGTCTGGGTATGCGTGGGACAGGAATGGGAGTGGGAAGTGTGGATGGTTCAGGGGTAGGGGGGGACGGAGCGCTGCTGGAGATCCACTGCTGCAGTCAGTGACGAGTCTATGGACTTCAGCAACATCCGTTGATCAGACATTGCTGCTGACATGCCCTCCATGTACGACACCATCTGTGTCAGCAGTCTGGTGTGGCCATGGAGGACATTAAGCAGTGATGTCTGATCAATCTGCAACTGCCGCAGAATATCCACAGACTCGGCATTGACGGCAGCAGGGGAGACAGGGGCAGGGGGTGCGGTGCCTGGCACGAAGGAGACATGTTGTCGCCTAGCACGGAGGGAAGGGACCCGAGCAAGTGGGAGGCCGGTGATGGGAATGGAGGGGGTGGCGACAGATGGAGTGCTGCTTTCAGCTCTGGGAGCAGCCTCTGCCCCCTCTGGGAGCTCAGCCTCGGACCCGTCAGCGTCATAGTCGGTGGTGGGACTGGACAGGTCCTTCGCCTCACTCCCCTCGGCCTCCGTGCCACTCACTGCGCCAGACTCCCCAGCACTGGTGGCACCGGTGCTCGATCCCTCCTCAAGGTCCGTGCCAGTGTCTCCCTCGGTTTCCACCAACAATGCTGTGGGCAAGGTGAAGAGACAGGAAAAATCAGACACCTGTATTCATATGACACATGATTCAAAACTACATAGGTCACAGGGCATAGCATGAAAAACAACATGAGTAACATCTACAATACTACGCACATATGTAGGCCCTGCACCACACAGTTGGTTGACCCACCATGCCACTGGGAAACAATGGAGAGCATGACACAACAGCAAATAACTTGATATCAAATTAGACAGAGGAGCCAGTCTCTGGGGACAGTCGAGCACAGCATCTGGACCACACACCGTTGCCAAAAAAGGGATGAGCAGGAACCATGTCTGTTAACTTGTGGCACATGCTGCTTAGCAAATACATTAAACCATGCCCAATATGACTGGGTCACTGCATGTTGAGTGTAGGTTCAGACAAGCATCACACACAGGCCAGACCTGGCAAGGAGACATAAGGTTTGGACATGTAGGCCTTTCCCGCACTAACCCCCCCCCTACCTGAGACAATGTGATTGAGACCGAGGAAGTACTTACACCTCCTACTCGGGGATTACAAACATGCCCTTCAATAAATCCTGAGTGTACACAAAGTACTCCTCGTGAGCCTGTCCACACATATAATTGACAAACAACCATCATCAGATAGTTGTACCAAGACACACAGGCACTGGCCACTGTGAGTATGCACAAGCCAAATTGGGTCACCCTGTACAGTGGACACATGTAGCACACTTTACGGAAAGACAAATTAGGCCAGGGTACAATGCCACAGAGCCCAACCGATGCCAAAGACACTGAGAATGTCCACATTGTTGGATGACACACATGATACCTAGGAAAAGGTGCCCCAGGGGACTGTAGTGGCCACACTCCTCCATGGTCCTGTATGGATATGACAGCAACAGAAGTCCCTGCACTATGCACCTGCGCTATGCACATCTCCAACTCATGCACATCATGTCTGAGGGCACAACATTGGTCCTGCATGCTGTAAGGCAGTACACTTGTAAGACACACTCCTATGTCGGGACTCAGCATCAGTGGCAACTAACATGGACCCCACAATGACTGAACTGGCCAGGGCACAGGCAAGGTCCCAACACATGTCACACACCACCCCCACACATGATGCTGCAAGCATTGGGCACATGGATTAACTGGCAGCCTAGATAACCTTGTGCAAGAGTGACTACACTCAGACCAGGGTACACATGTCAAGGAGGGGAAGGGGGAAGAACAGCACGGGTAGACTTGGGGGAACAGGATATGCACTGCACATATGAATCCTGGCTGTGTATCCATGCGACTGGGCACTTCCAACAGCTGGTGACACACAACAAACACACATGTACCTACCCCCTGCTGCTGCTTCTCCTGTAAGCGCCTATCCATCTCTGGGAAGACCACCGCCAGGACACGCTTCATTATGTGGGTGAGGCGGCGGCGACCACGGTTCTTATGACCCTCTGGTGAGTCCCCCAGCAGGACCCGGGCAATCCTCCTGGCCCAGCACCGAATATCCTGCCAGCGTTTCCTCACCTGGGCAAGGCGCCGCTTTCGTCCCTCCACCGTCCTCACGGCCCTGACGGCCTCCTTCCAGATCTCCCCCTTGGCATAGGCGCCAGCCTGTGAGGATGACAAAGTGAGACAACATCAATACACCTGCTACATATCAGAGAGACACACATTTGAACAATTTGGCTGGTGTGAACAGGGCATAGTATGCAGCCAACTCATTGCACCTTTGTCATAGGGACATTATCCTCTGGGGAAGGCCAAATGCACTACGTGGCATTGAAAGTACACAGGTGGAATGAGGGGTGCGACACAATCAATTATCATGGCTCACACTGTGCATCACAAGCTACACCAGGATTATGTGCAGCACCTCAAAGCAGTCACATGCCCCAGGTCACTGACGCAACCTCAGCAGAGTACACAGACACACACAGGCACAGAACAATCACCTGCCATTGGCAACTGCGGGCACAAACCTCACTCTGCACATGTGCCACTTGACTGGGGGTGTCACAGGTGTTGGGCTAGCCCAGCACGTCAGACACACAGCACTGCTCCCTGCTCACATCAGATGGGTAGGGTATATGCATCCCTCATGCATCTGGGCTGCAACACTCCACATAGACACTCACCCACATGACAGGGGACTGACACACACACCAATGTCCAGGGGACGAACACATCATTTGGACACTCTCACGACAGGTACACTCAACTCACACACATCTGTGGGTACAGTCACCTGTCACACTGGGGGGGACACAGAATCACATCAGGACTGGAGAAACAACATTCCCAAGAGGATTAGCCAGGCTGAATGTGGCATGCACCATGCAGTGATTGTCACAGTAAGCACTATGCAAGTGAGGAGTGCAGACATGCACTACAGCATGCTCTGCATGGGAGACATGAGCCATCCCCCCCCCCTGGGACCCACTCTAAAGAACATTGCATGTCTGTCACACCTGGACACAATGCCAGAAGTGACAGTCACAAAAAAGGGGCACAGTCTAAGCTAGTGGAGTCAGCACTCACCTGCTCCCATACAGGCTGGGGTACTGTGGGAGGATGACATCCAGAAATGCCACATTCTCCTCCAGGGTGAATGGCTGGGCCCTCTCTGCAGAACTGGACATGGTGCCAGAGGAATCACAAGCAGCAGCAGTGATGTGGAATGAAAGGTTGTGCAGCAAGTGCTCTCTCATGGGACCTGGCTGCCTTATATTGGCCTTGCTGGCCTGTTTCAGATACAGGAGTACAGAGTGATTGGTCAGTCTCATTTGCATCCTACGTTTCCTCCAATCCCTTTAAACCTTCCCCAGTGAGGGCCTTTGCATGATTCAAAAATTGAGCATGATGTCAAGTCAACAACCACTTGGCAACATTGTATATTGTCTTCAACCGACTTTTGCTGCCCACCTGATGAATAATTTGAACTGGAAACTCGGTCTCCATGACAACCAGCATGCATTTAGGCCTTTATACTTGTCCCTCATGTGTCCCCTATGTAATTTCACTATACACACACAGGTACGGTGCGTTCCACGACCCTAGGGCACCACTACTCCAGGGATACGGTCCGTACACGCGTGTGTAGGGTCCGTATCACTATGGTAGTGTTGCCGTAGGCGTACGCCATAGGGATACGGTCCATACACGTGTGTGTAGGGGCCGTACCACTATGGTAGTGTTGCCGTAGGCGTACGCCATAGGGATACGGTCCGTACACGTGTGTGTAGGGTCCGTATCACTATGGTAGTGTTGCCGTAGGCGTACGCCATAGGGATACGGTCCGTACACGCGTGTGTAGGGGCCGTACCACTATGGCATACGCGTACAGCTACACTACCATAGGGATACGGTCCGTACACGCGTGTGTAGGGTCCGTATCACTATGGTAGTGTTGCCGTAGGCGTACGCCATAGGTATACGGTCCTTACACGCGTGTGTAGGGGCCGTACCACTATGGCGTATGCGTACGGCTACACTACCATAGTGATACGGACCCTACACATGCGTGTACGGACCGTATCACCATGGAGTACGCCTACGGCAACACTACCATAGTGACACGTACCCTACACACTCGCGTGTATGGACCGTATCACCATGGCGTATGCCTACGGCTACACTACCATAGTGATACAGACCCTACACACGCGTGTATGGACCGTATCCCTATGGCGTACGCCTACGGCAACACTACCATAGTGATACGGACCCTACACACACGTGTACGGACCGTATCCCTATGGCGTACGCCTACAGCAACACTACCATAGTGATACGGACCCTACACATGCGTGTACAGAGCGTATCACCATGGCGTACGCCTACAGCAACACTACCATAGTGATAGGCCCCTACACACGCGTGTGCGGACCGTATCACCATGGCGTACACCTACGGCAACACTACCATAGTGATACAGACCCTACACATGCGTGTACGGACCGTATCACCATGGCGTACGCCTACGGCAACACTACCATAGTGATACAGACACTACACACCCTATACGGACCGTATCACCATGGCGTACGCCTACGGCTACACTACCATAGTGATACGGACCTTACACACGCGTGTACGGACCATATCACCATGGCGTACGCCTACGCCTACACTACCATAGTGATACGGACCCTACACACGCCCTCAGAGCGTGTGTACGGTGCGATTCACACCTTACACTGGTGACAGGCAGCACACAGAATGGAATTGAGGTGTCATACTTGGCCAAGGCTGGACATCAAGTCATTGTCAGTGCAGTCCTACATGTCTCGGGCCTAGGTGTGTCCAGCTGTGATGTGGCACATATCTCCTCATGTTTGAACCCAATAGATGTGTGATGAGCTGTGTACACATGTCATGTGTGATGGTGCACTATGTGCCACACATCCCCTTCACACCTTTGACATGTGTGCATGTAGTACAGACTTGTTGAGCAATGCGTCACTGGCATGGCACAGTCGCCAACACCCGCAACTGTCCCCTGATGCCAGGTACACGAATTATTGCACCTGACATGTGACTACCGGCGTTGCACGATGTGAGTATGTCATGTGTGTGTCATGTGTTCCCATAAGCTTCCTGTTGGTGTGCCGTCAAATGCATTTGCAGTTGCTGCATGCAACATGTGCCTGTGTGTAGATGGGCATGGCACACTATTGTGCACACCAGGACACATGTCGAATCAGACGTAACATGTGTATGTATGCATCGAACATGGACTTGCGAGACAAGGACATATCTGCGTAGTATCAATGTATGTGTGATCAGTCTTGACATGTACCCCTTCATGGCAAGGTGTGTGGTCTGTCCTTTTCTCAGGGACATGTGACCTGTGCCTCTAGTGTTCCGCAACCTGTCTGTATGACAAACATCCTTCTTCTGCTCATATGTGGATGTCTGTCACTCCTGTAATGCGTCTGCCTGTTCACTTACACTGGCCCACAGCTAGTTTCATGCCATGTCATGTTGAGCTTGAGAATCCACGTTTGTAGCTGGCTCTTGGTAGGAGTGTCACCTGCCTGGCATACGTGTCCAGGATATATTGCACAGACCTGACTCTGTATGTAGCATATGTGTATTGGCTGTTTAACATGTGCTCAGTACATTGATATTGGTGTTGTACTGTACTCACTCTTCGTTGTCCCTTCCAAATTACTGCAGGGCTCCGCCTCTCCCCCGACCAATGCCAGACTTGGCTGCCCTGAGGGAACGTGACTGCATACGCCGCTACCGCTTCACCCATTGGTTGATAGCGAACTTGACCACAAGGCTAGCACCACACCTCCAACCGCTACACAGGTATCGTACTGCACTGACACCCATGATGAAGGTGATGGCAGCCCTACATTTCTTTGCCACGGGTACGTTTCAATATACCATAGCTCATGTTAGTGGCATGTCCCAGACCATGTTCAGCCGTGTCCTGCATGATTTTTTAGAGGCCATGTTGGTTCACCTGGATGAGTTTATTCATTTCCCAACTCCTGAGCAGTTGACAGGTGTCAAGGGTGAGTTCTATGCCCTGGGAGGGATGCCCCATGTCATTGGGTCTATTGATGGGACACATGTGGCTTTGGTACCACCACAGGCACAGGAGGTAGCCTTTCGTAATCGCAAACTTTACCACTCCATTAATGCCCTTGTGGTGTGTCTTGCTAACATGGTGATTTCCCATGTCTGTGCTCGTTTTCCAGGATCAGCACACGATGCCTACATCATGAGGCATAGCACGGTGCCTGAAATGATGCTGCAGCTGCGCAACGAACGAGCATGTCTTGTTGGTGGGTATACTCTGTTAGTCCTGCATTTTGCGTCATCTTTGTGTCTTACTGCTTCTCCTGACCCACTTCTGTCCATGATGTTTCCATGTAGGGGACGCTGGCTATTCCAACATTCCATGGCTGATCACGCCTCTCCGCAACTCCAGAATGGCTGCCGATCACCGGTACAACAACGCCCATGGGTAGACCAGGCGAGTGATAGAGAGGACCTTTGGCCTCCTGAAGAGCCGATTCCGGTGCCTCCACAAGACCGGCGGCGCACTCCCATATGCACCGGTGAAGGTCTGCAAAATCTTCATCGTGTGCTGCATGCTGCACAACATGGCAGTGGAGAAAGCTGTGCCACTCATCCTGGATCCGGATGAGCAGGAACATCCACCCGTGGAGGATGAGGGGCTTGGTGACGAGGCAAGTGATGTTGAGGAGGAGGAGGAAGAGGACATCCGGAGTCGGCTCATACGCAACTTCTTTGCTTAGTGGTGAGTTGCAGTGTCTGAGTGTGCACGCATTGAGCCTTGTGTGGCATGTGTTGCAATGTGTGGGTCCATCTGCATGTATGGCAAGTGAGTCAGAGGTGTGTTTGGATGTCTCACTCGAGTGATGGTGTAATAAGAGAATGTCTTTCCTGAGACACTATTTTCACCTAGCATGTTGACAACCTAATACGTGTCGAGTACATGCCCATGCATGCAGATGTGCTCCTTTTGGCTCACTTTTTGTGTGTCTCTCATCCCCAGGTATTTGCGCATGCTGTCTGCTGGTGGCATTGTTGTGCTCCTGCTATTCCTCATGAATACAGCAACGTGTGCTGAATCAGCGTAACATGCACGGACATGTCGAGAATTCACCTTAGGGTAAGGGATGCAGCACGGCATTTTGGGTGTGCTATTTGTTTTGAATGTGTGTGCACTGCTCCTGTTCATGTTTGGTTACTTTGCATACATGTAGAATCACCATGGAGCACATGACATGGAGCTGGATTCACCTGAATTGATAGTCACACTTGGTGACAGTCATCTGTAATGTGATTGTGGATTGTGATGAAGGCATCAATGTGTGTAACACTGCCCTCGGAAACATACGGGATGCACCCGGTTGGCATAGTGTGGGACATCCCCATTAGAGGCTCAATGGTGAATAGCAGCCCCTCCGTGAGCAGCACGGGGTGTTTGCCTCAAACCCATCACTTGTGTGCCAGTTCTATGGATTTCCTGCATCTGTGGTGCAGAGGGGGTGCCAGTGTAGGTCCCACATGTTCATCCACATGACCTGTGCATCTGTTAAGATAGATGCATTTGCCTTCCAGCAAACATGACTAATAAAGGTGTCCCTCAGCCTCCAAGGTGCCTCATCTCTGTCAATGCAGGTCTCTTGCCACTGTGCATGCGCCATGTCTGGCATAGTTATCACAGATTGTGCATATGAGTCTATGTGTAGAGAAGCAAGATGCAAGCTGTTTGTCAGGGATTATGATATGTATTGTGCATGATGTACATGGCTGTGTAGGTATTTTGGCATCTCAGTCCCCACAACGGTCACTCTGCTGCATGTGCATCCATTGTCTGTGTGTGTGCCATGTTGAACCAGACGCTCCTTCCTTATCATACACCTTTTGCAGTAGTCCTTTCTGACATGCTTGTGTTTGTGTGCAACTTGTGGCATTGTTTTCATGACATGGCGCATGCTGCTGCAGGCCCTGCCGCAAGGGCACACAGAGTTTCTATATTTGGCCTCACACACACGCCTCTAAGACACACCCCCCTTCCTCCCTTCACCCATTCATTTTGGTGCAATCTGCTTGTGTGTGACACAGTTGCGGTGGCAAAGGCTGGACCGCCTGCACATGCTACGTGCACATTGCACGTGCCTCATGTCCTTGCATGTGCCACATCACGCTACACCATGATGTTGAGGCCACCCACCAAGCAATGTCCATCCAATACATCTGTTGCATGCACTCACCGCCCACACAACACCTTTGCATAATGAGTATGCAACTCCAACTGCCTACACAGCGCTGGCACGCCTTCCAGGCCCTGTCACACCAACCAGGTCATGTCCCTCCTACTCCCTACCGGCTCTGTACCCCAACATGGCCATGTGAGTGTTACTCCAGGCCTCTGCATGTAGTATGGTGTCGTTGTGGGACACAGGGCACAGATATCATGTCTCAGCGTGTCAGTCTACAATGTGTCCAGGATGCCCCTCCACACCATGACATGCGCAGTGCATCTCATCATCATCTGGTGTCCCATTGACAGGCAGGTGCTCCTCAACCTCCCCAAAGACGCAGTCCTTGCCAGTTCTCATATTGAATAATGCATGGTATCCATTGGCAGATGGCTGAACGTTGGCCACCTGATGCTGGACTTCTACACGACTGAGGTGTTCATCTGCGGATTGTCCCCTTACAGCTGGGTCAACTGCTTGTGTCACACCCGCAAGGGCCCTGCACAGGCACACAGTGTCCACGCACACGTGCTGGTGTGCATCATGGATTGCTTGCTCACATGTGCTATGCTGATCACCAGCATCTGTACCTCAGGCTTCAGCACACTCTGCATTATGCACAAGATCCACAGTTCGATCCACCTCAAGGCAAGCCAGACCAGGTCAACTAGAACATCCATGTCTAATCCTACCCTGCACTCTACGGAGAAGTACGTTACAACTCCCATGAGACTTGTTCATATCCAGGGTGCAGCTGCACAGCTCTGCTTCAACATCCGGCGACCCAGCCACATCACCGTCCAACAGAGATAGCTGCAATGGATCACTGTCAGCTCCAGGATGACCTTCACAATCCACGCCCACACTCAGGATGCAGCCCACGACCACGCCCCAACACAACCTTGTGGCACTGTCATCCAAGACCCCATTGTGCCATCTCAATGCATCCAACCTTGGCCTGGCCACCATTCTCCACATCCACCTGACTCCTGCATGCAGGACATAGTTCTCCCACCTGGCTACACATACCTGGGACTCCCACCCCAGGACACTCCAGATGATCCCTGACCTCTGCGCATGACTGTTGCTCTTCGAAATAGGTCTATCCGCACAGTTGTGCAGGCACCCCCTCAGCTGGTTGGGCCCATCACGGGTGAGTATGGTGCTCCATGTCTGTATTGGATGATACATTGTGACCCATGTGTGTCCTGTGACAGACTCAGACCCCAGCGTATGCATGGTTGGAGTTACTTCAAAACTCAGACATGGTTTGACTTTCCAACACACACATGTAATGGAATAATGCAAAATGACGGCATCATCTCGTGATTTCTATGATTTTTATTAGTGGTGGGGTACGTGCTGGGGGGGATGTATAGTGGTGCTCTCTGGGTGTCTGTAATCCAAAGTTCACAGGGGGAGTTGGGAACCTTGCCATTGGAAGTCATCAGAGTCCATGCCACAGTCTTTGTCAACATTGGTCAGACAGTGACCAGCAAGTTCATGTGGCAGAGAATGTCATTGGATGAGGTGCTGCTGTTGCGCCAGAGGGCCAGGTGCCAGGCCAGGTGTCCTGGGAGATGGTGATGGTCCACTGACTCTCACGGTCTTTTGCGTGGACGACCCACCTTCCTCCGGGGACCCTCAGAAGCAGGCCGTGACGATGTCTGTGATGCTCCGTCAGACGAATCCTCCTCCTCCTGATCCCTCCCTGTGGCTGGTGGTGATCTACGCCTGGTGGCACAGAGAGGGTTGCCCATGTTTTCGGCAATCCGACGGAGTACACGGGTCATGTCCGTTTGCACCGCCACAAGCTCAGCCAGTCTTGCCTCCATCCGTCCTTGGTGTTGCTGTTGACTGGCATATTGCTCAGCCTGCAGGTTCTTAATCTCATTGAGGGCCTCCACGGCCTGGCTGATGCCCCTGGTGTCACGCCGGTATGTGTCCAGGATGTTGCGGACATGTGACATAACCGGTTCCTCAGCTGTCTGGTCAGGTTCGCGCCTCCGCCGTCCTCCACTCCCACCACCCCTGCCCACTTGAGCCTGGCCTGCCATTGTGGGCACATTGGATCTCCGGGACCCCTGAGGGATGGCATTTGCGGGGTCGCCTGCCTCCTCTTGGGTGCCCGGGGTACCTTGTCCCTCCTGGTCAGACTGGCTGCGTTGTGTGCGAGCAGGGCTCCTGTGTGTATCCTGGGATGTGGCAGGAATGGAGGTGGTGGTTGGCACAGTTGTACCTGACGCAGGTGCTGCAGGTGCTTGGGCACCAGAGGGGCCAGGTTGGTCGGGGTCATCCACGGTGTGGTGAGAGTCGTCGCTGCCGGTGGGATCACCGTCATGCCGAGCCTGGTCCTGTGATTCTTCCCCCCAGTGTTGGGGGGAGATTTACGACGTTGCCCTGTGTGTGAGAGAGAGACAATGTTAATGGTGTTTCATGCGACATCCATGTTTCATACATACTCAAGTTGGCACAGTTCCTCTGGGTAGTTGGATATGTCTAGCATTCCTCTCACAGTGCACTTGTGGATGGGTATGTTGCGGGGGACAGATTGGTATGTACTCCTGGTTATTTGGCCTGTCTCATGAGTGTTGGGATGCTTATTTGGCTATGGATTGGTCTTGTTTTGTCACATATCCATTGTGGGAGTGCCAATTTGCGTTGCCTGCCCCGGGGGTGTGTGCTTGTGTAAGGGGGGGTGTGTGACCGGGCATGCTGTTGGGTGTGGTGTGATTTGTCATTGGGTCTACCAGGTGATGTGTCTATCCCCTCATGGTGCATGCTGGCATGACAGTGAATGTGAATTCCTGTGGTAGGTAGGTGGCATGTGGAGTTGGTGTTTGAGTGTACAGTGGTCACAGGATTGCCTTGTGCTATCTACAGCGGGGCCAAGTGTCATCTACCTTGTCTGTACTTGGCAAGTCCCTGTGCATTGTGCATGGTGCATGGGTATGTCCCTTGGCCACAGCTTTCAACACTTGTCCTATGTGTGACACACTCTTTGTTGTTGCATCATTTTTGAACGCAGTGAGCAGTGTAGCGAGCGTGCTTAGCAAGCGATGCAGAACCGGCTGACGTGTTGCACTGTACGTGGGCAAATGGTGCTTTTTCATATCTATTGGAGAATGCAGGTAGGAAACTTATGCATTTGTGACTGGGTTCTAACAAACACAGTGAGTGGGTATACTGGGTGTAAGGTTAGGTTTGTGCCTGCAGCAAGGATCTTCTCGTGCACAGTTTGACACATAGCCCAGTGATTTCCTAACAAAAACGGGGTGTTTCACGCACTGCCAGACCTTGTCAACATGCACACAGTCCACCTGCTGACGAGCGGACATGCCCACACCACCCAAGGGTGATTTAGTCTCCCTCTGTCTCCCTCTCTCCCTCCCTCTGTCACCCGCCTCCCTCTGTCTGCCTCCCTCTGTCGGCCTCTGTCACCCTCTGTCTCCCTCCCTCTCTCTCCCTCTCCCTCTGTCTGTCTGTCACCCTCTGTCACCTCAGCCCAGCTTCCTGGGCACACACACTTTGCAGGTCTTTCACAGGCCATTGGCTTGTTCATGTGGATTTGTTTGGAATCTCCTGGCCCCCATTGGGCAGAGTGTCTGAGTCTGCGCTGCTGCGGCAGTGTATGCTGACACTCTTTCACAGTGATGCGTCTTCATTAGCTGCTGTTATGTGCAAATTGGCCCTTCATACCCATGTCATCCTGCGACGCGGCCACCATTTGCAGGCGACACAGTACAGTGTCGGGACACACTGATTGTATAGCTCTGCCCTAGGCCATATGGGTTGAGGGCATTGGTGTCTGCTTCTGAGTTGCACAATGTTTTTTTGGTGGCCCACCCTCCCGGCATCATGGACATCCTGTCTTGTGTTGGTGTTTTGTGTGGCCTGTGACTTGGCATGGCCTTGCTTGGTGCATGGGGCATGTAGCCGCTAGTGGCATGTGCGTGTTTTTGGAGTGTGGTTGTGTCCGGTGATGGCTTTGGGGTAGTTGCATGCATAATTGGGAGTTGGGTTGTTGATGTGGTTCCCCCCATGTGAGGTGGGTTGTTTGTGTACTCACCAGGCTCGGCGACTCCTTCTACTCCGTGTACTCCCACCGGCGGCAGCGTGCGCATCACCTTCTCCTCCCAGGGATGGTAGTGTACCGGTCTGCGGGGCGGGCCACCTCCAGTGATGTTCCCCTGGTTGTGTTCATCAGACATTTTGCGGTGGACCTTCCTCCGCAGATCGTACCACCTGGCTTGGCATTCATGCCTGGTCCTTCTGATGGCCGCAACAGCATTCACCCTGTCAACGATCCTCTGCCACATGGCTGATTTTTCGGCTATGCTGGTCTGCCTGACCAATGTTCCAAAGAGCTGTGGCTCGACTCTGATGATTTCGTTGACAAGGATCTCCAGCTCCGCTGTTGTGAACTTTGGATTCTTGTCTGTGGGCATGGTGTGGGGTGTGGGTGTGGATGGTTGTGGGTGTGTGTGTGTGGTTGTGAAGGTGTGTGTGTGAATGTGATGAGGGGGTGTTTGTGAAGGTGGTTGTGTGAAGGTGTGCAAGTATAAGGTGTAGTGAAGGTTCAAGTATGGTGCTGTGGGTTGTCTGTGGGGTCTGGCAGCAGTGGGTCTGTTGCAAAGGCTCATGGTTTGTGTGTGTGGGCCCTTTTTATTGGTCCATTTGTGGGTGTGGCTCTGTTTGAACTTTGGGTGGGTGTGTTATAAGGAGTGGTTGTGTTTTGGGCCTCTGTTTACCGGTTTGGCTGTTGCAGGTCAATATAGTGGATGTATTTGGGCTTGTTGGACGTGTTTAGTGGTGTTGTGCGATTCGAATTGACTCTCCTTGTGGTGTTTTGCAGTGTCCTGGTTCTGTACGTGTGTTTTTCGCGTCTGTACGGTGCGTACATCGGCCATGTTGTTGTACAGTGCTCACATTTGCTATGGCTTGGTACGACTCGTACATGCGCAATGCTGGGTGAGGGTGCTGGTGTAGGGGTGCGTACAGGCACGGGCAGGGTGTAGGGGCCTGGGGGTACATGCTGTACATACGGAAACCGAGGGTACGGCGCGTACATAAGGGGGGGCTGGGGGTGCGGCACGTACATACAGGGTGCTGGGGGTACGGTGTGTGCCCCCACCCCCGTATGGACGGTGTGTACCCCCAGCCCCCATATGTAAGCACCGTCCCCAGCACATACCACCAGCCCCCTGTATGTATGCGCCGTACCCCCAGCCCCACCCCCTCGTATGTACGCGCCGTACCCCCAGCCCCCCGTATGTACGCGCCGTACCCCCAGCCCCCCCTATGGACGGTACGTAACCCCACCCCGTAGGTATGGAGCATACCCCCGCCCCCGTAGGTACGGTGCGGACCCCCACCCCCCGTAGGTCTGGAGCGTACCCCCAGCCCCCCGTATGTACGCGCCATACCCCCAGCCCCCCCTATGGATGGTACGTACCCCCACCCCATAGGTATGGAGCGTACCCCCGCCCCCATAGGTACGGTGCTGACCCCCACCCCATAGGTCTGGAGAGTACCCCCAGCCTCCCCCCGTATGTACACGCCGTACCCCCAGCCCCCATATGGATGGTGCGTACCCCCACCCCGTAGGTATAGAGCGTACCCCCACCCCCGTAGGTACAGTGCGGACCCCCAGTGCTATGGGGGTGGGGGTACGCTCCGTACCTATGGGGTGGGGGTACACTTCGTACCTACATGGGGTGGGGGTACGCTCCGTACCTATGCGGTGGGGGTACGCTATGTGCCTACGGGGGTGGGGTGGGGGTACGGCGCATACATGGGGGGCTGGGGGTACAGCGCGTACTGGGGGGGTGGGCTGGGGGGGTGTTCGGCGCGTATGCGGGCACATGTTTGGACGTCTCCTAGGTTGCTATGGGAGTTCGCTCCGTACGGTGTTTTTTCCATACGGTTGTGCATTCGGACGGACGGGACGGATCGTACTTGCGTGCTCGGACTTCAGTTTCCCGATTCGTACGTAAAACTGTCCGGGGACGTGTCGGACACTTTTTCCAACCCGAGGACGTGTCGGGGACTTTTCCCAATGCGATTCGTATGGATTTTTTCACAAACGAATCGTACTTGCCAGTTTGTACGGGACTTGTACGATTCGTGTGTAAAAAAATCCGGATACGATTGGTACGGGGAATTTTTTTAACGGATCGGAATCGACCCCTAAGGGTTTATTACTGTATTCTCTAAAGTCATGTTTTTCTAGTGAGGTTCTATAAAAACCATCTCTGAAACCTATTTTCCATTTTCACAGTAAAGCCGAGAGTCGCAATGACACCGAAACCTGAGACCATCGCACATACGTCGCGAACATGCAAAGCAAAAGCACTAGATAAATCACTATCTACATAACTCTATAAAAACATTTATCAGTCAATCAATATCTCTATAACAGTGTGCATTAATGATTCACTGGGTTATGTGAGTGGTGCATAAGTCTCTGAGTGGGTGTGTGAGTGGGTATATAAGTCTGTGTGTGGACATGTGAGTAGACTCATGAGTCTTTGAGTGAGTCTGTCAGTAGGTGGAAGAGTGTTTTAGGGGGTATGTGAGTGGGGGTATAAGTGTCTAAGGGGGTATGTGAATGGGTTTATAAGTAGCCGAGTGGGTCTGTGAGTGGGTGTATGAGTTTTTGACTAGGTCTGTCAGTGGGTCCCTTTCTATCTCGGCGTGGATGGCACTGTGCTAATCGTATGCTTAAAAAGTTTGATTGAAAGCAGACATTTGAGGTGAGCAAATTCAGGGTTGCTGGTATTGTAGGGTACTGTATTATATAGAACTGGACCCCCTGCAAATAGGATATTGGTTCATGGGGTAGGGCAAAAACTGTACTTAGAAATAAATCCCTCAGCAACCTATTTTGTTCATTCTGCACATCATCATTCATCAAAAGCCCCCCATTCATGGAAACAGAATAGGAACAAGAAAGCCACCTACCAAGAATGAATTCAGAAAGGGAGAAGCAAGAAAACAGGAGGCCACTGGGCAGAATCTCTTATACAGTGCCTCGGCGCGAGCCACTAACTGTAACCTACCCATATAGCCTAATCACTGGCTGCAAGACGGGCCGACAGGCAGAAGCCTTGAAGGCTCATTGACGCTGCCCCACCCTAACTTCTACCAGCGAGCTGTGCCCAGGACCTAGAGGTTTCTCCCTTGCACTCCCTCCCAAGCGAGAGGTCGCTACTCCACCTCCGAGTTGTTCACGAATCAGGTGAGAAAGATGACTGTAATCCCTAGTCCAAAGACAGCCTGCCAGCTCTCTGCATCCCACCTTAATTCCTTTCAGACAGTTAGTGCATTTACAATTTGCCTTTCTTTAGTCTTATATGAGCCATGTGTGGGTAATGACTCTAATCACATCAAAATCAAATGGCCCTAGGGTACCAGCAATGCACTGCTACTGTGCCACTACATAATTGTAAACAAGTGTTTTGCACAGAGCATTGGTTACAATTTGTCTTACTTATTTCTTGATATAGCTACTCCTGCTGATCCATCTTTGCAGGATATATCAGCTTGGCTGTGGCAGCAGAAGCTAGAGTCCATATGGGCAGAATACCAGTGGCTGGTGGCCCAGGAGGAGGAGGCAGCTGCCCAAGGCCTCAGCCAGCCGCCCGTGACTCTAGCCTTTCAGCAACAATGGTGGCACCGCAGTCAGCTGTCATCCACCTGTCGTACCACTACTGCTGACCCGCTCAATATCAGACCGCATTTTGCAATGCCGCATCCTACTGAGACTGGAGCGCATTGAAGTCAGGCAGGCACAAATGGAGGGGCACCTTAAGAAGATTCTGGCCCGCAGTGTCTAGTAGTACCCTCTTCTTTGCCCCTTTAAAAATATTATTTTGGTGCGTGGGACTTGTTTTGGGTACATAGGAGTGGAATGATGGGATTTGGAATCAGGACTTTTGGTTTGGACTTTAGTTTTTTGTTGTTGGATATTTTGGACATTGGTTTGGGATGGGGAGATTTTTGGGGGGAGAGGGGTGGGTGAGTTGTGGGTGGAAGGGGTGGGTTTTATATTGTTAAAAAAGGAAAACAAATATTTATTTTATGCCATTTTTGCCACAAATCATTTTGGGGTTTTTTACTTTGCACTGCTGCCTTTTAGAGTAGACTGTTTTTAAAATCTGCTTAGTGTATAACAATTAGTTATGCGCTACCCTGGGCCTTGTCCTACTACTCCCCTAGTCTCTGCAGTCTGAATCTATATTGAAGACTTAGGAGGAAGTTGCCATTGCCTATATAGTCTACAACAATGCTCCATAGTTCTCTAACCTAAATAGATGAAGTGAGGGCTGCATGGTTTCCCAAGGTACCATCTTATGGCGGTGGTAGTAGTAGCAGGCTAACACACTAACAGTGAAGGAATCAGAACAGAAGCGAGGTTCCACTTCTTCCTAGGTGAACTCCAACTGTAGGATTAATTGGAAGGATTATTAATCACAGGCAACTAAATTGAAATACAAAAACTGATTTTGTGGGTTTTATATTATATCATAGCTTTACAAAGAATTGAGACCAGACTACTACACAATTAAGATCAGTAGAATACCTCATAATGAAAATATATATAAAAAAATAGCAATAGTAACTTCTTCTGAGCAATCGCAAAATAGTATTTTAATTAAAACTAAAGTTACGAAATCCTCGAGTCGGGTGAAGTGGACTCAAAGTCTAGAGTGGACAAGGTTAAGCATTTAAGCAACACAATGCCTGAAGGATGATGCTCATGAATTGTGTTCTTCTACATTTAAAATATTGATCACTTTTTTAATTCATGGGTGGGTAAATGGGGCCAGTGTGGGCTAATATTTAGATAACAAAACTGACGATCCTGCACTGAGTTGGTGTTGCTTTCACCACATCCGCCCTACCAAGAGGGTTATGGGTTTGATGAATGGATGGGAAAGGGGATTTGGGGAAAGGTGTGACAAACACAAACCCTACACAAAGATAATATTCATCTGGGTGATGAGCAGCCAACCATCATTAATCTGTTGTGGAAGGAACTGAAGGAACGGGTATGACACAGTTAAGTTAAACGCATTACAAACAGTCCATCAGCATCAGAGACCCAAGTTATTATATTATTATATATATATAAAATTCTGTCATCTAGGTTTGAAAAATAGTAAATACGAATTATGAAGGACTGAAGTGAACACACAGAGTTCCCAAAAATGATTCTTTAAAGGAAAATGATACTGTATTGCCAAATTGGGTGGTGCATCTCCATTGTTCTTGGATTGTCTGTCAATCCTAGGTGCCTGGCTAAAGCAGTCCGGTAAGATAAGCATGAGTGTTATGGTGCGTTTGACTTTTGGGCAGGAGAAGAGAAGGCCTGCGGATTGTAAAACAGAAACAATACTGTATAGTCAAGGAGAAGGACAGAAGGTAAGCTTCATGAGGATTCTACCAAGAAGACTCAGAGGCAGAACAAGAACACAGTCCTTTGCAATCATTCATTTTATAACTCATGTGCGATCAATTAAGTGAGAGCAATTACAGCAACCAACAATCACAGACAAGTGGCAGTATATACCAGGCTGATCAAACGCTCAACTGCCATGATCATCATCATAACATTTAGCCCAGTGAGTGCATAATGTGATGATGTGACATCATCATATATCTGTCTCCAGTTAACAACCACACAGTTTCAAATTTGAGCCAGCCAGTACACACACTCAGCAGCATTGCATTTCCCAAATCAAGTAATCAGCACACCTCTCACCAGTCCAGAGTTGAGTAGGCCTCTTAGAGTCATCACCAAGTTGATAACTTCCCTCATCAGTTGTTGAGGTAGTCCCATCCTGAGTCCTTGCATCATCCTACTGACTCAGAGTAACAAATATGTCCAACTCCGTTCTGGCTCCAGACCCAAATGAGAGGGATCGACCAGTAGTGAAATTCTGTTGAAGAACAACAAGAGAAACATTGAGTCATTTTTTGTGTAGATTGGTGTTTGTTAGCTAAATGGATTGGTCGGGTCTATAAGGAGTGTGAACCAGAAAGAAAGTGTGGACCCAAAAAACAAATCTCACTAAGTATCAAGGAGTAAGAAACAAATTACCTTTAGGAAACAAAAAATGATCACTCATTAGGCCACCAACATTGGAAATCATCACAAACACAATCAAGCTTACAAATTATAGTTGAACACCCATCCTCACTGTCTGCCATCACATGAATCATCTGAACACTCATAATCACTCATTTGATGTTATTAGTTTATACACGTGCATACGCAAAGATTTTGGACTACGGGCAGTCAGACATTATTTAGATCAAGTTAGAGCAGATCATTTTGAATGGAATCACATGAGATTGGATTTTGAATGGAATCACATGATATTGGATTTTGAATGGAATCACATGATATTGGAGATGATTGAGATTATATTGTCAAGGAATTAATTTATCCACGAAAGATGTTGGTACCATCAGCTCCAAGGAACTACAATGGTTTCCCAGTTTGCTCCCTCTTATGCTGGTCTCTTTATGGGCTGGTAGGAGAGGGAGCATCCCTGGGGCAAAAGTGCCTCCCCTAGACTGAACACATAGACTTTTGGGGAAGGTACATCGATGACATCATTTGCCTCTGGACAGGATCCACTGAGGCACTTCATGAATATTTTTAATTCTTGAATGACAACCCATGTAATGTAAAACGAACATTAAACTGTCATAAAGAGAAAATTGATTTCTTGGACTTACATTTTTATGTGAGGGGTGGTGTAATCAATAGCACAATGTTTTGCAAAGAAACAACATCCAACAGTATTCTCCATGCTACAAGTACACATGCGAAATGATCCATGTTAGGTGAAATTGTACCAAGAATGTTTTCTTTATTAACAATATGGTGGAAACCAAAAAACGCTTTGTGAACAGAGGGTATGAGGTGGAAGTTCTGGCATTGGCTGAGAAAAAAACTCTCTGCATTAAGAGAGTCCACATTGTAAACTAAGACCACTAACAAAAAGAATAGCAAGCAAAAGAGACTACGCAGACCAGCTTTTATTACCACATATTCTACACACAGTGAGAAGATTTATAGTTTCTATCGCAGACATTGGCATCTCCTTCTTGACATTCCTGCGTTACGCAATGAGATTGATGGTAATCCCAGGGTGGTATACAGAAGGGTTCACACATTAAGGAATGCATTATGTCCTAGTTATGTATCATCCACACACAGCTTAAACATATTTTTACATCCGAAACCATTTGGTTTTTATACTTGCAATGACTGTTGTGTGCATCGGTACAGGAAAAATAATCAAAAGGATTTCAAATTCAATACGAGTCAGGTTCACGTCATAAGACACTTCACTAATTGCAACACACAATTTGTAATTTATGTAATAGGCTGCAGTTGTGATATGATTTATGTAGGTAGCACTGTACGCAGCCTGAAGATGCAGATACAAGAACACTGTAGGACCTTGCGAAATGGAGACAGCAGATATCCTATGACTGAGCACTATAGAGTTGCTCATCCTAATGACTCTGGTTTTTGGCTCTTTGGCATTGACCACATAACAGAAAATGTGCAAGGTGGCAATAGAGATTTACTCTTGAGACACACTGATGCCAAATAGATTTGGCTTCTAAGACCACGCAACAGGGACACAATACTGATAATGAGTTCCATCATTTTGTGGGCTGAAGTAGTAATTGCTGAAGGGATGCTTGACTGGAAGAATATATATTGTTACTATGAATCTGTGATATATTATGGATGGCATTGATTGTTTGAAGTAGCATCTGATGATGGAAGGATGTATAAAACAGTTTGTCAACATAAGCTCCTAACTATTTTTTAGATAGATTGTATTATTGACCATGGTGAGTATAGCTTAACTCAGCAACAGAGGTTATTTATGACCTTTGAAACCGATTGGGCTACAGGCCATGACGAGAACTTGCTGGTTATGATTTAGTCTGATTTTCCCTGTGGTCAACTTTTCTGTACGTGCATTTATGATTGATTGAATATGGTATTGATTGCGTAAGTAACATCTGATCATGGAAGGATGCATGGATTTGTTCATTACTATAGGTTGCTCATGACTTTTAAAATAATTTACATTAGTGACCATGGTGTGAACTTCCATTTGGAATACATTGGCCTATATGGTCACTATGTTTCTTCCTTCACTTTAATAAGGATACTTTGGGAAATCCCCAAACACTTTGCCCGAATCACTTTGATTGGAATTGCTGGTTTCAATACGTTAGATATAAAAAAAAAAGATTTTGTGTCAATAAGTTGAGAATCGTTATTGATGTACATATTGTTGAGGGCAAGTGCAGGAGGCCGATGGGATAATCTTCCATCTCCAAAATGGCAGTTGCGCAAAGTATAGTTTTCCCTTAACCATGGATCAGAAATGGTCAATGTCGAACCTTGGGTGGAAATCGTTGTCATTATGGACCAGGTTATAGTGAATGCAGATATCCATGGTCTAAGGACCTTTAAAAGGCGGTTGATGACTAGCGACCCTGATTAAATGACGTGAAGCTACAGGAGAGTCGCGATACGGATCCCGTTAAGTTCGGCCCTTTTGAATTTTCTTGCACATATTCATAGGAGGTTAGCTCGGTATACCCCATGGACCAGGCATTATCAAGGTCGAGGTTTGGACCTTTATGGGATCCAGCCTCTTGTAGCAGAGGGCTTAGCAATTGCGTTTTCAAAAAATAAATGGGTATGGATAAGGGTCCTGGGATCGGGCAGTGGTTGCGGATTAGGGCTCACAAATTATGTGTGCTATGAAACCAAATATATAATTATTGCAAGCGATTTTAAGAACTTTTAAGGCACAAACTGATGATGATTGTTTTATGTATAGTATCACTACCACTTTAAATCACTTACCGGATCACTTGCTTCATGCACCTAAACCTTTCCCCATTCTCCCCTTTTTTCAGGTATCTGTAAGAGCATACCAGTGCCCCCTTGTTTGAATTGAATCTTACTTGTTGGGCCTATATGAGTTGGCACAAAAGATCCTGGAAAATTCAGGCAGATATGCTTGCGGTGTGTCGGGAGTCACAAAAAGTTGCTGCTCCGTTATCTTGGGATGAGCAAGCATTATTGTGTTTAAAAAAAAAGAAAAACCTCCTACACTCCCAGGGTCATTTCTACCAATATCCCTTATAAACTGCTATTGTAAAATCTACGCAAAAATGTTAGCGACATGTCTATCGCAGGTTATTAAGGCCCTGGTTTCAGTTCAACAGCACGGGTTTATACCAGGTAGAGACACGGTCAATCATATAAGCAGAGTAACAACATTGCTAGATATCGCCAATACACGTAAAACGTCATGTTGGGTGATATTATTAGACGCGGAAAAAGCGTTTGACCGTGTCTCATGGGAATTTTTATGGGCTACACTTAGGTGGCATGGTGTTGGTGCAGGGTTTATTCGGGCAATTAGGACAATGTACAGATCCCCAAAGGCACGAATATGTACATTAGGGTTAGAATCAAATCCGTTAATTATATCAAGAGATACCCACCACGGATGCCCCTGCTCCCCCCTGTTATTTGCGATATATATCAACCCGTTCCTAAACCTATTAGAGCATAGATTAAACGAACAACTACTAGGCCCTAGGTTGGAGCGGGTTGATATATTTGCTTATGCAGATGATATTGCAATAGTTTCACCGGACCCTGCAATTACATTGGAGCAGAGGGAACAATTGGCAGCAACATTTGGGAGGAGTGCAGGTTATAAATTCCATTTAGCCAAGACACAGATAATCTGTACTGAACAAACACAATTTAGGGACCAGAGAGTTCTAAAGGAGGCCTTATATTTGGGTATACGCTTGAATGCTTGTCTAGACATGATGGTTAAAATCAATTGAGAACCTCTTCTTAGCAAGATCAAAAGAGATTTGGATAGGATGGAAAATTTACACTTGTCGCTGCTGGGAAGATGCAATGTCCTCAAAATGAATGTGCTCCCAAAGGTCCTCTATTTTTTTAGGGCAGTACCACTTGAAATTACTAGAAAACAAATGCAGAGACTACAATCTATCTGCAACAGTTTTCTATGGGCACAGGGGAAGCCCCGGCGAACACTAAAATTTATGACCCTGCCACGGGATAGAGGGGGATGGGCAGTACCAATCTTTCAATTTTATTATTGGGCTTGTTTATTACAGCACATTGGAATTCTATTGGTGGGAACTAATGGTGAAATTCTAGGGGGTGTGCCTCATATATATCAGCTACTATTAGGTGCAAGGACAGAAATAACCTTTTTTAAATTCTAGAGCCAAGTTACTACAATAAGACTCGTTTCAAGGTGCTCCAGGCAGCTTTTAAGGCCAAATAAAGAGACAGCTAAATATTGGTAAAATAAATTACTACACACCCACGGATGCAGCAGCATTACTTCCTTCTATTTTTTTAGATGGTATCATGAATAGATGAAGAAGCAAAGGTATTACAACCTTGGGCCTGCTGGTAGACAGTAGTGGTGTTAAAACATATGCTTCATTGATGATTAAATATGACCTTCCAAAATCGGATTTTTTCAAATACCTGCAGATCCGGGACTTCCTGTGCAGAAGGAGGGATATCTTATGTTTAGCTGAGAAAAATAATCTTTTAGAAATTGTGATGGCTCGGGGTAAAATTGGGAACATATATCAGGCACTTATCGATCTACAAAAAGATGATGTTGAGGCACAGAATGATAAATGGAAATTGAGAGTGTTGGCAGAAGGGAATATTTTACAACAATCCATCTACCTAGCCGAAAAACTTTTAATATCCTCAAATTTGAAAACGCAACCATGTTTAATTTATATTATACACCGGCTAAAATTTCATGGTGGGGTGGTGTAAACGAGGACAAATGCACTCGATGTGGGGGGGACAGGCAGATATAGTTCACATGTTTGCTACATGTCCAGATTTGAAATCATTGATAGATAGGATGCAGACATTTTTAACTGAAGTAACAGGGGAACATATTGGGATAACCCCATTAGTTATGTTATTGGGGGTTATAGAGTAGGAAACGCCCACACATGGAATGTATATATATAGATACTTAATATATATTGCAGTTGCAGTAACAAGGTTGTGTATAGCCTCATTGTGGCGCCAGAAAGAGCCACCTACATTTGAGATGTGGAGAGGCAGACTATTTGCTATTTGTAAACTCGAGACTAGTTTATACGCCATTAAAAGCCCACGGAAATGCAAACTTGGTGGGGAGATCTGGGGGGCTCTAACGGAATTTCTGTCACTGGTAACATAAGATCTTAGTTAAGCCCTGTCCGTCCGGTAAAGATCCTATCCTCTCTTTCTAATTCGTAAATAGCTGTTTTTATAGTTTTATGGGAAGTGTGCCGGATAATTAGTATGTGCAGATGGAATCTGGATGTAAATAATGCACAGGAGGTCGGGCCTCCCGGAGGGGACATCAAACAGATATATATTTGGGTTATAACACTGTATCCAGTAGTATTTTGTTTTATTATGTTATATAGAGCATTATGTACATCTCTCCCGCACTGCTTTTTTTTCTTTGGTTTTATATGGTTTTATATGCCTTCATTTCCTGTCGGGCTGAACATACCGTGTGTTTCTTTTTTTTTTTGCCTTGTCTTTTTCCTTGTAATGGTTTACTGGCTTAATTAAAAAAAAAAATATCCTGGACAATTGAGGAATGAGAAATCATACGTCATTGGACACATAAATACTAACATTAACAGAATAATTATTTACCATCATAAAATAAAGATTATAAAAGGTATGTTCCCCATATATATATAAGAGATGGGGCAATTGGAAAATATGTTTGGTTTTTGCAGCATGGTGTCGTAAAGTGGTGGGTCCACTAAGCGGATAAAATTGATGGAAATAGTGATGAGTGAAAGATTTTAAATACTAAAAGATTGTAATATTCATGAGCCCCTCGATTGACATATACACATAATGATCACATAGATTGACACAGTGGACTCATAGGGGCCTCCGAATTTAATGGGCCATTCGAGGTATCTATATCTTGTACAAACAAACCACTGGTTTTCATACAATTGCCCACATAACAAGGCATGATAGTTTAAACATGTTTATTAGGCATATTTATCTTAAACATTGACACAATGAGTACGAAATGTGGGGAATACGCATTATTATATGTAGATGAAAGATCTGAAGTGCCTTTTCTCTCTCTTTGTAAAAGATGAAATTGTGTAGACTCTCCCATGGGTGAGATAGGGTCTGAAGGAGATTTTTATATGTTTGATGTTGTTTATCAGTTATGATTGTAATGTGCCAATGCAATATTGTGTATTGTTTTTCTTAAGATTTATTAGTGATGATAGTTCATTCTGTTTGTGTCTATTAGTTATTATTATATATTGTATGTATATGCATGTATGTTTATATTTGCCTTGTATATGTTGTCCACAATACTGATGAAGTTCAGTGTATACTGTGTGAAACGTGTTGGCTGTATGCTCTGGTTGCTGGACCATATATATATTTTTTTGAAGTGAATGGAAATAAAAAGGACTTTTTTTCTAAAGAATATACTTGAAGACCTATTGAATACTCTTCTGGGTACACCGCTCCGTCTCTTTTGAATCTTACTCTGCCATGCAGTAATATCACACAATGGATGATATTGGAGTGTAAGTGCACCAACCTATCATCATTTTTTGGAACTAAGTGTTAAGTGCGGTTTACATATCTGCCGTTGGTGTTTGATTTCTGTACTCACTATCACTCATTGGTGCATTACTTATCTGTTCCAATTCAAGGACAGTGGTACATTGCAGTTGCTGTTGGATTCACGCAACTTACATTGGCCAGTCTTGTAAATCAAATATTCTGGGGCAGTCCTGCTATGGGATGAAAAAAGGCTAGGCAAGGGATGGAGGCTGGCATTGGCTCTCCATTGCTTTTGAAGAGAATGGGGGTAGGCTTCTTCACTGGTCAAACTCCAGTCTGTCTATACATGAGTTTAAAACGGTAGAGCTGCATCAGTCAGTCAGACACAAACAAACAAAATAATATATATGTTCCCCTAGCTATTTTTTTTTGTCAAAGCAATTCAGCGATAGAAAGTTCTATGGTGGCCCAGGCCTACTAAGTAGTCAGGGAAGTAAAGTTCATCCTCAAACTCAGGTGTTTTTTCCAGAAGTTGGTCAGCTAATACACTAACATGGCCTAAGTCTGACCAATCACCCTCACCCGGCTCCTGTCGTACTTCAGGTATGGTGTAATTCAATGGTATATAGTGCTGATTCATTTTGATCATAGTTAATCTCTTGATGTTATGGGTTCAAGAGACTGGTCCTTCTCACTGTGACAACTGCACCAGCTGCACTGAAAACATGCTCAGCAGATACTGTGGCTACCGGACAAGCCAGATATTTTTTTACCAGCCTTCTGAGCTTTGGCCATTGGAGCATCTTTACATAGAACAAAATGGTGCCATTCGGCTGTTTGAAGGTGCACAGTAGGATCACAGGGGGCTCTCTACCTTGATGAAAGTGACAACAGGAGAGGCACACCCCGAACACACCATGCAGCAATTAGTGCAGTAGAACTAGGTTACTTCTACGAAAGGATTTAAATTGAGAGGTAGGTCCGCTCTATCTATCTCATCTATGGGCACTCTGCACCACCTTTTTGTTGTATAGGGACAAATAGACATAGCCCTGATGAATGCCTTACATCTTTATGCTAACAATAGGCAGAAACATGTTGGCATGAATTGTATCTCCATGCAGTGATGCATATATGTCTTTATACCAATATATGCTTCCTGTTTTTACATTTTTTTTTAATAAACCTAGGATACCACCTTAATAAAGGACACTTTTGTGGTTTATCTTAAGATTTTTTAATCAAACTGAATTATAGCATTATCCAGAAAAGATAAGAAATATCTAAGAATTCCCACAGGTCAGCCCCTGCCTGAGGTTGAGTCCGTCCAGGTAGTACCATCTTACCAGGGTTGGACAAGGTGGCAAATTATGACCCTTCCTGCAAAGAAGCGCTGTTCCTGTGTTGTTGCTGTCTGGCCACTTCGCCACGCCTCGCGGCCCCCGCTTCGCGGGTGCCGCTCGTAGGCTTAGACTCTCTCTGGGGAGCATCCTTTCTGCCTCCCTTCACGTGCTTTGAGCACCAACGCGCCCCTTGCAAGCTGTCATCTGGTTAACAGGGGTAGAGGCGGGACTGCGAGGACCAGCATTCCTAGCGGCGTGGATCGGCCGCAGCTGGTCCTCTTCCCGCCCCCTCCTCCTCCTCTTTAAAATCTGTGTGGAGTGAGTGAGCCTTGGGACCCTTCCTGCAAAGAAGCGCTGTTCCTGTGTTGTTGCTGTCTGGCCACTTCGCCACGCCTCGCGGCCCCCGCTTCGCCGGAGCCGCTCGTAGGCTTAGACTCTCTCTGGGGAACATCCTTTCTGCCTCCCTTCACGTGCTTTGAGCACCAACGCGCCCCTTGCAAGCTGTCATCTGGTTAACAGGGGTAGAGGCGGGACTGCGAGGACCAGCATTCCTAGCGGCGTGGATCGGCCGCAGCTGGTCCTCTTCCCGCCCCCTCCTCCTCCTCTTTAAAATGTGTGTGGAGTGAGTGAGCCTTGGGACCCTTCCTGCAAAGAAGCGCTGTTCCTGTGTTGTTGCTGTCTGGCCACTTCGCCACGCCTCGCGGCCCCCGCTTCGCGGGAGCCGCTCGTAGGCTTAGACTCTCTCTGGGGAACATCCTTTCTGCCTCCCTTCACGTGCTTTGAGCACCAACGCGCCCCTTGCAAGCTGTCATCTGGTTAACAGGGGTAGAGGCGGGACTGCGAGGACCAGCATTCCTAGCGGCGTGGATCGGCCGCAGCTGGTCCTCTTCCCGCCCCCTCCTCCTCCTCTTTAAAATCTGTGTGGAGTGAGTGAGCCTTGGGACCCTTCCTGCAAAGAAGCGCTGTTCCTGTGTTGTTGCTGTCTGGCCACTTCGCCACGCCTCGCGGCCCCCGCTTCGCGGGAGCCGCTCGTAGGCTTAGACTCTCTCTAGGGAACATCCTTTCTGCCTCCCTTCACGTGCTTTGAGCACCAACGCGCCCCTTGCAAGCTGTCATCTGGTTAACAGGGGTAGAGGCGGGACTGCGAGGACCAGCATTCCTAGCGGCGTGGATCGGCCGCAGCTGGTCCTCTTCCCGCCCCCTCCTCCTCCTCTTTAAAATATGTGTGGAGTGAGTGAGCCTTGGGACCCTTCCTGCAAAGAAGCGCTGTTCCTGTGTTGTTGCTGTCTGGCCACTTCGCCACGCCTCGCGGCCCCCGCTTCGCGGGCGCCGCTCGTAGGCTTAGACTCTCTCTGGGGAACATCCTTTCTGCCTCCCTTCACGTGCTTTGAGCACCAACGCGCCCCTTGCAAGCTGTCATCTGGTTAACAGGGGTAGAGGCGGGACTGCGAGGACCAGCATTCCTAGCGGCGTGGATCGGCCGCAGCTGGTCCTCTTCCCGCCCCCTCCTCCTCCTCTTTAAAATCTGTGTGGAGTGAGTGAGCCTTGGGACCCTTCCTGCAAAGAAGCGCTGTTCCTGTGTTGTTGCTGTCTGGCCACTTCGCCACGCCTCGCAGCCCCCGCTTCGCGGGTGCAGCTTGTAGGCTTAGACTCTCTCTGGGGAACATCCTTTCTGCCTCCCTTCACGTGCTTTGAGCACCAACGCGCCCCTTGCAAGCTGTCATCTGGTTAACAGGGGTAGAGGCGGGACTGCGAGGACCAGCATTCCTAGCGGCGTGGATCGGCCGCAGCTGGTCCTCTTCCCGCCCCCTCCTCCTCCTCTTTAAAATCTGTGTGGAGTGAGTGAGCCTGGGGACCCTTCCTGCAAAGAAGCGCTGTTCCTGTGTTGTTGCTGTCTGGCCACTTCGCCACGCCTCGCGGCCCCCGCTTCGCGGGCGCCGCTCGTAGGCTTAGACTCTCTCTGGGGAAAATCCTTTCTGCCTCCCTTCACGTGCTTTGAGCACCAACGCGCCCCTTGCAAGCTGTCATCTGGTTAACAGGGGTAGAGGCGGGACTGCGAGGACCAGCATTCCTAGCGGCGTGGATCGGCCGCAGCTGGTCCTCTTCCCGCCCCCTCCTCCTCCTCTTTAAAATCTGTGTGGAGTGAGTGAGCCTTGGGACCCTTCCTGCAAAGAAGCGCTGTTCCTGTGTTGTTGCTGTCTGGCCACTTCGCCACGCCTCGCGGCCCCCGCTTCGCGGGAGCCGCTCGTAGGCTTAGACTCTCTCTGGGGAACATCCTTTCTGCCTCCCTTCACGTGCTTTGAGCACCAACGCGCCCCTTGCAAGCTGTCATCTGGTTAACAGGGGTAGAGGCGGGACTGCGAGGACCAGCATTCCTAGCGGCGTGGATCGGCCGCAGCTGGTCCTCTTCCCGCCCCTTCCTCTTCCTCTTGTTTTTCCTTCATAGCTTGTGTGGACAACGCGCACGCGGGACGCGCGCGGGGCAACGGCCGGGGCAAAGACCGGGCTAAGAGCGGGCCGTTTGAGGCCATTCGAGGACGGCAGAGGACGGCCCTGGCCCACCCCCCTTATTGCTCCTAACCTGCTCGTTATTGTAACATCGTGCTGAGACAGGTTAGCTTAAACTGAAGCTCCCTAGTTAGTAAGTCGAGTGACGACCCTGATCTCATCATAAGCACCATGAGTACTAGGATGACACGTAGCAAAGCCTCCAAAGGTGGTTCACAAATCTGTGGCCCTATGGACGACTTCATCACCCGCACAAATATAGCCATCGATGAAGAAATATCTAAACTTCAAACCCGGGTATCCCTAGAATTGGTAGCTGCACGTAGGCTGTCCGAGGTAATTGCCCTCTCGAAAAAATCATCCCTAGGACATATAGCCTCTGCTGTCACTCCAGCACGCCCTGCCCGCCCAAATAGTATTACCACCCAGGTTGATTTACACCAGCCCCCGATTACTTCCACCCTCACTCCGCCCTTAGAACAATCACGCATTACAGAAGAGCTAAGTTTCGCTGCACCTTCTCACGCCCAGACCCCCACCCTTAATCCCCTTTCCCAAGTATTCCCAACTACTTCCCGTGTTAGTGGTGCACAACCCAAAAGAAAACGCCAATCACGCTCAGCCTACTCTCGTATAAAGGCAAAGGTCGCAGTCTCCCGCCAGCTCACAATGACCAACATTCAGGCATGTAATGCTTTACCTGAGGGTTCCTCGAGCACACAGTCAGTATGCCAAAGTATGGGAGAGGGTCCAGCCAACACCACCCCAGTAGACGAGGGGGCGCAGGTACAAGACCAGGGAAGGAATGATAAGGAATTTATAGATCAAGTCTAGGAAACATTAAAAAAACTTCTCTCACCACTCGACTTAAGATTGTCTAGGATAGAAAACAATCTACTCGAGATGGAGAAGAGCATTATTGCTCTGGCCACTCTTGGCCTGAGAAGTCTCGAAAACCAGGGCGTGTCCTTATCTGACCCACTTTCGCCAGCCCCTGTTTTGCAAGCTGAGCAGCACCCCCCACCAGTACCTGTTGCTGTAAGGCCTGTTCCTAAGCCGAGGACTGTGGCTGTGGATCAAGTTTCCATAACCGCTAAACCTCAGGCTACCAAACCGCAGATTCCCACACGGAACTCTAAGCCTGGAAAAGTAAATCCAAACCTGGTAGCATCCGCCAGACCCCAGCCTGCCGAAACCCAGGGTCCTCGTCCAAAAGAAAATTTTAGAGGAGGCAATATAGACCTTCCACCAGAGGCCAATGACTATGTGGTCGTGTTGACAGGCGTCCCTGTGATTGGCACTGACCAACACGAAAACCACTGGTCATTGAAAAATAAAACTATGCACTGGCTTAACGTCAACAGACCGATTCCCAATGGCAAAAGAAGCCGAGTAATGATGGTCCGTAGAATACCCTGGGTGGGCCCAACCAAGAAATCTAAGCAAGGGGACTGTGTAGTTGTAACTTTTGAAGACCCACATACGGCGCACCATATCTGTTCCTGGCCAACTAGTGAAGATTCTTTAGTCATACCAAGGCCGCTATCCTATTTTTACCCCCCACGCCAATTGCATACCCAAGCGGATAACTGGTCCTTGGTGCAGCACCACCCATGGAACACCCATCCCATGAGGCAAAAGAATACTCTTTTACACTGGAATGGCCTTTCAACCTACAATAGATTTGGAGGCCTGGAGGAGGTCGATTGACTTTCTATGTTCCCAGCATGCCCACAACTAGAAAAAGCATTGTCTCCACATGTTATAGACATAATTGGAAATCCAACCAACGGCCCTCCAACTAGCCAAGCCGGGCTTCTGACTCTCTTGCCCCGGGCCATGGAACCGATCAAAATGGCCATTTTAGATTGCAAAAGAGTGGAAACGAGGCCAGACAGCCCCTGTTCGATCCCCCCTCCTCCAGTACAATCTAATCCAATGGAGATCGACCTGCCTGTTAGAGTTGCCTCCCCAGGCGATTCTTTACTGAGGGTCTTAAGCTGGAATGTGGCTGGCCTTGCACGTAACTTTGATAACCCGGAATGGAACACCTTCCTGGCACCCTATGACATTTGCTTGCTACAGGAAACATGGTGCCAGGAACCTAGACATAGAGTGGGGTTTTTGACCTTCTATGTTCCGGCTGTATGTCACCAAGGTTCTAAAGGACGCCCATCCGGTGGTCTTCTCATCTGGATCAACATAGCACTAGACCTCAGTGTTTCTCAAAGGACCACCGAAACACCTGACCTTCAATGGCTAACAGTGCACTACAAAGGGGGAAGTAAACTAGAACTATTTAATCTCTACTTAAGGGGCAATAGGAACGGAGGATCTCTAAACTCTTTAGGCTTAAGTAACTACCTGTCTGCCTGTGACGCCGACTCTCTCGTCCTGCTGGCAGGCGATTTTAATTGCTGTTTTGAGCCTTTAGCCAAAGAAGATATTCTGGATACCAACGAGGAGGATAACAGGAGGGGCATCCCTATTTTGAACCTCGAACCGATCCCTAAATGGACACAAAAGGCGATCGATATAAATGCTCTTTGCATGGAGCATAACTTGAGAGCAACGAATGGGCGTTCTAAATCAGATCCCATGGGTGCCCATACATACAATAGGACGGGCCACTCATCCAGAATTGACTTTGTTATGCTCAACTATAACCTCTGGCCATATCATCAAGACATGGAGGTTATAGAGACCTGTGACAGCGACCACAACCCTCTCGCTTTAACCATTTCTGTCCCCTGGCAAACTGGGTCTCAAGAAACCACTAATCAGTTATGGAAAGCTTCACATGAGATTCTTCCCTCAAACTGTGGCAGACGTCTTAAATGGGCAAGAGTCTCAGCGGATGAGGCTAGGATGTCACAAGCTGAAACCATCTTACTAGAGGCTGAATCTAGGCTTGATAGCACGAATAGGGATAGCAAGATGTTTTTATCGTTATTTACGGAGACTGTAACGGCACTAAGTGGGCTGTTCATCATTCCCAAACCCAGCTCCAGAACTGCTTCAAAGGGGGCCCTGAGAACAAGTGAAAAGTGGTTCACAGCCAAGTGTCGACTTGCTAAGGGTGATCTTGTTGCTGCAGTAAAAGGAAAAGACCAAGCTACCATCAGGTCTGCAAGGAAACTTTATAGGAAAACTGTGACTGAGGCCAAGCGGACATATGATTTCAACTTTTGGCGTGACCTAACGGAGGCGAGCACAAGGAAAGATGCTAAGGGGTTCTGGGACTTGCTAAGATCAAGAGACAAGCCCATTGATCAACAACTGACTTGTAATATCCCTGGTGTTGCCTGGTTTGCCCACTTTTCGAAATTGTATTCGGCTCAGACAGGGCCTCCGCAACCAGACCCGCTCCCAAGGCTCAGTTCCACAGATCTCCCACCAAATGAAGTCCTATTTACCACCTTGGAAGTAGAGAAGGCAATCAGGTGTATTGTTTCTAACAAAGCGGCAGGACCTGATGGGATCCCGGGCGACTTGATAAAAAATAATCCCCCATTTTGGAGCAGATTAATTGCTGCTCTTCTTAATGAGGTTATGTTGGGGGGGTCTTTCCCTGACTCTTGGAGGGGCGCTGAAGTAGTCCCCATTTTCAAGAAGGGTAGCAGGGAAGACCCAGCCAATTACCGCCCCATCAGTTTGCTGGATTCGACGCAAAAGGTAGCGGGGAAAGTGGTATTGGGCAGGATTCTGGAGTGGGTGGATGAAAATCAGATATTGTCTGATTTCCAAGCGGGTTTTAGATCAGGGACAGGCACCCTCGAGCAGACATTCCGCCTTTTAATGCTCTATTGGAAGGTAGTGGTGCTAGGAGGGGGCAGCTTATACTTAGTCTTCATAGACTTAAAAACAGCCTTCGACCTGGTTCCAAGAGCATTATTGTGGAAGGTCCTTGACGAGTTAGGTCTACCTCCCTATTTGTTGGCCTTGCTGATAAAATTCCATGAAAACAACTTTGCCCAAATCAGATGGGGTGCCCAGGGAGAAAAAACCCCGTGTATTCCAGTAGACAGGGGCGTCCGCCAGGGGTGTGTGCTTGCCCCCACTCTGTTTTCGCTTTACGTCAATGGAGTGGTGGAGCACCTTCTTCAACATCCTGCAGATGCACCATCCCTGGCTGGAAGGAAAATCCCGACGCTCCTGTTTGCGGACGACACCCTCCCGATTTCGAAATCACCTGCAGGCATACAGTTACTACTTTCCAGCTTCAAGGCCTTCTGTGACACCAAGGGACTGGCCATAAATATTGGCAAGACTAAATTTCTTGTCCTCAACCCCCCTAAGAAATCTGTTAAACCCCCCACTCTAGACTCTGTCACATTAGAACGGGTCAAAGAATTTGACTATCTAGGCATACGTCTTTGTGATAGTATGAGCTGGAAGGCCCATCACCAAAAAGTGTTTCTAACCCATAAGAGGGTTGTTGGTGCTTTACTTAAAGAGCAGCGTGCTTCCTCCATAAAACCTATTGGGGCACTTCTTGATATTTATAGGGGTAGGGTTGTGAGTGCAGCACTGTATGGCGCAGAACTTTGGGGTACCCAGAGAGTGGATACTTTGGCCCACCTAGAAAATAAATTTCACAAAGATCTGATGAGGCTACCCCAGAGCACCCCCACAATCCCCCTCTTGCTGGACGCAGGTACTCGTCCAATCTGCGAGCAAGCTAAATTACGCCCCTTACTACTATGGTCTAGAATTTGGAACGTCCCCGAACTCCACAGCTATGCAGATGCCCTAAAAGATGTACTGTCCTTACCTGGCTGGCATAAGATCGCCTGGCTCAGAGAGGTCAAGAGGGCATTATACAAGCTCGGTCTGGGAGCTGCGTGGGAAAATAAAACAGCACCTCCTAAACAAGAACTGAAGAAGGCTTACTGGTCTTGGGTGGATAACGAGAGACTTGGTAAATCAAATCACCCAAGATCTGTTGCCAACTTCTTGATGGTTAAAGATATCCCCTCCAGAGAACCATATTTGGACTTGATTCACAGTTCACATGATAGGGCATTATATTTTAAATTCAGGGTTGGGGTCTTACCTTTATGTCAGTTTACCTCTACCTGGAAACCACCACTGCAAACTGTACCCTATTGCCCATTCTGCGAGCTAAAAATCGAATCTGTCGCACACTTTCTATTTGAGTGTCGAGTCTATATGGCCCCTAGACGGAGGTGGTTGAAGCCTCTTTGTAGGAGCCTGGGAACTCGCTCACATCTGGAAGCTATAAGAATACTGCTCTCAGATACAAGACCCTTTTTTGCCATTTGTTTGGCTAAATTCCTAGGCTGGGCTTGGCGCATAAGATCTGCTAAACAACTGACGATACAGTAAAGTGTCCCTTTTTCATTTTTCATAAATTTTAAGATTATCTCGTGTAAATATGAAATGTTTTTAATGGTAATATGAATTGTAAATTGCTTTGTTTCGACCATTGTTTTTATGCTGTCATGTTTTGCTTTTATGATATGTTTCTATATCGAAATAAAGCTTTACTACTACTACATGAAGCATTTCACATTATGTGAGTGAGCCATCCCCATCAAATTCTTGGAATTGCCTAGACACTGGGATTGCAGTAGGTAGCAACAGCAAGGATTTTTCTACGTTTCTTTGCTTGTTTGGCTGAAAAACCAACTGGGCTCATAGCAAAATCCAAGGGTGTCATGCCATTTTGTGGCATATTATGTGAATAAGGGCAGGCATGAGCCCACTAATGTCCTTGATCCATCCTCCTGTGTGATATAGTACATTGGATCATTTTCCCATACCAATACATCAATGGGTTCTGATCCACATAGACCTCTTTTGGATCATCCAGATACTCATGGAACATTCTCTGGATGGTCATTGGTGCTGCCGATTGCCCAACTTCTTTTGCCATCACCTCTCCACTGGACTTAAGCCCTGCCTGGCTACCAATACAATGCAGAGGTTGAGTTCAGTCCGTCTGTTGCTCTTATTGCCTCTGTTCTGGTTGATGGAGTTATTGGCTGCTGTGAGACAAGACTGCGCTCTCTGGTAGTTGAAGGTGGCACCCTAGAGCTGTAAGGTGGGACTCTAAGCTGTTCTTCCAGGTCCCCGGCTTCCTCAACAACCCATCTCTTTTAGTTTGAAACATCCAGTTCAGAAAAAGGAATGAAAGTGGGCACAATTGTTTTGTAGCTTGGATCAAGTAGTGTGGCACAGATGTACTGTTTGGATGAGATTATGTTGTTTGACTATGCCCCATTTCTCAGCATCCATGGTCATAGCTTTCCCAAGTGTATCCCACCATCTTTGGAGGACACAGTCATTGATCTGTTTGCATTGCTCAAACAGATGTTGCAACATTTAATAGGTCGAGTTACAACATGTTGGCAACTCCTGTATCAGGGCTGATACTCTACTACCACACTGAATAATCCACAACTGCTTTGGGGCTTTAAAAGAATGGCTGAAATGAGTGCAGATTCTACTGTAGGTGAACAGTTTGTTGCTGATTATGTCTTCTTTTTTAAAAGTCTTGTACCACCAGGTTGATGCAATGGGCCAAACACAGGACTGTGAAATAGCCACCATCTTCCGTGGCCTTGACTATGTTACTGCCATTGTCTAAAACAACAATTCCAATTCTGAGACCTCTGGGTCACAACCATTCAGACACCTTGCTTTTAAATTTGTCCAAGATTTTTACAGCTGTATGTGATTTCTCCATGGTGAACATAGCCATTGTTGCATGCTGTCGAACACTCTTAAAACTGTCTTCAGGCCACGACATGAAGATAGCTTTTGCTTTAGCCCTGCAAAAGGGATCCAGTGTGCAGTGATGCACATGTAATCAGTCACCTGACAACTGGTTCACACATCTGTCATACCGTGGATAGTGTGAACAACACTTTGCGCAAAGCTTGTTCAACCAAATGCAGCAAATCAGGATGTAACGCTGGAACAGCAACTCTGGCAAAATATATATGACTTTGAACCTTCCATTTCAGGCAGATGACTGCCGCAAATTCACACTACTTCCACAAAAGGAAAAACAAGGAGGTCCAGCGCTAACATTTTTGCGAGCTTCCCATTGTACACACATGCTGTTGGATGGTTGCTGTCATAGGGCCCCTCCTGCCTAAACATGCCTATAATAATAGCCTGTAGTTTGTTCTTCTTTTCTTGGGCCACTGACTCAGGTGACTTTTGAGAAGTAGGTGGTGGTAGACTCAGTGTGCATTGTGGTGGAGCAGTCACTGTATAATGTGGTGTCTCATCTCACTCTGAGTCTTGTGTCATTTTTAAGTCACTGAGGTGGGTGATTCTGCCGGCACACTGCTGGGGACAGGACTGATTTGTGTGAGGATGTCACCCTCTTCTTCTTTACCATCACCTCCCACCATCATTTGACTTGTAGCTGATGTTCCCCGGTTAATTTCACCCTCACCACCATCACCAGGTTCAGCAATTTTTTAAGGTGCTCCTCCCACCAGATTGCCTGGTGCTTTCTCATATTGATCATTTGGCCTCCAGTGCCATAATGTGAACCAGGCTGATCTTGAATAACATGGGTGTTGCAAATGCTGCATACTACAATGTGCTCCACCTGTTTGCTAACAGTAAAAAGTCCCAAACTGGGGAGAAGTAATTATTTACTGTGCCGCTGCCAAAGCCTGAAGAACTGGAGTTAGGTGGACATGAGGTGGGTGGGGGTGTTGTTGATTGCTTCTCTGCAGTGCATACTTCTACTGAGGGAGTGTTTAGTGCAGGTCTCAGCTGGTGTTTTGCAAATATGGGAGCTAGCAGTGCTACCTGTGCCACATATATCGGAGCAGGTTAAATAGCAATGTCGAACTCCTCTATGTCACCTTCCACAATTTCTAGCTTGTCATCACCATCTTCTCCAGCCTATCCTTCCCTAATTCTAAGGCTTTCAGGAACTTTTCTTTTCCCTTGCCTTTCCTGCCATCTCCTGGACTCTGGTGAGCTCCAATCTACATCCCCTTCATCATCTTCTGATGTGGTATGGGAAGAATATGGTGGAGTAGTACCATCCCTATTCTATGCTGGAGGTCTGGGAGCCAATGATTCTCAACGATGTTCTTGGTCGATAGGTAGCTCGACCTCCAGTTCTGCTACAACATCAGAAAGATGTACTGTTGCTGGCTGCGGGTACTGTCCACTTTGCTATGCTCCCTGAAATGATTGGGCACTACTTTGTGAAAGGAACAAATCAAATTCAACGTCACTACTCATCGGCATCGCTATGATTGCAGTGGCTGCCTCACTGATAGACATGGTCATGGGATTATGTTGGGGTGGTACTGTTGATGCAGGAGTGCTGCTCCCAGGTTTCTCCTCAGAGGCACACGAAGTCCAATAAAGGTTTCAGCTGACACGCCACTGGTGGAAAGCTGCTTCTTCTCACTGACCCCTTTCTTATGAGCAACTTTCTTTGGGGCCATCTTAAAGCTCTCAGATGGCAATGGCACTAAGCTACACAAGCAGAAGAGATTGGAGGACTGATGTGTGCCCACATTGTACAAGCCTTCTGTTTGGCAATACTGCTGGTGAGGTCACTTCTCTTGTGCACCTAAAAGCAAACCAGCAAGAAGAACATTTAGTGAAACGCAGCATTGCTGCAGTTTTAGTGCAGAGAAATGCAATATTAATGTAGTTGGTTACTTAGGAAATTTATCACTTTAAAGTCAAATCCCACCACCATACCATAAATGTAATTCCCCATCAGGATAACGCACAATATGCAGATAGAGTTCTTTCCTAACCCTGGGTGGAAAACTCCGCTCTGCTTGCGGAGTTTGTAAATTTTTGGCAACTCCGCATTCCACGTAGAATGTGGAGTTACCAAAAACTCAGCGCTTCGCAACGGAGCTACGTTTTTTTTGGTCGCGTGTTCAAAATACGTTTTCGCAAGCGTGGGAGTGACTTGCCGGGATGGTTGTGTTCGCCGACGAGATTTCCTATCCGCTCACATGCGCCACGAGATTTGATAGAGGACCGCACGGTCCCGCGGGAGTGTGTGATCGCGAACACGTCATTCAGACACGCCATCGGACTTCCGGCGGAAGTTCCGTGAAGATCGCAATGCCAAACATGCAGAATTTGCAAGCTGGAGAAGAATATCTCTCGAGCAGCATAAAACCTTCACGAAATTATGATTTGGATGAAAAAAACTCCTCAGATTGACATTTAACTGTTCTTTGTTTGTGCACGGAGTCCTTTTTGCTTTTGTACTTTTTTTAAGAGGATGGAAGTGCCCCAGAGTCTCCAAATTCTTGTTCCTGTCCAGCAGGCTCCTCCCGGTGCTTTGTCCATGTCCTGTTCACTTTTCATTTGGATTTGGAGATGGAAGGATCACTCTTTGTGTCTGCTGCATCATATATCATATTGGATTTGAGGACTTTTGGATTTGAGATTTTACAAATAAGTTAGAAATTGGTGTTGTTTGTTTGATTGGGGCATTGCACCTACATTGTTTTGTACTTTTCATAGTTTTTGAAAATGTATTGTTGTGGGTGGCCTGTAGTTTCAGTAAGGGCCTAGTTGGTGTTTTTTGTATGTAATTTTTCTACTAGTTTTCTTTTATAAAGGAAACATGTTGCAAAGCTCACTAGATTTTCTCCAACTTTTGCAATTAATTTGCAACGTTTCTTTAATTCACCAGCCCAGTAGTCTGCCGATTGGCCTTTCAGCCAGTAGGCCCAGAGCTACAATTGTGTGCATGAAACAACTGTTTCTGTGTTGTCTGTTGAATTTAAACATCATTTAGGGCATGGATGGCATTGGATTGAATTGCAAAATGTGGTTTTTTTGTGGTATTTCACTTTTTTGTGTGCGTTAAATAAATGCCTTTGTTGGATGTGTGGGGTGTGGTTGTTGTGTAACTTGCAAACCTTTTTTAGCCCTGTGGATTTTCGTTTTAGCATTGTTGCATTAAAGCTGTGTCTTAGCATGCCTCCTTTGTCTGGCCATATAGGCCTGCTTGAGTTTATTGTTTTACAGGCCTCCTGGTTGTTGTTGTGTGAGTGACCATGTGGCTGGTGGCCATTTTGTGGTGGTAGTTAGTGTGCTGCTTTTGCCATAGGCCTGCATGTCTTTCCATTTTGTGAAGCCAGCCAGTGTGCTTTTCCCAAAGGCATGCATTGTCTGTCTTCCCTTTCTTGTTGTGGTGGCCTGGCCATGTGGCTGGAGAACATTTCGTGTAGCCAGCCAGTGTGCTTTTGCCATAGGCCTGCATTGTCTGCGTTCTCTTTTTTGTTGTTGTAGTGGCCTGGCCCTGTGGCTGGCTGCCATTTTGTACAGTTAGCCAGTGTTCTTTTGCCATGGGCCTGCAAGCTTTCTTTGTGGTGGCCATGCCTTGCCCTTGTTATTATTTTGCATGCAATGTTTTTCTTTCTACCCAGCAAAAGAATGCAGGACAGTTCACTACATTTTCTAATACATTTGCAATATTGTTAATTTGAATTGATTCACTTCACTATGTAGCCTAGTCTGCCAATAGGACTTTTTCAGCCAGCAGGCCCAGAGCTACTCATGGGTGCATGAAACAATTGTTACTGTGTTGTCTGTTGAATGTAAACATCATTTAGGGAATGGATGGTATTGGATTGAATTGCCCTTTTTTTGTGTGTGGTTGATTTCACTTTTTTCCTGTGTGTTAAATACATGCCTTTGTTGGATATGTGTGGTGTGGTTGTTGTGTAACTTGCAAACCTTTTTTAGCCCTGTGGATTTTTGATTTTGCATTGTTGCATTAAAGCTGTGTTGTTTAGCATGTGTCCTTTGTCTGGCCATATAGGCATGCTTGAGTTAATTGTTTTACAGGACTCCTGCTTGTTGTTGTGTAAGTGACCATGTGGCTGGTGGCCATTTTGTGGTGGTAGTGAGTGTGCTGCTTTTGCCATAGGCCTGCATGTCTTTTCTTTGTTCCTCTTGGCTTACTGCTTCCATCCCCTTTGCCCGCTGCAGCTTCCTGAATGGTCCTGCATTCCACATGATGCACAATCACATTCACAATGCCAAACAGGTTCTATTACATTTGTATTTTTGTTTTTGTTCTTCTTCGTTCCTATACTTCCTGAGTGTACACAGTACACCATGAAAGCCCTTGTTGTCAAAGTCTCACAAATGGCTACACTGTTGTTATGTGTTTTTAGTAACTGAGTTAATACAATTTAATAATATTAATATTAACACTAACAAGTGTGACCACACACTAAGTTATATATTATATTTGTTTGTTTGTACAAGTAGTAAATTGAACCATAACAATAAATGCAACGTTTCACTGATGTTCTTCTTGCTTCTTTGCATTTAGGTGCACAAAAGAGGAGTCGTCATCACCCATTGTACTGCCAGAAAGAAGTCCTGCTGCGTACGACGTGACGTGACGTGTGACCACAGACATCTCTTCAACTTGTGCCACTGAGTGCTGCTGACATCTGAAGAAGATGACCCCAAAGAAAGGTACCAGGTCCTCCAGTACCAAGAAAATTGCCAGTGAGAAGAAGAAGGAAGTGCCACTTACCACTTCTGGGGTGCCGACCAAGATCTTTTTTGGGAAACCAAAAATTGCGCCTGTAGCAGCGGTCTTTGGGGATCAAGCTGGGAGCAGCATCCCAGCATCAGTGAACCCCCCCCCCCCCCAACCTAGGCCCAAGCCCATGTCGGTTGCAGAGGCAGCCAGTCTTATCATGACAACGCCAACGAACAGAGATGTTGAAACTGACTTATCATTATCGCAAAGTAGTACCCAATCAACGCAGGAAACTCAGATAAGTGGACAACAACAGCTGCAACCACCGCCCACAATAGTAGTTGTTCCTCCTGAAGTAGGGGCAGTTCAGGAAATCGAGCTTCCTGCAGAGGAAGAAGAGCAATCCACTCTTTCAGAAGATCCATTGTCTTCCAGATCCTCAGCAAGGAAAAGGAGGGTTAGCCCATCGAGTTCTTCTGCAAGCCCCCCTTCTGATGATCTAGATGCCATTTGGAAGCCACCACCTCAGTCTGAGAGTGAGAGACGCCACGAGACAAGGCTAGGGAAAAGGAAGGTTTCAGAAAGCCTTAGAGTTATGGAGGTAGATGTAGAAGAGGAGGATGATAACGAGCCAGTCATCATAGACATCAGTCCTGCCCCAGTGGAGACCGACATTAACCTATCCCAAATTGCTGTGAGTGATGTGGCACGGATACCACCAACACCACATCCAGCTTCCATATTTGCATTTGCAAAGGCCCGGCAGTGACCTACATCCAGCACAACCACCTCAGTAGAAGTAGATAGTGGTAGTCAAATTCCACACCCACCCTTCAGTTTATCCGGTATTGCAAGTGACACTTCCAGCAACTCCAGAAAGTTCACCTCCGCAGTTCGGGACTTCTTTTCAGTTAGCAGTAAGGAGGAGAACGTTGCTATATGCTCCATTTGTAAACAAGGTGTTAGTCGGGGTAAGCTTGGTACAAACTATGGTACCGGAGGCCAAACAACCCATCTGAAAACACACCACTTGATCCAGTGGGAGGAACACCTTAACGGCCCAAAAAGTAAAACTGCACCCATTGCTGTTGGTGGTGATGAAGAAGTAGAAGACACAATCACGGTGGAAGGTGAACAAGAGGGAGACATTTTCTCTGGAACACAAAGTAGCCCTGTCCCCAGCAGTGCAGTGGTACCGCCCACATCCTCATCAGCCTTAGCAACATCTCAGTGGCACAAGAGTAAGAGTCAAGCTGAGAGTGAGACACCAAGGCAACAGAGTACCACAACAAAAAAGGTGCGGCGTTGAGCCTAACAACATCTGGCGTCAAGAAGTCACCTTCATCAGTGGCATCAGAAAGGAAAAAAATCCAGCCTATCATTATCAGCATGTTTAGGTTGGAGGGGCAGTACGAATGCAACCACCCAACAGCACGTTTGTACAATGCGAAGCTGACTAAAATGTTAGCGCTGGACCTTCTCCCTTTTTCTTTTGTGGAAGGGGTGGGTTTTCTTGAATTTGTGAAAGCCATCTGCCCAAAATGGAAGGTTCCCAGCTGGTCCTATTTTGCCAGAGTTGCTGTTCCAGCACTACATCACAACATGCTGGAATTGCTTGGACAAGCTTTGCGGCCGAGTGCTGTTCTCAGTATCCAGATGACAACAGACATGTGGACCAGTTCCCAAGCCACTGATTACATGTGCATCACTGCACACTGGATCTCTTTTGTGGGGGTTAGGGAAATTATATCTGCAGGTGTTGACACTGCTGAGATTTTTAATGCCACTCGGAAACATGCAACTGTTGCCATGTTCGCCATGGAGAAATCTTATATTGCTGCAAACATTTTGGAAGAGTTTAACAGCAAGGCCTTTGAATGGCTGAACCCAAGAGGGCTTAACATTGGTTTTGTTGCCACGGACAATCGCAGTAATATAGTTAAGGCCATGTGCAATGGTGGCTATTTCAGGGTCCAGGGTTTGGCGCACTGCATTAACATCATTGTTCAAGACTTTCTGAAAAAATAATATCGAGTCAGCAACTTACTGACCACCTGCAGAAGAATATGCACATATTTCAGCCATTCTTTTAAAGCCACAGAAGCAGCTGAGGATCATTAAATGTGAGTATACAGTGCCAGTTAAAGCACTCATCCAGGAGGGGCCAACACGTTGGAACTCAACTTATTACATGCTTGAACGTCTGTTTGAGCAGTACAGACCAATCAATGCATATGTCATGCGAAGACTAAGGGATGCTAGTGTGAAAGGCATGACTGTTGAGATGGACCAATGTGGCCTAGTTAAATGCCTGACATAGATGCTACTTCCTTTCAAGCTCTTCATACGTGAAGTCAGCAAGGAGGACTGTACTATGGGCCAAGCTATTCCATTGTTGCACATGCTACAGGAACAGCTGAAGGGGGTTCCTGCAATGTACACAGGTGTGGATGAAAAAAAGAAGCATATGAGTTGGTGGAGAGCTTATCCCTTCGCTTAGATGAAAACACAAGGGTGCAAACTGAGATTGTGTCATCCAACCTTTACATTTCTGCCACAATTCTGGATCCACGGTACAAAGCAGTACTGAACACTAACACATGAATTCCTTTTTCACAAGTGGTTGTTGCGAAGTACAAAATTTGGATCGCTGAGGTAGCCAGTCGCTTTGAAAAAGACCAGCTGGAAATTAGAGCCACTCTACTCGAGTCCACAACAAATACTGCAGGGCAGACAGCATCAAGTTCAACTTCGGAGCCTGAGGGCAGGGCGGTTGGCTCACAGCAGTCAAAACCATCAACAGCAGCAGGATCATCAGCCCCAGTAAAATCGGCACAGGAATGGCTTCTGCAGCAAGGGCTTATTAGGTCCAGTGCGGATGCAAATGCAAAGGCAAAAGAGGCCGGGCAAAGCAGAGCATCCCTGAGCATTGAGCAGATGGGCCAGGCCAATCTGCATGACCCAACAGATGTCTACATTGATCAAAACCCATTGCTGTATTGGTATGGGAAAAGTCGCCATTGGCCAGTGCTCAGCATGTTGGCAATACACTATCTGGCTTGCCCTGTCGCAAATCTCTCTTCTGAGCGTGTTTTCAGTGCTGCTGGTGCCATTGTAACAGTGAAAAGGACCAGTCTCTCACCCTAAAACGTGGAGAGGTTAACCATGATCAAAATCAGTCAGCACTTTACACCACCGGATTACATCATACCCGAAGCACAGCAGGAAGAGGAGGACAGTGATTTAGGTGACGGAAGTAGTGTGGTAGATGACCTACTTCCGGGTGAACCACCAGAGTTTGAGGATGAGCTCTACTTCCCTGACAACTAGGCTTTCAATGTATTACTTTCTTCCTTATTTACTTTTATTATTTGTGTGTGTCTCTGTCTCTCTGGTTCAAATCACAACAAATCCATCACCACCGTTGTTTCTTTTTATTGCCGTATTGGAGTTGCAACTATGTGCATCTATTAAAGAAATGCACTCCTCCGAGTCCTGCTCCATCCATCCTGACTCGCCCTAATCCATTTCCCTCAAGCCAGACATTGGATGGAGAATAGTACAAGAAATAGGTGCCTGTCTCGTTGAGTCCCTCCAAAAGAACATGACTTTAGCTTTCCTCCTTTCCGAGCCGAGAGGGACTGCCCCTTAAGATGAGAACAGGTAATGATGGCATGCATCGGACGCTGACTTTGAGTGATTGGTGTTTGTGTTGTTGTTGTTGTACATGAAGTGTACTTCTATTTAATCTACACACTAAAAGTGACTCAAGTCAATATTTCCCTTCTTGTTGTTTAATAACAAAATTGTACTTCTACTGCAGGGCGATCCATTGCATTTTTGAATATGGAATCTGGTCTCACTTAGTACACTACAGACTGAGTTGAACACCATGATGATGATGACCACATACTATACGCGTCGCAGTCAGTCAGTAGGATCGGAGATGATTGATGGAATAACTCGGGGCATTTCATGAATTGGCATAAAAGGTAAACAAGTCAACAACGACCACAGCAGACCTACATGTCTGTGTAGTAGTGGAGTCGAGTGTAGTTGTATGACTGACAGCGGTGCGTTGATTTAGTTACTTAATTTGGAAAATGCTATGTTGCTGTATATGTGTGCTCTGTCTGGCTCAGTCAAAATCTAAGCTAAGTGGAGGTTGGGTGGGTGCTGTGGTCCTGCTCTGTCCCGTTGTTGTTGTAGCCTGGTTAATGCTGGAAACAGAGTAGACATGATTTAGCCATGCCTCCTCTGAAAGTGTTCTTGTTGCACTCCTCCGTAATTGATGAATTTTTTTCCTCCTTGATTTTTCAATATCCCTTTTGTTTTTCCATCTACACTTACAGGACGTCCTTTACCCTGCGCTATACAGGGTAAAACAACTCACACGTATCTTACCAATCCACATCCGGCAGGCAGGCAGTGGCAGCCAAGATTGACAGATGGAGCATGCATGGGAGGGAGGACCATCTTTTAATTAATTTGATTAATTTTTTCTCTTCAATCATTACGACTGTTTGTTGTTGTTTATTATGTTTGCTCTTAGTCTTTGCTTATATCCCTACAGCTATTTTTTAATTTTCTTTGCTAGATTTAAAAGGAAGCCTGGTATAACAGAAGATAAATAAAATGTATGCAATTTGGGTCTTTCAGAGGGCAGACAGGCAGGGCAATTGCATAATAATAATAATTAATAATATACTGCTGCCCTGTACTGTCTACTAGTCTACTTAGTACTACTTATCAATAACCGCATCATACATGCAATCCCTTTTTCTCCCTTAACAGATTTATGAATATGATGGTCATCTGCCAAGATTGTGTGTTGTTCATGTGTAGTGTTTGTCTTTGTCAAACCTTTCACTCAAATACCCCTTTCCAACCATTCATCAAACCCTAACTCTCTCCCCCCGGGCTGTGTGATTTATTGAGGTGTGACTAAATTAAGTTTACACCAATTTTTGATCACACACTTGCTGGAGCGGATGTGGTGAAAGCAAGTAAGCAACACTAATTCAAGGCAGGGCGAGGATCTTCTTCTGCTCTAAATGCATAGACTAGGAGGAGAGACTCCAGGCGCGCCACCCCTAGGAGCACGCAGCACCGAAAGTTCCTGCAGGAACAACAGGGGTGGGCAGCAGTAGATGTTGGTGATGGGTGGTCGGCAGCTGCCAGGACATGGCACCATACCACTGAAGGCACGGGGGCTGGCTGGACCCCAGGGCATTGGAGGAAGAAGCTGCAGCTGCCGGCCCCTCCTCCTCCGCCAGGACAACCAGCTGGCGATATTCATCCCGGATGGCCTCCAGCTTCCTTTGCTGGGCCCTGGCCACCAACTCCTGCCTAGTGGTTTGGGAACGAGTAACTATATTAAGAAAGGAAAAAAAAGAGAATTGTAACTAATACTCTTATCAAAACAGTACACAACATTAAATTACACACATAAAAATTATAGTGGCACCGTAGTAGCAGTAGCACTAGCAGCTGTTGTATCCGCCTCTCCTCCTCACTTCCCTTCCTCTGCCCCTAAGATTTGGATTTGATGATTATACTTTCAGGCACTAAGTATGGAGTAGAGTAGAAGTATTCTTTTTCTCTCTCTTGTTTAGCACAATTAATCTTGCAGGCATGCCAGCTCAGTCAGTGTGTGCCCTAGACTGACATACTTGTGTCCCAGACTCATGTTCTTTACTACTGTCTGCATGTGGGGCAGCTGCACTACACAATTCTATATTATATATTACCTACCTAACTTAAATTCTCTACCCTTTCTTACATAACCAGTCCAAGTTAGCTCAAAGTTGCAAACAAGTACAATTAGTTAGTAGCAGTGACCACCTGTCTGGAAGTAAAATCGCATAATATAAGATTTTTAAACATAGGTTACCTGCATTTAAGCAAGCAGCAGCAGCATGTTAGCTATTTGCGAAAAAAATAATACTTGCAGTAACAGTCAGAACACAAAATAGTAATATAAATAGCTACTCATCAAGCACCGGGACCTCAACACCTAGCAGGTCCAGCAGGTCATGCTCCGGGTCCAGGATATCGGCCCACCGGTGCATCAATTGGTTATTGGTGTGCCTGACCCCAGAGTAGCGAAACACTGCCCGGCGCACCCTTGCCCACTGCCGGTGATGCTCCCGGAGCCCGTACCCGTACCAAGGCCTACCGCCTGCTGCCAGGGTTAAGGAGAGGTGGCACTGGATAAAAAAAAATGTGCGGCCACCTCCGCCTCACTGAATAAGGCCCGTGTCTGCACCCCTTGTGGGCGCCGCCTTCAGCAAGGAAGGTGGTTACGGCTCTCACTCCGAGCCCTCCTAGTCTTCCCGTGGCCCTTTGCCATGGTTCTGGGTAGGCGGGGGGCGGAAAAGAAAAGGTAGGAACTAGGAAAGTAAGTAAAAGAAATACAAAAGCAAATAATAGAAAAAGAGTGAAAAACGCAGTAAAAACACACAAAAAGTGGAAAAAAACACAAAATATACAATCAGAAATAGAGAGGGATAGATTATAAATAAAAAAGATTAAAAAAAAGTTTCTAGAAACAAAGAATTGAAAAGATATAGGGAGGATAGAAAAACAGGCCCAGAACCATAGCAAAAATTGATAAACAAAATGGCTGCGCCCATTGGCGACCACATGGTGAAGTTTGTGCAATATTTCCCCCCCGAGCACACTAAAAACCGTCTCCGAACATGCAATATGTGTTCCCGAACAGGAAAAACGCATCGCGAACGGGCGGAACAAGCATCTCTGCGCGCTTGCGCAAATTCGCGTAGCTCACTGAGTTTTTTTGCGGCTTCGCGGAATTTCATGTAGCGCGACTTGGGCTATTCTTTCCTTTATGTCCATATCTTCTAAAGGAGACACCCTTGGCACTCAAGAAATTGCATGGGTAAATGGAATAATAATCTTTACAAAAATGAAGGGCATTGTACATCTATAGCAGGCAATGTGGTCCACGGGGAATTGAAATAATCATTAAAAATTGAATGATGCTGATGTGTCTGCAGTTCACTGTAGCCAGGGTGTCCAGGATGAAATGGAATTATGCCTAAAAAAACAGAACATTGTTGAGTAACTTCTGTGCCTATGGTGGATGGACAGATAGATGGATGGAATAATCAATGAAGGCAAAATAGAAAAAATATATTTTTTTTAAAGATAAAACATTAAAAAAAGTACATAAAAAATTTAATTACATGAAAAATTAAAATTAAAACTTAAAGAAATACAAAAATACAAAAAGTTTAAATAAAAAATAAATTAAAATAAAAAAATGAAAAAGATAAAATGGAAAAAAAAATCATTAATTTGCAATGTTTGGGAGGATGAGAGAAACCGATTGTGAGTCAAGGAGGAGATAAATAAAAAAATAAAAAAATGCATGTAATATATAAGCACTGTTCATCAAAATTGTATTCTTGATATACATAATACAATGATCCTAAGGCATATTATTAAACTGATATCACATCCATCCATGCAGGCCTATGGCAAAGGCATACTGGCTGGATGCACAAAATGGCTTCTAGCCATGCCAAATGGTAAAACAACAACTGCAAACAAGGAGGCATGGAACACATGCAAGCCTATTGCAAAGGCATACTGGCTGGATGCACAACATGGCTGCCGGCCACATGGCCAAACAACCACAGCAAGCAGTGAGGCATGGGGAACAAAGAACACATGCAAGCCTATGGCAATGGTACACTAGCTGGATGCACAAAATGTCTGCCAGCCACGTGGCCAAACAAAAGCAGCAAGCAAGGTTGCATGAGGAACAAAGAACACGTGCAAGTTGTTATATTCCTGGGTTAGGCCCATGTAGCGAAGCAGCTTATTTATTTCATTGCCCTCACAAATAACATTTCCAAGCTGTGATCTTTTGCATAGATTTGCACGCATGCCAATGTTGGATTAGTTTCTATGAAATTAAACTTGTTTTACATCTAGCTTCGCACAACATTATCACAATGCCCTGAACATCATGTACAAGGTCTCGTTCCATACTTCGTACAAATGTCATCACTATCTTCATCCACGGGGTGACAGGTCTATCTACGTATCCTTGTCATCACTAATCTATGCGTACATCGCAAAGCTGCTTTCTATTATAAAAGATGAGCATCCCAATAGATTAGAAGAGGGGATACTTCCGCTGACACAGAGTGTCCTTCCATGCTCAGTAATCACCATGCAGCAACCTGACATCTCGTGAGGGTTGTCCAGTTCTAGACGATGGCGTGGTCCTTCATTCTATCCCATCAGGTAATGGGGTTGGATCATCTCTTGGGGGGATTCGTAGCTCTACAACTACACACATTCTAGGTAAACTTAGAGTAGGGTTCGCATAGTAGGAGTATGCTAGGTTACTGCCTTGTTTATATGCCTGCATATATACAATTGTTTAGCACCATGGTAGAACTATATGTACTATTTACGCTGTTGGTGCTTGTAATCACGTTTATCTGCTTCTGTTTCCTAATAATTGCAGCACACGTATTTTATGCACAAATAACTTTGGTTCAATAAATATTATTGAAAACATACCACTGTGTATTCTCTGTATATTTCTCTGAGAATAAGGAAGCACAAGCGACTGAGCGAAAAGTCTTGTACTGTTTCTATGATTCCTGAGGAATCAGGTTTGTCATGTTCAGTGTTGCCAAAAACCATTCCCTCCCTAGTAGGTTAGGGGGGCTTACAGTGGCACTGTGAGCTAGCTGGTCTATAGACAACATATCCTGTGGGGGTGTCTGGAATCAGTCTCGACACCAAACCCTTACTTTATGTTGTGCAAACAATGCACAGGTCTTACGGATTGGTAGGAACTACACGGCATGGCGCAGCCAATGTTGGTTAGGCACTTATTTAATGGTCAATTCTGAGTAGTTTAGTTGTGCTTTCTCAGAGCCCCTACTCACATTTTAACTGGAGACATCCCTAGTGGGAAGGGAAACAAATCCACTTTCGCTGAGTAGGCATACCCTATGTATTGGCTATATGTTATAGGTTATGCAAGCTTGGAGAATTAAAGGTTCCCACACTCTGCGCACAGCGACGGCTGGTCACACTTGAAAGAGGTGAGGCGTTAAAGTCACGGGCAGTGCAATGTGGCGAGCGAGCGTAGCGTGCTAGCTCTACCCTACGAAGGAGGGTTTAGGGGGGTACTCCCCCTGAGAATATTTTGAAAAAAGAGCGGGCAAATGGTGTATTTTCAAGCACATTTCAGAAAGCAAGAATGTTAATAAACCATTCTATATATTCGCACCTTTCATCTTCTCCCTGATTATCTTTCATTCTTTCTGTCATCACTCTTACTCCTACCCTTAACCCTGCACTTAATCCTACTTACGCATAATCATATTTCACATCTCTATTTACCCTTAGTCCTACAGTTACTTCTACTTACTCATACTTACACAAATTTGCACCTACTCAGTCCTATTTACACCAAATCATACTTCTAATTAGTCCTACACTTCTTACTCCTTTTCTTGTTTATTCCTCTTCTTACTACTTTGCTGATCGTTCACCGCAAATACATAATGTAATAGTAGTGAAGGCTCTCAAATTATACCAAATGTAAACTGTCCAACTAGATAGGTACGAACTGGATGTAACCCGACTGAGGCAGAAGCCAACTTTCATGCGCGAGGCAGGCGCTGTGTATCATATTACTAGAAAAACAATTTTAGTGAACATGATAAACTGTTTTAAAAGAAGCATGCCACTCTTGCTTCCAAAAAAGAATGTAAAGTAATTACAACCCGTATTGGAAGCAAGAGTGATTGTGCTGCTTTTAAAACAGTTTATTATGTTCACCAAATTTTGTTTTTCTAGTAATATGATCCGCAGTGGCAGTGCCAAATTTGGTGAACAACATAAACTGTTTTCAAAGAAGCACAATCCTGTTTTGGTAGCAAGAGTGATTGTGCTACTTTTAAAACAGTTTATCAAACAAGGCTGTGCCCAGGGGGGGTCGAGTGCTTCTGGAAAGGGCCTGGTGCATCCTGAGCAAGCAAGAGGGGTATTATAAACAATGAGTCGTTTTATATTTGACTCTTCTGCCTCTGTTTTTCGTCACATTAAATTTTAGCTTCATGGTATTTGCTGTTAGAAATCTGAGCTGTAATGTGAAGGGCATGCTAAAATATGACCTAGTGAGGAGGAGAATAGGGAATTCTGATTGCGGACCATGTATACGGAGTGTTAACTGAGCCCACACTTCACTGCATAAGGATAACTTGTTTCAACACCATCAAAACTCTGTGCAAAGCCTAGCCTTGAAGTGCGCTCTGCTATTGAATTAACCTGCCATTTTATTTTACCTTAAAAAGGTTGTGTGTTTCGATCTAATGCAGTTTGCATTGGTATCTAAATTCCCTTCACAGCTCTCCTTTCTAGGTGTTCGTCTTCTGCACTGGCTTCATTTTGCAAAAAGTCACTTTACTTTAACTTTAGGACGTAAATTTAAGTAGCTAGTGAATCCCGTCCATCTTACACAAGAGCAGTGGCGGCTCCCACATTGGGGCGTGGGGGCGTTGCTCCACTGCTTTCTCGCAGTGCGAGAAGGCAGAAACATAAATGGTAATAACTACCATTTTATGTTTCTGCCTTCTCGCACGGCGAGAAAGCAGAACTGCAGAAGTGCTTGGTTGGGGGTGGGCAGTACTGCTAGAGGGCAGGGGGAGTGGCTTGCCCACTATTGTGCATAATGACTGTTTGGTCGGCCCCCAGGCCACTCCCCCTGCCCTCGAGCAGGACCGCCCACACTCCCTTTTTCTCTATGTAGGCTGCTGCATGCAGCAGCCTACATAGAGAAAATGGCCCGGGTGGGGCGCGCTCCGATTCGCTTCCCAAACCACAACGCTGCCATTGCAGCGTTGTGATTGGCGGAGGGGAGAGAGGGAGGCTGCCTTATTTCCTAATGACGATACAGGATTCAGAATTCAAAAAGGCAGGACGGCGGGAGTCAGACTGTCGGACCCATCCAGAAGGCAGCTGAGGTGGCAGCGGCGTAGGATGGTAAGTTAACTCCATTTTATTTTATATATATTTTTAATTAAACAAACCCCTTCCGCCTCCCCCATCCCCCCACCGTGACGACCGCAACCCCATTTCCACCCCCTTCCCCTCCACCCACCCGTCATGCTGGCAGCGATTTGGAAAGCAAATAGCTTCGACTTGTTTAAAGTTCAGACTGCCGTAATAAGTGGGAGGCAAAAACATGGAGAAAGAATCACAGTTCGAATGCGATCCCCGGGGTAAAATAACTTTTATTTGAGCGCATTTGTGATTGTGGGGAGAAGGCTGGGACCTCGGAAAAACTGAGGGAGGAAAGCACCCGAACACGTCATGTTTAAAAAAATGCATACACGAGAAAACCTACAAGCCAGGTTGTGTATATTATCATGATTCAATTAGTTCACAAGTTACCTGACTTTTGGTTTTGTTTGCAAAAACGTTGTGGTGCATGAATAATTTGTGTGAGTGAGTTTGCCTGTATGAGAGTCCATATGAGTATGCTTGAGCATGACTGCTTGTGTGTATAAGTATATATGCGCGTATGTCTGCGTGTGAGGGCACATATTTATGTTTGAGCGTGTGCCCGAGGTGAGTGGGTGTATGAGTTAAGAGTGTGTTTGTATCAGTACTTGTGTGTGTAGATCGCGAGTCTGCTCCCTTTCCCTTGCCTGCATTCCCCTTCCTGAGCAAGATTATGGTAACATGAAGCGGCTGACGGGGGCATTTTCCGTATGATTAGTACAGGAGAGATGGGCAGGCATGGCCTTGAACCCTCTGGGCACTAACTCTGATAGGGATGAAAGCCTTCAAGCTCCCAAAATCAATGCAATGCATCAGGGCACAGCCACTGGGCAATTAAATGGATGGTCTGGGGGGGCTCGTCAGGGGTTACAATTTCGATGTTAAATATGTGCCACACCACTTTTCAAATCTACCAGCCGCCACTGCACAAGAGTCTCATCAGAGTTGACCCAGGGCCACTCTCAGGATACTTATCCGAATAAATGCATATCCTTACGATCAAGAACGGATTATCGAGACCTTTGTTCCCTTCATATGAAAGTTCTAATAACAAACGGAACTACCTTTTTCAAACGGTCGAGCGAGGACAAACGTGTAGTCAATGCCATCAACATCACTTAGCATTTAAATGAGGTGATGCAGAGAAAACGATTACATGCCAGAAGCCACAAAGGTCACATGGTAGAAACAAAAGGCTGCGCATACAACATACATACACACACACTTGTCTTCACGAAATAGAAATTACCTTTACCTCCGTTCCGAAAACAGATAAAGAGCAGTTGAAGAATAGAAGCCTAAGAGAGTGCTCAGTCATACTCTCGAAGGCTTTGATTGAGAATTGTCTTTTTTAATTTTTATGAGTATTATAACCAACTCACCTATGGAACATTCTCGCGTCCGGGCTCCTCGTGTCTGCAGACAGCGTGGCAAAGGTAGAAGCTGGAACTGGAAAATGCTGGATTTTGACTCCTCCCCCAGCCCACCAATCATTTAAAAAATAAGCAACTGGAAGGAAGATACAGAAGTGACTGACATTCCCCCACGCCTACATTGTTTTAACCGGACTGCCCTGCCCCAGCCACTGAAATGAATGGAGGATTTCTGACTCCTCCCTGGGCCCTGTGAATAACGTCCAAAATCAAACCCTATTCTAGCAGTGAAAAATAGACTGTGCCCACCTGTGTGTCGTCACTGCCCTGCTTTCTGTTTGAAGGTTGAAGAAATCTTCGCCCATCCAGAAAAGCATACCCAGCAGAGCCAAGGGCCATTCTCCCCCGCCCCCTTAAAGTAAATACCCAAATTTACACATGTTTATTCACCGAGCAGCTAGCACAATTTATTGTTAGCTGCTCGGTGTTCCATCTTGCATTTTTTAATCCCCCCAGGGTGGCAGGGCGACGCTCATCTCGCCCCTTAGCACCAGCCGCCCCTGTGTGCACACCATATCTCTATAACAAATAGGCTAAGTACTGCTTCTCTAACAATGACCGAACAGGATGAAAACATTGGAGAACAAATAGAAGGATTAAATATTTCAGAAAATTGCAGACAGACAGTTACCATGAAATTACTACAACATGGCCTCCCGGCAATGAGTGGAGATGCTAACGTGGTTGAGGCAGATGAAGCATTCAGAACAGTGGTTTTCTCTTCTTGGGTTAAATTCCCGCCTGCAGATGCACACACAGGGTTATTTTATGAATACTTTGAAGATAAACCACTTGATAAGTATTTTCCATAGATGGACTTAGAAGTCTCTTAACATACCAAGAGCACATTCATTGGTTTAAAGGCACCCTTCAGCATACAACAGAACATGTGAGACTAGGTCCGCTCAGTAGAGAAGGAGCAACTTGGCCAGTTTTAGCATCATACACACCACATCCAGACATTGCTGCTCTAACACCAGTGGGAATACTCAAACATTAAAGAGATTTAGTTAAAATTTACAGGAATCTAACACAATATGTGATGAGAACATTAACAGTCCAACCTGTGGGGGTTGCTCAGGCTACACAACCACACATTGCTACCTCAGGTATTAGCCCGCAAACACTAAATGCAATTATGGGAAAGTTTCCCTCGAGCACAGCTTGAAACAGTCTTTCCCCCTATGGGGCCACAGGAAAAACACAGAATACTGACAGTTTGCTTGCCGATGGGGATGGCTCCCCAGTTAGAAGGTTGTACCATTTGGGGTGCAGTCTTCGCTTCCGTACATACCAGAACACATGGTACCCCTTCACTAGCAGTCATTCAGATATACTGAAACAGATTCAGGATGAGTACGGGGCAGAGCCTGTCTTAGATCTGGGAATAGAACTGATGGGCATTTTTGCCCAGGTATCTACCATTATATTGAGTAACATAAAAGGGGAGGCATCAGGGGTGGTTATATTTCAGCACCTGAGGGAATTCACTCCCGCACAGCAGAAGCGTGAATTACCTAAGATTATCGAAGATACATATGCCTCTCTAGGCAGAGATAATCTGGGAGGCAAACCTGGGAAACCAATAGTAAAGAGTAGCTCTGAAAGAGATAACTCTAAGCTTGCACCCGATTCTTCAACGAAGAAATAGATAATAAACAAAGAAATAAACAAAACAAAACACAGTCACGGGGTGGGTCTCCTCAACAGGAACACACCGACCAGAGATATAATTTGGGAAACCATGACAACATTAGAAGCCTGACAGGTAACAGGATACTGATACACATTCATCTCGTTCCTTTCAGGAGACATCCAAAAAGTGTTAAAACAGAGATGGACGATTAGAGTACAGATCGGAAGAGCAAGTCAAGCCAAAAAGGGAGACACATCGCACTTCGGACTACATCATTAAACAGGAAGATAAACAAAAGAATTCAAAACCTCAATTTAAAAAGAAGATAGCCGGGATTGAAATTGGAAATGCCCAGGCTACTGAGCACTCTGCTTCTGAATGAGGAATGGGCAGTGACGATGCTGGACTGCATGACAGAAGTCACCATAGCTCACCAGAACCTGATGGACTTTCTAGTGGTAGTAGCGCTGAGTGAACCTATCAATGTGGAAACACCTGATACAAGGGTAAGTGTCCCACATCGTTTATACGAAAAAATGCTCCAGATGGAGGGGGACATACCCAGGAAAGTGAACTGTCTCTTTTAGGAGAACCTGGCCTATGGTTACGACATTATTTTGGCCAAAAAGGATTGGCCACCTGAGTTCGTAATGGATTGCCCAATGGGAGAAGGAGTTATTTTACCTGCTTTTTCTGACCTCGTACCGCAACCAGTTAAAAATTCATATGCATAGGAGTGGGCGTTCGGCGTTAGCTCCTGCAGTTTACCGCAATCATGTTGGGTGGGATGATGAGTCACCTCAGCAAGAAATCCCATTGAAAACAATTCCTCAACCTCAGAGACACCACCGATTAAACATGAGGCAAAGAAACATGTCAGGGATTTCTTAGATCAACTTGAATATCAGGGTGTGATAGAAAATTGCACCTCCCCTATTAATAATCCCTTGTTTCCAGTAATAAAACCCGATAATTCATATCTTCTAGTCTTGGATTAAAGACATTTAAATGCATCCACACGCACAGAATGCACACAGTGCTGCACTAATAATTAAATAGTGCGGAAGAAATACAAAACAACACCAGAAATCTCAAATTGATTTTTCTTCCAGAATATATCGCCTGGAAGCAGGTATTTGACCACATTATCGGTGCTAGGCTCTCAACGTCAATTTTTGTCGATTACCCCAGGGGTATAGAACAGCCCAGGGTTGGTTTCAGCCAGGGTAATAGAGTTACTTCAAAATTTTGATAAAGAGGCATTGTCCCATGTAGATTATACATATATCTGATGGATGATGAATTCATGGAGCACTTGGTCAGAGTGAACCACATAATCCTTGAGTTTGTTCACCTGGGTTACAAATTCAGTTTGACAAAATCTAAAATTGCTACCTCAGGGTCCTATTTCTAGGGTACGAGTTGTCAAGTGAAGGCAAAAGCCTGGCGGAACAGTTTCTAGAAAAATGTTCACTGATCCAGCCTCTTTTGGATTATGCAGTGAGGGTAAAACCTTTCTATGACTAAGTTAGACCTGATTTTTCAGTGCACCGTTGTACACAGAATATACTGATATTCTATGTTCTGAACAATCTGACATGATAGCTTCCAAACATTTACACATACGTGTCAACATGACTAACCTGGTGAGCTGCGAAGTCGCTGGACCAATAGGGTACACCTACATTAATTTTGATGAAGGTGATAAAGTACCTATTGCACACAAATCACGAACTCTGAAAATACAGCAGTACAGACTGCTGTAGTGAGAGAGATAGCACTAGCACATGGGAAATATATAATTGTCGTAACCCCGGTACCAACCTAGGTGACCATTACAAAGGCTAGCATTCCAAATGCTAAAGCACTGAATCCACAATCGATACAATGGGCTAACTCTCTCACTGCAACAGATGTAGGTTACAAGCACAAGTATTACTGCAGTACGTACAAGAATATCCTCTACCGAATGAAATAATGCCTCTAATCAATTGAATGTATCAACTGTACTGGCGGGTCTGCCCAGCCGGCTGTAGGATCAAAACAGAAATATTCAGCGGCATGCACAATTGTAAAAGGGCGCAGGCAGGATGGAAAGTTTCTTCCTGGTAAAACATACACACAGTCTCTAGGAGACTGTACGGTGCAGCTGGTGGAACTAAAAGCCCTGATACTGGCACTAATTTTGTGTGATTAATTTTACTTTGTCCAGTCCTATAACGATATTTACATTATTAGGGCCAGAATGGATTGAGGGATTCCAAAGATTGCACAGTGAAGCACAAGATGTTTTGGGAACAAGTGGAGAAGCTAAAAGGATGCCTGCCATGGGCTCATGTTACTCATACATTAAGTCATCAACGTGTTGGCATTCACGTTAAAGGGAATTCAATGGTGGATGAAACCGGCAAGGCAACAGTGCGCACTGCTGCTGTTGCTGCAATAACTCGTTCTAGCACAAGAATAGACTAAACAACTATGAAAGCTGTCAATGCGGCGCACAACAGCTCAGCCCTGCAGAAAGGCTTTTCACTCAAGGACTCCTACAAGTTAGATGTACAAAGCATATCATATGCTCAAATTCCAGGAGTGGGGGATAAAGTAATACCAAACACCAATCGCATATGGAGATGAATTCTAGCTGTGCACGAGGGTCTGGGTTTAGCACAGGCAGTGATCACTGCTACAGTTTCATTACTAAAGCAACTCTATTGGAGGCCAGGTCCAACGAAGCATACCAAGGACTTTGTCTACAAATGAGATATCTGTCATCAGATGAAAGGTGCCACCTTAGCACGTCCACCACAAACACCTTTATTGATCTCAGACAAACCTCTTGCATGTGTCTATTTGGATCACTGTGGCCCCTCACACTCTGGTAGGGCTTACAAGTACATTTTGGTAGCAGGGGATTCATTCTCTACATTCCTGTGGGTTTGGCCCCAGTGCTCGACTGACGATCAAACTGTTATAAAGGAATTGCGAGTCTTTATCGGAACATACGCAATTGGCACACTACATTTCGACCAGGGCCCAGCGTTTTGCTCTCAGGCTTACAAAGATGCCATGGGAAGTTAAAGCAGTCCTTAACAGCAAGGGTATTCGGCTTGGGTGGCAGTTGGGTCAGTAACCTATATGGGGTCCAGAGGGCACTTAACAACATGCCAAATAAATGCCTGGGGGCTCGTATACCTTATGAGCTCTTGTTTGGGGTAAGAATGTGGGTACCTGACCTCGACAGTGTCAGCACAGTGGCTGCTGAAACACCATTTGACCTCATTAATCATTTGGATGTTTTACAGAACCTAAAAGAATACTGAGCTTTACAAAGCAATGTCCAAGTAAAACGCACCACCACTGGGAAAGTAAAAACGGTAACAGCAAGACCTGCCTGGGTCCGGGGCATTGGGGACAGGGTCAGAGAGAAAATTGTGGCCATGAAATAATTTGAGCCATCTTACAGAGCACCTGTACCTGTCCTGGCTGTAGAATGAACCAGAACTGTCCTTCTTTCGCCTCTTACTGGCCGTCGAGACAAAAGGTTTGTCTCAATTGATCTGATCAAACCAAACTATGTGGCCGATTCTCAACAGTAGGCCAAGTGGGCTCCTAGGTGGCCACCGCTCTCATCTCACTACTGTACAGGAAGTTCCAATGGAAGCTTTAATGATGACTGAAGACTCCACCTTTTCAAAGAACAGCAGTTAACGAAAATGAGATAATGCTTCTCACTATTGAAACAACTACAACTGTACGATGAACAAGTACAGAAATTTTAATATAAAAAATTGACGTCTATGTCCACATGCCACATATTGAGTCATCTCCCAGTTCTCCAAAACCTGCTGAGCCACTAAGAATAGACCGGGTGGTGTCTTGCTACTTCGTGCATTGTGACAAATATTCATCGGATCCATGTGAACCTGAGCTGCCGACACCGCCTCTCCCTTTCAAGCTGTGTGCTTATGCTTTCTATCTTTGGCTGAAAAAGACTTACTTCATTGTTGCCTGGATACATCTAAGGGCGGGCATCAAATTCCGTTCCGCTCGCGGAATTTGCGATATTTCAACATTTTCGCGTTCCGCGGAGAGGGCGAAAATGCAAAAATTTCTGCGATTTGCAGCGTTGCGAAGATTTTTTTCATGTTCGTGCTTTGGAAATGCGTTCTTGCGTGTGTGATCGCCTTACCGGGATCCCCGCGTTCGCCGGCGAGTTTTCCAATCCGTTCGCGTGCTCCACGAGATGTTGATAGCCGGTCGTGCTATCCCGCGAGAGTTCGCGATCACGTCATTCGCCTCGCCATCAGACACCGCGAGAGTCTGAGATCAGGAACACGTCATTTTACACCGGGATAGAGAGCATGAGGTCGCGAACACGTCAATCTCCACCGCGACAGAGAGCATGAGATCGCGAACACATCATTTTGGACGCGCCATCAACATCCGGCGGAAGTGTGGTGTAGCAAATTTTCAATCTGGAGAAGAATATTATCTCTAGCAGCATAAAACCCTATGTAAATGATGATTTGGATGAAATAAACTCCTCAGATTGACATTTAGCTGTCCTTTTTTGTGCAAGGAGCCTTTGGATTTCGAGCTGGAAGGATCACTCTTTGTGTCTGCTGCATCATTATCATTGGATTTGAGGACTTTTGAATTTGATATTTTATATGTAAGTTGGTGTTGTGTCTGTTTGATTGGGGCAACTACAATTTTTGTACTTATCATTCTTTTTTTTTTAATTGTTGGGGGTAGCCAGTAGGCCCAGAGCTAGTCGTGGGTGGGTGCATGATGAAGCAACTGTTCCTTTGGTGTGTGTTGAATGTTTTTCAAACATCATTTAGGGCATGGATGTCATTGTATTGAGTTGGAAAATGTGTTTTTGGGGGGTATTTCTGTTTTTGGGTGTGTGTTAAAGAAATGCCTTTGTTGTGTGTGCCTGGTGTGTTGGTGTGCACCCTGCAGGCTGGTGGCCTTTTCTGGTGTGAGTTATTAGTGGGCTGCTTTTGCCATATAGGCCTGCATGGTTTTCCTTTGTGGCCTAGGCTTCTTGTTGTGGGGCTGGCGGCCATTTTGAAGGCAGGCAGTGTGTTTTTTGCAGCAGGCCTGCATTGTCTGTCTTCTGTTCCTTGTAGTTGGGTGGGCCTGGCCATGTGGCTGGTGACCATTTTGAAGCCTAGGCCAGCAAGCTTGTGTGGCCTTGTCTGCCCAAGGGCCTGCTTTCATCCAGTAGGCTCAGAGCAGGTAACCACAGGTGCATTAAACAAGTGTTTCTGTGTGTTCTGTTGAATTTAAACATCATTTAGGGCATGGATGGCATTGGATTGAGCTGGAAAATGTGTTTTTTGGGGGGTATTTCTGTTTTTGGGTGTGTGTTAAAGAAATGCCTTTGTTCTGTGTGCCTGGTGTGTTGGTGTGCACCCTTCAGACCTTGTTTTGCCCTGTGGATTTTCGTTTTTGCATTTTATTGCATTAAAAAGGCAAAGCAGTGTGGTTTAGCATGCTTCTTTTGCCTGGCTTCTTTTATAGGCCTTTTGTCAGTTCATTGTTTCCCAGGCCTCCTGCTTGTTGCTTGTGATTTGTGAGTGTCCATGTGGCTGGTGGCCTTTTCTGGTGGGAGTTATTATTAGTGTGCTGCTTTTGCCATATAGGCCTGCATGGTTTTCCTATTGGCTTAGTGCTTCCATCCATCCCATTTGCCAGCAGCAGCTCCCTTCCATTACATTTGTATTTTGGTTGTTGTTCTTATTCTTTCCTATCCCTCCTGAGAGTGTAGTGTGTACACTGTACACAGTAAGTAGTATACCATACCCTTGTTGCCAAAGTCTCACAAATGGCTACACTATATCTTTTATTTGTTTGTTTGTACTAGTAGTAATTGAACCACAACAACAAATGCAACATTTCACTGATGTTCTTCTCCTGGCTTATTTGCTTTTAGGTGCACAAAAAGACAGAGGAGGAGGTAACTATCAACATCATCCATTGTACTGCCAGACAGAAGTCCTGCTGCGCACCACATCACGTCCACATTTGACCACAGACATCTCTGCAACTTGTGCACCTGCGTCCTGTCTGACATCTGAAGAAGATGGTACGAGGTCCTCCAGTACCAAGAAAGTTGCCGGTGAGAAGAAGGAACAGAAAAAGGAAGAAGCACTAACCACGACTGGTGTGCCAGCAAATGTGTTTTTGGGACCATAAAAATTATGCCTGCAGAAGCGTTGTCTGGGAACCAAGCTGGGAGCAGCACCTCCGCACCAGCGGGCAAACCCCACCAACCTAGGCCCAAGCCCATGAGTGTCGCAGAGGTAGCCAGTCTACTAATGAGCAGTTGAAATGTCATTATCGCAAGGTAGTACACAATCAACGCAGGGGGAAACTCAGCAGATAAGTGTGCAGCAGCAGGCGCAGCCGCAAGAACAGCAGCAGCCGCAAAGACAGCAGCAGCCGCAAGAACAGCAGCAGCCGCAAGAACAGCCGCAAGAACAGCAGCAGCCGCAAGAACAGCAGCCCCCACAAGAACAGCAGCAGCCACAAGAACAGCCACAAGAACAGCCCACAATAGTAGTTGTTTCTCCTGAAGTAGGGGCATTTCAGGAAATCGAGCTTCCTGCAGACAAAGTGGAGCAAACCACTGTTCCAGAAGATCCATTGTCTTCCAGACCCCCAGCAAGGAAAAGGAGGGTTAGTCCATCATCTTCTTCTTCAAGCCCCGCTTCTGATGATCTTGATGCCACTTGGAAGCCACCAGCTCAGTCAAAGAGTGATGCACGCCACAAGACAAGGATAGTGAAAAGGAAGGTTCCAGAAAGCCTTAGAGTTATGGAGTAGATGTACAAGAGGGGGAGGAGGATGAGGACGAGCCAGTCATCAGGGACATCACTCCCGGACCAAAGGATATGGAGACCAACATTATTACCCTATCCAAAATGGCTGCAAGGGATGCAGCACGGATACCACCAACACAGGTAACACCACCACGACCTCCAGCTTCCATATTTTCATTTGCAAAGGAAAGGCAGGGAGCTACATCCAGCTCAACCACCACCTCAGTAGGTAGTGGTAGAAGTCACAGTGTAGCTGCACAGAGTCACATTCCAAGCACACCCTCCAGTTCATCTGGTATTGAAAGTGGCACATCCAGCAGCACCAGAAAGTTCTCCTCCCCAGTTTGGGACTTTTTTCGGTTAGCAGTAAGGAGGAGAACATTGCTATATGCTCAATTTGTCGACATGCTGTTAGGCGGGGTAAGCTTGGTACAAACTATGGTACCGGAGGCCAAACAAGTCATCTAAAAATACACCACACTATCGTGTGGGAGGCTCACCTACTTCGCTTAGAACAAAGTGAAACTCAACCCATTGTTGTTGGGCATGAAGAATCAGCGGAAGATATCACAGTGGAAGGTGAACAAGAGGGAGACATTTTTAGCCCTGTCCCCGGTAGTGTAGTGGTACCGCCCACATCCTCAGCAACATCTCAGTGGCACCGCAGTAAGAGTCAGAGTCAGGCTGAGACACCAAGGCGACCGAGCAGTACTGCAATGAAACAAAGTGCGTCGTTGAGCCTAACTGGGTTAAAGAAAACAACTGCACCACAAAGGAAAATAATCCAGCCTACCATTGACAGCATGCTTAGGTTGGAGGGGCATTAATAACGCAACCACTCAACGGCACGTTTGTACAATGCGACGCTGGCTAAAATGTTAGCGCTGGACCTTCTCCCTTTTTCATTTGTGGAAGGTGTGGGTTTCCTTGAATTTGTGTCGACCATCTGCCCTAAATGGAAGGTTCCCAGCCGGTCCTATTTCACAAGAGTTGCTGTTCCAGCACTACATCATCATGTGCTGGAATTGGTTGGACAAGTTTTGCAGCAGAGTGCTGTTCACAATATCCACCTGACAACAGACATGTGGACCAGTTGCTAAGCCACTGTTTACATGTGTATCACTGCACACTGGGTCTTTTTTGTCGGGGTTAGAGATAAGCTATCTGAAGTAGGTGCTGTTAACACAGCTGAGATTTTTAACGCTACTCGGAAACATGCAACTGTATCCATGTTCGCCATGGAGAAATCTCATACCGCTGTAAACATATTGGAAGAGTTCCACAGCAAGGTTTTTGAATGGCTGTGCCCAAGAGGGCTTAAGATTGGTTTTGTTTCCACAGATAATAGCAGTAATGTACTTAAGGCCATGGAGCTTGGTTACTATTTCAGGGTTCCGTGTTTGGCGCACTACATTAATATTATAGTTCAAGACTTTCTGAAAAAAGAAGCCATAGTCAGCAACTTACTTACCACCTCCCGAAGAATATGCACTCATTTCAGCCATTCTTTTAAAGCTCGGAAGCAGCTGAGGATCATTCAACGTGACTATAGATTGCCAGTCAAAGCACTCATCCAGGAGGTGGCAACACGTTGGAACTCAACTTATTTAGCTTGACCGTCTGTTTGAGAAGTACAGGCCAATCAATGAATATGTCATTCGAAGAGGGGATGCTACTGTGAAAGGCATGACCCTTCAGATGGACCAATGGTGCCTAGTTAAATGCCTGACTGAGATGCTTCTTCCTTTCGAGGTCTTCACAGGTGAAGTCAGCAAGGAGGACTGTACTATGGGCCAAGCTATCCCATTGCTGCAAATGCTAGAGCATCAGCTGAAGGAGGTGTCTGAAGCATACAAAGGTGTAGAGGAAAAAAAAGAAGCATATGAGTTGGTGGAGAGCTTAGCCCGTCGCTTAGCTGACAATACAAGGGTGCACAAAAACATTACATTTGTGCCACAATTCTGGATCCACCATTCTGGATCCACGGACAAAATGGGAACTGAAGACATTCATTCCTTTTTCAGAAATGGATGTTGCCCGGTACAAAACTTGAATAGCTGAGTCAGCGAGTAAGTTGAAAAATGAACGGCTGCTAATTAAAAGCCTGCTAGATAAACCCACAACAAGTGCTGCAGCAGGGCATCCGGCGTCAAGTTCAACTTCGGAGCCTGAGGGCAGTGCGTTTGGCTCAGAACACTCACCAACACTATCGACAACAGCAAGAACTGGATCATTAGGCCCAGTAAAATCGTTACACGATTGGTATTTACAGCAAGGCATTGGTAAGTCCAATGCTGATGCAACGAGAAAAGAGCCCGAAAATAGTTTAGCGCCCCTAAACATTTAGCGGATGGTCCAGGCCTATCTGGACGACCCAACAGAGGTCTACATTGATCAAAACCCATTGCGGTATTGGTATGGGAAAAGGGGCCAATGGCCACTGCTCAGCAGGCTGGTGATAAACTATCTGGCTTGCCCTATTGCAAGTGTCTCTTCTGAACGTGTTTTCAGCGCTGCTGGTTCCATTGTAACAGTGAGAAGGACCAGTCTCTCGCCCAAAAACGTGGAGAGGTTAACCATGATCAAAATGAATCAGCACTTTATACCAATGAATTACACAGTACATGAATCAAGGGAGGAAGATGAGGACAGCAGCTCAGGTGACGGAAGTGGTGTGTTAGTTGATGATTACTTACTTCTGGTTGAACCCCCAGAGCTTGAGGACGAGCTATACTTCCCTGAAAATTTGGCTTGCACTTCTTACTGTCTTCCTCCCTTATTTTCTTTTACTTGTGTGTCTGTCTTTCTGGTTAGAAACTTCGAATCACAACAAATCCATCATCACCATTTTCTACTCGTTTTACTGCCATATACAAGTTTCAGCTGTCTGCATTTCACAGTACACTTCTCCGAATCCTGCTCCTCCATCCTCCTGAATCTCCTTAAATCCATTGCCCTCAAGAAGATAGATGATGATTGGATGATGCAAAATAGAAGAAAAAAGAAAATATTTCCTAGTCCCTCCAAAAGAAGTGGAACATGATTGATGATGACTACTATAGCTATCCTCATATCTGATCCGAGAGGGACTGCCCTTTAACTGAAGATGAGAAGGAACAGGTAATGAATGATGCCATGCATTGGACGCTGACTGAGTGATTTTGTTGTTTGTTGTGCATGAAGTTACTTCATTGTGTACTTTATGTAATAATCTACACACTAAAAGTAACTCAAGTCACTTTTTCCCTTCTTGTATTTTTAATAACAAATTTGTACTTCTACTGCAGGCCGATACATTGCATTTTGAATATAGGAAGGGGACTTAATCTGTACAGTGCACACTGAGTAGGACAACACCATGATGATGATGGCGAGAGAGACGGCCCCTTCACTTAAGATGAGAAGGAACAGGTAATGAATGGCATGCATTGGACACCGACTCTGACTGATTGTTGTTTGTGTTTTTGTTGTTTGTTGTGCATGAAGTGAAGTCAAAGTGTACTAGTATTTACTCTACACACTAACAGTGACTCAAGTCAATATTTCCCCTCTTATTGTTTAATAAAAAAATTGTACTTCTACTGCAGGCCAATCCATTGCATTTTTGAATATGGAATCTGGACTCACTCGGTACACTGCAGACTGAGTTGAACAACATTATCATGATGACCACTGTGACATAGTATCTTCACAGTCACTCAGTACAAGGATCAGAGATGATTGATGGAATAAGTCAGGGCGTTTCATGAGTGGCATAAAAGGTAAACAAGTAAACAACAACCACAGCAGACCTAAATGTCTTTGTAGTGGTGGAGTCAAGTGTAGCGGTGGTATGACTGCGGTGCATTGATTTAGTCACTTAAATTGTAAAATGCTATATTGCTTGATATGTGCTTTGTCCAACTCTTTCAAAAAATGTACGCTAAATGGAGGATGTGCAAAGGGTGCCGTCACCGTGGGCCTTCTCTGTTCTGTTGGTGTTGTAGGTTAATGCTATGAAACAGACTAGAGTAGAGATGATGCATCCATGCCGCCTCGGAAAGTGTTCTTGTTGAACTACACCATAATTTGTGCATTTTTTTCAACTTGGTTTCTCAATATCCCATTTATTTTTCCATCTACAATTACAGTCCGGGCCTTACCCTGTGCTATACTTGGGAAAACAATGCACACTTACCTTACCAATAAATCTACATCTGCCAGGCAGGCATTGGCGTCACCCAACATTGATGGACGGAGCATCCATGGAAGGGAGGACCAAGAGGAATGCCGAGATTCAACTCCCCATTTGACCAGGAAAACACAGTAACAGTATCAACTTTCATCATCTTTTAAATAATTTGATACATTTTTTTGTCTACAATCATTACAACAGTGTGTTCATGTTGGTATTATTATCATTAGGTTTGCTCTCTGTTTATAATTCATCACTACAGATATTTTAAAATGTTCTTTGCTATCTGTAAAAGTAAGCCCGGTAACACTGAACACAAACTGTATGTAATCCGGGTCTCCTTATCATCATCATGCATGCATTTCCTTTTTCTCCCTTAACATATTGATATGGTAGTCTACAAAGATTCTGTCGTTTGTTGTTTGTCCATGGGTACTGTTTTTCTTTCTCAAACCTTTCCCCAAACCTCCCTTCCCAACCATTCAACAAACCCTAACCCTCTTCCCCCGGGCTGTGTGACTTATTGAGGTATGACTAAATTAAATGTACACCAATAATTTATCACACGCTTGCTGGGGCGGATGTGGCAAAAGCAACAGTACTTCAATTTCAAGGCAGGGCGGGAATCTTCTTATGCTTGCCCACCCATGAGCAGTTAATTTGTGAGGTAACTTTTTTACCAAAGGAACCTAATACATCAGCATTAATTGATGGCATTGATTGGATTAATGGCTTTGTTGTCATCCTCCTACACAGCACTAACAGTTACGCTTGTGTCCAGTGTACTGTAGGCCTAGTCAAGTGACTCGACACAACTTGAGTTTATAACTCTGTGTACTACTAAGCTATCCCCACCACCATTATGTTTTGTTGTATTTTTGCATATTATAGTTTGGCAGTAAGTTCTGTACTGTACTTCATTCTACTACTCCTCGAAGAGTCTCTCTCAGGCTACTGACTGTCTCATTTTCTTTTTTTGCAAATGCTGCTGCCAGTGTCTACTACTACCACCACAACCATGGCATGTTAGGAAAGAAAACCATCATCACCATGCAGCCATCGCTGTGCCTAAGTTAAACTTCAAGCAAAGGTAAGAGAAGTTTGGGAGAGGCATAATTAATAATGGACATGTTTTCATTAATTCAATTTCACACACCCCTTTGAGTCCAGTTGCAGAATGCCTAGAGTAGAAGAGACTGACAGCACTAGTAGGACAAGTCACTCAGTGAGGGGTGCTGCATCTATCTGTTTGTGTCTTACAAAGTCAGTCAATTATCTTTTCTTTCTTTATAATCTTTATTTCGACCGTTTTAGATCATAAAAGATATACAACAATAAAAACATTTAAAATAGAGTTAACATTCGAATAAAAAGCACATGACATTTTGAGAAGGAGCATAAATAACAACATGGTGCAAAATACAATTCATTCAATAGTTCTATTATCCCCAGCCTCGACCTGCTTTATATGTCTTGCTCGAATGTGCCACATTGCTCTTAAAAATTTAGCTACCGCAAACACAACTGGGGGCGAAAGATCTGTTTTTAACACTCTGTATGCATGTAGATAATGCATAAGACCCAGGTTCTTAAGAAGGGGAACAAGCCAATAATTTCTGGGTCTACGGTATGCTTTACAGAAAAAGATCATATGTAGGTCATCCTCCCGGGTTTGGGTGCATAGTGAGCATTGCTCTGATGAGGGGGGATTGGACCACTGCTTCGTAAATGACCCAAGTGGGAGTGAGCTATGTCTCCACTGAAGGAACAATTTTCTGGTGAAGACCGGGCTGATATTGTCAAGAACACTCTCTTGGTGGTACACATCTTTCATTTTAATAAATAAGTTAGTAAGAGACCCCTCCTTTGTAGCCCCTATAAGTTTTGATAATTGAAATTCATAAAATTCCTTTACCAGGAGTTTCCTAGGGATCCTACAGCACGCACTCCCTGGGTTTCGCCAAAGCTCCGGCCGTCCCAGATTCTCACATGTCTTTTTCACATAGGATAACCATGGGATAAGAGCGGCTGTTGGCAGAGTTAAAATCTCTTGTAGTTCAGACCTATATGTTGCAAGTTCTGGCTAGCCCACAATCGACGCCAGAAAATCAGCGGTTTGAGTGCCAGCTCTTCACTAATGAGTCTTAATCCCAGGTCCAGCCTCAACGGCAAAAGAGGTGTACTTGTTGGAAGGGCTGCCAGCTGCCTAATAAAATTGTTTTCAGTGACTAGTCAATTATCAAAATCAAACACTGGCTGTGGGCGGCCCTGCACCAGCAAGGAAACAGTGTGATGTAAAACAGTAACCCCACCCAGAAAACATTAACAACATCATATGTAAAGTAGAAATATATTATTTAATACCCTAACAAAAATAAACTGTAAAAATATCCCACAACACCTGACCCACCCCTCTCCCTGACCCCAACCAATGTCCGTAAAGAAAAAGTCCAACATAATGTCCAATTGTCCAATGAAAAGAGAAAACCCAACGCCCAATTCTCACCCACCAAAAGAATAAATAAAAAAGGAGCAATGAACAGGGTCTTATGTTCGGTGGTCTTGACTCTGGAGGACATGTACTTGCTCCTCTAGGCGGGCAACACGGCGCTTCAATGCATGGCAGTTGCATCCACAGGGGGGGCAGCACTGATGGAGGGGCGGCGGCGGGCAGTTGCCAGACAGTGGTGCCGTACCACTGTAAGGCGGTTGTTGGGGCCCGGGGCATTGGAGGAGGCTGCAGCTGCTGCCAATTGTACATTAAGTAAGCATTTCCACTTCTTTTAGTCCTCAAAAATGCATAAATGGAGGACACATGCCTACATTTTTGCATACACCAAATTGTTGGTTGCGCCCGCATGGGCAAGTTCGCGAGATATTTTCCCCCCGAGCACGCAAAAAGCATCGCGAACACGTTATACGCGTTCCCGAACAGGAAATACTTATCGCGAATGGGCGCGGGCATGCAATGTGCGACCCGGAACAGGAAACAGCATCGCGAGCGGGCGGGACAAGTGAAAACAAGATGGCCGTGTCCATTAGCGTCCGCATGGGAAAGTTGGTGACACATTTCCAACGTGATCACGCAAAAAACATCGTGAAAAGGCGGGACAAGCACTTCCGCGTCTTCGCGATATTTCCATGTGTTTGCGGAGATTTTTGATGTTTTTGCAAAGATTTGCGTAACGCGAAAATGCAAATTCCGCCCACCCCTAGATACATCTATGGTTTACAATTGACATACTTTTCCTGGTACTTTGGATTGGTATAGTAACTGTCTGTTTCCTACATCTGAATAGACGCTTTCTGCCAGAACGCTCTGCAGTACAACTTGTGAACTTGGTTCTTAAACCACATGCATCATCAGCAGGCCTGGGCATAGTATGCAGAGTTTGGCTATGTGGATCTCCGCGAAGTTACAAAAACACTCCGCAAAGTTCTGCGAGTGACGGAGTGCAGTGCGAACTGCAGTTTGTGCTGGTATTCTTGCTGCTCGGGTAGAATTTCTACCCGAGCGGCAGCTCACGTTTGCAAACTTACCATTTTGCGATCGCGAACTTACTGTTTGCAAAATGGTAAGCGGGTAAAAAACACTGCTGCACATCGCAAAGTGGAGTTTTCTGCACTCCGTGAGCTCCGAGGAGTGAGGAGTGCAGAAAACTCCGCAAACTCTGCGAACGGAGCGAAGTTCACTGCCCAGGCCTAATCATCACACCGTGAACTAAGAGACTTGTCCCTGGTGAATATTACAGTAGTTCCAGTTTCTGAAGAAATTGTATGGGACAGGGTATCGTATGATGTATATGGTCCTACTGAACTCTTGAAAATTTCTTATTTGTTCAAAATGTCATTTAAAAAAAAATATAATCTTTATTCAGCCGTTTTAGACATAAATTCAGCAAAAGAAAATACATTAGTTACATCCATCCCATCTTTACTTGCAGGATCACTCCCACCACCCCTCTGATCCAAAAGACAATTAAACTTGGCAGTTTTTATAGACCAACTGCATTTAGGTAAATCCACAAGACATAAAAAATGTCAGCAAAATACTAGGGCAATATGTTTATATATACAGTGCATTACTCCCCTACCCCAAACTGTATTCCTTAGATCCCTCATCTCCGTTAATCCATCTGCTTAATGGGGCCCAGATTTCGGATCCTTTTTTTAGAGCCCTATGCCCCCTCCGTTTGTACACTGCCATCTCGCAGCGATATACTGCGAGGAGTTCACCAAGCTAATAATGTACGGAAGGAGGTTCGTGGTCAAACCAAATAGCAGCGAGACAAAGTCTAAGTACAGTCATAGCTGTAAACACAAATGTCTGGATCGGCCCGGCCATATCCTGATTACTCACCCCCAGGATTATCACCTGGGGGTTAGATCCAGCCCAAATCCCAGCATGTTTCTTAGCCGTTTAGCGATCTCAGCTTTGAAAGAGTCGAGTTTAGGACATGTGGCAAACATATGTACACAGTCAGTAGCTAAATATCCGCACTGTGGACAGTGCAGGCCAGAGGACCCACCCACCTGGATATTCGTGCAGGTGTAATATATAAATTGAGCTAGGTTTTAAAACATTGTACCTGAAGGTTAGCCGAAATAAATGCTGACTGGCCTAAGAGGAGCGAGTCCTCGTATTCCCCAGTCCCCGCTTGCAAGAGGTCCTGCCAGCGATTTGTGTGTTTTATACGATCATCTCCCATTTCTTTAGCCAATGTTGGTTGGCCTCCCAACAAAGTTTCCAGCAGAGGGACCTTAGAAAAGCCAACTGTTCCCCCTGATTTTTTAACCAGGAAGTCCCTTATTTGTAAATATTTTAAAAAGTGATTGATCCCCAGCCCGTATTTTTTCTTGATTGTATCAAACGAATACATCATCCTATCCTCCATTAAATCCCCTATTTTCCTCACTCCCCTCTCATCCCAGTATTTCATATAGCCGTCTTGAAATATAGCAGGGAGTAGACTGTTGTTAGCCAAGGGGGAGTATCCGTGGACTCTTTTAAGACTCAGTTTCTTTTGAAGTGCAGTCCAAACCCTAAAAGCACCCAACAAGATCTTAAATGTAACCCTCTTGAAATAAATGAAATCAATATGGCGCATAAGACAGCCTCGAATATCAGCCCCATATAGTAACTCATATATAAAGACAGTTTGCTCCTCCATCAACTCACTCTTATCCCTTTCCAGCAGTCCGGCCATCTGCTGGATAGTTGCGGCCCAGTAATACAGTTGAAAGTCTGGAACCGCCCACCCCTCCGGTCTCTTGGAAGATTCATATATTTTAAGACTTATCGAGGGCGTTGACCAGCTCATAAAAGTCTAGAAATCAGCTGGTTTAAATCTTGAAACCAAGATTATTCAATTTCGACAGGGATAGCTCTTAATAAATATAAAAAGTTTGGTAAGAACACCATTTTGATAATGTTGCTCCTGCCTAATAGTGTGAGTTGTAGATTATTTATTCTAGCAACATCTGTTTTGAATTTCTGCAGTAATGGTCCCAAATTAAGTTCAACAATTTTCTCTACATTGGATGTAATCTGAACCCCCAGATACCTAGCATTTGGGTTTACCCCTTCATCATCCAGATCTACCTTATCATTCATTACAATTTGTGTTTTACTATGGTTAAGCTGTTACCCAGAAATATCGCCAAAGTAGCTTGCCTCCCTTTCTATTTCCAAAAGAGCATCCCCAGGGCTAGGAGTAATTATGGCCAGGTCATCTGCATATGCTAAGATCTTAGAGTTCCCTCCTTTGGTGTGTATAGTCTGAATCCCTTCATTGCCTTCTATCTTCCTAATTAATGGATCGATGTATAGGGCGAATAATAAGGGGGAGCAGGGAGCGAATAATAAGGGGGAGCAGGGACAGCCCTGTCACGTGCCACGCGAGATCTTTAATTATATCAGAAATGCAACCCTTCATGGCTATTCTAGCAGTAGGTTCCCGGTACATGATCTGAATAGCACTAATGAACCCTTTACTCAAGCCTCTCCTCTCCATAATTGCCCACAGAAAAGGCCAGGAGACCGTATCGAAAGCTTTTTCTGCATCTAATAATAGTAAAGCCTTTGGGCCCGATTCACAGAACTAACTTAAGACAAAATCCTAAACTTACTACCATTTTCGTATTCACAGAAGGCACTTACTCATTTTGGTATTCACAGAAGACACTTACTCACTTCGGTATTCACAGAAGTTAGGAATCCTAGCTTTAGGACTCCTAAATGCCTTCTGTGAATAACAAAAGTCTTAAAATTAGGATTTTTCTCAGTTTAGGAGTCCTAAAGTTAGGACTCCTAACTTTACTACTACTAAACTGAGAAAAATCCTAATTTTAAGGCTTTCGGGAGTCACAGAAGGCATTTAGGAGTCCTAAAGTTAGGAGTCCTAACTTTAGGACTACTAAATTGAGAAAAATCCTTATTTTAAGACTTTCGGTATTCACAGAAGGCATTTAGGAGTCCTAAAGTTAGTAGTCCTAACTATACTACTTCTAAACTGAGGAAAATCCTAATTTTAAGGCTTTCGGGAGTCACAGAAGGCATTCAGGAGTCCTAAAGTTAGGAGTCCCAACTTTAGGACTACTAAATTGAGAAAAATCCTTATTTTAAGACTTTCGGTATTCACAGAAGGCATTTAGGAGTCCTAAAGTTAGGAGTCCTAACTATACTACTACTAAACTGAGAAAAATCCTAATTTTAAGGCTTTCGGTATTCACAGAAGGCATTTAGGAGTCCTAAAGTTAGGACTCCTAACTTCTGTGAATACCGAAATGAGTAAGTGCCTTCTGTGAATACCAAAATGAGTAAGTGCCTTCTGTGAATACCAAAATGGTAGTAAGTTTAGGATTTTGTCTTAAGTTAGTTCTGTGAATCGGGCCCATAGGGTCTCGGGTGACCTTGGAAGAGTCGAATAGGGCGATAGTCCTGCGTACATGATCAGTTGTACCCCATCCCAAGACAAATCCATGTTGGAGAGGAGAAACCAGATTCTTAATGACAATAGCTAGTTGACTAGCTAAGATTTTAGCATATTTCTTAGTATCACTGTTGACCAGTGTAATTGGTCGGTATGATTCCAATTCACGGATGGGTTTGCCCTTTTTTGGAAACACAAATATGTTAGCCGACTTCCAAGATTTGAGAGCCTCCTCCCCTGATTGCGCCCTTAAAAATATCTCTTCCATGAGTTTCAATAGATATGGAGTGAATTTTTATAGAATTCCCCCGGGATTAGGTCCATGCCGTCTGCTTTATCTGATGGTGTGGATTTGATCGCCTTTCTTCCTTCCTCTTCCTTTATCGGTGCTTCTAGGCTTTATTTCTGCTCAGGGGAAAGCTGCTCCACAAACAGACCCTTCATATATTCTTCTACTGCTATATCCTCAACTTGGATATCCTCTGTATATAGTTTCTGATAAACTTTTTGTAACGCAGCACAAACTGCTGCTGGTTCGGTGACTATACCACTGCTAGGGTCCCTACTTTCGGCAATTCGAGCCTGGACTACCTTTTTCCTAGTGCAGACTGCCAGGATATGGCCTACCCTTTCATTGCTCTCATATACCTTGCTACGCCAGGCCATAAATCTTCCTGCGGATTTCTTGGTTGAGATCTCTGTAATTGCTGATTTTGTGACCAGTACCCCTGATTGTGCTGTCTCGAAGTCTCCCCCATTGGCGATAGTTTCTATCAAATGTGTTTCAGCCGTTACCAATTCCGCATATTGCGCTTGTAGAAGTTTCTTCTCCTTTTGTGACTCACCCAGCCGTACTTAGACGTTTCCCCCCTAATACCAGCTTTAAGGGTGTCCCAGACTACATGAATGTTAGCAATCCCCAGATTCTCTTCGATAAACCTAGCAATCCACACTTTCATGTGCTGTACAAAACACTCCTCACTAAGTAAAGCCCTATAAAATGTCCAGTGTGCAGCCGGGGAGGATTTAGTGTGAATGCTCACTTCCAACACCAGGGGGTTGTGATCGGAATTGACTCTAGGGTATTTGTATATTTTGCCGCACGGCACCAGCTCCTGCAATACAAAAAAGTAATCCAGTCTAGCATGTATTTGATGTGGTACCGGAAAATACGTATATCCTGGGACATTAGGTTCTTGCATTGCCCAAACATCAGACAACTCATGGAGAAGGCTTAGTTTTGACAGAGACCTAAACACTTTGGGTTTACGACCTTGATATACCGACCCCACCTGTTTAACTGTTTGACAATTCATATTGATATAAAAGTCCCCACAAATAATGAGAGCAAGTGGCCAGCCCACTAGCTCCACACTAAGCCATTTGAACAATGCCGTATCATTGAGAACCGAGCCATAAACTGAACACAATGTAAACATGTAATTTTCTAGGCAACATTGAATGATTACCCATCTTCCCAGTTTATCCGAACTAGTCAGTGGGAACCTAGCTATTCCTTTCCGTGCCATAACTGCCACCACTCTTGTCTTTGTTCCTTGTATAGTGCTGGAAATCAATTGATAGCCTGCCAGCTCTGAGACCTCCCTCCTACTTGCTTTGATGTGAGGCTCCTGAAAGCAGATGATGCCAGCCTTCAAGAATTGGACATCCACACTAACCCTACGTTTATTGGGGGGATTATTTAAGCCACATATGTTAATAGATGCTATTCTAAGTTTGCCCATTAATTAAGAAGGTTGGATTTTCGAAGTACGGCATACCCAAATCGCGCACCCAAATCGCTTTACACACACTTGCCATAATTACCATGATAGCCACAAAACTCTTCTTTTGGATCACCCCCCCACCCTCCCACACCCACTCAAAAAGGCAAGAAAGGTCCATGAATCCTTGTGATGCCTCCAGTATCCTGCTGTGCCACTAGCCGCTCTCCCTCTAAATTTAGGTCATAGAGAAGAAAAGAACCCACCAAAAAAAAAGAAAAAGGAACAGAGAAATTCCCTACCAATATCCAAAAATATCATCCTTATGTCCACCCCAAACACCCTACAGAAAGTAAGAGCAGAGTGTTGCCATTGTATTGTTATCCTATCTATGTGAGATTTCCTTTATATACTCCTGGGCTTGTATCTCTGAGGTAAACACCCTGGTTGTGCCTTTAAAAATGACCTTGAGTCGGGTGGGGTTCATTAAGAAAACCTCAGAGCCAAATTTCCGAAAAGGGGTGATTAACTGGCGGAGCCTCCATCTCCTTTCCACCGTAGTGTGACCAAAAATCCGGTCTTACAAAGAAGGAGTGTCCTTCAGCTGACCGCCTAGCACCGGGTCTGGCTTTTTAAAAATATGAGGGTAGCCCTAGGTTTTTCATTTTTGCCCCGCTCTCTTTTTCATCATCAGAGGGAATCATTGTACCCTCTGCACCTCTGTCTCCCAATTCCAGTGTGCAAGTTCTGGGAATGCCCCCTTAAATAGTCAGAGAACAAATCCGCGTATATCATCCCCTTCTGGGTTCTCTTCAATGCCCAGTAGCCTCAAATTGTTCCACCATTGTCGATTTTCAAAATATTCCATTTTCCATACTACGTCCGTCATTCTGGCTTAATTTGCTGCAGTTTGCTGTCCCGTATCCTCAGCCCCATCCTCACGCGCCACAATTCGTTCCTCTAGTGCTGTAGTACGTTCAGCAATTTCTGAGCAAGTTTTGTTAACTTTGCGGATGGCCCCTTGGAGTTTCTTCATCACCATATGAGCCCTCTTGTGTTCTTGACGAGCTTCGGTTTGCATCTGCTCAAGTGTTGAGTAAATTAGTCTCATGGATGGAGGGGATTCTGTATTAGTTTTGGGTTCCGCAAACAGTTTTGAGGCATCGAGTTGTACTCCATTCTCCTCTGTCTCATCGGTCTCGATCCCAAAGTGAGTGGTGGAATAATCCCACTTTAACTGACTTGTCTGGCTGTGATCAGATTCTGAGCCCTTGCCTTTGCACCTGGTGCTTCTCCTTTTTGTACGGTTGGGTACGCGCCTCTGTGTATCACGTCTTACAGGAGGGCTGCCACTATCCTCTCCTGTGACTTCCTCATCTGTACCCTCAATTTCACTTGTATTGGTGAGTTCAGACTCGTCTGTAAGAGAATAAAATGTATCTCCCTCTGGAGTCCCTGTAATCTTTTTTAACACACACAGTAGTTAAGGGGTAGGAGGAAAACGCCCCACTCCGACCTCCTAGAGATACCTACATACACACACACATAGAAGTGGGGCTTCGCAAGTTTAGTCGCTGCGATATAGAGGTGAAAAAAACACACACATTTTTAATACTGCCCTCTCCCACAGAAATCTGTGGCATGCTTCTTGATAGGGCTGCTAACACACCTCCGTGCAAACCAACGCTGGAGGTGAAGCATTAGGGAGGGGAAGACATAACAACAAATAAAGAAACAGTGCGGGATCAAGTGAAAAGTGCTGAGAAGTAATTAAAACTGACCCAGGGATCTCCAAGCGAACCCTTTAATGATGGACTCCCTGGTCAGAATAAAAGGTCATTTAAGGACCAGTGGATGGTGGTATTGTGGGCTTTAATGAACCACCTGCCCCTCCAATCTGCAAACTGTTGACATGTTTCAGCTGGCTTATGCAATATCCCCAGCTTTCATCAGGACTAAGAAAGCTAGAGCCATGAGATACTACTCATACCACCTTACTCATGGAGTAGAGCATAGTGAATCTGAGTGAATGCTCAGGTATAGTGGTAGAGTAACTTACTCCCAGAGGGAATCCGAGTTTCATTAACAACAATGCTTGAACTGGCGCGTGAGCGAGTACAGCTCCATATAGTCACACATTTGTCAAGGTGAGCTATCACTAACAAGTCATCTACACGGCGCTGGGAGAGACGACTTGTCAGTGTGGGTGAGGGCAGTATTAAAAACCTGTGTTTTTTTCACTTCTATATCACAGCGACTTAACTTGCGAAGCCCCACTTCTATGTGTGTGTATAGGTGTCCTTATAATCTTGCCAGGTACGTGGGTGATATCTGAGGTATTTGGTTCTTGGGAGTTCAGAGTACCCTGTTCTCCTTGCAGAGGGGCATTTACTTGAGTCCCCCGACTTGGTTCCTCTCCAATCTCAGCCTCAGTATCTGGCCCAAAAATCTCGTTATTCATGTCAATCAATTTAGTCATTTTAACATCAATATTTTCTTTTTGTAGTGCCTCAAGGGGCAGCCTACCTTCGATTGTGCTTTTCCAGCTGCCTTCCCTTCAGCGCTCTCCAGTTCTTTAGCCAGTTTGGGAGCTTTAGGATTGATTTTGTCTTTGTTTGTTGATTTTTGTCTGGTTGCCGCCGAATCCGCAGCTGGCAAACATCCCAGTCATAGTCTGCTGTTTGGGCTTGCTTGCCAGGTCGATAGGACGATGCTCATCACTGAGCGTCCTGCTGCTGATCGTCTACTCTTCCCGGCTGGCAGAGTGATTAGCGTCCACGCTCTTCCCCTTAGTAGTCGTTTTCCGGGCTGGGGGCATCCCCTTCGCTCCTCCAGCCACTCCACCTTACTTCATCGATGAGTTCAGTTTGGGGGGCATTCTGGTGAGCCTCAAGACCATTGCATCCATCCACGCTGGCGCCAGTAACCGCAAAGTACCCCAGGTCCACAGGTAAACTTTCCTCTTCCTAGAAATGCCAAGAAGAATTTATTTTACTGTGCGAGCTAGCAATGCTCCTGTCCCTTGATCCAGCCTCATCCGGTATCTTGTCTCTCTTGGGTGCTTTAATCTTTCGGTTCATTTCATGTTGTCTTCTCAGTGGTGAGGTGAGCGGCTCTCACAGCAGTCACACAGCCGCCATCTTGCCTTCCTGACGCACCAAAATTTCTTTAAATGACATTATCATCTCTAGTACTTCCTCTGATGATTGGGACATTGCAACTGTGCATAATTTGCTTTCAGATTTAGAGCAATGAGCTGCATTTTGAGATGATGAATTGTATGATGGTACAAGTAGTTTTGGAGACATGTTCTGTTACCAGCATTAAAGTCACCATTTTTTACATAAAGCCAGTAATCCACGTGCTGTTTCTAATTACACACAATGGGAATACTGCCCAACACCGCCAAAAGGTAGTTCAAAGACTTTTGCACAGAAGTTTGCTTATTTTTCTGGTTTTGAATTATCAGACCCAGCCACCAAACTGATATACTCTGCTTCCTTTATTTCCGAACTGAAACAAAGTTTTGACTTTTGGAAAGACACAATAGACACAAAGTCTATCTGGGAGACAAAATATTGACAGGTTCAGGGGACTGAGGCCTTATTTAGAGCATGCCTCAAACCACATCAAATGAATTTTCCTGAACAAGACAGTGCAACAAACTTCATGTCTAGGTATAGCAAAAACAAAGGATTTGAACACAACGTATATTCCTTCCTTCTCACGTTTTGAGAACTAGAAGCTCTTTACACTCTTTAGTGAGGATACAATAGACACCATGATACGTAATGGTTCTTTCAATTCATCAGACCCCAATTGGAAGGGTTGGTTGGTTTGGCCTGTAAACACAAACTGGTGTCAATCTAAATTCCCGGGGAACAACGAAGGATTTAGGTTTAATAGGCCTGATCAACGATATGTACAGACAGAACACTCGGGTAGTGACGTCATATAGTGATGGGAAGTTATACCTAGATTGTCTAAAGACCTCGACACTCTCCCAGGTGAAACATCACTTGTCCCTTCTTTCTGATGACAGGGAACTCTGGGATTTTACTAGGTCCCCGGAACCCACGTCAAAAGTGCTTTTTGTACGGAATATACAATGAACTGTGGAAGATTTCTCAACAGGAAGCTGCTGAAAGATTGTGTGAGACTGATAGGGTTACTTTCAAAAAGACTTTGGCTGCAGATGACAATGGTATGACCACTGATCATCTAGAATTTATTCACTGGGCAACATAGTGCCTTCTGCAATTGACATAATACAACAAGACATGTCTATATTACAACATGGCCAGTCACAATTACGGTCAGTAGCAATATTGAGCTGGACGTTACAGATGTTACGTTATGGCCACGTGAGTTGGCGTTACATAAACAGTACAAATCTGTTTTCAGGATACGATCTAACAGAAAGACAGATGACAATGGCACATAGAGATGCAAATTATACCATGTTGCACATTGAAAAATTACACTAATTACCTTTCACCTTGGCTGAGACACCACCCACTGACTGGATAATCTATGGTTACATCACCCTACCGGTCACGACCTTTCATTTCAAATATTGTCTCCAGCACCAACAGGTAGGCAGATATGAAGCGCTAGGGGAAGGATATGTGCATGACTAATGGGAATTCTCGTTCAGGTATAGATGCAGGAATGGGGACATAGACGTTTTTCTTAATGGCTCTTAGTTCTTAGCCCTTGGTAGTTATGATCCGCAATGTACCCCAATTGAGGCCTAGGTAGCTGTACAACCTTTTACCTACATTTGTCCTGCCTTGCTCTACATAATGGCTTAGACGCTGACTTTTACCTAGTTAATGTGCCGAATAACTGTTGTGTGGTTTTCTTCTAATACTAGATTATTTGTTATGCATTAGAATTCTTAGTATCACAGCAGAATTACCACCTTCTGCATAAAAACTCTGTACAAATGTCACTGCCATCATCCTCTTTGGATGACAGGCCCACAGTACCATGACACTTCTAGGTAGAACCTCTGAGGGTACCTTTCAGGTATATAAGTACCACATCTTTACTGGCAGCCCAGAGGAGAAGCTTCCATGCTGATACAAGATGCTGAGGTCCCTGCACGCAGCCACTCCAGCATGCAGTGCTCAGACATCCCTTGCGGGGTGTCCAACTCGAGACCAAGACTGGGTCCCTCTTTCTCTCCCATCAGGTAATGGGGTTGGCTCTTTCCTAGGGTGATTCTTCACTATGCACCTACATACATGCTAGGTACATTTAGGTACATTTAGTTAGGGTTTGCATCTTAGGCTTACTCATGATTACTGCCATGTATCTATATGCCTGCATATTTTCATTGTTTTAGCACCTTGGTAGAATTTTACCTTTTTTTTACTCTCTTGGTGCTTATAACCATATATATCTGTTTCTGTCTAATGGTTCTTGCAGCACACAAATTTAATACTAGAATGACGCTGGTTCAATAAATGTTTATTAAAAAACATCCCCTCCATTTATCCTGTATATCTCTCTGAGAGCACAAGTGACTGAGCGAAAAGTAGTACACTGTGTCCACGATCCCTGAAGGGTCACAGTTGTCATGTTCGACAGTTGCCAGAAACTATTTGCTCCTTGGTAAGGTTGTGGGGCTTATAGTGGCACTGTGAGCTAGCTCGTCTACAGACTAACATATCTTTTGGGGGGTGTCTGGAATCAGTCTGGACATCAATCCCTTAGTTTATGTTGTCTAAACGGGCAGATCCTATATAGAGTTTTAGGAACTACATGATGGGGACATAGAAGTTTTTCTTAGTGGCTCCGACTGTGAAGACGACTTAAGCGGTTCCTTGGGTTGCAAGGATATTCTCTCCATGGAGCATGCAATGCTTCAATGGCGAACTTGTCTTGTTATCTGAAGGGTTCCCTAACTGCCGTAATTCATCCTGTGTTCAGGCTGCTCTCGAATGTGAGCTATTTGATGCTGAATGATCAAGGTTGCTGCGGAATGGAACTGGGCATGTAGTGACAGTTAATTCCATAGTCACTTGTTGTACACAAGTACTTTTTCCAACTGTCCGCACAATTAGGGAGCCAGTGCAATGACCTTCGATAAATGTTTCCAACATAAAATTTGATTTGCTGAGCAAACTGAAAGATGTGCTTTTACAGAAAGATATGGCCTTAACTTCAGCCAAAGAGGTGTATGATCTTCAGGTTGCAAGATCCTCGTCTGAGATACAGACACTACTCCACACTAACTTCCTGCTGCATTTTGGGGAGCTTGTCCATCGTATCTTTACCATGTCTTATAGGAAAGGAATACTGCACTTTTTAAAATATATTGGTTCTGGTTTGGCTCACCTTTCAGGAGTTGTACCATTTTTCATACACTCCGTGATGGGAAGCATTTTTTAGGGCTCCCGCTTGTCCTGCTAATTGTGGCGGGAATACTGATTTTATTTTATCTGCTCCGCAATGGATGTTCCAGTTCAATTCGGAATGGAGACAGCACTGTTAGTGCTGCGTTGCCATGAGCAAAGGCAAAGGTACACTGGCTAGATGCACAAAATGGCTACCAGCCAGTGCCACATGGCCAAACAACTACAGCAAGCAAGGAGGCATGGGGAACAAAGAACGCATGCAAGCGCATGACAAAGGCACACTGGCTGGATGCACAAAATGGCTACCCAGCCACATGGTCAAACAACAGCCGCAAGCAAGGAGGCATGAGGAACAAAGAACACATGCAAATCTACGGCAAAGGTACACCGGCTGGATGCACAATATGGCTGCCAGCCACATGGCCAAGCAACAACAGCAAGCAAGGAGCATGGGGAACAAAGCACATATGCATGCCTATAGCAAAGAATGCACAAAATGGCTGCCAGCCACATGGCCAAACAACAGCAGCAAGCACCGAGGCATGGGGAACAAAGAACACATGCAAGCCTATGACAAATGCACACTGGCTGGATGCACAAAATGCCTGCCAGCCACATGGTCAAACAACAGCAGCAAGCAAGGAGATATGGGGAACAAAGAACACATGCATGTCTATGGCAAAGGTACACTATATGGGTGCACAAAATGGCTGCCAGCCATTGCCACATGGCCAAACAACAGTGGCAAGCATGGAGGCATGGGGAACAATGAACACATGCAGGCCTATGGCAAATACACACGGGCTGGATGCACAAAATGGCCACCAGCCACCGGCCACCAGCCACATGACCTAACTACAGCAGCAAGCAAGGTGGTATGGGGAACACAGGGAACACATTCAGGCCTATGGACACAAACTCCACAAAATGGCTCCCTGCCACATGGCATGGAGAACAAAGACAAATCAGTGGTGGCCTATGGCAAACACACACACACACACTGGACAGACAAAGGAGGCATAGTAACACTGAAGAAAAAACTCCCATTAATTCAGCAATGCCAAAAACAAAAATCAGCTGAGCTATAAAAATATTACGACAACACACATCCTCCAAAGGCATCAAATATTGCCTACATATACACTTTTTATACACAAAACATAACGTGAAATACAAAAAAGCACATTTTTTATTTAATCTAATGCCACCCCAGCCCTAAATGATGTTTTCAAACAACATATACCACAGAAACAGTTTTTTCATGCACCCATGACTAGTACAGGCCTGGACCTACTGGGTGGCCCCTTGGCAAACTAGGCCACATAGTAAAATAAATAAATATTGCAAATGTAACAAATATGGAGAAAATGTTCTGAAATGTTCAACATTGTTCCTTCCCAAAGAAAAAAAAAAATGCTAAATATAACTGGGCCCCTACTGAAAATGCAGGCCACCCACCTCAATAGCTTTGAAAAATCAAATAGAAGTACAAAAAAATACTGGTGAATGACCTCTATCAAACAAACAACATGCTTATAGAAGAGCTTTTGAACTAATTTGTGAAATCTCAAATACAAAGTCCTTAAATCCAATAGTATATATGCAGCAAACAAGGAGAGTGAATCTTCCATCTCCAAATCCAAATGAAAAGTGACCAGGAGATTGACAAAGCACTGGGATTAGCCTGCTGGACAAGAACATGAAGTTAGAGTCTCTGGGGCACAAAAAAACAGTATAAAAAAAAAGGCTTCTTGCTCAAAAAACAACTCCAACGGTCTGATGGAGAAGAAATTCCACTTGAAAACCTCTTTAGCTGGCGCTCGAGCACGAAAGCTACTTATGTGGTGTTTTCACGATCGGCTCTACACTGGCGCCGTTGAGGCCGGTAGCCATGCAATTGAGCGTGAAGTCTCGCCCGTGCGCTAGTGGCCCGAGAGGATCATGATCCCCGCGATCAACCGCCAAAACAAATCTTAAGCCTGCAAACTGAAAAAACTCTGCTTCACACCCGGAAGGCAGATTTTGGTCCTGCAGTCGAGCGAGGGGAGGTGTGGCAGAAGTTCTTGTTGTGGGGTCTGGGGTTCAGGGCAGTGAGCTTGGCTCTGGAATAGCGGCAGATGGTGGGAGATCCTGGATTCCTGGCGCTGGGCATGGTCCAGGCATGAACAGGAGCAGATGGGCTTGCATTTGGCACGCTGGCGGCATGACCTCGCTGCGACCTCTGTTAAGTAGGCTCTGGGAGGGGTACTGAGGAGGTGGGCGGTGGAAAGTGGGTGGCGGAAAGCAGGTGGCAGGAAGCAGGTGGCAGGAAGAGGGGATGGTAAAAATGGCCATAACAAGGCAGCCAAAGAGAAACGAGTTAACTAAATTGCTATAAAAAAGTGGCAAGAGAAAACAAATGAATTAAAGTAAACAATAGTGATAATAAAGTAAAATAAAATAAGTAAAGTAAAGCACCAGGCAGTCAGGAGACTGCAGCACTAGCAAAGGCTGAACAATACTGGGCAATACTAGCAATGGCTATGCGAGCACTAGAAAGGGTTGAATGGCTCACGGAGGGAGGAGACTTGATAAGGGGCACTTGTCCAAGCAGCAAGGGGGAGCTTGTATGGGGACCTGCACCTGTATCCACCTTCCCCGAGGGTGCCTTGGACTGCTTAACCACATTACTATTGAAGTGCAAAAGTAGCACTTTGCTCAGTTGCTCATTATCCCTAGCAGGGTGGGCCCCGGGACAATAGGAGTAAAAGGTCTCAACCCCCAGGGTTAGGCCCAATAACCTCTACTTGGCCTGTGGCCCTTGAAAGGGGTTCTGATAACTCTCATTTCAAATACTAGTGTTTGGCCAGTTTTCTGCATAACATACAAATGTATTAACTCCATCCGTATTTTGTAAATAATGGATATTTCACAGTGATTTTAGCAGTTTTTAAATATAATATATAATTTGTATCTCCTCCTGAATATCCAAGCATTCAGAGAGCATGAAGATACATTGAAAAGAATATAGAATGACTGGGCTGATAAACTGGCACAGATCAACATAGGATAAGAAGTAACAACACTATTTACACTAAATGAGGTACAGATTATTTCTGATATTAATTTTCACTGTAATATTTTTTAAGTCTCCCCTCAGATTCTACATATTTTCCTTAGAAGAAAGGTAAACATATCACTGTATAATATGACATTTTTACCTAAGATTTTGATTGGCTTTAACTAATGGTAATTGTAAAATATGTTATTCCTTAATTAAGGAAGCACAATGTCATTTTTGGGGTTATTGTTTTCTATTCATATCTTAAAATTGTTTGACATGTTCTTATTTGCATCTGACTAGATGTTTTCTTGAGGGATGAATCAGGTATTATGTTGCTGTTTTTATTTTCACCAACACATTGCTCATGACATGCATGGCTTTCCCTTAATCCAGATGGCTTGTATGTGGCAGCTGAAAGATCAAACTGAATTCAAATGCATTGCAGAGACAAGTACTGTATCTTTATGCTTTTGTTGTTTATCAGTCGCTTGGGGGACTATTGTTTTCTTTCTTGCTTGTGTTACGGTTTGACTGTCTTTAGTGCGTGTGTGCGCTCACTCCTAGATCAATTTTTGTCAGCATTCAAAAACCAAGGTAAAATGCCAGACGCTGTTTTCTTTCTCTGACTTCATTACCTGGAGACAGGTCACAAAAGAAGACACTTAATTTGCTGCTTTCTCACATCTACTAGTGGAAAAGTTGCATAATAATTGACGTTATGCTCACTCGTCGTGACCCACACAGCTGTAACTGTGGGCACAATCTGTAAAATAAGCACGAACGGTCAAAGAATTAAATCCAAAACAAGCCCAGCCTATTATGGTGATGGGGAATGTGCATTTTAAATAGGGTGACCAACTGGCATGGTTGCAAATTCAGGATGGCGAGTGTAAAAATTCAGGACAAAGGGTCAAAATTCAGGATAAAAATTCAGGACAGAAGGTCAAAATTCAAGACAAAAGGTAGGTTTTACAGACACGTCAGAAGAGGTCATGCAATAGTATATCAGTAAGTAAATAGACAAACACTTAAGTGAAAAGACGTTTATATTAGGTTGAGATAATTGTGCACTTCATGGTTTTTCTGTATGCGTGCAGCTTTGAGCAAATGTGCAGGTCTTTTTGTGGTAACAAAACTGCCGCCCCCCACCTTTCCAGCCTCCCAGATAAACTTCTGATGCCCAGTCTGGCCTTGCTACCACCCTCCAATGGGGACCCTCATTTTCCCATAGACCCTCTCTCATGTGTATTTAATTTCTTTTATAGTGCTACCCATCCCAAGTAAGTAGGACAGGGTGTCGGAGTGCGATACATCACACACATATTATATAGAGACAATGACTCATATAAATGTGAAAGTCAATCTATGAAATGTACTTAAGATAATGGGGGTTACAAGGTGTAATGATTCTTTCATCCATCATTCAGTCTTTCACCATTCAATCTCTCCTTCCATCTGTGTGCCCATCCATGTCAATATTCAACCATTTGCAAACCTATGCATAATCTATCCTTCCATCATTCCACTCATCCATCCCTTCATCCACCTTTTCACTCATCCATCCCTCCATTCATCCTTTCACCTTATCCATCCGTACACTCATCCATCCACTCTTCCACTCATCCATCCATTCACTCATCCATCCAACCATCCACCCTTTCGCGCATGAATCCATCCATTGACCCTATCACTCATCCATCCTTTCACTCATCCATCCATCCTTTCTCTCATCCATCCACCCTTTCACTCCTTCACTCACCCATTCATCGTTTCTCTCATCCATTCACCCTTTCACTCCTTCACTCATCTATCCCCCTTCTTTCCATCCACCCTCCCTTTCACTCACTCATCCAGCCTTACACCCACCCTTTCACTCATCTATACATCCATCCATCCATCCAACCACCCTTTAACTTATCAATTCATCAATCCATCCATCAGTTCACTCATCCATCACCCATTCACTCGCCTGTCAACCACCCTTTTACTCATCCATCCATCCTTTCACTCATCCATCCATCCTTTTACCTGTCCATCTACCCTTCCACCCATACATTCCTCTATTTACCTTTTCTCTCATCCATCCTTTCACTCACTCACTCATCCATCCTTCCTTTCTCTCATTCACTCTTTCATTCATCCATTCACCCTTTCACTAATCCATCCAGCCATCCACCCATCCCTTCACTTACACACCTTTTCACATTAATTTTGAGCTGAGCCTTTGTCTGCTGAGTTGCAGACAGAAGAGGCCCATCGAGGACTTCACCCCTGCTGTATTTCCTAAAGCAAGGGGTGGGGTGGGGGAGGGCTCAAAATGCCCCTGTACATAGACAATCCGAAAAAGTGGAAGTCATGAGTCATGTTTGATGCACAGTGCCACTGTGACATGGTGTTGTTATCAGGGCTTTAAGTGGAATGAAAAAACTGGGGGGTCTCTCCAAAGGCAGTGTTCGATGTACTTAAAGGGCATGGCTTAAAACACCTAAGCTAAAAATCTGTGCTTAGCATAGTGTGCCACCCGACTGGTAATTTGCTGCTTCTGTCATTACATCCAGATATATACCACAACAAGTAGTGTTATACCTATAAGCCAGAAATATTGGCTTTGTCAATGTTCACTAGTTGCTTAAAATAAAAAAAGCAGCAACCGTGGCTTTGTTGAATATAACATTAAAAATGCGTCCGTTTTAAAATGATGAGACAGTGAAATACCCATAACCCTTTTTTTAAAACTTGTTTTACCACCTTTTCATGAACTGGATTCTCATCTAGCAGCATGGGCGTTTTTGTTCATTTCTTTCACCTGCCTGAATATCATGCCCTAGACAGAGGCAGGATGAGGCCCAGTAAGAGCACAGACTGGCCCATTATCATTCTGTATGTGGCAATCAGCCACAGGCAGAATGACAATGGGTGGGGTGAGGCTGCTCTTGTGCTCAGAGGAGTGCGAGGTGGCCCCATCTGGGAGCTGAGGCTTCTGGCAGGAGAACAGTGATGTTCCCCAATGCCCAAAATTATGAACAAAAGGCGTCCGTAAAAGGGATCGTCACGGACAACGGACGTGAGATCCAAATTACAGAGAGCACTTGAAATTTACGGACGGTTGGTCACCCTAATTTTAAAGTACATTATACCCATAACATTAGTAGGAACTGGATTCAATTTAAAGAACTTTACAATGTGGGCTCATAGTTCATGAGAAGGAAACTTTAACGGGTCTCCAAATGGAGGTATTCTCCATTCCAAAACCCCAATCGGGGCAGCATCAACATCTGACATTAGAACAATGGAGTGACGGCCCCAGGTGAGTTTTAGGATGGTGCCTTATTTCTGGCTGCCTACTACTGAAATAGCGCTGTATACAAATGCATCATTTTTAATCATTTTACGTAAACATGTATGCGATGCCATAAAAAAAGAGAGGTCTAATGACTGCGGTAGCTTTAAGAAACTTAAAAAACAAGATCAATGGTCCAAACTTCCTTCCTCTTATTAAGGTGATCCAAGCAAAACTAATTCCAGCCATTACTTATGGCAGTGAGGCACGCTGCTACAGTTGATGGCACAGTAACAAGAGCTCTGCGCATGATCTTTGGCTTGCCAAGTTACGCATCTCCCGCACAGATGAGACTTGAATTCAGGCTCCCAAAGAGAAGAGCTGGCACGCAAAGGATCATATATAAAAAGCTGGCACAAAATAAGCAGGGGAGAACCAAAAACGCTAAATGCTCTCCTGTGGAAGGAGCTACAAACCAAAGAAACTTGCCCTGCAAGGCTTTACTTGGAGGCCGCCCTCAAGCAGCTGGGGCTGCAACAGCGTTGGGAACTCCCAGGGGCCCTGGCAGGCTTAAAAAAAGTAGTAAACAAGACTGTCAAGAAAGAATCACTCTGGCAGGATAAAGCGTCCCTGGTAGAGCGTGCACATGGCTGGCTTACGGTACAATCCTACACTAAACCCTTGCCCCAAGGATACCTCCAGACTGGCTTCTCAAAAAAAACTAGAGAAATTTCTGAAATTGCGCACAGGGCTGCTGCTGTCAGCAAATCATCTACCCCCTTGGCTACGGGCTCCAACACCAGCAAAGTGTTGTCTTTGTGGTGAAGGTGAAGAAAATATAGTGCATCTGATAACTATATGTAGGGAACTACTACAAGAACGACGGGTCCTCCTGAGACCGTTCTTCAACAGAAAATGGATACGGTCTTGCAGGCAAGCGGTGCTGGCATGCTTTTGCGGCGACGACATCTAACTGAGCTTCCGAATGGTAAAATTGCTAGCAGCCGCCGAAGCTCGCCTCAAAAAACAAAAAGAACTTTAAGGAGATAGGAGTATGGATGCAGAGGAGAACATACCTACTTGACCCACATGGAGAAAAGCTCCTGATTACCCCAGTGAAGAAACAGGAAGTACAGCTTCGGCAATTGGAGCTTTTTGATCTAAGACACTTCATCTGAAGGGACAACGGCCACAACCTTAAAATTACTCTGTTTTAATGAATGTTTCTTGGTATCACTTGTTTCAAACTTTTGATGGACCGAAAGAAGGATAGTTTAAGATCACGCGGCGGGTTATCTCATGCCGCCCCCTTGTACCAAAGGTTCAAATAACTGGCTAGGTTGAAAGGGAGACCCAGCAAGTTTAATTCACCCCGGGGGGCCTAACCCTTGCTGCCTGGTAACAACTGTCTATGCCTTTCTTCGTGATAAGTCTTCCTCAGCTCTTAGTCCTCGCCAGGCTTATTCTGGCAAGGAGCTCTGTTTTTAGAAATATCCATAATTTAAGTACATTTCGCTATTCGAGTCAAGCTCTAAGCTCCGATATTTGATGCACTGCACCCACCATCAAGGATCATTTTGGAATCAAGCACTCTTTATCCCTTAACCCACGCCGGGCCGAGATTGTCAAGACGACCAACCCCAGAAATATAGGTAAATCAAGCATCTAAGCACAAACTTAAATTATGCCCTGATTTTTTTTGTCTAATATATCTGCAAGGCAACCTTGTATATATGGATCTGGCTAACTGCTCTTAAAACCAGTATAATTCCATATGGGCACTGAATAATGAAACTGGTCCAACTGTCCCCTGGTCGCCTTACTAAGGCTCTTAATAATTTGCACGCATAGCACTTTATTCCCCTCCCAACATCCCCTGCAGTAGAAAAGGCTCTGATAAGGGAATTTTTTGGGCTAGCCTTCACGTATACTTGAGGCTTATACATTATTAACCGCATGTTTTATAGTTTTTATCTCGAATTCTGAGCAAATAGTCTTTTAGTGTTGAACTATAATTGCAATTTGTTGTCCTCTCTATTTTTTTAGCTTGAAACTGTGTAAAACGTAGATTGTTTGTAATGGTTTTAATTAACTGCACAATAAATTTTACCTTACCTTAAGTAAACATATATTAAACAGTATTGATGCCTAGAATTATTACAGGTCAAGTGAAGAAAGAGTAAAAAAAAATATGGGCTTCACTAGAGATCACCTACACTATGAGGTTCTCGTGAAACAATTGACATAAATAAATCAGACGTATGCATGTGCAAATGCCCTTAGTTATGAATGGCAAAGCATATTTCTAATTCAAAAAAGTACATGCTCACATACGGATTTTAATGTAAATAAAGCAGGAATGGATGTGTCATGGAAATAGAGTTCACAAAGGATTTCCAGGAGTACGGCTTAAAGTCTGTGATTGGTTTCCAGGAGTATTTCGGAGACTGCTGTGTTAATGTATCGATTTTCATATGAATATTCTTTTCAATAAATCCTCTGAAATTCAACCCAATCATGCAAATTCATGCACTGTTCCGTAATATGGAGTCATTCCAAATTTCCGTTTTAGAGACAACTATTCAAAGACTATTTATAACTTGCAGATAACAGGTTCTTGCGCCCAAGAGGTACCACAAGACCTAAACATCTTCGTGAATGGGAGGGGCAGGGTACAGGGTAACAATAGAGGGATGCAGCTATTGGAGATTCATTTTATCTTCCATCCAAGTCCATGGCAAACAAGCCATCCAAACAGACTCTACAAGACAATTAAAACATAAACTCTTCGAAAGCATTCCCACGCCATCAAGCATTGGTCTGACCCTGCTCTCTGAGGCACAACAAACAAGCATTGGCATAGCAAATAGGTCTTGCCTTTGGGACCTTATAAGTGTTTAGCCAGAGATATCGACTTTGCCTATGTCTTTAAGCTGTGCTGTACCGAAGTCTGCAGCATGCTGAAAAGTTATAATAAAGAAGTGTCAGAAGCATTATTGTTACCTTATATATGACCAAGAAAGCATTATGTACAACTGAACGACCATATTAAAAAAGTATTAACAATAAATAATGTCTTGAGTTTTTCTGTCCTTTCAATGCTGGCAACTTCTATCTGCCTGTCCCAATGGTTGCTTGTCATGGTTTTTTTTGTTATGGGAGTATAAATAACAGGAGGGTGAAGGTTGGGAAATAGTACCTGTATAACAGTCAGTGAGAGAGTCAGTCAGTTAGTCAGTGAGTCAGTGAGAGAGATTGAGTGAGTCAGTCAGTCAGTCAGTGAGAGAGTCAGTCAGTGAGAGAGTCAGAGTCAGTTAGTGAGAGAGAGAGAGTCAGCGAGTCAGACAGTGAGAGAGTCACTCAGTGAGAGTAAGAGTCAGTCAGTCAGTGAGAGAGTCAGTCAGTCAGTTAGTGAGAGAGTCAGTCAGTCAGTTAGTGAGAGAGCCAGTTAGTTAGTGAGTCAGTCAGTCAGTGAGAGAGTCAGTTAGTCAGAGTCAGTCAGTGAGAGAGACTGAGAGAGTCAGTCAGTCAGTGAGAGTCGGTCAGTGAGAGAGTCGGTCAGTCAGTGAGAGAGTGAGAGAGAGTCAGTCAGTGAGTGAGAGAGAGAGTCAGTCAGAGTCAGTGAGAGTCAGTCAGTGAGAGAGTGAGAGAGTCAGTCAGTTAGTGAGAGAGAGATTGAGAGAGTCAGTGAGAGAGTCAGTCAGTGAGAGAGAGAGTCAGTCAGTGAGAGTCAGTCAGTTAGTGAGTCAGTCAGTGAAGGAGTCAGTCAGTGAGAGAGAGATTGAGAGAGTCAGTCAGTGAGAGAGAGATTGAGAGAGAGTCAGTCAGTGAGCGAGGGAGTGAGAGAGTCAGTCAGTGAGAGAGAGATTGAGAGAGAGTCAGTCAGTGAGTCAGTTAGTGAGAGAGTCAGTCAGTCAGTGAGAGAGTGTCAGTCAGTCTGAGAGTCAGTGAGAAGCAGTCAGTCAGTCTGAGAGTCAGTCAGTCAGTGAGAGAGTCAGTCAGTGAGGGAAATTGAGAGAGTCAGTCAGGTAGTGAGAGAGAGAGTCAGTCAGTCAGTGAGAGAGCAAGAGAGTCAGTCAGTCAGTGAGAGAGAGGGTATGAGAGTCAGTCAGTAAGAGATTCAGTCAGTCAGTGAGTGTGGGCCCGATTCACAGAACTAACCTAAGACAAAATCCTAAACTTACTACCATTTTGGTATTCACAGAAGGCACTTACTCATTTTGGTATTCACAGAAGGCACTGACTCATTTCGGTATTCACAGAAGTTAGGAGTCCTAACTTTAGGACTCCTAAATACCTTCTGTGAATATCGAAAGTCTTAAAGTTAGGATTTTTCTCAGTTTAGGAGTAGTAAAGTTAGGACTCCAAACTTTAGGACTCCTAAATGCCTTCTGTGAATAATGAAAGTCTTAAAATTAGGGTTTTCTCAGTTGAGGAGTAGTAAAGTTAGGACTCCTAACTTTGGGACTCCTAAATGCCTTATGTGAATACCGAAAGTGTTAAAGTAAGTTTTTTCTCAGTTTAGGAGTAGTAAAGTTAGGACTCCTAACTTTAGGACTCCTAAACTGAGAAAAATCCTAACTTTAAGACTTTCGGTATTCATTTTTCATGGTTTCATTTTCCAGGGCAAACTAAGATTATTTCCATACTTTGCAGAGAATATGTTCGCACTTCCGACAGAATTATGTTTGAAATACTACAAGACTACACTTTTGAAGTGTGTGCAGACTACCCGCAGCAGAAAACCCATATTGCAGATTTTGGACAGCTCTACACCACCCTCTCTATAGGAAGAAAACAAAGCCTGTGTGGCTGATTAAGTAGCAATTGGCGTCACATCAGCACGCACCTCTTGTTTTGCAAGCAGATGATTGTGCTTACAGTACATGCCAAGGAAGCAAAAAACCTGATGGGAGTCAGAGCACCACATCAACAGAAAGGCAACCTTCCAACCAAAACAGCACCAAATAAATCCACACCCGGCTCTGCTGCAGGGGTTGCTAAGTAGGAAATGCCCAACTACAGTATTGACAAAAGACATTGGGCACTAGGTCCTGCAGGACCCGATGAGGCCAGTTTACGGTGAAGACATGCGTGCCCACAATTTTGCACATTCCTTGAGCAAAATGCCACACATATATGGCTATGAGGTATATTATTTATTGCAATTTCATATGCGTCTCTTCTTCTGCAAATTGTCAATTGAAAGAAATACACTTTGTGAATAAAGGTGCTTGCTACCTCCCTCCCCAGTGCTGCAGTGCCCACCAGTTTAAGACCTGGCCATGTCTCTCGCTGAGGCCTCCATGCAGGACTGCTCCTCCCACAAAAGCACTCACATACACCCCCAGAAACACGGCTGCCTGGAGATAGTAACGTGCAGCCTGTCCGGACGGAGCCGCGTCCTTACGCCCCCGGGATACTAACAAGGCTTGCTCCATTCAAGCCCTTGCTCACAGGGCCCCTTAATTGGCCGACTGCAAACTTGCTTGTTCTCAAAAGCACTTTGTTGAAACTCCAGAGGGAGGCGGTGAGCTGGGGTCGTATCCGTTTGAAAAATCCAGGTTTGTGCTAGATTTCTGACACATTAAGACGTTCATGACACGTCTCGTTGCCCTTCCAGATGACCGCTTCCCGGACTACGGCAAGATCGAGCTGGTGTTCTCCGTTGGCCTGGAAAGAATTCAAGTTGAGTGATCGCGCGTTCACGCGTGGAATGTGCTATTAACTATCCAGAAATAATGGTGTCACGCTGTAAAGATTTGTATCAATCTCAGATTCTAACGGGGGTAATAAATCGGGCGCTGCAGCCCTAGTTGATAGATTGTGATGAATGTGATTTTTGTTGTCAAAGATTTAGAGGGGGGTGCCTGGAAACGCCGTAGAGATTGCCTTAGAAGTAAAACAAGTGCGCGAGGAAAGGAGGAGGCAGCAGGGGGAGGGGAGAGAGGAGGGGGCCTGTGCCTGTTTCCCTTGCGGGAGCGAGCAGGAACCATCTGTTAATTACAGACAGATATTTTCAAAGCTCGCCCCCGCAAGGGAATCGCCAAATGTGTATGCGTTGCCATTGAAAGCAATGCAAAGTGTGCACGTTTTTGGCAGAAAAAGGGAATCGATTACTAAAGGTCTCCCTATGCAACGCATGTGCGCTGCGTAGGCAAGACCCAAAAAGAGAGAATTACACTCAGACCTCATGTTACATGGTGCATAACTTTCAGCCAAAAACGTATTCACAGGCTGTGGACTCTGACAACAGAGTCAGCACCCTGGTGCAACTGAGCGTCCCCCCTGATGAAGCTCTCAATAAACAGCAGGAGGAATTCCAAGCAAATGGCACTGGTGCGGGGCCATCTACAAGCGAGACCCACTAAGAGAACAGGAGGGGGAAAAGACTCACCGGACAGGGTCCTTTATGTCTCCCCTGCCCGAAAGATGTCGGCGTTTCAGGAGGGGCTTGCCGGAGGAAGAAACCAAATATTTGGAACCCGGCCCCTTTAACTGGAAGCAGGAAGCGGGAAAGGAAGTGCATCAGGATGACATCATCGAGAGCCGGACATTAGAGGGAGACCCTGAGGAGGAAGAGGCAGATCCCGGAAGCATCGGAGCGAGTTGGAGTTGGAGCACAGAGGAGCCAAATACAGCCCGAGGTCTGAAGGAGAGGAACCGAACCTCATTACCCTCACTCTATGCAGAAGTGGTACCGCCGAGAGTGCCAGGAGGCCTCCAGGAAGGTGCTGTGCCGGGCCACGCTCCAGGAGGAGCGTGGCTTCACAAGCTACGAGAGAACGTTGCGGGGTGGGTGGGGAGAAAGCCTGCTATTTAGCGCTCTTCCCGATTTCCCGCAAGCACCCCGGACTCCCTGCACATTCACCTCCCTTAGAAGTGCGTGTGGCTCTGCACTGGTGCTCCCTCACTCCCTTCCCTGATTTATAAAGATAAAGACAGCGTCTCACCGGCACCCTATTCTTTCTTTTTTCTCTCTCAACAACCTACTTCGAGCGAGGCTTCCCAAGACAAAGGACGTGTTGAAAACCTGTTTCCCCGGTACAGACGCTACAAGCCAAGAAGGAGTCGCAGAACTTACCTTCCATGATCCCTAAAAGTAGATTGGTGATCAGAAGAATTATCCCGTGCTGATTTGATTTGACTAAAAGAAATCCTGATACCAACAAATTAAATAAAATATATCCCCCTAGAACCCTCTGTCTGCTCCTCTTATTACCCGTAATTACATTTTTGGTGGAGAATGCGGGCAACAATCCATTGACAGGCAGAATGGGGAATCTAATCCAGCACCTAATAACGGGACAGGAGAAATTGGGATGGGCCGTAGAACGTCAGATGAAGTCGGCTCAGGCCGACGGGGACATCTTTAATGAGAACATGGCCGCCCAATTAGAAGAGATACAGAAATTAGCAGCAGGACACTCCATACAGAGGGATCAGGAGTTGAGACCTGTGATTAACCCCAATCCAAGCAGAGTTGCCCTACAGAAGTATGTACCGGGGGAAGACCCGGATGCATTCATGCTTAATTTTGAGAGGGTGGCCAAGGCATGCGCATGGCCTGTGGAGAAATCGCCTTTCTTCTTAGCTCCATTGTTGAGTGGAGAGGCCCAGGTGGCCTACCAAGTCGCCAATAGTGACGGAAATACCCCCTACAAAGAAATAAAAGCAATCATTCTTGACCATTTTGGCCTAGATGCGGAAGCATTCCGATTTAGGATTCGGAAAGAGAGGGGTCATCCGGGAGAAAATCAGAAGACCTTCTTTTTTAGGCTGAATGCAGCGGCGGATAAATGGCTGAATCCTCACGAAAGCTATAAAGAAGAAATAATGGATCGCATATACTTAGAGCAGATCTTGGAGGCACTTCCTTATAACACCCAGAGGTGGCTCAGATAACACTCACACCTAACCACCACACAGGCGGTAGACATGGCAGTGACCTTTTCCAGGGCACAACCACGTATCCCGCTTTCGGAGCCAGAAAAACCATCTCGACCCTCGACAAATAAGACAGAGAGAAGCCATCATAAAATACCCCCGGAGAATACAAAAACCCCGCTGTTGCAGGGATTCTGCTCATGCACAGAACTATGCGCAGGAAACCAGGACCTCAGTGAATTGCGGTGCACCAAAAACTCACTTCAGTACCCAGAACCCCTATCCGACTAGCATCAGTGTCTCATTCGTTCTCCGTATCATCTCGAAGCTACCAATGATTAGACAACCCAGAACAAGCGACTTAGAGTACTCTCAGGAATGGTAGGAATTAGAAATACCTGTTCGTTATTATTCTCATATCAGTCCACAACAAGAGTAATCAGAGACACAGTAAAGTTTAAAATGTTTATTTTATAAACTACTTGTCCTAAGATGCAGTACTTTGGCTAACATAAGCAGACAAATGATTAAGAATAAAACCATCTGCATTGTTACAATACCATAGAAAATGAAGGGAGAAATCATATTACAAATGATAGTGGAATACAACCACCCTCCCTTCACTAGTAAGCTAGTATTATTAAACTAATAGAAGGTCTCTAGGTTTGAATGGGGAACCCCATACCGTAAATATCAGCTTAGGTGAATGACATCACTGGATCAGCTTTGCTCTGTGTCTGGAAAAAGTCATCTCCAAAGTGTCTGTCTCATGCATGCAAACTGCAATATTAAAGACGCTCGAGTTTCAGATATTTTTTATGGCTAGAGCGTGGGCCGATCAACCTCGTTTCAAAAGCATACATTGTTTGTTGGCCCTGACTGCTTCTGCACACAATGTTCAGACCAAGGTCGCGGTGCACGTCTAGGGATGTGAACAACAGACCGTTCTCATGTGAAGAAAAGGCAAGCAAGCAGTTTTCATATACGACGTACATGTTGTTACGCAGGACGTGGTGTCACAAACCTGTTGGATACAAAATGCGCATCATTTAAATGTGGTGGATAGGATTCACGTGCTGATCGAGGTTGGTAGAGTAGGGGACTGTAGTTTTCTCAACAAAAAAAGTTTGATATGCATATTTTTGGGGGAAGATATAAAACATTATATAATTTTTAAAGTTAAAAAAAGGATAATAGAGTTGCAAAATATTAAAAAACAATTAGAAAAACTATAGGTTTAGTTAATATTAAAATATGAAATTAATATTTAAAAAAACCTTTGAAATTCATTGAAAAAAACCATAGGTTTTACAGACGTTATAGTTAGGAATTAGCATTTAAAAAATCTTAGAAATTCACTGAAAAAAACATAGGTTTCAGGGACGTTTGACTCCAACCAGAGAAATTCTCCAGTTATAGTTAGTTGAGCTAACTAGAACTCGCACGCCCGCAATGCACTGCTGATGACGTCACATATTACATCACTCATGACATGGTCAGTGACATCACTGATGACATCACTGATGACATCATCCACGTGATAATCTGGTGAACATACTGATGCCCTAATATAAACTATGATACTCGCACTCTAAAATACAGACTACTATTTTTGAAACCATACACACAAGAATGCCAGATACTACATAGCACCGACTATTTCCTAGGTCTATACACACATCCAGTGTCTTACACATACAGTTACTCAACAAAACAGTACTATAATATGTACTGATACACCTATACATTGTCACACTCTACGACTCATCCAAAGAGTTAGTCACACACCTAGTTAGTCATGCAAAGAATGAATTACATACTCATTTACTCATGTATACAGTTATATACACCAACTGAGTTATTTATACACACACCACACTTATTTATGCAGATACTAAGACATACTTATTGTCTTATACAATCAGTGATACAAGCAGACACTCATTTATACACCCACTCTTCAAATAACTTACTCTGACATATAGTTATTTATATACTCCAACACTCACATATACTGCCTTAAAACATATGTAGTTACTCACACATATACCACTGAGACATTCATTCACTCACCACACACCCATACACACACTAAGTCACCCATACAGCCCTTCCCAGATGCACTTTTGAATCCATACAACCAGTGAATTACCCACTCAGACATCTGTGCACAGAGTCACACCCCCCTCCACTGACCCACACAGACACTCAGGCACTCATACAGATACTCAGACAAGAAATCAATAACCCATATAGACACCTATGTAGATACTTACCAACGCATGCAGCCGCTTACATACCAGCTGAGAGACTAATACAGACTTTCACACAGTTTAGTCACTAACCCATGCATTCAGTAAGACACGTTCAATCACTCACTTATACAGTCAGTCATGTGCCTACTAAATAATCCCTTCAGGCACTTGTAAATCCACTCATTCTTCAATACACCTTGGCATAGACATATACGAGAAATATTTAAAGTTTAGAGAAACACACATTCTCTGGCTGATGTCATCAGTGATGTCATCAGTGATGTCATTTGAGATGTCATCAGTGATGTCATCAGTGATGTCACTGACCATGTCATGAGTGATGTAATATGTAACGTCATCAGCAGTGCATTGCGGGTGCACAAGTTATAGTTAGCTCAACTAACTATAACTGGTGAATTTCTCTGGTTTTATATGAGTCAAATGTCCAACTAACTATAACGTCCCTAAAACATATGGTTTTTTTCAGTGAATATATATATATATATATATGCAAAAAAGAAGCAGAGAACTCCAGGTAGTTCTCAAGTTTAGGTGGAAAGCAACTCCTGTATAGAGCACTCTCAACACCAGCGACACTCTAGATCTGCTCACCTCAAATGTCTGCTTTGCTTTCTTTTTTTTTTAAATTAACATTTTTATTAATTTTGCAATAATCACATACAGAGTAAGATGCGTGTCAGCATTATCATAAACCACTTTTTCCATAGGTAAAGTATAATGCATTGCGTTTACAATTTTAATACTTCTCTGAGTTCGTTTTTCCTAAGTGCCAAGTCCACCACTGGGGATGTACATAGATTCCCCCGGTACCCATTCCACGCTTTCCATTTCCTATCCCACTTTTTGGGGCATTCTCGAATTATGAACACTTCCTTTTCTGCTATCATGCATCTATCCATCTCCTGTACCCATACCCGTATAGATGGTGCATCTGCAGTCCCCCAGTGGCTTGCTATTTCACGTTAAACTAAGGTAAAGCCCAGCGTTGTCATCTGTTGCTCGATCTCCATGAGGTCCGTATCCGCCCATATGTTAAGTAGGCCCATCCGAGGCGTAAGGGCCAGCGTTTTCCCCAATGCGGTTTGAAGCTTGGCCCCTCCCATATCGATTTGACAGCAGGGCAGTCCCATACCATCTGGTAGAAAGTGGCCTCATGTTGGCATCCCCTAAGACAGAGCGCATCCTTCCTAGCCCCTATCTTTGCAAGGACGACCCCCGTAATATAGGACCGGTGTAGGATCCTGAGTTGGATCAGCCGGTATCGGAGGGTGATCGCCGCCCCGCTAGGAGACATCAGTGCCTCCCTCAAGTCCTCTTCCTCTATGGGTCCTATGTCGCGTTGCCACTTCTATCAAAGCGTCTCGAAAGTATCGGGGAGGTTGTTACATAACTTCTTATATGTCAGGGAAATGGCCTTCGAGTGTAGTGGTCCATCTAATAGCCGGTCCTCTAGAGACGACGAATCTGCAATGTCCTGAAAGTTAGTAAATGCCTTCAGAATGGCGTGCCGAATCTGCAGGTAGCGAAACAGTTCCCCTTGCGCCTTGTGATAGGTTTCTGTCAGTTCCCCAAAGCTAAGAATGGAACCTTTTTTGATCAAATCGCCGACCTTTGAAATTCCAATCAAGTCCCACTTGTCAAACCCCGGTTGATAACATAGGGTACCTAGTCTCTGGGTCTGCCACAATGGTGTCACTTTTGTGAGGGTGTTTGCCCACCCCAATTGGGAATTCGCTCGGCGCCACATGTCAATCGAGTGAGGCATGGGACCAATAAATTTATGTTTTTTGACTCTAGAGTAAAGCGCACCCAGGTACCCTGCTCGACCCGTTTGGTAGTTATCTAGCACATACGCCGGGCCAGTACGGGGTCCATAAATCCAGTGATTTACCACCACCAACTGCGAGGCCCAGTAATATAGTTTCAGGTCTGGCAGGGCTATGCCTCCATCGTACCATGCCTTGGTAAGTTTTTTCAGTAATACCCGAGGGGCCCCGCCATCCCATAGTAATGTACGAACCTCGCCCTCCACCGCTGCAAAATAGGTATCCGGAACTCGGTTCGGGCAGTTCTGGAGAATGTATAAAAACTGCTGGAAAGCAAGCATCTTAAAGAGGGCGGCCCGGCCCACCAGGGAGAGTGGCAGGGACCTCCAGTGCTCAACATCTGATCTCAGTCGGGTCAGTGGGGGGGCAGATTATGGCTGTAGAACACATTTGCCGTGACGTATACCCCCAGACACAGAAAACCATCTCCGACCACCTCCAGCTTGCAGTTTGCTCGAAGGGGAGGGACCTGTCCACGAAGCATATACAGTATAGACTTGTTCCAGTTGATGGCATAACCGGAATATTTTCCAAAGTTTGTGAAAATATCCAAGACAGCCCAGATGGACCTATAGGGGGAGGCAAGATAGAGTAGGATATCATCTGCGTATAGTGATATTCTATCCTCCTGGTCCAGTGTCCATTTCAACCCCTGTAACATTACATCCCGCCGTATCCATGCCGCCAGTGGCTCTAGCATGAGGGAAAATATCTGTGGCGACAGCGGGCAACCCTGTCGGGTACCCCTTCTTAGCCCGAAAACCCGGGACGTGTGATTATTAATTATAAAGAAACTGTATCCACTTCAAAAACTTAAGACCAAATCCGAATCGCGCGAGGACCTCAAATAAGTATGGCCATTCTATAGAGTCAAAAGCCATAGAGGCCTCTAATGACAGGATCACCGCGTCTTCCTCTAAGTACTCCCTACCTGCCAGTACGTTATGGAGGTGACGAATATTTAGTGTCGTGTTCCTACCTGGCATGAATCCGGATTGGTCCGGGTGGACCAGGGAGGAAATAACTGTAACCAACCTTGTAGCCAGTGCTTTTGCCAATATCTTAGCTTCCACACTAATCAAGGAAATTGGTCTATATGACCCACACTGGTCCCCGGGTTTTCCCGGTTTTCGGATTACTACTATGGTAGCTAATCATTGATCAGGTGGGAGTCGGCCGGTTTCACAGCTCTCATTGTACATGGCCCGGAGATGTGGGGTTATCTGAGAGCCCGTCACTTTTAGAAACTCAATTGGGGTACTGTTAGGTCCAATCGCCTTACCTGAGCGGATTTGGGCAATGGCTTTCTGTATTTCCTCATCAGAGAGCAGGGCCGGACTGGCCTTAGCGGGCACCGGGCAATCCCCCGGTGTGCCGCATGGGTGGGGGCCGGTTTCGGGCCCCTTGGGGCCATTTTTGTTACAGGGCCATTGTTGCAGCAAAGCTGCAAAATCGGCCCTGTAACAAAATCGGCCGAAAACCAGCCCTGGCAAAGAGCTCGGCGGCACCACCCCCCTGGAGGGAGGGGGCCGGCCGAGCACTTTGCCACGGCTGGTTGTGGTTCCCAGTCCGGCCCTGTCAGAGAGGTCTCTATCAAGGGTGTCTCTCTCCAGTTTGGAAAGGGTGGATAGGTCACTATCAGTGAGGAGTTGGCGGGAGTCCTCTGCATTGTAAGTGGTAGAGGGAGAATAGATTTTCTCGAAGTGATTTGCAAATGCTTCTGCTATAACTTTGGGATGTGTAACCTTCTCTCCGCTAGGCAATACTAGTCTCTGCACCTATCTATCCCCGTGATCCCTTTTCTCTAACCACGCTAACGTCTTCCCCACCTTATTTCCCAACTCGTATAGTCTATGCTGCATATTTAAGTGTTTAGTCATCATATGCTCCCTCGCCTTTAGTTTGTACTCCTCTTGTTTGAGTGTGAGACGATGTAGTGTGTCATCTGCGGGTCTGCTGCCATATTCATCTTCCCAGTGCTTAAGCTCAGCATCCAACTGGAGTAGCACCTGGCGTTTGTTTTGTATATAGCCCGTTTTTAATGCCAAGGCCCGTCCCTTCAATACCACCTTAAACGCCTCCCAGAGAGTGAGGGCAGAATCAACCGACCCTAAATTATCTTCAAAGTAATTCTTGGTGTGTGCGCACAGGTCTTCTTTAATATCTGGTATTTTCAGCAACCATGGGTCTATTACAATCGTAGTTCGAGGCTGTCGTTCCCAGTGTGTGTACTCGATCCATACCGGGGAGTGATCTGAGATCCCCCTCGGCAAAACACGAGGATGTTTGAAACCACCTATTGTGGCCGCATAGGTCAAGAAGTAGTCAATACGTGATGAACTCCTATGTGTATTAGAGTAGTAGGTAAACTGCGGCGTGGCTAGGTGTCTTTTGCGTCCTATATCTATGAGGCCCATTGCCTTTGTAAATTCTGCCATGAGCCCATTTGGTTTAACCCCGGGTCTCTGTGGGTGTCTGTTAATTGCGTCGTCAAGAGTCAGGTTATAGTCCCCTCCCAGGATCAGTGTGCCTGTAGGAAGGTCAGTCAGTATCTTCCTACAGTCGTCCAAGGCTTCTTTACCCAGTGCCGGTGGCAGGTATAGCGAAATAATATTCAGCGCTCTTTCCTCCCATTGAGCCTCCAAAACAGCAAATCTACCTTGAGGGTCAGCCCATGTGTGCAATCAGGGCCACGTTTTTCTTGATTAGAATACCCGTTCCTCGTGAGCCAATGGTGTAGTCTGCGTGCACTAAGAGTTTATATCCTCATCGTGTGAGAGCTTTACTTTTATTCCCCACTAAGTGTGTCTCTTGTAGTAACAACCTCGTCTGGAGACTGGCGTTTCAAGTACTACTGAACTACTCCCCGCTTTATTTTGTCACCCATCCCATTTACATTCCAGGTAAGGATGGAAAGCGATACATCCCTGTCACCCCCCATCGTCGAAAAGGTGGAAAAGCAGTGTACAACGGATCAACAGCAGTGCATATAATATGGTTGGCACCGGGTGCCTTGGTACTTCAATACTTTTGCGCTCTCTCTCAGCCCTCTGTGTAGGAAGGACTCAGTATGTACCCCTCCTCGGTCGATCCAGCAAGAGCCCCCCAAACACAGCGGCTGCCCATGTGTAGGTATGTTACCCCCCCGTTGAGGGGGTCAAGCTGGTAGGTAATGCATAACAGCTATTTCCTCTGTCCAGAACTACTTATGATCAAAAAATTGTCACATTGCAAATCAATAAAACCAAAACCCTGTGGACACCCCCCTTGTTTCCTCCCTCCCCTACCCTCCCCCCTTCCTGCCTACCTGCCAGTGGATTTAGAACTACCCACTCCCCAACAGTGCCTCTCACCCCCCCAGGTTGCGAAAAATTTGCGTGGTCAGTCAGTTCCAACCCCCCCATGGTCATATCACAATAGTATACGTTCTGCCATCCGTTAATGATAACTATCAAGTCTCTAGTTGGTCCCCCTCCATAGGGCCCCGCACTCAACCCATAATACCTGTGTCCACATACAGTGTCTCGTGGCGGGTAATGTTCTCTGGTTACCTTCCCCCCACTTCACTTGTGGGACCGCCGGGTTCCCTGCTCCTCATGTCCCTCCAGCTTTAGTCACTTCTGTTCCGTCGTCTGGCTTGGTTGTTTGTAGGCGGTTTCAGGCAGCCGCCAATTGGTCGGTTCGATTTACCATTGCGATCTCGTCTCTGGTTCCCAGCTCTGGCCCTACCCTCCATCCAATCCCATGCTTCCTCCGGGGACTCAAAGAACCAAGTCTTCCCGCCTGATTCCACTCTCAGTTTTGCAGGAAATAGCATCGCATATTTGATTTTCCGGTCCCGAAGTTCCTGTTTTACTGCCTGAAAGCTGCGGCGCTGGGCCTGTACCTTAGCCGTGAAGTCCGGGAAAAAGGCCACATCACTGTTTCCTACTTTTAGAGGGGGTAGGATGATGTCTCGATCTCGGTAGTTAAATACCCTAGCGATGATCGGTCTCGGAGGAGCCCCAGGTTTAGGCCGGCCCCATGGCACTCTGTGTGCTCTCTCAATTGAGAAGTAATTGGACAAGGCCTTAGGTTTAAGTTGCTGAGTGATTAGTCCCTCAACATAGAGGTCCGCCGCTGGCCCCTCCTCTCACTCCGGAACTCCCAAAATGCGTACATTGTTGCGGCGCGTGCGTCGTTCATGATCATCAAGCTGCTGTGCCATCCGTTCCTGTTTCTTTTGCATTTCGGCCATTTGTGCTTGCAGCTCAGATGTGTCCGTCCGTAGAGCGCCAGTCACTATTTTAAGTTCTTGAACCTTCTCATCCATCTTCCGAAGGTCCGCCCTTATTAGGGATACTTCCACTGTTGCAGAGTCTAATGTGACACATGTACTCCATTTATCGCCGCCATAACATCATGTAGTGTCGGCTCTGTCCCCTGTTTGGGAGCGGTTTGTGACAGATCTTTCTCCGTTGGCAGTGGTTCAGTCATGTCGCCTGCTTTAGACCAAGCAAACTTAGCCAGTTGTTTCTGTGCGTTAGCCTTGGTCCCTCTGCCTCCCGTCGCCATTGGTGCTGAGCTTCCCTTCCTGGGCCGAGAGAGAGACCAATTTTACGTAGGGTAGTATCTAACTTGTGGACTCGGAGAACCCCCCGCGGGAACCTGCCGTCTCCTGCCATGTTACCAAGTCCAGTAACCCGCAGTCAAGGCCCATCCAGGGGCGTCTAGGTCCCTTTAGGTGATCAGAGAAGGTTTCAGTAGGGACTTGCCTGCTTCGCTTTCCTCAACCGGGGTAGGGTTCAAACCGCAACGGCAGCTTCCGCCAGCCCGTGCTGTCCAGTGCACCCCTCCCTGCTCCCGTGGCCTATTGACAAGTGGGGCCCACGGCGATCTCCCCGTCTTTGCAGCACTGCCTTTTAATACAATCTCCCCTCTGGCAGAGCTCCAGGTTTGGATAGCCAGGTCAGCCTTCAGCCCTCTGTATGAGGTGTTTCCTGGGTCTCAGCGCCAAGCACAGTCCCCACTCACAGCAGGAGGCAGCTCTATCGACTCAGAGTCAGCGCACGTCTGAGGCGCATGGGCGATCAGCCAATCCCCAAAGTCAATTTGGTAGGTTGTGGTCTGTTGGCTTCGGGCTCTGGGATGCCTTGGTTAACCTCCCAAGTTCCACTCTCCGACAGACGCTCAAGGTATGGTGTGCAAGACCCAAATCAGCCACGAGGCTCCATCTCCAGCAATCAAACATGTATCTGTTCCCGGCGCATCTCTCTGTCCAGCACACTATTAGCCTGTACCTCCCGCAGGAGACCGATCACTCCGATTCACTCGATGTTTCAGGCCGAGACCCCTAGTGTGTCGCAGATCGTCCTCCTTGCCTCAGGTTCACTATTCACGGCCGTGGGTGTCCTCGCCTCCGCAGGGACGCCCATTGCTCAGTCCCATCTCTCCTCGCATCCACACCTTGAGGGGGCACACAGTTGTTGTAGCGCCTTGTATTCTGGCGCCGATCGGGGGCAGGCCAGGGGTAGGCCATTACGTACAGGCCCAAAAGCCGGGACCTCGATTGGGAGCGCAGGCCTCCCGGTGCTCACCTTACAGCCACTGGTGTGCCTTGAGCGGCCAGCACGCATGCCGCCGCCAAGTCTCCCCCTCCACTTCGAGGCATCCGCAGAGTCCCGCGATTATCACAGAACCTCGCCAGCGCCGCAGTGAGCACCTCTTCTCGCTGGCGTCCGCCTCCGGTCCCCGGGCCGCCACCACCGCCGCTTCGGGTGATTGCTCGGGGGTGCTGGATCGCGATCCTCAGCTCCCACACAGGTGAGGCTGCCCGCAGGTCTGGTTTAGAACTTAGCTCCACCTAATTACTGCGACTATGGGAGCTTGGATGGCACAGGATCAGTCAGGAATACATGCGGGGTCTCGGAGCTCCCTTAGGTGGCCGCCATTCTTGCTGGCTGCTAGCCACGCCCCTCCTAAAATGTCTGCTTTTCCATCAAAGTCTTTAAGCATAGGATTAGCACAGTGCTATCCACACCGAGATAGAAATGGACAAATTCTTTTGCCATTTCTATAGCAAAGTCTTTAAGCATAGGACTAGCACAGTGCTGTCCTTGCTGAGCTGTAAAATGACAAAAGCCATTTACCACTCCAGGCACAGTATTACAGCTTTGAATTGGTAAAATACCAACCAAGCCAACCTGAAATTAGTAAATGCAACCTCTGACACAGTGTTTTGCTCTAATTAGAGCTCTTCAGAGAGGTATAGCTTTGTCCAGACACAAGGGAGCACCCAGTATAAGTAAAAAAAATACCCTTTCAGGCATAGAGTGACGAATAAATTATGCAAAAAAAAACAGAGGACTCTGGGTAGTTCTCAAGTTTAGGTGGAAAGCAGCTCCTGTATAGAGCACTGTCAACACCAGCGACACTCTAGATCTGCTCACCTCAAATGTCTGCTTTTCCATCAAAGTCTTAAAGCATAGGATTAGCACAGTGCTATTCACGCCCAGATAGAAATGGACAAAGTCTTTTGCCATTTCTACAGCAAAGTCTTTAAGCATAGGACTAGCACAGTGCTGTCCTTGCCGAGCTGTAAAATGACAAATGCCATTTACCACTCCAGGCACAGTATTACAGCATTACAGCTTTGAATTGGTAAAATACCAACCAAGCCAACCTGAAATGAGTAAAAGCAACCCCAGACACAGCGTTTCGCTCTAATTAGAGCTCTTCAGAGTGGTATAGCTTTGTTCAGACACGGTATGCACCCGTGACCACAGGAAATGGTTCCCCATAGGTTGAGGTTAGTAAGGAACGGGTTGCCATAGCGATGCAGGGTAATGAAGTGCAAAGGGTAAAGGAAGTGGTGGACAAGCCTACGCCCCAAGGAATTGGAATAGCGAGGGCAGTCGCGGGGGCCATGATGCAGTGTCAAGTTAACATGGAATCTCAGGGGATGTTGCCCGTAAATTGGAGTATAAAATCAAAGCGGTAACAATCCGCAAGGGAAAAACAGACAAACAACAAGAAAAGGGAGGGTGGCAGGTAAAGATAAAATAAAATACAGTTGTTATATCTATGCAGTACAGATGGAAAGTAATACCAGAGAGATCTATATGGCATCTGGTCTACTAATAGTGGATGCAACAATTACCTCAATGTCCAGAAAGAGTAGTCGTAGGTAAGGATACCAAGTCCTAACAGAGAAATCGCGTGGGATGTACAACACACATAGTGTATTAGAGGGGGCTCAAGCCCTACCCAGGAAGCATATTTAACCAATGAGTGTGGACCATGGGATGTCGTCATTCAAACCAGTCAAATGTGAAGACAACCTAAGGACCCATCTTTGTTCTAGTTTGAACAATGCGTTTTGAGAGATCTGAGGATGTGCTTCTAAGACCACCCAGCTGATAGAGTCTGTCTGGTGTTGCATTGTTTTGAAATGGGTGTAGAGTTTGGTGGTCACTTTCTGACATCGTATGTTGCTCTTGTGTTCCATTATCCTGGTCTTAACCATACGGGTAGTCATGCCTATGTATACCAACTCGCAGGAACATCTGATCATGTATATGCAGTTCTTTGTGTTGCAGCAAAGCAACCCCAGACACAGCGTTTCGCTCTAATTAGAGCTCTTCAGAGTGGTATAGCTTTGTTCAGACACAAGGGAGCACCCAGTATAAGTAAAAGAAATACCCTTTGAGGCATAGAGTGACAAATAAATTATGCAAAAAGGAATGGAATTGAACAGTACTGTGAATTACAAAAGTGAAGTGAATAACAATACACTCTCTCTTGAAAAAGTGATTTGTGATGCACATTCTATCACAAAACTTTTTAGTGAAACTGTGAAACAGAGAAGGATATGGACAGGAGTTAAAAAGCTTGCTAAAATCACGCAAGTGTTACCTACCATTTGATCTTAAGAGTTTTTTCTAACTTCATTTACTCTGCATCATCATTTTTTCCCAATATTATCTAATTTGTTAAAGCTCTCTCTATCTTTGATATTTCAGGAAAACATTTATTCCTGCTTTACAAGGTTACAGTATAAGTATGGATTACCTGTACTGGATTCTTCAATGGTATTACCAGTAACCGCCCTTCATCATTTATTAGGTTATGGACTAAAACTGGCAGCTCTGTTCGGGACTAAACCAAAAAAGCTTCTCATTTATGTTGCCAGTATTTCAAAACTGTCTAGTATCTTGCTAGATATAAGTTTCTGTATTTCCACATGAGTTGCTCAATGGGGTGTCAACAAAAAGAGGGACAAATGGGTAAGTTTAACGAGGTCCAGTGTACATACCCTAACAACTAATAATACAAAAAGAGTACAAAGTTCCTCAGGTCAGAGAATGAAAGGTAATAGTATCAGCGGTATTGTCGTGTGTCACTAGGGAACTAGGGCTCTCACACACCCAGCAAGCTAGGTGTCATGCTTCATCATTTGAGCCTGCCCCTCGTCAGGTCAGCGCTGCAATTCCTGACGGGCTCCCACTAATGGGGCTCTTTGGCGGGGATCATCTGTTCCTGCCGAAGGGTGCTGTGGGGGTAAGGGGCCCTAGAATGTGTAGATGTGGTGAAAGGATAAAATAGGTACTGTTTGTCCACGAAAAAATTTATTTAATGAAGTGGTAAACAGCCTAATTAAAAGAAATGAAAAAATGAGGTGGGTATAGCTACTAGTGATTATGACGCTAGTTGTGTATTCCCTACACTCAGGAAGATCAACATGTTTCTTGCCTATACAGCCAGCAATTGGTCACGGCAATTCATCAGGATCAAAAAACATAAACTATCTACAACGAAGGTATGTGGATCCTACATACCAAAGAGGTGCTCAGTAGTAACCTAGGGAGAGATGGGAAACAGAGAAGACACATGACAGTATACCACATGATAAATTACACACATACAACAAAAATAATCTGTGATAATCAAGAGACTCCTGGGGAATTGCTCCCAGAAGGGTAATGCAAGGTCACTAATGACGAAACAGAACCAAAGACAGGACTAAGGGCGGAGACACGAGGGGGAGGTGCAAAACTCACCTCATGTACTTGCAAGACAATCTTGCAGCAGTCTCCGGCGGGTAAAAAGGACTCCAACGTGGGTCCTGGGGTAAAAACCGGGAAGGGGAATGTTAAAACCTGCAAAGATCAAAACCCGTGTATGGCGCGATCATCCCAACAATCCAAGGGGGTGAGTGAAGTGCAGGAGGGTAAAGACAGCCTTACATTTCCTAATGTACTCCCATGGGCGGTATGGTGTGCAGCCATGGTGGCCCTCATACTCAGGGGCTCAGGCGTGTCACCGCACAAATGGTGAGAGGATTGAATATCCATAATGTCATGGAAAAACTCGTAGACATAGTGGGAACCGCCGTAGCCCCTGGTAGCGGATGGGTCAGTGCAGGACGGTGTCGCCCATGGTGTCATTGAAGTCAAAGAGGCGCCAACCAACCCCTCCGTGTAGAAAGACTCACCTTGCGGATGTCGGAGAGGCGGAAAGCCCGATACACTCACCTGCGTCGTGCGACGCTCGTACTAGAAGACCTACCCCTGACGCCGGACCTGGGATGGGTACCGGAGAGTCTGAGTCTGAGCTAGATAAGCAACCCGGGAGACGCAAATGGCGTCACGTGACCCCGGGTGTCTCAACCCCATTGGTGGAGAAATGGCCTGAAGTGCGGCCATGTTGGAACGGGTAGCGTATTTGACTATTGGTATCCGGTATGCACCCGTGACCACAGGAAATGGTTCCCCATAGGTTGAGGTTAGTAAGGAACGGGTTGCCATAGCGATGCAGGGTAATGAAGTGCAAAGGGTAAAGGAAGTGGTGGACAAGCCTACGCCCCAAGGAATTGGAATAGCGAGGGCAGTCGCGGGGGCCATGATGCAGTGTCAAGTTAACATGGAATCTCAGGGGATGTTGCCCGTAAATTGGAGTATAAAACCAAAGCGGTAACAATCCGCAAGGGAAAAACAGACAAACAACAAGAAAAGGGAGGGTGGCAGGTAAAGATAAAATAAAATACAGTTGTTATATCTATGCAGTACAGATGGAAAGTAATACCAGAGAGATCTATATGGCATCTGGTCTACTAATAGTGGATGCAACAATTACCTCAATGTCAAGAAAGAGTAGTCGTAGGTAAGGATACCAAGTCCTAACAGAGAAATCGCGTGGGATGTACAACACACATAGTGTATTAGAGGGGGCTCAAGCCCTACCCAGGAAGCATATTTAACCAATGAGTGTGGACCATGGGATGTCGTCATTCAAACCAGTCAAATGTGAAGACAACCTAAGGACCCATCTTTGTTCTAGTTTGAACAATGCGTTTTGAGAGATCTGAGGATGTGCTTCTAAGACCACCCAGCTGATAGAGTCTGTCTGGTGTTGCATTGTTTTGAAATGGGTGTAGAGTTTGGTGGTCACTTTCTGACATCGTATGTTGCTCTTGTGTTCCATTATCCTGGTCTTAACCATACGGGTAGTCATGCCTATGTATACCAACTCGCAGGGACATCTGATCATGTATATGCAGTTCTTTGTGTTGCAGTTAGTATGTCTGTTCAATATCCAGTGGAAATCATTCTTAAAAGTGATGTCCTTACAGGTACTGGTCAATTTACACACTACACAGGAGCCACAAGGGAAATGACCCTTGACTGGTGGTAACTCCCACATTGTCCTTTGTGAGCCAATGGTACTCAATCTAGGTCTAGTGTGAACCAATAGGTCTTTGATGTTTTGTGTGCGTCTGTAGGCAAACCTAGGTTTGGGTATGGTGAGATTACCCGTGTCTAGAATCCCCCAGTTATTCAAGATGATCTTTCTAATCCTACTTGAATCAGATGTGAAGGACGTGACACAGGTCAAGATGTCAGTTTCAGGTTTGGTATGTGTTTCTAATAATGTCTCACGTGGGTTATTCTTAGCCCTTTTCATAGAGTTGTGGACACACCTAGAGGGGTAGCCCCTGGCCATCAGGTTGGTTGATAGTATTTTAGCTTCTGTGTTGTAGTCAGATACCCTAGTGCAATTACGTCTAATGCGTAGGAATTGCCCGAAAGGCAAGTTATCCCTCAGTGTTTTGGGATGGTGGCTGTCGTAACGCAGTAGACTATTGCGGTCAGTGGGTTTCTTGTACAGTGTGGTGGTGAGGGTACCATTGAGTAGAGTGATATTCAGGTCCAGGAACGGTACCGAGTGCTCTGAAATAGTGTGAGAGAATCTGAGGAACTCGTTCTGCTCATTGATCCATTGTATGAAATTCACACAATCAGTGTGTGTACCGTGCCAAAAGACGAGTATATCGTCTATAAATCGTTTCCAAAGGGAGATGTTGTCATGGAAAGGATTTGATGTACTTAAGATCACATTTTTCTCAAAGTCAGCCATATAAAGACACGCTACACTGGGAGCAAAGGTACTACCCATAGATGTGCCTTGGCTCTGATGGTACAGTTGTCTATTGAATTCAAAAAAAATCTCGGTTAGAGCCAAGGTAGCACAGTCAATAATAAATGTGACTGGTGTAGGTGATGACCAGTCCAGTGCCCGTAGTGTTGACTCAATGACTGCCAAAGTAGCCCTCTGGGGGATGTTAGTGTAGAGGGCCTCCACGTCCAAGGTCACAAGATAGTCAATAACACCAGTGTCTGGAAAGTCATCAATTATTTTGAGGACGTCAGTGGTGTCTTTAATGAAAGAGGGTGTGTCTCGTACCAAAGGTTGCAAAAAGTGATCGCAGAATTTGGACAATGGTTCGAGGAGCGAACCAATGCCGGACACAATCGGTCGTCCTGGGACCGGGGTCGTGCCCTTGTGGATCTTTGGAAGGGTATAGAAAAAGGGGGTCCTCGGTTCCCGAGTTACCAGAAACTCTGCCTCTTTATGGGTAATCCAACCATTGGCTTCAGCTTCATAAACCATGGTGGAAATGGTAGTCTTAAGACGGGGGGTCGGGTCAGACGTTATGGGAGTGTAATATCTCTCATTGGTAAGTTGGCGTCTGCATTCAATCTCATAATCCGTGGTGGACTGGATCACGATAGCCCCGCCCTTGTCTGCCTGTTTGATGGTGATAGAGGTATCCTCAGAGAGGTTTCTCAAGAGCAGGGTTTCGTATTTAGTCAGATTATGGAAAGGTGCCTCCCTGGGGGGTGAATCCAGTTCTTTCAAAACCGCTTTTTCAAAAGTGAGAATCTCCACAGGAACCATGTTATTATGTGGAGTGAATGTGGAAGGGTTTCTCAATCCAGAATCACTCCCCTCATTGTGAGGTTGGTCCTGGAAGAAGGCTTTAAGGCGTATCTTACGAAATAGATTGTGGATTTCACAGTGATCCCTGAACTTGTCAACCCTTGGAGTGGGGACAAAACCAAGGCCTTTTGGTAGTAGTGATTTTTCGGGAGCTGTGAGGACCCTATGTGAAAGATTCACTACTAGTTCCTCTTGTCTTTCGTTCTGCTCCTGGTGTCCATGCCACTGGTTGGTGGTTCTTGCCAGTGGACCTGTTTCTGTGCGCCTCTTCTGTTGCGCCCTCTTCCTCTGCCCCAGCCTCTGCCTAAAAAAGGCTGGTTATTACCATTGAAGAACTGGGGGGGGCAATGTTGGTATTGGGGAAATTGCCAGAATGGTAGGGGTGGTGGTGGGCCTTGGAACATAGGGGGGCCCTGAAAGGGAGGACCATTGTAGAACCTATTGTTCCGTTGGTTTTTCCTCGAGTTATTACTCCCCCAGCTATTGGTGCTGGAGTTGCTATCGCTGGAGTCTCTCCTATCTGAAGTATCGTCAGAGGAGTAGCTCGTTTTATCCGAGGTGTAGTCAGCTTTCAAATATGGGTAAACCCTCTCCTTGTCGAATTTCTGTATGTCTTTTTGCAATTTGGTTATTTTCTGTTTCATTAGATAGTCTTTGTTATCAGAAATTTCGGCATTGATCTCGGCCAGTCTGGTTTTGTAAGCCGTTATCTGTAGAGTTGTTTTTAACGCCCCTTCAGCAATTTGAATTCTCACGAGGATGGCGTCAGCCAATCTCCTCGCGGTATTGATAATCAAGACTAACCAGTCCCTAGTGCATTTCCACGCAACTTGGGACCATTCCTTCTTAAAAGTGGCATCCTCTAGAAATAATCTAGGAAAGTTGTTGACAATAAGACCTGCGGGTGCGATGTTAGCCCGCAGGTATTCTGTCATCAGTGCCCCATGCAAGGTAATCTTAAGCCATTCCCTCTTCAGGTGTGTTAATGCTGTCCAGTCATCCGACTGTGAACCTGTTGCTGCACTGCCATCGGCCCCTAGTAAAGAAGGCGTCCTGTCTAAAATATCCGTTACTGCATCATCGCCGAAACTCAAACCCTGATGGAAATCCATGATGGGTCAGTATGGTCTCGCGTATGATATGGTGTAATGGAGGGGAGGGAAAGAAACCCTAATAGGGTGTGGGCCAGCAATGAACACAAATAGTGGTAATCAGCTGGTAACCTCAAAGTCCCACGGGTATAAGCCCGTGCAAATATGTCAACAAAAAGAGGGACAAATGGGTAAGTTTAACGAGGTCCAGTGTACATACCCTAACGACTAATAATACAAAAAGAGTACAAAGTTCCTCAGGTCAGAGAATGAAAGGTAATAGTATCAGCGGGATTGTCGTGTGTCACGGAAGGGGGAAACCCTTTGTTGGAACTAGGGCTCTCACACACCCAGCAAGCTAGGTGTCATGCTTCATCATTTGAGCCTGCCCCTCGTCAGGTCGGCGCTGCAATTCCTGACGGGCTCCCACTAATGGGGCTCTTTGGCGGGGATCTTCTGTTCCTGCCGAAGGGTGCTGTGGGGGTAAGGGGCCCTAGAATGTGTAGATGTGGTGAAAGGATAAAATAGGTACTGTTTGTCCACGAAAAAATGTATTTAATGAAGTGGTAAACAGCCTAATTAAAAGAAATGAAAAAATGAGGTGGGTATAGCTACTAGTGATTATGACGCTAGTTGTGTATTCCCTACACTCAGGAAGATCAACATGTTTCTTGCCTATACAGCCAGCAATTGGTCACGGCAATTCATCAGGATCAAAAAACATAAACTATCTACAACGAAGGTATGTGGATCCTACATACCAAAGAGGTGCTCAGTAGTAACCTAGGGAGAGATGGGAAACAGAGAAGACACATGACAGTATACCACATGATAAATTACACACATACAACAAAAATAATCTGTGATAATCAAGAGACTCCTGGGGAATTGCTCCCAGAAGGGTAATGCAAGGTCACTAATGACGAAACAGAACCAAAGACAGGACTAAGGGCGGAGACACGAGGGGGAGGTGCAAAACTCACCTCATGTACTTGCAAGACAATCTTGCAGCAGTCTCCGGCGGGTAAAAAGGACTCCAACGTGGGTCCTGGGGTAAAAACCGGGAAGGGGAATGTTAAAACCTGCAAAGATCAAAACCCGTGTATGGCGCGATCATCCCAACAATCCAAGGGGGTGAGTGAAGTGCAGGAGGGTAAAGGCAGCCTTACATTTCATAATGTACTCCCATGGGCGGTATGGTGTGCAGCCATGGTGGCCCTCATACTCAGGGGCTCAGGCGTGTCACCGCACAAATGGTGAGAGGATTGAATATCCATAATGTCATGGAAAAACTCGTAGACATAGTGGGAACCGCCGTAGCCCCTGGTAGCGGATGGGTCAGTGCAGGACGGTGTCGCCCATGGTGTCATTGAAGTCAAAGAGGCGCCAACCAACCCCTCCGTGTAGAAAGACTCACCTTGCGGATGTCGGAGAGGCGGAAAGCCCGATACACTCACCTGCGTCGTGCGACGCTCGTACTAGAAGACCTACCCCTGCCGCCGGACCTGGGATGGGTACCGGAGAGTCTGAGTCTGAGCTAGATAAGCAACCCGGGAGACGCAAATGGCGTCACGTGACCCCGGGTGTCTCAACCCCATTGGTGGAGAAATGGCCTGAAGTGCGGCCATGTTGGAACGGGTAGCGTATTTGACTATTGGTATCCGGTATGCACCCGTGACCACAGGAAATGGTTCCCCATAGGTTGAGGTTAGTAAGGAACGGGTTGCCATAGCGATGCAGGGTAATGAAGTGCAAAGGGTAAAGGAAGTGGTGGACAAGCCTACGCCCCAAGGAATTGGAATAGCGAGGGCAGTCGCGGGGGCCATGATGCAGTGTCAAGTTAACATGGAATCTCAGGGGATGTTGCCCGTAAATTGGAGTATAAAATCAAAGCGGTAACAATCCGCAAGGGAAAAACAGACAAACAACAAGAAAAGGGAGGGTGGCAGGTAAAGATAAAATAAAATACAGTTGTTATATCTATGCAGTACAGATGGAAAGTAATACCAGAGAGATCTATATGGCATCTGGTCTACTTATAGTGGATGCAACAATTACCTCAATGTCCAGAAAGAGTAGTCGTAGGTAAGGATACCAAGTCCTAACAGAGAAATCGCGTGGGATGTACAACACACATAGTGTATTAGAGGGGGCTCAAGCCCTACCCAGGAAGCATATTTAACCAATGAGTGTGGACCATGGGATGTCGTCATTCAAACCAGTCAAATGTGAAGACAACCTAAGGACCCATCTTTGTTCTAGTTTGAACAATGCGTTTTGAGAGATCTGAGGATGTGCTTCTAAGACCACCCAGCTGATAGAGTCTGTCTGGTGTTGCATTGTTTTGAAATGGGTGTAGAGTTTGGTGGTCACTTTCTGACATCGTATGTTGCTCTTGTGTTCCATTATCCTGGTCTTAACCATACGGGTAGTCATGCCTATGTATACCAACTCGCAGGAACATCTGATCATGTATATGCAGTTCTTTGTGTTGCAGCAAAGCAACCCCAGACACAGCGTTTCGCTCTAATTAGAGCTCTTCAGAGTGGTATAGCTTTGTTCAGACACAAGGGAGCACCCAGTATAAGTAAAAGAAATACCCTTTGAGGCATAGAGTGACAAATAAATTATGCAAAAAGGAATGGAATTGAACAGTACTGTGAATTACAAAAGTGAAGTGAATAACAATACACTCTCTCTTGAAAAAGTGATTTGTGATGCACATTCTATCACAAAACTTTTTAGTGAAACTGTGAAACAGAGAAGGATATGGACAGGAGTTAAAAAGCTTGCTAAAATCACGCAAGTGTTACCTACCATTTGATCTTAAGAGTTTTTTCTAACTTCATTTACTCTGCATCATCATTTTTTCCCAATATTATCTAATTTGTTAAAGCTCTCTCTATCTTTGATATTTCAGGAAAACATTTATTCCTGCTTTACAAGGTTACAGTATAAGTATGGATTACCTGTACTGGATTCTTCAATGGTATTACCAGTAACCGCCCTTCATCATTTATTAGGTTATGGACTAAAACTGGCAGCTCTGTTCGGCACTAAACCAAAAAAGCTTCTCATTTATGTTGCCAGTATTTCAAAACTGTCTAGTATCTTGCTAGATATAAGTTTCTGTATTTCCACATGAGTTGGTCAATGGGGTACCTTTATCTTAACGAAGACGTTTCTTCTGTATTGGAAATAGTAGTCAGGATGCAAGGGTGAGTTCTAAAAATACAAGATATAGTCTATAAGAATTCACTGTCTAAAGCAGTTCGGTAACTATACAATTTACAGGTACTACTGATCCTATTCGCTGTTACCAGAGGTAGCTATATTTGAACAAGTGTTGTATAACAAATTTATCAACATTACTAAATATGTTCAGAAGACCCCATTTAACCTGAATAGAGATGAATATAAAGCTTTGGAGGATCTAAAAGGCAGTACAGATAAGACTATTAAAGCATGTGATAAGTGGGGAGGAATCGTTGTATATGACACACCCACTTATGTGACAAAAATGGAGAATATGTTGAGTGACACGCACTTTTATGTACCAATTACCAGAGATCCCACGATGCACACAGTTAACAAGATACGGAAGCACACTATCAGAGCATTAAAAGATGGAGAGATTTGTGAAAAGGAATGGGCCTTTTTAAATGTAGAGAAATCTCGGATGGCCAGTATATATGGCACACCAAAGGTGCACAAGAATGTAATGGATCCACCACTAAGACCCATAGTAACCACAATAGGCTCGGCTACAGAGCCTTTAGCCAAATATATTGACGCCATTTTATGTGCCCACGTATCTCGGTCACCAGCCTTTGTGCAAGACACAAGACATATCATCAATCTTGTGGAAAACATAGCATTTTGCCCAGATACTCAATTTCTGGTCACAATGGAGATAGAGGCTCTCTATAGTAATATCCCCATTGATGGAGCCATAGCAGCGGTGCACTGTTTTATCCAAACTTATAACATTATGTGCCCATCCTTGTTTATTTTAGAGTGCCTTAAAATAGTGCTATGTGTTATAACATCTTTGAGTTTAACAACCAGTTATACAAACAAAAACAGTGTGTCAGCATGGGGGCATCATGTGCACCGACAGTAGCTAACATCTATATGTCACAATTTGAGAAGAAATATGTCTTTAATGAGATAGCCCCGTTCTATGAATCCGCGATTCATAGATGACGCTTTCTTTATTGAGTGGAGGATCCGAAAACTGATTAAATATCATCATTAGAGCAACTAAAGAAGTAGGAAACGGCGGTACATGAAAATCTAGGTGAATTTATATTTTACTCTTTTTCATTCTAGTGTAAATAGCTTTGAGTCAGACTTAAAATAATCAGGTATGACCAAAGGTTGTTTCTTATTTTCTCTCTTTTTTATGTATAGGATCCTTAAACTTTTATCATATAGTTTTATTTATCTGTGGGGTAATAAAAATAGGAATATGCCATTTTGAACATGCTCCTATCAATGTTAGGTTGGTATACAAGAATCTGTATAATAGATATAGAATGATTGAAACTAATTGCAAAGACAACATTAGAAGACTAATTTTCAATCTATCACTGTTTCATAAGAGACATACATTTATTCAACAGACCTGCGACCATTAGAAATAGTCAAGATATACAATCAAGGGATGATAAAGGGATAAAAAGACGATATAAAGTTAGTAACAGCGAATAGGGTTAGTAGTACCTGTAAATTGTATAGTTATCGAACTGCTTTAGACAGCGAATTCTTATAGACTATATCTTGTATTTTTAGACAGGACGCATACGTCGAACTCACCCTTGCATCCTGAATACTATTTCCAATACAGAAGAAACGTCTTCGTTAAGATAAATGTACCCCATAGACCAACTCATGTGGAAATACAGAAACTTATATCTAGCAAGATACTAGACAGTATTGATATACTGGCAACATAAATGAGAAGATTTTTTGGTTTAGTGCCGAACAGAGCTGCCAGTTTTAGTCCATAACCTAATAAATGATGAAGGGCGGTTACTGATAATACCATTGAAGAATCCAGTACAGGCAATCCATACTTATACTGTAACCTTGTAAAGCAGGAATAAATGTTTTCCTGAAATCTCAAAGATAGAGAGAGCTTTAACAAATTAGATAATATTGGGATAAAATGATGATGCAGAGTAAATGAAGTTAGAAAAAACTCTTAGGATCAAATGGTAGGTAACACTTGCGTGATTTTAGCAAGCTTTTTAACTCCTGTCCATATCCTTCTCTGTTTCACAGTTTCACTAAAAAGTTTTGTAATAGAATGTGCAACACAAATCACTTTTTCAAGAGAGAGTGTATTGTTATTCACTTCACTTTTGTAATTCACAGTACTGTTCAATTTCATTCCTCTTAGACCACATGCCAGAACCATCAGTTATGTACTCAATGTTTGTATATCAAAAGTATATTGAATTAGTGCATTCAAACTCTAGATGACAATTATTATTTGTATATTCTTTTATTTTTAGTATCCACTGGTAAATAAAATCCTGAAGAAGGCATTTGCCGAAACGCGTTGGTGGTATTCTTCAAATCACTACCAGTGTTTTGTATATATGACTTCAATTTTATTGTAAATTGTGTTCTGACAACATAGAATGTTATAAACACAATATGCTGTTCAACCGTCGACCTCATACAAGTTTGTGGTTCGATTTGTACATAAATACAAACTTTTTTCAAATGACATTATAATGGATATTAACATGCGGTTCTAATCAGTGCAATATAGGTTGTGATGTATATTTATTTATGCTTTGAAGCGAATCATGTATAAATTGAATCTATTTATATAAATATTTCTTCTATCTACAAAAAGATACAAAAAGATTAATAAAATTAAAAATATTTTTCTAAGTTGGTTGTTATAGTGTGTATCGTGGTTTTGTGTCTAGAGTTTGCGCGCTACTCTATTGTCAATCAGCACTGAGCCCGGTGCTATAGCTCTTCCAAAGCAGTTGATTTTCCTGTTAGGGTTTTATCCTTTTTTCAGGGGCCCGTGCGTTTTCCAATTTTAATGCATTTTCACCATAATAATGCAGACAAGTGTCCGCCCCAGATGCGTTTCGATCACGATATATATTCTTTAAATCCAGCCTGAATCAGCACGCTCTCAGAAATGCACAACTCTGTGAGAATTTCTCAGTCCACCATTTATTTCACAACGCGTTTCGATTCCGGAGAATCTTGATCGCGTGAAATTTACACCCACTCAGAGAGACTGATATCCTCTAGTCTAGAGAGCAGGAAAGGACCAACGGAAAACTCATTGCAGACATTTTGTAGTGGCACATTTGTTGATTCAATTAATGTATAATACCCGAATATAAACAAAACAGAAACATGTATGTAAATCCTTATGCACTGCCATACCTCAAATTAAAACATAATATGATAGATCACACGAGTACATAATCACAGCTTGTAGTTTTTCGTCAATAGCAACAAAACTTTATCAGTGTCACAGTTTCTAATAAAGGACACAGAGCGTGCAAATGAACGATGTCACTAATCAATGCGAATGGGAATGAATGAGTGGCTCACTTAAGCGTCTCCAAATGGAGCAGTGCCATACCATAAGTGCATTAGAAACAGGAATAATGTTCCCACAGGTGAAATACTTACGTTACCACAAATCGTTACCCAAAAATATAGAGACTGGTGCTCAAATGTATCTTATAACGGGCCAGTGCCCAAATATTCATGAGGAAAGAGTGCAACCCCAATTAGATAGTCCATTCATTACAAAGGTCCTACTGTGCTCAGTGATGGAGACAGATCCCTGTCTATACCTCATCCATTTCACTCATGTCAGATAGAGTCTCTCTTATGTGTTGAAGTGCCCAGCTGGAGATCAGAGGGTAGAAAGGGTAGGCAGCCCGTGCAGGTGATACCAGTGAGTGGGCCCCTTCCTTCCTCCCTTGCGAAGGAACAAAAACACACAATTAAAAAGAGGGTGGATACTCGTTTCCAACTCCTCAAACTAAGCTTACATTCATAGAACATAAAATAAATATGACCAAATGTTGTGAGGGAATCACTTCAAAAGGAAAAGAAGCAGCCTATCAATACACACTAATGTAACGCTGTAACAGGAGAAGAGGGGGGAGAAAAGTGGGGGGGGGGCGGAGGGCGGGAGTGGGAACGTGATGTCCATTATGGCATAATGCCATTGCTTCAGGTGTATGGCTAGTTCTTCATCCTGATTGAGTCCTCCAGGAGCCTTCGTTTGGAAATTAATGATCTGTTTAGACTCCTTTTGTCTAAGTATAAGGACCCTATTTCCCCAACGAGGCCCCTTGTTCACCTATTCCAAAATAAGGAAACATAGACTCGTTGCATTGGAAAAATGCCTGTCCTGAAAGTGCCTTGCTACAGGATATTTCTGGTCACAGTGTATAATAGCTCTGTAGTGTTCTAAAATAAGTTTATTGGCCATCAGAGTGGTAGATCCGATGTACCAGAGGTTGCAGGTACATACAATCGCATAAATGATGTAGACGGAACTGCAGGTAAGGAATTGTGTTATCTCCCTTCTCATACTATTGTATTCTATGTGGTTGCAGAATTTACTATTTCTACAGGCCTTGCAATGTCCTCAAGGGAAAAAGCCTTGCAGACCATGTAGATTTCTGTCAGGGTAAATAGTGATGTCACTACGTACTAATTGGTCCCTCATACTTCTACCTCTCCTGTAGGTTATGTTTGGTCTATCAGGCAGAATGTTGCCAATGATGTTGTCAGTTTTGAGTATGTTCCACTTCTGTGTTAAAATGCGTTTGATGCCCTTCGAATCTGAACTGTAGGTCATAATCATTCTAATGTTTTCTTTTTCGTCACTCGTGTCAAGATCTCTGTCCCTAATCGTCAGAGAACTAGCCATGCCATCAGCTCTATCATTGGCTTTCTTGAGCACCCAGTTAGGGTACCCTCTCTCCCTGAATCTCTCACACATCAGGTTACTCTCAAGCTGGTATGCCTCTTCGGTGTTACAATTTCTTTTGGCCCTCAGCAGCTCCCCATAGGGAATGCTCCATTTAAGAGCTACGGGATGGCTACTGAGGGTGTGGAGCACACTGTTGCTCGCTGTCGATTTCCTATAGAGAGATGTATGAACTTGATGGTGCTTGATTTCTAGCTTAAAATCCAGATACTCTGTTCCTTTATCGCTAATGTTACCACTCAGTTTATTGTTCTGATCATTGATGTTAAGTTTGTCAATAAACGCCTGAGCCTCATGTCGCTGACCTACCCAGATGATAAACAGGTCATCGATGTAGCGTAGCCGCATCGATACATGTGTAAGGTCTTTCTGGAACACGGAGTCAGAGAAAATGTTCTCCTCCCAGCTTCCCATGAACAGGTTAGCGAAGCTAGGAGCGAAACAAGATCCCATCGCGGTACCATATATATATATATTTCTGCATCCTTCGCCACACCATCCAAACAGAAAATCGACGAATGCCGACCCAACAATTGGTGCAAAATGTTTATTCAATTGCCTTGCACCTCCGCCATGACGCATTTTGGCCTTCCAAAGGCCTTGATCACATGATGCGCAAATGGAGTACTTTTATCTTTCTAAAGTGCTAGTACTCATTAACTCGTGATGGCAGCATTACATCACCATAGACATGGAAACAATACTATACATAGTAGTACAGATTATGCACGAGCCATTAGGTAGGTTGAGTCCATAATAGATTCAAACGTTCAGAGCAGAAGAGCAAAAGTTCAATAAATATTAATATTTTCATAAATATTTAAAAACAGCAATGCATAAATAAGTTAATAAAACATTATGCTAAAATAAAGAGCTCATTAATAAATACTGGATCAAGTCTGGTAAATAATTAAGCAAAGTGCACATTTTTTTAAAACCATGTCCTAAAACAGTCTAATTAGCTCTTATAGCCTGAATACATCTCAGTGATCAAGTCCACTACTGGAGAATTTAATTGCCTTATTCTCCAATACCTGTGCAAAAGTGCAAATTTAAACAATTCTGCCCTAGTGGGCTATGACGTCCTCACATGTGTGTGTGTGTGTGTGTTTATGTATGTATGTATATATATATATATATATACACATGACACAAAACTGTCCCTTGTAGCCATTTCTTTGTAGTAGTGTCATTCGCTGGCTAGCTCTGTGTCCAGATACCATACATACATACATACACTCTGGTAGTGGGATATTCCACTTCTGCCATTGGCCTGAGCAACCATTAGTTGTGTGGGTTGTCAGGCAGCGTGGGCGATGACAAGGGAAGCACCGAGAGGAAAGCAGTTTTGTCTTTCGCCTTACTGCCCTCCATGGAGCTGATGTGTGAAGCTTGCATTGGTGGTGTGGCCAACCACGGAGCTGCTGTATGAATCCGGCATAGATGGTGTAGCCCTCGACAGAGCTGCTGTGGGAAGCCTGCATAGGTGGTGTGGTCCTCCACAGAGCTGTTGTGTGAAGCCTGCTGTAGTACAGACGCTGCTGGCAAGGTGTGGTTAAGCTGGGTTATTCGGTAGCTACGTGGTTGTGGAGCGAGCAACAGCAGTGGCTCCACCAAGCACAACTCAACTCCAACTGTGAACTTTCTTAGCACATTCTAAATTCCCCTAGCAACAAGTAACATTCCAACTGGACATATAGTTCTATACTAGAACATCCCTGCTGATATAGAGAAGAAAATCTCTGACTAAGATACCATACTACACCTGCGTAGGTTGTGCGGCCCTCCACGGAGCTGCAATGTGTGAAGCCGGCATAGGTGGTGAAGTACTCCATGGAGCTGCTGTGTGAAGTCTGCATAGATGGTGTTGCCTGACACTCTCAATGCCTACCACACTGAGGTGGCTTACTCATTTCACTGCAGCACCCTCCTGCCACAGCCCTAAACAGGAGAGTTACATGAGGAACGCATGTGCATTCTGAGAGCAAAAAGTGCTGTAACTTTGTTACAAAGCATGGTGAGCTGACCTTTTAAAATTCGCTCAAGATCAGATTTGTTAACATAGCATGAGTGCAACAGCTTCCTTTAATTAGGGCTTTTGATTGCCAGATGCTGTGAGAAGAGGTTACTTTTTTGCTTTTAGCAGTCATGCATTTTGCATACATTTTGAAAGGTGTCAATCAGTTTGTCAGACAGCACAGACTATTTTTTTTCAAGTCCTCACCATGGCAACAATCAGACGATACTGTGCATTACCTCCTCGTCCGACCCAGTATTTACTCAATGAGCTTTGGCCTCCATGACAGAAAACTCCAAACTCAAAAGTTAGGATACTAGCTTCGCATCCCTCCAATATGGCCGACTTCCCCTTCCCTCTTCATTTTACAAAAAGGAAGTCAATCTCACCTACGCCCTGAAACTTTGAATCAAGTTGTTCCTCAATCAAGGTAGAAAGTTAGTGTATTCGGGCAGAGATCTGACTTTAACAGATTCATTATGCCCAGCAAATTGAGGTCTAGCACTATCAGACCCAGCACTAATCATTGAAAACACAGTAATATTTCTTTTTAGCGGGGCTGTGCAAAAGCCGTTCCACCTCCTCCATAGCAAAATTCTTTGCTCCAGGCTCTCCCATTAGCTGAATTGAGATCATCCTGAGAGGACACGGTAGGTATGGGTCGCTGGCATCTCTCTGGCACCGCTTTTGAAGAGCAGATATAAGTCCGATGATTAATTGTCCAGTGTCTGGCAGTGAGCATGCTGACTGGCTTCCCCGGAGAAGGGCTCTGCATGAGCGAGCATATTCCAACAGTTGCCATGGCAGCAGGAGGGTGCTTGGTAAGAGTGCGTTGTTCGGTCTGCGCTGGTAAGGCGCTCAGAAAAAAACGACGCATTTTAGAATAATCGCGTATCAGCGTGCACACTGTTTATTGCTTCAGACGCCTCGCAGAGGGACACAATCTATTTTGGGGGGTATCTTTGTGTGATTGCTAGGAGATTATGTCACTTTCTGCAGTCATCATGAGAATCTCCTAGCAACCATGAAAGCGGAAAGTTTTTCTGCTTATGCTGGCTTGTGAAAGTCACAGTATGGAGACTGGAGGCAAAGCTACTAAGAAGACCCGCATTGTGGAGGAGCCTGGAGCTCAAGACGCGGCTCCCTTTTTGGCTGTAATCTAGCAAATGATCTATGCAGCAGTAGCTGCTACTTTTACCAGAAAGAGATCTAGTTCCTTCCCCTAAGAGACCTTGTGTGGGGAATGTGGCCCCAACAGAGTCTGAAACAGAGGAGGATGAAATCAAAGGGAGATATGTGCAAGGACAAGAATTGAAAGAACCCCTGTAATACATTAGGCAAAACCTGGAGTTTCCAGAATTGGTTTCACAAGAAGAGAGTGAAGTTTTTCTCTCCCAACATCAGAGAAAAAAGCCTGAATCTCTGTCACTGCATTCCTCAGTTAAAAAGGTGATGGAGAATGAATGGAAACCGGTAGACAAGCATGCCTTTCCTAGATTTTTCGGCAAAAGAGGTATCCATTGCAGAGTTCACTAAGACGTTTCCTGCATCCATCAAGGTCAATTCTTTAATGGCAGGTGGATAAAGGGGGGCTGTGGCTGTGAAACACACTTTTGCAAATTTTGCTATTAGGGCAGCAGCATATTCATCCTATGTCATTCAGTTCCTGATGAAAGATTTTCAGTTGATGGTTCAATGGGAGGACATTACTCCTACACTGACCTTGATGGAACAGCAGGTAGGCTGTTATCAGACATTTCCTTTGATTCCCTGGGTGTGGCTGCCTCTACAGCAGGTTCATCCATAGCAGCCAGACATCAGCTATGGTTGAGATCTTGGAAGGCGGATGCTGCACAGAAGGCATTATTGCATATAAGCAAACTGGATTAAGGGAATGCGCTGTTTGTGGGTATGGCTGACTATCTTTTCACATGCCTGCAGGTAATCCAGAATACAGCCTCTAAACTGGTATGCAGTAAAAGTAGGTATGGCTTGGCATCAGAATGCATGAGACAGCTCCATTAGCTAACTGTGCGTCTAAGATTCAAACACCTGAGCCATGCACACAAAACCCTACATCATTGCGGTCCCAGAATTCTCCAAGACAAAGTTCAATTTTATGCCTCTACACGGAGTCTAAGGTCATGCTACGAGGCGCGAACCAAGACAAAAAGTATCAAGAATGCCAGAGCAGCACCTTCTCTCACCTGGCTGCAACTCAATGGAATGATTTACCACTAGAAATATGGCCTACTTATGACTATATGTCATTTAGAAAGAAGCTGAAAACGCATTTGTTCCCTAAGGACTAGATCCGGATACAGTGGCATCAATCATTACCTCACCCCTACCATGGATCTCGCTCTTGCTGCGCCGTGATAACCTATCGGATGAATGTTGCACTTTATAAATAAATAAATAAATACATAAATAAAATTGATGAAAATTACTTCTTCTCATGTGAAACTCTTAGGGCCTCCCTTGGAGAAGATGATTAAGAAATCAGCTGAGGACCACAAGCTGATGACCCAGGAGAAAGTGGTAAAGTAGATGTTTTTAGTAATAAAATGGTGTTTGGTGCAGCCAGGCAGGAGAAGCCCATCCAACCAGCCCTTTCAGGGTAAAGGGTGAGGCCAGGGTACCCCTTCCACATATACATCCTGGTTTCAAGCCGGAGCTGCATCCTCTCAGTCCACCAGCAAACCCTTACTATATGACTGATATACACAGCCTGGATGAAGGATGGATTTCTCTGTTCTGCAATGTTTGGGAAAGGACAGTGTCAGATCATTGGGTTCTATGGGTGGTAAAGGCAGGATTCCGGATTGGTTTCTGGACTTTTCCACTAGATGTTTTTCAGGGACCACCATGTCTACTGAATGGAGTAAAGAGGCAGGCCCTGCAAGAAGGAATTTAAAAGCTCCTGGAAAAAGGAGCAATCGTACCTGTGCCAAATTCTCAGAGGAAAGGGCTTGTATTCTATTCTCTTTCTGGGGAAAACATTCAGGCAAATTCAGACCAATTGTAGAACTGAAATGGTTGAACCAGTTCATACTCCATGTGAAGTTCAAAATGATGGTGCTTCAAAATATTCTCCCCTTTATCAACAAGGTGGGCTTTCTAGCAACTTTGGACTTACAGGATGCATATCTGCAAGTCTCAGTTTATCAGAGTTTTCAGAGATTTCTCTGTTTCTGTGTGCAGGGTCAGCACTATCAGTTCTAGGTAATGCCATTTGGTTTAAGTTCTTCACCTAGGGGTTTTACTAAAGTATTGACTCCCTTGATAAGTATCCTGCATGTGAAGGGGATTACGTTTTTTCCTGATCTAGATGCCTTGCTGATTTCAGCTTCTTCTTTCTCTAAAACACACAAGATGATGGACGGAATGTTGCACAATAGCAAAACATTCACCCCCAGTCACAGATCTGGGTTTAATCCATCGTTATTTTGCTCACCACACCACCCCAGTTCAGACATGGCCATATGCAAATCAGTCTTGACCCTGAGCCTCATGGGAACAGTCCAGCCCGAACTGCCAAGCCATGCCTTCCTTGGACCGGAATCAAGCATCCTAGGACCGGTTTCTGGCTATCAGCCGTCATCAGCCAGGATAGCTTAATTCCAGTGGCGTAGTGAGCAAGGGACCCACGTCTGGGCATACCCTTCCCACATAGGGTGAACAGCAAAACACACAAGATGATGGACGGAATGTTGCACAATGGCAAAACATTCACCCCCAGTCACAGATCTGGGTTTAATCCATCGTTATTTTGCTCACCACACCACCCCAGTTCAGACATGGCCATATGCAAATCAGTCTTGACCCTGAGCCTCATGGGAACAGTCCAGCCCGAACTGCCAAGCCATGCCTTCCTTGGACCGGAATCAAGCATCCTAGGACCGGTTTCTGGCTATCAGCCGTCATCAGTAAGGATAGCTTAATTCCAGTGGCGTAGTGAGTAAGGGACCCACGTCTGGGCATACCCTTCCCACATAGGGTGAACAGCAAAACACACAAGATGATGGACGGAATGTTGCACAATGGCAAAACATTTACCCCCAGTCACAGATCTGGGTTTAATCCATCGCTATTTTGCTCACCACACCACCCCAGTTCAGACATGGCCATATGCAAATCAGTCTTGACCCTGAGCCTCATGGGAACAGTCCAGCCCGAACTGCCAAGCCATGCCTTCCTTGGACCGGAATCAAGCATCCTAGGACCGGTTTCTGGCTATCAGCCGTCATCAGCCAGGATAGCTTAATTCCAGTGGCGTAGTGAGCAAGGGACCCACGTCTGGGAATACCCTTCCCACATAGGGTGAACAGCAAAACACACAAGATGATGGACGGAATGTTGCACAATGGCAAAACATTCACCCCCAGTCACAGATCTGGGTTTAATCCATCGTTATTTTGCTCACCACACCACCCCAGTTCAGACATGGCCATATGCAAATCAGTCTTGCCCGAATGTCTGCATTGTCAGCATTCCGTCCATCATTTGTTTGTTGTAACGCTTTTCGCCCTAAGTGGGATGGGTATTCCCAGACGTGGGACCTGTGCTCACTACGCCACTGGAGTCAAGCTATCCTGGCTGATGACGGCTGATAGCCAGAAACCGGTCCTAGGATGCTTGATTCCGGTCCAGGGAAGACATGGCTTGGCAGTTCGGGCTGGACTGTTCCCATGAGGCACAGGGTCAAGACTGATTTGCATATGGCCATGTCTAAACTGGGGTGGTGTAGTGGGCAAAAGAACGATGGATTTAACCCAGATCTCTTGACTGGGGGAGAATGTCTGCATTGTCAGCATGCCGTCCATCATTTGTTTGTTGTAACTCTTCTTTCTCTAAGGCGGAACATCAGATCAATGAGGTCTACAGCATTTTGCAGGATCATGGGCTCTTAGTAAATCCAAAGAAATCATGTCTAACACAAACTCAAGACTTACTTTCATTGGTGCACATTTCAGGATATTGGTGAGGAAAGTGTTACTGCCAATGGAATGAAATTGGACTCTGGTGGCAGAAGTCCAGGGGATATTAGCACAGCATTGTCCTCAGTGAAATAATAGTTAAGACTCCAGGGCCTGATGTCAGCTTCCCTTATGGTACTTCCTTGGGCACGCCTACATACGTACCCGATGATCAATCACTTAAAGTCCCACTGGTTGCCGAAATCTCAGGTTTACACTCAGGGTAATCCGGGAACTGCACAGTTAAAGGAGAGTTTGAGCTAATAGGTGGACAATGCAAATCTGTCAAAGGAGCATCTTTTCCATGTAGTAGCCTCCAAGTTTGTCACCACAGATACCAGCAAGCATTGCTGGGACACAACCCAGGAAGAAGTAGCACAGGAGAGATGGTCCGAAGTCCAATCTGCTTGCTCATCCAATTACAGGGAATTGGATGCAGTACAGTTGGGTATCCTGGTGTTTGCCCCTCAGTTGGTGAATCAACATGTACAGGTCCGGATTGGTAGTCATGGGATAGGTGAATCACCAGGGGGGTTGCATGGTACAGTCCCTCAGTCGACTGAGTGAGGATATGTGCAGCAGGGCAGAACAGGAGCTCTGGTCTCTGACAGTGATTTACTTACCCGAGAAGAAGAACTGGGTGGAAGACAAACTCAGTAGAGTTTTTCCTTGAATGAGCTCATTGTCTTTGACGAAAAATATATTCCTGCAGTTTCAGCAGAAGTTTGGGTTCCCAAGGATAGACTTGTTTGCCTCGAAGTAGAATGCCAGGCTGGCACGATTTTGCTCAATTATTCCTTGCCAGGAGGCCTGGAAATTGGACGCAATGTCGTTCTCATGGCCGGCAGGCTCTTGTGTGCATTTCTCCTAATTCCTTTGATCCCCTAAGTGTTACAGAAAATCAGAATGGACAAGGTTTATGTAGTCCTGGTTGTTCCAGGGTGGTAGAGGCACGCATGGTTTACCGTGTTGTTAGAATTAGTAGTTCAGCCACAGCGGGAGAGTCCGTGTCACCCATATCCACCGGTGAGTCCCCGTCTCCCAGCCACCATCCAACCATCAATGCAGCGTCAGGCCTGGTTGTTGAAAGGTCGAAATTGATAGCTAGAGGTTGTTCAACTGTAGTGGCAGATTTGATACAGCAATCTAGACGCCCCTTTACGTTAAACGCACATACCAAGCACTGGGCAAATTCTGTGAAATGGTGAGCAAGGGTTTTGATTCTGATGATGAGGAACCATTACAGTTCTTGATTTCTTATTAGATGGGTTAGCTTTGGGATTGGCTCCTTCGACTATTACATCTCAATGGGTGTCACTGAGGGCACTTAAAAGTCCTCTGTTTGATCATCTCGAGATTCTGGTTTCACGATTATTGAAGTGCCTTGCTTTGAAAAGGCCTAGACCTATGGTGGCAGTGCCATCGTGGGATTTGCCTTTGGTGTTTAAAGTCCTACATGGGAAGCCTTTTGAACCTCTAGACTCAGTAGACTTAAAATTCTTGACCCTTAAGGTGGTATTTTTGATGGCAATCTCTTCAGCCAGGAGATTTGGTGAGTTGGGATCTTTCTTAAGGTTGGAACCTTCTTTGAGGATTTTGACAGATAAGGTGATTTTAAAAGCTCACCCAACTTTCATACCTGAAGTGTCCTCGTATTTCCACAGGTCTGCAGAGGTGTTGCTGCCTATATTTTTTCCCGATCCCACGCCTGAGGATTAGTTGCACCTGTTAGATGTGAAAAGGGCTTCGTTGGTTTACCTTTCCAGAACAGGAAGGTAGACAGTCTTTTTGTGACTTTTGGGCCGATGAGAAATAGTTTGAAACCCTAAAATGCTACGCTGAGTCAGTAGATTGAGCAAGCAATTCTGTTGGCTCATGAGTCTCAGGATCAGGGGGCGGAGAGTCAGATTCAGGGGAGATCAACTAGGTCCATATCCACTTCCTGGGCTGCATTTAAAGGTGTGTCAATGGATGAAATCTGAAATGCAGCCACATGGGCGACTCTTCTTATTTTTATGGAACACCATAGGTTGGAAGTAGGAAGAGGAGCTTTTATGTATTTTTCTTCTTCTGTACTGAGTTAAAGTATAGTTTGATGTATATGTGATGGAACATATTGGGATATTTTGGATCATAACATGTATGATGCAGTATCTGTTTTCATTGCATTAATAGTGAAGCCGATTCTAGCTTTGGTATCAGCTCATTGAGTAAATACTGGGGTGAGAAAAACGGACACAGAGGTAATGTCCCAGTTACTTACCGGTAATCTTCACTACTTCGAGTCCAGTTCTTCCTCACCACAGTATGGTTTCCCATCCCTCCCTGCCCTGTTGTGAATAGCTTAATTGTTTTGTTGGAGCCTTTTGGAATCAAGATGTGGGTGGGGTTAACTGCTTTTTAGGTCTCGCTTGACCCAGCGCATGCGCTCGTCTGGCGAGACCTATTGAGAGGGCTCCAAAAAGTGCTACCAGGCCAGCCTAGAGCTACAGTGCATGTGCGCGGGTGCGCACGCTGCGCTTTACCGCGATTTTTTTCACTTTCGCGGCCGCATGGCCGCTTGGCATAGCCAATAGGTCTCGCTTTTGGGACCTTATAAGTATTTAGTTATGCAACTGTTGCATGGCTAAACACTTATAATGTCCCAAAGGCGAGACCTATTGGCTATGTCAATGCTTGTTATATAATCATGAGGGAAAGGAAAGTCGCAATATTGGAGGGATGGGATCCTAACTTTTGACGTTGGAATTTTCTGTGAGGGAGGCTAAAACTCATTGAGTAAATACTGTGGCGAGGAAGACCTGTACTCAGAGTAATGATGATTACCGGTAAGTAACCGGGGCATTCTGCACTATCCAGACATGCGTCCCTAAAAGGCTGAGTGCGTGAACGATGAGATATCAAGAATGTTTATGAATGAGCTGAAGTAAAACATGTGAGGGACAATGTTAGAGGATAAGGTCAAACATCTAACGTTTGAGAATCAATCACCTTGAACCGAGCACATACAGGTATAAATATAAAGAAATTAATGAAGAAAACTCAGTAATCTATTAGAGCTAGACACAGTACTACTGGACAGATGTAAATATTATGACTACTTTACTTACTTTCGTATGCATGTTTATACGTATAGGTGAGCGATTATTTATGCACTCGATTTTTTCAACTAATCTCATTCTTTTATTTAGAATTTATACCACTCCTGCTTCACTTTCAACAGGATTGGCCAGGTTCAGCCCAGCAAAGTTGCTACATTATAAGAACTGGCAGCTAGCTCTTTTTTAATGGACAGTTCTCAATTGGCCTGTTCTATATTTAATGACTTAACAGCTCCACATGCCAGAAGAGTTTATGCACTTTTAAAAGGAACAGTGTCCACATTTATAGAATAACTACTAAAGGTTTCATAGTTTAAAATTATGTTTAGTATGGTTGCAACATAAGTAGTAGGATTGTACTGTGCTATGGGGAGAGTACTGGCATTTCTCAGCATGGATGCTGTATCGATAATGGGACAGAAATAGATGACCCAGGCAGTGCGGTTACATTTTGAACGGAAGCCCCAACTGTTAGAGGGAAAAGACTAGCACGTTTCAGTAAATCTACTATGCATTTATCAGGGCATTACTGCCACTTCTCAACAGATCTGCTTTGTAATTGAAAAGCAGTCCAGCCTCTCGCCATAGGTGTTTTAGTTTATGGTCAGGCCATTGTCACTTCTGAAGAGATGGATGCAAACATACAAATCCTAAAAGGAAACAAATTGCAAGGAACTATACAGTTAGTGAACAAAGAATATATGTTCTCCTTCTGCCAAATGACCAAAAGTCAGTGATGTCTATTGCACATTGGACAGTCTTAATTTGGAGCCAGAATCGCCACCGATTTATCTTGTTTCCAGGATTATGTATGTTCTTTAAAATGTTTATACTTCTTTAAAATGTTTATACTTCCATTATTAATACTATTTAATGCAACTCGAGACTCTGGTGACACAATGTGAATGGTATCCCAAAAAACACTTCTCAATACCACTTGTGCAAATAAAAATTAAATTCAAAGCGAGTGGATTTGGATTCTCGACTTACAAGGATATAGCATGGCCTTCACGTTTATGCAGACGGGCAATTGGGTAAGTATTAGGCCTGGGCTAAATTTCCGTTCCGCTCGCGGAAATTGCGATAATATGACATTTTCCGTTCCGCAGCTTAGCGATAATTTGTTTCTTGCTCGCGCTGTAAAATAATACATTCTCGCGCGCGATCGCCTTACCTGAATCCCCGCGTTCGCCGACAAGTTTTCCCGATCCGGTCGCGTTCTCCACAAGATTTTGGATTGTTGGTAGCCATTTGCGCTGTCTCGCGACAGTTCGCGCCCGCAGTAATGTCATTGGTCGCGCGATCACGTCTTTCTTCTCGCGATCATGCACCGCGAGAAGAGTGAAAACAAGATGGCCGCGCCCGCAAGCAACCGCATGGGTAAGTTGGCGAGCCACGACCATGCAGAAAATACCGCGAACGGGCGGGAAAAAAACTTCTGCATCTTCGCGATATTTCCGCGTGTTTGCGGAGATTTGTAACATTTTCGCGATCATTTGCGAAAGTCACTTTCGCAAATTCCGCCCACCCCTAGTAAGTATTCGACTCCTGAAACCATCAATTGGGCGGAGATCGAGAAACAAACAATGAAGGGTCTTCTTTTGTCACATCTTTTACTAACCTTTGATTTTTGTCCCCGTGATCCTTACTAGGTCATCCATTACACTGTTTATGAGGGGAAAATAGCAGTGGCTAGTTAAAGTTACCATAATCTAGCTTCTAGAAAGAGTCAAATATAATTATATAGGGCAGCCCCTTTTACTGGAATAAACGCCTAGACCACAGTGATCTCGTTACATAAAGTAAAATAAGACAAAACATTTTGCTCCGTTTTAAAAACTAGTAAATAGGTATGGACAACCAAAAGTGAATTTGTGGAACTGTATTCTTACATAAACAAATCCTATGTAATGTTAAAGATTACATAATTGCAACAAGTGCAGCAAATAATTTGATATCAAGAGAAATATGTCTGGATGTGAACCGTTCACCCGAAATAATCGACCCGTTCCACCATCTATAAACATTTAATCAATGCCTATTTACAACGATTTTAAAGCTTGATTGAGAATCTGACCTATTCCGTTCCACATCTGAATGTGATTGGCATCAATAATTCTAGTACTGAAAAACAAATTTAGGAGTTCTTCACTGCCAGGACAAGTAAAACTTAAAACTGTTTAAACCTCACTGCACCGTGCTCTATGGGCTGTTCAGGACCTACCATGGGGGTGACATATGTATTTACAAGAAATTGGTTTGTTGGATGACAGGGGTGTGAGCCCTGGTCATGCAGCAACCACAGTCCTTGTCACTGTGAGGTACATGCTAAACCTAAATTAACCTGTGCTCGACCTTGACCCCCTGGTAGCTTGGCACAGAGCAGTCAGGCTTGACTTGAAGGCAATGTGTACAGTATTTGTGCAATACCTCAAACAGAAAAAAATGAAAGCACTAGACAAAAAGGATTCAACACCAGATTAGAATAATACAGTATACTTTAATAAATAAAGCAAGACCAACATGACAAACATCCAATCAGTAGAACCGGAAATATTCAACTTAAAAGAGTTTAAAGAAAATAGCGCTAAAAAGCACAGCGTGTAGCTATCACCAGACTGGGACAAAGTCACAGGTTCAGGCTGAATGTGAAGGATCGTGGTCCAGCTACAGGTGATCCAGTTAGGCCTGCTGAACAAAGTACCTTAAATCCTGGTTGTGGAGCATTGCGAGTTCTTGCATAGAGCATGCTTCGGGCAGCCGAGATGATGCGAGGTCCTGGGTTGGAGATGCATCACACAGTCGGTTCAGAGGGACTATGAGGCTTCAATGTGAGGCCCTGAATCATCAAGGACATCAACAAGGAGCTTGCGATGTGAAGGTCTGTATCGAGGATGTGTCGTGCACCAGCTGATTCCGAAGTAACTGCGGAACTTGCGATGCCAAGTCCTGCATTGTGGTCAAGAATGCTGTCGACAACGGGCTTGCAATGTGAAGTCCTGCATCGAGGAAACGTCGCACAGTTGCTATTCCAATGAGGCTGCGGGTGGCAGTAGGGATGATATTGTTATCAAACCTGCTGACAAGGGTGGAAGTATCATCATACAAGATAGGATTGATTACGATACTGAGGCCTTAAGACAGTTGAGCAACACCACCCACTATGTGAAGCTAGTGAGAGATCCCACTGATAGGATTAGAAGAGAGATCCTCGATCTTACCAGTTGTGGACGTGATGGCTTATGGCTCAATTAAAAGGAATTCGAATATCTGAACAAGAGTGACTATTCAATACCAGCGTTTTATACGCTACCGAAAATCCATAAAGATGACAAAAAACCTCCCGGTAGACCCATTGTGGCAGGCTGTCAATCCATTTTACAACCATTGGCAGAATATGTTGATTTTTTCATAAAACCTTTTGTACCGTTAACTAAATCCTATACCAGAGATAGTACTCATGTGATTGTGGGACTGGAGGGACAAATATTCAATAAAGAACAAAATATCCTTGTTACAATGGATATAGAAAGCTTGTATACAAGCATACCCCAAGGGGAGGCCCTAGCAGTGATCAATGATACATTAGAACAAAGTCTACGCCCCCACCAGGTACCATCTGATTTTATCACAAAGTGCGCGAGAATTGCACTTGAACAGAATTACTTCCTTTTCAATGGGGATTTTTATGGCCAAATAAAGGGAGTCGCAATGGGAGCAATTTTTGCCCCAGATATAGCGAACCTTTACGTGGCAGCGTTTGAGGAAGAGGTGATTTATAACAACAATCCCTTTCAAGATCAGATAAAAAAGTACCTTCGATACATAGATGATGTATTCCTTATTTGGGAGGGATCGATCACAAGATTAAAAGAATTTCATCTTTGGTTAAATCAACAGAATAGCCATTTACAATTCACTATGGAGTATGATGTACAATCAATTAATTTTCTAGACCTTCGGATCTGGAATGATGGTGGCCAGCTTTCGCTAAGCCTCTTTACAAAATCTACTGCAAGGAACACACTACTCAAGTATACAAGCCATCATCCACGTAATCTACGTGACAATCTCCCGTTTGGTCATTTTTTACGCATCAAACGAAACTATACCAGACGGGAAGATTATTTTAAAGAGGCAAAAACCTTACAGACTAAATTGGTCATGAGAGGCTATCCATATAGGTTGGTCAAACGCTCTTTAAAAAGGGCTTGGTATTATGACCGTGAGGCACTGTTACAGAACAAAGATGAGCCAACACCCAAACAAGAGTTAATCACGTGTGTTACGACATTTGGAACTGAGTCCAATTCTATCAAAAAGATAGTGACAAAAAATTGGCATTTAATTCAGAAGGCCGAACCACAAATGGCACTACCCCGTTTTGCATTCAAGAGGGCTAGAAATCTAAGGGATTACCTTGTGAAGGCATACAAAGAACCAACCCCTAGCACACTAACAAACTTATGGGGTTTGCCACCAATAATTGGTCATTATCCGTGTGGACATTGTATTGCCTGTCCAACCACATCAGTAGTAAAATCATGTGTACTTAATGGGAAAGAGTGGACATTACGACAACATTCAAACTGTCTCACCAGAAATGTCATCTATTGTATAGAGTGCCCATGTGGATTATTTTATATTGGTAAAACCACACAGGAAATAAAAAAACGAATAATCCAACACCAATCACGGATTAGATGCAAGATTGCAACTGCACCAATGGGTGAACATTATCTAACAAAGGAACATATGCCCTCTGACATGAAATGGTTTGTACTGGAGATTGTGAAAATGAATAAACGTAGGCAGAATATAGATCGTTTACTTGCACTAAAGGAAAACAGGTGGATTTGGTCAGCCAAAACAGTAGAAAAGGGATTAAATTCCTTTGTTGAATGGCAAACTTTGTCAACTTTATAATTGTGGGTTCTGCTTCAGATAATTTGTAACCATTTGATTGTTCCCTGTGTAAGTGCACAATTGGTCTATTGTTAAAAGGAGGATGGAGGTTACTTGAACTAGAGCCATCTAATACTTTTAGGGTTCCTTTGAGGGGCCCACTAAGGAATCTTGGCCGGTAATATTGGTCTTCTGAAAAGAATCAGTGAGACATTTAAACAAGAGGTAATATTAGGAGTCTGTACACCATATTCAAGTCACGATGTACATTGTGCCTGTAATGTGAAAAGAATAGATCTGACTAAGTAAAAGATTTGACTGACTAAGTATTGACAGTAGAATTAGACTGTCGTGGATGACATACACACGATAGATATGACATATTCGGATGTTTTTTGTCTAATTGGAACCACATTTGTCCTTTGTTATTTTCCAGGCTACACATGGTATTGAAAATGTTGAGACTACAATCTGCAGCATATATGCCCAACAGAGACTGTAGAGGTGGTATATTTTTTCCCCCTACTATTTAACTGCGATATATGTCGATACAGTCTTAAGATGACCGACACATTTTATAGTCCCGTATTTTGTTTCGTTATTTAGGACTGAGACTTAGTGTGTATAAAACAATATTTGTATCCCACACAGGTTACTTCATTCCTTGTTTTCATCTGAATTACGAACAGGATGTTGCTGGTTGTATAGTCTAAATATAGTGTTAAGATGGCCGACACGTTTCCCACTGGGAGATCGGCATGGCGCTGGGTTTATAATCTCGGAGCCAGCGCGCGTTTCTTGCTCGATCGACTTGACGAGTGAGACACGGGAAATTGAAGCTGCCAGAATAATACGTAAAGAAGTGAGTTATTGGTGATACGGTTCCTTCCTTCTGACAATACTGTACGGGCGAATTAGAGCTTGAGGCTGAAGTATTTATATTGTGATTCTTTCACAGATTAAAACGGGAGAGACGAGTATTGCCGTTTTTTCTGTAAGTAGCGGCTGGTTTGTTGAGTATGAGTGTTTGAATAACACGTAGATTGAAGAGGATTTCATGGAGTTTTTGAATTTATGATTAGTAATTGTGGTCTTTCTTGGATTTTGAATCCAGTGCTTCCCTCATTGAAGAACGCTGTTAAATCATATAACAGGCTGAAATTTTCGACTTCACAATGAAGTGAGTCCCAAGTTAACATATATTTGTTGGATGTGAGGTGTGCTACTCACTGGAGAGTGCTTGTTGGTGTTCTACACTATTGGTTGGTGTTGTGGGGTCTTTGGACTGTCACTTGATTTCGGGTGGCTAAATTAGATCACACCTGTTTTCCTTTAGAGTATAGTCAATACAAATTTGTGAACTCAATTGATTAATTATAATTGTATTAATACTTTTTAAATATATGTACATTTTTTTAATAGATTCATGGTGCAACTTTTGTCCTGAGGATGGTCTCTGTGATTAATCTTCAATAGTGAGACCGAAACGTCGACGCTACGACACTTCTTTTACATATCTAATAGGCATTTGATGCTGTTAGAAAATTCATCTGTTTGTATGGATTGAGTTCAACACATGGCCAAATTTGTGGATGGCTTGTATTTGTTTGTAAAAAGTGTCATTGACAACTGCTGATGTGATTCTAAATAAGACAGTAGTTTTATGTTGCCTTTCATGAAATGTCAAGTGGATTGTTTCACTACTTTATTGAATGAAAATATCAAAAATATATAAAATTATTTGTGATATAAAAAGTATAAAAGATGAATTTGGGTCTTTTTTGAAAGTTCACTTTCTGAGTTTTTTCTTGAGGTCTTGGAAATTAAGATCACTATTGTGACTGTTTAATTAATTAATTTAAATTGAATAAATCCTCAAGGGTTCTATTGTTATTTGACCAATTGAAAGTTATCACGTATAAATTGTAATAAGGTAACCCAATGTTATCCTATGGGATAAGCAAGTCTCACAGTACTGAAAAACAAATTTAGGAGTTCTTCACTGCCAGGACAAGTAAAACTTAAAACTGTTTAAACCTCACTGCACCGTGCTCTATGGGCTGTTCAGGACCTACCATAGGGGTGACACATGTATTTACAAGAAATTGGTTTGTTGGATGACAGGGGTGTGAGCCGTGGTCATGCAGCAACCACAGTCCTTGTCACTGTGAGGTACATGCTAAACCTAAATTAACCTGTGCTCGGCCTTGACCCCCTGGTAGCTTGGCACAGAGCAGTCAGGCTTGAATTGAAGGCAATGTGTACAGTATTTGTGCAATACCTCAAACAGAAAAAAATGAAAGCACTAGACAAAAAGGATTCAACACCAGATTAGAATAATACAGTATACTTTAATAAATAAAGCAAGACCAACATGACAAACATCCAATCAGTAGAACCGGAAATATTCAACTTAAAAGAGTTTAGAGAAAATAGCGCAAAAAAGCACAGCGTGTAGCTATCACCAGACTGTGACAAAGTCACAGGTTCAGGCTGAATGTGAAGGATCGTGGTCCAGCTACAGGTGATCCAGTTAGGCCTGCTGAGCAAAGTACCTTAAATCCTGGTTGTGGAGCATTGCGAGTTCTTGCATGGAGCATGCTTCGGGCAGCTGAGATGATGCGAGGTCCTGGGTTGGAGATGCATCACACAGTCGGTTCAGAGGGACTATGAGGCTTCAATGTGAGGCCCTGAATCATCAAGGACATCAACAAGGAGCTTGCGATGTGAAGGTCTGTATCGAGGATGTGTCGTGCACCAGCTGATTCCGAAGTAACTGCGGAACTTGCGATGCCAAGTCCTGCATTGTGGTCAAGAATGCTGTCGACAACGGGCTTGCAATGTGAAGTCCTGCATTGAGGAAACGTCGCACAGTTGCTATTCCAATGAGGCTGCGGGTGGCAATGCAAAGTCCTGAGTCAGGGATGCATCCCACAGATGTTATGATGCAAGTTCTTAGAACTGATACGTCGCACAGTGGCTTGAATGCAGAATTTTTGGAGGGGATGCGCTGCACTGCATCAGTTCTGTTGGGACCACATTTGTACTGGCAGAGCACCTTTCAGGCCCACTTCTAAAGTTCCAGGGCTAGAATGGCACCACTTTGGAGGGCATGACTCACAGCTGGCAAAGTCCTGGTGCTGGATTCAAGGTGGTTAGAGCCTTCTGTCCGTGAGGATCTGGTCAGGAGTGCAAATCATTCTTTGAGCATTCCCTTTTATTTTTCTGAGTACAGCGAAGCGCATGCTGCGACACCGTGTGCACAATTTCTGTGTGCTGGCTATCTTTCTCTCTTCCTGGAGAATACAGTGGGGGCTTTCGGAACCCCACATTACCTCTGATATCAAAGAATTGGTGGTAATTCCCACCTTTTATAAAAAAAAGGCTGGACAATCTGAAAACTATGCTCCAGTGGGACAGACACCATAATATTATTACCTGCTCATTTATCCTACCAGGATTCAGGGACGGCTGCCTTTCTTTCCCCCAGAAGCTTTCAATCTTCATTTTCTCCCATTCTCCTTGTTTTGGGCTCCTCTTTATTTTATGAGTCCTGATGATGGTCCCCCATCTTCTTGAGGGATCAAAACATCGTGGACCCTAGATCATTTCCATTTATATATAAATAGGCCATGTTGTTCTTGTTTTTAAGATAAGCAACTTTGATCACAGTATTTGTTCACATGTCTGTATCACTTTGATGAAAGCACCGAGCACATTTCTCATTACACACCCACTGCGCCATCACAAAGTTAACTTTTTTTAATAAAAGTTCTTTATATATGATTTATTATAAGTTATGATTAAAATAACCATTTGGTTCATACAAATAGGCATAAAATAACATAACACTTTCACAACAACAGCTCTTGTTTGAGGGAATCATATCCAAGTGTCATCCTTTACATTCGGTAAACAGAACATACAAAGACTGAAATTAATCATCATACTCTCATCCTACCTGAAACATGGCACTGTGCACCAGCAAAGTCTTGAAGATTAAAGGGGTGCCAAAAATAGAGGTATTTCTCCTATACAACCAGAAATTAAAGTTATGTAACCAATTGACTGATGGAAAATGTGGTACAAAAGGAATTAGCTAGACATGTGCCTCTATTATAGAAATGAACCACAGATATTATTGTCTGACTTTCTTGTTGCTCTTATCATTGACTGCTATCTATTGCCCTACGAAATGTTAAATTTGAAATAGGAGATTTGAAGTCATCTTATAGGCAGACGATATCTTAATGATGTACAGAGCCTCTATTCATTACATCTTGGATCCTATAAAACAATCCTTTTTAGACTACTCCATCTTCAAGTTTCACAGAGGAAAAGGTGAGCTTCTTCACTTACACATTTTATGACTAGTAAGGAAATTAGGAATACATTTACAGATGTATTTGGTTTTAAAAAGGAATTAAATACATAGGTATGATGTTCTGCAAAGATCTCTATATCATATTCAAAACAACAGCTAGACTGTGTGTGCTAGAGTGTTGCTTGATTTGAAGATGAAATAGTAAACAATTATCCATATGTGGGTAACTGAGATCATTAAAATGCCCTATTTCCAAAATTAAATTATAATTTCTTTTAATTCTATCATTGTCATTGGACAAGAAGGTTATGAAAATTATGATGAAGTACTTTATAGAGTAAATTTGGTACTAATCCAGGCCCATATGTGTCGGTCCTGTTTCACATAGCCATTTGTGAACCTATGCTCTCTTTTTGGCATGATATATGAATACAAATTCAAGTTGTGTGTGTGTGAAAAATGGAATTTACATTTCTCAATTTAATTTCATGCTACAGTATGGATTGTTACTATCTAGGAGGATATCTGCTTCCACAGGTGGACAATGGGAATTCTAAAGAGTGATTGCCATGGAAGGCATGAGAACGCCAACATGACTGTGTGTATTAGCAAACATTCTCAAGTCTATTCCTCCTCCTCATAGTGTCTGAGATTTACTCCAGGACACACAGTTGGCACGAATTGTCATTGCTAAAATGCACACCATGTACATTTAAGCATGCATAACTGCTTTTACATGTGAGCAGTGCTGGAAAGGTGCAACAGTCACAGTTGTCCAGAATTCCTCCTTGATCTCTTGAGAATTTAAAGAAACATAGGTATACACATAAATGATTATATTTAAGTATATTTCCTCTAAAGAATGGGGTCCTAAACTACTGTAACTGTGGAAAGGTTTACCTTACATAAACGCTATCATTTATCAATTTAGATCCACCAATCAACAAAATGCAACACATGGCTACTACAAAAAACAGGTGCAAGAATGAGCAAAAATTTGGACCTGGTCCACAATGCGGCAAGGGGATAAGTGTCACATCAACAACAACTATTTATAACTATCTTTTAATGTTGGCTGAGAAGAAACTAACTATTGTTCTCGTTTCTCTACATTTACATAGAGTTGGATGAAGGGCCCAGTTTTTAATTCTGTATAAAAGCAAAGCTATTTAGATATGAGAACCATACAGAAATTGAAGATAATTATGAATATTGGAAATGTATCACTTGATAGAAAGCTGGTCCTCTTCAAACCTCCGAGCACTTCAATCAGAATTTTGGAAAATATACACAGGTATCACCTCGGAAACCAGCTCAAGCCAGGCAATAAACAAATGCAAGAGTGCTTTAATGATTGCCAACCAACGCCCAAACGCCACCTCCGATCAGCCAACCACGCCCTCGCCGCCGTCCCCCGCATCCGAAGAGCGACTACAGGAGGAAGGTCCTTCTCCTACCTGGCCGCCAAGACCTGGAACTCCCTCCCTACCGACCTGCGCCTGACCCAAGACCACCTCTCCTTCAGGAAGAAGCTGAAGACCTGGCTGTTCGAGCAGTAGCGGCACCCCCCCCCTCCCCCCCCCCAGCGCCTTGAGACCCTACGGGTATGTAGCGCGCTTTACAAGTGTCACTGATTGATTGATTGATTGAACCATATTACACTGGGTACATTTGGATAATTTAATGGGATTAATCACTTCTCTCTACTCATCTTTTATAGAACTAGCTAACACTTGAACTTGTGTTTAGAGATAACCGATGAGCCAGGGTGCAGAACAAAATGAAGAAATCAGAACGAAATAAATAAATAACGAAATGACGAATCAATACTAAAATCCATGTATTTTGAAGTTATACATTTTTTGGCATTGATCCCCAAGTGAAATGCTTACTTTAATAATTTATTTTACTCATTTAATGAGTTTATAAAGTGCACGAGTGCCACAGAGGTGTACCAAAAATCTTGTTCCGCAGACCTGTTTCTTCACTTACAAATTTCATGGCTCATAAGGAAATTAGGAATGCATTTCCAAATTTCCTTGGTATCAAAAAGGAATGAAATACTTAGATATAATGTTCTACGGAGGTCTCTAAATGATATTTAAAACAGCAACCAGACTGTGTGTGTTGGAAAGTTGCTTGATTTCAAGATGAAATAGTACACAAATATCAATATGTGAGAAGCTGAGACCATTAAAATGTCCATATTCACAAAATTAAATTTCATTGCTATTGGACAAGAAAATTATGAAAATTATAATGCAGGACCTTAAAGCGTAAATTGAGAGCTCATCCAGACCTATCTGTATTGGTGCTGTTTGACGTAGTTATTTTTTAAATTACGTTCGCTTTATGGTATGATATATGACTCCAAATTCATGCTCTGTGTGGAAAAAAGGGAATTTACAAACGATGGATTGGGATGCGGCCTTGAGATAAATTCAAGCATTTTATCCATCACTTTGTTTTTTGATACCCTAAGTGCCTTGGATATACCCAGACGTGGGTACTATGCTCGCTGTGCCACTGTCACCAAGCTATACCTGGTTGATGGGCCCTAACTAGGGCAAAACTAGTGCTCGGTTGCTTGTTTTCTGGTTCAGAAAGAACTTGGCCTGCCAGTTCGGGCTGGGCTGTTCCCACTGGAGCAGGGTCAAGACTGATTTGCATATGGCGGTGACCAAACTGAGGTGGCATTTTGGGCAAAATACCAATGGCTTGGGATGAGGCCCGAGCGATCGCCAGTGGGTGAGAATAATTAAAGCACTCCATCCAACCTCCTTGTTTTTTCACATTTAGAAAAGTTGGTATTTTCTTGTCCAAAACATTTGTGCCTGCAGTTTGTTCCTAGCTCACATGTAGTTGGTCTTTGTGTATGCCTCCCAGACAGTCACGCAATGGGGTACTGGGTGTTGGCAGGATAGGCCATCCTGGCAGGATAGCGGGCACAGCTGTGGAAATCCCCACTTATACTTTAAAGGAGCAGCCTCAGCCCACAAACAAATTCACACTAGCCTTTTGTGACTTTAGACATCCTTGGACCAGGGCAGAGAGGAAAGAAATTCCAACACCATCTGTGGGAAAAACAATCAAGAAGCTTCTTCCACTTCAAAGCTGGCACCAGGTATCAAATTAGGACATTTATACCCACCCTCCAGGTCACTTCTGGCCCTTGGGAGGACTCTAATAGGACTCCTTGCTGCCTGTGGCCTGCCCTATGACCTCAGAGGCCTGCCCTGCTACTTGAGACCTGCTTTTCTTCTTGAAACAACGACTACCAGAGTGACTTATGATCAGATCCTCAGGGACAGAAAAGGCTCCAACCATTTTGAACCCGCACTTGGACCCAGCATGAGTGAGCTGTGACCCTCCAAGTGTTGCCCCTCCAGTCCTGTACCTTTTGAAAGTGGTGCTAAACGTGCCCAGGCAGCCCAGTTCCAAAGCATGGGATCTACAAAATGTTCAGCCAGAAAGTTCCCTGAGAACCAAGAGGGGACCAAGGACATACCTGCTTGCCAATCTGCCCAAGGTGCATCGCTGGTTAGCTTGACTATGTTTTAGCTCCTGCTATATTCTTCTCCTCAGCAGCAAATCCTGTTCAGCGGCTCCTCGCAACAGGAGTAACTGGCCTCATGTAGCCCTGGTTGGCTACAGCTTGCAGCTTCATTCCACTGGAAATTTCCGATGTAAACAAATAGGACTAAGTCTGAACATAGAAATCTTCACTGAGCCCAGGTCCAATCTGCTTTGTGTATCTGAACTGCGCTCCATCATGGTCGGCTATTACATGCGACTCTGCCCTGGTCCTGCTCGACTAGATGTCGGTGGTTGATGTTATGATCTTTTAGGTGCTATTTTTCACTTTAAACTTTAAACATGTATAACTCCGGTTCTACTGATTGCATTTTTGTTGTTTTGGTGTTGAATTTTTATTTATTAAAATGTAATCTTTTTTTCCAAATTGGTGTGAGATTTATTTTGTTTTGTGTTTTCACATTATTGTGTTTGAGTGCTACATAAACACTTTTTATATTACCTCTCAATTAAGCCTGGCTGCTTTTGTGCCAAGCTACCAGAGGTTTAGGCACAATTTAATTTAGTTACTTTTTTCGTTCACCCTGACAAGGATTGTGTCTGTTGCTTGAGATATACTGATCTACCAATGGTGAGGTAATAGGAAGAAATATATGGGCTGGAAAGAGATCATTTGGTACTCTGATTCAATGGTGTTTAAAATAGTTAAGGTCAACCCTTGAGATACAGGACTGCATTCAAAGTACGTGCAGGTTGTAATGACCTAACTGAGGAAGTCAGGGTTCCAGGCTGGCCGGCAGAAAAAGACTGACAAATTGTCTGAATTTCTGCCAATAAAATCACAGATAGAGATTCACACTGCTCCAGGTGATGGTCAAACCACGTGTCAAATAGAAACAAGACTGGTGAATTCTTTCAGACTATTAAACATTTCTTGAGACGCTTTGTTTTTGGAGAGAAGACAGTCGAAGTAAATCTATGAGCAAACTTGCCTGAGTTGATATCTACACTTAAGTGCAGCCTTATATTTCACTTTGGTTTTTACATAATATTCTCTGTGCCAAACTATTTCCAGTAGTTTACAAGCATTTTGGATTTTGTTAAAGCCGGCTTATTCCAAGGAGCAAATGGTGACTTTTGGTGAGTAATAACTAATGTTAGAGCAATTTAATCCAATACAGAACCAATCCAGGAATTAAAACGAGCATTATTATCCTGGACATTGTCATGAAAGCCGCAAGGCAGTCTTTCTAAAACGGTGCTAAAATTGTGAGCGGAAATTTCGATAACCTCTGTTTACTGGTGCACCATCCTGTACACCTGAGTTTGAAAGAAGTGTCAGCAAGTAAATTATTAAAGCTGTATGATCTGAACGGAAATTTGGCTATATCTTTGTTTAAAAAAAATAAATGACCCACCGAGTGGGTGGGCTCAGGGATGAACTCCTTAAGGCCAACCCAGGCACAAGAAGAAAGTACATTTTGTGAAAGAGTGGAGGAAGGCACATCCATCCAGAGAGTAACATCACCAAGGACAGTAAATTGAAGACTTGGGCCAAAATATAATTAGACAAATTGGGTCCAAAATCTACTGGACTGCTTGAAAATGTGGAAGAGGCAGAGTGGGAAAGAGAAAAGGCCAGTGTATCCCAGGAGAAAGACCCCCCCAGTGGAATAATCTTAACCTTCAGCCACTCCTGATAGCTGATTGCTACTCCACCACCATCATGCCTACTGGATCACCAAGCAAGGTTTGGAGGATGAAGGAAACGCTTGCTGAATATGAGGAATTGAAGTAGTTTTTTAAATAGGTTTCTTGTCAAAAGAATATGTCCAATGTTTGGTCATCAATAAACTTAGCTATCAAGTCAAAGGTTGCAGTCCTTGAATAAGTGTTTGTTACAGCACCACACATTTAGCATGGAGGCTCTCAGTTATAAACATGATTTAGGGGTTGCCAGGGATTGTAGCTTGCTCCATGCCGCCTCGAGCACTGCTTTTGCGACCTGTGGCCTCAGAGGTGATTTGGAAATACTTTTCCTGGTGAGGTATGCAGTAGGCTTCTGTGATGTTAGATTTGCTGGTGTCATCAGGATTAAGGTCTTGTGGCATTATTTCCTTGGATTCAGAGTAAAAGTTCATTTAAATGATTTCACTTCCAGTGTTGTCAGTGAGGTGTGAGGTCACTTCCGCTACCCTTAGTGTTTTGGTGAGTCGACATTCATGGCTGCAGAAAGCCCATCTCAGACTTAAGATATGCAAAAGTCTCATGATAGGGAGCAATAGTCTTATATCGATTGCTAAGCATGCCATGCATCTGAACTAGGTTAACGGCTGCTGGCAGAGCCAGGTCTTGAATGGAATCTCTAGAATAAGGCATTGGTAGAGCCAAAATCCTAGCCGAATGGACATATGGGTGCACAAGTACACCATTGACTCACTAAGGAGCGCAAAGATAGCCACAGCGACTGCTTAAAGGGGATCCAGCAAATATTGATGGGTCCATGTTCTCCAAGCAACATACGAAATAGGGCTGTTTCACATAAAGTGAGCAACAGCTTTGGATGGTGCCAGTGCTCACTGGTGCCTTTAGTGGCTGAAGAGCTGGGGCAGAGGTATTCTTCCACCATAGAAAGTGGTAAATCGTTGCTTCTCACAGAAATCTTTAAGGTATGTGCTTAGAAAGTGATAAATGGTTGCTTGTCACAAGAATCCACTGCAGGAATGTGCTGCCTTTGGCTGGAAATATTGCACATATCTAAAGTAAACAACTAAACTTAATGCAATATAAACAAAGCAAAATAACTTCACAGTTAAAACAAATCACTGCACATCACAATAAAAAAAAGTCAAAACAAAAGCAACAGAAAAACAGCTGTACAAAAAGCAAAAATCACACTGCAATAATGCAGCACGAAAAGATAGCATTACAAAAACCAACAGAAGACATTACGAACACAACACAATACCGCACAGCATATGTGCAAAAATGCCCTTGTCACACATTACCAGCTCCATAATTCTGTTTTCATAACACAGTGGTAAAAGGAAGTTAGACCATAGCAACAGTCAAAAGATTGTTTTTCCTGGCCCACATTCTCTGCATGCCCCTGCATTAGTGAACTATTGGAGGTAAGTTCAGCAGGAGTCCACTCCTGGGACCAGATCTGTTTATAAGCAAACATTTCACTATTGCATGACCTCTTGTAATGACCATTATGCTCCTATGGCTTGTATCTTCCCTAATGGAGTAAATCAATGCATGCCACAGCTGTGTGTTATTCCAATCAATGCCAAATATCAGCAACAACCACGTGCTTAGTCAGTAAGCATTAGAGAATCCCAGGATGTTTATATCTGACAATCCCTTCTCGTATGTAGAGATTTCATGTTATATATATTTTAAAGAAAATAACTAACTACAAATAAATATTGGCGTGCAATTTCAGTTAACAGGCATTTATCTGCGTGCATTGTGCATCCCATCAGTCAACAGCCCCTAATACATTAAGAGTTTTCACAGTATCTGAGACTTTTCTCTCCCAAACCAGGTGGAAAATAGCCTGGATTTGATGCACAGAAACAGACTGCATTCTCACTTAGTTTAAATTAACTCACCTCCTGATGAATAAACCCAACCAAAACATCTCAAAACAAACAATCAGCCCTGGCTGCGGCCACATACAATCACAGGGAAACTGCTACATTTATGGAAAGCATTGGGACCTTAGGTTTAAAATGGCATTACTCGAGAAAATGTACTGGGATAATTCATATTTTCCTCCCATGTCATAGACTATGCAATGACCAGCATACCGTCAACCTATTTGTTGCAATTTTATATAGCACGAACTCGATCCGAAGGTATTGGGCGGCTTTACATAGGCACCAGTTACATTACACAAGCACATATTTATTTTTGGTAGGCGCGGGGAGATGAAGTGATTTTCCAGAATCACAGGATGTTATGCTATGTTGTTATGTTAGGATTGCTGGTATAGTGCATGGCGTCCCAGCTCGTGCGGACGGATAGCCATAGATGGTGACAGCTAGCCAGATAGAAAGACAGCCTAGAGAAGTCTGATTCTAAGGACCCGGGAAGCCAAGGCGCAGTGTGCGGGTGCATCCTAAGCTCGATGGAAGAAAACAGACAGGTTTTAGTCAATTTTCTGAATGCCCAATGATCTTGTGTGTGCTGCGCGCCGTGATTGGAATAGAGGGGCATATCAACAACAACCGGCGATTATTATCGCTAAGCGCACTTAGCGCTAGGATAATTATCGCCGGCTAGCGTTGATTTTTATCGCTGAGATAGCGTGCTATTAGCAACGCTTATCTCAATAGCGATAAAAATCCTCACGCTAAGTGGCTAACGTGAGATTATCGCTGGAAACCCAGCGATAATCTCACGTTAGCTTGTTGATAGGGACAGACAAACTTAGCCATGATATCCTCCTTCCATAGGATATCATGGCTAAGTCAGAAAAATACCAGACGTAAAAAAGCAGCGTTAACCGCGGTTAGCGCTGCTTTTTTTGACTCTAACAGGGTTAGCGACATTCTTGATAATAGGAGAAATGTCGCTTAGCGACATTTCTCCTATTATTTTACTCTGGAACGCCCCCTTTGCATCTCATTAGAGATGCAAGGGGAAGCATAGAGTAAAAGGGTGCTAACATGCAAATTTGCATGTTAGCACCCTGTTGTTGATAAGTTGCTAGTTGATATGTCCCAGAGTTCCATAGGGCTGGGGCCAGGGACCTAAAAGAGCGCCCCCCGCTCATTTCCTGTGCACCCATGTTGAGCCGATGCCAAGACTCGAACCTGTTTCCCCAGCTCCAAATTCATCAGCTCTGGTCTTTATGCCACATCATTCACCATCACCCCACAGACCCAGCTTTTGGATCAGATTCAACCTACAAAATGCATAGAAAAGCAAACTGAAGAAAATAACATTTCAAAAACATCTCAGAGATAGCACCCTCTTCCACTCAAATGCAAACAAGAAAGTCACGGAACAGACAAACGAGAACCCTACATAACAGGCAAAAAAGTATGACTACGCCTCTTTGGAAGTTCCCGAAAGCTCCCAGTCTGTCATTAAGCACAACAAACGGCTAAGAAAAAGGAAAACAAAGCAACATTGATTCTAATTGAGAGTCATCCTCACTGAACTATGAAACCAGTATATGTAAAGACATAGGGAAGCAATCAACCAGTCCAGAAGGGTCTAATGCAATGAACCTGAAAAAGTTTAAAGACGCTGACAAGAAAGAGAAAGAAACACCCGAAGTTAAAATAAATCAAAAGCAGTGAGAAAGTGCCTTAGCAAACACCTTTTGGATAATGACTAAGTTATGGCTCAAAACCTACAGCTACCTACATTGCAAAAACAGGGTCTGTTTTCTGTGGAAAAATGTGATGTTTCTATGTTGCATTTTGGCCTGTTTCCTATTGTCGGCATTATGCCTATGTACAAAAGTAAGGTACCATTTGTATTGGGAGACTTGGGGAAATGCTAGATGGTAGGTTCATGAGTTGATGCAGATTCCAGAACTTTCCATCACAGAATTTGTTTTTAGTCAAAGTTGGATGTTTGTAAGGGATTTCGATTAAGAAAGGCTGGTGAGAGTCACATAAGGCACCCCACTCTGGATTTCTCTAGGTGGGTAGTTTTAAAAAATGTACAGATTTGCTAGATTTCTTCACATGCTGCCTGAGATAGGTCCCAAAATTTCCAACTACCCACATTTCAAACAAGCATTGGCATAGCCAATAGGTCTCGCCTTTGGGACCTTATAAGTGTTTAGCCATGCAACAGTTGTTGTTGCACCAAGGATATTGTGCTGCATAACTAAATACCTATAAGGTCCCAAAAGCAAAACCTATTGGCTATGCCAATGCTTGTTTGCTTGGCCAAGACTTAGCCCTGGATGGGACTGGCCCACTGAAAGCACTGCAAATATAGATAGGCTGATGCACAGGAAAGAGGACACATACACATGAACACAAAGGAGCACATATAAAAACACACAAAGGGGCACACATACAGGCAAACACAGAAGCAGACTAAAATCCACTCAAGGAAATAAACCCACAAGAGCAAGGAGAGCTTCCCATGAACGCACACACAAACGTGCATAAAACATGCATAGATACACAGATCATACAGAAAAGCACACAGATATAGCGTGTGAAATAGGGAAAGATGGAGATGATGATCAAAACTCCCTTGGAGATCCTGAACACTGCAGTTAGCATTCGCAGGCTAGATAACCGCAGACAGTCACAAGCATGCAGCAAAGGAAACGCATACACATACCCCCACATGAACACACAAAAGTGTTCTGCCATGCATATGTTCCCACACATACATGAACGCATTTAGCCACATAGGCAAGCAAACACAGAAAGTCACGCAAGTACAGTAAAACAGCTGCTGATGTGAAATCGGTTAAGAGCATCTATTAATTGGATAATGGGTACAGTACGGCAGAAATACCTGCCACATGGGCCATTTAACACAATTTAAAAACACACTGGGGTTGGGAAGTAAAGCCGAACTTCAGGGTGGGGAAACTATCTCACAAAGTGCTAGTGCAATGAGTAGTAGTAGCGTGTTATTTATTTCAGACTGCCGTCTGGCCAAACTGCATAATAATAAACATAGTGACCGATGTAAAAAAAAAAAACATTTTAAAAAAAAAACAGAATTTGATGGTGATCAAATATACATTCCGTATCTACAGGATAATTTACCCAAAAGATTTACCTACTCCAGCACGCGATGGCTCTAGATGTGGCCCCAGAAAAATTCTTATATACCGATACTCCTAAAAGGCCGTTTATGGACTGTAAACGCAAGGATTGCCAGTCCGATATGCTAGATTAATGGCCCGATTATTCAGTTTAGTTTTATCGTCTGTAAAGCAGTCACTGACCCGCCAACAGAGGGCGCAGCAGCAATGTATGGACGTGTCGCAGCATACGTTGTCTATTTGCGAGGTGCTGGTTGTAAAATAATCTCGACTCTAGCACTGGCTGAAACTCCAACCATGCGCTCGAGGCACATTTTTATTTTGAAAGTATGTGTCAATTGTAATGCACATTTCAATTGCGCCAGCAGTGATTCTGCACAAATTAAATCTAAAGAACCCTCTTAAAGCTCACGCAAATATTCAGTAGAGAAAAAAAAATATTTTTCTAACTGAAGCAAAGTGATCAGAAAAATATGTGATCATTTTGCACGTACAAACACTCTGCCTGTTGACACAGAATGACGCATAACCCCTATTGATAACCGAGGCCTAACATTCAGGCTTAGCACACTCCTGCTAAGTGAACAATCCACTCAAGTTCATTCGATACACAAACATGGAATACAACAGCATGCATCAAGGCCAATTATGCACACTCACATTATCACAGAAATAGAAAGTTTGACCAAAAATAACAGAGCGTTGCTTTTATAAAACTTTGCCATCAGTTGTGTTAGCAAAACTGAAGACTACAACTCCCAAAATGCATCAATTTCTTAAACGAACACCCAAGACTGAAAAATTGGTGCCTTCCTGTCCACCCTCTACCAACATGTAGCTCTTGACGCAGGAAGGTGCATTGAGTTCAGACCGAGGAGCTACGTCTGAGATGAAGCAGTAGGCAGAATACTTAGATTTGTGACTTAAAGGCACTGTATAAACATTGATATAGAGAAAAAATTTAATATTCAGCTTTGAAAGCTGTTCTTTGTACCATTTGCCATCTCCGTTTTCTACCACTGTCAGCTTAAGTTCGAGCTATTTGAAGTGAACCTGAAACATTATATTTACACGAAACTTCACCAGCAGTTCAGATCCTGGTCAATCTGTTACTAAGCAACGTTGTGTCTGTTACACAGCTCATCAAACCAAAGAATGCAGTGGTGAGGTCAGCTAAATGCACAGTAATTTACTCTTGGAATGCATAGTTAATCGAATGACTGCCACGAGCCGTGCTTCACATGAGCATGTTAAAAACCCAGCAATGCTCATTCAACTTTCCAGCCTCTTGTGCCTAGAAGCTGAGGACCATTGAACTGAGTACTTCTAACTCACGGCATTGTGTGTGTTTGGACAGAGGGTTATAAAATGGTACATATGAAAAACACAGGATGCAAAAACACCAGGCTGTAAGCAGCATTTGTCCCAATGTGCGCCGACTTGTTTAGACGGATTTTGATTTCAACAAACAAACAAGTGCACGCGAAAAGCATTGGCCGCACGGGCGCCGAAAGTTAAAGTGATTGCGATTGGTATGCACTTAATTACCTGGCGGAAAAAAGACAGATGGCGGCTGTGCGCGTTCATGCGCACATGCACGTAAGCTTGAGGCCAGCAAAAAGCCTCTGGTAGCACTTTGAAAACCCCCTTAGTAAAAGTCGAGCAAGCAGCGCATGCGCTGCACTAGGCTCGACCTAAAAAAGGGTAGCTTTCAGTGGAAAAATGTGATGCATCCATGTTGTATTTAGGCCTGTTTGCTGTTGCACCACTAGACCTACCCACACAAGTTAGGTACCATTTTTATTCGAAGACATGTGGGAATATAGAATAGTAGAACATTTGTTATTACCAATTTGATTTTGCTGTATTAGTGCCTTCCAAATGTAAGTGAATGTGTAAGACAGATGACATTTTTAAAAATACCCTCTCAATCACATGCGAGTATGGGTACCCACAAGTTCTGAGATGTACAAATAATCATTGCTTCTAAACTCCACATTTTGTGCCCATTTCAGAAACAAATAGCTTTCCTTGATACCCATTTTTTACACTACATATTTCACCATATGAATTGGTCTATACTCGGTACTCAATGAAAAACCATTGTAAAGTGCCCATCAGTTCTTGGCTCTGGGTAGCTCAGACAATATACAAACCCTATATATCCCCACAACCAGAAGTGCCTAGCTTGTGTAGTGGTATATTGTGAATGTAAATAGGCCATCATGACAAAAAGTTACAGAAGATAACATCATCAAAAATGAAAGTTTTTTCCAAATTATTGTCAATATCTCTTTATTTCAACAGTTAGTTTCCTCAGGAAATCCTCGAGGGATCTAAACATATGACGCTTTGCTAAATTTAGAATTTTGCATAATTTTCAAAAATGTCCCGGTTTTCTGGATCATCGATGGGTGTCACACTGGTTTCCACAACAAACTTGAAGTAGGTTGAAAGCAGAAAAAGATAGGAAAAATGGGCTACCTCTTTAAAAAATCGCAACACTGTGGTAGAATATTAGTTTTTTAATTCAGTTCTGCATGTTCCTGAAAGCTGGAAAGATGGTGACTTTAGCCCAGCACACCTATTGTTGATGCCATTTGTAGGAAAAAAAACTGAAACTTTTTTGCGGAGCACTTTTTTATTATTTTTCCCCCAAAAAAACAAAATGTAGCTATATTGTGGCCATTTACTTGGGTCCTTTAAGCTGATTCCACAAACTCTGGGTACCTTTGGAATCCCCAGGATGGTAAAAAAAAAAGCAGAAATTTGGTATGGATACCTTATGTGGAAAAATCACTTCTGGAGTCCTAAGCGTGAACTTCCCCAAATAGCCCAAAAAGCGCCCAACACTGGGGCACTGGGAGGAAAGTCCCAGCAGTTAAGGGGTTAAAATCCTCTTTAATAACAATGCCAGATTTTAAGTCACAATTCTGAAAACAAAATTTTTAGAAAGTTTTAATTTCCTTGTCCCAACTATTTGTGCCTTCTACCAGTGTCCTGGGTCACATGACTCTGATTTGTGTACTGCTTCTAGACAGTAAAACAAAGGGGGGGTTAGGTGTGGACAGGCTAATCCACCCTGACCTGATGATTGGGAGAAGCTGTATCTAGCCACACTTACACTTCAAAGGGCTTTGACTCCTGCACACACACAAAGGAATCTAACACTAAGCCTACACTGTCTTTTGTCATCCCCAGATGATTTGGTGTCTTCACAGGTTAAGAGGGAAGGCATTTCTAGACCAAGATATGGGGATGCGACAGGGAGACCCCCGCACAAAGGAGGCACCAGGATAATTACATTCCACACCCATAGGAACACTCCTTGACCTGTGGAAGTTACAGAGGAAGAACTTCCTTGCTGCTTAAAGGACTTCCTTGCTATCTGAAAAGGAAGACTGGACCTGCTTGCATTCATCCCGAGCTAACAAGAGTGACTCCAAGGGTCAGTTGGATGACCTTCTGTGTGAGCTACAGGGATGCCCCTTTGCCGGGGCAGCTGTGCGTTTTATAAAACGTATAACATAACATAACAACAAGCTTCAAAGGCCTCCTTGCAACTGCCCAGCTGACCTGCTACAACTAGACCTGCCTGGACCTGCAACTGGACTTGCCTAAACCCTATTTTCCTCTACTGGAGTGAGTCTCTGAGCTTCAAACGTGCCTCCCTAGATCAGGTGTTTGTTTATTAAGCGTGACTACTCACCCATAAGGGTCTCAAGGCGCTGGGGGGTGTCACAGGTTGCAGTCCATCAAGGAGGGTGTCTGTCGAAGAGCCATGTTTTGAGGTTTCTTGCAAAGATAGGGAGCGATGTTGTCTGTCTGAGGTGGGGCGGAAGGTCGTTCCAGGCTCTGGCCGCGCGGGAGAAGAAGCGGCCTCCCGATCTGGTCTTTCTGGTGCGGGGGACCACAGCGTAGGAGAGCTGGGCTGATCGCAGGGTCCTTTGGGGTGCGTGGAATTTGAGTCGGCTGTTCAGGTAAGCTGGTCCGGTGTCGTGGAGGGCCTTGTGAGCGTGGGTTAGCATCTTGAAGGTGACTCTAGCTTCGATGGGGAGCCAGTGGAGTGTGGCGGTGTCTTGGCAGGTTGAGGACCAGTCTTGCGGCGTTTTGCATGTTCTGTAGCTTTAGGGGGAGGTTTTTGTATATTCCGGCATAGAGTTTGTTACCGTCGTCCAGCCTGCTGGTGACAAAGGCGTGAGTGATTATCTTTCTGTGTTTCGAGGGGGATCCATTTGATGGTCTTATGTAGGAAGGGGAGGGTGTGGAAGCAGGAGGACGAGATGGAGTTGATCTGGCGGTCCATTTTGAGCTCTGAGTCAAGGATGATTCCCAGGTTGTGTGCATGGTCCTTGGGGGTGGGTGGGCTTCCGAGGGTGGGGGGCCACCAGGTGTCATACCAAGCATCGGGGTTTGGGCCCATGATGAGTACTTCTGTTTTGTTGGTGTTTAGTTGTAGGCAGCTGTTTTTCATCCATTTGGCGACGGCTTCCATGCCTTCTCGAAAGCTGTGACTGGCAGTGTTGGGTTCGTTGGATAGGGAGAGGCTGAGTTGAGCGTCGTCTGCGTATGACACAATGTTGAGTCCGTAGGTTCTGACGATGGGGGCGAGCGGAGCCATTTAGAAATTGAAGAGCGTAGGGCTGAGGTAGGACCCCTGGGTATTCAGCAGGAGGTAAGTGTAGGGTCCGAGAGGAAAGGGGGGAGTCTGACCCGCTGCGATCTGCAGGAGAGGAAGGAGCGGATCCAGTCAAGGGCCTTGTCTTGGATCCCTGCGTCGTGGAGTCTGCGTATTAGGGTGCGTGAGAGACTGTGTCGAACGCCGCTGAGAGGTTGAGGAGTATGAGGGCTGCTATTTCTCCTTTGTCCAGTAGGGTGCGGATGTAGTCTGTTGCGGCAAGGAGGGCGGTTGCCATACTGTGTTTTTTTCTGAAGCCGGATTGGGAGTTGTGGAGGATGTTGTGCTCTTCGATGAATGGGGCGAGTTGGTTGTTGATGGCTTTCTCGATGACTTTAGCTGGGAACGGGAGCAGGGAGATGGGTCTGTAGTTTTTGGGGTTGGTGGGGTCCGCCGAGGGTTTCTTCAGGAGGGGGTTGATCTCAGCTTGTTTCCAGTCATTGGGGAATGAGGCAGTTGCCAGGGAACGGTTGATGGTGTGGCAGAGCATGGGTGCGATGGTGTCGGCGGTTCTGTTGAAAATGTGGTGGGGGCAGGGGTCCGTGGGGGCCCCGGAGTGGATTGACTTCATCGTCTTCAGTGTGTCTTCGGTGGTGACGGCTGTCCAGTTGTCGATCGCTGGCTTCAGGATGTTGGGGGTGGTTGGTGAGAGTTCAGTGTGTTGGTTGTCTTCGTCGAAGTTGTCGTAGATGCTCTTGATTTTGTGGTGGAAAAAGGTGCTGAGTTTGTCTCAGAGGTCTTGTGAGTGAGGTATGTCGGTGGACTCGCTGGTGGGTTGGGCGAACTCCTTGATGATGTTGAAGAGTTCTTTGCTGTTGTGTGCATGTGTGGAGATTCTGTCTTCAATTGCTTTTTTTCTCATTTTTCTGATGAGTTGGTGGTGGGCGTTGGTGGCAGCTCTGAAGTTGTTGTGTGCTTCTGTGAATCTGGTGTTCCTCCAGGCCTTTTCGAGGCGGCAGCAAGTGCGTCTGGACTCTCGAAGTTCGGTGGTGAACCATCTAGCTTTCTTGGCATGGGTGTTGTTGTTTTTCTTGAGGGGAGCTATGGTGTTGGCGCTGTCAGAGATCTATCTGTGCAGGGTTCGGGCTGCGGTGTTGGGGTCGTCATTTTCTGCGATGGTTGAGGTGGAGTTGCTGAGTGACGAGGTTAGCTGGTTGTCGGTGATTCTGGTCCAGTTTCTTTGTGGGAGCAGGTGCTGGTGTCTGTGGATGGTGGGTGTTCTGAAGGTGAAGTGGACGCATTGATGGTCAGTCCATGGGAGTTCGGTGGTGTGGCTGAAGGTGATGGAGTTTCCTGTTGTGAAGAGGGGGTCGAGGGTGTGTCCTGCTGAGTGTGTGGGTTCAGTCACGATCTGACGGAGTCCAATGTTGTGGAGGTTGTCCAGGAGGGATGTGGTGCTTGGGTCCAGTTGGTTGTTGAGGTAGAAGTTGTGGTCTCCCAGTAGGGAGTAGCTGTTGGACACAATGGCATGCGGGGAGATGATGTCCGTGATGGAGTTGGCGAAAAGTCCACGGGGTCCAGGGGTCGGTAGATGAGGGTTCCTCGGAGGGTGGAGGTAGGGCTGGCCAGTATCTTGAAGTGAAGGCGTTCCATCAGGTCTGTAGGCCCGTCGGGGAGTGTGCTCAGGCAGAGGGTGGATTTGTGGACGATGGCGATTCCTCCTCCTGGGCGAGTGGGGCGGTCCTTCCTGGAGATCTTGTATCCTTGGGGAATGGCGATGGCGATGTCCGGTCCCTAGATGGTGTTGGTCCAGGTTTCGGCAAAGAATGCTACGTCCGGGGTGGTGCTGTCGAGGAGGTCCCAGATTTCGGTGGCGTGTTTGTGGAGGGATCGGACATTGAGGAGGATGCATTGCAGGGTCTTCGGTTCAGTTGTGTTCTTGCGGGCTGGTTGCGTTGGGTCCGTGGTCTTCGCGGTGCTGCATGTGTGCCAGCAGTGGTGACAGCTGAAGGGTCCGTGGGTGTCGGCTGGTGATGCTAGCTTGCAGTTGTTGTTGCAGCCTGGGTTGAGAGCGTGGAGTGCCACTGGGTCGTAGCATTGGCGGTGCAGAGATCCAGGGTTCCTGGCACTGGTCGCAGTCAGGTCGCGGACGGGCGCAGATGGGCTTTTTTTGGCGCATGAGTCCTGTGTGTGGCACGGCATGTCCGTGTCACGAAGGAGATGCACAGCAGTATGCACATGTGACGTAAAATCTTTGGCGCACCATTAAGCAGGGGTCAGGGAGGGCTGGACAGCTGGGAGGCGGGAGTGGGGAGGGGAGCAGGAGTGGGGCCGTCGCACTGGTTGTGCTGTGGGGGAAGGGCTGCGGGGGCAGGAGCGGCGGGCAAAAACGGGCTGAAAAAGGCAAAAGGAAAAAGGCAAAAAGAGAAAGAAAAGTGCAAACGGAGGAAAGACATAGAAGGAGAGTGAAAGGGGGAGCTTGAAATTAGGGGAAAATGACAGAAAACGGAGGAAAGACCCAGAAGGAGAGTGAAGTGGGAGATAGAAGTGAGGGAAAAAAATGAGTTCAAAAGGAGAGAAAAAGCGGAGTGAGAGAATGGAGACAGAGGTCCACTGGACCACCAGGGATGAGGCGCGGATGAAACCTGCGGGTGGAGGAGGGCCTCGAACACCAACACTCGAGAGTGCAAGGGCTCGGGGAAGACCTCACTTAATGGTGAAGCTGCGAGGGAGGGAGAGCAATTTCACTGACAATGAGTCAGTCGTCTTGCTCGCCTGTCCTCGCAGCGGCCACCATTAAGTAGGGGTTGGGGAGGGCCGGACAGCTGGGAGGCGGGAGGCGGGAGGGGAGCTGGATTGGTCCGGTCGCACTGTTTGTACTGGGGGGAGGGGCTGTGGGGGCAGCAGCGGCGGGGAAAAACGGGCTGAAAAAGGCAAAAGGAAAAAGGCAAAAAGAGAGAGAAAAGTGCAAATAAGGCAGCAAAAGTGCAAGAAAGAGTGGAGGAAAGACACAGAGGACACAGAAGGAGAGTGAAAGGGGGAGATTGAGATGAGGGTAAAAAACGAGTGAAAAACGGAGGAAAGACACAGAAGGAGAGTGAAGGGGGAGCTTGAAATGAGGGGGAAACAACAGAAAATGGAGGAAAGACCCAGAAGGAGAGTGAGGGGGGAGATAGGAGTGAGGGAAAAAACAAGTGAAAAGGAGAGAAAAAGCGGAGCGAGAGAATAGAGACAGAGGTCCACTGGACCACCAGGGATGAGGTGCAGTTGAAACCTGCGGGTGGAGGAGGGCCTCGAACAACAACACTCAAGAGTGCAGGGGCCCAGGGGAAGGCCTCACTTAATGGTGGAGCTGCGAGGGAATGGGAGCAATTTCACTGACAATGAGTCCACCTTGGCGGGCATCAGAGTGTACTCCTCCTCAAGAAAAGGTGAAAATCCTAAAGCGTGGGCACCTTGTGACTGTACACAGGTCTTTTAGTGCCAAGACTCTGCCAACTGCAACGAGCACTAAGGTGAAGCTATGGTGAGACCAGCTCTCCAGCTCTTCGCGTCAACTTTGACCATCAGCAACGACCAGCAATGCAAGACCTGCACTCTGCGCTACAGCAGCGACAGTCTATGACGACCTCCAACATGAAGCTACAGCAACGAACATCCGCAACCCTTGACAGGCTCTTTGTGCTACTACTGTGACTGGCCGAGACGCAGGACCTGCTCTTTGTGCAACAGCGACGACTATCCACATCGCTCAACCTGAAACTCGCGGCCTCCTCCTTGGTGAACAGGGCTCTTCACATTGGACTTTGAAGGTTAACTTTTCAGTGGGATTAACCTGGTCCCTAGATCTGACACACATTCCGTTGTGGTCGGCCTTAACTTGTGAATTTCCCCCAGTCTAGAGCGACCGGATAACGGCAAGTAGCACTTTGTGCCATGAGGCGCTATTTTCACGAAAACTTTAAATTGCATATCATCTGTTCTACTAATTGGATTTGTATTGCTCTGGTATCATTTTATTTATTACATTTTACTCCATTTTTCTAAATTAGTTTGGGATTTTGCTTGTGTAGTGTTTTCTCTTTATTACTGTTTGTGTGCTGCATAAATACATTACACATACATACATTGCAAGTTAAGCCTGACTGCTTTGTGCCAAGCTATGAGAAGGTTAAGCACAATGACTTTTGTGGCTCACCCTGACAAGGACTGTGATTGTTGCCTGACTGGGGCTTCCATCACCCTCAACCACTAACCCAGTTTCTTACAAAAGCGCGTGTTAGGTTGGAGTCATCACCATGTTAAATGCCATTGATATTAAACATGTCAATCACAAAAGTTTAGGTGGATTTTATGCGTCTGTCTTGTCAGGTTGAGATTAGGCCTGGGCATACATTTAATTAAGCTGGAGAAACTGGAGTAATTTCAGTAATTCCGTGTTACACTTTGAGATGGAATTACCGATAATAACACAACTACTCCTGCTTGTGTAATTAAGACTAATTTGGGGGGAAACCATCCTACCACAAGAGCACATTTATTCATAATGAGTGGCCATTTGTGCTAGCTATTTGTGTTTGACTGCATTTAGCACTATTTCCTTACACAAAATGCATCCCCATGTCCATTTTGGATGCAAGGGAGGCATATAGTAATAAGATAATAGCTGTAAATCCTGGAAGTAGGTTGGATGATAATCCTATCCCATGATCACATTTAGCGAGCGCGAGCTGCTTGATATACATACTCTGTTGCATTAAACAAAATGCTTTCTAGTGCCCATTTTAGACAAGAGGGGACATGTTTGCGTTAAGAAATAGCACTAAACACAGAGTTGCTATTCAGGTGTAATTATACGTAATCTTATGGAATTTTTAGGTAATCGTGAGTGATTATGTTACACTGAATTACACGAGTTAAACCCACCATTAATTGTGCCCTTGTTTTTATCATAATCACAAATAGACTAGCAGTTATCAAGGGATTTTAATCTCAAATGTCCTGAGGTATAAATACATTTATTAAAACTTCTCATGCTGTTTTAATAATTCCTAGGTAGCTTTGGGAAACATAGATATAAGTAACAGAGCCAATACATATTGAGCACTGACGTATAAGTCTTTAATATAGAAACTAGATCAGGGAATTTGGGGTGAATTAAGGGCCTGATTTGGGTTTAGTGGACAGTTTATCTTGTCATAAACGTGAATGAAATTCTAATTACAAATGTGTTCAAAATTGAGCCATTAGTTGTGTGGCCATCATAAGTAACAGGTCCACAGTGGGAACCAAACACCCTATTGTAGCACTTGACTCTCACAGGGTAGAGAAGCGAAGAAGTACAAGGCCTATTCAAAGGAGGTGGTTTTGGCTAGTAATCACCATTTGCTGGCACGCAATAATAACACTCAATAAATGATTGTCCAGGCTGTACTTTTTCTTTAGAAAAGAAGAAGTGCATTTATTACACGCACACTACTAAATACTACACAATGATTTCCAAGTATGTAAAATGGCAGTTGGAAAGTACCATATATGACATTGTGTAATCACTGGTGACCCCCTCACCCAAACACACCATGTGTGTTTCAACAGTCATTTTGTAATAAACATATTACTTTTGCATGAGTCATTGCCGTTAGTGTGATAATGATGAACTAATAAATCATGTGCAATATTTATGATAACCTAATAAAACATTTATCAGAAATAAACCTTGTGTTTGTATATGTGTTTTATATATTAGGCATCAAACTGTAAAGGCAAAAACAGCCCCAAGAGAGGGCATCACAATGAAAACAAGCATTGGCATAGCCAATAGGTCTCGCTTTTGGGACCTTATAAGTATTTAGTTATGCAGCACAATATCCTTTGTGCAACAACATTAACTGTTGCATGGCTAAACACTTATAAGGTCCCAAAGGCGAGACCTATTAGAGGGAAAGGGTGCCCGGGCCTTAAGGCAAGAGAAAGAATTGGGCCATCACACCCCCTCTCCCCCCCCCCCCGTTTTGAAGTAAAAAATGTGCGTTTCCCGAAGCAACAGAAAAATTAGCAGGCCCGATTCACGAAGAATAAACTGCTTAAGTGCCATGAAGTGTATCTCTGGAAACTGTCCCAAGTCAGCACTTTCAGGTGCCTTGGTGCAGTCAGAGCAGTTTGGCACCCACCGGAAAGACGCTCCTGAAACAAACAGCGTGAAAGCTGTACGCAAAACGCGACATGTGGACGGTCCGGCCGGCCGGCGTTCTGCCTTTATTGGGTCCGGCTATGCCTTCCCCGGCCCGGGTCCAAACGGCCATGGTTTCAAAACCACCCTCAAGGTGCTTTAAAAATGGGCAGTGTTTTACTTATGAACGGAGGTAATACGAATAATAGCATCTCATTAAAAAAACAGAAAAAACAACAGTCCCAATGGGCCCGATTCACAGAACTAACTTAAGACAAAATCCTAAACTTACTACCATTTTGGTATTCACAGAAGGCACTTACTCATTTTGGTATTCACAGAAGGCACTTACTCATTTCGGTATTCACAGAAGTTAGGAGTCCTAACTTTAGGACTCCTAAATGCCTTCTGTGAATACCGAAAGTCTTAAAATTAGGATTTTTCTCAGTTTAGTAGTAGTATAGTTAGGACTCCTAACTTTAGGACTCCTAAATGCCTTCTGTGAATACCGAAAGTCTTAAAATTAGGATTTTTCTCAATTTAGTAGTCCTAAATTTAGGACTCCTAACTTTAGGACTCTTAAATGCCTTCTGTGAATACCGAAAGTCTTAAAATTAGGATTTTTCTCAGTTTAGTAGTAGTATAGTTAGGACTCCTAACTTTAGGACTCCTAAATGCCTTCTGTGAATACCGAAAGTCTTAAAATTAGGATTTTTCTCAATTTAGTAGTCCTAAATTTAGATTTAGGACTACTAAATTGAGAAAAATCCTAATTTTAAGACTTTCGGTATTCACCGAAGGCATTTAGGAGTCCTGAAGTTAGGAGTCCTAACTTCTGTGAATACCGAAATGAGTAAGTGCCTTCTGTGAATACCAAAATGAGTAAGTGCCTTCTGTGAATACCAAAATGGTAGTAAGTTTAGGATTTTGTCTTAAGTTAGTTCTGTGAATCGGGCCCGTAGACTTTCAAAACTGCTGAAGCACCAGTCTTCATGTGTCTTCATGTAACTGGTGCTATGTAAAGCGCGCTGATACCTGTTTGCGTTATATAAAACTGGAAAAAAAAAAAAAGCACCAGGTTACATCACCTCTGTCCTATCCGGTCACAGACAGGCTAATAATCCACACTTTGAGGTGACTTCATGTTGCAAGTAGAGCGCCCGCCCCAAAATGGGGCATGTACCTCAGTCATAAGAAACTCGGGTGTTCGGTGGGTGATATGGGGTTTCTCTCCAAATCCAGGTGTGCTGGAACTTCAACTTTTAGGATGTTGAGAAACGCTGCATATTTCCAAAAATACTTTCTATACATCATTCATATTGCGTCCTGTATGGCATCAGATAACAAGCATTGGCCGCGCGGCCGTGAAATTAACGCCGCACGGCCATGAAAGAGAAAGTTAGCCACACAGGTAACAAGGAAGGGGGGGGGCGGTAAGTGCTAAAGCAACACAGGGAAGGCCGCGCGGCTCATTGAGAACATCAAAGCGGCCGCGAAAGTGATCAGCAGGCTGACAAATGGTGCGCGCCAGGCGCACATGCACTGTAGTTGGCAGCCTACAAAGCACTAGTTTGTACTTCCAAATCCCGCTTTCTTTTTTTTTTTTGAGTTCAAAATATTTTATTAAATTTTTCCATAATATTAAACAAATACAGACAATACAGAAAAAAGAAAATTGATCATAAGCGAAAATACCTATGTAAAATAAGAAATTTCAAAAAACAATTCTAAATACAATAGGTAAAGAAGTATAAATAATCAAGTAAAGGAGGGATGACAAACTAAAAAGAAGGGAAGGAGCCATGAAAAATTGCGATGTCAAATTATTTAGAAAAAAGAGCTATAATCATCATAGAAATCTTGAAGTAGAATGACTGTAAAACGGTGGATCAAGTATAAATAAACAATTATATAGATAAGTATATATCTATAGGTAACCAGAAAGAGTGAAGCAACTTAGAATTATGATTGATCCCTTGCAGGGATAATTGAGCACCTCTTCTTGTAAAAATGACCCATGACCACCAAGCATGAACCGATAAAGACGAAATATCCTTCCAGCAAAAAGTAATGGACTTTAAAGCAGCTGACAGTAGGAAATTAAACAGTTTACCTTCTAATTCAGATAAGTTATGCAAAAGGCCAACAGATTTACATATTAATATTTCGTAAGAAATAACATCATGAATATGAAATATTTGTTGAATAATATCCCAAACATCAGACCAAAATTTAAAAATTAATGGACATTCAAAAGCATATGTCGTAATGATCCAGGAAGTAATTTACAATGCCAACATAGGTCGTCTTGCATCAATTTAGCACGAAATAAACGCACTGGGGTCCATAAACAATTAAATAAAATATAAGAATTGGTTTGGTAAAGTGAAACAGGCAGCCATCCTGAAATACTATTAAGCCAAACAGCCGTCCAAGTATCGTTGGACAAAGAAAGTGAAAGCTCAGCATTCCAGAATGTTGAAATAATATTTAAATTGTTTCCTATAGAATTAGATAATTTCTTATATAAAATAGAGACAGTATGCGATGACATAGAGATAGTTCGAATATATAGTGCTAAATCTGCTTTAACATTAAACGGAATACCATGAGGGAAAGAGTCTAAAATTGAATTACATAAAGTTTCATATTTAATCAAATCAGAATGAGGTAAACTAAATTTCATTTGTAAAGCTTCAAAAGAAATAAAAACATTGTCAAAATAGATATCTTTAAGATACAAGACACCAGCTTTAATCCAAGCATTCCAAAAATTTACATTTCTATTCAATTTAATCACATTACTATGCCACAATGACAGATCTTCAGTATGATTCATAGGGGTCAAAAAAATTGAATCCAGGTCATTAAAAATGAGTTTAGCGGATTTAATAATAACCGACTTATGCACATATGTTGACCTATTAGACATTGTTAGTAAGGCGGTCAATGGAAAAGGAGCCACAAGAGACTGCTCTATATGAAGCCATGTAGGTTGGTTATTTAAAGAGGAAGGAGGAAACCATATGGAACTTTGTTTCAGTATAAAGGCCTTGTGATATAGAAAAAAGTCAGGCACGCCAAATCCAGCATTGCATTTAGGTATTTTTAATTTCTTATAACCAATATGAGCTGGTTTATTGTTCCAGAGAAATTTGGAAAGAAGTCTATCAATGTCTTTATAGAATTGTAATGGAAATTGAATAGGAATCATAGCAAGTGTATAGAAAATTTTAGGAGCAATAGTCATTTTAATGGAGTCCATTCTACCCCACCAAGAGAGGTGCAGTGAAGACCATTTAGATGTTTTATCTTTGATATAATTCAGAATAAAGTTACTATTTAATGTTAATGTTGCTTTTACGGAGGACGCAAATAGAATCCCAAGATATTTTAATTTATCTTTTTGCCACACAATATCAGCCATGGGTAACATATCAGGAGTACAAAAAATGTTTAAAGGGAAGAATTCAGTTTTATTAAAATTAAGTTTATAGCCAAAACCATGGAATATTTAGCAATAATGTCTAATAAGGCAGGCATTGAGGATATAGGTTCACTAATAAATAACAGCACATCATCAGCATATGCTAAAGTTTTGATATTAATCTCCTTAATCTTAATACCTTTAATATTAACACATTGTCGTATATGAGTAAGGAAAGGTTCAATTCCAATGAGAAATAAAAGTGGAGAGAGGGGACAGCCTTGTCTCGTGCCTCTAAAAAGAGAAAACTGACTAGATACTTGGCCATTGATAAATAAACGAGCAGTAGGGGCATAATACAGAGCAGAAATCATGCGTATAAACGAAGTACCAAAATTAAATGATAGTAAGGTTTGAAATAAAAATTGCCAGTGAATTTTGTCGAAAGCTTTCTCTGCATCCAAAGCCAAAATTCCTGCAGGGGAACTTAAAGTGGAACTCTGTTCAATAACATGTAATAAGGTTCTTGTGTTATTTGTAGAATATCTATTCTTCATAAAACCGGATTGATCAAGATGTATAATAGAATCCAATACAGGAGCCAGTCTGGAAGCAAGTATTTTAGCATACAATTTACAATCTTGATTAATTAAAGAAATAGGGCGGTAATTTGAAACAAGAGTGGGGTCTTTATCTGGCTTTGGAAGTACAATAATTAAAGCATCAGTAAAAGAACCGGAGACCGTTCCCGAAGAACCAAAAAAAGTAAAAAGTTGAAATAAATAAGGCAAAAGTTGGGATTGGAACTCTTTATCAAACTCAGCTGGAATACCATCTGGGCCAGGGGATTTATTTTTTTTAATAGATTTAATAGCAGCTAAAATTTCATCTGTAGTAATGGGTAAATCTAGCCCAAGCCTGTCCGAGTGTGAAATTTTGGGCAAATTACATGTATTTAAAAAAGAGTCCAGTATGGAGGGATCATGAGGATCAGGCTTATTATATAAAGTAGAATAAAAATCCAAAAATTCCTTAACAATATCATTATGAGATATTGCAATATTACCATTAGGGCCGTGAATTGAGGTAATTTGCGTTTTATCTTTTTTTATGCTTAAGTAATTAGCTAAAAGCTTCCCAGACCTGTTGGCATTAAAACAGAATTTAGCCTTTGAGTTAGAAATTTGGATGCCAGCTCTTGTACTAAGGATTGAGTTAAATTCATATCGAAGTTTTTGTAGCTTGACTTTACATTGAGGATCATTTGATGAAATAAAAAGCCTTTCAAATTTCGCAATTTGTTTTTCCAAACATCTAATACGAGCGTTGAATGTTTTATTTTCATAGGCCATAATTGAGATAGTTACACCCCTAATATAAGCTTTAAAGGCGTCCCATCTATTGACCATAGAAGTGGATCCTTCAGGATTGAGTAAAAAATAGTCTTGAATAGCATTTAAGATTTTAGGCTTATTATGTTCATTAAGAATAATTCCAGTATTCATACGCCACCTAGTTTGGTTTGCAAAAGTTGAAGTTAAGTTCAGAACAAACGAAATCAAGGCATGATCTGAGATGTCAATATTACCAATCTTAGGAGTCTTAACAGATTGAACTAGTTGTGTGGAAATTAAAAAATATTCAATTCTAGAATGTGAATTATGTGGATTAGAGAAAAATGTAAAACATTTTTCCGTAGGGAAGTGCAAACGCCAAATGTCAACTAACTTGGTGGTATGAATAAATGATTTAAAAGCATGAAAAACCTTAGGAGGGCGAAATTTAGTACTGGACATTCTATCCAATAATGGGTCAGTAATAACATTAAAGTCACCTCCAACAATTAAAGGAACTTTTCCCAGTTTTAGAACCTCAGTGGTAATATTAGACCAAAAAAGAGGGTCATCCGCAGTAGGACCATAAACATTGAGTAAAAATATGACTGAATCATGAATTTTAATTTTGGCTATAATATATCTTCCATCTGTGTCAGAAATTTTGTTTAAGACTTGGCAATGTAACTTTTTTGCAACAAAAATAGCCACCCCATTTTTTTTACCAATAGCAGGTGATGAAACAATAGTATCTACCCATTTTTTCGTCATATAAGTTAAGGTTTTGTCATCTATATGAGTCTCTTGAAGAAAACAAATATCTGCCTTACAATTGCCTAAATAGTCTAAGATTTTTGTACGCTTAACTGGATGACGTAAACCTTTAACATTTAGTGAAACAACTTTAATATTGTGATTATCAGCCATAATGAAGAAAGAAGGAATAAAAAGGATCAAGAAGAGGAGAAAAAGAGAAAAAGGAGAACAATAATAAGAGAAGATAGTAGCTCCAGAACAAATAAAAAGAGGTGGAAATTTTTTTAAAAAAGAGAGAACAAAAAACAGGGTACAAACATATCAAAGATGAGACGCACATACGCTCAACAAGCATGACCGAACCGTTGGAGCCCAATGTAGCATTGTCCCATTAACCTGTCAGAAAATACGTAAATTAGCTATAATCAAGTATTAGAGTCATGAGTATCCATGGACTGCTGTGAACGCTGATCCAAAAACTGACGTAAGTCATCAGGATGTTGAAAAGATTTTGACAGATTGTCTTTCCAGATACGCATTGTTGAAGGGTCAAAAAGACCATATTTGAACCCAAGACTTCTTAGCTGAGGCCGAAGAGCAGAAAATTTCTTGCGGATTGAGACTGTTTCCTTGGCAAAGTCTTGGTGAATAAAAATTTTATTCCCATTAACCATCAAAGAAGGAATCTCTCGTGCTGCCTTGCGAATCAAAACCAAATGATGATGCCTGAGGACTTTGAAAATCATTTGACGAGGTTTTGTATGTTTAGGATTGCGGTGTGAAGGAATTCTGTGGGCCTTGTCAATGTCAAATTTTTCTGGAAATTTAATTTGTAGAAGCCCAGGAATCAAATTTTCCAGATACAATCTACAGTTACCACCCTCCACATCCGCTGGTAAATTAAAAATGCGTAAATTGTATTGTCTGTTACGATTTTCCATTTCTAGAAGTCGGGTAGACAAAGGAGATATTTTAGCTATCAGTGGAGCGAAAGTCTCAAGCTTAGCCTTATTATCGTGTATTTTAATTGTGTTATCAGAGATTTTCATTGACAGACTCGCCATTTCCTTTCGAACATTTTTAATCTCTGAGGCAATGGAATCTGTGTTGACACGAAGCGCTTGAATTTCCTCTAAAATTAAGGCTAATGAGGGTTCTGTAGACTCTACCGCCTTTGATTTAATTGGCGGAGGCGAAACCTGTTGCTTCCTTTTAGGATTAATATTTTTATTATCCATGTTGATGTAGTATAGTAATAATAACTATAAAATAAAATAACAAAATTGCGAAAATAATATCCACAAAGCAAGAAGATGAAGGAAAAAATATTGCAGCAGTGAGAAAATCCTTATTAAAGCTGGTGCAGCAGCTATAACTGGCTATGGGAGTGGCTAAGCCCAAGCCAGGCCCTTTCCTGAAGGCTTGCTCCGCCCCCTGACAGACCAGGCTGGGAATACCTGAAGGTAGAACTGGAAGCAGAGGCTGGACACCGAAAAACGCCTCCAACACCGTCCAAATCCAGAATAAATCACAGCAATCGGCAGGTAAGACTTTCAAAAGCCAAGCGACCTCATTTGCGCCGCAAAACTGACAGGATTCGTCGTTTTTAATCAAAAAACGGGCGAAAAAGCGCCGGAGCTCTCTAAACGGCGGCCATCTTGTTTCGCGCGCTCGCGCGACCTCCCAAATCCTGCTTTCTAAAGCTCTCGCCAGAGCAGCGCTAAAGCTCTGGCTCAGGGGAGACCTAAAAAATGATCTCATTGCAACCTTATAGGCAGCCCCTAGAGGGTGTAAGCACATAAACATTGCATTTATACATTCTAGGTCTCTTTGGATTTTACCATACACAAGGGTGCTACTATAGTTATAACAGTATAGCACACTGAGTTTCCCTAATAGTGTACACTACCCTCATGAGTCCTATCCCAGGTGAATACCCAATCCTGCAGAGTCCCTATTGCACCAGGGTGCCTATGGCTGTTGCCAGACTGTGCACTGCAGTAGTCTCCCACATGTAGCCTGTACACGTGTGCACACGTGTTCACGTGTAACCAGCCAAGTGCACCTTACCCTTACCACATCAGAGTGGCCTTATCTTAAAAGGCAGAAACTAGCGTTAAACTCATGCAGTCTATTTGCCATGTGATTTCCGGGGGTGAGCCACCGGTACTGAGGCTCAGCCACAGTAAAAAGTCCAGTGGCAGAACTCAGTGCAACAAAGTGCCATAGGATATAATGCATTTGTACCAAGGTGGACGGGATATCTGTCACATTTGATATAGAGATAGATAAACTTGTCCGCCAAGCTCTAAATTAGTCATTAGTCCCTAAGTGTCTCTAAGAATATTAGTGATGGAGGAAGAAAATTGTTGTAGTAAATAGTTATTAATTAGTACAGAACAATACTTTGAACCTGGCCTGATAGGTTGAATGATTTGGTTAGGTGTGGCACACTGTAAATTAGAGAAAATTACAATGAGATCTTTTATATTCTGATCCACCTATAATACAATATTGGAAAAATCTGAGAATGTGTAAAGGGATGTCATATATGATGCAATTCTATATTTGACCAAGTAAAACTCAGAAATGTACTGTAGGTTTGCCCTAAACATATTTTATCAGTGGCCTGAACCCTTATGCAGGTCATTATACATGCCAAAAAAAGACACATTCCCAATTGCACATTTGTGTCTAGAAACATATGAACTTTGATGGGCAATATTCATAGCAAAGATTTCATTTAGTCTGAAAGATTGTGACACTAGATAATGGAGAAAGGAGAATGTTTGGACCAGATTATATTCAACCTGTGGTCAGAATGATTGGTGCATGTGTCTATCATTTACAAGAGCGTATATAAACACATACAAAATGTGAGATGATTTACCTAATTCAGCCCACTTTGTTATGCTGGAGGGGTCTTTTGAAGCTGGTGATCAGAATCTGTTCCAGTCGATTCGGGCCGGTTTTAGGCCGCTGGTGGCACCCAGTGCGACAATCATTTTGCCCCCCCCATGACCTCCTCTTCAGATTCCATCATGATCACGGGCAAAAGTGCCCCTCATCTCTCCAATCATAAGTTACTGCTAAGCATGAATATATGACTTTACAACGCATGCAATTACAACACACCTACCATTACATTGCATTATTTTTCCAACGTATACCATTACAACGCATTTTAAAAAAATACCATCAAAATACATTCCATTACAACGCATACCATTACAATGCATAATACTTTTAGGGCAACAGTAGGGTAAGGGTTGGAAAGTGTAGGGGTAAACATTACTATTCCCACTCCAGTGAGTGCAACAGTAGGGTAAGTGTTGGATAGTGTAGGGGTCAAAATGACTAAGTGCTGGATAGTGTAGGGGTAAAAATTACTATTCCCACTTCAGTGAGTGCAACAGTAGGGAAAGTGTTGGATAGTGTAGGGGTAAGAATTACTATTCCCTTGTACCCAAAAACACATACCCACTCTCATACTAAAGAAATCTCCATGACTTACCTTATAATGCGTTGTAATGGTATGCGTTGTAATGGTATGTGTTGTAATGGCATGCGTTGTAGTGACATGCATTGTAATGGCATGTGTTATAATGGCATGCAATGTAAAGGCAGGTGCATTGTAATGACTCCATTGGAATGAATGTTTACCCTAAGCACAGTGCCCCCCACTAGAGGTCAGCAACCCCTACACAGGTCTGCACCCAGTGCGGCCGCACAAGTCTCAATGCACTTAAGTGGGCCCTGAGTCGTTTTACAGATATTTCACCATGGGGCAAACACCAGCACACTGTTGACAGCAGGGGTTTTCCTAGCTTTTTTTTTTATGGCGGTGCCCCACTAGTGTCCCCACTCCTTTCCTTATCCTGCCAATGGGCATTTCGCTACCTGCAACTGAGGCACAGTTTAATTAGATGCTGCAGTGCAGGCAGTGAAATCTCTGTCTGCAAAACAAATGCTAATCTCACAAGGAGGGACAAGGGCTTGGGAGGTCCAGCACACAGGCCCCGTGCAATTGTGGAAAAACAAAAAGAGTGTGCTGTTCCTATGTGGGAGTCGGGAGAAGGAAAAGGGTGGGGTTGGGGAAAGAAGGAGTAAATAGGGAATAGCAAGGAGGTTACAACCAGGTGCTAGAAAGAGAGAATGCATGATTGCAATGTGTTAGTTCCAATAAGGAGCAAGGGCCCTCACAGACCCCGAAGGCTGTCATGCTTCATCATAGGGCAGCTCCTCGTTGGGCCAGTGCTGCAATGCCCAGCGGGTCCTGCCAGGGGGCTCTTTGCCGGAGGTCTTCTCTGGGTGCCGTTCAATCAATCAAATAATTTGTAAAGTTCAATACTTACCCGCAAGGGTTTCAAGGCGCTGAGGGTGGGGAGTGGGTGGGGTGCTGTTGCTACTGGTTTAACAGCCAGGTCTTGAGTCATCTCCTGAAGGTTAGAAGGACTTTGGTTTGTCGTAGGTTGAGGGGGAGGGTGTTCCAGGTCTTGGAGGCGCGGTAGAAGAAGGATCTGCCTCCAGCTGTGGTTCTATGGATGCGTGGGACGGTAGCCAAGGAGAGGTCTGTGGAGCAGAGTTTCCTGTTGGGTACGTAGAAGGAGAGTCGACTGTTGAGATAGGCTGGGCCGGTCTTGTGGAGTGCCTTGTGTGCGTGGATCAGGAGCTTGAAGGAGATTCTTTTGTCGATGGTGAGCCAGTGCAGGTTCCTCTGGTGAGGGGTGATGTGGTCACGGCGCAGGACGTCGAGGATCAGGCGTGCAGAGGCATTCTGGATTCTTTGCAGTCTGTTGATGAGCTTGGTCGGGGCTCCGGCGCAGAGGGCGTTTCCGTAGTCGAGTCTACTGCTGACTAGGGCCTGGGTGACTGTTTTCCTTGTGTCTGTCAGGATCTATCTGTAGATGTTGCGGAGGGTGTTGAAGCAGGTGGAGGAGACAGCGTTGACTTATTTGGTCATGGTGAGTTTCGAGTCGAGGATGACTCCCACGTTGCGTGCGTGGTTTGTAGGTGCGGGGGCTGTCCTCAGCGATGCGGGCGACCAGGAGTCGTCCCATGCTGAGAGGTTGGGCCCGAGGATGAGGATCTCCGTCTTGTCTGTGTCCAGCTTAAGGCGGCTATCCTCCATCCACTCGGCGACGGCCTTCATTCCCTGATGGAGGTTGGATTTGGCGGTGAGGGGGTCCTTGGTGAGGGAGAGGATCAGTTGCGTGTCGTCGGCATAGGAGATTATGTTGAGGTTGTAATGTTGGGCGATGCGTGCGAGAGGCGCCATGTAGACGTTGAACAGCTTGGAGGCTTGGAGGCTTCGGATCGGAACGAGGGGAGGCGGACTCTCTGGGTTCTGCCGGAGAGGAAGGAGGAGGTCCAGTCCAGGGCCTTGTCTCGGATCCCTGCGTCATGGAGTCGTGTGCGTAGTGTGCAGTGGCAGACGGTGTCGAAGGCAGTGGAGAGGTCCAGAAGGATGAGGGCCGGCATCTCGCCGTTGTCCAGTAGGATCCTGATGTCGTCTGTGGCGGCGATGAGGGCAGTCTTGGTGCTGTGGTTGCTGCGGAATCCTGACTGGAAGGTGTCCAGGATGCTGTTGTCTTCGAGGTAGCAGGTGAGCTAGATGTTGACTATCTTGTATTGTATTGTATTCTATTGGTATTTGTATAGCGCACTATCACCCTACGGGTATCCTGGCGCTCTGACAAAACAGATATAACTAATGCTGAGGGAGGAGGCAGATCGGGGCCATCAAGCTGCTGGAAAGAGCCAGGTCTTAAGGCTCTTTCTGAATTCCATTAAAGAATCCATCTGTCTAATCCTCAGTGGGAGCTCGTTCCACATCCGAGCACCCACCACACTGAAAGCCCTCCCACCCATCCTAGTCCGTTTGAATCTAGGTTCTGCCAGCAAGTTAGCGTTGGAGGAACGCAACTGTCTCGGGGGAAGATACCGTGTAAATCTTTCCTGAAGAGGGACCGGTCCCATCCCATGTATTGCTTTATGAACCAGACAGAGGGATTTAAAAAGAACCCTTTCTCTGACTGGCAGCCAGTGAAGTTCTCGCAGCGCCTGAATGGAGGAAGAGTCGCGCCTACGATTTAACGCCAGCTTCGCTGCAGCTGACTGAACTCTCTGTAGCCCTTGCAGTATGTATTGGGGGGCTCCTAAATACAGGGAGTTGCAGTAATCCATTCTGCTTAGTACCGTGCTCCTTACAATCGTGGCTTGCATGTCTTCGGGCTGAAGCAGAAGGATTCGGCGTAAAAGCAGTAATAGCCCAAAACATGTGCTGGCTGTCTTACTTGCCTGCGAGTCCAATTGGAGATTACTGTCAAACAGAAAACCGAGATTACGTATTGTATTAGCTGGAGCCAGTGGAACCTCATCCGGAGCGAGCCTGAAATCCACCGGCAGGTGTTAAATCTGCCTTAGCGGCGAGTAATACAGTAGCTCAGTTTTTTCTCCATTGAACTGCAGACAGTTTCTCCGTAGCCAGTCTATGGTCAGACTCATACAGTTCTGAAATTGTTCTAGGGGGACCGCCTGTTTTCCTTCCAGTGAGAAAGCCAGTTGCGTATCGTCTGCGTAGTTGACTAGATCAACCTCGAATGCCTTGATGATCGAAAATAGTGGCTGTAAGTATATGTTAAAGAGAATGGGGCTGATGCTGGAGCCCTGCGGTACTCCAAAAGCTACGGGGGGGTTTTCAGAAGAGAACGACCCCAGGGTCACCACTTGATATCTTTCCGCCAAATAGGAGCGGAGCCACTGCAGTGCCCGACCCTTTACCTCTATTTCCTCCAAACGCTCCAGCAGAATTGGATGACTTACTGTGTCGAATGCGGCTGACATATCCAGGGGCACCAAAACGGCAGTGCTCCCGTTGTTAGGCCGCATTCGCATGTTGTCCATCATGGTGACCAGGGCTGACTCCGTCCCGGCCACGGGACGGAAGCCGAACTGGTCCCTATCCAGCAAGTGATGTTCCTCTAAATAATCTGAGAGGGATCTGCTCACGGCCTTTTCCAGGATTTCAATGGGAAAAGGGAGGAGAGAAATAGGCCGGAAACTAGCCGGATTAGTTGGATCCAGGGTGGGCTTTTTAATAAGGGGGGACACCACCGCCTGTTTCCAACCCTCTGGGACTGAGCCCACTTCCAGAGATTGGTTGCAGATCTGACGCAGCCAAGGAAAGGTTTGGTGGCCGTATGACTTCCACACTTTCTGAGGCAGGGGGTCAAGGGGTGAGCCAGAGGAAATACTATAAGCCATTGTATCAAAAGTAAAATCCGTGAGAATGGGAAAGGTAGCCAGGGAACAGTGCCGGCCCGACGTCTCCCTGGTCGCCTCTTTATCGGAATCCTGAGCAGCCACTTCGTTGCCCTTGAAGAGGTCGACGATCTTTGCCACTTTATCTTTGAAGTGAGTGGCGATCTCGTCGCACAGCTTTTGTGAGGCTACTACTTTGTTCTCCTGGCAGTTCGGAGCCGAGATAGTTCTTACGATTTTAAAAAGTTCCTTAACCCCATTTGATGCTTGCACAATGGATTTGGCATATAAAATGGCCTTACTTTCCAGAATAAGCAGCTTATACCTGCTCTGTGCTGACTTTAATACAAGCTTATCCCTGTCCAAATATCCCTTCCTCCATTTCTCCATATCTTCTCGATGACCTTAGCTGGGAACGGAAGCAGGGAGATGGGCCGTAAGTTTTTGAGTTTGCTCGGGTCCGCCTTGGGTTTCTTCAGTAGGGCGTTGATCTCGGTGTGTTTCCAGCTCTCAGGGAAGGTCGCGGTCTTGAAGGAGAGGTTGATGATGTTGCGCAGCTGGGGTGCGATGGAGCTGCCGGCTTTGTTGAAGATGTGGTGAGGAAAAGGGTCAGACGGCGAGCTGGAATGGATTGTGCCCATGGTCTTGATTGTGTCTTCAATGCTCACGTTGGCCCAGGTTGTCAGGGGGTCGTGGTCGGTGGGGTGTGGTGGGTCCGGCGTGTTGGGGCCTGTTAGGGTCGTCCGTGGGTTGAAGCTGTCGTGGATGTCGGCGATCTTGCGGTGGAAGAAGGTAGCGAGGGAGTCGCACAGGGCTTGCGACGGCGGGATGTCTTTGGCGTTGGAGCTGGGGTTGGAGAGTTCCTTCAAGACGTTGAAGAGCTCCTTGCTGTTGTGTGCGTTGTTGTCGAGGCGGTCTTTGAAGGAGGTCCTCTTGGCGGTCCTGATGAGGTGGTGGTGGTTGCAGATGGCATCTTTGTGGGCTGCGCGGCTGCCCGACGACTTCTCGCTGTGCAATATGTTCTCCAACTTCCGGCAGGTGCGTTTTGACGATAGGAGTCCCGGGGTGAACCAGTTGGCTCTCTTGTCTGGTGCCGTTGTGAAGCTAAGAGTTATTGGAGGGGGCTTATGTGTAGTGAGTAGAAGTGGGATAGTGTGAGTGTGATTTAAAAATAGCTACAAGGATCTCCAAGGGTAGTTTATTCACTGGCTTCTTGTGCCATGAGTCAAAACACCAACTGGTAAGTCATGGACTGGAGAGGAGGAATGATACCCTCTTCAGTTCAAAGATATATGTAAGGTGTGCAGGGGGTTGACATGTTTCATGCCCTATACAGTCCAAGCTGATCTAGGCATTTCTTCAAGACCTAAATATCCTCTTCTACTCATAAGGGACGGCTTTGACTATGTAAAACAAAAGGAAGTCATGTCCCCTAAAGTCTGGACTCGAATTGTAGTCCTGTTTAGGGGTGAAAACAAGAGGTTAAAATATCTTCTGGGAAAAGGCACCTGGAAGGAATAAAACAAATATACAATGGTTAAGTAACCACAGTTACAAAGTTAGAGGAACCATGAGGCCGTGGAGGGTGGGGGAAGCCAAGGAGGGATCATTTGCATTGGACAAAATATGAACATATTTGGTGTAGATTAGAAATAGGACATAGGGTCCATGTGTGTACAATAACATATTCCAAAACATCATGCATTTATTCGATGATCATGTGGTACATCTGGTGGTGGTAGGCTGTGTTGCCAGGACGGGGGAGTGGTGGTGTTCCCCCTCATTAGTGTACCACCGCATGTGTCCCATACAATTCTCCCCATCAGAAAACTCATCTCTGAAGAGGAATTGATTTTCCCCGTGTCAGGCCAGGGTACTGGCTAATTTACCAATTGAGAAAAACCTGCAACGTAAATTGGAGTGCTGAGGAGGTGGTTCGGAATCCATGGTGCGGCTGGAAGTTAACACTCAAAGATTACAGGTAGAATTTAGCCAAAAAGAATAGCCCAAGGCGGCTTAGGAGGACGTTTACGAAAGGTAGTGGCCCAACATGAATTGGTTCTAACCATCGATTGCAGATGGGAGGGGGGAGGGGAAAGGGACTGGGAGGGGAGGAGAGGGGTGGGGAGCAGGGGCATGTACAGGTAGAATAGCCCATAGTGTGGCCCGCGGGGGAGATGGAGGGGGCCCCCTGGGGCACGTGCTGGTAGATTAGCCCTTGATGCGGTCCGTGTGTGTGGGACTCATGGGAAGCAGTCAACTGGTGCTGCCGACTTAAGGAGTCTCCTCATGGCGGTGGAGTGACTTGTGTCGGTGGAGGGCTGGCGGTTGGACTTATGGTCCTTAATGGTAGCGGTAAAGGGCAGTGGATTTGTATTTGGCCCGGTAGTGGGTTGGATTAGCAAATTCTCATCCACATCAGTGTAACCCCAAATCAATGTAATGTGACCCAAGATGGAGGGTAGGGTGGGCGGGTGTGTCCAGAGCAAGTTACAAAAACCTCCCAGTAGTGTATAAAGTCTGGTGCTTACAGAAACCGGGGCCCGGGAAGCAAGCATAAAGGTACTTACTTGAGTTACGTATCTCCTTGGTACGGGACCTACCCGTGTCTGGCCATCACAGGATGTGTTGTGTACGTGTCAGAACAGTTTTAAGTGCAGGTAGAGCATTGGCGCTCAGAGGACTGACCTGTGTGTTGCGAGATGGACTAATCGGCGGCTATCTCGGATTTCAAGGCTGCAGCCCAAACTTGTGGGCCATGTTGGCGAGAGGGTCATGAGTGCAGGGAAGGTGCTTAGTGACCTAACCCGAGTGTCATAAGATGGACAGTATGGCGGCCATCTTGGATTGTGAGGCCTATGCTAAAAAATGGGAGAAATGTTGGAACGTAGTCCCGGAGAATTGCTGGTTGCTAGATGGGGCATCGCTGGGCCACTAGCGTGTAATCTAAGGAGACATAGTCAAGCTGTTATTAAGGATAAGTGAATAAGACACAATTTGTGTATGCTGATCGGGAGAACAAGGGTTAGTAGGGATTTTAAACCCTCATAAAATGTGAGTGAGAATTCTGAGTTGTGGGGTGGTGAGATACTCAGCCCCAAACAAAATCAGAGAATAGAAAGCAAGTGTTGAATATAATGAGTCCAAAATTGGACATAGCACTGAAGGGTGGATGGTGTAGGGACACATGCGGGTTGTCATCATGGAAGAAGATCATGGACATTTGCTGTTTCGTCAATGTGACTGATAGTCCAGTGCCGGGGGAGGCGCAGTCAGAGGTGTGTTAACTGCCAGTTCACCCCAAGGTATGTCATCGTTTAGACCTGATTTGTGTGTAGCAAGGCGGAACACCCACAGTTGTTCCCTCATCAGGAGAACTTGAGGGGTTATGTTGGCATATGATTTAGGCATAGTCCAGTCAATCTCATCAGGTGGGTGACCAAATTCCATGTTGTGGGTCAGCATTTTCGTCATAGTCTTCCTGCATCTTATATTGCTGCGATGTTCTGTGATTCTTATTTTCACTGCCCGTGTGGTCATCCCTATATGCTGTTTCTGGCAGGGGCATGTGATCATGTACACACAAGTTTAGTGTTACAGTTAGTGTGGGTCTTCTGGAGCAAAGTATCTGTGGGACCCAGATCGATCTGTGTCGAAGGTCGTGTGCCAAATGGGTAGTGGCCTTTAACAGGTGGGAGACCCCAAAGTTGCAGTTGCTGTGTGGCTGTTTGGGGTAGGGGTTTAGTGTGCACAGCTTGGTCTTTTATGTTGGATGTTCTTTTGAAGGCGAATCGGGTGGTACTAGGCACCACCTCCCTTGGATAGTTTCTTGCTACCAGGTCTGTGCTGAGGAACTTGGCCTGTTGTTTATAGTCATCAACGTCGCTATAGTTGCAGCATAGACGCAAGAACTGTCAAAAGGGTAAGTTGTCTGGCAGGTGCTTAGGATGGTGGCTGTCATACCTTAGTAGACTGTTACAGTCAGTGGGGTTTTTGCATGTCTTGGTTGAAAGTTTGCCTTCATTGAGTGAGATTGATAGGTCTCGAAAGGGTATTGCAATGGTAGAGACCATCTTGCTGAAGCTCAGAAACTGGTCAAGGATATTGATCCACGTGCAGAACTCTGTACAGGTATCCATGATTCCTTGCCACAGGATCAGTATATCATCGATATACCTCCGCCAGATGAATATGCTATTTCTATTAAGATTATTTTCGCCCTCGATGTGTTGTTTCTCAAAGTTGGCCATGTAGAGACATGCTAGACTGGGGGCGAAAGTACTACACATTGAGGTGCCATGAGTCTGGTTGTATAACTGGTCCTCAAATTTAAAGTAGTTCTCTTTTAAGGCTAGGGTGGCACACTCTATGATGAAACTGACAGGGGTGGGTAAGGTCCACTCCTTGTCTCTTAGGATGGCCTCAACCATCTCCAAAGTTGCATCCTGGGGTATATTGGTGTAGAGGACCTCTACGTCCAGAGTGATAGGTAAATCAACAGAGGATTCCTTGCTCAGCACCTCAAGGAGGTTAAGGACTGCAATGGTGTCTTTGAGGAATGATGGAGTCCTCATTACCAATGGTTGCAAAAAATGATCACAAAATTGTGACAGGGGTGCTAGTATGGACTCTATTCCTAAAACAATGGGCCTCTCTGGGGGTGGTCTGATTTCCTTATGAATTTTGTGGAGTGTTTAGAAGTAAGGTATCCTGGGGTGATCACTGACCAAAAAAGCTGCCTCCTTTTTGCTAATCCACCCTTGTGTTTCCGCCACAAACACCATTGATGCTATGCATATGCACCCTTTTTAATGGGGGTATAGTGGTCGTTGTTGGATAACTGGCGTCTGCATTTTCGGTAGTAGTCTTCAGTGGTCTAGATGACAACGGCTCCTCCCTTATCTGCTGATTTTATGGTGATGGAGGTGTCAGTACCCAGGGTTCGAATAGCTGTAGTTTCTGCTTTAGACATGCTGAAGAACAGATTTTTCCATGGATAATTGCCCACCTCCTTCAAGACTGCTTGTTCAAAGGTTAGGACCTCGGGGGGAACCTCCTTACTATTCCCTAGTTACTCCTTCTTTCCCCAACCTCCACCCTTTTTAGGTCTCGCTGAGACAGCAAAAGCTGTCTCTTTGAGACATTTTGTAAGTGGGCTTTCAAAAGTGCTACCCACATGGTTTTGCTGGCCTAGGGCTTGAGTGCACGATGGTGTGCACGTGCACAGCTGCTCCTCTGCTCCTTGCATTCCCCCCTCCCTTCTCACCCAGCCCTTTGATGCTCTGCTTGATTACTTTCACTTTAGCCGCTTTGACCCTTGCATTCCCCCCTCCCTTCTCACCCAGCCCTTTGATGCTCTGCTCGATTACTTTCACTTTCGCCACTTTGATGTTTGATCGCAAACGCGATCACTTCCGCTTGGCATAGCCTGTACTTGTTCTCTTTGTCCTCACATATGCTCTTCCCTTTATGTTTTTCTCTCTGGTCTCACATGTGCTATTCCCTCTGTATTTTCACTCTGCCCTCACATGTGCTTTTCCCTCTCCATTTTTCTCTCTTTCCTCACACATGCTATTCCCTCTGTATTTGTCTCTCTTCCCACACATGTACTCTTCCCTCTGCATTTTTTCTCTATGCTCTCACATGTGCTCTTCGCTCTGTATTTTTTTCGCTGCCCTCGCATGTGTTCTTCTCTCTATATTTTTCTCTCTGCTCTCACATGCTCTCTTCCCTCTATGTTTTTATCTCTGGTCTAACATGTGCTCTACCCTCTGTATTTTTTGCTTTGCTCTCACATGTGCTCTTCCCTCTCTATTTTTCTCTCCTCCCTCACATGGACTCTTCCCTCTGTATTTTTCTCTCTGCCCTCACGTGCTTTTCCCTCTGTATTTTTCTCTCTGCCCTCACATACTCTTCCCTGTATGTTTTCCTCTTTGCCCTCAAGTGCACTCTTAACTCTGATCACATGCATTCACAACTATGCACACATACAAACACACACATGCATTTACACACACATATGAACATATACAAACACACACAGACATGCATAAACATATGCATGTACATGCACACCAACACACCAACCCCACATACACATATAAACAAGCACGCACACCAACATACTCAAACACATATACATACACACAAACATGCATACACAGACATAGGTATACACACAAACATATGTGTACACATCCATGAAGACAAATGAACACAATGACACACCCATACTTGCACACCAACACACACATGCATACACAACCATATACACATACAAACACACACATGCATACACACACAGATATATACATATAGACACACACACTATGCACACACACGCATCTCCCGTACTGTCTCAGGGGAAGAGTCGGTGTCAGCTGTCTCCTAGAGGGAGATCTCGCATGAGACAGTAAGACTCAGAGACATGTGGCGGTGGGGAGAGACAGACATGCCTCCCTTTAATTGTGTTGTTGCAAGATGGTGACTATCTTCTGCCCCTGGTGCATTCAGATAAGCGTCAGGAAGTTCGCCGGACACATGCACTCGTTTCAATTTCGAGAAAGTGGGGTGAACATTTCACAGATCGGGAGTGTGTGTCAACACGTGTTTCTCCTTCACGGCAAGGCCAATCAGTACGTTTTGTTTAACCGTGTGGTCATGGATCCTTTAATTGCATAAGTGAGCGGGTATGGATGTAAACAAAAATGTAACACTAACACCACATTTTCTGTCACTCTTGTGAACATGTTTGCTGTGAATGAATGAATGAGAATGGCGTTTTATAATACGTTGCATGGAAAAGGGTCAACATGGTGTATACGTGTTTTTGGGTGTTTTTTTATTTTTTTTAAATGTATTTTTTATTGCATGGTTAACGTCATGATATACCGGATTCGGATGCTTCATTGCAGATCAGTTGTTTGGCCCGTGGTTATTTACGAGTTTGGAAAATACTTTTGTATTGTTTCGATTCTTTTTGTCTCTGCCCTATCTCTTGGCTGCGTCCTTACTCTCTCCCATCTTCTCCCTCCACCTCTTTGCTACATGTTCTCTCGTAATGTTTTTATTTTCCCCAACTCTCCTCTTTATTCTCTATAATTCTTTTTTTGCTCCTTTTCTGTCTCTGCTCCTTCTCTCCTCTTTCTCTCCCCACCTGTCCCTTCTCTAACCCCACTCCTCTTCCTCTGCCTGCCCCCCCATCCCTCTCTCTTGCAGTACTGCAGCATAGGCAGCACCAGGTCTCTGATGCCTTCTCAGTGTTGGCCCTGGGGGTGGAGGAGGTAAGTCAGCCCCCCAAGTGAATCCCATTATCAACAGATAGTGAACATCTATTTACCAACAAGTACGGAGCGGTCTCGGGTGACGGCTGATGCAAACAGTGATCTGCTCTCGGCCCCGGCAGGGCCTGTGGGGTGGGGGCATTACCTTACACTAGGAGAGGAAGTAAAAGTGATATCCTCCCCTCCCCCCACTCCACCACTGTCTCTCCTCACCCTCCACCTCTCTCTCTCCTCCACTTCTGATTCCCTTCCAACTCGGTCTCTCCTTACCCTGCACCTCGGTCTCTCCTTACCCTCCACCTCGGTCTCACCTTACCCTCCACCTCGGTCTCTCCTCACCCTCTGTCTCTCCTCACTCTCCACCTCAGTCTCTCCTCACCCTCCACCTCCGTCTCTCCTCACCGTCCACCTCCGTCTCTCCTCACCCTCCACCTCCGTCTCTCCTCACCCTCCACCTCCGTCTCTCCTCACCCTCCACCTCCGTCTCTCCTCACCCTCCAACTCTGTTTCTCCTCACCCTCCACCTCACCCTCCACGTGTCTCTCCTCACCCTCCACCTCACCCTCCACGTGTCTCTCCTCACCCTCCACGTTTCTCTCCTCACCCTCCACGCGTCTCTCCTCACCCTTCACACGTCTCTCCTCACCCTCCACATGTGTCTCTCCTCACCCTCCACATGTGTCTCTCCTCACCCTCCACACGTGTCTCTCCTCACCCTCCACACGTGTCTCTCCTCACCCTCCACACGTGTCTCTGCTCACCCTCCACGTGTCTCTCCTCACCCTCCACAAGTCTCTCCTCACCCTCCACATGTCTCTCCTCACCCTCCACACGTCTCTCCTCACCCTCCACACGTCTCTCTCCTCACCCTCCACCTCACCCTCCACACGTGTCTCTCCTCACCCTCCGTGTCTCTCCTCACCCTCCACGTGTCTCTCCTCACCCTCCACATGTCTCTCCTCACCCTCCACGTGTCTCTCCTCACCCTCCATGTCTCTCCTCACCCTCCACGTGTCTCTCCTCACCCTCCACGTGTCTCTCCTCACCCTCCACACGTCTCTCCTCACCCTCCACACGTGTCTCTCCTCACCCTCCACACATGTCTCTCCTCACCCTCCACATGTGTCTTTCCTCACCCTCCACACGTGTCTCTCCTCACCCTCCATGTCTCTCCTCACCCTCCACACGTGTCTCTCCTCACCCTTCACACGTGTCTCTCTTCACCCTCCACACGTGTCTCCTCACCCTCCGCCTCACCCTCCACATGTGTCTCTTCCTCACCCTCCACATGTGTCTCCTCCTCACCCTCCACAGGTGTCTCCTCCTCACGCTCCACATGTGTCTCTCCTCACCCTCCACACGTGTCTCTCCTCACCCTCCACACGTGTCTCTCCTCACCCTACACGTGTCTCTCCTCACCCTCCACGTGTCTCTCCTCACCCTCCACGCGTCTCTGCTGCACGCCTCACACTGTTGCACGCCACACACTGCTGCACGCCTCACACTGCTGCACGCCTCACACTGCTGCACGCCTCACACTGCTGCATGCCTCACACTGCTGCATGCCTCACACTGCTGCACACCACACACTGCTGCACGCCTCACACTGCTGCACACCACACACTGCCACACACTGCTGCACGCCGCACACTGCTGCACGCCGCACACTGCTGCACTCCACACACTGCTTTTATGCGAGTTTATGCTACTGACATTGTAAATAACAATGCCTTTTATTTGTTATAAAACCAAAACATAAATAAAAGGCATTGTAATTTTACAATGCCAATAGCTCAAACTCTTATAAATGCGAGCCCTATTGCATTGCAAATGCTTGTTCCTTTTGCAAAACAAACACGGTACAAAGTCTGCATACTCCTTTGTTCTCTGTCCTGGTTTGATAAACTAGAATGGATGAATAAACATCTCACCCAGTGTAGGAGTTTTTAGTTCACAGTCATAAATAAGTGTAGTTATATGACCAAACTAGCTACTGCGTTTTTATACTCAACAGACAAATGCTTACTGTGCGATAGCTAAAATATACTTTAGGGATGGAAGATGTTGAAAGGATCATTTGAAAACTTGAACAGGTATTTAAAGTTGTTCATGATCCACTCAAATGCACTAACTTGGGTTTCCTTGGCAGGCTGTTCCTTCAAGAGATCCGCCCCTCTAATTCATTGAGGCAATATTGGATATGATTGTCAGAAATGAACTGGCGAGCTATTGCAGAAACAGTATCAAAAATGATCCCTTCCTCCATTAGTGTCAATGACGGCCTTATTGCATTCAACTCACCTTAGTGAGTATTCAGTGAGCGTAGTGACTAGGTGGATATGCTGCAGAGGAGGGATCAGAAGACATATCTCTGCTCATCTATTGTTTAATTAATATATTTAAATGTTCCTCTGGTACATGATCAAACTAGGATGTATTCAGCTAAGATGAGCAACAGACACATCCCTGCATTTTTTTCATGGATAGAAAAGACACTTAATTTTCATCATAACTTAATAGGTCTCCAACAAACACCTAATGCTGTGTGGAATTATTGTGCGGCAATTCTTTTGTGATTCAACGTTAACAAAATAACGTGCATTGTTTGTGGCATCTGTAAAATCTAGTGGGATGAAGTTAGCTTAGAAATATCTCTAGTTGGTCAGTATGTTGGACAGAAAAATTATCATTTATATAATTTCTACAAAAATTGTAGGGCACCTATCTATAAAAACATCTCATTCTCTTTTAACGGGAAATTTGGGGGATCTTTTGTCCCCATTTAAAGGTGGTCTCTTAGGCCACGTTTGCTGTCACCCTTGCGTATGGTGCTTTACGTTGGAGCACATTAAATAACTGGCTGTGAACCCTTTGGAGGGTTAAATGTGGAGATTACTTTTGCATAAACTAAGAGCCAATTATGTTGCAATTATCTTTCTTATAGTATAAAGTCCATTTGCACAGACCTTAATCAACTGGTAGTTCAAAGCAAAGCACGGTTCTAGTTTTAGACTAGCTATTCTCTTAATCATAAACCTAAATAGTTAAATGTAATTAAGCGTGATTAAATTAAATTGGTAACTTTTCCCTAACTCCTAAGATAGCACTAAGCCTGACAAAAAAAATGGAATATTGTTAAATAAAATAATAATAAAATACTTGCAATTAACCTCAATAAGTAACCTTAACTCTGATCCTAAATGTAAATTTCAATGATCTTTTCCTTGACCTGCCCACATTTTTGATGCTCAATTTAAAATATTTCAAACTCCAGCAGCTGTGCTTACTCTAGGGGTTCTGCGTAGAAAGCAGTTTACCAGCTAATTATCCGCACTTGTTCCCCCTGGAAAAGTACTAATTTTTTGTGGGTTTTTAGATGCAAAAACCAATGTTTTTCTTTCTATTTTTTACACGGTGCAATTCATTGGCCAAAAATACTCACCTTGCCCCACCGAAGTGCAGTTTCTCACAGGCATCCCTCCCTCATTTTATGTTTTGTCATAGCTACACAACAAGCAACATAACAGTGGAAACTCCACATTCCGAGCACTAACCCCACAGGCATTCTGGACAATGGTGTTATCTTCAAGAACATGATTATCTGCGCTTGTTTGTCAACGCATTCACACATCATCATGCCATTTCACGCACAGCCCGGTATAATGACACCCTGAAAAGAAGCCGGGAACTTCTTCTGCACAGGTTGTCATAAAAGTCATCAGTGTACCTAAGGAAGTTATAACCGAGGTTAAATAAAATGCAGCAACATGAAGAGCGCGTCTAGTTGTCCATGAGGTGGAGAGGTCAAGACTTAATCACTTTAATATCAAAATATATTTGATACAGTAGGTCACATTAACCGAATGCCAGCTCAAGGCGCTGAGAAAGATTACAGACCAGAGATGGAGAAAATCATGATGAGTTTCATAAACTGCAGACTTCTAAAATGAGCCATATATTTCTGTTATAACTTGTGGTCTCGCCCAATATATCCAATTATTTATTTTGATCCACGTGGGTATACTATACGTCAGCAACCACTCTCACAATATTTCAGTAATGACTTTGAGCAACATTTCCTAAAACTAGCAACTGAATTTTACTGTCAAGGTTCTCGGTCAGCTTTTCTGTTCTGTAACTATACGTCATCAACAATTCAGAACATCGCCTGATACCATGAGAGGGCTTTCTGCACCTATTGCGATTAAGCAGCACGTTTTGGGAATATATGGGAGTGATTGACAGGATGCACGTTTTTGAAATTCTATCTCTGTCTGCACACAACTTTGAGCACTATGTGAATCGATACAAAAGTAAACTTTGCATAGGATCAAAAAAACTTGAAAAAAATATTGTAGCAGGGCATTTGTCAGACAGCAAATAAAAATGTATTAAATCTCGAATTTTAAGCTAGTATAAAAGGGTTTCCTTGTAAGTCCTCGAAAAAGAAGTGATCGCCTAGCATTACCAAAAGGGAAACCTCATGACTTCCGAATGATTAGGATGATGAGCACTCAACCTGAGACACAAAATGTGGCGCTAAAACTTATTTGACACTCTGGGATGGCTTGATGGAGAAATCAAGTCATACTTACTGGCATGTGGTCTTAATGTTGACATTAGATAGAGTATTACACGTCATCAGAGACGTTTTAACGCATGGGCAAAGTGGGCAATTGCCCAGGGCCCCCATCCTCCAAGTGGCTCCCTCTGAAAGTGAACTTTCTCTCTATTTGACCTCTGGCTATTGTATTTCTCTCTCTCACTAAACCTCTCCCCCTCTGTCTGCCACTGCCCCACTCAGTCTTTCTACTCTGTGTCTTCTTAACTATGTTTGGGGCAAGACATATTTCAGTTGTTGTGTGACCCTGTTATAGTTTGGCATATAATTTAGTATTGTTTGATATTGCAGAGGTCATGAATGATCAAGAAATGATCAGTACAATTGATTTTTTTCCATACTGCCCTCAAACTACGTAGTGCCCAGACCCCCCAAGACATTAAGATTTCAATTCTGTCATTAATATCCCAATAAAAATGTCCTGCCGACAGAGATTTTAATTTTGATCAAGGATATCTGTTCTTTCTCAGGGCATTGTCTTAGGGTGCTTCTAAAAGTTAAAGAACAATAACCTTGAGAGATAAAGGTCCAGTGGCGGCTCGCAGAGGTAACGCTGTGGGGCGGTGAGGCAGGGCTGGGTGAGGGGGTAGTGGAGTCCGACATACAATGGCAGATATTTAATTATTTATTTACTTTCACCATTGCCGTCGTATGTCGGACTCCACTCCAAGGGCATCATTTACAAGCCCAATGCGTCACATTTTTTGATGCACTCGAGGTGCAATGGGCCTGCCTATCTTTACAAGGCCACATAAAGTCACCCTGCGTGACTTTTCGTGGCCTTGCAAATATGGGCGCTTTTCACGCATTGTTCTGAGTGACAGGGGAGTTCCATGGGTGTTGCTTAGGATGCTCCCAAGCAACATCCATTGAACCTGACACATTCCCAGAGTTACAATGTTTTGTAAAGCTGTGAATGTGTCAGAATCCAATGCCCCCCCATGGAAGGAGTACGAGTAGCGCAACCAGGAGGAATACTATTTTTTTTCTCCTCGTTTTTTAGGTCGTGCATGCGCTGTGTGCAAGAAATTTTATATTCATTATATGGAATTTTATATTCATTATATGGACTGTAATCCCGCCTGCTGCTTACCATTGATTGATTCCAGCACTGACCTTCTTTGCAGCCTGCTAATTGGTTCACAACCTGATACATCACTTCTGTTTTGTTGCTCAGGAGCACCACTAAACTGCAGAAGGATTTCTATTTATTAGTGGGCATCCGCTTTTATCAGGTACTGTTTCTTCTACCTCGCTCCCATTCCCCTTGCTCTCCATTTTTCATTTATTTTTTTCATGTGCTGCTAAACACTACCAGCACAGAACACTGTGCTTTTTGAGGCTCCATTTTTAGGTCTCGCCTGACCCAGCGCATGCGCTGGTCTGGCGAGACTTATTGAGAGGGCTCCAAAAAGGGCTACTAGGCCAGACAGGAGCTACAGTGCATGTGCGCGGCTACTTTCACTTTAGCGGCCGCACGGCCGCTTTGATGTTTGATCGTGATGGCGATCACTTTTAGTTTCGCGGCTGCATGGCCGCTTTGCATAGCCAGTAGGTCTCGCTTTTGGGACCTTATAAGTATTTAGTTATGCAACTGTTGCATGGCTAAACACTTATAATGTCCCATAGGCGAGACCTATTGGCTATGCCAATGCTTGTTTAGGTTGAGCTTCAGCGCACATGCGCTGTGTGCAAGATCTTTTGTAACCAAAAAAACTACTTAATTCCCACCTGCTACTTACCATTGGTTCACGCCGCTGTCCTTCTTTTCGTCTCCTAATTCCTTGTCTTAACCGATACGTCACTTCCATTCATGGTTGAGACGCACTGGTAAAGTACAGTTTAGTTACGCTTTGGGTCTTCAGTTGTGTGGGAGAACTCTTTTCTCTTTTTTTAAAAACTATGTCAGTGCCGGGTAAATTTTTTTCGCCACACTTTAATAAAGCGCGCGCCCGTGTTGATAATATGAAAGAAGGCGCCGTGCAACAGCATCGAGTTTCATAAAGTTTATACTTCAGCACAGCGCACGCTTTCATGTTACCCCAAAACGTGCAAACACGGTGGAACTTCTTTATGTAATTAGCCTTTAGTTTCAACGTGAAGCTAAGCCCCTTTTAGCAAACACACTGCAGGTTTAGCTACATTTATATACATAAGGAAATTGGATTACGAGAGCTGCAATGTTTTAGCATTGGGCTGCAAGGCCTTCTTTGTAACTTTAATTTCTGTAATGCAGTTAGACGCTTTCAGAATACACCGTAACTCTATAAAAACACATAATTTCACTCCCGCAGCTTTGGTGACGAAGCACAGTTCCCTTGTGCAGGTTTTAAGAAGTGACACAAATACTGCTGAAGGGGATGCGCCCAGAGACTGCTGACCGTCTTTTCGTTCTTGACTGTATTACAATAACGGATTTTGCAATTTGCTTCAGCTGACACAGCATTCGATGGTTAATGATAGGACAGAAATATTAAAGAACTCTAAAGCGTTGCTGAACTCGTAATGCCCTGGTGGTATGGTAAAAGTCTGAAGTCGCCATAGCAACTATTCTGACAGGAAAAACAGGTGGCTATAAGGTCAACCTTGCACGTTAGTTACGGGCTAAGCACGTTGAAGCAGTACCTGAAGCTAGCCACTTCTCAATCACACCAGCCCACTCACTGACATTATGGCAGATTCTCCGTTCCTGTGTATGCGTGTAAGTTCGTAGTTGTTATTTTTATCAGGGTCAGGAAACCAAAAGCATACGTGGCAAAAATTCTTCTCCTTGGTCTTTAATTTTTTTCCCATTCTCTCTCCTTTAGTCTCTCTGTCCCTCTCTGATCGCTACGGTCTCGCCCACCATACCTCTCTTCTCTTTTTGTATCTGTCTCGATGTCCCCTGCAGCGGTTGCAGTTAATTCGAGGAACTGGGGAAAGAGCCGGAGCCCTTGACTTTCAAAACTAGCCCACTCCACTGGCTCCGGCCCACCGGAAAAATGCGCAAAGCGATAAAAGGCCAGATGTAGTAAAACCATAACTGGACACCCGGGCACTGGGCTTAAGCCCTGGGATATAATTTATATTTTTGTTTTATAAGAGGCAAGTAATGCTTACGTTGCTGTTGAGTGGGCTGATAGTGCAGACTGAAAATGTGTTTCTTCAATTTATTTCCGAGCTGTAGGAGCCGTTTCAATGTTGATTTTGCACTATATCTTTGGTACCTAGATGAAGACAGCTATTTGAGGAAAAATGTGGTATATTCTCAAGGACCTGTCGCCGAGTTAGCGGCACTTTATCGCAGCCAAAGTGGCGATAAATTCTTCGCACTCTCACGCTGGTGCTAACAGCCGACATCACCACATTTCCTGCAATAGCAGCTGCAAAAAACATTGCCACAGATGACACCGGCAACTAACGCTAATGAGATGCAGAGTAGGCGTTTCCGTGTAAAAAGCAGCGACAACACCACTTCGCAACATTCTCAACGACCAGCCAGATCGGCGATAAGTTCACAAAACATGCGATAAGGCGCGTTAGAGCAGGGATTTAATACCTGCTCTTACCTGGTGTTAAGTCAGGCGACACCCTGCAATATAAACGGAGCCCATCCCAGAGCCACACCTGCAGAACGACAGATGCCATGGAGCCACTCATCATGCAGCTCCGAGCCCCAAGAGGGCCACAACACCCACCGCAATCACCACCAGGACCCCCCCCCACCCCCTCCTCCCGGACCACCACAGAGGCAGTGCAGACAAAGACAGCGGACCTTCAGAAAATGCACCGACCACACACACCCAACACCAGAGGATGTCATTGCCCACTACAGGCTCAAAAGGACAACCATCCTATGCATCCTTAACATCATTGCCCACAGGCTGACCGTACCAACACAGCGGAAAACCAACATCCCTCCACAGACAAAGCTGCTGGCTGTGCTGCACCTTTTGGCCTCTGGGACCTTCCAACCAACAACTGCCAGAGTCGGACGAGTCTCACAGCCAGCCCTATCAAAGTTCCTCACACCTGTCTAGGATGCCATCATCAGCTTGGTGCCCTGCTGAGCTCTTCAGGTGCCACAAACTCAGTACACCACAACTCATGGACCCTTTCCAATAGATCTTTTTTGATGTGGACAGCTCACACAACTATGTCGCCTCAGGCAGTGGGGAAGAGCTGGGACGATAGTGGGAATGATGTGGCAGGTGTAACACACCCTACTGCAGCTGCAGCAGGAATATCCCAAAGGGACACAATCTTAGTGAATTTCTTCACATGAGCATGATCAGCTATTGTGCCCCTACCTCAGTGCACTGCGACTCGCTCACCCTTCTAATTGATTCTTGGGTGACCTCTGTACTTGCTCCTGCTACCAACATGATGCCTCGCAGTTGTTTGGGTTATGTTGGTATTTTCTGTTTCCGCTTTAATGGTGAACACTGTTCAAGTTATTGCCAGCACCAACCACTCCCTGAGGGCTGGTTCACACTCAACCCACACCCGTCCAGCATAGGCATCACTGGTCAGGTGACCCTGGTAAGAAAGAGTGGCCGGGCGTACGTGCCCGTAGCCAGTTCAACTCACTATCAAAGTGTGTCCGTGTGCTCATTACATATGCATAATGGCCCTGGGCCCTACCACATTACATTGTGCGTTGTACAGCAGATGCAAACATGTCACCCCAGGCAGTGGAGTGGGTAAGGCCTTGTACATGCAGCTCTGTCGTCTCCCCTTCATACGTAAGAGGAGTGGACTGGGCCGGCATAGGCAAGTCCAACGTAGCAGTGTGATTGATTGTGTCGGGGCTCTGGGCGTGGTTCTGTACTGGAAATGTGCAAATGCGTGTGGCTATGTCGCAGTGTGTGTGTCTGTTGGTGAGTGTAAGTGGTCCCTGATGGGAATTGGACACCCACGTATGTAATCGAGTTCGGCTGCCATGAGTTCAGACCCCACCCGCACCTCTTTAGCCACCTCCTTCTGGCAGTCTCACACCTGGCCTTGGAATGCCATGTGTTCTTGAGTGAGGTGCTGGGAGCCATCTGTGGTGGTGTGTGCTTCCAGCTGTGTGGTCTGTGCAGGGGGTGTGGTCTCCTGGATGCAGCTGGGCTGCCCTGCTTCTGGGGGTGGGGTGCAGAGGCTGTCCACGAGCTGTTGGAGGGTGTCGGGGCAAATGTCCAGGGGGTCTTCTTCATCATCGCTGAAGAGATGTCTGCTCTGCTCTGCAGGAGGTGTTGATTGTCCCACTGAAATGTAAAGGGGAGATGCTGGTTGACAGTGTGTTCCATGTATGTTGACGCATTGTACATGTTTACATACAGACTGCATGACAATGTGCATTGTGAATGTTTGGGAGCAGCTGACTATTTCATGCTGGACAGTGGACATTTTGACTACATCAGGGATGTGAGGTTGTACACGTACATTATCATCTCACAGTTTCCTTCTCTGACAGATGTGATTGACCAGTTTCTATGCACATGCGGAATCAGTTGTGTCCTCTGTTCTGCAGTGGAAATGTTGCACTACGTACCACATTGTCGTCAATGTTGATGTGCTGTTCTTGCTATGTGTGTGTTCTGCATTGTCAGTGAGTCGCCCCTGCAGCTGTAATTTTGCAGCCCCATACCCCTTTGGGGCGGTGTGCCTTTGACTTCTGTGCTCCTACAGTGCTGAGATGTTGCAGACTTGGCTGATTTGGGCTCTTGGGCATGGTTTATCCGCAGATGTGTTGTTGCCGTCAGGGGTTGTGTGGGCACGTGGATGTGTCAGGGTGTGACCTGCTCCTTTCCGGGTGTGTTCCACACTCGGCCACCTCAGTGTCGTGTAGGCCTGGGCAAAATTTCCGTTCCGTTCGCGGAATTTGCGATAATTTGGCATTTCCGCGTTCCGCGGAGAGCGCGGAAATGTCAAAATTTCCGCATTCCGCAGCTTTGCGATAATTTGGTTCTTGCTCGCGCTGTAAAATAATACATTCTCGCGCGCGCGCGATCGCCTTACCTGAATCCCCACGTTCGCCGACAAGTTTTCCCGATCCGGTCGCGTTCTCCATGAGATGTTGTATTGTTTTAGCCATTTGCGCTGTCTCGCGACAGTTCGCGTCCACAGTGACGTCATGCGTCGCGCGATCACGTCTTTTTTCTCGCGATCATGCACCGCGAGACAACTGAAAACAAGATGGCCGCGCCCGCAAGCAACCACATGGGTAAGTTGGCGACCCGCAACCATGCAGAAAATCTCGCGAACATGCCGGAAAAAAACTTCCGCATCTTCGCGATATTTCCGCTTGTTTGCGGAGATTTTTAACATTTTCGCGATAATTTTCGGAAGTCGCTTTCGCAACTTCCGCCCACCCCTAGTGTCGTGGCATGCAGCATGTCATGATAATTGGACTGCAGCCATGCTATTTGTCATGCAGTGTCAGTGTGGCCCACAGACACGCACATTTGCTGCTTTTCACACGTGTGCATGGGTTGGTTGTGGGATCAGTGGTGGGGGGGACACCTTTATGCCCATATTGGGCGTGGGCCTACTTGCTGTTTGTATGTGTGCTGCAGTGTGCCAAGGGGATCAGGAACATGGTCCAGAGTCATTGTGGGTGTGCAGTGTGCTCTACTTAATTGTGCATGTGTCCCATTGTGCCCATCTCCCCATCTCCCCCCATCCCCCAGTCCCTGTTCGGGCCTCACCCGGGTGCTGTAGTGTCAGGCCATGTCAAGCAGTGTCCGGACCCCCGACTCCTGCCACCGTCTCACCACTGACGACTGTGGAGACCATTTCCTCCATCTCATCCAGCTCCTGGTGTTCCGCTAGATTACCAGCTCCAGTCTGCTTTGCTGCCTGATGGTTGTCAGCAAGTTTCATCTTGGTTTTGCGCTTCGAATCATTCCAGTGCCTCGTGACCTCTCCACTTGTCCTCTTCCTCCCTCCGACTGCATTCACCTTGTCCAGGATATCCTGTCATATTGCATTTTTGTTTGCCAATAGCACGTTGGAGGTGACGAACAGTTGTTGGTGCTGTTCTATCACCTCCGTGATGATGATCCTGTTTTCCTGCGGATTGAACCTCGTCTTTCTCGTCTTCTTCTCTTTGCCCTTCCATGATCCCGAGGTCCCAGGCGGGTCCTCCTCGGGGCTTGTGGGATTCTGGTCGTCCTCTGTACTTGCTCCTGCTTCCTCCATGGTGCTACGCAGTTTGTATTATTTTGTTTGTGTTTTTAGTTGTTTTTATAGCGCATTTTCCCGCATGACGCATGGGATTTGCAGGCCTGTCACTGGTTATCGCTGATTTTTGTAACGCGACTGGCCACATCGCAACTTTTTCCGCGTTCGTGTTTTGCTTTTTTCCTGCTTCGCGTTCGTTTTAACGTGGTCATTTGGTCCGTTATTGTGAGACTATCGCATGGTGCCGCCGTGTTGAGAATACATCGTGAAGACGGTGTTATTTTCCCACGATAGACTGTGATATGCAACATTGCGTTAGGCAAATTTTGCGATAATTAACACACGTTCTTGAGAATATCCCTCAATGTATTTTGACTAAAAGGATTAGATTGCTGTCTGCTGCATTACAGACCTTCTTACATGAGTGTTACCCATTTTTACATAATCTGAAGTTTTGGCGCTTCACAGCATTTACCAACAACGTGTGTGTTTAGAGTAAAACACAGTCTCTGTCCAGGGCGACACCTGCACTCTAATATGTGTGAGATCCTAGGTTACCAGACCTGTTATTCTTTGCCTGTGTATAATTTGTAAGATAGGCCTGTGCAGATTTCTATTTTAAAACTACAAACTGAAATTTTTTATTTTTTTATTTTTGCAACAGTCTTCTGTTCAAAACTAGCAAACTAAATCTGCCTTTTCATTAGTAAAACAAATGTGAAACACAGCTGCGACCCCCGTCTTGCTCCTTGCCACTCCCATTACTGCCTTTGTGACCCCTGGCCTCAGAGTGGGCAAAATTAGTGTGCTAGCTTTACAGTCCCGCTAAAGGCCCATCTGCCCGCCTCCTCACACTGTTTTTATGTCGAGCTTCAGTGTGCATGTGAAAGACCTTTTGTAACAAAAAACCCCACTCTTTTCCTACCTGCTACTTAACATTGGTTATCTCCAGTGTCAGTCTTCTTTGATGCTTCCTAACTCGTTCGCCGATACGTCACTTCCTTTTAAGGCTGAGGCGCACCGGTAAAGTACAGTTTCATTGCGTTTTTCTTCCTTATCTGTAGGGTGACCAACCGTCCGTAAATTTCACGGACAGTCTGTAATTTCGGCCGTCTGTCCGTTGTCCGCGAAGGATTCTTTAATGGACGCCATTTGTCCGTAATTTTAACCAGGCACCGGTCGCACCACCCTAAGCCGGCACGGCTTCCACCCACCTCTCTTCTTGACTCCATGCTGTTGAGGTCGGGTGTAATAGACTCCGACGCAGTACCAAAGCACAGATACCCTGCAGCATTGGAGAGGCACAGCGGGATGGCAACCCTCACACCTTCCACCCGTGATGAGTTGTTAAGAGGTGCTTGAAGGTGACTGAGAGGGAGGGGCTGCAGCTTCAGGATCAGGGGCATCTATTCAGATGCAAAGCCCTGAATGTATCATGTCTCTGCAATTTAGAGGGGCCTCGCACATTCCATTTCTGCCCAGGGCCCCAATCATCCTAGAACCGGGCCCTGATTACACCAAGGCAGCACATGGTTCTCTTCACAGAGCTTAATTACTGTCACTAAATTGTAGCAAACCTCGGTTCTTCAAACATGCAGTCTATAATGTAATAAATAAATAAAAAAGAAATGGCGCAATCGCACCCGCACTGATTAACAAAGTATGGAGGGCAATCAGTTAAATCAGTTCTCTTGGAGTATCTCCTTTAAGTACTGTACATCACAGTGGGGGATGGCAAAACTAACATTTTGGAAAGAGAGCCTGTCTTCTCGTTGTCCTGTCCAGGCGGGGGTGAGGATCCCTACCCCACCCTGGAAGAGACCAAGATGATACTAGAATACTGCATGCCCACCCCCAGTGATGGCTCCTGTCCCCCGTGTGGTGGCTCCTGTCCCCCCCACTGCCTGTGATGGCTCCTGTCCCCCCCTGTGGTGGATCACGTCTCCGCCCTGGGTGGCTTCTGTCCCAGTCCTGGAATGGCTCCTTCAGCGAGGGTGAAGTTCTTGATGGGCCTCTTCTCAAAAAGGCTCAGCTCAAAATTAATATGAAAAGTTGGACGAGTGAGTAAGTGAAGGGATGGGTGGATGGCTGGATGAATTAGTGAAAGGGTGAATGGACAAATGAAAGATTGAATAGATGGATAATGAGAGAGGATGGATTGATGAGTGAGTGGAGGGATGGATGAGAGAAAAGGTAAATAGCTGAATGTATGGGTGGAAGGGTAGCTGGATGGGTAAAAGGGTGGATAGATGAGTGAAAGGATGGATGAGTGAAAAGGTGGATGATGAGTGAGTGAGTGGGTGGATGGATGAGTGAAATGATGGATGGATTGATGAATTGATAAGTGCAAGGGTGAATGGATGGACGGATGAGTGAAAAGGTGGGTGTAAGGATGGATGAGTGAGTGAAAGGGAGGGTAGATGGACAAAAGGATGAATAGATGAGTGAAGGAGTGAAAGGATAGATGGATGAGAAAGGATGGATGAGTGATAGGGTCAATGGATGGATTCATGAGTGGATGAGTAGATGGATGGGTGGGTGGATGGATGGAAGGAAGGATGGCTAAGTGAAAGGGTCGATAGAGAGATAAAGGGAGGATGGATGGATGTCTGAAAGGGTGGATGGGTGGAAGGATGAGTGACTGGGTGGATGGAGGAGTAAGTGAAATGATGGCTGAATGGGTGAAAGGGTAAATGGCTGGATGGATGGGTAGAAGAGTGGATGGATGAGTGTACCAATGGATAGGGTGAAAGGGTGGATGGATGGATAATGGATTGATGAGTGAAAGAATAGATGAAGGGATGGTTGAGTAAATTGATAGATGGAAAGATACATGATGGATAGGTTTGCAAATGGTTGAATATGTTTGGATATGGCTGGGCTTACTTATATACTATTGCACAACCTCTTCTGATGTGTCTGTAAAACTTACCTATTGTCCTGAAGTTTTGTCCTGAATTTTGACCTCCTGTCCTGAATTTGTGTCCTGAATTTTGACCCTTTGTCCTGAATTTTTACACTCACCGTCCTGAATTTGCACCAATGCCAGTTGGTCACCCTACTTATCTGTTTTGTGGGAGAACTTGTTTTTTAAAACGCTCGCCACAGGCTGACAGAAGGTATTTTTCCATTTATTTATTTGGCTTCTTCTCTTTCCTCCCCAGTCTTCCGCTGTCTGCTCCTGCTCTCTGTTTCCCTCGCACCCCCTCTTCGCTCATCTTTTACATTTTAGCACAGAATAGTGTCGCAAAAGGAGATGATTCTTTACTGTTTCTCTTTCTAAGTATAGCAATGGATAAAATATTTATATTTCGATCTGAACATTATATTAAACAAGTGTGCTTAGTTTGTCCCATTACGCATATATCCGCTGAATATACACTTTCTATATATAGTTTTTTTCCCAATTCACTGACATGCTTGTTTAGAGCAGTCTATCAAAAGGATGAATAGATGCTATTGCGGCATGTCCAGCTGCTTCAAGCATTGAGTCCTCTTTCTAAACGTGTGTTGCTTCCCTTCAGTGCAAGAAGGAGCATCTTGCATTTGCCGGTCTTCTCCCTAAGCGGCTAGTTAAGCTTCTCTGCTGGAATGGCAGAGTCTGACGAAGGTACACCTGTCCAGCACGAAAAGACCACAAGCCATGCCAGCTCTATCTTGTAGGGATTCCGTGCTCTTGGGCTGTACTCAAATCACATGCCACATGTGCTGCACTACCACTGTAGACATCGTAAGTTCTAACTGGTGACCAGCGTCGAATGAGCCTTCCACACCTTCAGTGTGAGTGAGCAGTAGGTGTTTCTTTGGTGGGAGGCAGAGCGAGAAGCGTGGAACCTTGTGTATTTATCAATTGTTGGATGCCATGGTAATTATTTACAACCACATAAAATCTGTAACTTGTGTGTCTAAACGTTTTTCTTATGAAATATAAAGCCATTTTACAATGCCATTAGCTTAAACTTGCGTAAATGAGAGACCTATTGCATTGCAAATGCTTGTTTTTTATGTGTCACCAAGCACTTCTTTCTAGACTCCAGTTTTTATTATTTTTATGTGTCGCCAAGCACTTCCAGCGTGACACACTGCACTTGCAAGGCTCTTGCGGCGCCTGTTTTACGAGCGCCACTCTGCTTCTTTTCAGTACGAGGCGTATTTTTTAGTGTAGGGCTTGGCATCTTTTTTCGATGGCTCCTGCCTCCTGTAGCGAGATAGCTCTGTTCCAGGGACATGAAGACATTAAGGCCACTTGCCTTGCATGGTAACAGTTACCAAAATCCCCCCTTATTTTAAGGCTCCCGCCCATCCATACCGTCCCCTCATGTTTAAAATAGAGGCTCCATTGTGTTTCCCAATCCATTGTCACCACATCTTGCTGGAACGAATGCCTTCATTTCCCCCACCACGTCCCGCCAACATGCTTCCATGTCATACATGTCATACATCATCAAAGAGCCTTGGATAAGTTGTGAGATTTCATAAGGTGAGTCAATTGATGGAGGCTGGGAAAGCTGTTTTACTTTATTTAATGGAAAAATTAATCAGTTCGGCCTGTATACTTCTCCACACTAGCTCCATTAATAATAGAAGCCAAGGCTTTAGTAATACATTCCCAGGTCCACCCAATTCGGACATTTCACAGGGATTAAGCGTTTGTTTAATGGGTCTAGGTGGCACTTAATGCAAAGAAAATGTTCAGCCCTGCTAGTGCTTTCACCACTAAGCATCTGCAATTAAAGGTATTAACACACTATTTACTGACTTCCCCCACAAGCCCCCCACACTGATGTGGGAGATGGTATGGGTAATAGCGGAGTTTGGGTTGTGGGCCAAATATCAGCTGGGAGGTGGCAGTCTACACCCTTATCCTTACAACAAAATGGTCGCACACTGCTCCACCCACTAGCGTGTTACCCCAAAGAACTGTGGTCCCTGTAGTCAGCGTCAGCGGGTACGCCTATGCTCAGTGGTGCGTGCAAGTCAGAGTAGCGTTAGCCATCCCTGGACACGTGTTTCGCGGTAGTTGCCGCTCGTCAGCAGGGAGTAGGAAGAGTGTGGGGTTGCATGTGTAGGCTGCTAAAATCATATCAGGTCTGGTACCTCTCGTAGCAACGCAGGTGCGTAACCTACAGCCCGTCGGCTGTCGGGGCTCAGGGAGCCACTAAATAACTACAACAAAATGGTCGCACACTGCTCCACCCACTAGCGTGTTACCCCAAAGAACTGTGGTCCCTGTAGTCAGCGTCGGCGGGTACGCCTATGCTCAGTGGTCCGTGCAAGTCAGAGTAGCGTTAGCCATCCCTGGACACGTGTTTCGCGGTAGTTGCCGCTCGTCAGCAGGGAGTAGGAAGAGTGTGGGGTTGCATGTGTAGGCTGCTAAAATCATATCAGGTCTGGTACCTCTCGTAGCAACGCAGGTGCGTAACCTACAGCCCGTCGGCTGTCGGGGCTCAGGGAGCCACTAAATAACTACAACAAAATGGTCGCACACTGCTCCACCCACTAGCGTGTTACCCCAAAGAACTGTGGTCCCTGTAGTCAGCGTCGGCGGGTACGCCTATGCTCAGTGGTGCGTGCAAGTCAGAGTAGCGTTAGCCATCCCTGGACACGTGTTTCGCGGTAGTTGCCGCTCGTCAGCAGGGAGTAGGAAGAGTGTGGGGTTGCATGTGTAGGCTGCTAAAATCATATCAGGTCTGGTACCTCTCGTAGCAATGCAGGTGCGTAACCTACAGCCCGTCGGCTGTCGGGGCTCAGGGAGCCACTAAATAACTACAACAAAATCCTTGGCGCTACAGCAAGCCCAAAAACAAACGGGAACGTTTTCCAGCGCATCACAATCATGCAAATTTATTAATAACTTTGGTTTATTTGTTCTTCCATTTGTAGACCATCCTGTTTGTATTTCTGCCTTTAAAGTTTTTTTGTGCCTTAATAAGTTTATTTTTTGCTTTAATAACCATGCCACTCTCCAGACCCCTTGACACAGGATTCTGTTGATGTAGTCAAACACCCTTATTCTTTAGTAGATCTGTGGGTTTCTAAAATAACTTTGCTAATGTTTTCACTATCTGATCCACTAATAGGAAGCACTTTTATTTTGGTGCCCTTCCGAGTTTTCTGCCCAATCTGATCCTGTTTGTATTTTTCTGACATTGCTACAACTTTCCTTACTTGTGCCTCATTCTGCTCTTTTCCTCACTTTCCTGCTTGTACCTCCTATTGCTCTTCTCATCACTCACCTTCCTTGAATTTCACGGCCCTCTTCTCCTCTCTTGCCTGCCTTGTACCTCACACTGCTCTTGTCACTCTCTGCCCTTCTGTCTCCTGCTTCTCTTCTCCTCACTCTCCATGCTTGTGCCTCACGATGCTCTTCGCCTTACTCTCCTTCGTTGTACCTCACACTACTCTTCTCCTCATTCTTCTTCCTTAGATCTCCTGCTGTCCTCCTCCTCACTCTCCTTTTTTATACTTCCTGCTGCTCTTCTACTCACTCTCCTTCCTTGTGCCTCACGCTTCTCTTCTCCTCACTCTCCGTCCTTGTACCTCCTGCTGCTCTTCTCCTCACTCACCTTCCTTACACCTCCTGCTGCTCTTCTCTTCACTCTCCGTGCTTGTACCTCAGGCTGCTCTTCTCCATACTCTCTGTCCATGTACCTCCTCCTGCCTCCTGCTCTTCTTCTCACTCTCCTTCCTTGTGCCTCATGCTGCTCTTCTCCTCACTCTACATCCTTGTACTTCCTGCTGCTCTTCTCCTCACTTTCTGTCCATGTACCTCCTACTGCTCTTCTCCTCACTCTCCTTCCTTGTGACCTCATGCTGCTCTTTTCTTCACTCTCTGTCCTTGTACCCCCAGCTGCTCTTCTCCTCAATCTCTGTCCTTGTACATCCTGCTGCTCTTCTCCTCACTCTCCTTTCTTATACCTGCTGCTTCTCTTCTCCTCACTCTCCTTCACTGTGCCTTACAGTGCTCTTCTCCTCACTCTCCATCCCCTATACCTCCTGCGTCTCTTCCCCTCACACTCTGTGCTTGTGCCTCAGGCTGCTCTTCTCCTTACTCTCTGTCCATGGATCTCCTCCTGCTCTTCTTCTCACTCTCCTTCCTTGTGACCCAGGCTTCTCTTCTCCTCACTCTCCTTACTTATACCACCTAATGTTCTTCTCACTCTCCACCCTTGTACTTCCTGCTGTTCTTCTCCTCACTCTCCTTCCTCATGCTTCATGCTGCTCCACAGCTAACTACAACAGCAAAAGCTCTAACTCAAACAAATGCGAGACCAATGGTGTTTCCAGTGCTATGCTTGTTCTTCTTTCTATGCGTGCTGCATCATGCACGGATCCTCTCGCGGTGGGTTCGCGGATCCAAGGGAAAAAAAAATTAAATTGTTGGGAGATAAAGATTAAGCTTAAGTGTTTTGTTCTTGAGTGGCTCTAAAAAGAGCCGTTGTGTTCACTGAGAGTTTTTGGTACTTATAAGTAAGTACCTATACAGAGTCTAAAGTTGTTGAGGAAGACTCTGTTTCCTTCATCAGCAAAGTGTAATCCATCTCTCCTATACATCTCTTGCATATGAAAGCGCAGATTGTTATTGTAAATGGACCCCATTCTGTAGTCTCGGAGAAAAGCAGAAACAGATTCATTCACATGTTTCCTAGCTTTCTCAATCTGTGGACAAAAATGATCGGACCAGTTCCATTTCTGCCTTTGGCATATTTTAGAGTACACAAAGGCAGTTTTAGGAAAAAGTGAAATCAGTTCTGCAAAGGTGTCCTTCATGAGCATTTCCAGACCTACCCCAGTCAAAGTGCATAGGTCATTGCCACCACAGTGCACTATTATGAGGTCAGGGTGTTGGATTTGCATGAAGGATTTCACCAATGGCATCAATTGGTGCCACTTTAACCCTCTCTGTCCAATCCATTTAATGTCTACATTTGGCAAACCTAGGTCTTTGTGAATGCCTTTGTTTTCTGCATACCTTTGGCTCCAGAAAATGTAGCTGTGTCCCACAATCCACACTGTAAGCATCTTGTAAGGAGGTCCGGATGCACTCAGATGGTCTCTGTAAATGAAATGGCAGTTTGGAAAGTAAGATGTTTCTAAAATGGTGGCTAAGATGCAATTTTGAAAAAAGACAAGAAATCATTGGTTGTTTAACAACCTTCTACACTGAAAGGTAGGGTGCATGTTTCTGTTTTTTAAACGCATGATTCTTATTGGTTAACAAAAACTGTGTGAAAGGAACATTATATATGATAAGCTGATATGTTGAGAAGTCAAGCAAACTTGCTGTTTTGATTAGCAACATTGTGTGTGCTGAACTTGTGACCTGTGTGCTCAGGACAGTGTTCCATGACCTGTTTCTATGGTAACAGGCAGAAGGCAGATTGGGGGAAGGGTTGAAGTTTATGTCATTTGGAAAGGGTTGAAATGTTTAACCAATAGAAATGTGTGTTTGCTTTTGAATTTATGTGGGAAGGAATGTGATTTGATGTTTACATGTATATGTGTGGAAAGTGAGAGGGAAACTTTGCCATTCTTTGGTTCTGCTGACAGGTGCACAGTGCAGAGATTCTGGTGTGTGACTGATATCTGGTGTGTGACTGGTATACTTCTTAATCTACAAAACATCTTGAAAGGTGAGTTATTTAATTGTGAGGGGATGTATGTAGACTATTTTTACTTTAATCAGACTAATGTATTTCTTCTGCTAAAGTGTAGGGAGTACTTTTTTTTCTCTACAATCTTATTGACTGTGTGTGTGTATGTAGAAACAATTTTGTGATAAGGATTTGTTTTTTTTAAGTGTTTGTAGACAGATAACTATGCAGTTTTTATATTTTGGTAGAATTAGAAACCAGTCATTGTTTATGAATGTGTGAAATGAGTTATGTTTCTGCAGTAAAATGTAGTACTCCTTGTATAGATGAAGAAATGTGTTTTGGTATAGTGCAAGGGATAGTGTTGTTTGTCTAGAATCACACAGAGAGCCTGTGTGCATTTGGAAACCACTGTTAGAGAAGCATTTAGTAATATCTTGTTTTTGCTGACTGATAACTCTTTTAAAACCTGTCATGTTGTCAAGTTTTAGTAGCATTAGAAGCCAGTGTTTGCTTATGCGTTGATTAAATGAGTCAGGCAATGATACAAAAGTGCACTTTTGAAATATGCACATTGTGTGCAGTTCTCTTACCACTTCCATAGTAGTAAATAAGGTTTGGTAAACTCGTAGGGATAATGGTTGTTGTCTAGAATCACACTGTGAGTCTGTGTGCATTTGGGAACCAATGTGAGAGAAGCATATGGTAACATTGTTTATTTGCTGACAGATTACTATTTTAAATCCTGTCACGTTGTCAAGTTTTAGTAGCATTAGAAGCCAGTCATTGCTTATGCGTTGATTAAAAGAGTCAGGCATTGACACTAAAGTGCAGTCATGAAATATTTACATTGTGTGCAGTTCCCTTACCTCTTCCACTGTAGTGAATGAGTTTTGGTAAACTCCTAGGGATAGTGGTGCTTGTCTAGAATCACACTGTGAGTCTGTGTACATTTGGGAACCACTGTGAGAGAAGCGTTTGGTAACATCGTATATTTGCTGACAGATAACTGTTTTAAAACATGTCATGTTGTGAAGTTTTAGTAGCATTAGAAGACAGTTATGGCTTATGCTTTCATTAAATGAGTTAGGTATTGACAGTAAAGTGTAGTCGTGAAATATGTAGATTGTGTGCAGTTCCCTTACCACTTCCAGTGTAGTGAATGAGTTTTGGTAAACTCCTAGGGATAGTGGTGATTGTCTAGAATCACACTGTGAGTCTGTGTGCATTTGGGAACCACTGTGAGAGAAGCGTTCGGTAACATTGTGTATTTGCTGACAGATAACTGTTTTAAAACTTGTCATGTTGTCAAGTTTTAGTAGCATTAGAAGACAGTTATGGCTTATGCTTTCATTAAATGAGTCAGGTATTGACAGTAAAGTGTAGTCGTGAAATATGTAGATTGTGTGCAGTTCCCTTACCACTTCCAGTGTAGTGAATGAGTTTTGGTAAATTCCTAGGGATAGTGGTGCTTGTCTAGAATCACACTGTGAGTCTGTGTGCATTTGGGAACCACTGTGAGAGAAGCGTTTGGTAACATCGTGTATTTGCTGACAGATAACTGTTATAAAACCTGTCATGTTGTCAAGTTTTAGTAGCATTAGAAGCCAGTGTTTGCTTATGCATTGTTAAAATGAGTCATGCTTTGACACTAAAGTGCAGTACCATGTAGTATTGTCTTCAGTGCACCAGAACTGAAAATTTAAAATTTTTACCCAGGCACTGTCCTAGAAGTACTCTGATGATTTAGTCAGTTTCTAAGTACTTATGTTGTGAACCATTCATTACCAAATAGACTGCTTCAAATGTCTATGCAGTATCCACTTCGGACCCTCGCCAAGCATGGTGACGGTGCAGTGGGTGAAATATCGGGATCGGGGAGGGTAGGTCCAGCCGACTGGATGTGGGGGGGAGGTTCTGTGTGGTGTGGGGGCGGATGGGAGCTACTACCATTACCATTGCATCATCCTTTGGACCTAACTTAGACGAGCCTGCACACTTCATCTCCCTGTGGGAGGTCATACTAGACATAGGATCCACACATGTGATCTGGGGGGGGATTTTAATGCCACTTTGAATCCTGCATTGGACCGGTCTAATGCAGGCACCACACACCGCATACACACTCAGACGTACCTGTCTGATCTAATGACTCAACACGCGCTGCTCGACGCCTGGTGCCATGTTCACCCGGGTGTGAAAGATGGCACACACTGGTCGGCGCCGCGCTCTACTTGAGCTAGATTAGATTATATCTTGATATCCAGAAGTTTGGGGTCCTCTTTGCTGTGTGCCCGGCACCTGTCCCGAACTCATTCGGATCATGCTCCCGTTTTGATCACTCTGGCTAGGACTGGACTGGTCGGGGCCCCGCTCCCCTGGCGCATGCAGACTAATATTCTTTTAGATGAGCTTTTCAAGGCTGAGATGTCTGATGAGATCACAGAATTTCTGGATCGGAATAGGGGATCGGTGGATTGCGTGGCGACGGTATGGGAGGCCTTTAAGGTCACTATGCGAGGAGTATGCATTTCCAAAGGCTCGGGGTCCTGCGCTCGCTCCGCATCACACCGGGCTCCCTGGAACGTGAGCTACATGTATTAGAGACTGCCCCATATTTTCTGAATGACCCCAAGGCACAATTAGACTACAGCACAAAACTCAGAGTATAGGGCTACTGAAGACAGGGAGGTCCACTTTCGCGGTAAGTACTTTACTGCACGAGGGTATGGGGAGGGTGAGAGACCCGGAATATTTTTGGCGGGAGTGGTTCGTCCCCCGCGCTGCGCTAACCACATACTGGGGGTTAAAGCTCCAGATGGCACGCTGCTTCGTGACACATACTCCATACTTTCTACCTTCATATCTCATTATTCCACCCTATATACGTCTAGGCGAGAGTCGCCGTTAGAGATGTCTGAATACCTGTCGGACCTCACGCTGGGATGGCTTTCTGACGCCCAGCGAGAATTCCTCGCGGCTCCCATCGGACTAGCCGAAATCAAGGACGCCATAATGCAAACGGCGTCGGGCAAGGCGCCGGGCTTGGATGGTTTTCCTGTTGAGTACTTTTAAAACTTTCATAGATCCAGTAGCGGCGGTTCTAAAAGAGGTATTCGATGAGGCGAATGAGACGGGTTTCTTGCCACCCAGTATGTCGGACGCTTTTCTTGATCCTACAGAACGCCGATCCCTCCCTTGCCCTGGTGGCGGTGTTCCTGGATGCCACTAAGGCATTTGACTCGGTAGAGTGGGATTACCTCCACTTGATTCTGAAGAACATGGGTATGCCGTTGGCATTCTCCAGATGGATCCACATTCTGTATCATCGCCCACTGGCGAGAGTTCTCATTAACGGTCGGGTGTCTGATCCTTTTCTAGTCACCAGGGGCACCAGACAGGGGTGCCCACTGTCGCCACTCCTCTTCGCCTTGGTGATAGAACCGTTGGCGTCCCGTCTCCGGCAGAATTATTTGGTAGCGTCCTTGAGGTATCAGCGACGGCAAGTCTTGCTGTCACTGTACGCGGATGATCTCACGTTATATACATCAAACATCCCCGGGACAATTTAAACCCCATACTTAGGGAATTCATGAGGTTTGCACTGTACTCCGGAATACACATAAATTGGGGTAAGTCCGCTGTCTTCCCTCTGACGGATGGTATTGACAGAGTCTCTCTTGACTTTCCGCTGGAGTGGCGTGAGACTGACGTGAAGTACTTGGGAGTGTGGGTGTCCAGAGATCGACAGGAGGTGATGCGTATGAATTATGGCAGGGCCCTCGAAACTATACGGTCGAATGTGACCAGGTGGTTGACCCTGCTGTTGACCATGGCAGGCCGGACTTCACTTATAAAGATGACTATACTTCCCAAACTGCTCTACTTCTTCCTAAATATCCCATTTCATCCGGGTGGCTATTTTTTTCGGACATTACGGTCCGAACTTATCCGTTTGGTGTGGGGGGGGGTAAAGGCCACAGCTAAAATGGAGTGCGCTCACGCGCCCGTACATACAAGGTGGATTTGATATTCCTGACTTCGAACTCTACTACAACTGCGCACAGTCACATTTTGCGTATTATTGGTATAGAGCTTCCCCTTTCATGCCACAGACTGCGGTTGAACACTGGCTGGCAGACCCGATCCCGCTGGAGGGGGTGGTCCTGGCTGGGGTGCCCTCGTCCCACGCGGAACACAACCCTGTCCATACTACAACACAGGCCTGGAATTACATTGCTGATCACATGGGTATAAAGCTACTTTACTCCCCACTGATGCCTCTGGTGCATCATCCGATTCTCCCACTCTTAGGAGAGAGGATGTTTCAGAAACTAAAACTAAAAATGGGAATTACTAGCTGGTGCGATCTATTTCATGAGGGCAGATTCCGCGACCTACCGCTCCTCTACGGAGACAATGTCCCCACCCCCCTGGAGGTCTTCGCGTTTGTACGGCTCCGTTGTGGGCTACAAAAAATACTGCCGGCATATCTGCATGAACCTACTGTTCTGGACCCTTTCCACTACATGCTTGGCTCCCCCTCCCCATCGCACATTGTTTCCTCTCTTTATCGGCGACTATACAATCATATTGAGAGGGGGGTGGTGGGGTTGCTGGGAGGCTGAGATGGGTACTGCCCTCACAGACGACCAATGGGAATATTGTTGTTTACAAACTGAAATGATTTCCTCTAGCAGTAGGTTCCGAGTCATCCATTATAAGTTTCTGCATCGCTTATACTGTACCCCGGTAGGGATGCATAGATTTAATCTCCGTGATGATGATCGCTGTGACAGGTGCTGCTCCCCCCGGTCGAACTTCCTACATCTGGCCTGGACGTGCCAGAGTGTGGACGAGTACTGGAGCCAGGTCTAAACGGCCCTGGGGGAAATGCTGGGTTCCCCAATACAACCCTCTCCTTTGCAGGCACTATTGGGCTACACTCGCGACATACCTAGGCCTGATCGCCACTTTGTCACTAGCGCTCTGCTGCTTGCCAAGCATCGTATAGCGTGTAGGTGGGGAAGGGGGAGAAGTCCCAAATTTAAGGAGTGGCTGCGAGATATGCTCACTTGTCAGGAAAATGTTCTTCTATACTCGGAGCTGCTCCCATCCGCCTCTCGACCCTCTGACATATGGGGACCCCTAACGCGGTACCTCGCTGCACACGGCGATCAGATATCCCCCCCTGCTGTCACTGAGGGATAGCTCCCCACTGGCCGGTTCCACTGGGGGAGAGTGTCCCACGGGCACCCTTCATGGATAGTTGACGTACTGGCTGCTCGCCCTTGGATCCTGTCAATTGCGGGTCCCCTGCCACGGCCTGCGATGTCCCCCTTTCTGCCCCGTTTCCCCTGTACGAACATAACACTGCAGCTCTGTCACTGTTGGGGAGGGTTGGATTACGATCTCCCTTGAGGGGATGGTGCTGGGGGGGGCGGGGAGTGGGGATGGATTTGATCAACCATGGACTTTGGAGAACTGCGCTACTGGGTGCGGCGGGGGACCCTTCGCCTCCTGATTGGGACACCGCGGGGGATTGATTGATCCGATGGCACCCTCGTGTAGCTGGACTGCCGCCCTGGGGCCTAGCGCAGGGATGGGCTAATATGAGTGTGTGGTACTACCCGATGTAAAATGTCGAAGATAATGGTGATATTGAGTCTAATTTGCATATGACCAAGTGTGTGATTGCAATGCTTTTTGTTGAATACTGAATAAATAAAGAGTTATACAAAAAAAATGTCTATGCAGTATGCATGTAGTTCTCTAACCACTTACACAGTTGTTTTCACACCTTCAATTCCCTAGTCATTATCCATACACTTCTAGGAAACACCCTGTCAGTCCCTTTGCAGTATTCTAGTGACCCATTCAGCACCATGTAGTAATCCATTCACTGTGCCAAAACCCAAACACTTATAAATTCACTAAGACACTCTCTTTACAGTACTCTAATGATTCAGTCACTGTCTAAGTATTCATGCACTGAGCCAGGCGTTAGCACATGGACTGCTTCAAACCCCTATGCTCTATGCATGCAGTCTTCTAACCACCTACAGACTTGTCTTTTACACTTTCAATTCCCTAGTCAGTATCCATATAGTCCAGCAAACATCCTGTCACTCCCTTTGCACTCTTCTAGTGACCCATTTAGTACCAAGTACTAATCCATTCCCTGTGCGAAAAGCCTACCACTTATAAATTCATCCAGGCAGTCTCCTTGCTGTAGTCTAATCATTCAGTCAGTACCCAAGTACTCATGCAGTGAGCCGGGCCTTAGCACATGGACTGCTTTAAATGCCTATCCAGTATGCATTCAGTTCTCTAATCAGCTGCACAGTTGTCTTTCGCACCTTCAATTCCCCAGTTAGTATTCATATACTTCTAGCAAACATCCTGTTACTCACCCAGTGTGTCTCCTTTTAGTACTATAATCATTCAGTCACTTAGCATGTAGTCTTTTAGTGAGGTAGGCTTTAGGGCATGAACTGCTTCAAAGTAGTATTTACTATGTATGTAGTGTTTTAATCATCGACACACTTGTGGTTCAGGGCTATAGTTTCTTAGTCTGTTTTTAAATAAAATGTGTTTGTACAGTAATGGAATACTGTAAATTTGAAAGTTATTAATATACATTTATTTGTGATTCTTTTTTGCAGATACTGTTTTTCAACGTTAAAATCGAGAAATTATGCCAGAAAAAAAAAGAACAGAGACAGGAGGATTATTTGAAGAAACATCAACAACAAGTATTGAATGAACAAGATAATGTGGCTAAAAGGAAAAAAAATTCTGGTAAGATCACGAAGCAATTTATTAAAAATGTTTGTAGGAGCAAACGGAATGTAGAGACTGCTGCAACTTCAGAAAAATTTTAAGTAAGAAAAAAAATTAAAATAAGAGGAAAAGTAAAAAAGCAAATGTTCAGTCAAAGGAGATAAAGTATGGTAAAAGAAGACAAAATCAGTATAAGGAATTATGCAAAAAAATATTTTACAAGAGAGCAGTGCATATTTTGCTGAAAGATGTGAAGAAATATAAAAAGAGAGCTTTAGTTTATAAAAAGAAGAAGCATATTGAAAGCATTGTGGAAAAGGCTTTTGAAGTAAAAAGGAAACTGTTTATTTTACTGTTAAACAGAATTCGATCACTAGATAAACCAATATATGTAATGAAGGCCAAAAGTAGGAGGAAAAGAGTTATTAATAAAAAAAAAATGTTGTGATTTTTTTGGGGGAGAATGGAAACACAGTTCTAGTTCAGAGCCTTTTTTTAATGAAGCGAGTTATTCACTAAGTAATAAATTATTGTATGCAGTTGACACCAGTGGTAGAGGTTATGAGGTTTGTGATGGTTGTCCAATGGAGAAAGAGAAAATGGTTGAAAGAAATGCAGAAGAAGTGATAGCTGATGAAGTTTTAGGGAGACGTGCTAAAAACCCTGTATACAATTGGGATTGCAGTAGTGTTTGTAGTGTACGACAGGAATCTATTGAAAAATTATGTAGTTTTTTACGAGTCTCTACTAAAAAAAGTGTAAAACAAAAGATTAAGCTGTTGCAAGGACTAGACCCTTGCAGAGTGAGAAAACATACTGGTTTGCAAGGTCATTCTCTGGCTTGTCTTTCTAGGAAAGTTTGTGAAAGTGTTTTTCACCATTTCAGAATGCTGGCAGTACATCATACTCAATTGCGGAAGTTAGTGACAAGGTTGTATTATGCAAAAAGTCCAGCACTAAAGTTAAGTGAGTTGAATAGTGCTCTTTTATGTGGGTCAGTTTCAGATGTGAAGCAGGTCTGTGAGGATATTGAGTTTTGTTACTTTGGGCCTCAGCAAGAGAGTGAAGAAACTGACACATTAGTAGAACAAAATGTTGAAGACAATGTAGAACCTGTAATTACAGAAAAATTTGAGGATGAAATCACAAAGTTTAAGGTAATTTCAGGTGAAAGACCAAATGTTTCTTGTATTTGTTGTCGGCGAAGTCACTATAAAAATCAGACTAGGGGTGTCAATCTGTATTTAAAAAGTGAAATAGAAGATAATGATAAGTGGATGGAATTTGCAACTTATTTGTTGGTAGAGGATTGTTTTGATTTGGGATGTGAGCAGTGTATTTGCAAATATTGTTATAATAAATTAGATGAGAATAAAATGCCTGCTAGAGCTGTTCATAATAATCTAGAGTTGGTTGCTATTCCTCCAGAGCTGATAGATTTAAAGACGTATGAGTCTATTCTGATACAATGTGTTCACCCGTTTCAGGCTATTGTTCGTATGGAGCCCAAAACAAGTAAATTACCTCCATCAGAGTTGCAAAGAGGATTGAAAGGAAGAGTTATGTATTTACCATTAGATTTAAGAATTTTTTTGGAAACTATTGGTGTAGATCATGCAGAAAATGAGCCACTAGTCATTCTAGTTAATGGTGTTCCTACTAAGAATAAGAAAATCTAGCAAGAGTTAGTGGATGTTAGAAAAGTGCAAAATACATCATTGTATCTGTTAAAAAATAATGAGTACTATAGAAATGTGTTTGTTGGAGAAGAAGAAATAGATTTAGCAGAAGATAGTGAAACATTAAGTGGACAAATTGAAAAAGTGGACATGTCCAGATGTGAAGAGATCTATGAACATTACAGTGTACATCCACTTCATTCCAAAGAGGTGATGGGGAATATAATTGAGTTGTTTCAAATGAAAAAAGCAACAGGAAGTCCCATGAGTGTATGGGAAGAGAGCTTGGAAGCTCGTTATTTCCCGCAGTTGTTTCCAACAGGAAAAGGTGGACGATATGAGGAACGTCCTGTGCAGATTCCTGCATCTGAATATCGGACAACAAGATTATATGCAGAAGATCCAAGATTTCGACAATGTATCCCTTATATGTTTCATCTTCTGTTTGAAAGTGACTTGTCTGGACTTTCATGTGCTGTAAATCACATTTTAAAAACTGGAATGCATCTTCAAAATGTAACTGCAAAGGATTTTATGGATAAAGTGCATCAGAGAGATGATCATTTAGAATCTCAGTTGATTAATCTGATGGCATGTCAGCGTGGGACTAATGAATATTGGTACCGTCGACATGGAGAACTGAAATGCATGCTACGGAACTTGGGAAATCCTACATGGTTTGTTACACTAAGCTGTGCTGAGTATGCTTGGGATGATTTACTTGAATTTCTTCGAGAGGCAAATTCCAATATAAAAAATATTGAATACAAGACACCTGGAGAATTGTGCTCTTTGGATCCTGTCAATGTATGCAGATATTTCAATCATAGATTTGAAGCTATGATGTCTTTCATCTGCAATAAAAAGAATCCTCCTCTTGGAGAAGTTGTGGATTTCTTTTGGAGAAAGGAGCATCAAGCAAGAGGTGCGCCTCACATACTTATGTTGTTATGGGTCAAGGACGCCCCCAAATTTGAAACAGATTCAGATGAAACTGTTTTGTCTTTCATTGAAGATTATGCTACATGTGCTCTTCCAAATAGCAGAGAAGAGAAAAACTTAAAACAACAAGTCTTACGATTTCAAAGCCATAGGTGTGGAAAATACTGTCGACGAAAGTACAAGTCAAAGGATAAGTTCTATACCAAATGTCGTTTTGGATTTCCACGTCCTGTATTAGCCAAAGGAAGAGTGAACAGTTTTATGTCAGCTGTACGACATACCATCACAAGAAAGTCTCCGAAAAACACCTACAACTTAAGAAGAAGCGAAGAGTCAAAATACATAAATGACTGCAATTCAGTTATTTTATCCATGTGGAACGCTAACATGGATATTCAGTATGTTGCGGACAATTCCATTGCTGTTGCTCGATATGTAACGTCTTACATTACTAAATCAGAAAAGACTGAATTGAAAGAAATGTGGGAAGAGATTTCTCACGAGAAGACTCTAAGTAAGAAATTATACAGTTTCAGTTTGAAGATGTTATCGCATCGTGAAATTGGAGCATATGAATGTTCAGATCGGTTATCATCTGCAAGTCTATATTCCAAAAGTAGAAGAATCATTTGGGTGAGTCTAGGTCTTGCAGGAATGCGAAATTGGGTACTGAAATCTGTTAAAAAAATTGAATATTTAGCAGAAAATGACCCTGAAAGTACAGATATTTTGAAAACCAATATGTTGGACACATACTTTCCAAAGATAAGTCATCATCTTGAGAACATGTGTCTCTATGAAGTGCTGCAAAACTACACTTTCAAACGGAATATTACAGAGAACATCAACAATGGAAAATATGGAGTGATTGGTTCTGAAGGATGTCTGGTGAAACAAAGGAAAGGAAATTTAATTAATCACAGAAAACTGAGTTGCGACACTGCTGACAAAAGGGAATTTTACTATTTAGCCCTTTTGCAAATGTTCAAACCATGGCGTTCTGAACTGGAATTACATGGAGATTTTCCCAGCTATGAAGATTCATTTAATGCTTGTAAAGATAGCATACAATGCAGTGCTTTCGCAAATTATGTGAAAATGTTGAATGATGAAATTGATCAAGAAGCTACAATTGCAGCTGAGATTGCTAGAGACAGTTCTCAAGACAGTCAAAGTTCTGCTGCACTGAGTCAAGATCCACTAGGATAACCAATTGTTCAAAATGAAGCAGCGATTGCAATGAATGAGGTGGAAACAGCAATGTATCAAGCACAAGAAGATGCAATACAGTTAGGAAACGTGGAAGAACAACTAAGGGGCCGATTCCGATCCTGGAAAAACCGGGAACGAACCGTCAGTCGGAGCGTTTTCTCCGTCCGACTCGTACCCGGTAAAAACACCATAAAAACTTGCAAGTACGATTCGTACGTCAACATCATTTCCGTACGGGACGGAAAAAACACCGACCTAGAGCAAAATACATACGAATGTGATCCGGGACACCGCGGACGTGACGTCCGGACGGAGTTAGGCATGTTTTTACGTCCCAGCAAGTACGATTCGTACCGACAGCAGTCCGGACAGAAATATTTTTACGGCACCCAAAAAGTGCCGGAAAAGCGAAGTAAGCCGCGATGCGAGCGGCATAGGGGTCCGGTACGCGCCGTCCCCCCCTCAGCCCCCTGTATGTACGCGCCGTCCCCCCCAGCCCCGCGGATGTACGTGCCGTCCCCCCCCAGCCCCGCGGATTTACGCGCCGTACCCCCAGCCCCCCCGTGGATGGACGCGCCGTACCCCCACCCCAGTGTGTACGGTGCGGACCCCCACCCGTGTATGTACGGCGTGGACCCCCACCACGTAGGTACGGCGCGGACCCCCACCCATGTATGTACAGCACGGACCCCCACCCCCGTGTGAACGGTGCGGACCCCCACCCGTGTATGTACGGCGCGGACCCCCACCCGTGTATGTACGGCATGGACCCCCACCCGTGTATGTACGGTGCGTACCCCCACCCGTGTATGTACGGCGCGGACCCCCACCCGTGTATGTATGGTGCGGACCCCCACCCATGTATGTACGGCGCGGACCCCCACCCGTGTATGTACGGCGTGGACCCCCACCCGTGTATGTATGGTGCGGACCCCCACCCGTGTATGTACGGGGTGAACCCCCACCTGTGTATGTACGCCGCGTACCCCCACCCGTGTATGTATGGTGCGGACCCCCACCCATGTATGTACGGCACGGACCCCCACCCGTGTATGTACGGCACGGACCCCCACCCGTGTATGTACGGCGCATACCCCCTCCCCCGTAGGTACGGTGCGGACCCCCACCCGTGTATGTGCGGCGCGTACCCCCACCCGTGTATGTACGGCGTGGACCCCCACCCGTGTATGTACGGTGCGGACCCCCACCCGTGTATGTACGGCGCGGACCCCCACCCGTGTATGTACGGCGCGTACCCCCACCCGTGTATGTACGGTGTGGACCCCCACCCATGTATGTACGGTGCGGACCCCCACCCGTGTATGTATGGCGCGGACCCCCACCCGTGTATGTACGGGGCGGACCCCCACCCGTGTATGTACAGCGCATACCCCCACCCCGTAGGTACTGTACGGACCCCCAGCGCTATGCGCTGGGGGTCCGCACCGTACCTACGGGGGTGGGGATACGCGCCGTACATACACGGGTGGGGGTCCGCGCCATACACACCGAGGTGGGGGTACGGCGTGTCCATCCGCGGGGGGGCTGGGGGTACGGCGCGTACATCTGTAGGGGGGCTGAGGGTACGGTGCGTACATCCGCGGGGCTGGGGTGGGTGTTCGGCACGTACCGGGCACCTGTTTGGACGTCGCCATGGTTGCTATAGGAGTTTGCTCCGGACGGTCTTTTTACCATACGGTTGTACAATCGGACGGACGGTACGAATCGTACTTGCGCGCTCGGACTTCAGTTTTCAGATTCGTACGTAAAACTGTCCGGGGACGTGTCGGACACCTTTTCCGACCTGAGGACGCGTCGGGGAATTTACCCAATGCGATTCGTATGGACTTTTTCACATACGAATCGTACTTGCCAGTTTGTACGGGACTTGTACGATTCGTACGGTAAAAAATCCAGATACGATTCGTACGGGGAATATTTTTCCAGGATCGGAATCGGCCCCTATATGTTGAACAGAAACAAGTATATCAGCAAGTGAAAGAGCAGATTGACCATGGATTACTTCATGAAAAGAGAGTGTGCTCATGTACATCATTTCAACCTATCCGAATGTATGTGAGTGGTCAAGCTGGAACAGGAAAGAGTTTCTTAATTAAAGTAATTACAAGTTATCTGCAAAAAACAACTGAGTCGCATTTGTCTTGTGTTGTCACTGCTCCAACTGGGTTGGCAGCACATAACATTAAAGGAATTACTTTACATCATTTACTAATGCTGCCAGTAGAGCATGAGAACAAATTGGAATACCACAAGCTATCTGGAGAAGCTTGTTGTGAAGTTTCAAGAGTGCTGAAGAAAATGAAACTTCTCATTATTGATGAGGTGAGCATGGTTTCAAACTTGATGCTTGCCTTTGTGCATTTAAGAATGCAGCAAATTCTTAAAACAGAGTATGACATGTTGTTTGGAGGAAAACACGTCATAGTTTTGGGAGCTCTACTGCAACTGACACCGGTAAAAGGACAACCGGTATTTAAAACACTTGCCCATGAAGATACCAGAAAGTCTCTTGGCAGTGTTGGTAATGTGAACATTTGGAGTAATTTTGAATACAAAGAACTGACAACAAATATGCGACAGGCAAATGATGTTGAATATGGAAGTATTCTTCAAGATATAAGAATTGGAATTCTTTCAAAAAAAGGAAAAGAAGCTTTGGAGAGTCGATTACTTTGCAATGTCTTTCCAAATGAAAATGCAGTTGCTGCAAAAGTGTAAGTGGAAATTGCTGAAAATAAGTCAGTGATTTGCTTAATGCCGACAATGCGTGAGTGTTCAATATTCAACGAAGAATTATTAAAATTGGAAAATGAAGAAATTGTTAAAATGGAAGCCATCGATAAAATACTACATGAAGGAATCACTATTATTTTGACGGGTAAGTTGAGATCAAAACTACATTGTTTAGAATAAAAAATATCTAAAACTGCTGGTTTGGAAAAGACACTGAATGTGTGTGTAAACTGTCGGGTAATTTTAAGGCGTAATTTGGATGTAGAGAAAGGTTTAGTTAATGGTGCAATGGGTAAAGTGGTGGATTTTTTGAATTATCAGAAAAAAGAAGAAATTGAATTTTTAAAAATTAAATTTGATCAGATTGAGGAAGTTAAAGAAATTGGTCGTTGTTCAGTTCGTTTTTTGCTTGTTAAAGATTTATATGTCCATAGGAAACAATTTCCATTTTCTCTGGCATATGTAGTGACTATTCATAAATCTCAAGGATTAAGTGTAGACAGTGCATTGGTGAACATTGGATCTACTGTATTTAAAGAGTGTATGGCATATGTTGCCTTGTCGCGAGTCAGAACATTATCTGGTTTGTTTTTGATTGATTTTGATGAGACAAAGATTACTGCAGATGCAAACTGTGTAAAAGAGTATAATATGTTAAGAAGGGTGTATGCTCCAAATTTAGGTCAATATCCTGTATTTGAAAAGCGTGTGGTTGGTCGAAAAAGAAGGTTAGAGAATATCTGTACTGAAGATGTCAAGAAGGGAAAAGAACAAGATAATGTTGCGATTGCAGGTAAAAAGAAATTGGACACTGTTGAAGAGATTGTTGGTTATCAGTTTGAAAATAGTTCTGGTGTCAACTGCTATGCTAATGTAGTGGTCAATGTTGTTTTTTATCTGGAAGGTTTGCAATCACAAATTATGCAGAATCGGGAAAAAAGATTTTTTTCTCTGTTGCATTCTGTTTATGAAAAATTGACAACAGATAGAAGTAAAATACAATCTGTTTCAGATGTTCGTAATCTTTTGGATGTGTGTTCTGGTTCTACACAATTCACACAAAATATCCAACAAGATGCTCAGGAATTTTTAATGTATATGCTTACAATTTTTGAAAATGAAGGTGTAGAAATAGAAAATATTTTTGGCCTTTCTTACAAATGGGAACATTATTGTGAAAATTGCATGTATACATGTAGCACCAATGAAGTCACTGAGAGATTTCTGTATTTAACATTACCAGACTGTAAATCAGTGTCTTTCAATAAATTAGTGAAAGGTGCAATTCAAAACATGGAGTGTAGCCAATGTAAATCAGAAATGTTATCCACATTATTCTTAACAAAATATGGAAAATACATAATTTTAATGACGCAACGTTGTACAGCTGACGGAAGAAAATTGGATACTTTAATAAAACAATTTGTAGCAGCTCAACTATCAATATCAGGAAGGACTTTTTTAGCAATTGCAATAATTTTCCATGATGGTCCTTCCACCACATCTGGACATTACACTGCCTATCTAAAATGTGACAAAGGCTGGACACTTTGTAATGATGCCCAGTTGGTTGTCAAACAACGTTTGCCTAGGGAATTACAAAATTCCTACCTAATATTTTTAAAGCCAAAAAAGTTAGAGCTAAGTGTAAACTTAGTCCAAAAAATCTTCTTCTCTCCAAAGAGGTGGTTCTCCAAGAAGCTCAAAGAAGAATGATTGAAATGGGTGGGGTCTTTCAGTAGTTAGAACAGGAAGTGTAATGAACCAATCAAATCTCTTTTTTTGCAGGTCACATGGGATCCTCGCACCCTGCGCGTACGCAGCACGCACCCAGCGCGCATCCGCGAAATTGAATTAAAAAGAAATATAGGATTAGATGTCAAAATATATTACTTTTAAGACTAGTTTAGAGTTTGTCTTCAATTAATATTCACATGAAATACATAAATATGTTTTTTTAAATGTTAAATACTTCGCGAGATCCGCGCACCCACCGCGTCATAGACGCAGATGACGCATCGCGGAAGCGCGTAAACGTCACATTACGTACATCGAACGTGTCGCGTATAGGCTGGGAGTCGCGTACCGGTCGCATTGGAATCGTGCACTAACCACGTACCCGACGCATACTATGTGCGGATGCTATAGCATTGGGATCGAGAACGGTGCGCTTAGGGTGCACGGATCCAAAAACATGGAAAAAATATATATAAAATAAAGTTTTGCACATATAGTTAAAAAAATATTTTGAAAAATATAAAAAAATATGTTTGAAAAACCCATTAAGTTCAAATAATATTTTTTAATTTTTAAAAGAATAAATTGAAAAAATACATTTAAAAATGGTGATAAAAAAGTATTTAAAAAAAATGTAATTAATGAAATGACACACTGAATTTTAAAAATATAGAAGTCCAATCAAAATCATTAAACATGATATCTTCAGAGATAAGTTATAGATAGGAATTAGCATTTAAAAAACCTTTGAAATTCACTGAAAAACCATAGGTTTCATGCACGTTATAGTTAGGAATTGGCATTTAAAAAACCTTTGAAATTCACTGAAAAAACCATAGGTTTCAGGCACGTTATAGTTAGGAATTGGCATTTAAAAAACCTTAGAAATTCACTGAAAAAACCATAGGTTTCAGGGGCATTATTGTTAGCTGGACATTTCCCTCGTACAAAACCCTAGAAATTCCCCTGTTATAGTTAGTTCAGCTAACTATAACTCGCGCCCCCGCAATGCACTGCTGATGACGTCACATATTACATCACTCATGACATGGTCAGTGACATCACTCATGACATCACTGATGACATCTCAAATGACATCACTGATGACATCACTGATGACGTCATCCATGTGATAAATTAGTGCATCTTCTCACACCCTAATATAACCTTTGATACACCGACTCAAAATTTCAGACGGCCATTTTGACAACCATAGATACTCCAATACCAATAACTACTCACCCACTCATTGACTTTTAGGTCTACATACATGTCCACTCACTCACCTCTACAGTCACTCATACTTACAGTCACTCTGTGCATTTATACACCTATATAGACACTCACACACCGCCAATCATCCATCTAGTCAGTCATGCAAATAATTAATCACAGTCCAATTTACTCACCTATACAGTTAAACACACTCAAGTTCACTTACTCATAAAAATACTAACAAATTCTGTGTCTTCCTGCAGAAAAAACAAACAGCACATGACACAGATATCCTTGCACTATGGCGCATACAGCCACTCCCAAAATCACACACTCTCACATATAGATAGTTATATACTCTTACACATATATACACTGCGTTTCACATATGTAGTTAGTGACACATGTATAACTGAGATATACATTCAATCACTAACACACCCATACATACACTCACCCAACCATACAGTCCATCACAGATGCACTTTTAAAACCATGCACCCAGTGAATCACCCACTCACACATCTAGTCACAGAGTCACACACACCCTACCCACACAAACACTCAGGCACCCATACAGATACTCAGACAACCAATCAATAACCCATATAGACACTCATATATCTATTCACAAAACCATGCAGCCACTTATACACCAACACACAGACACATACAGACATTCACACAGTTTAGTCACTAGTCTGCAGTAAGATACATTTAATGACTCACTTATAGAGTCAGTTACGCACCGTGATGTACATGGCAATATCTTATCGTTGAAGACTCCTTTAAAGTTTATGTCTGCTAATTTAGACAGTGATAGTGCTTTAGACGACAACACTTTCTAAACTTAGATTAGCACTGAGGAAACAGATAAGGTCCTGCTGATAAAGTTCCCAGGAATAATAAAGCCTGGAATAAGTCCTCTGTTTTTCTGGAGTAATAAGATATATATGTAATTCATATTACAGGTGTCATCCTGGAGCGTAGGTTTACTGACAAAGAAAGAATGTAAGCAGATGGCCTTATCTATAGAGCTGTACGTACCTGTGAAGGTTTTCATTTGGAATGAAAAGAAACCAAAAACAAGTAAAGGCCTTTTTGAGAAATCCGGGACATGTTAAAAGATTGGAAGGATGTAGTTTCCAACTTTTTGATATGTTGATGTAAAGGTGCTGTTTGCCTAGCTATGAACCATGATGGTCTACATTGACAGTGTAGTCTGTATATTAAAGTTGATCAAATTTGTTTTCACTGCTTGTTTGTGCCAATGTAGTTTTTGTGCCATTAGGTATTAGAACTGTGCCTGCCTGTTCAAGCTTTGATATTGGTTAACGCATTTCTTTGAGCCAACATCATATAATTATATAGTAGTAAAATAAAACTAACCCGATAATGGTGTCAAGTACTATGATAGATTAGAGGAGACCAATAAAAGCTGCGACAAAATCACACCTCAACATTCTCAACGACCAGACAAAACTGCGATAAAAACACAAAACATGCGATAAGGAGTGTTGGCACCAGGAAATCTACACCTGCTCTGACCTGGTGTAAAGTCGGACGGCAGCCTGCACAACAAAAGGGAGCACAACCCAGGGCCACATCGAAAGGGCAACAGATGCCGTGGAGCTACCCATCATGCGGCCCGGACACCCAAGAGGGCCACAACACCCACCAACACCACCCCCAGGACCACGCCTCCCTGGCACCCCCTGACCAAAGACATGCCACATCAGCTACACCTAAACATGCACAAAATATTCCGCCTGACGTCGCACAATCACAACTGGTGACATGCATGTGTCGACACAGAAATGGGCAGCACACATTCACTTTCGAAGCAACAAATGAAACTTATTAAAATGAACACTGAAATGAAATGAAGACACATGGCCGCTCCCCTCGGGACAATCCGTAGATCCCAGCCTGCAAGACAAAAAACATGATGAGAAGGTGTGTTCTGCGCACTTCAAAGGACAGAGAGAGAGTGAAGGGGAGAGAGAGGAAGAGAGGGTGAGAGAGATAGAGAGAAGAAGAGAGGGCGAGAGAGAGAAGAAGAGAGGGGGAAAGAGAGAGAGAGAGAGAGAGAAGAAGAAGAGAGAGTGAGAGAGAGAAGAAGAGCGGGAGAGAGAGAGAAGAAGAGAGGGTGAGAGAGAGAGAGTGCCGCCCCTGCGCACCCAGGCCACACTGCTCACCTGCTGCCACCGGTGTGCCTCCAGCCTCGTGCCGGTATGTATCGCAGTTCACCAGGTCACACATCTGAGTCAGAGCCGTCAGCTGAAACAGAGTCCAGATACATGACTGGCACAGTACACACACCTGCACAAGACAAGATCACCTGCCCGCCCATGCACACCCAGGCCTCACTGCTCACCTTCCGTCACCAGCGCGTAGACAGGAGGTCCCACCATGTGCCGCTGCAAGCCACAAGCCTGGGGCCCGCAGACATGGCACCCTCCACACCATACAGCCACGCTCCGCAGGCCAACAGGTCTCACGTTTGGTGCTGGGTCTTGATTACTCCATGGCAGAGGACATACCATTGCACCCGGCACCATCGCAGGCTGCACACCCGCTCAGCCCAATGGGTCCCACTAACTCTGGGATCCCGGAAGCGATGCCACGTGGCGGTAGGCCCGCTGCCCACTGGCTCTGGCCTACACTGCGGTCCAGCAGGACACACTAAACCTGAGCTGTCCAGACCGCCGGGACGGGGCATCATCGCACGCCTCACACCCGCTCAGCAGCTTAAGGTGCCACTGACTAGGTGCGCCCAAAGTCACCGTCCTGTGGCAGGGCGCCTGTGCCGTCTGCAAGGCCTCGGAAGCCACTAACCCTGTGCAACTCTAGTCTGTGCCACGTGGTGGTAGGCCCATGCCATGCCGCAGGCCTCGGATGCCACTAACCCTGTGCAACCCCAGTCTGCTCCACGAGGCGGTAGGCCTGTACCATGCGCCAGGCCTCAGATGCCACCAACCCTGTGTGCAACAACTCATGGGCCCTTTATGAATGAGAAGCGTGGAGCGGCCGTCATCCAGCCACCACAGAAGAGGGGAATGTGACGTCGTCGGCCCCTTATGTTGGCGGAGTCACATGGCCAGTGATGCCTGTGCCGGATGGGTATGGTGTGTTTGCAAACCTGCCCTCAGGGAGTCGCTGTGACATGCTGACAACTAGACCAGTGACCTGCACACCACCAGCGAGTACACCTGTGACGGGTAGCAATGATAGACCCCCCTCGGTGCGTCATCAGAGTGGTCTGGCCTGCCATAGTCCGGACCAGCGCAGGGCTTGCCACAATGACTCGTGGGCTTGGACGTGGTCCAGTCCATGTCCAGACAAGGAAGTGACGGATGCATGTGTCCCTGTTGTAGTGTTCACAGGACCAGGTACACAAAATGCAATGTCGCACCCTCTGACTCGCATCCCACAGGATGAAGATCATTGACACAAGGGAAGGCACTGTCCCCACATTCATCCACACATCCATACCTGAATGAAGTAAGACATGACACAGCAGTGCGTCACTGGATGTTTATTTGCACATCCAGTGCAGTTCTGAAGCTGGAGCGGTACAGGGCAATGCCGAGCACACTACACAATATGGGCCCGTGGAGGGCCACCCAGAGTCCATGTACTGCGAAAGAGGAAGGGTACAGTCCACAGTCTGTCCGCCGTGTCTTTGGTCGTCAAACAGGATGTGGCAGTCCATGTCGCTGTCCAAGGTGAGTGCATCAGAGTGTATCGGGGGTCAGTGGAAGGTCATGAGGCCATGTGTGGCACCAAGCAGAAACAGGCCAGGTGGCGGAAATGAATGCTAGTGCCTCCTGATCACAAACCCATCCACGTCCTCCTCCCCCGGATGTGTGCCACTGACACATCAGGTGCCTGAGTGAATACGTCTGCCGCACTGCGAGGAACTGACACACCAGGGGGCCGGGATGTGGATGGTGTGGGGGCAGCAGCATTCATCAGCGCCACGCCTTGTGGGTGCAATGCCATGATGGAGGTCTGAAGGGCGTGATAGATCCCAGCTACATTTCGATGATGTGCAGCGGTGGCTGACAGTCTTTCCGCCTCCATACGCATCATGTCCTCCATGAGCCTCTGCATGTGTGCCAGCTCACGACTGGTATCGCTGGAGCCACTCTGAGCGGACAGCTGTTCTACTCTCCAAATAATGACTCCAGTGATGTCAGTCAGGGCTCGTTGGAGACCATATGGCGGACATAGACACCCAAGTATGGTGTTCAGTTTTGCAGCCATGAGTTTGAACCCCACCCGCACCTGCTCAGCCATCTGCATCTGGCCCTCCAGCACACGGCGTTGGAAGGCCATTTGTTGTTCCTGGGGATACTTGGGAGGGTGCCGGGCTGTGGGTGCCTCCTGTTGGGTGGTGTGGGTGGTGGGTGGGGTCTCCTCGATGTAGCTAGGCTGCCCTGATCCTGGAGGTGAGTCACATATGATGTCAATGATGTCTAGGAGGGCTTCTGCATCGATGCTGGTGTTGTCCTCCTCGTCATCATTGAAGAGTGGCTGGGACTGCTCTGCAGGAGGTGTTGACGATGCCCTTGCGATGTGAAGGGGAGATGATGTATTACAATGTGTCCACATATAGGTAGCCGCATGGTACAGGTTGACATTCTTACAGCATGGCATTGTACATTGTGACAGTCTGTGGGTCTGGGCGAGGCGCCATGGTCATTGTGGGTGTGTACTGTGCCCTGCTTGATTGTGCATGTGTGCAATCATAGCCATCTCCACCCGTCCCCCCAGTACCTGGTGGTCACTCACCCTGTTGCGGTTGTGTTGTGTCTTGTCAAGGAGTGTCCGGTCCTCCGAGTCCGGCCACAGTATCCACATTGTTGACTGTCGACACCAGCTCCTCCATGTCATCCAGCACGAGCTGTAGCGCTGGGCCCCCACCTCCGGTCTGCATTGCTGCCATCTGGTTGGCGGAGAGTTTCTCCTTGGTCTTCCGCTTGATGTCATTCTATCGCCTCTTGACCTTGTCCATTGTCCGCTTGTGCTCTCTGACGGCATTCACCTTGTCAATGATGTCCTGCCATATTCCAGTTTTGGTGCCCAATGACACGTTGGAGGTGATGAAGAGTTGTCAATGGTGTTCCATTACCTCCGTGACTATGATCCTGTTCGCCTGCGGACTGAACTTTGTCTTCCTTGTCTTCCTGTCCTTGCCCTTCCCTGTCCCCGATGTCTCGGGATGGTCGTCCGGGGTGCTTGTGGGGTAGCGCTCATCCTCTGCGTCTGCTCCGGTTGCCTCCATGGTGCTTGGGTCTGGGTCAGTTTGGGTATGGGTGTTTTCTCTACTTTTATGATGATTTATTCGGCCTACCAGGTGTGTGTTGCAGTACTGGCGCTGTTTATCGCTGATTTCCTCATCGCGCTTTGGCCCATCGCGTGTTTTTTGGTGTTTGTGGTGTTATCTCCGTGGTGGTGGTTGTATTGCGACATTGTCCGCAGTATTGGCGGACTATTGCATGGTACCGCCTTGTTGTGAATTCCACGTTGACACGGGGTAATTTTCCCATGATGGGATGCGATATTGGAGTTGTGTTACACTACTCTTGTGGTAGTTATTACACGTTCTTGTGACTATACCCCTCTGTTTACTAAAAGGGGGTTGAAGCCCTCATTGCTTACCATTTGTTATCTTCGTTATCATTCTTATTTGGTGTGTCTAATTGGCAAGGGCATGCCAGTTTCACACCCTCTTCTGTTAGAATTGAGATTCCTGATTGGTTGAGGTATGCACCTATGCCAAACAGAAGTCACCACTCTACTCAGTATAAGCTAAGTAAACACTCCAAGATAAAAACTTGTGGTAATCCTCTGGCAGCTTGGCACAGATCAGTCAGGCTTATTTAAGGAGACAGTGTAAATTATTTGTGCAACACACTCACACACAGTAATACAATGAATACACCACAAACAAATCACACAGGTTTAGAAAAATAGATTATTATATTCTGAACAAAACAAGACCAAAACTGATAAAATCAAATGTATAGAAGTTGAGATATTGAATTAAGGAATTTATGCAGGAAAGCGCTTAGAAGCAAGCAGCACTAAAAAGGTTACTTAAGGTGACGGTGGACCAGGGCGAAGTCAGAGTTTGGGCCGACTGTGGTGGAGCGCCGTCCGGCTACATGACCCATGCAGGCCCCAGTGAATAAAGTACTTTTCCTGGTCGCAAACAGTGAGATGTGTCTATCTTCTGCACTCAGCGAAGGCGAGACATTAGTTCTTAAGATGGGTGATGGAGTCGAGAGGCATAGAGAGGCGTGCCGGTTTCTGCCACACAGTAGAGGGGATAAGTCACTCTTACCAAGCTTCAGCGACAACGACACTCTGATGAGTCGATCTCTGAAGGCAGAGCACAGGTTCTGAGGTGATGCGCCAATTTTTACTCCTGCAACTGGGTCGATTCCCCAGTTCTGCTGCCAACAGACAGGAGATGCGCCGAAATTCCGTGTTGCAAGTATCTGACCTGCTTCCAGTGAGAAGGGCACAGGAGCAAGGATGGAGACTTTGATATCCCTGAGTCTCAAGCAACAGGAGTCAGGCCAACAAACCTTTGGAGATCATTTGGAATGAAGTCAGAGTCCAGCTCTCCTTCAGCAGAGTCAGAGAGCAGCAAGCAGCAGGGCAACACGCAGAAAAGCAGGACTTCCAGATCAGCAGTCAAGTTGAGTCCTTTAAGCAACACAGGCAGAGCTTAGTTACAAGTCCAGTACTGTCTGATTTTAGGGGGTCAGAGACCCAGTATTTTAACCCAAAAGTGTCTTTGATGTGGGGTTGACTTCAAACAGCTATCTGAAGTGCACAAGTATCCCTTTCATCCCAGACCTTCACGCCACACTATCTGTGCAGGGTAATCAGTCCTTTGTGTGGGGACAGGACACTGCATATTCAAGTGAAGAGTTAGCCCCTCCCTTCCATACTGCTGAGGCAAGGCCATCTAAATGCTGATGATTGTAGATGGGTACTCAGACACATCTATCCTTCCTGTGTTGTGGCTGTCTAGAAGGAATGCACACAGTGTAGCTGTCAACCACCCCAGAAGTGTATTGGAGACAGGCTGTTAGGCACACAGAGCGGTAAGTGCAAACAAAATGTCCACTTTCAAAAAGTGGGATTTCTAAAACAGTAATTTTAAATTCAAATTCCCCAGTGAGGAGGATTTATCATTATCATTCCAAATATATGAAACATGAAACATGAAGAAGCTACTCCTCTCTGACCAGGAATTGCAGCTTAAAGGTGTATTAAGGAATTCCCAATGGTAGCCTATGAGTGGGGTAGGCCTCACAGTAGTGAACATAATTCTGTAGGCTTTGTCGCTACCAGGACATGTAATGGTTAAACACACATGTCCTACCTTTTACTTTTACTTACATGGCAACCTGCCCTTAGGGTTATGTATGGCCTACGTTAATGCCTACCTTAATGCATGCAAGTGGTTTTAAAGGACAAGTCAAAGAGGCAGTAAACTGCACGAACCGGCACTGCAGTGGCAGGCCTGAGAAAGGCTTGAAAGGCTACTTATGTGGGTGGCATGGTGCTGCAGGCCCACTAGTAGCATTTGAAGTACAGGCCCTGGGTAGTACCACTTTGCAAAGGACTTACCAGTATATCAAATATGCCAGTCAGGTATACAGCAATGTCATCATGTTTAGGGGAGAAGCACCTACACGTTAGCACTGGTTAGCAGTGGTAAAGTGCTCAGAGTCCTAAGGCCAACAAATAGAATCATCAAAAAACCAGGAGGTGAACACAAAAAGTCTGGGTGAAGACCACCCTAAGGATGTCAGGTCTAACACGTGTCCCCACCAGCTGTAAGTGGGGAGATCTATCCAACCTCTGGGGAGGTCTCATCACTAATGCAGAAAAACCTAGATAGACCATCAGTATTGGTGTGGTTTACCCCAGGTCTGCGTTCCACCCTGAAGTCCATATCATGTAGAGAAATGTACCACCTCGAACATTTTGTGTTCTCACCCTTCATTTGCATGAGCAACCTGAGGGGCTTGTCGTCAGTCTTAATCAGGAAGTGAGTGCCAAGTGGGTATGGCCTCAACTTCTTCTGTCCTCAGACCATAGCAAAAGCTTCTCTCTCAAAAGCACTACACCTTTGTTCCCTGGGGAGTAACCTTCTGGAGATGAAGGCTATAGGTTGGTCTAGGCCCGCCTCAGTCATTTGGGATAGTACTGCTCCTCTGAGGCATCTGTCTGTTGATAAACTCCTTGGAGAAGTCAGGAGCTCTGAGTACAGGAGCTGTGCACATGGTCTGCGTAAAGGAGTCAACTGCAGTTTGGCATGCCTTTGTCCAAATCACATTTATGGGCTGCTTCTTGGACGTCAGCTCAGTCAAGGGAAGACAATCATGCAATACCCCTTGTCAAACCTCCTATAGTACCCAGTGAGGCCCAACAATGCTCTGACCACAGTCTGGTATTTAGGGTGTAGCCAGGCCATGATGGTTTGGCCTGAAGGGGTTGCACCTTTCCACTGCACTCCAGGTGTCCCAAGTACACCACAACCCCCTGCCCAATCTGACTCTTACTTGCCTTTATAGTCAGGCCTGCCTGTTGCAGAGCCCAAAACAACAAGTATGTGCTGTCGATTGCGAGAGATTGTGTTTACTAAAAGGGGGTTGGAGCCCTCACTGCTTACCTTGTTGGCTTCATCATCATTCTTATTTGCTGCCTTTTGATTGGCTAGCGCATGCCAGTTTCACTTCCTCTTCTTTCAGGTGGAGCATGGGCCAAGTACTGATTGCTTCATTTTAGCTAGTGTCCTTCAACTGCTCACACGGGGGACTGTGATTGAGTTACTATCTTTTTCTTCCCTTTTTGTTTATTGTGCCCGTCTTTCTTCTCCTGTGTTGCTTCTTCTCTCCCACACCTCAGTTGTTCATGTTTATTCTTCCCTCCCACACCCTTGTTATCCCATGTTCCTTCTTTTCTTCCACTCCGTTATCTGTTGCTTCTTTCCCTCCCACCTCCCATCCTGTCATTGTCCATGTTGCATCTTCTCTCTCAACTCCCAACCTCCAGTTGTCTGTGTTGCTCCCCTTAACCCACAAGAAATATAAAAAAACGTTATGATGCACCCAATACTGGTTATATCATTGTGCTTTTTTTTACACTCCTGTTGTCCATGTTGCTTGCTCCTTTCCCCCATTGCTCAGTTTGCCCATTCCCTTCCACTCTCCCTCTCATTGTCCATGTTGAACACGCCCACATGCCATAAGAAAAAAAGCACTATGATGCGCCCATCGCTGGCAACGTTATAGGGCTTTTTTCGAACTTTTACCTGTCTGCGCAGCAGTCCAGTGTTTAGTTTGTAATAATATAAGCGCCAGGTCCCTTGCCTAGAGGCCATTGGAGCTTACACCACCCACTACCCCTAACAGCACTGGTAAAGACAGCACCAATAGAATTACAATCCATCACACCCCTAAAATTGTGACAATCCAGACCTTTCTAGGTCCCCAAATCTGAGAATAGCTGGGTCAGCAGGTATTAGTCATTTTTTATAGATATAGAATTATTAAACAACTGTTGTTCTGCTCTTGTCTAAATTAGACAAACAGCACCACTATGTGTCAGACTGTCATAGGTGCCGGTGTTGATAATTAAGTGCCGGTGAAACCAAGGTCTCAAATTAAGCTCTGCAGCAGCCGCATTGCTATGTAAAATGGATAAAAGCATTTCTCAAAGACAATAGTTCTTGCATAGGTGAGCTCTATTGGCTTTGACAATGCTTGTTTGTTTTGGCTACAGGCACCTTTAGCTGTAAAACTGACCATTTGGTAATTCCTTAAAGTATAGAAGGAGTAGGCTTTGATGGTGTCTCAGGTGAGCATTTCTCTCACACCACATGCTATTAGCTTTTTGGTGTATGATTCCACCTCCTATTGCCATGCAGTTAGGCCTATTTTACTTGTAAATAGAACCCTTGTCGGGACACTACGTCGTCTCTTACCTTTAGGTGTTTTCGAAGACGTAGAAAATTTCGCAGAGACGCAAGGGACCAACTTCCCTAATAACTAATTTAAAACTTGTAATTTTTTTAACTTATTACAAGATAAAAGTTAGAAATCCGGGAGGAGGGCTGGATACTGGACGTGATGACGTGTTCAGTTGTCGACCTGCGAAAATAATGACAACAATTTCTAAAATCTGCTATGCTAGAGTTTTTAACTGACTTGTCATGAAACTTTCTTAATAGAATCCAGTACACTAATGTAACTACAAAGCCTACATGCGAACAACTCTTGTCAGGTCTACGTCCTAGTATTTTCTTGTTTTGCGTTGATGATGTAGTAGATAGTAATCAGGCGGTTTTTGAGATGTTAGATTTTCTCTTGCAATAGTGTCTTGACCGTGTCTTGCTGGAGCTAAAAGAAACAAGCACTAAATTAAATCTAAAACATAATGAATAGTCCTGGAATTTTTTTTTAGCCTCTTTTTCTACTTACTCAATTGTTATCTGGCGTTGCAAGATTCAATGTTCTCTTAATAACTTCTGCCCCTGTATGTACCCTTCTTTATAAATCTCAAAGATAATATTCACAAATATTTCAATAAACACACGCTTATTTCTGTCTTGTAGATTTCTGCACTAAACACAAATAACATGCTATACTACAATTTACATTGATAACATATATTGTCTTTAGTTTTATTTGCCGGTTTCTTGTTTGCGGTAAATATCCTTTCTATTTTGAAAGTTCCAAAAATTGTTTTAGTTTGTTCATTTAAATGGCCTTTCTTGCGTAGGGCGCCTTTAAATACTAAAATACACTTATCTCCTTCTCTTTGTTTCCTTTGTAAGTCCTGCCGTCGAGGAAAAAGAAGACTTCAAAAGCGGAAGACCGGAGCTGCTGAAATCTGCCTTGGAAGATGTCCAGGTAAGTGTTTGCGATCTTCCTGCAGGGGACTCTCAGACGCGATCCTTCTCGGGGAACAAACAGAAGGCAAAGCACCTTCCAGAATGCTGGGTGTGGTTTAAATAGTCAACCGCACCCAAGCGCTCATATGCTCAGACGCTCGCACGCTCCGTTACGTTTTACGGGTGGTGCGAGCTCAATCAGGCTTCACAGCTTCACGGACTGTGCGAGCATAATCAGGCTTGACAAACCTTTCGTTTCGTCCTACAGAAACGCACAGATCAACTAACAAAAGGTTATACTATAAGGCAATGAAATTCTAAATACCTTGTATTCATTCTCAAGTTATCATGAAGCAAAATATCTACTCACCCAAATATTGTCAAAGAAAAACTCACGGACTACAACAGTTCTTTCCTAATAACATTTGGCATAGTGCATGATTCACAAATAAGTTACACCAAACATCAAACACAATGCTATACACTGTAAGGAAGTGCTGGAGCACGTGAAAGGGGTGGGTTTTTTATAAGCAGAGAAGTACATGGAGTAATCTACGTATGAGTTGTGAGACCAGCCCTACAACCCCGGTTGTCTTTCTTGACAACCCTGTCATCACACATTGAATTCTTAGTTTCATACATGCAATCTATACTCTTGCCATTACCACCACAATCATTATCAGCACCCTCCTTAACTACCAGGCACATTTAGCTGTAAAACTGACCATTTGTTAATTCCTTAAAGTATAGAAGGAGTAGGCGTTGATGGTGTCTCAGGTGAGCATTTCTCTCACACCACATGCTATTAGCTTTTTGGTGTATGATTCCACCTCCTATTGCCATGCAGTTAGGCCTATTTTACATGTGAATAGAACCCTGTCATCACACATTGAATTCTTAGTTTCATACATGTAATCTATACTCTTACCATTACCACCACAACCATTATCAGCACACTCCTTAACTACCACCACCACCACCACCCTTAAAGTCATAACCACCGTCTTTAAGACTACCATTAATCACCACTGTTACCAGCAATATTACCATTACCATCACAATCTTTACCACCACTAAAATTGACAACCCAATTTATCAAAATTACCACCACCAGTACTACACCACTATTACCATCTGCCATTAACATTAATGCCAACTCATGTCCACGATTCCCTTACTATCTCCAGCACTTCCTCTGGCAGCACCACCTTTAACAGCATCAACATTCCAAAACCTGGGGGAGGAGCCTAGCGCGCAACCAAGATGGCCGCGTAGGTGCGAGGCTCCCGAGGACCTCCGCGACCTCCTGCATAAATCCTGACCAAATCCTGTCCTAGACGAGGGGACTGTGTTCGTGAGACCGAGCTGAGGTGCCACCCGTTTTCCGTTTCCAAATCGGACCTCGGACACCGGCGGGAGCATCGATTGAGGTTTGCGGCCTTCTCCACGCCGGCCCCCCGGATTGGAGTTGTGGGGCGATCCGGAGACAAAGTGAACAACAGCGGCGGGCGAGGCTGGGCGATTCGCGTACCCCGCACTTTCACTTTCGCTTTTGCGCCCTCCTTGCTGCCAAGCGAGGTAGGGTCGCGAGGCGGCGTGCGGTGGTGTGGCTTCATCGGGGTGCCCTGCCGGCCCGCCAGCTGTGATCCGCCCTTCGGAGCTGTGGTCGCCCTCCCCCGGAGCCCGTGAACTGGTCTGTCAGCCCCTTTCAAGGAGATTGGCACGATTTGGGGACTGGAGCCATGTCCACGAAACAAGATGGCGACCGGGCAAAGGTGAAATCGACCCGCCGTGGCGCAGCCCCTCAGTCTAACAGCATGGATCGCTACACCCTCCAGAAGGGATCTCCAGAGGCGCCGCGTAGGTCCCCTGTTGGCCCGACTGATGCTCCTGCCCTGCCCGCGGATCTGACCCTCCGGGACGTCATGGGCGCCATCGCCGAGATGAAGGCCTCAGTGGACCAGCGCTTTGACACTCTGGCGCAAAAGATTGACTCGGTCCTCGTGGATGTGGGCCTGGTGAGGGCCGATCTGTCCAAGACGAATGACCGGGTCGACTCTTTGGCCCACACCACCTCGGGCCTCACAACGGACGTGGCGGCCCTCCAAAAGGAGGTGCGCCGACTGGGCCAGGCGAGCGCCCTGATGGATCGTCGACTGGAGGATTCCGAGGGTCGGGCCCGGAGGAACAATGTTCGCATTGTCGGGGTGCCGGAGGGACGTGAGGAGGAGGCGGCGGATCTGTTTGTGGAGGACCTGATCCTCACCCGTCTCCAGCCCCGGGGGCTGAGTAAACTCTTCGCAGTGGAGCGTGCCCACAGGGTCCCCGGAGGGAGACCTAAGATCGGAGCCCCTCCGAGGCCTCTCATTGCCCGGATCTTCAACTTTCGGGACAGAGACGCTATCCTGCAGACTTCTAGGCAACAAGGACCGGTCAGACTCGACAATATGGACGTAAACTTTTATCCTGATTTTACTCCGGCGGTCCAGAAGCAGAGACTGAGTTTTCTCGGAGTCAAACGTCGCCTACGAGACCTGAACCTCAAGTATGCGATGCTTTTTCCAGCGAAGTTGAGGGTAGAGGTGGATGGCCGCACGCACTTTTTTGATCGTCCCGAGGCGGCCGGGGACTGGTTGGACACTTTGCCCGGGGATCGGGGCCGGGGGGGTGGGGGGGGCGCGGTTGGTGGGGAGGGCTTGCCGGATCAGGACTGAGGGACTAATAGTAGGCCTTGCTCTGGACAACATTATTGTCATTACTGACTGATTGTGTAAGTTCCCCTCCCGTGGAGGTCGTACGGGGTCCCTTGGGGGCTTTCCCTCCTCCTCTGGGGGACTAGTTAGTGTTTTCATCTATGGGGCGACAGGCACACTGCACTTTGGGGGGGCTGTTTGGGCTCATGCAGGGGTGCAGGGAGGGGGGAGTTCTGTTGGGACGGGTGGGTTGGGGTGGGGTGTTGTTTGTTTTTACCGCAAGGCAAACCCTTTACTGTATTGGTGTTTTTGAGGTGCTCCCGGGGGGACGAATGATGGCTTCTGTATGTGATGGGGGGTAGGGACTTGTCTTTGTTGTCTTGGAACGTTAATGGACTGGGGGATAGGATTAAGCGAGGTGTGGTCCTGCAGTATCTGAAACGAATTTCGCCAGATGTGGTCTTTCTGCAGGAGACACACCTTATTGGTAATTCCTTTTGTGCCATGAATCGGCGTGGCTATCGTTTGGTGGCCCACTCGGGCTTCACGTCTGGCTCGCGGGGGGTGTGCATCATGGTTAAGAATTCGCTCCCGCTGGAAATAGATGAGGTGCGCCATGATGAGAGGGGACGCTACACGGCCTTGGTGGGGAGAATGGAGGGCAAAGTGGTTGTATTTGTTTCAGTGTATGTCCCACCGGGGCTACAGTCTACCACTTTTGCGGACCTGGGGCGCCTCCTCCTTGACTTTCCGGGGGGGCTTCTGGTGGTTGGGGGGGATTTCAATGCGGTGGTTTCTGGGACTCTGGATCGTCACCCCCCTAGGGACCTCCCCCGGGCGCAGGCGTGGCTGTCCGGCCTCTTAGATACATTGGGATTGGTGGACTGCTGGCGCTTAAAACATCCCACGCAGCTGCAATACACCTTCCATTCGGGTGCCCATGGTAGCCTCTCGCGGCTTGATCATATCCTTGTCCCTGCGGCCTATGCTGGGAGGGTGGGAGAGGTGCGCCATCTGGCGCGGGGTATTTCAGATCACTCCCCGCTCCTGTTGCATTTTGGTGTCTTCCCGAGGGGGGAGGGCAGGGTAGCTCCAATCAATGCCTGGTACCTGCGCGACCCCACTATTCGTGCTGACCTGATTAAATCCTTGCAGCGGTATTTTGAGGAGAATGTGGGGTCTGTCCCTTCGGCTATCTCCCTTTGGGAGGCCTTCAAGACAGTTATTAGGGGGGAGGCCCTCTCTTTCATATCCCATGCCCGGAGGCGCGAGCAGGAGGAGGTGACCCGAGTGGAGGCCGAAATTACTGAACTAGAGGGGGATTTGGGGAGTGGGGTGACGGATGCTGCACTGCATGTTCTACACCTTAAGCAAGCGGCCTATAGGGCCCTTGTCACGGAGGCAGCCAGGGGCCTCAGTAGAGAGCAGCAGGGGCGACTGTATGATGTGGGTGATAAGGCTGGTAAATTGATTGCGTGGTTGGATAAAAAGGAGAGAGCGAGTCGTGTGGTTCCGCTGATTGAGAGGACGGATGGTGTACGTGTCACCGAGCCAGAAGACATTGTCTCTTGCTTCGCGGATTATTTCCGCGAGGTGTATTCCCCGGTCTCTCCCTGCTCGGAGGCGGATTCTCATGCCCTGCTTCGAGATATCGCGCTGCCCTCCCTTTCGGTGGAGGACAGGGAGTCGTTGGATGCTGCTCCTACCTCGGACGAAATTGCCCTCGCTATACGCTCGGTCGCATCTGGCAAGGCCATGGGCCCGAACGGCATCCCTATCGAGTTGTATAAGCTGCGACCGGACATGCTGGCACCCCACCTCCGCGCGATGTTCCTGGCGGCCCACTCGCGGGGCTCCCTCCCGCCGGACCAACGTCTGGCTACAATCGTGGTGATCCACAAGGAGGGGAAACCCCGAGACCGGGTTACCTCCTATCGGCCTATCTCGCTCTTGAATGCGGAGCCCAAAATCCTTGCCAAGGTGCTCGCCAACCGGCTGGTCGGCGTGGTGGGCGATTTGGTCCACCAAGACCAGTCTGGCTTTATCCCCCACCGCAACACGGCCCTCAATCTGCGGCGCTTGCACGGGGTGCTCGCGCGTGTTCCGTTTGTGCGGGAGCCGGCCATCTTGGCGTCCTTAGACGCCACCATGGCGTTTGACACGCTCGAATGGCCATACATTTGGGCGATGCTGGCGAAATTTGGATTTGGACCGGGATTCATCAGCTGGGTCAAATTGTTGTACTCGGGCCCGTTAGCGCAGGTGGTAGTGAATGGGCGAGTCTCGGCCCCGTTCGCGCTGGGACGGGGCACGCGACAGGGTTGCCCCTTGTCGCCGCTCCTGTTTGCATTGGCCTTGGAACCCCTGGCGGAGTGGCTGCGGTGGCACCCTTCCATCCGTGGTCTCCGTTGGACCCCCGAGTATGAGGACCGCGTGTCCCTCTACGCTGACGATATCCTTTTGTATCTAGCCTCCCCGCGCAAATCACTGATTGTCCTGGTTGATGTCCTGCGCTCCTTTGGCCGTAACTCAGGCCTTGTCATCAACTGGGCTAAATCATGTGTCTATGTGCTTTCCGGGGAGGCTCCCGTCCTCCCGCGGGGATGTCCGATCCAGATTGCCTCGCAGGGGTTTCGGTACCTGGGTGTCTATATCACGCTGGACCCGGAGGCCCGCTACGAGCAAAACTTGCTTCCCCCCCTCCAGCGCTTGAAGGAGGACGTCGCGCGCTGGCGGCGCCTGCCGCTTTCGCGGCTCGGCCGGGCGGCATTGTTTAAGATGATGTCGTTGCCGCGCTTCCTGTACGCTCTCCGGAATACTATGGACCTAGTCCCGGCGCGCTACTTCCGTGAGGTGGAGAGTCTACAGCGCCGCCTGTTCTGGGACGGGCGGCCGCGTATAGCCCTGGCGAAGTTGACGCTCCCGTGGTATGACGGGGGGATTGCCCTCCCGGACATTAAGCGGTATTACTGGGCCTCCCAGCTAGCTGCAATTAATCACGGCCTCTATGGGCCCGCCTTGAACCCGGCATTTGAAATGGACAAGATGCTCCTGCCCGGTGGCGACTACAATCGAGCACTCTACTCCGGCGCGCCGGATCCCCGCTTGACGGGGCCCACGCGTGTCATGGTGCGGGTGTGGCACGCGGCCAATGCAGCTATGGGGTGGAAGGACCGTTTGACCCGGGCGTTGCCGTTGTATGCGCCTCAGCGGTTGGGTTCCCTGTGGACCTCGAAGGGCTTCGAGAAGTGGGACACGATTGGCATCAGTAAAGTGGGGGACCTCTGGACGAGAGGGGGATTTAAAACATTTGAGACGCTGCAGACGGAGTTTCAGCTGCAAGGCAGTGAATACTTTCGGTACTTGCAGGTCCGTCATGCGCTGGGCTCCGTCTTCCCAGACGTCGCCTCCATCCCGGAGTCTTCCCCCCTGGAGGATAGAGTGCTGGATGGCCACGTTCCGGATAGCACGATCTCCCTCATTTACAAAAAATTGATCAATGACCGCTCGGGCCTGCTGACCGGCCTCCGTGAGGCTTGGGTTGCCGAGGGGCTGGAGTTGGACGACGAAGATTGGATTTCCGCGGTGGCCTCTCCGAAGGAGGTGGCCATACCGGCTCGCCTTCGCTTCGTCCAGCTTAAGATACTCCACCGGGTTTACATGACGGGGCCAAGGCTTCTGCGTATGGGTTATGCTGAGGATGGGTTGTGTAAGCGTGGGTGTGGTGCTTTGGCGACTTTTTTGCATATTTTGTGGGAATGCCCGAAGGTGGAGCGATTCTGGCGTGGTGTGCACGAGGTCCTGCGTCTGGTTACGCATGTCGCACTGATGCCTGAAGCGAGGAGATGCTTGCTGAATGTGTGGGAACCAACTGATTACTCGGTTCCGCAGACGCGATGGGTGACTCTGGGATATATGATAGCTAAGCGGGACATTGCTCAATTGTGGGGATCCCAGCGGCCCCCGGCGGTGTCGGCCTGGAAAGAGCATATGGACTGGTGCATGTTCCGAGAAAAGGTGGTGTATGTGGCGAGGGGCAAGCCTGGGGCGTGGGTGAAAGTATGGGGCCCCTGGAACGCCTATCGCGGGGGTATCTGCGAGCCACCACTGCTGCCTGCTGCCTCGCCGGCCCCGTCCCCCTAGTTGACCCCCTCCCCCAGCCCCGGGCACAGAGTTCCCCCAGTCCTGGACTTGTTTCCCTTCCCCCTCTTCAGATTCCTGTGGATGGTCGGGGTCCCTCAGTTGAGGAGCACGTGTGGTTACCTTCGATCGCGGGTTGCCTTGCGGGTGTGGTTTTTCTATGTTGTAGTGTGTGTATAAAATGAAACCGTATTGTGGGCTTGGAGTCATGTGGCCCACGCCGTTGATGCCTCCTGATTTACTTCTCTGCAACGCCAAGTGCCCTTTTGTAAGTTTGTCAGGTGCTCCTATCACTCTAGCGGCCGGCCGGAAGGTTGTAGGCCCATACTTGTATATACTTGAGATTGCAATAAACGGTTTAAAAAAAAAAAAAACATTCCAAAACCTCCATTACTAACACTACCATTTATATTAACACTAACAGAACCATCACAATCACAACTTTCGCCACCACCATGATGCCCAGCACCACTACCATCATTATTACCACCACTAATATTACCACCCCCACCACCCTTGTGAGTCTGAGATCAGTAATGAAACAAGCAATGGCAAAGGAAGTAGGTGATACAAATAACTGAAAATTCAAGACAGACCCATTGGCTTTGCCACTGCTAGTTAGGAGTTGTTATTCTAGAATATTTTCAAATTAGGGACTTTGCATCAACATTGGCATTTGCGATTCCTTATTAGCGAAAAATAAGGATTCGCTAATAAGGAATAGCAAAAGGCTATGCATGTAGGAATCGCTATTCAAAAAGCGGTTCCTTAACTTTCCTTAATTGCTACTAGCAAATTGCGAATAGCAATTAAGGAATGCCATCCCAATTATTCCTATGGGCCTCCAGGCCCATAGGAATGAATTGGAGATTGCATGAGCAAATAGCGAGTACCAGTAGGTTCTCGCAAATTGCTCATGCAATTTCAAGGGTGCAAGGGTGTCAAAATGACACCCTATTGCACCCCTGAAATTGATATGTGCACATATGTTGCACACACACATGCTCTAAGGGCATGTGTGTGCGCAACATGAAACTTTGAAAAATGCACAAAAGTGCATTTTTCAAACTTTTAGCAAATTACCATGCAGTTCATCTTCATGGTAATTTGCTCCCCCTATTAGCGAATTCGCTAATTTTTTTACTTTCATGCATTGCATTTAAGGAATCCCAAATTGAGATTCCTTAAATTAAGGAATCTCAATTTGGGATTCCTTAAAAGCTATCGCTATTTAAGGAATCGCTATTTAAGGATTCCTTAAATAGCGATTTTTGCTTTTGGGTTGATGCATTGGGATTGGGTATTTTTAACTCAATACCAGGAGCTATTAGCGAATCGGTATTTTACCGACTGGATTTTGGCTTGATGCATGAGGCTGTATATTATGTATTTATATATATTAAATATTTGGTATTTATTAGCCAGGCCATGAATGGTCTTTATGTATGATTATTAGTGAAAAACCTCACTCTGACATGCAGATAGCCCGTAATGTTTATAATGTAGTTGTATGACTTGTCCCCATCTTCTTGTCGTCTTGCTAGTAATTGCACTGGCTGTTGGATTTTGGAGCATGTGCAATTTCTGGATAATCCCATTGGTGGAACAAATTAGTTGTTGTTACAACATTCTACTCACAGCCCTTTTATCTCCCTGAATGCAGAAGCGCAATGGTTAACACCGTAAATGTCATCTCTGCTTCCATTTATATATATATTCACTGAAAAAACTATAGGTTTCACACACGTTATAGTTAGGAATTAGCTTTTAAAAAACCTTGCAAATTCACTTAAAAACCCATAGGTTTCACACATGTTATAGTTAGCTGGGCATTTCCCTCGTAAAAAACCAATGAAATTCCCCCGTTATAGTTAGTGCAGGCAACTATAACTCACGCGACCGCAATCCTCTGCTGATGACGTCAGATATTACATCACTGTATTTAGACACTTATTTACCCATGTCTTCTTCCATTCATCTTTAGCTATACATATATTACATTTTTTTTTTTTTCAGAAAGACACATATGTCATCAGTGATGTAATATCTGACGTCATCAGCAGAGGATTGTGGTCGCGTGAGTTATAGTTGCCTGCACTAACTATAACGGGGGAATTTCATTGGTTTTTTACGAGGGAAATGCCCAGCTAACTATAACATGTGTGAAACCTATGGTTTTTTAAGTGAATTTGCAAGGTTTTTTAAAAGCTAATTCCTAACTATAACGTGTGTGAAACCTATGGTTTTTTCAGTGAATTTGTACGTTTTTTAAAATGCTAAGTTATGTATTTATTCATATATTTTTTTAAACAAAACTTTTTCACGGTGCGCGCACGGTGCGCGAAGCTCGGTGGGCACACGGGGCACTTCGCGCACCGCGCGCCCACTTTACGCAGTTCGTGCCGTGTACGCACGGAGCGCTTCGCGCACCGTGCACCGCACCGCCCGGCCACTTTACAAAGGGCCAAATACATTTTTTTTTTTTGATAAATCGCGGAGTGCGCGCACGCTGCGCGAAATTCTCAGATTTTTTTCCGTTTGGGTGGTGCGCGCAGGGTGCGCGCACTCGGCGATTTTTCGAAAAAAAATAAATGATTTTTGGCCCTTGGGGTCCTTCTGGGACCCCCTGACCACGGCTAGGGGGTCAGGAACTGTCCAGCCTGCCCCCTTTTCACGTTCTCCACATTTGTTTTTCACCCCCTCATAGTGCGAGAGACAAAATGGCGGCCGACACTTCCTGGTTTTGACCGATTCGAATGTTTACTAAGATCTAACAACCAATCAGAATTGCGCTCGCGCACGGCAAGGTGCGCGCACCCAGCGCGCACGCTGTGCGCGTACAGATATATATATTGATTTAAATGCTATTTTCTCTGGAAATATGGAACAGATTTACACCAAACCTGCAAAAGGCACTTCATGGACCTTATGGCTACCTCTCTGCCAAATTTCACGTAATTCTGTTCAGCCGTTCGGGCTGTAGATGCGACTAAAGTCCCTATGGAAAAATCCATGGGGAAAACGCGTTTTGGGACCCCCCCTTTTTCTCGGCCCCCGCTTGATGAATCACCCCGAGGCTTTCAGGGTAGGAGCGGAGCAGAGCGCTTCATTAGTTTTGAAAATTTCGCGAGGATTCGTCAATTGGCGCCAGAGTTATTCAAAATAGAATTTTGAGATTTCCTATGGAAACTCGGTCCTAACTATAACTATCTACTGGCGACCGCCAGTAGATAATATATATATATATATTTTTTTTTGCAGTCTGCCCATTTCAGTTTTTGAATGGTTGTGACAAGGATTCCTAAATTTAATGCAGCAGAGGAGCCACATTATTTTAAAGGTAGGGGGAATTGAAGAACCTAGACCTTATGGGTCTGGCGTCGCAGGGTACGCCTTAATCTCCTGAGTTCACCTGCTTTGTTGAACAGAGACACGGGACACTCCGTTAGGCGTAGAAGTTTTGGTTTATTAGCTGCAGCTAAGTACAGTTGTCCCATAAGTACACTCGGTATGTTCTTAGGAGACTGCCACTTTACTTCGTGGCGCACAATCTTTTATAACACACATATTCACAAAGAACACTCCCAATGCATACAGGGTCAACCAATAAGAAGAATGTGAAAACAAGATATTAAGTAACTCAAATAAGCCTCCCTTCCAACTGTGTTTGTCACCCTTCCCCACAAGTTAATCAGTGGTAGTGTTTAGAAGTCGACTTTGCAGGTGACAGGACACATTTGTATGCCCCGCAGGACAGTTGTGAAATGAGAGAATACGAGTAAAGAATAACGAAGGCCAGAGGATAAGATAAAGTCAAGAAAGAATGGTGCGAACCAACAGATAGTTGAAACAGGGATCAGTCAAACCAGACGAGGATTAGTGGAGTCGGCCAGACCCTGACACCAGCTATAAACAGAGGCAGGAGGTTATTTGACACGTTGCAGTAGGATGAGGGAAAACAACACCTCCTTCACCATGCCGCCAGAGGGCAACACAAAATGGCGGAAAGACACAAAATGGTGGCTAAATACGAAAACTGAATTACCTCAGACCCTCTTTTTGCCATTACTCAGGCAAGACACACAGACTCATTTTAATCTGAGCCGACGTCAATGGCCATGAGGTCATCAAGCTGTTGCTGCAACATTATTTTAATGCTCTCCGTCTTCCGTGGCACAGGCCTTGGGACACACATAGTGGCACAAAGACCACAGATGGCGGGGCCACACTGCATAGAGAGACAACAGGAAAAAATGATGGGCAAAATCACTCCAAGGAATGTTAATACCTTCCATCCCCATTTGGACAGTAATCCCCAAAAACATTCCAATAAAGACCAATCTCCTTCATCCAGATGAATCGACTCGGAGATCACATGTAATTTGGAGATGGCTTGGTATACCGTAGGGGCATCGTCAGGTATATAAATGCAACAGCTAGATCCGATCAATTTACAGACTCCACCACGATCCGCAAGAATAACATCCAGAGCAATCGGGTTCTGCAATGTCATGAGACGATCCGCTTGAAGTTCAGCTGTGAGATTACTCAAGGCTCCCACAGTGACATCTATGGTAGTCTCAACAACACAAACCAATTGTCTCATGTTTCTACTGTTGGCCATTGGGCCCCAAAAAGGAAGAAATCCTTTAAGGAAATCACCTCCCTTTTGTCCTGCCGTGTCTTTAGAATCAATAATCCCTCTGCCATATCTGTTTCTGTGCTGTCCCGAAGGAGCAGTGTATGTAGGGGGGAGAAGAAAGGCTATATAGCATGTTCCTGAAAAATCCGTCGGTAGCCACGAGTACGCTCTATCGTGGCAGACCAAATACGTGCCCTGAGATGGCACTAACGGTGGTGAATTCTGATATGTGTGAATGTATGTATGGGAACAAACATTCTTTCCTTGTCCAGTGTCAGTAGTCTGGCCATTCATCTGTAAACAAAAGTTACCTCGATGAGGCACAGTCCAAATTGGTGGAGATTTTCCCTGTTTAACTCTATCTGTAAGGCTAGTAGCGTAACGAGTCACGTTCCAACCATCGTATGCCCGTTTCTCATCAACCGGAACCCTACTATTCTCCACAATTCTAGCCATAGCCACTATTCCTTTTATCAGAGAACTATGACTAAAATCTTGCCCACTACCATATGAACCAACTGGACGTCTAAATCGGTTCTGATATGCATTTGATAACATCACAAAATAGGCCCAAGCGGAACCTTCATAAGAAAATGGAAGGGCTAAATATGGCATCCCTTTGTCTGTAGTATGAGGCATAAGTCCACACACCCAACAGTCGGTTGTGTTGACTACCAATTGGTGTTGATACAACAACTGGACAAATGAATTGTTCAAGTATTCTGTTCTCCTGATTAGTTCATGTTGGGGAAGCGTATGTAATTGATGTGGGGAGATAGTAGAATGAAAAGGCAAGGAAATAGAAGTAGGGACAGATTTGTGCTGCATAGCATGAACAATCCAACCTATACAAGCAAATAAGATACTAAAAAACATAAGAACACACAATGTTATGCCACATTGACTGTACACTAATTTACAATATTTCTTTCTCATCTCTTCCTTCTTTTTATTCTTTCCCAATTTGACATCCATCCTCTAAAATTGTTGCTCACGGCAATCTTCCTTACTCACTTGGCTGTGATTATTAGCCGTCCTATGACACTGAAAGTCCTGGGGGCCTAGCCACTATACAGGTCATGAACCAAGACTCCTACCATGACCCTGCAACCTGGACAGATGATACATGTCACGAAAGAGATGAGAATGTCAGGTGTCCTTGACCAGTCTAGGCCTTAGATTATATCGAGTTCTGTTCAGTACAGTTTGGTCCTGAAATAGTGTCTGTGGATCTGTAGTGTTCAATCGGAGATGTGGTGGTACTGCTTCTTGTAAAACGTCGTCATCTTCTTTCTCTGACCGAGCTCCATATAGGTGTGCACTACTGAAAGGTACAAACCCGGGGACCCTTTCGCCTTCAAAATCACCTACACCATTACGGACCCACTGGTCAAAAGGCAAGGGCAAGGGCACCTTTTTGCAGTGCACGCCATGGATCCAGTTATTTTTCCCTTCGACTTTTACTGCTGTACGTGTCACCAGAAGAACCTGTCGAGGCGCCTTCCAACGAGGTTTCAAATTCCTTGTCCTCTGAAAATTTTTCAAACAGACCCAGTCTCCCGGTTGGATAGAATGACCTGGGTCTGTGGAGGCCTCTGGTAAAGTGTTTTGAACCTGTTAGTGGAGAACACGTAATTTAGTGGTGAGGTCATGTAAGTAGTCAATCAGCATTGGATACTGTATGTCAGAATACTTTTTAGGGTGAGGGACTCCCCAAACATTAGCCGGGCGCCCAAAAACAACCTCGTATGGGCTGAGTCCCAAGCGAGAATGCACAGCTGTTCTAGTGGATAGGAGAGCCAAAGGTAAAGCATCGGGCCAGGCAAGTCCCGTGCTAGCCTGTACCTTTGCAAGCTTGAGTTTGAGAGTGCCGGTATAGCACTCTACCAAACCCACTGATTGGGGATGGTTTGCCGCAAGGAATTTCTGCCGAATATCAAGACCGGCACGCACTTTTTCATAATTTGGCCCACAAATTCACTTCCATTGTCACTCCAGACAATGCGTGGCAAACCAAACCTAGGGAAGAACTCTTTTAGAAGAACTTTGGCAGTGGACAAAGCAGTGTTGTCTTTCAGGGGGTAGGCCTCTATCCATCTGGAGAAGGCACACACCACCCCCAAAACATATTTGAGATTGTTGCATCGTTCCATGTGGATATAATCAATTTGCAACACCTCAAAAGGATATGTTGGGGGAGCAAAATTACCTGCTGGAGTTGGGGTTCCCTTTCCTGGATTATGCATCAAGCAAACGATACAATGCTTCACTAAATTATCTGCACATTTTGGAATCCCTTTGTTCATCCACACTGGAGCCAGAAGCTTACATATTCCTTTCGCACTGATGTGGGGTGGACCATGTGCCATAGCAATTACAGGCAGTACATAGGCATCTGGTAACAGCCAACACTGATGTTCTGACAATTCTATCCAACATCCCATCGCGTCTAACATTCCTGTACTCTCTTTCCACTTACTCAACTCTTTCTCTGTAGCCTCTCCTTGAATCGATCTCACACTTTCTATTGTATCCTCACATATTCCTTTTTCCTTGACCCAATTTTCAGGGCCCGCAACATACATGCGGGTCATAGCATCTCTGGCTGTTTCTTTTGCTATCTCATTCGCAAAAGCATTCCCGCGACCAACATCATCAGTAATCCTCTTATGCGCACTGCACTTTATGATTGCTATCTGGGTAGGCAAAACAAGTGACTCTAGAAGATCAGCTACCAACTGACCATGCTGTATTTTAGTACCGTGGGAGGTAAAGAATCCTCTTACCTTCCACAAACGACCAAAACTATGTGCCACACCAAACGCATACAGTCTGTCGGTATATACATTCACTCTCTTCCCCTTAGATAACACACACGCTCTGGTCAAAGCTATCAGTTCAGCCGCCTGAGCTGAATTATGTCTGATGCGTGCTGTCTCCACGATTGTATGCAAGGTGGTAACAGCATAAGCTGAAGTTGTTTCACCATTAGGGAGTTTAAAACAAGAACCATCCACCCATAGGATCCCATCCGGGTCCATTAGTGGTGTATCTTTCAAATCAATCCTACCTTTTGTCTCCTCCTCAGTACGGAGAAAACAATCAGGTTGTTCCTGAATACTTTTCTCTTCTGGAAGAGGTAACAATGTGGCTGGATTTAAAGTGTTACATCGTTTGATGTGCACATGACTAGCCAAGAGCGTCAGCTCATACCCAGACAAGCGAGCACTTGTAAGATGCTGCGTTTTTGTCCTATTTAGCAAGGTATCCACTGCATGTGGTACCATAACAATAAGAGTGTTATCTAGCACCACTCCAGCAGATTGACGAATAGAAATTGCTGCTGCTGCTGTAGCTTTAAGACAACTAGGCAATGCCTTGGCTACTGGATCTAATGTAGCCGAAAAGTAGGCACATGGCCGCTGCTTGTCTCCAAATCATTGTGTTAAGACTGACAACGCACAACCCTCTCTTTCGTGGACATAGAGCGTGAAGGGTTTACTGTAATCCGGAGTACCCAACACAGGAGCAGAGCACAGAGCAGCACGTAAATCAGAAAAACTCTTCTGACGTTTGTCGGTCCAAGGAAGGGGTTGGGGTATGTCTTTCAAAGTGAGTGCCAACAAAGGTTTAGCCAACAAAGAAAAATTTGGAATCCACTGTCTACAATAAGAGGTAATGCCCAGAAAGGCACGCACTTCTCTTTGTGTGGATGGCACAGACATTTGTGCAATTGCTTGAATACGTTCTGGGGTCAGTCGCCTTCCCTCCTTCGACAAGAGATGACCTAAATAGGTAACCTCTTGGCGGGCATATTGTAATTTAGAAGGTGAAACGTTATGGTGAAGGTCAGACAAGTGACGCAATAGTGCAATAGTCACGTTCTTGCAAATATCCTCTGAATCAGCAGCAATCAATAAATCATCCACATACTGAATAAGGGTAGCACCTGGCGGCAAAGGAAAAGCATCAAGCTGGCATTTCAGAGCTTGGCTATAGATGGAGGGACTTTCACAATAGCCTTGGGGTGCGCGCTTGAACCGGAAACTTCGGCCTCCTAAAGAGAAGCCAAAACTATCCCTACTCTCTTCAGCAATGGGGATGCTGAAGAAAGCATTTTTCAGATCAATAACAGAAAACCAAGCTGCCGAGGCAGGTATCATAGTTAATAGGGAAGTGATATCTGGACCAACAGGAAACTGTGGTACAACAATTTTATTAACCTCCCGGAGATCAATAACAAAACGATAAACAGGAGGCTGAGAAGGATCAGTGTGTTTAAGAACCGGGAGAACAGGACTATTGCACACATTTCCCCTCGTCTCCTCAACCACACCCTTCTGAACCAAATCATAAATAATAGCAAAAAGTGCTCTTTCACCATCATTGGGAATTTTGTATTGAGGGATGCGTGGCAATTTAGCATTGGGCTTGAGGGTAACGACATAGGGTGGGATCTCAAGACAACCAACATCATTTGGACCCGTAGCCCAAAGTGTCGCAGGGAGAGAGAGCAATTCAGGTGGAAATTGATGTTTAGACAAATACATTGGAGAAGTCAGTTTTCGACCCAAAACGAGATGTGCACCAGAAGGAGAACAATATATCGTTGCATGCAATCTTTTCAATAAATCCAAACCCAATAGATTTTCGTCGTAACCAGTCGTTAAAAGGAGCGGAGCTTCCAAATCATAAGAACCAATTGAAATAGGCAGAGGACAAGAGACCGGGCTATGAACTGGGGCGCCAGAAAATCCTACGGATACGTTTGTTAAGCCAGACAAAGGTGCCCCAGGGAGTTTGGAGTGAATAATAGAACTTCTCATCTTACCAGTATCTAAATGAAATGGCTCTGAAACACCCATTGTAGTGACATTAACATAAGGCCCATTCAGATCTACTGGAATCGATAAAGCTCCCTCACTTTGTCTATGGCTGTCCTAGTTAGCGTGAAGACCGTCATTCTCACCTTCAACATAGTAATCATCATTGTAATACTGTGTAGACTGAGTATTTTGGTGATCAAAGTAGTTCAGGGAATGTGGAGGTGGAGGGGAACGCTGTGTCTGGGGCGACATACCTCGACCTCTACCCCTGGGCGCTAACTGGGAACCACCACGACCTCGTGGAGTAGATAGCCCTCCATTACGCTGTAATAAAACCGGGCAGCCATTCTTAAAATGACCTTCCTCCCTACAATAGGCGCATTGGTTAGGACCTAACAAAGGCCGCGGAATATAGGGCTCAGGTTTTGAAACACCCTCTGAAACTGGGGAGGCTGTTGAAACTGGCGCTGAGCAGAGTGAGGAGGATAAGCTTGTTGCAGAAGAACCTTCGTTTTTAATTCTTCAGTCTTTTTCTCTTGCTTGTCTTTTTCCTCTTTGTCCCTGTTTTCGTAATATTGAGCAGTAGCCAATATCTGAGCAGAAGAAGAAACAGCCCATGAACTTTCAGAGTCTTTTAATTTATGTGACAACTCGGGGAGCAAACTAAATACAAATTTATCTACAAATAATCGCTGTCCACCCTCCTTAGTCATATCCTGACCACTGTGATCAATAAACGTCTCCTCTAAACGAGTGAAGAAGTCGGAGACACTCTCATCTTTCTTCTGTCTACACGCAGCTAATTTATCCCAATTAACTCGTAAGGCGGGCATCATTGTTTTCATTAAAGTAATAATCCTACCAGGGAGTTCTGTGATCAAAACATCAGGCTTAGCACCACCCACTTGTGCTCTATCCAAGGCAGTTATAGCATTCCATGTACCACCCAATTCCTGAGCGTGATCCTCTCTACGAATCCGAGCCCATAACGCTTGTGGGACTACATTTCCCATCAACATGTCAATATCGGCTAAATTCACAATACAGGCATCAACAGTCTGGAACAATTCATTATAGTAACCAGCAGGGTTTTTACGGGGATCCGGTAAAGATTGTTTGAGGGCCAAAACATCAGATCTCTTCCAGGGGACATGTACCCATATACGCTGGAAGTGAGCGGGAATAGCTGGATTATTACCTGCTTGCGCAACCTCTTCCCTCCATATCGGAGGAACCTCTCTCATTGTGTAATGTTTCAATGTCTGCCGAACAGCAGGATCAGAATCAAGAAAAGTTTGTGAAGAAAATAACGACCTAAAAGTAACAAGCGTCCTTACGGCGTCCTCAACCTTAGAACCCACAATGAGTCCTTTATCGAAATTAGCCTGAACATCCAACAGACCCTGGGGAAGTAAACCCAAATCGATATCCTCCCATCCTTTAGCAAGAATGTCACACATAACATTAAATACATATCTCTGCGTGGGCGCATCCCACTGATGAAAGGTGATCATGATATCTTTCACACTATACTGGGGACCATTCTCGATCCATTTGCGAGTGAGAGAGTCCAATACCACCCGTTCGTCGGAACCTGGAAGTTGACTACGAGACTGTCTTTGAGAGAAAGCCGGAGACATGTTCAGAGTCCCAAAGAAAGGGAACAAAAAGCCAGAGACAGTATCTGTTATTCGTTTGCGCACAGTAGGAGAATTAGACATAAGGACAGGGGACAAGGTATTAGGCGATACAGGATAGGAACTGGCAGTTATAAGGGGAGCCGAAGGCAAAGAAGATTGATGTTCAGGAGATGGAGATAAAGGAATCAGTGGCACGAGAAGTGGGAGTGGCAATACCGGAAGGGGCAAATGTGGAAGAACCAGAACAGGTGGGGGAACAACAGGCAACTGAACAGGTTGTAACAACGGGGGTGCATTAGCACCTTGTACATAGGGTGGAGGCAATCTCAATAGGTGAGACATCAAAGGGTCTTCCTCCAGATCCTTACTTTTATCAGAAGGGGAATTAGGCAACACCGGATAGCATCTATCTATTGACATACGATGCTGTCTCTCGGAAATTTCCATTGCATTATCAATCTCATTATCTTTAAACTGCTGTGCAGCCTGTATAATCGTCATATTTTGTGCTTTCTTATCTCGTTTTGCCTGCTTAATTTCTTTCTGTTTGGCTTCCTTACGCCAGAGGCGGAAAGAGTCAAACATTGCCGGCCGGGCTTGTCTTTTGAACAATATCGCTTCTAAATTGTCTAATATGTCAGGCTCAAAACTACCATTTTGTGGCCACTGTAGAACGCCATCGGTCTTCGTGTATCGGATCCATGCCTTAATAAAGGTAATGGGGCCGACACCATGTTTTGAATAAAGCTCATAGGTGGAAGTTCCAACCGGAGGAATCGGACAAGAGTCCTCCAGCCGGGAATCCCTATTACAACCAAGGCAACAGAACTTCCTAAACTTACTCAGACCAGGCATCGTTATTTCACTGGACTGTTCACAAACATCAAGGGGTTAAATCAAATAATACAGCACAAACGTACTCACCCCTCGGCTTCGGCTTTTGCAATAGCCGAATCAAAGACCCAAATCAAAACAAAACGAAATAGTGGGAGCTACCCACCAATACTTAAGTGTCTTCTTACGCCAACAGAGGCCCGTCTAATGTCTCGCGATACCAAACATCAAAGGGACCAAAGCAGCGCAGCAGTCAGGGCAGCAGTCGTCAGCAGCCGTCAGAAAGGAGAAACCTCGCTGCAAAAGACCTTCAAACCACTTCGACATACAGGGGTCGCTTGACGTGGTTCGCGATTCCTCCAGAATTTTCTTGCAGGGCTCCTCACGATCCTCGGGCAGAACTGCTACCTCTGAAGCCGCCCCACATTGGGCGCCAAATTGAAGAACCTAGACCTTATGGGTCTGGCGGCGCAGGGTACGCCTTAATCTCCTGAGTTCACCTGCTTTGTCGAACAGAGACACGGGACACTCCGTTAGGCGTAGAAGGTTTGGTTTATTAGCTGCAGCTAAGTACAGTTGTCCCAGAAGTACACTCGGTATGTTCTTAGGAGACTACCACTTTACTTCGTAGCACACAATCTTTTATAACACACATATTCACAAAGAACACTCCCAATGCATACAGGGTCAACCAATGAGAAGAATGTGAAAACAAGATATTAAGTAACTCAAATAAGCCTCCCTTCCAACTGTGTTTGTCACCCTTCCCCACAAGTTAATCAGTGGTAGTGTTTAGAAGTCGACTTGCAGGTGACAGGACACATTTGTATGCCCCGCAGGACAGTTGTGAAATGAGAGAATACGAGTAAAGAATAGCGAAGGCCAGAGGATAAGATAAAGTCAGGAAAGAATGGTGCGACCCAACAGATAGTTGAAACAGGGATCAGTCAAACCAGACGAGGATTAGTGGAGTCGGCCAGACCCTGACACCAGCTATAAACAGAGGCAGGAGGTTATTTGACACGTTGCAGTAGGATGAGGGAAAACAACACCTCGTTCACCGTGCCGCCTGAGTGAGGGCAACACAAAATGGCGGAAAGACACAAAATGGTGGCTAAATACGAAAACTGAATTACCTCAGATTCATGGGGTTTCTCCTGAAAAATCATCCCCGGACACATTTTTTAGCCTTCCTTTGATTTATTTATTAATTTTCTCTTTTTTTGATTTATGGTTTTAGGAGATGTTCATTAACGTAGTTAGAATATAATTGGCATCGGGATGAGAGAAGAGTGTCTTACACTACACAGTATAGCTTCAAAATTTTGACACAGTCATGCTGTGTTTGAAATATGTAAAGCTGTGGTGGCATTGGGATATAGGTATAGGGGTAATTTAAGGGGTGTTAGATAGGTATTAATTTATTTAGTGTTTTGTATAGCGCAAACGTGACCCGTTAGGGCATCAGAGTGCCTTACAGCAATAGCAAGTTACTTACAAGATTCAGTACTAACAAGTTAAATACAAGATTGGAGCAGGCTGTCATGAGAAAACAGTGCAGAGATAACAGGTTCTTTACAGGGAGTAGAAGTGGTGATCAAGAGTACAGTTGGGGAGATAGCAAGAAGACGTTGGCAGGAGCAGAGGAAGACTGCACAACACCAGCCTTTGTCCCTAAAATGACAGTGAGGAAAAAAAGATGCAGAGTGGTAAGCAACGTCAATGAGAATGGAATCATGTGGTTTACATATATGCGAACAAAGTCGGCAACGCTGGTAAAGTTCAAATACAGAACAATAGTAAATCTCTGGACTGCTGAAACTGTAGAATCACTGAGAGAGTTTAGGGTAGGAATTTGCCCAGTAGGAAAGTCTTCGCGTCCTTTTGGAATCTTGATAGACCTGCTATTCTTTTGATGTAGGGCGGCAGCGAGTTCCATATTCTGAGTGCAGCCACTGAGAAAGCTCTGTTGTATGTTATCTTCTTTTGGGAGAGGGCTGGTTTCAACACAAAATCCTTGACACACCGGGAGTGCATGCTTCCTCCAGAAACCACAATTTTCTGAGGAAAATACACAGGAGACTAAGGGTGTACCCCTTTGTGAGTGAAACAGGCCAGTTTGAGTTGGATTCTGGCTTTGTACGGAAATGTGAAATGTGGTTGAATTTCTTTGAGCATGTTAGGAGTCATGCGGCTGCGTTAAGACAGGCTTTTAGGGGAGACGTTGAGATCTTGGGTAGGCCAAATAAGGTTGAGCATCCGTATTCGATCCTAGAGATAACTAAAGCCTGAACTGCCTTTTTTAGGTCTGATGTATCTAGGAATGGTTTGGGATTTCTCAGGTAGCTAAGGTGAAACCTGGCATTTCTGGCCAGTGTGTTGATGTGGGCTCACATATTCAGGTTTTTGTCCAGTGTGATTCCTAGTGATTTGACTGAATCCACTATCGTCGTAGTGCAGTTCAGCGCAGTGATCGACTTGGTCCATTCAAGTATGTCAGGGGAGCTTTTCGGAGGGGAAATTAATAAGAATTCATTTTTTTGCGCATTATGTTTGAACTGGTTGCTAGCAAGCCATTGAATAGTCAGTTTCAGAGCTTCATTCATCGTTTTGATCTCCTCTAGGGATGATATTTTGATGTAGATCTGAGTGTCGTCTGCGTATATGTGGTAAGAGATGTTGGCAATACATAGAATTTCAGCTAATAGTTCCAAATAGAGCTTAAAAAGAGTTGGGGAGAGAGTTGAACCTTGAGGGACACCAATCATAATCGGGGAAGCGGAGGATAGATTACGATTAACTAAGAATCTCTGGGAGTGGTTCTGTAGGAAGGATTTGAACCGCTGGAAAACTGCTTTCCCTAGTCCCATCCTATTTTCCAGACATTCTAGTAACTTTTCATGGTTAACTGTGTCGATTGTCGATGATAAATCCAAAAGAATTAAGAGACATGTTTTGCCTTGGTCTAGAGCTTGGAGGGCATCATCTACTATATGGAGAATAGTAGTTTCAGTACTGTGATTTGACCTGAATCCAGATTAGCATTCATCTAGTAGGTTGAAAGTGGCGATATATAGGTCAAGCTGTTGTTGCACACACTTCTCAAGTAATTTGGCTAGTAGATGAATATTAGATATCGGTCTGAAATTGTCTGATTCAGCAGGATTCGGTGAGGGTTTTTTAGAATGAGGATGACTTGACTAGCTTTTAGAGAGTACGGTATGGCCCCTTGCATTTGGGAAGCATTGATTGTTGCGGTCTAGATGGGTATGATAAATTGGTTGGCTGCGGATAAGCAGTTGGATGGGAGTGGGTCATTGAAGTGGTTGTTCGGTTTAATGGACGATAGAAGTTTCGATATGCTATGTTCCTCGTATAAGTTGAAAGTGTTCCAGTGGGCTTGGTTTTTGGGTACCGCCTGTAGGGAGTGTGTAGCGATGTTTGGAGGTGTCACCGAGGGCTGTGAGAAAACGATAGCGGCGAAATTCAGCTCATTTCCCAGGGAGTTGATTTTAGGGGAGAAGAAGGAGGAGAACTCATCGCAACTTATTAGGGAATTAGTTGTTTCTTTAGAGGTTTTTGCCAGTTTTTTCAATTGTTGTTTTACCAATTGAAAGAGTTTACGAGGTCTGTTCTTAGTGTTTTCAAGTTCTACTCTAAAGAATTCTTTTTTTGATTTGAGAATGCTCTTATTGCATGCATTTCTGTTTTTTCTAAGAAGTTTTAACTGGGGGAATGTGGGGTGTTGTCTCCAATTCCTTTCTGTTGCCGAAGATTTTCCTTTTCGTGTTTAGGGACCCATTGAACCAAGGATTTTTGTCTTTGCCCTGAGTTCTTTTTAGTTTTAACGGGGTTAGTGAGTCAATTATATCAGACATTATTGAGTTGTAGTAGTCTGTAAGTTCTCTGACAGTTAATAGTTTGGGGGGAGATCCATCTCGCATCGTGCTGCCAGCTTCTCGTAGTCTAGGCTTTTAGTGTCCCAGATCTATGGTTTCAGTTTCCCTAATTGCACTGATATTTTCTTAGGTACGCCCAGAATTTGGAAGGAAATAGCGTTGTGGTCTGACCAGCCACAAGGAGCAATTGAGGTTGCCTGAACGCCATTCCCTTTGAGATGATCCAGTGCAGCATGGCACCTTTTGAATGTGTAGGTGGAGTGCAGGCTTGAGTAAGTGATTGGTCAGCCAGGAAGCCTTTAAGGATGTTGACCAGAACGTCATTGAGGTCATTCCAAGGAAACGGCAGCCATCTTAGAGAGGCAGGGGCGGTCTAGGCGGTCTAGTTGTTTTTCAGCACACCTATATCAGGGGCACTAGCGCGACCGCGCACTGTCCATCACTCCTGAGGCTTGAGCTGGGAGTAAGAGACTCAGCGCTTTTCTTTACTTGGCAAGCTGAATAGACTTTCGCTGCTGGAGGCGAGTTATTACACTGTTTTAATCCTGCTCTTAATTCTTGTACTTTGCACGTTTCGGCTGCTCGCATATTTGCACATTACTTTTAAAATTATCTTTTTTAATCGTAATTCAGCAGTGACTGAAACCTTCGCTTACCTTGGTTCCCTCTGCCTTTCCGGCGTGCACCAGACCCGAGCAGGCTCCACCTGTGGATCGGGATTCAGGAAACGGTGGCCATCTTAGAGAGGCAGGGGCGGTCTAGGCAGTCTAGTTGTTTTTCAGCACACCTATATCAGGGGCACTGGCGCGCCCGTCCGCGCCCATGCCGCGCTCAGCGCACTACCCCCTGTCCAATTTCAATCAGGCGAACATAAACGTCTTGTTTACTCTAGAACCTCCTTGATGGAGCTAAATTCGAGGGGGAGCAACGCTGATTGCTTTCGTGTATCGGCAGAGCTTCGACAGGCTTGGTCCCCTGGCCCCTGCCCCAACTGCTCTTTGCCTCTTCCTTGGATTTGCCCCGAATACATTAAAGCCAGGACTAATGCCGGTCCCTCCACTAATGGGGCTTCTGAGACTTTTTCTTGTGTTCTAATTAATGCTAGATCTCTGGTAAAACACAGCATGGAATGCTCTCAATTGCTGTCGGAGCTAGATATTAAAATTGCATTTATTACAGAGACCTGGACGGACGAGGCTTCAGGTCCAGATCTAGTTCAAGCAACTCCCCCGGGGTACTATTGTGAGGTTCTTCATAGAGCTAACAAGAGGGGAGGTGGGGTAGCCATTTTATATCATAGTTCAGTGCAGGGAATGTTTAAAGCACTAGCATTGCCAGCGTGCAAAGCACTTGCCTTCAACTTAAGACTAACGAGTCATTTTTCCTTCAAAGGCACCCTCATTTATAGACCCCCGGGAACAAAATTGCCTTTGTTTCGCTCCTTGGGTACCCTTTTGGAGGATGCCTTGCTGGGGAACTCGTATACCATATTAGGGGACTTTAACTTTTACCTTGAACGGCCAGAGGACCCAGATACAGCGCGTCTCTTCAATATAATGGAAACCGCAGAATTGTTACAACGGGTAACGGGTCCATCCCACCAGGCTGGTCATACCCTTGACGGGATCTTTTCCAATACATCGGAATTAGCTTTTGCAGCTCTGTTACCTCTGGCCTGGTCAGATTACGTGGGAGTTCGGTTTAATATCACACCCACTCCCCAGTTATCCAACGGGCGCCCCCTTACAGTGGCCAAAGTAGTCAGAGCTTGGAATAGGGTGGAAGCTGAGACCTTATCCAGAGTACTTTCCACCTCGCTCACACCCATTTCCAGCAATATGGAGGAGGCTGCATTGTTATATACGAACTGGCTTACCCAGGCTTGTGTAAAGCTGGCTCCACCCAAGTCGTCGGTTTTCAATAGAGCTATGCCGGCAGCCCCATGGTATACGCATGAATTAAAATTTCAAAAATGCGTATGTAAGAGATTAGAACGTAATTGGAGGAAGGCATATACGGATGGAGATAAACTGGTATATCTGGCATGCTTGACCAAATATAAACGTATGGTAAGGGAAGCCAAACAAAAGTACTTTGCCTCTCAGATTGTAGCGGCAAAAAATCCTACAAAAGAGATTTTTTCCACTATCAATAAACTGTCCTCAGTAAAACCGGCTTCTGTACCGGCCAGCACTGAGCTTTGTGAAAAAATAGCTTCATTCTTTTTGAACAAAGTTAACACTATTTTTACTAGTCTTAACGACCCAACTGAGAGGAATCAGGAGTGCGAAACAAAGTCTAATGAAACTCTACCACCTGTCATCCTCAAGGAGTTTAGACATCTTACCCTTCAGTACTCCTTGGAGCTAATAGCTAAGGTCAACTCCGGGTCCCCATTGGACCCCTGCCCTCTGAAAATCATCAAATTGGCGCCAGTACCGATTGCCACCCATCTCACAGCAATCTTTAACGGTATGTTTGATGGAGGGATATTTCCAGTAGTCTGGAAGAAGGCATCTATCCTCCCCCTGTTGAAAAAACCTAGTTTGGATCCCTCCGATCCTAATAATTTCAGGCCTATCTCTCGTATCCCATTTCTGGCTAAACTAGTGGAAAGGGCGCTAAATTACCAACTCACAGTCTTTGTGAGGAATACCTTACTACTGGATCCCTCGCAGCACGGTTTCCGGGAAGGACACAGCACCAAATCCGCGCTGATCGCGGCTACAGATCAGATCAGGTCCACGGTGGATCGGGGAGGAAGAGCAGCCTTGATCCTTTTAGATCTATCCGCTGCGTTCGACACCGTCCACCATGGTCTGTTGATGGACCAACTTAGGAAAAGTGGAATGCAGCATAAGGCATGGGACCTACTAAACTCCTTTCTTTCCGGTCGGAGCCAAATAGTTTCTTTGGAAAACTTTGCTTCTCAACCCTTCTCGCTGCCTTGCGGGGTCCCACAGGGATCCTCTCTGAGTCCCACACTTTTCAATATTTACGTCTCCTCCCTAGCGCCCATTATCAGAAACCACGGTTTTAGCGTTACCTCTTATGCGGACGATACGCAAATTGTTGTGTCTCTCTTACCCGGCCATGAACTAGGGTTGGACCAGAACTTTCAGTCCTGTATGTCTGAGGTGGCGCAATGGATGGCTAGTAACTGCCTTCGGTTGAATTCCAACAAAACCGAGGTTATGTTATTTGGTAACAAACCTAGTTTCTGGACCCCAGCATGGTGGCCGCAGGAACTGGGGACCCTTCCCACTCCGGTAAATAAAGTCAAGAATCTTGGAATGGTAGTGGATGCCAAGCTGTCCATGGCATTACAGGTAAAGGCTGTAGCTTCAAAGACCGGCTACATCCTGAGAATGTTGAGGAAGATTTCGTTCCTGCTTCCTCAGGAGCATCGACAGACTGTTGTAGTGGCCCTGATAACATCTAGACTGGACTATTGCAACAGTCTATACCTCAACATTCAGGAAGGCCTGCTGCATAGACTGCAGCTTTTGCAGAATGCCGCTGCCAGACAACTAACCGGCCTCCCCAAATTCTCGCCTATATCAAAAGCCATTCGAAACCTTCACTGGCTTCCTATTAAGCATAGGGTCCAGTTAAATTCCCTCTGCTTGGTCTTTAAGGCCCTACACGGAGAAGGCCCAGACTTCCTCACCAACAGTTTTAGAAGGTATGTTCCTGCCCGACATCTCCGTTCATCAGAGGCCAGTTTGATTAAGGTCCCTCTTATAAGGAAAGCTAATTGGGGTGGCCGTAGGTTCTCACACGGCGCAGCCAAGCTGTGGAACGGTTTGCCACTTTACCTGCATCGCATGGAAAACTTATTTCAATTTAGGAAAGCGCTGAAGACTTGGTTGTTTGTTAAATAATTTGGATCTTGGTTTATGGAGTAATGGACAGCGCCAGGACACCTATTTGGTAATCGCGCGCTATACAAAATACGATAACATAACATAACATAACATGAAGATTAAAGTCTCCTAGGAATATATCATTGGAGTGGAGGAGGCATTTGCTATTATGATTTCAATGAGGTAGTCGATGAATGGGTCATTCTTACCTGAGGGGTGGTAGAAGTTGTGCAGTTTGCACAATTGGTTACAGTCGTTACTTAAGGAGAGTAGGAGATATTTACAGTAGTCAACAGGGTCGGAGCAGAACTGGGTAACGGAGAGGTCAGAGCGATGGATGCAAGCAATACCTCCCCCTTTTTTTATTTGTCTGTCAAGCCTTACAATGTTAAAGTTTGGAGGAATTGAAAACCGTACTGTCCTGGAGGTGGGCACCCCAGGACATTTCTGGAGCCGACCAATGGGGGTGGCGGTCCCCAGTGCCATGGAGGGCTCCAGGAAGGGGGCCACTCTGCCCCCTCCCATCTTTTACATAGCACCAGGGAGGTGGTAGTCCCCGGGGATCTGCAACGGACCTCCATGTTTAAATGAAGTGAGCCCCAGGGAGTTGGTGGTCCCCGGGGCTACATGTCCCTATGTATAATTAACAATGCCCCGGGGACCGCAAGTCCCAGGGAGGTGGCGGTCCCTCCCCACTGGTAATAAACTGAAGCCCCGGGGAGGTGGCAGTCCCCGGCGCAGCATGGGGGGAAGGAGCCCCCTGCGCATGATTAACAAAGCCCCGGGGAGGTTGCGGGCCCCCACTACATAATAAAGCATTGCCCCCGGGACCTGGCCCACCCAGGGGCTTAAAACAAATGAAGTGCGGGAGGCCGCACTTCATTTAAAAAAATTAATTCAGCCAAATTAGCGGACCCTATATGAATCACACCGAAAGTAAAAATATATAAAGATTTTTTTGGCCTTAGGGGTCCCTGTGGGACCCCCTGGGCAGGCCTAGAGGGCTAGGGTGTTTCTACCCTGCCCCCTTATCTTGTGTTTTACTTTTTTCTTGTAACTCGGTTCTACCGAGTCACAAGATGGCTGCCAACACTTTGGTTTGGACTGTAGGCAGTCAATTAGAATCAAGCTCGTGCTCGGGAGTGTTTGTGAATCCACCTCGGTCACCAGATATATAAATACTTTTAAATATGAATATTTCAGGAACTACTGAATGGATTTATACCATTTAAAAAAGGTCGCTTTTTGGACCAAGAGCTCCCTTTTTGCCAAATTTGGTGTAATTCCTTTCAGCAGTTCAGGCTGTAGCCATTTTCAAAATTTCCTATTGAAATTAACATGGAGAAAATGCGTTTTGGGACCCCCTTTTTTCCCTTTCCTGCTTGACGAATCACCCCGAACCTTTCAAGACAGGAGATGACCGGAACGCCCCATTGATTTTGAAAATGTTGCGAAGATTCGTCAAACGGCGCCAAAGATATTGGCAAATCAAAAAATGCTTTTCGTATGGAAACTAGGTCCTAACTATAACTACCTACTGGCCACCACCAGTAGATAATTTATATACAAGTCAATATATATATATATATATATATATATATATATATTTTTCCAAACGTTTTCCCGTCAAGGACACAAAAACGTGGCGCACACTCTCGACAATCTTTACAAATTTCTTTTATTCTGCTCCAAGGGCAGACTTTTTTTTTTTTTTTTTTTTATCTTTACAAATTTCTTTTATTCCGCTCCAAGGGCAGACAAACGCGTTTCGGCCATGCTGGCCTTTGTCAATGTCAAAGCACACAATGTTTGCACAGTATAAATAATCATTGTTCAACCTACGTCATTTCAGGTTAAGATAGAAAGAGGACTGTCACATTCAAGGACTCTTCAAAAGGCAGATCTAATTGGCAGCCATTTTGAACTAGTAAGGAAATGTTCATATTTCTATAGGTTCTGAAGGTAAATCAATATATACATATTTATATAGCACATATTACAATCTTATGATAAGGTAATTCCAGAATTTATCGGAATATCCTTTCTTCATGATTAAGCCCTGAATGGGCAAAAATATATATTTACACAAACAGACATCCTAAAATATTTCATACATGTTGGATCTGGCCCTGAATGGGCAATTGTCTTGACCGGGTCACACTTCCTATCAATCATTTTGTGGGTTTGAACATATTTACAGTTAAAGTCAATCAAATCCTTTACAAAATATAACATTTCTTTTAGGAGGGAAAAGCTTTCTTCAACCTATATGCAAGTATATCAAGTTTTTCTCAACACTATTCCCATAATTCATTGAGATCCTCTAGTTTCACCACATTAAATACCATTATACCTCTTTTCAAATGATAGTTCCATCCTTTCTCACTTTTTCATCATATGTTTTTTTACCTTGTTAATATTCAATTCTCTTCATCAGATATTCTATACAGTTATTTATAGCAGTTTATGAAAAGATTTCCCCTTGTGGCTAATGTTTTAACCAACATGCATCCACATTTCTTCCTCACAGTTTAATCCATTTGGTGCCAGAGTACGAAGTTCTAAGATGTATTTTGATTCCAACTGTCTAAGAGTTCTTATCCTGTCACCACCTCTTTTAGGGGGTGGGACTCGATCTAGGCAGAAGAATTTTAAAAGATTGCTATTGCTTTTATGTTTTTCGGCAAAATGTCTGGCCACAGGATAATTGGTATCAATTTTAGTCATTGCACGCATGTGCTCTAAAATTCTTTTCTTTGTTTGATGTATCGTGCTCCCCACATATTGAAGGTTGCACGGACACACCAAACAGTAAACTGTGAAGTCTGAATTGCAGTTCAATATTTTGCTGATGTTTTTCGGTTGGTCATTGCCGGGGGTCTTATAAGTTTTTGTAACTGCACTGTTTTTACATGCCTTACATTTTAGGCAAAGGTAGTAGCCTTTGATGTTATGATGGCCCGTATCCTTTTTAGAAAAATAACTGTGCACTAGCATGTCCTTTAAAGAAACATTTTTCCTATAAGTTATGCTAGGTTGTTTTGTTATTTTTTGGCCGATGGTTATATCTGCCTGGAGCATACCACAATGTTTCTTGAGAATTTTATAAATTTCTCCAGAATCTGAGGAGAAGGTGAAAATGAGTCTGGTGGTGCCATCATTATTCGCCTTTGGGGACTTGTGTAAGAGATCTTCTCGTTTTCGTGTGTCTGCCCTATTTGTTGCTACCTTGAGAATATGCTGAGGGTATCCTCTCTGTTTGAAGCGTTCCATCGCTTCTCTAGTAGCTATTTTATAGTTTTCTTTAGTGGTGTTGTTCCTTTTTAGACGAAGACATTCACCATATGGTATACTATTCACCAGACAGCGTGGATGCTGGCTGGTGAAGTGCAGAGTTGCATTTCCTGCAGTTGGTTTGCGGAATAATCTTGTCTTAAGTGTACCATTGTCAGCATATACCAAAAGATCTAAATAAGGTACTTCCCTTTCACTGATGGTTCCTGTGAATTGGAGGTTAATATCATTTTTATTCAGACTTTCAAGGTATTCTTCTAATTCTTGTCTGTTACCTGTCCATGTGAAAAATATATCGTCAATGAAGCGGGTCCAGATTCCTATTTTCTGGGCCCACGCCTCATTGGTTCCTGCCCAGGCAACGTGCTTCTCCCACCAGCCCACGAAAAGATTCGCGTAGCTGGGGGCGAAGCACGTGCCCATCGCAGTACCTTGTTTTTGAATATATAATTGTTCACCAAAGGTAAAGATGTTATTATTCAGACAAAATGACAGAAACTGCAAGATCATTTCACTGTGTTCAGTGTATTTCAGTGGTCTTGTTTTTAGAAAAGATTTTACAGCTATTTCTCCCTGGCCATGGTGGATACTTGTGTACAAACTTGTAATGTCCAATGTGACAAGAAGGAAAGAGTCTTCCCAATTTGTATTGTCAATTATCTTAATGAAATCTGTACTATCTTTTATATAGGATACCAGATCAAATACAAATGGGCACAATATATTGTTTACCAGGATTGAGGTGTTTTCCAGTAGGCTGCCCATAGATGAGACTATTGGTCTCCCTGGGGGCCTTTTATCATCTTTGTGGAGTTTTGGAATGTGATAAAAGGTGGGGGTAACTGGATGTTCCGTTTTGATGAAATCATAATTATCTTGACCAAGAATCCCCTTGTTTTTCCAAAAGTCTATCATTCCATAAAATTCCAAGATACTTTGGTTATAGTCTTTAGTTGTAATTTTCTCATAACAGATATTGTCATTTAATTGTCTTAAGGCTTCACGTTCATACAATACACTATCTTGAATAACAATGTTCCCGCCTTTATCTGACGGTTTTATCACAATTGTCAGATCTTCCTGTAGAGATTTTATAGCTTGCCGTTGTTCCAATGAGATATTTTGGTTTTTCTTTCCAAAAAAAAAAAATAAAATAATAAATAAAATATATATATATATATATATATATATATATAAACCACCAGTTCCGGTAAAAGATCGGTCTGTCAGCGGGCGGTCCGAGCAAGGAAACCGGAACTCCTAATTAACACGCTCCACACAATCTCGTCGTGACGGGAAAGAAGCTCGGACTCCAAAGTTGTATGCAGTTACGTTTATTCGCACAAGTGCAAAACGACGCGTTTCGCCATTACGGCTTGGTCACGCTCGAATACACCGGAAATCATTATGGTACATATACAAATTCATTAAAAGACGGACTACCACAACTGAAGGAACTTGATTTAACAGTCGCGGCCATCTTGTAACGATGTAATGCGTGAAATACATTAGTCTAGAACCAGTGCAGATATCTACAGTGCAGTAAGTCAATAATAATGTAAGTGCAAAAAAATTGACATCATGTTGGTACACGTTACTAATCATGAACAAATAAAATTCATGAAAATAAATCAGTCATTAAATACAACTTGTGTGTCGTAGGTGAGATTGTCACTTGCCCAAGTGGGCCCTGCCACAGAGTGAAAACCACCGTGTTAATTCAATAAAGTTGTATCACATAATGCCGCCCAAGTGGGCTTACGAGCTAACTGGTAAACGTCTGAGGGTCAATAATGCAAATAAATGACATCATGTTGGTGCACATTAATACTCATGAACAGATAAAATTCATGTACTTAGATCAGTCATTAAATACAACTAGTGTATCGCAGGTTAAATTGTCACTTGCCCAAGTGGGCCCTGCCACAGAATGGAAACCATCGTGTTTTTGTAAATTCAATAAAGTTGCATAAAGTTGCATTTTACAATACCGCCCAAGTGGGCTTACGGGCTTACTGGTAAACGTCTGAGGGTCAACAACCCAATAGTGGTTCAAAACACAAAAGACAGCCTCGATAAACAGATCCCGCTAAATACTTTGTTGAGTATAGAATCCCTGTAATGAATGCATCATCCTTCAAACAAAGTATTCATGTTGAATAAAGTTGTGACACCGTCTGAAATACAAACAGATATAAAATTCATAAAAACCTTGAAATTAACTGACTGGACAATATTCTTACATTATTCTTGTAAATGAATAGCTAATTCCTCGCTCATATTAAGCCCTTTTGGGGCGAGGCTTTCAAAATCCACAATGTAACGGGATTCTAATTTCCTTAATGACAATTCTCTGTTGCCCCCTCTTATCCCCAAATCCACAGAGTCTATTACCACCATGCGTACCTTTGTTTCATCTTGAAAGTGTTGTTCCGAAAAATGTCTCGCTATGGGATACAATTTGTTGTTATTACGTATAGCCCGTAAGTGTTCTAACACACGTTTCTTGGCTGTATGTTTGGTACTCCCAACATACCATTTTGCGCATGGGCAGATAAGAACATATACACAGTGTGTCGTGTTGCATGTCAGCTGTCTCCTGATGGTAAATTCCCTTCTTGAATTCGGTACCTGCAGCTTGTTGCAATCCACACTGTTCCTACATGCCTTGCACCTACGGCAACATTTGAAACCCACTTTATCTGAATTGCTGTTACTAGCCATATCTGTGATGTAATTATGGCTTAATACATCTCCCAGAGACCGTCCCTTTCTAAACGTGATCTGGGGATTACTGCCAAGATCTTTCTTGAGGTGTTCGTCAGTGAGTAGCACATGCCAGTGTTTGCGGAATATATTCCGTACCTCAGTTGCTTGTCCCGAGAAGGTGGTAATGAATCGTACTTTTTCTTCCTTGATTACTTTGGGTTTAGGGTAAATGAGTTCATTGCGAGTTTTAGTTTCTACTCTGGAGATTGCATCTTTCACAGTTTTAACACTGTAACCCCTCTCAATGAATCTTTGGCACATAGTTATTTCTTCACTCTTATATGCAGCAACAGTACTACAATTCCTCTTGGCCCGTAGCAGTTCTCCGTAAGGGATACTCCGCACCAAATTGTGTGGGTGACTGCTATTGGCATTGAGGATGCTATTGCCCGCAGTTTCCTTACGGAATAATCTCGACGTAAGTTGGTTGTCAATGACTTCCAAGCGGACATCTAAGAACTCCATTGAGTTCTTGCTGATATTCTCCGTAAACTGTAAGTTGCATATATTGATATTCAATTTATTGATAAAGATCCGTACTGAATCTTCATCCCCACACCAGATGAAAAAGATGTCGTCAATGTATCGCAGCCACAGGGCAACGTTGTTAAATTCTTGCATGGTAGCCACCACCTGCTCCTCCCACCAGCCCATGAACAAGTTCGCGTAGCTGGGGGCAAAGCAGGTTCCCATGGCTGTGCCCTGTGACTGCTTGTAAATGGTGTCATTGAAAATGAAAAAGTTGTTTTTTTGTTTTTGAATTTTATTTATTCATGATTAGTAACGTGTACCAACATGATGTCAATTTTTTTGCACTTACATTATTATTGACCTACTGCACTGTAGATATCTGCACTGGTTCTAGACTAATGTATTTCACGCATTACATCGTTACAAGATGGCCGCGACTGTTAAATCAAGTTCCTTCAGTTGTGGTAGTCCGTCTTTTAATGAATTTGTATATGTACCATAATGATTTCCGGTGTATTCAAGCGTGACCAAGCCGTAATGGCGAAACGCGTCGTTTTGCACTTGTGCGAATAAACGTAACTGCATACAACTTTGGAGTCCGAGCTTCTTTCCCGTCACGACGAGATTGTGTGGAGCGTATATATATATATATATATATATATATATATATATATATATATATTACCTACTGGCGGTCGCCAGTAGGTAGTTATAGTTAGGACCGTGTTTCCATAGGAAATCTCAAAATTCTATTTTGAATAACTTTGGCGCCGGTTGACGAATCCTCGCGAAATTTTCAAAACTAATGGGGCGCTCCGCTCAGCTCCTACCCTGATAGTTTCGGGGTGATTCGTCAAGTGGGGGCCGAGAAAAAAGGGGGGTCTCAAAACGCATTTTCCCCATGCATTTTTCCATAGGGACTTTAGTCGCAGCTACAGCCCGAACGGCTGAACAGAATTATGTGAAATTTGGCAGAGAGGTAGCCATAAGGTCCATGAAGTGCCTTTTGCAGGTTTGGTGTAAATCTGTTCAGTATTTCCTGAGAAATTAGCATTTAAATCAATATATATATCTGTAAGCGCGCAGCGTGCGCGCACTGAGCAAGTCCTGTGCGTGCACCTTGGCGTGCGCAGGCGCACTTCTGATTGGTTGTTAGATGTCAGTAAACATTTGAATCGGTGGAAATCAGGAATCGGCGGCCGCCATTTTGTCTCTCGCATAAAGAGGGGGTGATAAACAAAGGGGGAGAACGTGAAAAGGGGGCAGAGTGGGGAGATATTGACCCACTAGGCATTGTAGGGGGGTGACAGTAGGACCTTGTAGGGCAAGAAAAAAGATTTATATTTTGAAAAAAAATATCGCCGAGTGCGCGCACCCAGAGCGCACCCGAAATTTTTTTTAAAACATAAAAATAATAAAAATTCGCAATTAAGTGAAAAGATATAAGGTGGCTCTAAAAAGAGCCCTTGTGTTTATTGTGTGTTTTTCGGTACCTACAGGTAAGTACCGATGCAGAGTCTAAAGTTCAAGAGGAAGACTCTGTTGCCTTCATCAGTGAAGTGTACACCATCTCCTCTATAAATGTCTTGCATGTTGTAACGCAAGTTGTTGTGGTATATAGAACCCATACCATAGTCTCTGAGGAAAGCAGAAATAGATTTGTTGACGTGCTTCCTTGCTTTGTCAATCTGCGGACAAAATTGGTTGGACCAGTTCCACTTTTGCCTTTGGCATATGTTAGAATATACAAAGGCAGTTTGTGGAAAAAGCGACATCAATTGCACAAAGGTGTCCTTAATAAGCATTTCCAGACCTACCCCAGTTAAAGTGCCTAGGTCATTTCCACCACAGTGCACAATAATAAGGTTAGGCTGTGGGAGATATAGAAAGGTTTTCACCAAAGGCATTAATTGGTGCCACTTTAACCCTCTCTGACCAATCCATTTAATGTCTACATTTGGCAAAGCAAGGTCTCTCACCATACCTCAATTTTTCTGCATATTTTCACTCCAGAAGACATAGCTGTGACCTACAATCCACACTGTGAACATCTTCCAAGGAGATCTGGATGCACTCAGGAGGTGTCTTTCAGTAGAAAGGCAATATGAAATGAAAGACAGTTGAAAAATGGAGACACACATAGTATTTTTTTTAAAAAGAACTCATTGGCTGTTTCAAACCATTCTACACTAAAAACTAGGCTGTATGTTTAAATTTTAAAAAGCATGTTTTGTATTGGTTCAGAAAAATGTGTTACCAAAGAGCATTACTATGGATTTGCTGTTAGGTTTGAAAAGTCAAGCACTCTTGCTCTTTGGATATGAAACATTGTCTGCTGAACTTCTGACCTCTCTCCTCACAGCAGTGTTCCATGACCTGTTTCTATGGTAGCAGGCAGGAGATAAGTTGGGGGAAGGGTACATTTGGAAAGGGGTTGAAGTTTTCAACCAATAGAAATGTGTGATTTCATTTGAAAAAAAGTGGGAAGCACTGAGATTTGAAATTAACATGTATATGTGTGAAAAAAGAGAGGGAAATATTGCCATTTACTGGTTCTGGAGAGAGGAGAGAGGTGTGGAGCTCTGATATTCTGACTCTGATAGTCTGCTGTTTGAGTGGCACATTTCTTTCTCAACTAACTATTTTAAAAGGTGAGTTATGAGTTTGAGAGGGGATGTATGTGGTGATTTTTGAGATAAAAATTAGAATTGTGAATCTTCTTCAAAAGTTATGTTTTACATTTTGAGGTTTGCGAGATATTTAACTGTTTTGAACTTGTAAGATATTATGGAGTATGTTTTCACAACAAGTTTATGTGTACTGGTAAGAATGAGGAATACTGTTTTGTGCCTACCATCAAACCATGAGTCTGTGTGCAGAGAAGAATTGTTGACAGAGATTTAATTTGCGTTGCTGTTGAAAAGTAAAACTTGAAGTTGAAAGGAAAGGACAGCTTGTTTTTAATTGTGATGGTTAGGATTTAGCAGAAATCACTTTGAAAGAAAAGAGAGGAAAATGGCAGCACATTTGAAATTAGCATTAGTTCTGTAAGAATTGGTGACCCAGGAAAGGGGCAGCCTGTGTTTTGTGCCTACCAACACAGCATGAGTCTGTGTGCATATAGGAATTGTTGTCTGAGATTTAATTTGTGAAGTTGTTGTTCTGTAAGGATTGCAGACCCAGGAAAGGGGCAGCCTGTGTTTTGTGCCTACCAACACAGCATGAGTCTGTGTGAATATAGGAATTGTGGCCAGAGATGTATTTTGTGTTGCAGTTGTTTTATAAAACATGCACTTTCAGGAAAGGGACAGCTTGTTTTCTTCAAATGTGGTGGTTAGCAGTCAGCAGAAATCACTTAATTGCAAATGAGAGGCAAAAGCTAAAACATTTGAAACCAACAGGGTAGATTTCCCTTTCAAAATAGCAAAGGCACAGGTAGTTGCCATATGTCAAAACTGAAAATAACCATTAGCACACATGCACTGTTACATACATCCCAGCAGTCTTCATGCAGTTTTGGAAGTCTCTTTGCTCATCTGTCTTGCACCAGACAATACACAGTCTCCAGAAACACACTCTTGGCACACACGCAGCAGCTTCTCCCACACTCCCAAGTGTAGTACTCAGGTCTGTGTGGTGTTTCAGATAGCACTGTGTAACGCAAACACATTCAACGTCAATAAGGCTCATTTCCTTTGCTCTAGTGTAGTCACTCACCCAGAATGCACATGCTCATGGTCTCAAGGAGCTGTTAGGACATGTGCTCTTTTCTGCCTCTGTGATCTACAAGGAAAATGTGTCAGGCTGTAACACTAATTATCATTTGCTCTACCATAGTAGTAAATGTGCTTTGAAATTGCAAATCAAATTCTGTTTTCTGCTTAGAAGCACTCTATGAGGCTGTGTGCATATAGGAATTGTGGCCAGAGATGTAATTTGTGTTGCAGTTGTTCTGTAAAACATGCACTTGCAGGAAAGGGACAGCTTGTTTTCTTCAAATGTGGGGGTTAGCACTCAGCAGAAAACACTAAATCGCAAATGAGAGGCAAAAGCTAAAACATTTGAAACCAACAGGGTAGATTTCTCTTTCTAAATAGCAAAGGCACAGGTAGTTGCCATATGTAGAAAACTGAAACTAACCTTTCGCACACATGCACTGTTACATACATCCCAGCAGTCTTCATGCAGTTTTGAAGTCTCTTTGCTCATCTGTCTTGCACCAGACAATACACAGTCTCCAGAAACACACTCTTGGCACACACGCAGCAGCTTCTCCAACACTCCCATGCGTAGTACTCAGCTCTGTGTGCTGTTTCAGATAGCACTGTGTAACGCAAACACATTCAACGTCACCAAGGCTCATTTCCTTTGCTCTAGTGTAGTCACTCACCCAGGTTGCACATGCTCATGGTATGAAGTAGCTGTTAGGACATGTGCTCTTTTCTGCCTCTGTAATCTACAAGGAAAATGTGTCAGGCTGTAACACTAATTATCACTTGCTCTACCATAGTAGTAAATGTGCTTTGAAATTGCAAATCAAATTCTGTTTTCTGCTTAGAAGCACTCTATGAGGCTGTGTGCATAAAGGAATTGTGGCCAGAGATGTAATTTGTGTTGCAGTTGTTCTGTAAAACATGCACTTGCAGGAAAGGGACAGCTTGTTTTCTTCAAATGTGGTGGTTAGCACTCAGCAGAAATCACTTAATCGCAAATGAGAGGCAAAAGCTAAAACATTTGAAACCAACAGGGTAGATTTCTCTTTCTAAATAGCAAAGGCACAGGTAGTTGCCGTATGTAGAAAACTGAAAGTAACCTTTCGCACACATGCACTGTTACCTACATCCTAGCAGTCTTCATGCAGTTTTGAAGTCTCTTTGCTCATCTGTCTTGCACCAGACAATACACAGTCTCCAGAAACACACTCTTGGCACACACGCAGCACCTTCTCCAACACTCTCATGTGTAGTACTCAGCTCTGTGTGATGTTTCAGATAGCACTGTGTAATGCAAACACATTCAACGTCACCAAGGCCTCATTTTCATTGATCTAGTCTAATCACTCATCCTGTAACACATGGTCATGGTCTCAAGGAGCTGTTAGGACATGTGCTGTTTTCTGCCTCTGTAAATGATAAGGAAAATGTGTCAGGCTGTAACAGTAATTTGGTACTATTCAGGAACACTGTTTTGTTCCAAAAAACATAGCATGAGTCTGTGTGTATACAGGAAATGTGGGCAGAGATTTAATTTGTGAAGTTGTTGTTCTGAAGGAAATGCAGTCCCATGAAAGGGGCAGCCTGTGTTATGTGCCTAAAATGACAATATGAGTTTGTGTGCACACAGTAATTGTGGGCAGAGATTTAATTTATGAAGTTGTTGTTCAGTAAGAATTGCAGTCCCAGGAAAGGGGCAGCCTGTGTTAAGTGCCTAAAATGATGGCATGAGTCTGTGTGCGCACAGGAATTGTGGGCAGAGATTTAATTTGTGAAGTTGTTGTTCAGTAAGAATTGCAGTCCCAGGAAAGGGGCAGCCTGTGTTATGTTCCTAAAATGATGGCATGAGTCTGTGTGTGCACAGGAATTGTGGGCAGAGATTAAATTTGTGAAGTTGTTGTTCAATAAGAATTGCAGTCCCAGGAAAGGGGCAGCCTGTTGTCTTTACACAAATTATCCCTTAGCACACATGCACTGTTACATACATCCCTGCAGTCTTCATGCAGTTCTGGAAGTCTCCTTGTTCATCTCTCTTGCACCAGAGAATACACAGTCTCAAGAAACACGCTCTTGACACACACGCAGCAGCTTCTCCAACACTCCCATGTGTAGTACTCAGTTCTGTGTGATGTTTCAGATAGCAGTGTGTAACGTAAACACATAAAAACATCATCAAGGCCTCATTTTCTTTGCTCTAGTCTAATCACTCACCCAGGTTGCAGATGCTCATGGTATGAAGTAGCTGATAGGACACGTGCTCTTTTCTGCCTCTGTGATCTACAAGGAAAATGTGTCAGGCTGTAACAGTAATTATCACTTGCTCTACCATAGTAGTAAATGTGCTTTGAATTTGCAAATCAAATTCTGTTTTCTGCTTAGAAGCACACCATGAGGCTGTGTGCGCACAGGAATTGTGGCCAGAGATGTAATTTGTGTTGCAGTTGTTCTGTAAAACATGCACTTGCAGGAAAGGGACAGCTTGTTTTTTTTCAACTGTGGTGGTTAGCACTCTGCACAAATTAGTAAATCACAAATTAGAGGCAAATGGTAAAACATTTGAAATTAATGAAAAGCTTAAAAAATATTTTAATGAATTATAATTACAAAAAAGATTTTTTTTTAAGTTTCTTGCAGGTATTGCTGAGCAACAGTGAAAAAATAAAAAAATGCCTTTAAGGACAAGAAAGAGGAAAGAAAAGCAACAACAAGTATATCTGGACAAAACTGGGAAAAAAAAATAGGAGGAGAAGCTGGTGATGGCAAAAAGAAAAAGTCTACTGGTAAGCAGAGTAGAGATTTCTTAAAAAAGATCTTCAAAAAACAAAAAAATGCCAAAAATAAATGTAAAACAAACAGTGCTTTATGTACAAAGCAACAACAGAGTCAACAGCAAAAAACAAAAGCTAATGTACAATCAGAAGTATGTAAAAATGATTTAACACGAAAATTAGATTTTAAAAACATTCGTCGAAAAATGTTTCAGAGAAGAGTGATGTTAAATTTGCTAAAAGATGTGAAAAAATATAAGAAAAAAACAAAATGTATTAAGAAAAAAAATTTGATAGAAAATATTGTAAGTAAGGCTTTGGAAATAAAAAGAAAACTTTTTATTCTAATTTTGAATAGGATGTGTAGATTAGATAAATTAGTCAATGCAATGAAGTCACAAAGCAAAAGGAAAAGAGAAGTGAAAAAAAGTAACTTTTGTAAAGTGTTCTTGGGAGAATGGAAGCACAGTTCAAGTACTGAACCATTTTTTAATGAAGAGAGTTATCTTCAAAGTAATAGTTTATACATGCAGTTGACACCAATGGTAGAGCATATGAAGTTAAGGATGGTTGTGTGATGGAAAAAGAGAAAATGGTCCCAAGAAATGAGGAAGAAGTAATGGCTGCTGAGGCTATGGGGAGACGTCCAAAAGCCCCAGTGTACACTTGGAACTGTAGTAGTATTTGTACTGTGCGTTAGGAATCTATTGATAAATTACATGACTTTCTAAGAGAATATAGTAAAAAGAGTGTAAAACAGAAGATGAAGGTGCTTCAAACACTAGATCCATGCAGAGTGAGAGAGAATACTGGTTTGCAAGGACATTCTCTGGCTTGTCTATCTAGAAAAGTGTGTAAAAGTGTTTTTCATCATTTTAGGATGCTGGCTGTTCATCATACTGAAATGAGAAAGTTTGTGAGAACATTGTATTTTGCTAAAAGTCCAGCAGTAAAGTTGAATGAGTTGAATAATGCTCTGTTCCGTGGATCTGTATCAGATGTAGTGAAGGTTACTGATGAGATTCAGTTTTGTTACTTTGGTCCAGAACAAGAAAGTGCAGAAAAGGACACAGTTAATGAGGAAAATGAGGAACAGAATGTAGAACTCATTATTACTAAAAATTTTGAGGAAGAAATGACAAAATTTACTATCATCTCTAATGAAAGACCAAATATTACTTGTATTTGTTGCCGCAGAAGCCATTATAAAATTCAAACAAGGAATGTTGATCTGTATAAAAAAAGTGATAATGAAGATAATTATAAGTGGAAGGATTTTGCAACATATATATTTCTGGAAAATTGTTTTGAATTGGGTGAAGATCAGCGTATTTGTAAATACTGTTATAACAAGTTAGAAGAAAATAGAATGCCGACCAGAGCTGTACATAATAATTTAGAATTGGATGCTATTCCTGCCGAACTTTCTGATTTAAATACATATGAGTCTATACTCATTCAATGTGTTCATCCATTCCAGACCATAGTACGTATGGAGCCCAAAACTGGTAAATTACCTCCTTCAGATTTACTGAGAGGTTTAAAAGAAAGAGTGGTGTATTTGCCCTTGGATTTGAAAAAAAATATGGAAACTATTGATGCAGATACTTTGGAAACTGAACCATTAGTTATTCTGGTTAATGGTGTACCTACAAAGAATAAGAAGATTTGGCAGGAGCTGGTAAATGTACGGAAAGTACAAAGAGCAAATTTATATTTGAAAAGGAATAATAAATGGTATGAATCAATTTATATAGATGAAGAAGAAGAAGATTTACAAGAAGACACAGAAACACCAAATGGACAAATTGAAAAAGTGGACAAGTCAAAGGAAGAAGAAATTTATGAACATTTTAGCATACATCCTCTTCATTCAAAAGAAGTTATGGGAGACACTATTGATCTGTTTCAGATGAAGAAAGCAAAAGGAACTCCCGTGAGTGTATGGGAGAAGAGCTTGGAAGCTCGATGTTTTCCTCAGCTGTTTCCTACAGGAAAAGGTGGACGATACGATGAACGCCCAGAACAGATTCCAGCTTCTGAGTATCGGACTACAAGACTATATGCTGAAGATTCAAGATTTCGTCAAAGTATTCCTTATTTGTTTCATCTTTTATTTGAAAGCCACTTGTCTGCATTATCTTATGCAGTAAATCACATTTTAAAAAGTGGAGTACATCTACATAATGTGTCTGCTAAGGATTTTATGGAGAAAGTGCAGCACCGAGATGATCATTTGGAAACACAACTGATCAATCTGATGGCTTGTCAGCGTGGGACAAATGAATATTGGTACCGACGCCATGGAGAATTGAAATGCATGTTACGGAATTTAGGAACTCCTACATGGTTTGTAACCCTAAGCTGTGCCGAGTACGCTTGGGATGATTTATTGGATTTTCTACGAGAGGCAAATTCAAACATTAAAAACATTGAATACAAGACAGCAGGAGAACTGTGCTCATTGGATCTGGTTAATGTTTGCAGATATTTCAATCATAGATTTGAGGCTATGATGTCCTTCATCTGCAATAAAAAAAATCCACCTCTTGGAGAAGTAGTGGATTTCTTTTGGAGAAAAGAGTACCAAGCAAGAGGTGCTCCTCATATTCATATGCTGTTGTGGATCAAGGATGCCCCAAAATTTGGAACAGATGCTGATGAAGCAGTGTTATCTTTCATTGAAGAATATGCAACATGTGCTATACCTAAAAGCACAGAAGAGAAAAAGTTAAAAGAGCAAGTTTTACGTTTCCAAAGTCATGGGTGTGGAAAATACTGTCGACGGAAGTACAAGACCAAAGATAAATTCTACACAAAGTGTCGATTTGGATTTCCTAGACCTGTTCTTTCAAAAGGAAGAGTCAACAGTTTTATGTCAGCTGTGCGACATACTATAACCAGAAAATCTCCCAAAAATACATACAACCTAAGAAGAAAAGAAGAGTCAAAATTTATAAATGACTACAACCCAGTCATTTTAACCATGTGGAATGCTAACATGGATATTCAGTATGTGGCAGACAATTCTATTGCTGTTGCTCGGTATGTCACATCTTACATCACTAAATCTGAGAAAACAGAATTGAAGGAAATGTGGGAAGAGATTTCTCACAAGAAGACTGTCAGTAAGAAGCTGTACAGTTTTAGTTTAAAGATGTTATCGCATCGAGAAATTGGATCCTACAAATGCTCAGATAGGTTATCATCTGCAAGTCTTTACTCGAAATCTAGAAGAATAATTTGGGTCAGTTTAGGCCTTGCAGGAATGCGAAATCGGGTACTGAAATCTGTTGGAGAAATTGAATATTTGGCCGAGAATGACCCAGAAAGTACAGATATTTTGAAAACAAACATGTTGGACACATATTACCCAAAAAGAAGTCATCATCTTGAGAACATGTGTCTCTATGAAGTGCTGCAGAACTACATTTTTTCACAGAAAGCCACAGAAGACATCAACAATGGAAAATATAAAGTCATTGGTGAGGAAGGATGTTTGGTGAAGCAAACAAAAGGAAGTTTGATAAATCACAGGAAGCTGAGTTGCGACACTACTGACAAAAAGGAATTTTACTACTTGGCTCTTTTACAGCTGTTTAAACCATGGCGTTCAGAGGACGAACTACTGGGAGAATTTCAAAGCTATGAATATTCTTTTAATGCTAGCAAAGACAGCATAGAATGCAGTACTTTCACAACTTATGTCCAAATGTTAAATGAAGAAAATGAACAGGAAGCAAAAATTGCAGCTGAAGTAGCTAGAGACAGTTCTCAAGACAGCCAAAGTTCAGGAACACTTAGTCAAGATCCCCTAGGACAACCAATTGTAGAAAATGAAGCTGCAGTAGCCATGACTGAAGTAGAAACGGCTATGAATCAAGCACAGGAAGATTCAATCGACTTACTAAATCTGGAACAACAACTGAATGAAGAACAAAAACAAATTTATGAAGAAGTCACCAAAAAAATTGATCATGGATTACTACATGAAAAAAAACAGTGCTCATGCACATCATTTGAATCAATCAGGATGTATGTGAGTGGACAAGCTGGAACTGGTAAAAGTTTCTTAATAAAAGTCATCAGAAGCTACCTACAGCAAAAAACAGCTTCAAATTTGTCTTGTGTGGTAACTGCTCCAACTGGGTTAGCAGCCTATAACATAAAAGGAAATACCTTACATCGCTTGCTAATGTTACCAGTGGAGCATGAGAACAAAATAGAATACCACAAACTAACTGGAGAAGCATGCTTCGAAGTTTCAAGAGTGTTGAAGAAGATGCAAGTACTCATTATTGATGAGGTGAGCATGGTTTCAAACTTAATGCTTGCCTTTGTGCATTTAAGAATGCAACAAATTCTTAAGAGAGACTATGACGTGTTATTTGGAGGTAAACACGTCACAGTTTTTGGAGATCTTTTACAGCTCACTCCAGTTAAAGGACAACCAGTGTTTAATACTGTGACACATGAAGACACGAAGAAGTCATTAGGAAGCATTGGTAATGCGAATATTTGGTCTTTCTTTGAGTACAAAGAACTCACTACCAATATGAGACAAGCAAACGACGAAGATTATGCAAGTATGCTGAAAGATATCAGAATTGGACTACTCACAGAAGTTGGCAAAAAAGCATTACAGAGTAGGATGCTACATAATTTATTTCCAAATGAAGAAATAGTTGCAGAGAAAATATACAAGAACATTGCTGAAAAAAATACTGTAATCTGCTTAATGCCAACACTACGTGAGTGCTCAATATTCAATGAGGAACTTTTGAAATTGGAAAAGGAAGAGATTAAGAAAATGGAAGCAGAGGACAAAATTCAGCATGAAAGAATTACTTTTACATTAACAGGCAAACTGAAAAATAAATTGGATTCACTAGAGAAGAACATTTCCAAAACAGCTGGATTAGAAAAAAATCTATAGGTTTGCATGAATTGTCGAGTGATTTTAAGGAGAAATTTGGATGTAGAAAAAGGTTTAGTGAATGGAGCTATGGGAAGAGTTGTGGGTTTCATTAATTATCAGAAAAAAGAAGGAATTGAATGTTTAAAAATAAAATTTGATCAGATAGAAGAAGTTAAAGACATTTGTCGTTGTTCAGTTCGTTTCATGCTTGTGAAAGACTTATATGTGCGTAGAAAGCAGTTTCCATTTTCTCTAGCATATGCTGTAACTATTCACAAGTCTCAAGGATTGACTGTAGATAGTGCTTTTGTAAACATTGGTTCTACTGTGTTCAAAGAAGGTATGGCATATGTTGCTCTGTCACGAGTAAAAACATTATCTGGTTTATTTATGATAGACTTTGATGACTCAAAAGTTAGTGCTGATACAAACTGTGTAAAGGATTATAATAGATTAAGAAGAACCTATGCTCCTCATTTAGGACAGTATGCTGTGATTGAAAAACATGTTGTTTCTCGGAAAAGGAATTTTGAAAATATCTGTAATGTGGATGAACAGAACAAAAAAAAAAGGACAGTGATGTGATAGCAAGGAAAAAGAAAAAGGACAGTGTTGAAGAGGTTGTTGGTTGCCATTTTGAAAATAGCTCTGGTGTCAACTGCTATGCAAATGTAGTGCTGAATGTTGTATTTTATCTTGAAAAGTTGCTAGAACAGATAATAGTAAATCATGGAAAAAGATTGTGTTCTCTGCTGAGTCTCCTTTTTGAGAAGCTGAGTACTGATAAAACTGAAATAGAAAGTGCTTCTGATGTTAGAAATCTTTTAGATGTATGTTGTGGTTCTACACAGTTTAAAGAAAATGTCCAGCAAGATGCACAGGAATTCTTAATATATATTTTGAGTGTACTTGAAGATGAAGGAGTAGAAGTAGAAAACTTATTTGGTGTCTGTTACAAATGGGAACATTGCTGTGAAAACTGTATGAACACATGTAGTAGTAATGTTGATTCAGAAAGGTTCATATTTTTACCATTACCACAAAGTAAATCAGTGACTTTTAGTAAATTAGTTAAAGATGCCAATCACAACATGGAATGTTCTGAATGTAAATCTGACATGTTTTCCACGTTATTTTTACAGAAATATGGTCAGTATGTAATTTTAATGATGCAACGTTGTAGAGCTGATGGTTCAAAATTGGATACTTTAATAAAGAAGTTTACAGGACAACAATTATCAATTTCTGGAAAAACTTTTGTTACAGTTGCAATAATTTTTCATGAAGGACCTACTGTAACTTCTGGACATTACACAGTTTATCTTAAATGTGAAAAAGGCTGGACACTGTCTAATGATTCCCAATTGATTTTCAAGCAACGTTTGCCTTATGATTTACCCAATTCTTACTTAATTTTTCTGAAACCTAAATTTTGAAAAATAAAAACTGCATCTGAAGAAAGCATTTTTTGTAATTTTAAAGGATTTTAATTGAAGATATCACTTTAAAAGGATTTTGAAATTACTATTTGGCCTAAAGGAAAAGTAATAAAAACAATTGTGGAGTCCTTTGACAGAAATTATTTTGGCATGTGTGCTTTTGCGACAAGGTTTAAAGATGGTTTATCTAGAAAATGTTTATTCATCTAGAAAAGTACTTGTAATATATATGTAATATTTCTAACAAGGTATATTTTAGTGAGGATAGTTTTTGGGCTTTTTTAAAACAATCTTTCAGATTGTTTTTTTTTTGCCCGCTGTTAAATGATGAATACAATTGTTTTCACTATTTTAAGTGAAAATTAAAAAATTCTGAAAACAGCAAAAAAAGGGCAAAAAATTGCTTTGTAAAATATGTAAAAACAAGTAATGCTTTTTGTAATGTATGATTGAATATTAATACTTTTTTCCTTTTTTTGCAGAACTAGAAAGAAAAAAAAAAAAAAGAAATTCTGTTCCCTTGCAAAATACTAAAAAAAAATTTTTTTTAAATATTTTTTTTTTTAAAAAAAGTGAAATATATTTGTATTTCTCAATCCTCCCTTTTCATGCTTCCATTTCTTCTCCTCTTTTTGTACATTTAATTTTTTTTTTTTTTTTTAAATTTTTTAAAAAACATCCTTGGGTGCGCGCAGGGTGCGCGCACCCCAAAAAAAAAATTAAAAAAAAAAATCCCCCAAACATTCTTAAAAGAGCCCTTGAGTTAATGGAGGGAAACAGGAAGAGAAAAACGAAAAAAAAGAAAAAACATCTATGGCCTACTGCACTCATGCGCATCAAATTTTCTCTGAATGAGATCAAGACTGGTCTCACCCACAGAAATAAGTCGACCGCAAACAGTGCAGCGTATGGACAAACTCGCAAAACAAGGTGTTCCAAAAAGAGGTGTGGAAGAAGGCAAAGGCACCACTGCAGAAGAAGTGCTCACCTGAGCTGCCGAAGATGTGCTCGGCTGAGCAGCTGCAGATGTCGTCGGTTGAGCAGGTGGAGGGTTTGCTCCAGAAGCTCGACGAAAAGTCACTGGATGCATTTTGTCAACATGCCTCAACATAGTGTGAATGCTAAAAGAATACTTCTTGTTAGGATTCCCACGTGACAAGACTTTTTGACAAAGTACACAAGTAACTTTAGGTGCATTTACCTTTTTTTGTCCCTCTGGAAAAGTGAAAAACTGCCATATAAAGCTGTCTTTCTGCTTCCTGCTCCTCTGCCTCTCAAGAGTGTCCTGGTCACTGTCTGAAGATGGTTGCTGTTCAGCCATTGTCTCTCAACAACAGAATAGCTCCTTCTCCAAAGGAATCAGAACTAATAATGAGGGGAGTAGGTGTGGTTTGGGAAGAATCTGGAACTGAAAGTACTTCAAACCAATCAAAAGTGATGATTCATGATCACATGACTTGCCATGAGGGGATTGGGTGTGGTGTTGAAACAATCAGAAACTGAAAGTAATGATAACCAATAAGAAGTGTTGTTTTATTAAGCATATAACCCGAGGTGCGCGCACTGTGCAAGTTCCGAGCGCGCACCTAGTGATTACGCATGCGCGAACGCGTAGGAGCGAATGTACATACGTCATATGCGCGTACGTAACGCGCATACGTTGAACATGCGTATACGCAAACATTATTGCGCGTAATTTAAGCGTATGCGGAAGTGAACCGCGGGGAGCGCGTACGACGCACGCACGCATGCGTACGTACGTACGCATACGTACTGGGTGCGCGCTCCCAGCGCGCACTATAACGTATGTATGCGTACGTAAATAACGTACGACGGTATTCATAAAAAACGTATGAAAATGTACTAGGAGCGCGCTCAGAGCGCGCACCCCAAGAATTTATATAAAAAAAAAAGTGGAGAAAAATTAATTGCAAAAATTAAATAAACTGTTCAACTTTATCCTAATTGAAATTTCAAAAAAAGAGCAAAAACAAATAAAAGGATACAGATAATATATAAATGAATACATAGTAATTTTATTTTTATTATAAAAAAAAAATTAATTTAATAATTCAAAAATTAGCATTTAAAAAACCGTACAAATTCACTGAAAAAACCAAAGGTTTCACACACGTTATAGTTAGGAATTAGCATTTAAAAAACCTTGCAAATTCACTGAAAAAACCATAGGTTTCACACATGTTATAGTTAGCTGGACATTTCTCTCATACAAAACCAATGAAATTCCCCCGTTATAGTTAGTTCAGCTAACTATAACTCACGCGCCCGCAATGCACTGCTAATGACGTCACATATTACATCACTCATGACATGGTCAGTGACATCACTCATGACATCACTGATGACATCTCAAATGACATCACTCATGACATAACTGATGACATCATCCTTGTGATAGAGTGGGACACCTCCTCTCACTCTAATATAACCTTTGATACACACATTCAAAAATAGAGACTAAAATTTAAAAAACAATGGACATACCAATACCAGTTACAACAACCTATTCAGTAATTCTAAGATCCACATACACATCCACTCATTCACCAACAGTCCTATACAGTCACTCATACATGTACTCACTCATCATATGTACTCATACACCTATACATCCTGTTACACAATGCCACTCATCCATAGAGTTACTCACACACATAGTCACTCATGCTAATAAAGAATCAAACATACATTTACTTGCATATACAGTTATACACACACCACCACACTTACTTCTACGGAAACTTACACATACTTAGTCTTTTAAACAATCACTTATAGAAACACATACTTATTCATACAGGAACTCTTTCAATCTCTCACTCTCACATATACTCACTTATATACACCGATAGTCACATATACTAGTCTAAAACATATGTAGTTACTCATAAAGACACTATTGAGACAGTCTATCACTCACTAACACACCCATGCACACACTCATCCACCCATACAGTCCTGCACACATGCTGTCTTCAACACATACAAACAGTGAGTCACTCATTCATGCACCTATGCACTACGTAATACCCCCCACCGAACCATGCTGACACTCAGACTGATACTCAAAAAAACAAATAATAACCTATATAGACACCCATGTAGCTACTCACCAACCCATGCAGCCACTTATACACAAAGTGAGAGACTGATACAGATATATAAATATTTAAACATTACTCACTAAGCCATGTATTCACTATGATACACTTAATCAGTCAGTTACACAATCAATTTTTCAAAAACAAATCATCCATTTAGATACTTATATACCCATTTATTCTTCCATCAACCTTGAGATATACATATATAAAACATATTTAATTTTCAGAAAAACACACATCCACTGGATGATGTCATCAGTGATGTCATGAGTGATGCCATTTGAGATGTCATCAGTGATGTCATGATTAATGTCACTGACCATGTCATGAGTGATGTAATATGTGACGTCATCAGCAGTGCATTGCGGGCGCGCGAGTTATAGTTAGCTGAACTAACTATAACGGGGGAATTTCATTGGTTTTGTATGAGAGAAATGTCCACCTAACTATAACATGTGTGAAACCTATGGTTTTTTCAGTGTATATATATATATATATATATATATATATATATATATATATATATATATATATATATATATATATTCACCAAAATATGCCCCTGCATATGGACACGCACTCCTCCAGCTGGTGACTCAACAGAATCCTTTAATTCAAAAGCACAGGCATTGCTTCTCTGATCTCTCCTGTCCTGCTGCCTGACGCGTTTCAGAGCTTACGAGCTCTTTCTTCAGAGGCAAGTTTGCCTGCACCACCATTACTTTGCAACCACAGTTCCTTGCGTTTTTAAAGCCTTTTTTGACCAGCCTCAGGTGTGCCTTTCCGTTAATTCCCTTGCGCAGTGCACACTGGAACATGTAGTTTGATCAGTTAGTCTTTTAGCCTCCGGTGGCTTCGTGTGCATTACAAATGTTTTCAGGACTCATTTTCACCCTCCAGTGGGCCTCAGAGAAGAATCCTGTGCCCATTAATTAGGAACCAGCTGCGCCGTCGATTTCACCCGCAATTCAGGCAAGACGATCCCCTCCGATATTCCTGAAGGGCGGTGCGACCTTCCCACGGCTGGGCTCACCATGCTTAAATCTTCACCAAAATATGCCCCTGCATATGGACACGCACTCCTCCAGCTGGTGATTCAACAGAATCCTTTAATTCAAAAGCACAGGCATTGCTTCTCTGATCTCTCCTGTCCTGCTGCCTGACGCGTTTCAGAGCTTACGAGCTCTTTCTTCAGAGGCAAGTTTGCCTGCACCACCATTACTTTGCAACCACAGTTCCTTGCGTTTTTAAAGCCTTTTTTGACCAGCCTCAGGTGTGCCTTTCCGTTAATTCCCTTGCGCAGTGCACACTGGAACATGTAGTTTGATCAGTTAGTCTTTTAGCCTCCGGTGGCTTCGTGTGCATTACAAATGTTTTCAGGACTCATTTTCACCCTCCAGTGGGCCTCAGAGAAGAATCCTGTGCCCATTAATTAGGAACCAGCTGCGCCGTCGATTTCACCCGCAATTCAGGCAAGACGATCCCCTCCGATATTCCTGAAGGGCGGTGCGACCTTCCCACGGCTGGGCTCACCGTGCTTAAATCTTCACCAAAATATGCCCCTGCATATGGACACGCACTCCTCCAGCTGGTGATTCAACAGAATCCTTTAATTCAAAAGCACAGGCATTGCTTCTCTGATCTCTCCTGTCCTGCTGCCTGACGCGTTTCAGAGCTTACGAGCTCTTTCTTCAGAGGCAAGTTTGCCTGCACCACCATTACTTTGCAACCACAGTTCCTTGCGTTTTTAAAGCCTTTTTTGACCAGCCTCAGGTGTGCCTTTCCGTTAATTCCCTTGCGCAGTGCACACTGGAACATGTAGTTTGATCAGTTAGTCTTTTAGCCTCCGGTGGCTTCGTGTGCATTACAAATGTTTTCAGGACTCATTTTCACCCTCCAGTGGGCCTCAGAGAAGAATCCTGTGCCCATTAATTAGGAACCAGCTGCGCCGTCGATTTCACCCGCAATTCAGGCAAGACGATCCCCTCCGATATTCCTGAAGGGCGGTGCGACCTTCCCACGGCTGGGCTCACCGTGCTTAAATCTTCACCGAAATATGCCCCTGCATATGGACACGCACTCCTCCAGCTGGTGATTCAACAGAATCCTTTAATTCAAAAGCACAGGCATTGCTTCTCTGATCTCTCCTGTCCTGCTGCCTGACGCGTTTCAGAGCTTACGAGCTCTTTCTTCAGAGGCAAGTTTGCCTGCACCACCATTACTTTGCAACCACAGTTCCTTGCGTTTTTAAAGCCTTTTTTGACCAGCCTCAGGTGTGCCTTTCCGTTAATTCCCTTGCGCAGTGCACACTGGAACATGTAGTTTGATCAGTTAGTCTTTTAGCCTCCGGTGGCTTCGTGTGCATTACAAATGTTTTCAGGACTCATTTTCACCCTCCAGTGGGCCTCAGAGAAGAATCCTGTGCCCATTAATTAGGAACCAGCTGCGCCGTCGATTTCACCCGCAATTCAGGCAAGACGATCCCCTCCGATATTCCTGAAGGGTGGTGCGACCTTCCCACGGCTGGGCTCACCGTGCTTAAATCTTCACCAAAATATGCCCCTGCATATGGACACGCACTCCTCCAGCTGGTGATTCAACAGAATCCTTTAATTCAAAAGCACAGGCATTGCTTCTCTGATCTCTCCTGTCCTGCTGCCTGACCCGTTTCAGAGCTTACGAGCTCTTTCTTCAGAGGCAAGTTTGCCTTCACCACCATTACTTTGCAACCACAGTTCCTTGCGTTTTTAAAGCCTTTTTTGACCAGCCTCAGGTGTGCCTTTCCGTTAATTCCCTTGCGCAGTGCACACTGGAACATGTAGTTTGATCAGTTAGTCTTCTAGCCTCCGGTTGCTTCGTGTGCATTACAAATGTTTTCAGGACTCATTTTCACCCTCCAGTGGGCCTCAGAGAAGAATCCTGTGCCCATTAATTAGGAACCAGCTGCGCCGTCGATTTCACCCGCAATTCAGGCAAGACGATCCCCTCCGATATTCCTGAAGGGCGGTGCGACCTTCCCACGGCTGGGCTCACCGTGCTTAAATCTTCACCAAAATATGCCCCTGCATATGGACACGCACTCCTCCAGCTGGTGATTCAACAGAATCCTTTAATTCAAAAGCACAGGCATTGCTTCTCTGATCTCTCCTGTCCTGCTGCCTGACGCATTTCAGAGCTTACGAGCTCTTTCTTCAGAGGCAAGTTTGCCTGCACCACCATTACTTTGCAACCACAGTTCCTTGCGTTTTTAAAGCCTTTTTTGACCAGCCTCAGGTGTGCCTTTCCGTTAATTCCCTTGCGCAGTGCACACTGGAACATATAGTTTGATCAGTTAGTCTTTTAGCCTCCGGTGGCTTCGTGTGCATTACAAATGTTTTCAGGACTCATTTTCACCCTCCAGTGGGCCTCAGAGAAGAATCCTGTGCCCATTAATTAGGAACCAGCTGCGCCGTCGATTTCACCCGCAATTCAGGCAAGACGATCCCCTCCGATATTCCTGAAGGGCGGTGCGACCTTCCCACGACTGGGCTCAATGTGCTTAAATCTTCACGGTGCGTGGCTATAGATATTTATGTTCTTTTATCTGCAATTTTCTCAGGAAATACTGAACAGATTGACTCCATACATGCAAAAGGCACATGCCTGACCTGAGGACTACCTCTCTGCCAAATTTCAAGTAATTCTGTTCAGCCGTTCGGGCTGTACCTTCGACTAAATGTCCTATGGGAAAAAGCATGGGGACAACGTGTTTTGGGACCCCCCTTTTTTCTCGGCCCCCGCTTGACGAATCACCCCGAGACTTTCACAGTAGGAGTTGAGCGGAGCGCCCCATTAGTTTTGAAAATTTCGCGAGGATTCGTCAACTGGCGCCAAAGTTATTCAAAATAGAATTTTCAGATTTCCTATGGAAACACGGTCCTAACTATAACTATCGACTGGCGACCGCCAGTAGATTATATATACATATATATATATGTAAACCAATGGTAACTCACTTGAGATGCACTCGAAACAAACAACAGGTTACCAGCCTTTAATTTCAGGTACAGTTGTGCAATGGATGGACAAATTTAAGCGGACGCTCATCCGCTGAGATAGCACCACTCCTTATTCACGGAGGCCATGAGGTTTGGATACACCATCCTCGTCTATGGAGCAACATCAAAGGATTGAAGCTGTGCAGGATTGCGGGGGCTCAGTGGGAGCCTTATCGATGCAGTTATTAGTGCGCCGAATAACGGAGTGAATATTAGTGCACTACAATTCCCAGAAGCCTCAAAATTGCCGAATTAGAGGGCGTGACATTATTGGATATATTTGGGAGTTGCTGCACGCCACAGCACGAACTTACCACAAGCCTTTGAGAAAGGGGAAACCTGAAACGCGTCAGGCTGACTGGCAAGCTGCTTTATTGAACCGGCATCCATTGCACAACTGTACCTGAAATTAAAGGCTGGTAACCTGTTGTTTGTTTCGAGTGCATCTCAAGTGAGTTACCATTGGTTTACAAATTTAAGCGGACGCTCATCCGCTGAGATAGCACCACTCCTTATTCACGGAGGCCATGAGGTTTGGATACACCATCCTCGTCTATGGAGCAACATCAAAGGATTGAAGCTGTGCAGGATTGCGGGGGCTCAGTGGGAGCCTTATCGATGCAGTTATTAGTGCGCCGAAGAACGGAGTGAATATTAGTGCACTACAATTCCCAGAAGCCTCAAAATTGCCGAATGAGAGGGCGTGACATTATTGGATATATTTGGGAGTTGCTGCACGCCACAGCACGAACTTACCACAAGCCTTTGAGAAAGGGAAAACCTGAAACGCGTCAGGCTGACTGGCAAGCTGCTTTATTGAACCGGGATCCATTGCACAACTGTACCTGAAATTAAAGGCTGGTAACCTGTTGTTTGTTTCGAGTGCATCTCAAGTGAGTTACCATTGGTTTACAAATTTAAGCGGACGCTCATCCGCTGAGATAGCACCACTCCTTATTCACGGAGGCCATGTGGTTTGGATACACCATCCTCGTCTATGGAGCAACATCAAAGGATTGAAGCTGTGCAGGATTGCGGGGGCTCAGTGGGAGCCTTATCGATGCAGTTATTAGTGCGCCGAAGAACGGAGTGAATATTAGTGCACTACAATTCCCAGAAGCCTCAAAATTGCCGAATTAGAGGGCGTGACATTATTGGATATATTTGGGAGTTGCTGCACGCCACAGCACGAACTTACCACAAGCCTTTGAGAAAGGGGAAACCTGAAACGCGTCAGGCTGACTGTCAAGCTGCTTTATTGAACCGGCATCCATTGCACAACTGTACCTGAAATTAAAGGCTGGTAACCTGTTGTTTGTTTCGAGTGCATCTCAAGTGAGTTACCATTGGTTTACAAATTTAAGCGGACGCTCATCCGCTGAGATAGCACCACTCCTTATTCCCGGAGGACATGAGGTTTGGATACACCATCCTCGTCTATGGAGCAACATCAAAGGATTGAAGCTGTGCAGGATTGCGGGGGCTCAGTGGGAGCCTTATCGATGCAGTTATTAGTGCGCCGAAGAACGGAGTGAATATTAGTGCACTACAATTCCCAGAAGCCTCAAAATTGCCGAATTAGAGGGCGTGACATTATTGGATATATTTGGGAGTTGCTGCACGCCACAGCATGAACTTACCACAAGCCTTTGAGAAAGGGGAAACCTGAAACGCGTCAGGCTGACTGGCAAGCTGCTTTATTGAACCGGCATCCATTGCACAACTGTACCTAAAATTAAAGGCTGGTAACCTGTTGTTTGTTTCGAGTGCATCTCAAGTGAGTTACCATTGGTTTACAAATTTAAGCGGACGCTCATCCGCTGAGATAGCACCACTCCTTATTCACGGAGGCCATGAGGTTTGGATACACCATCCTCGTCTATGGAGCAACATCAAAGGATTGAAGCTGTGCAGGATTGCGGGGGCTCAGTGGGAGCCTTATCGATGCAGTTATTAGTGCGCCGAAGAACGGAGTGAATATTAGTGCACTACAATTCCCAGAAGCCTCAAAATTGCCGAATTAGAGGGCGTGACATTATTGGATATATTTGGGAGTTGCTGCACGCCACAGCACGAACTTACCACAAGCCTTTGAGAAAGGGGAAACCTGAAACGCGTCAGGCTGACTGGCAAGCTGCTTTATTGAACCGGCATCCATTGCACAACTGTACCTGAAATTAAAGGCTGGTAACCTGTTGTTTGTTTCGAGTGCATCTCAAGTGAGTTACCATTGGTTTACAAATTTAAGCGGACGCTCATCCGCTGAGATAGCACCACTCCTTATTCACGGAGGCCATGAGGTTTGGATACACCATCCTCGTCTATGGAGCAACATCAAAGGATTGAAGCTGTGCAGGATTGCGGGGGCTCAGTGGGAGCCTTATCGATGCAGTTATTAGTGCGCCGAAGAACGGAGTGAATATTAGTGCACTACAATTCCCAGAAGCCCCAAAATTGCCGAATTAGAGGGCGTGACATTATTGGATATATTTGGGAGTTGCTGCACGCCACAGCGCGAACTTACCACAAGCCTTTGAGAAAGGGGAAACCTGAAACGCGTCAGGCTGACTGGCAAGCTGCTTTATTGAACCGGCATCCATTGCACAACTGTACCTGAAATTAAAGGCTGGTAACCTGTTGTTTGTTTCGAGTGCATCTCAAGTGAGTTACCATTGGTTTACAAATTTAAGCGGACGCTCATCCGCTGAGATAGCACCACTCCTTATTCACGGAGGCCATGAGGTTTGGATACACTATCCTCGTCTATGGAGCAACATCAAAGGATTGAAGCTGTGCAGGATTGCGGGGGCTCAGTGGGAGCCTTATCGATGCAGTTATTAGTGCGCCGAAGAACGGAGTGAATATTAGTGCACTACAATTCCCAGAAGCCTCAAAATTGCCGAATTAGAGGGCGTGACATTATTGGATATATTTGGGAGTTGCTGCACGCCACAGCACGAGCTTACCACAAGCCTTTGAGAAAGGGGAAACCTGAAACGCGTCAGGCTGACTGGCAAGCTGCTTTATTGAACCGGCATCCATTGCACAACTGTACCTGAAATTAAAGGCTGGTAACCTGTTGTTTGTTTCGAGTGCATCTCAAGTGAGTTACCATTGGTTTACACACATATATATATATATATATATATATATATATATATATATATATATATATATATATATATATATATATATATTGATTTGCCTATCTCTATGGCGTTGTTTGACAAATGTTCTAAAAAAGTGCCCTGATGATTCTTGTTGCACAAGGAACGTTTTGGGGTGGTCCGTCAAGAGGTGGTTGAGAAAAGGGCGGGTCAGAAATCATGCACTTCCAATGTTAATTCCCATAGGAACTTTCGGCACGGCTACAGCCCGAACTTTGTCAGAGAGCTAGATATTCATCCAGGGAAGTGCCTTTTTGTAATTTGGTGTAAATCCGTTCTGTACTTTTAGAGATATTAACTGAAATTCAAATATGTAGCTATAGGGATGCGAAGGATCCGTGACCCCTCCAGCTCTCGTGCTGAGATCTGATTGGCTGCCAACACTTCAAACCAAGAAGTGTTGGCAGCCATCTTGCGACTCGGCTTAAGCCAAGTCCTACCAAAAATGCTAAAACAAAAAGAGAAAGGGGAGGATAAAAATATCCTGACCCTCTAGGGCTCGACCCCCCAGGGCTAAAAAGACTTTAAAAAAAGAGAAGCACTTGCTCCCATGCATTTCTATTGTTTAGTCCTCAGGTGTGCTAGGTCCCGAAGTATGTGACCATTAATGTTCTTAACAAATGGGAAGGTCTTACAGACCCCCGTGCCCCGGTGCCCACCACCTCCCAGGGCATATTAATAAGTAATGGGGGTCTCATGGACATCTCTGTGCCCCAGGGAACGCAGCCTTCTAAGGGCTAATTATCAAATGAATGCAAGAGAGGCCTTTATTGCCTCCCTGTGCCCTGGGGACCACATCCTCCTGTGGGCTATTACATTTGTAATGGGAGGGATGCCCAGCCCTGCCTGGCCATTATTGACCCTGGGACCACCACCTCCCTGTGGAAGGCCCTACAACAAGAAAAGAGGGTGGGCCCGCGGCTCCCCTCCTGGAGCCCTAGATGGCCCTGGGGACCACCACCCACCAGGGCCTGCTCCTTCTAAGTCCCGGGGGCCAACCCCCATGACATAGCTGTTTGCTGTGGCTTGGTGGGAGCTATACCGCCTCCGTCAAGTCACAGCAAACACTGTGCTTTCAGCAAGCGAGAGCTAACTAATGCTCTTGCTTGCTGGGAGTGGAGCATTCGTCTGTTTCCCTGCTCGCTGTCAAATGAGCAGAGAAATGATGTATTGCTTTCAGACACAGGGAGCTGCATATTTTGCAGCTCTCTATGAATGAAAGCAATTTCAGCTCTCGCAGGAGGCAGGGAGCCAGCAGGGACAGCCAGGGCCTTCAGTCTCCTCCTGTGGTCCCAATGCAACTGGGTGGCCTGGGGGAACCCAGGACTAGTGGCCATGGCCTGCGGAGGGGGGTCGTGCAGCCCTTCTCCCCCATTTCTAAGTGGCTGAGCCCCAGGGGATGTGAAACTCAGGGCCGATTTGGCCAGGGCCACTTCGTCCCTGTCCTCTATTACAAATGGGCCAGGCCCTGGGGGTTGGGGTACCCGGGGCTGAAATCGGTCTGGGGAGGAGGGCCATGAGGCACCACTCCCAATTACAAAATAAGAATAAAAAACAAGCACTAAAAAGGCATTAGGTTTCGCCTATTTTTTGGTGAGCTGTAAGCTGGTGAGCAGTAGCACAATGTAAGTTTAAGAAACTCCATAAAAGTGTTATGACTTTTTCTTATTTTAGAAAGGCAACATTTTGTGAAGTATTTGCTGGAAGCAGTGGGCAGAATCTAGGGGTGGGCAGAATTTGCGTAGTCGCGCTACGCAAAGCTCTGCAAAACGGTAACAAATCTCACGCAAAAGTTCTGCGAACAAGCGGAATTGCTTGTTCCACCCGTTCATGAGGCTTTTTTCCTGTTTGCGAACGCTGTTTGCATGCTTGGGGAGAAATATCTCACGAACACGCATTTTGAAAGCGCAAACAAGTAAAAAATTCTGTGAAGCCATGGAATGCGGAATTTTTGGGAAATTCCGCGATCTCCGCAGAACGCGAAATTACCCAAATTCCGCAAATTCCACGAGCGGAGCGGAATTTTCTGCCCAGGCCTAGCAGAAACCACATGAAAGCTTGGCTCTTTCTACTCGAACAGCCATCAGAGGCACCTGCATCTTGATGTAGCAATAGTAGTTGGATGACCCCGTTGAGAAATTACAAGCATGAGGGGAGAGGTGCTCAACAGGGGCATAGAGCGCTCCTGGAAAGAGGGCTAGTGCAGTACATAAAAGGAACAGGGTAGAGAAATAATCAGAATTATGTGCTTGTGCATCAATGTTTCGGGATGATGGGCATAGTGATTAAGATATGGGGAATTGAGGTTTTGTCCTTCTAAGGCTGCTCTGATTTCTTTGAAGTTGCTTAGAGGAAGAAGCCGGTATTTTGAGAGTGGGGCGGATCTTTATGATGGGCTGCTCTTCAGTTGTGCATGCTTTTCTGATGGATTGGGTGTGTTGTAATAGGACTGGCTTCTCGTGGAAACGTACTGTCTGTGAGTGGCAGCTCATATATTCTTTGATTGCCATCCAGAGGGACAGAAAAGGGGAAAGAATTCTCCATTAAGCGGGCTCTGAGGATGAATAAGAGTGCCTGCAGTTCTCTAGAGAAAAGAGTATTGGTCTTGCATCCAGCCCAATACTCTTACCAGAAATTCTCAGCAGGCGGAGGCAATAAACAGGTTCCATTGGTGCCTGTGCAACCCGCAGCACTCCGCTAACCAAGGGTGCAGCCATGTTTCCTAAGTCCTGCTTAAATAAATAAACTTTGAGGCTTTGTGGAGGGTAGAGCCGGCATGCACGTTTGAAATGCATGAAGCCAAGGAGAAAATGATTGTGTAAATGAGCAGTGCAGGGGAGATTAGGTAAACAAGCACAACGCAAGTGCTGTGCAGGGAAAACATTAAAAGCATAGGGCCCCAAAAGAGGAAGGAAACTGATAAAAGAAGCACATGAGGATAAAGGAAACAGTGTGCTACAGTCAATAGAAATGGAGGAAATGTAAGTGACAAGCATAGGAACCACTGAAAAGCAATGAAAAGCAATGAAAGCAAGGGGGCGAGGTGTATGCCCCTTTTAAGATATATTTAATACAAAAGATTTCACGCTGTGCAGGCAAAACCTAATGAAAAGGCCGAGCCCTGGGAAAGGGGTTCTAAGGGCCGAAATTGGCCCTGGGAGGGGGTGCAACGCATCTCTCCTACCCCAATTCAAAAAAGGCCTGGCCCGGAGGTTGGGGTCCCCGGAACCAAAATCCCCCCAGGAAAGGGGGGGCCATGTGGCTCCTCTCCCCAAATACATTTTAAAAAGGCCGGCCCCGGGGAAGTTCCCCGAGGTCTTGCCCCCTTTCTCAACTACTCTGCAAAGAGGCCTCTTATCGCTCAACATGTTGGGGGATGAAGTCTCTTTGGCTGGTGAGGGTCCTTGGGGGCCAAGAACCTCTCCTGCCTCCAGTAAGTCCCACACAGCGACATTGCTGAGAGCTGGTCGGAGGCCTCAGCCCCTTTCTCCACTACTCTGCAAATGCACTTCCTGGTGCACTACTAGTTGGATGCTGAGGGTCATTTGGTGTCAGGAACCCCTACTGCGACCCCCCGTAAGTCCCATACAGCAGGAATGCTGATAGCTGGTCATAGGCCCTGCCCCCTTTCTCCACCACTCTGCAAATGCGACTACTAGTTATAAAACCATGAAACTTTACCTAAATATCAAAAGGTTATAGCGACGTTATAGTTGGGATCAGATTTCACTCGTACAGAACCATAGAAATTCAGAAGTAATAGTCACCAGAGCTAACTATAACTTATGCTCCTGCAATGCCTCACATGCTACATCACTCATGACATGCTCAGGGATATCACTGATGGCATCAATCATGATAATGAACCTATTTTAAAAATAAAACAAAACAGGTTAGAAAGCCTACAGTCCAACTACATTTATTAGAAAATACCAGACAGCAAAGCAAATAATCAAAGGGCAACTGTCATTTCAACTAACCAGGGATCTCACTATAACATAGTCAGATGGAGCCTTATGGTAAAATGCATGAAATGTAAACCAGTATATATAGGGTTTTCACTTAACCTCTTCTATGCCCATGACGAGATAGTCTCGTCATGGAGCGCGGTTGCGCTGTGCCCATGACGAGACTATCTCGTCATGGACACCGCCCGCTAATACAATGCCCGGCACAGGAGGGGGAAAGGGCGGGGCACTGAAGGGGTTAATTGAAGAAAGTGTAGCATTGTTAAATGATAGAAACTTGTTGCGCACAATGCTAGGCTTAGTATTCTCACAAAATCCTGCGTCCCCTTGCTAGGTTTGAAAATGAAGTTATGCTGCTCAAAATGTGCAAATTACAACCCTGAGCCCACTAGTGACACTGAAAATTTGCAAACATATTCAGTGTCATAGGAAGTTTTAAACCAATGTAAAACAATATCCATTTTTGATTAAAATGATTGATACATTCAGGGTTACATACGCAATTATTAACATTGCATTACTTAGGAGTATACGAATATTATACAGATTGGATTAAAGGTTTGTTTTCATATCTTGAACTAATCAGTTGAAATGTGACAGCACATTAACTCTGCTACTTGTATTGTATTGTATATAGTACTTTGAAAGCGCACTGTGACAAAAAATGGTATCCTGGCACTAGCTATTACCACTATGTAAGAAAATCAGCTGATGGAGGTCTGAAGCTAAGACTGGCTATTAACCCCTTCAGCGCGGTGCGGATTTCCGCGCCACGCTGAAGGTTCCGTGCGCGGGCGGGGCCATGACGGAACGGTTCCGTCATGCGCACAGCGCAACCGACGTGCATGACGGAACCGTTCCGTCATGCGCGTCAAAGGGGTTAATGAGGACAGAGCCAGGTTTTCAGTGATCTTCTGAGTTGTTATAGGTCAGAGTGAGATCTTAATGGAGCTGGTAGTTTGTTCGACATCAGAGCTGCATTTGTGGTAAAAGCATGTCCTCCTTGTCGAACTTTTTTGAATCTGAGTTTTTGGTCATCGTTGCCTGTGACCGATCGGAGGTGTCTGCCGAGAGTATATGTTATTAGTTTGGCTAGTAAGGGCTCTGGTCCTTTATTGTGTAGTGCCTTATGTACAATACAGAGAGATTTAAATATAATCCGCTGATTGATGGGCAGCCAGTGGAGGTCTTTCAGAGCCTTTGTGGCAGAAGAGTATCGAGGTCTGTTTAAAGATAACTTTGCTGTAATTATCTGGCTGCGTTTCAGCTTCTTTAATAGATAGTTGAGAGCTCCTAATAAAAGGGCATTGCAGTGGTCCAGCCTACTTAGTATTACACCTCTAGAGATCAGAGATCTGGCTGGAAGGTCGAGCAGAGGGTATATCTTCCTAAGGACCCAAATCAGTGTGAACCAAGTTCCGGTAAGTCCATTCACTTGCTTTTCCATAGACAGACCTTCATCTATAATCACACCTACATTTCGTACCGCAGCTGAAGTGCCCGACGGCATTTCCGTGGGTAGTGGCCAGAAGTTAGGGCATAGAGATACCGGAATTTTATTAGACGAGCAACAAAGGAGCTCAGTTTCGCTTCCATTCATCTTGAGTGAATTTGCATTCATCCAGTCAAATATGTCTAGGATACATGCCTGAAAGTTACATTGAGGTGCCGATTCCGATCCATTAAAAAAATTTCCCGTCCGACTCGTATCCGTATTTTTTTACGTACGAATCGTACAAGTACCGTACAAATGGCGAAGTACGATTCGTACGTGAAAAATACATACGAATGGCGTCGGGAAAATGGTCCGAGAGGGAGCCGTAAATATTTACGTCCGAATAGCGTCGGGAAAAGTGTCCGATAGGGAGCCGGACATTTTTACGTGCAAATCGTAAAACAGAAGTCCGAGCGCGCAAGTACGATCCGTACCGCCCGTCCGAATACACAACCGCATGTAAAAGGCCCCGTACGGAGCGAACGCTGCAGCCTACATGTACATGGGTAAACTTGTGCCCGAATACGAGTCATACAGCCCCCCTCACCCCGCACATGTCAGCACCGTACCCCCGTATGTCAGCACCGTACCCCCCTCCGCACCGTACCCCAACACCGTAGCACAGCCCCGCACCTGTACGGGCCGCACCCCAGGCCCGTCTCCCAGCCCCGCACCTGTATGCCCCATACCCCAGGACCGTACCCCAGCCCCCCACCTGTACACGCCGCACCCCAGGCCCGTCTCCCAGCCCCGCACCTGTACGCACCGTACCCCAACACCGTAGCCCAACCCCGTATGCACCGTACCCCAACACCATAGCCCAGCCCCGTACATGTATGCCCCGTACCCCAGGACCGTACCCCAGCCCCCCAACTGTACGCGCCGCACCCCAGGCCCGTCTCCCAGCCCCGTACCTGTACGCACCATACCCCAACATCGTAGCCCAGCCCCGTACCTGTATGCACCGTACCCCAACACCGTAGCCCAGGCCCGTACCTGTACGCACCGTACCCCAACACCGTAGCACAGCCCGCACCTGTACGCGCCGCACCCCAACACCATAGCACAGCCCGCACCTGTACGTGCCGCACCCCAACACCGTAGCACAGCCCCGCACCTGTACGCACCGTACCCCAACACCTTACCCCAGCCCCGTACCTGTACGCACAGTACCCCAACACCGTAGCACAGCCTGCACCTGTACACGCCGCACCCCAACACCGTAGCACAGCCCGCACCTGTACGCGCCGCACCCCAACACCATAGCACAGCCCGCACCTGTACGCGCCGCACCCCAACACCGTAGCACAGCCCCGCACCTGTACGCACTGTACCCCAACACCGTACCCCAGCACCCTCACCCAGCATCGCGTATGTATGGCCCGTAGCACTATGGCGTATGCCTACGGCAACACTACCATAGTGCTATGGGCCCTACACACGCGGGTACGGCCCGTAGCACTAGGGTAGTGTTGGCGTAGGCGTACGCCATAGAGATACGGTCCGTACCCGCGTATGTACAGCCCGTAGCACTATGGCGTACGCCTACGGCAACACTACCCTAGTGCTACGGGCCCTACACATGCGGGTACGGCCCGTAGCACTAGGGTAGTGTTGCCGTAGGCGTACGCCATAGTGCTACGGGCCCTACACATGCGTGTACGGCCCGTATCACAATAGCATACGCCTACGTCAACACTACGAAAGTGATACGGGCCCTACACACGCGTGTACGGACAGTATCACTGGAGTAGTGGTGCCCTAGGGGTACGTGTGGAACGCAACGTACCTGTGTGTGGATAGTGAAATTACATAGGGGACACATGAGGGACAAGTAGAAGTGCCTAAATGCATGCTGGTTGTCATGGAGACCGAGTTTCCTGTTCAAAATTTTGCATCAGGTGGCCAGCAAAAGTCGGTTGGAGACAATATACTATGTTGCAAAGTGGTTGTTGACTTGACATCATGCTCAAATTTTGAACCATGCAAAGGCCCTCACTGGGGTAGGTGTAAAGGGATTGGAGGAAACGTAGGATGCAAATGAGATTGACCAATCACTCTGTACTCCTGTAAATGAAACAGCCCAGCAAGGTAGATACAAGGCAGCCAGGACCCATGAGAGAGCACTTGCCTGCATAACCTTTCATTCCACACCACTGCTGCTGCTTGTGATTCCTCTGGCACCTTGTCCAGGTCTGTGGAGAGGGCCCAGCCATTCACCCAGGAGGAGAATGAGGCGTTGCTGGACGTCATCCTCCCACAGTACCCCAGCCTGTATGGGAGACCAGGGGAGCAGGTGAGTGCTGACTCCACTAGCTTTGACTGTGCACCTTTTTTGTGACTGTCACTTCTGGCATTGTGTCCAGGTGTGACAGAAATGCAATGTTGTTTAGAGTGGGTCCCAGGGGGAGAATGCCTTATGTCTCTCATGCAGAGCATGATGTAGTTCATGTCTGCACTCCTCACTTGCATTGTGCTTACTGTGACAATCACTGCATGGTGCATGGCACATTCAGCCTGGCTAATCCTCTTGGGCATTTTTGTTCTATAGTCCTGATGTGATTCAGTGGTCCCCCCGGTGTGACAGGTGACTGTACCCACAGATGTGTGTGAGTTGAGTGTAGCTGTGGTGAGAGTGTCCAAATGATGTGTACGCCCCCTGGACATTGATGTGTGTGAATGTTCCTTGTCATGTGGGTGAGTGTCTATGTGGAGTGTTGCACCCCAGCTGCATGGAGGATGCATATGCCCTACCCATCTGATGTGAGCAGGGAGCCGTGCTGTGTGTCTGATGTGCTGAGCTAGCCCCACACCTGTGATTCCCCCCAGTCAAGTGGCACATGTTCAGAGTGATGTTTGTTCCCGCAGTTGCCAATGGCAGGTGATTGTCCTGTGCCTGTGTGTGTCTGTGTACTCCGCTGAGGTTGCGTCAGTGGCCTGGGGCATGTGACTGCTTTGAGGTGCTGTCCATAATCCTGGTGTTGCTTGTGATGCACAGTGTGAGCCATGATCATTGATTCTGTCACACCCCTCATGCCACCTGTGTACTTTAAATGCCACGTAGTGCATTTGGCCTTCCCCAGAAGATAATGTCCCTATGACAAAGGTGCAATGAGTTGGCTGCATACTATGCCCTGTTCAAACAAGCCCAATTGTTCCAATGTGTGTCTCTGTGACATGGAGCAGGTGTATTGATGTCGTCTCACTTTGTCATCCTCACAGGTAGCCGCCTATGCCAAGGGGGAGATATGGAAGCGGGCCGTCAGGGCCGTGAGGTTGGTAGAGGGTCGCAGTCGGCACCTGGCCCAGGTGAGGAAACGCTGGCAGGATATCCGGTGCTGGACCAGGAGGATCGCCCGGGTCCTGCTGGGGGACTCACCTCCACGCAAACATGGCGGGCGCCGGCGCCTGACCCACCAAATGAAGCGTGTCCTGGCGGTGGTCTTCCCTGACATGGATAGGCGGTTACAGGAGAAGCAGCAGCAGGAAGGGGGTAGGTACATGTGTGTTTGTTGTGTGTCACCAGCTTTTGGAAGTGCTCATTCGCCTGGATACACTGCCAGGGTTTATATGTGCAGTGCATATCCTGTTCCCCAAAGTCAACCGGCCCTGTTCTTCCTCCCTTCCCCTCCTTGACATGTGTTCCCTGGTCTGTGTGTAGTCACTCTTGCACAAGGTAATCTAGGCTGGCAGTTAATCTAAGTGCCCAATGCTTGCAGCATCATGTGTGGGGGTGGTCTGTGACATGTGTTGGGACCTTGCCTGTGCCCTGTCCAGTTCAGTCATTTGGGGGTCCATGAATGTTGGCACTGATGCAGAGTCTCAACATAGGAGTGTGAGGCTTAAAATTAACTGCCTTGCAGCATGCATGACCGATGTTGTGGCCTCAGACATGATGTGCATGAGGGGAGATATGCATAGTGCGGGAACGGTTGCTCCTGTTGCAGTCAGATCTATCCAGGACCATGGAGCAGTGTGGCCACTACAGTCCCCTGAGACACCTTTTCCTAGGAATCATGTGTGTCATCCAACACTGTGGACATTCTCAGTGTCTTCAGCATAGGTTGGCCTCTGTGGCATTGTACCCTGGCCTCATTTGTATTTACGTAAAGTGTGCTACATGTGTACACTGTACAGGGTGACCCAATGTGGCTTGTGCATCCTCACACTGGCCAGTGCCTGTGTGTCTGTGTACAACTATCTGATGATGGTTGTTTGTCAATAATATGTGTGGTCAGCCCCACGAGGGGTAGTTAGAGTGCAATTAGGATTTAATGGAGCCCATTGTTGTGATCCCTGATTAAGAGGTGTAAGTCCTTCCTCTGTCTCAATCACATTGTCTCAGGTGGGGGGGGGGTTTGTGAGGGCAAGGCCTACATGTCCAAAGCTTATGTCTCCTTGCCAGGTCTGGCCTGTGTGTGATGATAGTCGGAACAGACACTCAACAAGTATTGACCCAGTCATGTTGTGCAGGGTTTAATGTTTGTGCTTTGCAGCATGTGTCAAAAGTTAAAAGACATGGTTCCTGCTCATCCATTTTTGGCAACGGTGTGTGGTCCAGATGCTGTGCTCGACTGTCCACAGACACTAGCTTCTCTGTATAATTCGATATCAAGTTCTTTGCTGTTGTGTCATGCTCTCCATTGTTTCAAAGTGGCATGGTGGGTCAACCAATTGTGTAGTGCAGGGCCTACATATGTGCGTAGTATTGTAGATGCTACTAATGATGCTTTTCATGCTATGCACTGTGACCTATGTAGTTTGGACTCATGTGTCCCATGTTTACAGGTGTCTGATTATTTCCTGTCTCTTCACCTTGCCCACAGCATCGTCGGGGGACACCGTGGGAGACACTGGCACGGACGTGGAGGAGGGATCCAGCACCGGTGCCACCAGTGCTGGGGAGTCTGGCGCAGAAAGTGGCACGGAGGGCGAGGGGAGTCAGGCGGAACGACTTGTCCAGTCCCAACACCGACTATGACGCTGACGGGTCCGAGGCTGAGCTCCCAGAGGGGGCGGAGGCTGCTCCCACAGCTAAAAGCAGCAGTACATCTCTCGCCGCCCCCTCCATTCCCATCACCGCCCTCCCACTTGCTCGGGTCCCTTCTGTCCGTGCTAGGCGACAACATGTCTCCTTCGTGCCAGGCACCGCACCCCCTGCCCCTGTCTCCCCTGCTGCCGTCAATGCTGAGTCTGTGGACATCCTGCGGCAGTTGCAGGTTGGTCAGACATCGCTGCTTAATGTCCTCCATGGCCACACCAGACTGCTGACACAGATGGTGTCATACATGGAGGGCATGTCAGCAGTGATGTCTGACCAACGGATGTTGCTGAGGTCTATGGACTCATCACTGACGGCAGCAGTGGGTCTCCTGCAGTGCTCCGTCCCCCCCTACCCCTGCACCATCCACACTTCCCACTCCCATGCCTGTCCCAAGCACACCCAGACATCCCCATGCACGCACCCCACCAGACACAGGCAGCACACCAACAGGGAAGGCCAAGCACACACCTCCTGTCATGCACACACAGGGGAAAGTAGGCACACCCACTGGGTCGGGGGGCAAACGGCAGCCACGCAGCCACAGTGGGAGTCCGCAGTCCTCACGACCCACTTCCTCCAAAACCACTCCCCTTAGCTCCCCTGCCCAACAGTCGGACAGAGAGTACTTCATGGCCAGTCAGTCACTCAACCCCAGTGTGACACCACCCCGCAAGCGGTCGAGGAAGTCCCCAGGCAGGGGAGTTGAGTCCCCCCCCTGTCCACACCCTCCCCCATTAGCGCTGCAACCCATCCCTCCGACCCCCCCCCCCCCTCCTTGTGGCCTGTGGTTCCTTCTGGTGCAGGGGAGACGCTGGGAGACCTTGCAACCATGTGCAGCGCCATCCTAACCACCACCTTTGGCGCTGCCCCACCCCCTGTGGTGGAGTCGTCCGTCCCTGCACCCACAACACCTACCCTTGCCCCTCCTGTCCCTGCGGTGCCTGGTCCTTCCCCCCCACATGATGCCCCCCCCTGTGGATGAAAAGGAACTCTGAACTGTGCAGGCAAGCTAGGGGAGACGCGTCCCAATGTGTACCCCCACAGGAATTGGCATATGGACTGGCCAATGGGCCTTGTATATAGTGTACATTTCAAATCCAATCATTTTTTATGCTGAATAAAGCATTTTGTTTTTCATTTTCACACAAATGCTTTTCTGGTATTGCTGTTGGTGCTGCTGCTCCCTGAGTTGGGGTGGTGATAATGTGTTAGGTGTCTGGGAAATGTTGTAGTGTGCTGCTCATGGGGAGGACCCTGGTATCTGCGTGCCATCACAAGGTCTCTGCAAATAATCTTTGGTCATATAAGCTCTTACTGTATGGTGACATTGTCCCAAGGAGTGTTCCTTCCTCTGTGGCACCTGACTGCTTCCCTGCAGGGTGTTTCCCAATTGTTGTGCTGACCTGTGTCTACATTTCCTTGCTGTGTGAGGGATCCCTTTAACTTTGCCCATGCCTGCTCAGCAATGTCTCCGCCTGCATCGTCTGTGCCATCCTTGGTAGTGACTGTACTTGTGTATGGAGCATGTTGCCATGGCTTCATGTGGACATGGTCCCTTTTCCGCACTATGCATGTGTGTACTCCCAGCCTAGCACACATGTGTTACTTGTTCTGCAGGGTATGTAGGCACCTGACTGACAATTGTGGGCATTATATCTGTGGTTACTCCACCCTTTTCCCTCCATGGGAGGCAACAACTTGTTGGCTGCCCCAGCACCTGTACATTCCTATCAGTCCTGGAATGTGGGTGACCGTGTGTGTTCCCTTAGGCTCTCTTAGTTTAGTGGGGTTTGACATGAGGATACAGTCTTGGTGCATGATCTCAGTGTGTGTATTGTGCTGCCACCACCAGGGGTGGTTATGCATGTGTAATTTGTCATCACACCCACATGTGGTGTGTCATGCAGTGGGGGAAGGACATCCATCCTCATGGGAGTGGGACACTGCTGTCAGTGATGTGTTGTCATGGCACTCTCAACATAGTCGCACATTGTGGATGCCTTCATGCACCCATGGAGTTTTGCTCATGGGAGGATGATGTACACACCCCCATGTCTCTGTCCACTGCTGGGAGTCCTCTGCACCCACCCCTCATATGTCTGGGCACTGCTGGGAGTCCTCTGCACCCACCCCTCATATGTCTGGGCACTGCTGGGAGTCCTCTGAACCCACCCCTCATATGTCTGGGCACTGCAGGGTGTTTCCCAATTGTTGTGCTGACCTGTGTCTACATTTCCTTACTGTGTGAGGGATCCCTTCAACTTTGCCCATGCCTGCTCAGTAATGTCTCCGCCTGCATCGTCTGTGCCATCCTTGGTAGTGATTGTACTTGTGTATGGAGTATGTTGCCATGGCTTCATGTGGACATGGTCCCTTTTCCGCACTATGCATGTGTGTACTCCCAGCCTAGCACACATGTGTTACTTGTTCTGCAGGGTATGTGGGCACCTGACTGACAATTGTGGGCATTGTATCTGTGGGTACTCCACCCTTTTCCCTCCATGGGAGGCAACAACTTGTTGGCTGCCCCAGCACCTGTACATTCCTATCAGTCCTGGAATGTGGGTGACCGTGTGTGTTCCCTTAGGCTCTCTTAGTTTAGTGGGGTTTGACATGAGGATACAGTCTTGGTGCATGATCTCAGTGTGTGTATTGTGCTGCCACCACCAGGGGTGGTTATGCATGTGTAATTTGTCATCACACCCACATGTGGTGTGTCATGCAGTGGGGGAAGGACATCCATCCTCATGGGAGTGGGACACTGCTGTCAGTGATGTGTTGTCATGGCACTCTCAACATAGTCGCACATTGTGGATGCCTTCATGCACCCATGGAGTTTTGCTCATGGGAGGATGATGTACACACCCCCATGTCTCTGTCCACTGCTGGGAGTCCTCTGCACCCACCCCTCATATGTCTGGGCACTGCTGGGAGTCCTCTGCACCCTCCCCTCATATGTCTGGGCACTGCTGGGAGTCCTCTGAACCCACCCCTCATATGTCTGGGCACTGCTGGGAGTCCTCTGCACCCACCCCTCAGATGTCTGGGCACTGCTGGAAGTCCTCTGCACCCACCCCTCATATGTCTGGGCACTGCTGGGAGTCCTCTGCACCCACCCCTCAGATGTCTGGGCACTGCTGGGAGTCCTCTGCACCCACCCCTCATATGTCTGGGCACTGCTGGGAGTGATAGGCACCCACCCCTCAGATGTCTGGGCACTGCTGGGAGTCCTCTGCACCCACCCCTCAGATGTCTGGGCACTGCTGGGAGTGATAGGCACCCACCCCTCATATGTCTGGGCACTGCTGGGAGTCCTCTGCACCCACCCCTCATATGTCTGGGCACTGTTGGGAGTGATAGGCACCCACCCCTCATATGTCTGGGCACTGCTGGGATTGATAGGCACCAACCCCTCATATATCTGGGCACTGCTGGGAGTCCTCTGCACCCACCCCTCATATGTCTGGGCACTGCTGGGAGTGATAGGCACCCACCCCTCATATGTCTGGGCACTGCTGGGAGTGATAGGCACCCACCCCTCATATGTCTGGGCCCTGCTGGGAGTGATAGGCACCCATCCCTATGTCTCTGTCCACTGATGTGGATCGTAGCACGACACCCACCCACCCGCCCACACGCTCTTCAGGCCTGGGTACGGGCCGTACCCCAAATGTTGGGGTGTCATAGGGGTACGGACCGTACCCAGGCCTTCAGAGCGTGGGTACGGTTGCACCACGCGTACCCCTACGGCACCCCAACAATGGCGTGAAGAGCATGGGTACGGGTCGCACCACCATTGTTGGGGTGACGTAGGGGTACGTGTGGTGCGACCCGTACCCACACTCTTCATGCCTGGGTACGGGCCGTACCACCATTGTTGGGGTGACGTAGGGGTACGGCCCGTACCCAGGCCTTCCGAGCGTGGGCACGGGTCGCACCATGCGTACCCTTACGGCACCCCAACAATGGGGGTACGGCCCGTACTCAGGCCTGAAGAGCGTGGGTACAGGTCTGGTGCTGCAGTAGGGGTTCCAAATCTGCTATGAGGCACATTATCATTGCACGATTCAGATGATACTAATCATATATTTCTTCCTCATTTTGGCCTAGCAATGTTATGCGCACTCGGAATACCCTCTCCTGTATCCTCCACCTGCGCTGGGATGCTGCATTTATCCTCATCCTCCTTGCAAGCACGTAGAGGGCTGCCATTGTGAATGGCTTAAGGGGTCTCCTGGTGCATTTTGAAAGGGTTTCAGATTTGTTGCATCTGTGATGCAATGGTTGTTTTTTTTTGTGGTTTTTTTTGTATTCCTCAACTTTACCTCCTGGTTGAGATTCCCCTTATTCTGCTCTTGCTAGATTGGGATTTTGCTGAAAATCGCTATTAGCGAGTTTTGATGCATTGGTTTGCGATTCATTATTAGCTAATCATTATTAGCAGGAGCAGTTTTGGTTTTCGCTATTATATAATCGCTATTTTGCTAATCGCTAATTTTGCTGGAGCAGTTTTTGCGATTTTCTGGGATTTTCGCTATTGGGGTTGATGCATTGGAAAGCGTTGTTTTGCGGTTGGTTACCGGCTATTTTACTGAATCGCAATTTTTGCGAGGGGTATTTTGCTTGATGCATGTGCCAATATCTTTTTTGTATTTAGTATTCCTTTAATGTATCTTTCAAATATTTATTTTGAAATAAATGTTATTTTTGAATAAACATTTAAAATATACATTTATTGATTAAACATACATTTATGATTAACTTGTAATATAATAAAAAAAATCATAATTATACATAGCCTTAGCACACAAATATGTATGCACAAATATTTCAGTGAAGATATATATATATTCACTGAGAAAAAAAATCAAAGGTTAAAGTTATGTTAAAATTAGGTGAAAATGTCAGTAATAATGTTACGTTTTAATCTAAAAAAAAGAAAAACACAGAAATGCATGTTATAGTTATCTCAAGTAAATATAATTTCTGCCCTGAAATAACTATAACTTGTGCCAGCCACTTCTTTTTGTTGATGGGTCCTCCGGTGCCCACCTGAGGACACCCACAATCCAGGAGTCTTTGGGGGCTGTTGGTGGATCCCCAAGGTCCCTGCAGCCCCAGCTGGCTCCCCTTGTGGGATCTGGGCACTTTACTTGGTTGATTGATACCCACCCGGAATACCCACAAGAGCACTTTGTTCGGGGCAGCTGGGTTAGCTGCAGGGCCCCATATGCCCCAGCTGGCTCCCTTTGCAGGTGCCGGACACTTTGTTGTTATTGGTGGGACTGCCAGTGCCAACCCGAGGCACCCACTATGGTACTGTGTTCAGGGCTGCAGTAGGAGACCCAGGTCCCCTGGAGAAGCAGCAAGCTCCAATTGTGTGAGCCAGCCACCTTATTTGTTGACGGGTGCCCAATTGCCTACACAGAACACTCACACTCCAGAAGTCACTTGGGCTGTGGGCGAGGGGCCACAAGGACCCCACAACCCCAGCCGGCTTCCCAGCCGGCACCATACAAGGTGGTAACAGGAGCTAGCACCTTTCCTTTGCTTCCATCCAGCCTAGGAGTAGCATTTTTTTTAACTGCTGTGATCTGGCAGGAGCACAGTTAAGATCCCTATCCTGGAGAGTGCTTGCAGGATATGCCCACACTCTCCAGGCATGGATCCACAGTGTCCCGGGGGTAAGTCCCTGGGACACTATGAAGTATCGGGCCCCTGGGTATGGGGTCCTTGGGCCAATATCAGCATGGGCAGGAGGTGTGTGACTCTATCCCATTTGAAAAGTAATTCAGCTACAGGGTATAGGGGGAGGGTCCATTCACTCATTGCTTTGCTGACAGTGTCATTCACATTTTAGTCCAACCCTCAGATGCGCCATTCAATAACTGGGAAATTTGTCATGTTAAGTGACAGAATTTCACTCTTTTACCACATTATTCGGCACTAAGAAGAGGAGGCACCAAGAGGTAGAGAAGGCAAAGGAGCCCATGATTAACAACCACAACTGTGAAAGACACAGGGAACTGACAGGGAGTACTTCTGCTCAGTAGTCGCAGCGCTGCTTGAGAGAGCAGCACCTCCCCACAAGGATGGCTGCAACAATCTCATTGGTGGTGCTCGGCAACGGACCAGCATTTTTGGTCTTTCCCCCCCTCTTGCCATCCTGCCCATACTTACATCACTGCTGCATTAGGAGACCTCCAGAAGGCAGAAAGCAGCTAAGTGCTTTATTTTAATGTTTTTTGTTGTACAGTGAGTGATGTGTTTAAGGACATTAAGAAGCCTTCCTCTCCTGTACATAAATAATTGCTGAGAGTATTATCATGGTTCACTAACAGATAAGTTGAGATGGAAATTTTTAAAGTTTCAGAACTTAACCTTTTTGCTTGGGAAGAGTTAAGTCACATTTTAACATGCTTCCTGCTCATTGTAACAGATGATTCAGTGTTGGTAAATGCCTGAGGAAGGCCAATAGAATCTAAAGATTCTAAAGATTTTTCTTCACCAAATTCTGCTAGAACAAAAGACCCTGACACCAATCTATCTGATAAATTATCAGATACAAAGATATAATCAATTAATGTGTGACACTTCCTGCCCCTAAACATTGGCAGACCAGCTTCTCCCACTCCCGCCACATTGAGAGCATTATGTAACTCAAGTGATGCTAAAAATGGTTCTAGTTCTTCACTCCTCTGCTCAGGCCCATCAACAAACAGAAACTGGCCGCTGTGATCGGGGCGTGCCAGATAAGAATTAAAGTCCCCAGCTAAACACAGGTAAACTAGTCACTCCTCACCTGTTACAGACTCCACAATTGAATGGATAAAACTAAACAGTTCTGGGAATCTGTGATTTGGGCTGTTTGAAAAATGGTTGTTTTAAAAGTTGATAAAATGCAACAAAGGATTCCCCTCATAGAGCACGACCTGGAAATGACTTCCTTTGGTGTCTAAGGCTTCGGAATTGCCACCTAAATAAAGATTTATCCAGGTGATTAACCCCCCAAGGCTTGACATGAGCAAAGTGGAATGGCTGCTGTGTTGAAGCAGGAATATCTATCAAGCATTTTCGGGCCGATGGCCCAGGTTTCCTGTAGCATGATTTGTAGCCATGTGTTAATGATTGCCACTCTGGAAGGAACATTTTAGATTGTAAACCTGCAATATTCCAGTTCAAAACTTTCATGGTATGCCCCTGTCTCTACTTGTAGGGCTTGGAAGGTGGATTTGGTGGGGAGATGTTGAAAAAATGATGGGGTCTTCCTGAGGATTTCTAGAGGCCAGTTGTTATGTTATGAGGTGGGGGCGCAGCGGGAGGATGTTGGTAATGTAGCCGAAGGGGTGTTGGGTTCTGAGACAATAAATGAATCACACGACTCCAGGTCGTTCAAGGGAGTGAATCTTTTTCCCCCAGAGGCAATGATGAGTATGCTGGTGAGGCCATAGAGAGGTGGGCGCTAGGAGTCAATCTAACGCCTACTGGAATCCACGGGGGTGGCACACATTCTCTGGTCATAGAAATACCCTAATGGCTATGCCTGGATGCAGGTTCATCTCAAAGTGTTAGGTGGGCGCAGAGTGGTGAGAGGGGTGCAGCAGTGATCGAGGTATTAGAATTGGCTATTACACAATCCCCCAACCACCTCTTAATGTCTGGGCCAAGCCAATCAACTTTCCTCACCATAACAATTGAGTTATAGATTTATGTGCCAGTGCTGGAATTTGACTTAAACCAGTGAACCACCTTGTTCTAATTCCTCAAATGTTTCTGGCGCAGAATTGTTAAGGGGGGGGTACGTTCCCTAGAACTATCACATATTGGGTTGACGCGGGGGGGTCTAAATGAATAAATGAAGGGGCATTTGTGTAGCACACTGTTACCCTGGAGAGTGTCCTGGTGTTCCGCACTTCTGTAATAACTACACAGGGGACCAAAGCATATTTAAGCGAGATTGAAAAGCCATGTCTTTATTTCTTTCTGAACACGGAGGGAACCGAGATGGTCTGAAGTTGAGGCGGCAGTTTATACTAGGTGGATCACATTACTTGCCCATGGGGGCTACGGGATGTGAAGCCAAGGAGGAGTGTTTGGGGCGGGAAGCATTTAAGTGTGCTAGGCATGTTGTGGTTGCATGCAGGGCAGTAGTAGAATTCCTGGGTGGCTCTGTGGGTGATGGGCCTGTCTCAGCAGGGTAAACTGGTGGGCTCTGAGTCTGGGGTGGATTCGTATAAGTGTTAACATTAGGGTTAATAGCTGCATTGGTTAGCCCAGCACCAGCTGTACGATTCTTATCCTTCTGTAACACACCTATACTTTTTAGCTGTGCTGTTAATTGCGCGATACGTTCTCAATCTGATCTAATCTTGAAATAATCAATTTAGAGTTTGCATCACCATTTGTTCCCTGAAGGGGAATATATTCTGGGTAGTGGGCTCTGTCTGCACCCCCATAGTCACTGAATTGCCTTCTGTTTGGGGAGGCCATGTGTCGCCTCTGCTTACTGCTGGGGCTAGAGAGGGGCTTGGCTGACCATCCTGCTACCTCCCTCTTGAGTTTTAAACCTCAATAATGGAGTCAAAACCCCCTGGGCCTTGTCATAAATGGCATCACTTTCACTCGCTGCGCGTGAGGATTGCCTGGCTAAAGCTACGATAGGGTCCTCCGTTGTACTGAGGGCAAGGGACTAAAACGGGGGAAGTCCTCCCTTGATGAGAAGAGACTTCTCTTGGCCAGTCTCTTTTGATACCACAGTGACTGCCTGAGACAAAAACTCCTCAATAATGCAGACATTTACATTAGTCTGTGGTGAACTATTCGTGGCAGCACCTGCCTTTCTCTTGCCCATACTCTAAGCAGGGTCGAGCTACAGATTTAAATGGGTCTCAATGTGCTTTAGATAGGGGCCCCACGCTGGGCAAGATGCAAGGTTCCAGTCGTTCACGGCAAGTGTGGGCTTGAATAAACTACACAGCAGGCTGCTCCAACGAATGGTAGCTAATGGTAGCTCTCCAGCTACCTGTGAGTAGCTCTCCTGTGTGCTGCTCAGCCTACTAAATGAGAAGCTTTTGTTTGCCTTAGTTAATAAATGCATATGAAAACTAAAAAGCGTTTATTTTTCAGAACTCATAAGCTGATGTTTCGAAAAAAAGCTTTAACTTGGCTGAATATATTTATAACAGAATTGAAAAGTGTTTATTCAAGAAGCAAATGTGTACATTGTCAGAACTCATATGATAATTGGAGGATAATGCTTGGATTTCCAAAACATTTTTAAAGCCAAAATTTGAATGCTAAATCATGTAGCTATGGAGAGACTTATTATGAATATCATTACCTTGATGCCACGAGAATAGCAGCTACAGCTTAAGATATACAAAACCTTTTTTTCCTAGTGCTACTGACAACCCTTCCTGATGCACTGAGGTGATCACTGCTGGTAACTTAGCATAGCCTGGCCACTAATGTAATCTTGTCTGGTGTGTTTACTATTATAACACTAATAATACTAGTAGCTAAGGATCAGAGCCGGTTCTAGGATTTTTGGAGTCCTGTGCAGAAGGGGAATGGTCGAGGCCCCTCTAATTTGCATAAACTTGACCCATTCAGGGCTATCTGCATCGCAATAGATACCCCCTGCTCCTGAAGCTACAGCCCCTCCCTCTCAGTCACCTACAAGCACATCTTAACTGCTCATCAAGGGCTGAAGGTGTGAGGGTTACTTATCTCCAGAGATGGTTAAGACTGCCACTGAGCTGAACAGCCGGGCAATAGATCTCCCGCTGTGCCTCTGGGTGGATGGGGGAAGGAGGCCTAATTGCAGGACAAAACTGAGGAATGTGCCTTTTTGCAACCAGGGATGCCCCCCACTCGCTACACCATAGCAGTGAGGCCAGGGGAGGGGGACCCTAAGTGGTCTGGCACTCTTGCAAGGTGGCACCTTTGCAATGCAGTGTCCTGACTGTGTCACATTGGTGCGTAGCCCAAGTTGGAGGGCTGACTATGGGGCCCTGGGCAGCGGCCCACACTGCCCAAGCGCAGCACTGGCTCTGATAAGGATAATGTTTGCTGAACATAAGTATCTCTTGTTACAGAAAATGTTGGAGATCCCTGCTATACAGGCAGTGAAAGAAACAGGCGAACAGGAGGCACTCGGGGAGTGTGAGAGAGCTTGGGGAGGAGATATTTAAGAAAGCAGGCCGAAACCCTCTACATAAAAAACAACCAGCTTTCTTCCATCCACACACACCTTAATGAAGAAGCATGTCCACAGAAATCCTAAAAGCGCAGCAAACTTAACACAAGAGTATCCCCCATATTACAAATACAATTATCAAAAGAAGTTCAACAGTAAATTAAATGTCCAGTGCATTTAAATATACAACATTAAATCACAGGAGCTGCAGAAAAGTCCACAAGAGTGGTGAAATGAATAAGTCCTTGAACCAAAGATCAGGCGTAATTTTTTAATGGGACACAATGCTGGTGCTATTTAGTCCCTTGAGTTCCTTTTAATATTTAAATAAGCAACCAGCCTGAGATCTAAGGTATAAACAACAAGCATTTTTTTTATTTTTATTTTTTTATTTTTTTTAATGGGACACAATGCTGGTGCTATTTAGTCCCTTGAGTTCCTTTTAATATTTAAATAAGCAACCAGCCTGAGATCTAAGGTATAAACAACAAGCATTTGCAATGCAATAAGTCTCGCATTTGTGAGAGTTTAAGCTATTGGCATTGTAAATGACAATGCCTTATATATATGTTTTAAAAACCAACATGTAGGGGGGCGTGGCCACGACGCCGAGCAAGATGGCCGCCTGACGCGGGACCTCCGGCGCACCGGAGTTTTTCTTTTATGCCGGTTCTCCTCCGGAGAGGATTTAAACATCACGGACATCGTTTTTCGATGTGGGAATGCAGCGCGCTTCTGGTGAGCGCTTTTTGACTCATTTTTAGGACCGGGCTGCCTCTTTTTTCTCCCCGTTCGTTCTCTCCTCAGAGAGCGGCCGCCATTTTGTTTGAGGCACGATGCTCGTGCTTACTGCTGGCTTGCCTGCATTTGCTCCACACTGCCCTTTTTTAGGGTCCTGCGCTTCCTGAATGCTGATTCATCCTCTTTTTGGGACACTGCCTTGCCACATGAATATCTTATTACTTGTGCTGCTTCACGCTACTGGAATGAGGTAACTTCTGATGATGGCTTCCATATTATGTTTCTGCCTCCTCTTTGATTACATTCACCATCGCCTCTGACGGGAGCGTCCATGGCCTGGTTGGTCACTGACCCTGCGCTCTTCATTTTTGCATAGTCCGGCACTTGCTTGTCTCTATGTGATTATTCTGGACTGTCTTCGGGAACATTTCTTTATTTACTCCACAAGATCTCCTTTGGTTACTGCTTCACCTTATATGTGACTGAGTGCCTTCAACTTTTGGTCTTACTTTATAGCCGTCCTCTTGCTTGCTGCTTGTCATTTCTGATTGGCTTCTATGGGCAAGTTACGAAACCCAAAATTTGTCTTTACTCCTTCGGGGAACTCTCCTGTGGTAACTTCTTTACCTCATTCAACAGCGGACTCTCCTCCCAAGGCAGCGCCAATGGTGGGAGTAGCTCTTCCTCGCTCCTCCTCAGCACAGCCGCCTTTAAACAAATCTTCGCCTCCGTTAGCAACATCTTCTAAGCGTCTCAAACAAGATTCCTCTTCATCAGAGAAGTCACCATCCCCTATTTCCATGGAGATGCTTTTTGAGGAAATTCGTGCCCTTCGGCCATTTGTGGAAGAGACCAACAGTAAGATGCAGTTTCTTGAGGAGAAATGGTTGTCCATGGACAACAGAGTTACTTCTGTTGAGAACAGATTTCGGATCTTCAATCTACTTCCCAGAGGGTCTCCTCCTTGGAAAAATCTGTTTTGGCGCTTCAACAGCATACGGAGGAATTGGAAAACAGAAATAGGAGGAACAACCTTCGTATTTATGGTTTGCCGGAATCTTTGGAAGGGGACGACCCTGTGCTCTTTTTCTCCTCCTTTCTCCCGAAGCTTTTGGATATGCCGTCCACTACTTCCCTCAATATTCAGAGAGCACATAGACTTGGTCCTCGCTCGTCCACGTCAACCAAGCCAAGGGGAGTCATTATTCTTTTTTTGAAGTTCACAGATCTTCTCTCTGTTCTCTCAGCGTCCAGGGCCAAGCGTCAAGTCTCCTGGTTGGGTCAGAGAGTGTATCTTTCCCAAGATGTTTCAAATGCTACTGCCTCTCGTCGGAAGGAATTTTTGTCTCTACGAGCTCCTTTGAGGTCTCTTGGTGCTAGATATGGTTTATTCCACCCATGCACTTTCAAAGTTACGCACCAGAATCAGACTTGGTCCTTCCAGGATCCTGCTGAACTCAAAAATTTCATTCATATCCGTTCTAATTCTGCTATGGAGACCTCTTCCTCTTCTTGTGGCTGATTGTTTAATTGTTTTACACTTCCAGATTACTTGAAAATGTCTAACTTTTGCTTCCCTTACAGGTCATCCATTTTTGTCCCTGTCTTTGTTTCCGTTTATTAGTCTTTTCGTATTAGATTATAAATATACTTTCTTACTCCCTTGTATCTAATTTTCATCTCCCTCTATCCTTTGTTTCATAATTGTATCTTGTTTTTGTCCTTCAACAATCCTTTTTGACTTCTCTGCTCCTTGCTTCCTCAGTTCTTTCCTCTATGTGTCGCTCTTGGATTTTCACCCTTTGATCGTCATAGTGTCTTTTCCTATTCTCAAGTGTTACCCATTCTTTATTCATTTATCTAGATGGACCGACTTCCTCTCCACCTGGCTCTTCGGTTTTGTTCTTTGTTCCGGTGCGATCCGGCCTGGTCTCCCGTCTTGGGGGATCTGTCTCGTTGAGTGTCGCCATTTCCTCGTTGTCCTATTTCGTACTCCCCTCAGGTATTTTTTCTTCAGTCATCCCTTTGGGATATGTGCTGTCTCTCCTTGTATTTGCTTTCTTTTCCCGCTTCCTTTCTCCTTTTCTCTCCCCTTTACTGGTTGATCAATTCCGATTCTCCTTTATTTCTCTTTACCCCTCACCTTCCTTTTTCAATTTACTTTATCGATATTTCTCAAAGTTTTCTCTTTTTCGGCTTGTCTTTTGCGCATGCCCCCTCTTTTTCACTTTTTCTGTCCTATTTGATTCTATGTTATTTGTTAATTCAAAGTTGTTACCTGGAATGTAAAAGGTTTCATTAACCCTATTAAGCGGCAGAGAGTTCTGTCCCATTTGGCTTCCTATAACCCAGATATAGCTCTCTTGCAAGAAACCCACCTTAATGATGTTGAATCCCTGAAGTTAAAAAGAAGTTGGGTGGGTACAGTTTTATTTTCACCCTCTGACAACAAAAAGAATGGAGTCGCTATCCTTTGTCACAAAAGGCTTAAATGTGCGGTTCTGTCCCAGGAGACGGACTCTGAAGGTCGTTGGATACTAGCCAAATTACTGTTGAACTCTATTCCTTTGACTGTTTTCAATGTCTATGGGCCTGTACAAGCAGATTGTTCTTTTTGGCCTTTAATTACAAAGAAATGTATTCAATATAAGGATGTATCATTTATTTTTGGTGGTGATTGCAACCAGATTGTTGACCCGTTCCTTGACCGTAAATCCACAGTCCGTTTCACACCGCACAAACCCCACAAACAATTTCTTAATACTATTTCACAATCACACCTTATTGACTCTTGGCGTCTTGCACACCCTGACACGTTGGACTATTCCTTTTTCTCTCCTCCTCACTCATCTTTTTCTCGCCTTGACTATATTTTCCTCTCTAAATCTTTATCTCAGAATGTTCTGTCTTCTTCCATTGAACCTATTGTCATTTCGGACCACGCTCCCATCGTGACAGATTTTGACCTACTCCCACCACATCCTAAACCCTCCCGGTGGCGCTTTAATAGTGCACTTCTTACTGATCCCAACTTTTCTTCCTCTTTTCGCTCTTTTGTTGAAGAATTCTTTTCTCTTAATTCGGATCCTAATATTTCTTCCCACACTCTTTGGGATTCCTTTAAAGCCTCTGCGAGGGGATTCATCATTGACTTTGTTTCTCGGAAGAAGAAACAGTTTACTCAAAAGCGGAAATCCTCCCTGGCCCATATAAAATGTTTGGAGCATCAGTTTTACACATCTTCTGATAAATTTATGTCACCAGATCTCCTGCGAGCTAAGTTGGAATTCAACAAATTAACTACGGGCAATGCTTCTTCGGTTCTTCTTCGCAGTAGTGCAAGGTATTACGGAGGTCGCAATAAATCTGGTAAGCTCTTGGCCAACTATCTTAAATCCCGTAAGGAGCGCACTCTTATAGACTCTATATATTCTTCTGCTGGCACTCTTCTTCACAAAGACAAAGAAATCCTTGAGCAGTTTCAATTGTTTTACCAGAATCTTTACACCCCAGAATGTCCTCCCACTCCTTCTCTTATTCAGAGCTATTTTGAGAATCTCCCTAAACCGTCTAATTCTCACCTTAATTTTCCGGATCTTGACCTCGATCTCTCACTACATGAACTCTCTGCAGCCTTGACATCCCTTACTAAAGGCAAAACCCCTGGTCCTGACAGCTTTCCTGTGGAATTTTATTTGCACTTTTCAGACATTTTACTGCCTAAACTTTTAACCCTCTTTCATTCATTTTCATCCTCCGGCAAGACAGAAGGCACTTTTCAAGATGCTACCATTTGTCTGATCCCCAAAGAAGGTCGCGATCACCAATTTTGTAAAAATTATCGCCCGATTTCGTTAGTCAATGTAGACTACAAAATTTTTGCCAAATTACTTGCAATGCGCCTAGACCCCCTTATGCCTCATCTCATTGGCAAGGAGCAATGTGGCTTCATTAAGGGTAGACTTACTTCGGACAACTCTCGCCTTTTTCTTAACGTCCTAAATAAAGCTCCCTCACTCTCAACCCCTCTTGCTGCTATCTCTGTTGACGCAGAGAAGGCCTTTGATAGGGTTGACTGGTCTTTTTTGTTTGCTTCATTGCGGTGGCATGGCTTTGGTCCCAAATTTATATCCCTTATCTCTCTCCTATATTCTGCTCCCAAGGCCTCGGTACTTGTGAATGGACAAATTTCTCCATCTTTTAATCTTCAGAGGGGTGTTCGCCAAGGTTGTCCTCTCTCCCCACTTCTTTTTGTCTTATATGTTGAACCCTTTTTAGTTTCCATCCGCAATAACACTTCCATTTCTGGTTTCCCATATGGTTCTAATCAATTGAAACTTTCTGCCTATGCGGACGATATCTTATTGATTATTTCTGATCCTGAATCCTCCATACCCCCCTTGTTATCCGAGTTTAACTCCTTCTCTTTGGTTTCAGGTTATAAGATCAACTCGGACAAAACCGAAATTCTCCCTCTCACCTCATCCTGTCTCCCCCATCTTTTCTCTGCTACTGGTTTTGCCTGGAGTAGCTCCAAGATTAAATACCTTGGCATTTTTTTTTCCAACTCCATCTCATCCTCGGTTAAATTAAATATGTCGGCAGTTATTTCCAGGATTGATCAGTTGCTCTCAGCCTGGAATCCTCTCTTTCTTTCCTGGTGGGGTCGATTGGATTCAATTAGAATGATGATTGCTCCTATTCTGATTTATACCTTCTCTATGTTGCCGGTTCATATTCCTACATTTTACTTTAAAAAAATCGATTCTCTTCTTTCTCGATTTCTTTGGAAAGATAAGAAATCCAGAATTTCTCTTGCCACCCTTCGTAAGCCCAAATCTAATGGTGGGGTTAACTTCCCTGATTTCCGTCTTTATCATAGATCCTTTTCTTTACGTCAGGCCTTGAGATGGATCTCATCAACTCTTTCTCCTTTCACGCCCCTTTGGCTTCTCATTGAACACTCTTAACTATTACCCTTCTCCTTTGCTGAGGTGGTACGATTCTCTGTCAGGAATCCCTATTCTCTCTGTCCCCTATTCAAATATACCTCTTCTCTTTTAAATCCTTTGGTTCTTCCCTCCATGGTCACACGTACGTCCTTTTTAAATTCCCCTATCTGGTATAATTCTCTTATTCTTCTAAAAAATAGACCCATTTTTTGGAGATCGTGGAGGGTAAAGGGCGTAATGTGGGTCAACCAACTTTTTGACGGCATATCCCCTTGCTCTTTTCCCCAATTTCAACTTTTATTTCGATGCCCTCGTTCCTTTCTGCGGAAATTTACAACCCTCATGGCAATTATCCTTGATCGTTATTATTCCCTCCCCTCTACAACATCATCGTCACCTCCTCCTCCTCTTCTCAGTATTCTTGCTACACTCCCCAAAGCATCTCTCATCTATAAATCTTTTCTATCTCCTAATCCTAATCGTGTCAAAACTAAAGTGGAGCTTTCTTGGGAAACAGATTTTTGTTGTACTTGGCCGATTGCTCTTTGGGATAAGCTGTGGTCCAGATCTTTAAAAATTTCTCGCTCTGCTTCTCTTACTCAATCCTTATTTTATCTGTATCACAGACTCTACCTCTCTCCCCTTTCTTTATCTCGTTTTACCCCCTCCTCTGACTCTAAATGCTGGACTTGTGGCTCTTCTGATGCTGACCTTTTTCACATGTTTTTTCTATGCCCGGTTGTTTCTACCTTCTGGGGGAAAGTGTGGTCATGCCTCTCTCGTATCTTCCCTCTCCCTTCCTCTTTCACAAACTCCTTTCTCTTTTTGGGTAGTCTTTCTGAACCTTTGAACCTACCCGTTCATCTACACGGTCTCTTTGACCTGACGCTTGCTCTTGCCTTCCAACACATTTCTTCCAACTGGAAATCTCTAGCTTCTATTTCCTTACAAGGCTGGTGGAATTCTTTATGCCATTTTCACAGACTGGACGTCTCCTTTGCCTCCACTTGTAAACCTGCTCCTAATGTTGATCTTTTCTGGTTGCCTCTCACCACGTATCTGGACTGCTTGGCCCTGAAGAAACCTATCCGTCTCAATGCAGAAAATTTTAAACCACCTTGAATGTCTTGAACTCTCTCCTTTTGTTATCCCTTATAGGTTTATTTAATACTATTGCTTGTTTATGATGGTAATTTTGCATCGCTGATTTATATAGTTTGAATATATGCCGTAATTATTAGATAATGCATGGTCTGTATTATTATCCTTATATCTTCCCCTCCCCTTCCCCCTCTTTTCCTCCCTTATCCTATCCCTTCTCTTGTTTCCTTCAATGTTAAAATTCTCTTAAAAAATGCTTTGTGGGTTTCTAACATTGATATTAGCAGTGTTAAGTTTTTTCACTGGATTCTGTATTATTGCAATGTAAGCTGATATCTACCTTTTGTTATCAATTCTTTAATAAAGCTTTCAAACATAAAAAAAAACCAACATGTAAATAAAAGGCATTACCATTCACAATGCCAAACTCTCACAACAGCGAGGCTTATTGCAAATGCTTGTTTTTTTACTCTATTTAGTGCTAGTGATGCCCGGTGTGACAATGTTTGTTTGCACCCCCCAGGACCACCACCGCGGATTCCCTCACCACCACTCTTTAACAGTGCCCCTCAAGCCTCCATAACCACACTCTCTCTGACGCATTTAATTAGTTATATAGCACCACCCATACCAGTGTAGGGTGTCTGAGCACTTTGCATCCCACATATGTTACACAGAGACAATCAATCATATGTTTGCAGATGAGTGTATAGGAAATGTTACATACGTCGGTGGACTACAAGGTGTGGGAGTGACGTCATCCATACTGATAAGCAGTATAGTTTAAGAGTGCTTGGTCTAGAGAAGCACAAACTAAGAATTTAAAAAGGAACACCATAGTGGGGTTTCTGTTTGATAATAAGTACCGAGTTCTACCCAAATTAACCTTTTTTGCGACATTAAGCTATGCACTAATCTATGCTTTGCAGTGTGCATGCAGTTCTTTGATCAAAGTTAATAGCTTACTGTTCTATATTCGGATTTTAACTTCTAAATCACAAGTAACTAAAGGAAGTCTTTTTTTAAAAGCAGTAACCACTGAGCTATTTACATTATATGCAGTTTGTGTTGTGCATGACACACTTTGTCTGCAGCAGACATATTAACCCTCTGTGCTACCTTATAGTGAGTCAAAACCTCAACTAGACAAAACTCTGATCTCTCTCCAGGAAGAACATTTATTACAGGAGTTATCTTGACAGTTTTATTGTTGCCTGAAAATTGCTGGAGGCAAGGAACGTGGCAGCAGGTGCTTTAAAACCATAATAAACTTGCAACCATGGTGCCCCATTGACCCCCACACCGAAGTCTGTACCCAGTGCAGTGGCACCAGTCGCAACGCCCTAGAGTTGGCCCTGTTAGTCTCCATCACCTATTCCCAACTCGTTGCTGATCACTTCCAGTTGCTCACTGCAGTCACTTGAACACTTCCTAGCACTGTGTTGCTATCTGTTGTGTCACTGTCTATTCCCTTACGATCCACCATCCATTGGAGCCTGAACACGACAAAGCTGGCTGCCCGCCACTTTAGAGTATTGGGTTTGCCAATGCTTGCATAACTACCAGCCAGGCATTGGGAAAGGCAATGTTGGTGGGTGGCGGCCACCTTGAAATCACCATGTATTTCATTATTCAACCGTTCCCTGATGGCCATCACATTACGCTGCATCTAGACGCCTCGTTTATATACAATGTGAGGCCATTTTGGAATGGTGCAGCACTCTCAAGTGCAAAATACCATTCCAAGCTGACTAATTGCCATGCTATTAACTCACATTTTTTTTTTATTGCAGTTGTATTTAAAAAGTACATCATTCTTTAAATAGATCAGCAGCATTAGTTAAAACACGGAGCAAAATTATGTACATGTGGGCTGAATTATATTAATAACTGTGTAGAATTATTTTTATAACTTACTATAAAATGATCTTGTGTTTATACTGGCAACAACTGTATGATTCATTTGTGTTTAAATGACCTGACTTGAAATTCAACAGAAAGATTTTTACAAAAAACATGCATGGATCTCCTAAATGGATCGAGGGCACCAGCCTAGTCACCCCCAGGTCCTCTGGATGAAGGGAGCGCGCATTAAAAGTGCCTGCCTAAATTCTGTGTAGCGCCTCGCGGCTGCGGGAGGGTTTCACGTCGGAAGACCTGCATGTCTTTTGTGTTAACGATGTATAAAGGTTTCTCCGGGAGGGGTGCAGCCTCTGACAAAAAGTGCTGTCACTTCTACTCATCAAAAGTAATTGGCTATGTAGAAAACCTCTCTCTAATCCAGGCCTGAAATCCGAGCGCATCCTGTGCTTCTTTTTAGCTGAACTGAGAAATACCGGAGGGGAAGGAGATAAAGTGGCTTAGGCAAGATCATGTACTACAAGGGATTGAGCTGGGACTCGACCCTGGAGTTCCTAACCAGATCATCTCCTGGAGTTGTAAGAGTGTGACCAGGTCATTCTGTGACATCAACTTCTTACTTTATGCCACTGTGTTCACAGATCGGTTTCACTGCTGCATCTTTGAAGAATTTCACAAAAACATCTTCAGCTTAAACCGTTCAAATGTTTCTAGAAACATGGTCTGAAACAGGAACAACAATCACAGCCGCTGAAGTAAAAGTGACCAAGCTGCACATAAAACAAGTGGACATGTGGGCTAATGTAAAATAAAAAAAAAAACGCCCGCGAGTGGTGCGCGCGCATGCGTTTTCAATTATCGCGAAAACACACGTGCAATTATGGCTGGGCACGATAATTGAAACCATATGGCCTTTGGTGCGCGTTACAGACACCAATAGGCCATGGGTGAAGCAATGTGCCCGCCTTTGGCCTATTGCATGCCGTTTTTCAGAAACACACGCATGCAAAGGCCAATCACGGAAGCCAAAAGGAAAAGCACATGCACGAGCGTGTGCGATTCCCGGCTCCGTTTTTTAACCCCACACAAAAGGGCTCTTGCTGCGCGCGCCCTAACAAGCCTAAGAGAGGACCTGGCCTGGCAGTCTGGGCTGAACTGTTCTCAATAAAGCAGGGTCAAAAATGATTTGCATATGGATGGCTCCAAACTGAGGTGGCATGGTGTGTAAAATAACAATGGACTGGGATGCCACTTTATTATTTGCCAGTGGCTGAGATTAATTGAAGTATTTCATCCATCACCTTTATATATTTCAGTCTACTGGCCTGGGTAAAACTGTTATGCCCAGATGTGGGTCCCGTGCCCATTTTGCCACTAGTACCAAGCTATACCTCGTTGATAAGCTCTAATAAGAGCGAAATCGGTCCAGGGTTGCCTGTGTTCCCGTTTAGGGCGGGGACCTGTCCTAGCAGCTCAGGCAGGACTTTTTCCACTGGAGCAGGAACAAGGCTCATTGGCATAATGATGGGTGCCAACTGAGGGGGCATGGTGTGCAAAACAACAATGGATTGGAATGCCATCTGAGTAACTACCACTGGCTGAGATTGATTCACCCATACCATCCATCACTTTTTAGGTCTCGTGAGCCAAAGGCTCAAAGAGACATTTTATATGTGGGTTTTTCAAAGTGCTACCCACAGTCTTTTGGCTGGCCTAAACCTTGAGTGCACGAGATCACATGCACGTGCACAGCTGCTCCTCTGCTCATTGCATGCCCCCCTCCCTTCTCACCCAGCCCTTTGATGCTCTGCTCCATTACTTTCACTTTCGCTGCTTTGACCCTTGCATTCCCCCCCTCCCTTCTCACCCAGCCCTTTGATGCTCTGCTCCATCTCCCTCCTCCCTGGGCGTGAAGGCAGACAGAGCCATCCTGCTTGATTAATGGCTTTGCATTCCCATGTGTTCCGTAGTAAACATGCCCGAGGCGCCAGCCGAGCACAAGGCTCACAGAGACATTCTCTTTACCCTCGTTTGTTTTTGCTTTGAGCCGTAGAGCAGAGAAATGGGCATAATTTCAATGTTGAAATCCAAAAAATTATCTAAGTGGATTGTTTCACAGGTTGAGTTGATCTTGTCCCAAAAACCAGGATATACATTTAAAATTAAGAAAACCGCCGAGACACCCGGAACAGTATTCGGAAAACCGGGACTGTCCGGCCAAATCCGGGACGTCTAGTCCCCTATTGGGCATGCAAAACCAGAAATGAGACTTTCACACCGTGTGCGCGCGCGCAGTCTACACTTAGAAATGAACACTGTACTCGTGCAGACGAGGTTCACCTTGGTATCACACATCCGTGACATCCCACAAACACCTTTACGTAAGAATAAAAATCATCCACACCCCTGCCGATAAGGCTTTTTTTTCGACCTTATATTCTCAGTAGTATAATATGTGTGATTTATACCCATTCGAATGTATAATGCGTTACTGCAACACACTCTCCAATAAAAGTTACATACTTGTATTAAATAATAATGTGATGTGGCGCTCAATTTTAAAACGTTGTGCATTCAGAACAAAAGAAGTGTGCAACCGTCTGTGGACGCTCTGTGTAATCATGACGTGTGTTTGCAGAAAACGACATTGTGTGAGTTAATTGCTTCAAGGAAAGTTCTCGTCAATTAAAGTTACACTGGGAAACGTAGAACACGTCAACACAGAGCAGGTTCGATTAGAGTGAATTTAAGTTTCTGACAGAACTCATGATGCGGAAGCGGCCGCACCCAGGGCCGTTTCTAGGTGTTTTGCCGCTCTAGGCGAGTATTGAAAAATGCCGCCTCCTCCCTTTTTCTCCTAATTTGCTAAATTGTTTCTCCGTTTGATTTCAAATTTTAAAAAATCCCCCCTTTTGCCGCCCTAGGCGGCCGCCTAGTCTTGCCTAATGGTAGAAACGGCCCTGGCCGCACCCCCAGAATACACAACGTGGCCAGCTAACTATTAAACTATTTTCACTTTAAGAAGAGCTGATAAGCCACGGGCCTGCCCCTAACACGCAGCACAAGCTGCCTGATCTATGCAGAGTTCAACGTGGAAGGTTCTGTGAATTCTTGCGTGAGAAAATCACCGTTCAAGTGAAAACAATTTATTTGTGTTTTGTTTCATTTAAATCTACCGAAAAAAGTTGTCCCTTTTGAATTTGGTTTGAACCCCCCTGTAGGTAGATCATAAGTCGAGAATATTTGCGAGGCACGCCCTCTAGTGGTGCTTGAGAACAGAACAGCCAACCTCTGCCGACCTTCCTCTGATATAAGTATTGTGCACTGCTGCGACAATGTATCTCTTAAAAGCCTGCGGCGTTGAAAGCACTAATGACCTTACATATTTTTCCAAGCAAGATAGGCTTCAAAGCCAATTTTGAAGGAGTATTTGGGGGATCTGGGTCCTCTGCGAACATGTAGTTTAATGATTTAGTATCAAATCGTGTGTTTGTTAAGTAGATGCCACCAACCAAACCGCATGGTAATTTAGCTGCCAAATTTTTCATATCAATGCGTGGCATGTTAGGCTAATCTTTTTTTTAATTACAATTCTGGGACTTGTAGTCTAGTTTAACCCAGCATAAATCCAGGACTACGAGTCCCAGGATTCTAACAAGCATTGGCATTGCAACAGTTGCATAACTAAATACTTATAAAGGTCCCAAAAGCGAGACCTATTGGCTATGCCAATGCTTGTTGTATTCTACAATCAACATCAAAAATTGTTCTTTTTTCACAAACTGCCATTGATGATGTCATTTGAGATGTCATAAGCACTGTCAGGTGTGACGGCATGAGCAGTGTAGGGAAGGCCTGAGTTAAAAGTTCATGCAGCTTACCATAACAGAAGTTCGGTACTTTTTGTACTGAAAAATAATTTCATTTTCACTGTATTTTTTAAAGTGAATATATATTCAGTAATAGTTGTGGAGGTTCGTCTTGTTTAATTTGATGCTTCTTGAAAATAAAAATTTTGGAGGAATGTGCAGTCTATGCCAACTCTCTCCTAGCTGACATTTATTTACTGTGAACTTTAATGCCTCACACCAACAGGAATGAGAAAGGGCTCTGCAAATACAAACAAGGGCCATGAAAAAGCAGGTAAAGTAATTTAATAACATGGAACTCCAAGTCCACGTGATTACAGGCGCCTAGTCCACGTGATAAGGTTCAGCAGAAGGGCATCACTGTGCTTGCGGAAGTAAGCGTCGCTGCGAGCACTCAGCAGACCCTCAGAGCTGAGAACGCTGTGGGTCATTGGCAGGGGCGCTTCTTGTTGAATCCATGCAGCCCCAAGCATGTGATGCGCGCGAGCACTCTGTGACGGCGACCTGTGCAGGGCATCATGTGTGAATAGATCGAAAAGGAGTATGGACTTAAAGGATGTCTTAATAGTTTTTATGAATTAGATACGCTTTCTATTTTTATTGGTTTCAGGAGGCACCCCACATGCTTGTTTATTTGATGTAATCAATTGTTGCTCTAAAGCTAAGGAAAATGTCACGTGCATTCACCTGTTATTGTTGATTCCTAATAAGGTAGAGTTCTTTTTCTTCTAAGTAGCTATTTTTGCTTTTTTATTTTTGTTAGTTCCTTTAATTTATATGTTCATTTTCTTTTTTGATTCCCCAGTTTTAGAACACACTGTTGTTTTTTGGATATTGTTCTAAATGTTTGCCACAACGTCTTGATAGATCGTAGGCCTAATGATCATAGAGTTACCTTGTTAGCAGAGTTGAGCCTCACAAACCTGAGAAATTGCACGTCTTTGCCAGACAACAATCTAATTCTATTAAATACCAAGTGGCATATCCATCATTCAAAATGATAGCCGGTCAGTGCATCAACATCAACATTTTACTCAGACATCCCTAAGTCATTTATCTTCTAAAGATATTCTATAAGTGAACCAAATCAATCCTTAGTGTGGCTACGTGTAAAACAAGAGAGAAGCAAACACTGATCCAGCAATTTTTTTTTAAATTCATAAACTGACAATTGACACCTATAGGCTACCGTGGCGAACATGTATTTTACTCTGTGTTCTGACTGTACAAATCTTATGCTTCCTTTGACCATTGCCTGCCCAGAAAGCACACATGCATCTGTTCCATGTGAAAATAGCATCCACTGCCAAAGCTGTGGGAAAGGAGGGCCTTATGAATCACAAGAGACTCCGCCTCTCGAAAGCCATGCTTGCTTCCCATACTGAACATGGACAAGAAACAGCATACAACACGGGGTGCAAAAGCATGTAGGTTATGTGGTGAATGCCTGGATCTGCCTGGCAACAGGAGCGGTGAAGACACTAGCTATGGAAGCTCACATGCAAAAAGGGCTGAGTCAACCTGTTCTTAGCTGTCCCTTCTTCTGCACAAGTTTAAATCTTGCCTCCTGAAAGCACATTCTCGAGCTACCATGCAAGCACAGGGCCCTGGCCTATGTGGATTTTAGGCAGTCCGTATTTGCTGGTAGTGTTCAGCGTGACATCAGAGTTCATATAAACAGAGCATTTTCAAAAGACGCTGAAGGCAGACAATAGATTATACTGAATGGTCTCAGAAAAAAACAAGCGATCGCGATCAAACATCAAAGCGCACATGCACTGTAGCTCTAGGCTGGCCTGTTAGCACTTTTTGGAGCCCTCTCAATAAGTCTCGCCAGACCAGCGCATGCGCTGGGTCAGGCGAGACCTAAAAAGGGACCCGCTTGATAAAATCACGCAACGGTATTGTGTCACCTGCTGACCGAGGGTACAAAGTTGCCAGCTGTTAAATGCCAAGGACCTATTCTAGAAACAAGGGCTGCTTCAAATGAGATGTCTCATATGCTACCGGTTAAGCTAAAGCTGGGTCACCTTTCCCCAGACTCAATCGGAAAACAGGCATTGAAGGGCTGTTGCCTATAGAAACATTCAGGGTGCTTAGTGCCGATATCAGCAACCCCCCCTCACTCAGAAATAATAGGGACGCTGCCAAAATAAACAGTCCCCAGAAGATTTGTTGGGAAAACAGTTTTTTGCAGGTTTATTACATACAAGGAGTATGCCAAATTGGTGGGTTAACTTATGGGCGATCCAAGGGCAGGCAGCGGTAACTAACCTAATCAGCCCTGCCTGCCTGTGGAGCCAAACCCCACCATGGCCAACCCAATCGGTGCAACCATTTATGTGTGGGTTATCCCCCTTACATACCATGGTCCCCTAGTCCATCACTTTTACTCATGCCTTTTTAGGGGCGTAACGTTTCCAGGCAAGCCCCTGGTTGCTCAGGACTACAATCGCCCAAAGGACTAGCGGGGAGATATTGTTTCCAACCAGGCTGCTGCCGTAAAGACTTCTGGGATTTTGGCATAATGCACCTCTATTGTGCTCCTGAAAGGGTACCCCTCATACCAATCAGCCTCCAGATCGCCCTTCAACACAAATGTATAAATTAATGCGTTCAATTCGTTAGCCAGCCCTCTCGCCTGCACGCAGGTTAAGTGGATGGGACACTGTAAATGACACCAGGAGGTGCCGGACATAGGAGGGACTCCCGGGGTAGGGTGTCCCTGTAACAGGGCATGAGGAGGTGCCGAATGCGGCACTAAGAGGGCCGTCCTCTTATAGGGCCCACGGGGTGCACCGCGGGCAGCCACAGAACATGTACCTCTTTGGCCAGAGAGCTCCTTTCAGGGACTTCAATAGTTTTCAGACTTGAGCTTTGGAGATATACGCAAAATGATACAGTTAATAAATATAGTGCTATTGGAATCTTACTGGCCAAACAATGTCCTGGGGTAGGGTTAAAGGGGATGGCCCTGCCTCTTCCTGCTGCTGACGGGCTCAGAAAGGGCTTACCCTTTGCCCGGGAGCGTCCCACACAGTGGGATGAAATGAAGCGCTTTATAGCGCTATGGACAGGAGCAGGGAGTTGCAGGGACTGCCTACTGGAGCCCTGGCTGTGCACGATGGTCGCTGAGGTCCCAAAGCAGTGGTAGGAGTCCAGCTCTTGTCCTAAATTGCCTGATTAATGGCCGCAGTTGTACAGTATTGCTTCCTCAGACATTGTTCTGCCCCAGAAGAAGTAGTTATTGTTAACTGGTCACAACAGCAAACCCACACAAAGTGCCCTCACCCCATCCTTCTCTAAAAGTCCTGTAGATGATTCCAAACAATCAAGCTATCAGCGGAGTGCTGTGGTGTGAGAAAAGAAACGTTTATGAAGACTGTTTGACATCAAAGTACTCTTTAGAGAAATAAGAATAGTCTAGACTCCACTCTTGTATGTTTAATTTCTAGGTCAATGGTATTACTTTTCTTTTTTTCACATTTTGTCTTCCACAGCCTCGAAAATGTTAGTCTGTGGACGTCTCAATAGCACACAATCCATGCTGAATTGTACAATCGCACAGACCACCCAACTCACTGGTGCTCATGTCCTCAAGCACAGAAGACAAAAATACTGGTTGGGCCACATTGATTCAAATCTGAGACCCTCGCGTTGCACACATATGTCTGTGAGTGTTTCAATGTCCAGTTGAAAACTGTTGATGTGGAGATGAAAAAAAAATAGAACAACGTTTGGCATGCATGTTTAGTATGAAGTGCTCTAAACTCCACTAGCAGAGAACATATTATTAGGATAGGAAGTTGATTTTTTGCCTTGTTTGAGAGAAGCCTATTTTCGAAATTTATAGACTGCATCAATGAGGAATACATCCTGCGATGCTCTATGTTGTGGACATTAAGGTATGAGAAGAGATTGTACTTCGAAAATAATGCAGGTGCACACTTTTCATGAGAAGAAGCATTGGACACACAGACGCTGTGTCAATGGACCCCTGACCGTACTCTGGAGGTGGTACTCTAATCTTGGATAGCTGGATTTTACATACTTTTACACCTAATTTGTCGTCAATTTTGATAACAGGAATTGGATAACATGGGTACCACACTACACTGCCTAAGAAAATGACGTGAAATTACAGCCCTGAAGAAGTCATAGGGTGATTATACCCGGACACGAAACACGTGTTGGCTTGTGTGAGGCTGAAGTATATACTCGATTAAAAGGAAGATTTGCTGAAAAGTGGAAGACAACTGTAGTACTTCCTTCTTTGGACTTTAATGTTGCATGTGCTCAGGGCATCAGTTCACTTTTAATGAGGGCATCTTCCTGTATCTTCTCTTTTAGAATAAAGTGTTATATATATATATATATATATATATGTGAACAAGATCTAGGCTGAGATCGAAACGCGTCGTTTGTCTGCCAAATAAACCCGCAATATTGAAGAATTCAAACTGGAGTGGCTCATCCTTTCTGCAGCAATCGCAGGATTCCTTTGTGCATATGTATATATATATATAGATCTCTCTCTCTCTCTCTCTCTCTCTCTCTCTCTCTCTCTCTATATATATATATATATATATATATATATATGTTGTCCATCAAAGTGCCTTTCAGCTTCAAAGTTGCACTCGACGTTTGGCCTGCCATTCGGCTTAATAAGTGACAGCCCGCTCCATTTCTCACGTTTTATTTCATTTGCCTGACGCGTTTCGAGATTCTTATCTCTTCCTCATAGGCTGTTTATGGATTTCACGAAGCTATCCTTTTATTGATTGGATAGCTATATGCATGTCATTAGTGAAGCAGGAGGACCACCAAACTCGTAATAAGTCCCTTAATAATGAACTGTTATTTGTACTTTCAACTGATAGCACATTTCAACACCCTGTATGTCAGCATTCCCTTCTTACCAAATAATACATAACAATGCTAAACAGTTGCAAGAGAAAAAAACAAAATTTCACAGTCCTGATGTGAAATAAACTGCTGAGCAGACAGCTAAAAATTAAGGCTAATAAACACACCCCGAGCCCTGCTGCAGTTTTCGTGAATTGCTCCCTGGGGATCATTTGGAGGGATACAGAATTTCTAGAGGGCTTACAGTTAGTTACTGGATAATCTAGTGGAGGATTTAGGGTGCCTGGCTTGGTTACAGGTAATCACTTAGAATTACTAAGGGAAAGTGGATAGCTTCCCAGTAATCAATTGGAAGGATGGAAGTTGGCTGGTGTCTTCCTGTAAATCACTGGGAAAAATGTACAATGCCTGGTTTGCTTATCAGGTATAAATCAGGATGGTCACAGAGTGTCTGGCTATCTTACTAGTAATCACTGGAAAGGGTGGAGGGTAATTACTTGCTTGCCGGAAATCAGTGGTACAGATGCAGGGTGTCTAGTCTGCTTCCCAATATTCACTGGGGAAAGACACAAAATCCCAGTTTTGTTTCTTGTGATCACTGGGAAGAGACACAGGGGGTCTAGCTTGCCAGTAAAATACCTGGAATGGTTACCAGTCATCAGTGGGAAGGACAATGTGTGCCTGGATTGCTTGCCGGTAATTAGTGGAAAGGATGCAGGGTAATTAGGTTGCTTAACAGTAATCACAAGTAAGGAAGCAGGGCACCAGATTTCTTATCGGAAATTAAGCAGGCAGATGCCAGGATTGCTTACTAGTAATCACTGGGAAGGAACCAGTTTGCTTGCCACGCTAACTGCTAATCACTGGGAAGGACGCAGTTTGCCTGGCATGCTTACCGGTAATCACTGTGAAAGACAGAGTTTGTTTGGTATGTTTACCAGTAATCACTGGGAAGGACGCAGTTTGGTGGTATGCTTACCGGTAATCACCAGGGAGGACCCAGGGTGCTTGGCACATTTACTGGTAATCACCGGGGATGGCGCAGGATGCCTGGCATGCTTACCGGTAAACAATGGGAAGGACGCAGTTTGGTGGTATGCTTACCGTAATCACCAGGGAGGACCCAGGGTGATTGGCACATTTACTGGTAATCACCGGGGATGGCGCAGGATGCCTGGCATGCTTACCGGTAATCAATGGGAAGGATGCAGTTTGCGTGGCATGCTAACTGGTAATCACCGGGGAGGTCGCAGGGTGCTTCGTACGTTTACTGGTAATCTCTGGGGAGGATGCAGGGTGCCTGGCATGCCTAGTGATAATCACCGGGGAGGGCGCAGGGTGCTTGGCATGCTTACCGGTAATCAATGGGAAGGATGCAGTTTGCCTGGCATGCTAACTGGTAGTCACTGGGGAGGATGCAGAGTACTTGGCATGTTTATCAGTACTGAAAGGTGTAAAGGAAAAGCAGACACTCGAGATAGCACATTTAATGTGAAATAGCCAGTGACTATCGAAAATAAACTGAGCTCAAATCGTAATTTGAACAATCAGAGTTTCGCCACCCGGTCAGCTGGAACATGTAATGCTAAAATCCATATTTTTCAGCACTACATTTATACATCTTCTCTCAATGCAAATGAATGGAGGAAGCAAGCTATAGTTAGACCCTGATGAACAGACGCCGGGCTCTTCTGTGGGAAGAAACCAAGACGACCCTAGTGCTGCTCCTGTGTGCTGACGTCACTAGTTTGTGCAGTTCCCACTTTGTTCCAATGAGGCCCCTCTCATAATAGAACAGCGAGACTTAAACGTTGAATGTACACCACGGAAGAACAAAATGGCAGTGAATTTCAAATATGTGCAAATGTGCAGCTATGTTAAGCCTTCATTGTGTTTTTAGCAAGGATAAAAATTAAATGGCTTTTGTTCACACAAACGGAGTGATTTATGAAATGTTCCATCCTCTCTAGGAAGGGAGTGCTTTGCTTACTAGAAATCACAAGGAGGACGTAGGGTACCGGGCTAGCTTGCATCCTACAGACCACTGTCTGATCTAATCCTCTCATCATGATGTAGCATCATTTACCTCACAGATCGAAACAAGCATTGACAAAGGTAAGGCCTCTTATTTGTTTAATACACTGAAGGCCCAAAAAAAATGGATCTGGCTCAGTGTTAGGGGGAGTCTTTGATTCGAGGTGGGCAACTTCTAGTATTGCTCCCGCCTGACGTAGAAATAAAATATTATGACGAAACAACCTCTCTTAGGCTATAAAACTATGGAAGAGGGGGCAATCACCTCTTTGTGAAATAGATTGTATTAGGAGAGTTAAGTTGTATTTAATATATGCATAAAGGGAAAGCGTGAACCACGAGCTTATGTTTTTGAATGCATGCATTGCGTACCAACTAGAAATATTGTTTAGTCTGTATTGAAGTCTTGTGCAGGTTGGCCAGGACCATCAAGATGATGTGATTTTGCTGACTGGTTTTCTGCAAAATTATAGATTTGACGCAGCTGGCACATAACCCATCATCTGCTACATAGTCTGTAGATTTCAGCAATAAAACATTTTGTTTCTTTCTCAAACAGATCAAAAGTCACTAATATCGTGGCAACATTGTTGTCGCTCGATGGCAGCCCTCGCAGAGGGTGGCTGGTCACCTTTCTGTTGCTTATTTCTGTATTGGGTGTCAAAGTGCTACTAATAAGATGACTCCTTTGCCCAGAAAGTGTTTACATTTGTAACAAGCACTGGCCGCGCGGCCGTAAAAGTAACGCGCGGCCGTGAAATCAAAAGTAATCGCGATCACAGCGAAAGTGTTCGCAATCGCGAGGATGGGACGCGCTGTGTGTCAAGCACGCGAGTGGTGTGCGCGCAGCAGTGATTGGCGGCAGTGGGCGTGCACGCTCGCGTGAACGCAAGCGCTAGGTCAGCAAGGTTTGGTAGGTAGCACTTTGGAAACCCGTATACTAAATGTCGAGCAACAGCGCATGCGCTGTTCTAGGCTCGACCTAAAAAGGAGTGGGGAGAGGGGGTATCCCTGACGTGTTCCCCTATGGATCGAAAACAGGTCCAATACAAAGCCTCCGCAGTTTACCTGAGCTTTAGGGTTGTCGTTTAGCAGTCGCTCTACTTTAAACAGGTAGCTCCACTCGATTCAATGAAATGCTTTTTCCGCATCCAGGGAGAGCGCAAGTGCATCCGTCTGAAGAGCTCTAGCGGCCTAGAGCATGTGGGCCAGAGTGCGCATGTGATTTCCGAAGGAGCGTCGGGTATGAATCCCACTTGGGTGTGGTGAATCTGGGATGGGATGACTTTGCGGAAGCAGGATGCAAGGATGCTAGCCAGGAATTTGATAACACAATTCAATAAGGAAATAGGGCGGTAGCTGCCACACAGGAAGGCATCTTTTCTGGGTTTGGGTAGCACGGCTATCACTGCTCTGTTAGAAAGGAGGCTTAAGGAGGAGTTGTGCTCCGCGTCCTGGAATGCCGCCTGTAACATGTCGACCATGTCCTCCCCTGCCCATCGGTAGAATTCCACTGGGAAGCCATCTTCCCCTGGGGCCTTACGATAGGGTAGGTTGACTATTGCATTTGCAATCTCCTCCTTCCTTATTTCTCCTTCAAGAAGTTCTCTGCCCTTGTCTGCAAGGTGGGGGATAGCAGCTTCTGTGAGAAAGTTGTCAATTATGTCTCCCACGGCCGGCGTTCCTGGGGTGTAGAGGGACCTATAGAATGTAGCAAATTCATTCACGATATCCTGGGAGCGCATAAGGGTTTCCCCTCTGGCTGTCTGAATAGCCGGTAAAGCCATGCCCGCCTTCCGCTGGCGGAGCTGAGCCCCCAGCAGCCTCCCCGCCTTCTCCCCCTGTTCGTAATGCCTCCCTTTCATCCTCTGTAGGGCATATTCTAACTTTGAAGTGAAAAGCCCTTTCTGTGCCATGCAGGCCTGCTCCAGGGCTCTGCGGTGCTGTAGGGTAGGGCGCATCGTGTAAAGACGGGTATAGCCGCAATCTCCTTTTCTAGGTCTAGTTGCCGTGCAACCACCTGCTTGTTGGCCTACGCTGCATCCCGCATGAGTTGGCCCCGAATTGTGGCTTTAGCAGTGGCCCAGAGAGTCCTGCCCGACTCTGCGGATCCCCGTTTGTCGGAGAGATATCCTTGTATGTGTGATTATAGTTGGGATTTGCCCTTAGGTGTCCGGTGGCACTGTATATTCTTGCACTAGGGTTTACGGCCCGGTCATTCCATTGAGTCAAGTACGTGAAAGTAAATTATGTTTCGGATGGGTGGCAGAGGTGCCACTGATCCACCAAACCATTGTCTGCCAAGACGTCATCCATCAAAGGCCTATCTGCAGCATTGCCCTTGTCTACGGGCCCCATTCTATCCAGAACTGGGTCACTCACCAGGTTCCAGTCTCCACCTATAAGGTACTATGATGTGCCTATCTCCACCAAAAGGCGGTTCAAGTGGAGAAGGAGCACTCTTTTCGCGTCAGTCAGGAGATAAACCGATCCCACACAGATGTGGGTGTTTCCTATCCGCAGCTTGTCGAACGCATATTGCCCCTCCTGATCAGTCCATGTCCTCACTACCGTGGATAGAAGGGATTTACGTATGAGGATTGCCAACCCACATTTGCAGATAGGTCCCAAGTCCTGATCAGTGCTACCCGGTACACTGCTGTGGATCGCCTTCCCCACCCAGTCTCTGCCCAGCTTATCGAGCTCTGGGGGAGTCAAGGGGGTTTCCTGCAGCAACGCTATGTCCACCCATTTGGATTGGAGTTAGGAAAGCATTTTCTTCCACTTGATATAGTGCGTCAATCCGTGGACATTCCACGTTATTGCACAGAGCGGGTGCGCAGTGGCCATACTGTGGATGTTGGTTGTGATGGATGGCGGTAAAATAGCGTACGGATGTGTCGTTGTTGGTTTGGGAAACTTGCTGTAAGGCAATAGGGGAGGGTCCTGTCGAATGTGTATATATAAGGGGGGGGCTAGTCCGGTGGGTCAAGATATGGGGGTGGGAGACTAGGGCGGGGTGGGTATGGCCAGGATAGAAGAAGAAGGGGTAAGGGGGGAGGGGGTGCTGGAGCAGGAGAGGAGTAGGTAGGGTGGAGAATTTTCCCAGGGCCTCACCCGTGCTGTCAGGGAAGGAGAGGGAGAGGGAGAAGGGGAAAGGAAGAGAAGAGGAGGAGAAGAAGAGAAGAGGGGGGACAAAGATCGGGGGGAGGGCAGGCACGGGTAACCGAGGGGTCCCTGACACGCAGTGAAGTTGGTAGAGTCCAGCGGAGCTGTCTAGGCCGGTCTTTAGCTGGAGTGCAGTCCTAGAGAGGGATCCCTGAAAGCTTGTTAGAGCATCCCTCCGTAGTGGGGGCTCCATGGGGAGGCTTGGCAGAGCTAGGGTCAAACATGGTGATAAATGCGCTAGGCGGATCAGGTCATTCGTAATGTTAATAAAAAAGGGAAGGGGAAGGGAAAGGGGAAGGGGGGAAGAACGTTCCCAGGCAGAGCTTCGGTCGCCAGACTCTCTGGAAATGGGGGAGCGTGTGTTGCTGTCTGATGGGATCCAAACAGGGTCAATAGCAATAACATTCATGGCATTGAATAAAACAGTGGCAAATAACAGCACTATCAATTGCAAAAGATAAGAAGCATTGAATTCATGCCTACAGGCGCCATGCATTGCTTATAAAACTATTCGACTATTCAAACATAAACACTTGTAAGGCGATACTCAGCTGTCCGACGTCTGGAAAGCTTACGCTCGCCCCTGTCCTGCATCCGCTTTTCGCGCTGGCTCTGCAGTGACGGGTGGAAGGCGGTGGTCCAGAACAGACCTCCTCTGTCTCAGTCTGCGTTCGAGGTGGGTTTCAGGGGGGAGCAGGACTATATCTGTGGTGTTCATGCATGAAAACGGCTGCTGCTTGGAGGGCCGAAGCCTTGTCCTCCTGGGTGCGGGCAGATCATTCCAGGTCTCTGCCCCCACGCCTTGAGCAGCTGGTATTGCATCTTCTATTGTCCGGGGCTGTCATGGAGGAGTCAGACCTTGCCTGCTCCAGATCGTAGTGCTGGGTGTTCATGTTCTGTGGTTCCATTTGATCCAGGAACAGGCACAGATCTTCTAGTTGGTAGAAGTCCTTGAAAACTCCGTCCTTGGTGATTCGGAATCAGGCGGGTCAAAAAGGCTGTATTTGATGTTCCTTTGTTGAAATTGGAGCCTCATCGAGAGGACTACCTTGCACTGGTCGTTGGTTTCCAAAGAGAAGTCCGCCGCCATGCGTATGTCGTGTCCATCGTATATGAATGTGCCTTGGGTGTGCGCAGCGGTCATTAGCTGTCTTGCCTGCTCGTGTCAGAGGAAACAAGCAATGACAGGACGTGGGCATGTAGCAGAGTCTTTGCAGGGGGCAATGCAATGTGTGCATTGCAGTTCCAGTGGTGGGTCAAAGGGAATACCGACCAGAGTTCGAAGGGTGTCAATGAGGAATTCCCTTATGTCTGAGCCCTCGCTTTTCTCTGGGAATCCGAAGAAGTGGACGTTGTCCCTCCTGCTACGGTCCTCCATGTCCACTAGCTTGCTGCAGAGAAATAAGAATTCCTGATCCCTGCTGTGGACGGATCAAAGACGGCCCTCCACCGCCTGCAACCTTTTGTCAAGACCCTCCACTCGGGTGTGGATCCCTGCGATGTCCGCACTTATCAACTTGGCTTCCACCGCCAGAGAGGAGATATTCATGTCCATCCCCTCGAGACGCCGGCTAATGGCTGAGATTTCCAATAGGATGCGGTCCATAGTATCCCCCTGTGTAGAAAGTGGGGTGATCTGAGGGGGGTCACCTGCGGGAGGGGTGGAGTCCTTTGTAGACATGTTGCGTTGCTGTTTGAGTGCTTCTGTGAAAAGGAGTTGCCTGGTGGGCTCGTTGCCTTGTTTGTCGGTGAACATTCACTTTCGATCTCCAGTCGAGGCTCCTATGGCGGAGGCTGCGCCAAGGTCCAGCACGTAAGTATAGCTCCAGGCCGGGGAAGCTCTGGGGAATGGGCCACAGCTGGTATGTGCCATAGGTGGGTCCAATGTAGGTGGCGTAAGGTTTGCGCTGGGTCCCCTCTCCCTGGCTGATGGCCCCAGGTCTTGGCAGTATGTAGTGTACTGCCAGATGCCAGTCCGCAGATATGGTCTGTGGGGGGTCCAGAGCAGAGGAGGGAGGGATCCTGGGTCTCTCTGTATCCCCCATTCAGTGCTGCGGCTTCAGGCGGAGGTCGGTCTATTCGTGACGGAGGTGCCTCGGGCCTTTAGCCGTAGACCACCCTGCAAGACCTATGCATCTGGGCATCTGTCTGGAGCCAGACTCCAGGTATCTCCTTCCCCGGGGAGGTGGTTGGTTGGTGTTCAGTGGATCTCCTCCGCTTCTGGTTGGTTGAGCCTTCCACTCTCTTCTTCCTCTGCCAGCTCAGGGATGCCCCCAGGTCTGCTTCTTTGGAGTCGTGGGGTCCAGCCTGCCTCGGTCGCTCGGGTGGGGCTCTAACTGGTCCTTTGGGGCATTGCCGGTTGTCGACGGGTGCAGGCCTTACCATGAAGTCCAAGTTCCACTGCCCAGTTGCGGTGGGGCCCCAGGGCATTCCGCCTCAGAGGGAGGAGGAGGGGGGTGGCTTGTGTTGTGCTACGGGGATACCAGTGTGGAAGTGACGTGTTACGTTCCAGCTCCGTCTTACGTGTTGCCCCCCCACTCGTTGTCACTCATGTTGCAGTGCGAGGCCACTGGTGTATCAAATGCCTCCTATTGTGCCCTGGTGATGCTGGACGGCTGATACTTTAGGGCAGGGGGGTCATTCTCATGTTCCCCCGCGTTGGTAGGCTCTTGTTGGGGGGAGGTTGGACATCCGCTGGCGTGATTGACATGTTGTCGGGCTTCCGCTATCACAGGCAATGGTGCAGTGACACAATGTAGCCGCCCGGCTGGTGTCTCAGAGCCGGGGGGGGGGGGGTGTCACACACAATCCCCTCTTGTTACTGTTGGGCTCTTGCTTGGGGGCTCCTTGCCAGCTGATGCGGTGACATGTCACAGGGCTGCCAGTGCCTCACGCCGTGGTGTCCCACTGCAACCTCCCGTCCGATGCTTCTGGGTGGAGTGGGTGTGCACAGACCCCCCCACCGTCGAGGGGCCTCCGCCTGAAAGTCTATTGCCTGATGGCGCAGGTCGCGCTTTACAGGGCTGCCTGCACCCTCATCAGTATCGTGATGTCCCAGTGTGGCCTGTCTGCCGAAGTTACAGGGCGGGGGGAACACATCCAGGCTCCCTTCATATACACTGACTTATTATGGGGGGTTTCGGCCCCCGGTGACGCAGTTAGCGCATTGTCTGCCTGCTGGTGGAGGACGCAGCAGATCTGTGCTGGGGAGGCGGTGATGGACGTCTACGTGAGTGCTAGGGCATTTGGCTTGTGCCTACGCCCCACATCCTCGTCTGTACTCTCTCCCCTCCTTTGATCTCCGGCGGCATCCAGTCTTGGGTCGCTGGGAGTGGGAAGGTGAGGCGGATTGGAGGCCATGCCCGACACAACCCCGATTGCACTAGGAAGGCTGCTACTCCCGTCCGGAGCCCGTCTCAGATTGGGGCTCACGGATCAGGCGACCATCTCTACTTGTTGCCAGACCACGCCCCTTAATCTTCTGTTTAGAGAATGTGCATGTCATTTTTCTGAATAAGTTTGATTGACTGATTTTTTCAGCTTTGTTATATTAGTATTTTATCTGTAAGCCACAAAGTTGTGTTCCATCTGAAATTGTTAGGCCACTATACAGCTTTGCTGCTCTGCTGCAAGTAGTCTCTGGCTTCTTACGACACTGTTACAATTTGGGATTTTCATTAAAAGTTGAACAGTGCTATAATCTATGCTCACGTTCAGTTGCAAAGTTTCTGTACACAAGTTTAGTCTGTAGGTACCACACACATTAGAAGTTTTCATTTGCTGCTTCAAACTGGAATGCTGATCGAAATGTAGGACTCAGATGATTGCGTCAAATGTTCATGGCGATCCTAATTAGAGCAGTGCGATGTAGTTTCTACAATCTGTTCAAAGGTTTCTTGGGAAAACTTAAAAGCTTAAGTTCACAGTAATGGATCCTATTGCCATGGATCACTCTAGCCAAGGTTGCCAAGCACTTTCTCCGGCTACAGTCTAGAATCTATGGAGAAGCCATAAATTATGGCCTCTTTTGTTTATTCATTTATTTTATTCAGTGCTCTGTAGCACCTAGTGTGACTTCTAGCAATGCACCTTTAATCAGGGTCAAGCTCTTTAGGAGGATGACCTATATTCAAGCAGATCTTGTTGAAGACTTTCTTAGATCATGTGTGGACCATGTATGAACAGCTACACTGCACCTCCACGCCTCAAGTTCACCACCACATTTCCTCCCAAAACCAGCACTCAAAAGACTTTACCTACCATACATAAGGAATGGAGTAGCTTGTGCATTCACCACTTGGAAAGCACGTTCGACCCAGCAAGGGGTAGGGAAGTGCCGTAGAATACAAGCGGCATGTGCCTCTGGCTGCAGTGATTCTGCCTATCTGTGCTTGTGGATAGCTTTGTGTGGAAGCAGGCAATAGTAGGGAGAGGTTGTAGTCTTACAGCCAGAGCTGCAAACTGTGGAGTTGGGGAACCTGGTTCGAGCCTCGGCATTGGCTCAGCTTTCTGTGATTCTGGGCAAATCACTTAATCGCCCTGCACCTACCAAGAAATTAATGTGTCCTTGTGTAACGTAACTAGTGCTCATGTAAAACGCTCCAATACCTCCGGGTCGAGTTCGCGCTATATAAATCTGCAAAAATAGAAATACTATCCACAGTGCATTTGAAAGATGTGGAAGTAGAGACAGGTGCTAGTTTTATTAATAATAATTCATGCATTAAACTGCACTTTTGGCATTTGTAGGTGGCCATGATTAATTGAAATATGTGGCATACACACAGCCAGCCAATAATTCCCCATGACTGTCTGAGGGTGCACGTGAAGTGTCACTGCTTCAGCTCGCAGGGTAGCCCAATGACAATGCTTGCCACTGACACCTGATGTTAATTATAACTCAGTAGATCTGACTTGGACACATTCAGCTTTGCCTTTCATACTTCGGAGATCGTTAAAATTATGGCCATGAAATTAGCACATTTTAACACCTGTTATTTATATTAGGAATAAAAAACAGGTGAGTGTTATGAAACACTGTGTACAAAAAACATATAGTGAACTGGAAAAATAAAGTATGTCCACTTTAAAAGCTAACAGAAATAAGACATTGGAAATTGCTGCAATGACCTGATTGAGCACACATTGCATTTTTTTAAACATACTTAGAGGAGCAGCACCTAGATTCCCTTGCTCGGTCGTTCAGTTTGCCATGCCCTCTCTAATTTTACTGTTTGATGTTACTAACACAATTTTGTGAATTATGTTTCTCTATTGCACACCACATACACCAGAAAAGGTTCTGGTGTCTTGTGCAATCTGCATTACAATATTCATTATTACATTCAATGTACAGGCATTGCAGCAACGAATGAATTCATCTATAGTAGCCCAGACCTCTTGCCTTTTCCAATGCTTATTCTATTTTGGCATCAGACAAAGGGATCCACCAAGAATATTATATATTTAAAAGGTTTAACATGATACATTTTTATCATATGCCTTTGAATTTGAGTTTTTGTTAAGAAGTGCTCTCCTGTGAAAGTAGCCGCAAACATATAGAATACAAAGCAGGTTATTGCAAAACGCTGCCTGCCAGCTTCAAAGGTTTCAAATCATTCTTTTGAATCAGGTAAGGAAGCATGCATAGTTTTTGTTTAATGCTGGAGTCGTATATATATATATAAAACCTACTGGCGGTCGCAAGTAGGTAGTTATAGTTAGGACCTACTATCCATAGGAAAATTATAACATTCTATTCCCAATAACTTTGGCGCCGGTTGACGAATCTTCGCGAAAGTTATAAAACTAATGGCCTGTTCTGGTCAGCTCCCATTCATTAAGAAGGCAGGAGGCTCAGGTGAATATTATGAGTCATAAACTTTTGCAAAGTTTGAAGAATTGGGCTGTGATTGAAAGGAGTCCTTTGTCATTGTCTGGGACATAAATTGCATTCAGGGGCAGATGGATCATAAATACCTGGGGGCAGATTTATGTTTCCTGGCGCATCCCTGCAAATCAGCAGGGATGCGCCAGGAAAGATGCGTTATGCAAGTTTACCCTTGCGCCACCAAAGATGCGCCGCATTTACAATGCAGCGCATCGTGGCGCAAGGATAAACAGATGTGTGACGCATCTGATGGCGTAAGGGCGGCGCATTGCTGGAGTCGTGTCGCAAGCACGACGCAACTCCAGCAATGTTTAGGGGCTGCCCATACCTAACATGCTGCGTCATGCCTTACGCCTGCTTCAAGCAGGCGCAAGGTTTTGACACAGCAGCGTCGGAAAAGTGACTGATTGAAATCTTGTAGATTTCACTGCATCACTTGTCCGAGGCTTTTTCCGATGGAACGCCCACCCTGCATACATTAAACCTGATGCAGGTTTGATGTGGCGCAGGGCTTTACACCGTGACACATCTCCATAGATGCGTCACAATGTAAATAGGGCACAACGTGGCGCAGGGTTTACGCCGCCGCTGCGTCACAAAAGTGACGCAACGGCGGCGTAAAAGTGGCGCAAATCTAACATAAATCTGCCCCCTGATGTTTAGGAGAGCTATAGATGGTGTAACGGAGTTTAGTGATTCAATGCTGTTCAAAAAGTATTTTTTCTCAGTAGAGAACACTGAAGTGAAGTCACAATGGATCTTCTGCAATATTTTCCAGATCAGATACCAGGAACTCCCTGCATAAGGCTAGTCACTCAAAGTCAGTTTTCGTACAGGCATGTGGAAGGGATCAATGTACTTCTGTAGCAAGGAAAGACTTGCCTTTGTGTCCCAGTTTTCCTTCTGTGACCTAAGCTGTATTTTACCTCTGTGTGCTTCACAACCTGGATCTTATATTTTAATGCTCATCCATCAAACTACAACATTTGTCCCCATATGTAGGTGAAGTCCTACATCTACCTGCTCTTCTTGGATCTCCACCAATTCCAGAAAGACGGTCACCCACACACTCATCATCAGCAGACTCGACTACGGCAACGCACTCTACGCCGGCATCACCCAGAAACGCCTAAAGAAACTGCAAAACATTCAGAACACCTCCGCAAGACTCATCCTCAACATCCCCCACCACAGCCACATAATGAGCCACCTGCAAGACCTCCACTGGCTCCCAGTCAACGAAAGAATCACATTCAAGCTCCTCACACACGCCTACAAAGCCCTACATGATACGGGACCTGCATACCTCAACCACCTCCCTGCATTCCACTCACCCACCAGAGACCTCTGCTCCATCCAACTGGTCCTGGCCACCATACCACGCATCTGCAAGACCACAGCTGGAGGAAGATCCTTGTCCTACCTCACAGCAAAGACCTGGAACACCCTCCCTCTCCACCTCAGGCAATCACCGTCACTGCCACAATTCAAGATGGACTTCAAGACCTGGCTCTTCAACTGAACCACAGTGCCTTTGACGGATCAGCAGTCCCCCCTCCAGTGCCTTGAGACCCTTCCAAGTGACTAGTTGCACTTTGCAAGACACCTGATTGATTGATTGATCTTGGATGTGTTCCAGTTCAGGCTGTATGGTGGCTGTCTGATACGCTCTGACCGTTTTTTTGTGGGAGCCACTGTGGAAGCCTTATTTGTGTCAGAGTTGACAGAGCATTTCTCTGGGGAGGTCTGGGTGGCACACCAATCTTCAACAGTTGTGGCAACCTTCAGGCCAATCCTGGCTTCCCGCTTCAGCAACAGTGCGACTTATTTGCTACACCGTCAGTGGCAATACCAAAATTTCAAGCTAGCAGTGGACTGCTCAGCGAGAAAGGAATTTTCTCTCTGAGGCAAACATGACACGATTCACACTGGAACAGCACAGAGAGACTGGTGGAGGCCCTTTGTAGCTCAGGACACTCCTGACTCACTCTCTTTGTTCATCAGCTGCCTCTGTGTTGGGATACTGGTCATCTCCTCCTGGACAGCCTCTTCTTCAGGGCCAGGCACACTCCTTATCTCCTTAAGCAGTCAGGCAGTGATCTAGGCACTTAAGCAGATCCTCAGCTCTTCCAGGAGAAAATTTTTCAGGTGATGTCCCTTCACATCTGGGAGACTGACTAGTACTAGTCTTTTCTGTTCATAATGTGTTACCTATTTGTTTTTGTGGGAAATGGGGCATACTGCTTTACAAAGGCTTATTTTGAGCTGGAACACATCATGTTCTGCACTAAATAAACTCTGTTTATGCTGCAATGGAGAGCTGTTCTGTGGATTGTATTGCTATTTTTCGGATATGTTGGGGGCATGGGAGGAATGGGAGGTGGGGGTGTGGGGGTAGAGGTACACCCCTCTTAGGAACTGATGCAAAGCAGGTGGGTGAGGCTGCATTTTGTCAACATTTGTGGAAATCTTTAAATATAGTATATAGATAGAAACTAGAGCTACTGTACCAATAAACTTACATTCAAACATTATTAATCATAACAATTTTTACTACAGTTCAAAGATCAACTTCCAATGTATTACCACAATAATTTGAATTTCACATGAGAAAATCGTTATTTACTTCCGCAGTTATTGCATGTTACAATTAGCTAAAACATGAAAACAACTCTCCTTATTTTACAAGGCCACTTCGATGCAGGTTTTCCCAAATATATAACGCCTTCCATCCTGTTTTTGTATAAATATCTTGTGCTAAAACAAATACACATGAAATAGTGCAGAGGTGTAAACCATATATGAAGATAAGCAGTGTCTAATAAGTTATTCATCACCGCTATTGAGGGGAGAAGCGAATCATGGCCCAATCGAGGCTTCAGCTCTGATGAGTCATGTCTCCTTCCGGCACTCAATAATGGTAATAGGTAGCATATTGCACTCTGCAAATATGCTATATAAACTAAGATATATATACAGACAGTGGTTATCGGTTAGCCTCCTCCAACTATTGCTTATTTGTCCGTATCATACACATATTTGAAAAACCCAGAAAGGAGCCATTTGATGTTGGAAGATTCATCAATGGCATTTTGCCTCTTTACAACATTTATCTACTCAGTTTGGTAGAGATGTATGACTCCACACAAAGAATCATAACACAGGCAGAGGAGTCTCCTTCGTACACCCAAACTTCCCCCAGCACTTCTCTGAAACTGTGAGACTTTGCATGGGGTTGTGAGGCCAGAGAGACAGCCTAACCCGCTTACCTGAAGGGTGATAGGACGAAAGGATGAACCAACCCCTGGCCATGTTGCTTCTTTCAAAGGGAACACTCAGCTGCACAGGAGCCGAGACTCCTTACTCCGTACTGTGCACTGATGTGCTTGCAAATGGTTACTGGTATGCACCGGAGCCCAAAATCAGAAATCAGGCAGGCAGGCAAACGTGACTGCTTTACATGCAGGAAAGTCCATGTGGGGACAACACTAGACAGTACCCAAGGTCATAATGCAAACAATAAAAGCCTGTAGATGAGAACATGTGGGGCTTTATTTGTAGCCTTAACTGCTATTATCCCTGGTGACAAATCTGGTATATTAGTTATGCAGTCGGTGGTCAGCAATAGGTAAATGGAGCTCTAAGGTCTATCACAAGTACAAATCAGTTATGGCAGGTAATCTGGCACGGTGCATAAGGTAGGGAAAAACCATCAGATCCCAACGTGTGTGACCAGCAAACCACTTATGCTATATATACAAATCCTCTGCACACGTTCAAAAGTAAAAACATAAAGTTACATATAATATCATAACACCTGTTTCGTCTGTGTTACAGGGGATTACCCCGCGACTTCTTCAGGGCTGAGGTCAGTTTCAAGTAGTCTCTTAGTTCTGGTGATAATTCCAACCCAGAAGAGGTTCCTATAAGTTCTGCTCCTGGAGAGGTAGACTAATAAGTCTTGTGTCCGGAAAGCTAAATATAACTCTAAATGGAGGGGAGTTTCTTTTGGAAGAGCTGCCCCATCCGGCAGTATTAGGTAGAACCCTTCAGCTCTCCAGGCCGTGGCGTGTTTGCCGTGCAAATCAGCAGTCTGAAGCCCTGTAACAGCGACGAAGAAGGCTTAAAGAACTTGAATTAAAGACATCTGAAAATATAAAGATAAGCATCATTGTGATATTTTATGAACTTTATGTATTTACTTTTGAACGTGTGCAGAGGATTTGTATACATAATTCTGGTATATTATTTCCATTCCGTATGGACTAGAATTAGCAGGGCACAATACGAAAGGTGCATTTCATAAAGCACTTTTATCATCATACTATCCCCCACGTGCCCTGTATAAAAAGGTGGGAATTGTGTTCTTATTCCAGAGTCTGGAAAGGTGAGATCAGGTCTTGTTTAAAAGCACAACGTGCCACCTTTGTGAAGAAAGTAATTAATGATAAACAATGCACACAAGCATTTGCACAGCATACCAACAGCATGTGTGCATAATTGTTCTGGCATATTAAAGCGCAACTATTGGGTTTGCTAATTGTTGTTTATGAACGTATTCTCCTGGAGGTAAGTGTAATAAAACATGTTTTAGAAAGCCTGTGGCAGTGCAAATGCAAATAAAAAAGGATTGTTTTTCTATATTCAATGGACCTATGACACAAAGAGTGCAGTTTTTACTCTATGCCAAGGGCGTTTTTATATGCCCATTACTGCGCTCTTTTCGCTCTCATTCTTTTTCTGTCTGTTTGCTCCGTCTCCAACTGCTAGAGTCTAAACGTTGTTGTGCGTCAGAATTAGGTTATATTTGTCAAGCACTTAAATCAGGAAGACTGTGACCTCTTTTATAGACTAATGCTATGTTTTATCACTTTATATTGTTGATGGAATTTGATAATGGTATTGCGAATGGCTTGAGATTTCAGTATAAAGTCCTATTCATTTTATTTAGCGTGAACTTGACCCGAATCGGGTATCAGAACGCTTTACATAGCACCAGTTGCATTACACGAGGACACATTCATTTTTTTTTAGGTCTCGCCTGACCCAGCGCATGCGCTGGTCTGGCGAGACTTATTGAGAGGGCTTCAAAAAGTGCTACCAGGCCAGCCTAGAGCTACAGTGCATGTGCGCGGGCGCGCGCGCTGCGCTTTACCGCGATTACTTTCACTTTCGCAGCCGCAGGGCCGCTTTGATGTTTGATCGTGATCATGATCCCGATCACTTTCACTTTCGGGGCCGCATGCCCGCTTTGCATAGCCAATAGGTCTCGCTTTTGGGACCTTATAAGTATTTAGTTATGCAACTGTTGCATAGCTAAACACTTATAAGGTCCCGAATGCGAGACCTATTGGCTATGCCAATGCTTGTTTTTGTTAGGCACGGGGAGATTAAGTGATGTGCCCAGAATCACAGGATGTTCAGCGTCATTGCCGAGACTGGAACCCAGTTCCCCAGATTCGAGGTCGACCGCCCTAGCCGTTAGGCCAACTCCTCTCCAACATGTATGTATTATTTGTATTCCTATGTGGCCTTGCGCCGAATAACGGTTTTGAATTGGAATTGACACAATGAAGGTAATATGTGATGACTCTGTTTACCTCTCAAATTGAAAATAGTACCTCATGCCTTACAATGTGAGAAATCTTCAGCAGGCGGAATGATACAACAGCCAGCCAAGAGCAGGAAGTGAGAGACATATACTCCTCCAAGCGCAGCCAAAGCCCACTTTATGCAGATTTGAAAGAACTGATAACAATAGGAAGGCAGGCAGTTGAGCCATCAACCCTAACCTAAAAAGTGTTAGACACACGGAAAATAATAATTTACTCTGTTGGGTGTTTTCAGAAGACATAATTGTTTCAGTAGCTTCTAGAAGTGTCTGCCTTAAGAATTCATTAAGACTTCATGAGATGGAATCACCTATGTCCGCTGCTCTTGTTTAAGGCAGCTGAATTCTGAAGTGTTTTTGCCAGTGACTGCCCCTACTTTTCCACTGGGCTGTCTCTGTATCTGCTCTCTCTGCTCTTCTAGGATTGGGGTCTTTGCATATACCCTCCCTGCAGATCCAGGGCCAGCTGCCGTCCGTGCAGGTAACAGCAGTGGGGCCACTTAAAGGGGGATTTCAAGTGACGATGCCTTAGGAAAATTAAATAAATAATTTATTTTGCTTCTGCATCGTCCATCGAAATACCCCCTTACCTGGCCCCACCACTCCACCGCTGTTGCCTGCAGGGACCGCGGCTGCCCAGGGCTAAAGTTTCAGTGTTGGGTGTTACTGCTCCACCTTACAGAAGTCTGAGCATCTTCTACTGCTCTTCATCCCAGCTATGGTTTCTGCTTGTTCTTCCTGACAATTCGCCTTTCCAGAGGCTGAGGTCCTCATTAGATCCTGCCACTGCACCCTTAGGATGAAGTTTCTGTGTTTGCTGTCCCTCTTCTGTCAGTGAGAGGTCTCGATGGAGAGAATGAAGGAAGCTATTCATGACTGAAACCACTTTGCCTTGGAATTAAGCCATGCTGTTTAAAATGTCTAAAAGCAATGCATGCTTTCCTTCATAAAAAGACCTTTAAGGCTTATATAGCTTGTCAAAATAATAGAATCCTTCATGGAATGTAATGCATACACTTCGAAAAATTGCTTTTCATTATTTTTATGGACATTGCAACTAGTGATACTGAAAGTTGAAATGAGGATTAATTTCCTTTAAAATCACAAATATCTTCATCATCCACCTCATAAAAAATGTCTGACATGGAGCATAGGGCCAGATGTAGGAAGCATTTTTCATTTTCTAATGTACCAAACCCTATTTGCGATTAGGTAACTTATTACTGAATCACAAATAGGGTTTGCGATTCGGTATTAGGAAGGTGCGTCTTTAGGGCATCCCTTCCTATTACACAATCGCAGAGGTATGTAAGAATGTTTTGCGACCGCAATGCGGTTGCAAAACATTCGCATTTTACCACCAACTTAAAGTTGGTGGTAACCCTTTGCAAACGGGAAGGGGTACCCAAGGGACCCTTCCCCTCTGTGAATGGGAGTACAAATATTTTTTCAGAGCTGGCAGTGGTACAACGGAGCACTAGATATTCTTAAAAAATGAAAATAAAACCTTTCATTTTTGTTTTTGAAACGTAGCGCGTTGTCCTTTAAGGAAAACGGACATTTAAAATGAAAAAAAATGCTTTATTGTAAAGCAGTCACAGAAATTGTGGTCTGCTGACCCCAGCAGGCCACCATCCCTATGTTCTTAGTGATTCCCAGTTGGGTGCAACTTGCGACCTACCTCATGAATATTAATGAGGTAAGTCTATTGACCCATTCGGAATCGCTAAATGTGTGTGACACGCATTTGTAAATCTGTGAAGGGAGTCCATAGAGTACTAATGGAGAAAGAACTGCTTATGGCCTAATACACTTCAAATAGCTAAATAACAGGAATCGGTGAATGTCAAAGTGGTCGTACTAATATCCCAGCACAGACTGCATCTGAATAGTTACTTTTTTCTCTTTGCATCTTAAACTAGTTTTAGGGCTTTTCATATCTTCCTTTCTACGCATGAAGGTTTACTGGCAATTTATTTCTGCGTGTAAAATATGAAGGAAATAAATAATAACACACTTCAAGATGCTCACAGTTAGCTTCGTGTAATAAAAAGGAATTTAACTGAAACAATAATTCCTGTTTCAATACCATTAGAACTCTGTTTTTTAGCAGTTTTCTTTAGTGCGAACTCGACAGGAAGGTATTCAAGCGCTTTACATGAGTTACATTAGGCATTCATTTGTTTTGATGTGCCCAGAATCACAGGATGTTGAGCTGGCGCCAAGACTCGAGCCTAGTCCTAGGGGCAGATTTACAAGAAAGTGACGCATCTGTACAGATGCGTCAGTTTCCCTGCGCCACTCTTAGAAACCCTTGCGCCACCATAGATGCGCCGTATTTGCAATACGGCCCACTATGGCGCAAGGATTGACAGATGCGTCAGAAATTCTGACGCATCTGTTGGTGGAAAAGTCACGCATTGCTGGAGTCGTGTCGCAAGCACGATGCAACTCCAGCAATGCGTGTTGAGGCCTATTCCCACTACACTGTCACTACCGTGGCGTCCTAAAAGTGGCGCAGTGAAATCTTGTAGATTTCACTGAGTCACTATTACGAGGCCTTCCTGCATGGGAAAGCCCACCCTGCATACATTATACCTGACGCAGGTATAATATGACGCAGGACTTTACAATGTGACGTGTCTCCCTAGATGCGTCACGTTGTAAATAGGCCGTATTGTTTGCGCTGCTGTTGTGTCAAAAAAGTGACGCGACTGCAGCGCAAAAGTCACGCAAGGGGTTTGTAAATCTGCCCCTAGTTCATTTGGGCCAAAGTCTGCAGCTCTGACCGTTACGCCACTTACTCTAATTGAGCCCAGTGTTCATTAGGGGTGGGCGGAATTTGCGTAATTAACCTTCGCAAATTATCGCGAGAATGTTTAAAATTATCGCAAACAAGCAGAAATATCGCGAAGATGCGGAAGTTTTTTTCCGGCATGTTCGCGAGATTTTCTGCATGGTTGCGGGTCGCCAACTTACCCATGTGGTTGCTTGCGGGCGCGGCCATCTTGTTTTGAGTTGTTCTCGCGGTGCATGATCGCGAGAAGAAAGACGTGATCGCGCGACGCATGACGTCACTGCGGGCGCGAACTGTCGCGAGACAGCGCAAATGGCTAAAAACAATACAACATCTCATGGAGAACGCGACCGGATCAAGAAAACTTGTCGGCGAACGCAGGGATTCAGGTAAGGCGATCGCGCGCACGCCAGGCTGGCTTTTCCAAACAACATGACTTTTATAGTATCTTGCAGACTGGCTAAAGTTTCCTGTCCATCAGTACATGTATTATTGCTGTAAAGGGCATTGGCCATGAAGAGATTAGTTTAACAAGTAACTTACATTTATAATTCGCGAGAATGCTCAGGTAAGGAAAAAAGAATGTTTGATGGGTGTAATTGGCTTCTTCTCCAGAACAAGAAAACGACTGCTATGGTGAAGATAGTTTATGCTCGAAATGAAAAGGAGATGCCTGCAGTGCGGCTCTGGAGTTTTATTTAATGAAAACAGGGGATGATTGGCAGCCAGCATGAGTATAGTAAACAAACAGCCCTAAATATACCACCTGCGTTCAAAGGCGAAATACAGAGGTTTGAAGCCAAACGTGAGATATTTCTAACTTCCTGTCTCACTGTTTATATCAACAAATTGTGGGGTATATTATCAAGGACGGCGTTAAAATTATCGCCGCTTTGGCGGCAGGAAACTGCCTCTAAAAGCGGCGATAAGGGGCTTGATAATATGCCCTTGAGAATTCCAATAGAAGCCCATGTTCTGGTGTCAACATGAGCTTCTATTGGAATTTTCTGCGGCATATTATCAAGCCCATGATTGCCACTTTTAGCGGCAGTTTCCTGCCCCCAAAGCGGCGATAATTTTAACGCCGTCCTTGATAATATGTCCCTGTATTTGGTCATGATAGCTTTATGTTAATATTCAACCAGAAACATTCAAGCTTGAGTAATCGAAAATATTTGTTTTTTAAACACTAGTGCAGTGTGGTAAAAGGAACACTTTTAATTTTACCTTATAAGGTGCCAAGTTTTAGGTCTCATCTAACAGCGCGTGTGCACTGTTGCTGCAAGGGGTATTGTATACAGTAAAGTGGTTGAAGCCCGCCCTCTTCTTACCTTTTTAGGTCTCGCCTGAGCCAGCGCTTTAGCGCTGCTCTCGCGAGAGCTTTTGTAAATGGGGGATCTGGAAGTGCAAACGAGTGCTTTCAGGCCTCCAAATACAGTGCATGTGCTCCGGGCGCACACACCATTTGGCAGCCTGCACACCATTTGGTTTCATTTTCGCTTTGATGTTTGATCGCGATCACTTTCACTTTCACTTTCGCGGCCGCACGGATGCTTGTCTTAGCGTAGGTCTCCTCTGATTGGGCAAATCACACACAACACCCATTTCTTGTTTCCACGAGCGCCCCATTCCGCGCTTTACCGTTAATTGAGGCTGTTCCCCCTTCTCCTTTGTTGCTTCACATGGAAAGAAAATCCGCAAGACGGTCGGTAGAGCACCTCCCGCACTCTGCATTACTACGGCTACACGTGGCAGTGGGACAGGGATCGGTGATGTGTGTTTTACCCTTTGTGAATCCCACAGCTAGCTTGGGATCTAGCTTAACACCAGCTTCTCCGCCAGCCCTGAAATGAAAGCAAGCCCTGTGATCGGACCTGCGCACTGTAGCAATGGCGCGCCAGTCTCTTTTCCTCAGTGCACTTTGTGTAGGTTCCGGTATGGGGATCGAGGCTGTTTGTGTATGATGTGCACCTAACTATAATCCACCGGCAGCATACCCTATCTGTTTGTCACGCCAAAAGGGCAGTTCCCTTCTCTTAATTCGAGTTCAGCAGCTGCAAAGAGACTGTAAACGGAGCCTCTATCACTAGGGGTTTCTCTTGGAATGTGCGCACTCTTCGAGGCACACGGGTTATTAAAGAGTTAGACAATTTGCGTCACTTTGTCCGAGTAGCTGCCCTTCCTTCCCATACCGTACACACACTGGACCTCTGTAGAGTAGGAGACCCCAGCCACCCACCCCTCCCTTGTAAAATAGCCCATCACGAGCACCGCCTGTGCGCCAGTGTATAGTCATTGTTGGCAGTGCTTTTCTTCCTCCCAAGTGTTTTTGTAGGTTCTTCGTTGCCGTTTTGTTTAAACCCCACACGCAATTTCAACTGAAGATGCGTTGCAAAGCACCAACAATAAAAGCACATTTAAGTGCCATCTGACGCTTCTGCGCGGTTCCACATAAAGCCGTGCTCATCTGCATGCAGGACACACAAGGTGTACGCTAATTTGGGTTTCCCCATGAATCTGATTCGAGGTCTGGCAGCACGGCATGGGGGCTATGACCGATTTCATAGAGTATGGCATAAGGAGAGTCCCCAAAAGACAAAAGCTGCTATGTTTCGAAAAGGTACATCTTTTAATCAACCAACCACACATAAATCAGCATCAAGAATGAAAGTCGTTTTATTTGGCAGTAAATGCATAGGCGCAGCGGCCCCCCCGCAAACTACAAATACTCGGTACAGCCATCCAAGGGTTATAACGGGGCAATCTTAGCTTAGATCATCTGTTTGTAGTTTTTCTCACTTAAATTATGCAGAGCTTCGCCTCCGGAGTCTCTCTTCTGGGCCCCTCCCTGCCAGAACTCACAATATCCCTAGGCCGCATAGTTTATCTCCCTCATCGGGCCATAAATCTTATCAGGCTACTCATTTGGGTTGCTCTCACGTCCTCTCTCCGTTGTCCCTGTGTTACAAATGCTTGTTATTTAAAATGCAAAGTGAGTATTTGTTCTTAAATTTACCCAGGAGGATTCCAACAACCCTTTTCATATAAACCAACGCTCTCCATTTACCTTTTAAATTGAACCCTTTCATTACTCTATAGTTACCTCCAGCATTGTTAAACCATTTACTCCTCAAGATTTTGCTCACCAGTTTTTTTTGTTTCCCATTCATGAGATATTTGTATCCCGAGTGTTTCTTTTTTGTCAGAAACAAAAACATTGCGCTGGCAGCTGCACTATATAAGTTGGGGATTTTCAGTTTCTGCACAGTGGGTGCATTAACCATTCTTGAGTCGTGTGCTAGGACTGTTTCACTCCCTGTGATGTCTTGCGTACAGCAGCTTACTCTGGCCCTTGTAACGAGTTGCCAAGAAAGAAATACACCCAATGTTTGGGGTTTCTCTGGTCCCTGAATTATCCACTCTGGATCTGATAAACCAGACACGGAGTCTAATGCAGTTGACATGCCTTGCCCCAGCCCGTCCGCCTACATACAGCACCATGTAAGGTGCAGGAAAAAGCGTCCCTCAAGTGAAGTAAAAAGCTCTTTCCCCCTCTCCCCCATCATCCTTCGACTTCCCCAGCAATGAAAACAAGCATTTGCAATGCAATAGGTCCCGCATTTACCAGAATTTGTGCAAGTGGCATTGTAAATGACAATGCCTTTTATTTTTAAAACAGATCATTACAAGGCATTGTCATTTACAATGCCAATAGTTTAAACTCTCGCAAATGTGAGACCTGTTGCATTGCAAATGCTTGGTTTTCCTCATGACAACCCTATTCCTGATAATTACACAGTGGTGTAGTTATAGTTAGGACCTAGTTACCATAGGAAGAGCTTTTTTTTGATTGGATAATAACTTTGGAGAAAAAACACATCCACTTCCGCTCCTTCTTGGAAATTTTCGAGGTGATCTGGCAGGCAGAGACCGAGCAAAAGGAGGGGTCCCAAAATGCAATTTCCCATGCAATTTACTCAGAGAACGTGCTTTTTAGGTCTCGACTGGCTATCGCGTAAGCGATCGCTCAGCGAGACTTATGTAGGGGCTTCAGAAAATGCTCTCAAAGGCTTCCCAGGCGGATCAGGTGGCGGTTACTCGCACAACCACGCGCATTCCATTTGCCACCAGCTACTTCCTGCGCGTGCGCCGCCTCACGCATTCAGAGAGATTTAGTAAGGGGCACAAGACCTTAGGAATGCGGTTTATGGCCAGTGCATGTGAGGCATTCAAGCGCGAAGCTGGCATCTGGCATCGGACTTGAAAGCAGCAGACTGCTTTCGCCAGCACGCGCTTGGCCTCACTTCCTGCATCCCCTCTTACAACAATTAACTTTAGTAATAACTCACACCCCATATGCTCGTTCCCCCCACCCTTCCATTGATGTCCGTTTTTCTTGTTGTTTACAAACCACGCCACACACTGCTGCACGCCACACACTGCTGCACGCCACACACTGCTGCATGCCGCACACTGCTGCACGCTGCACACTACCGCACGCCACACACTGCTGCGCACACTGCTGCATTACACACTGCTGCATTACACACTGCTGCACGCCACACACTGCTGCACACCTCACACTGCTACACGAAACACTGCTGCATGCCTCACACTGCTGCACGCCTCACACTGCTGCACGCCACACACTGCTGCATGCCACACGCCACACACTGCTGCACGCCTCACACTGCTGCACGCCTCGCACTGCTGCATGCCTCACACTGCTGCACGCTGCTGCATTACTCACTGCTGCATTGCACGACACTGCTGCACGCCGCACACTGCTGCATGCCGCACACTGCTGCACGCCGCTGCACGCCACACAGTGCTGCATGCCTCACACTGCTACACGAAACACTGCTGCATGCCACACACTTCTGCACGCCGCACACTGCTGCAAGCCGCACACTGCTGCATGCCACACACTGCTGCACGCCGCACACTGCTGCACGCCGCACACTGCTGCACGCCTCACACTGCTGCACGCCGCACACTGCTGCACTCCACACACTGCTTTTATGCGAGTTTATGCTACTGACATTGTAAATGACAATGCCTTTTATTTGTTTTAAAACCAAAACATAAATAAAAGGCATTGTAATTTTACAATGCCAATAGCTCAAACTCTTATAAATGCGAGACCTATTGCATTGCAAATGCTTGTTCTGGCTTGTCATTCTTTTTAGCTGCCTCCTAATTGGCATCAATATGCCTTACGTCACTTCTTTTTATCTCTCTGGAGCATGGACAATGTACTAATTGATTTCATTTGATTAGTGTCCTTCTGCTGCTCATGCTGTAATTCAGGGTACTTTTTTTATTTTTCTATCCATCATTGCATTTACATACTACACCTTTAAGTTGCTTTTAACCTCCCTCTTACAGGTTTGTTTGTTGTTGCCATAATTTGTTTTGGAAGACAGCGCTTACCTTTACACCACCAAAGAAATGGCACCGATTATCAAAGCAGTGTGTGCAGTGCTTCCTTTCATAATTCCTAAGAAATGGTATGGAATAGTGGCATTTTAAAGTGAAACAGCTATTCAATTTCTCCTTAAAACCTGTGTCCTCAATCATATATTTATTTCACCTCTCCTCTGCGCATACAAAGTATGTGTCTGTTTAAGTGTTTCATTTCTCCATAGAACCTGTGCCTAAGTTTTCATTCTCATATGTATTCCACTGAAAGCTCTTTCAGCTGCCCTATATTCATATGCACATAGGTTCATGAGATGTAGCCTAGAGGCCACTGCTATGCTCCATTCTACCACAATCCACTCTACTCCAATCTTACCCAATTAATTTCACCCACTCCAAAACACTTCTATCCACCCACTCCACTCCAATCTACCCCAAGCTAAGCCACACCACTCCTACAATCTACCCCAATTCCATTCACACCACTCCAATCTGCTCCACTCCAATCTACTCCACTTCAATCCACCCCATCTACCCCACACCACTCCATACTACACCAATCCACCCCACTGCCTTCCAATCTACCCACTCCACTCCAATCTATCCCAAGCAACCCCGCTCCACACCTCTCCACACCAATCTACCCCACTCCAACCCAATCTACTTCAATCTGCTCCACTCCAATCTAGCCCACTCCAATCTACCTCACTCCACTCCAATCCACCCCAATTTATCCCACTACACTCCAATCTACTCCACTCCACTCCACTCCACTCCAATCTACCCTAGTCTACTCCCCTCCACTACAATCCACTCCAGTCTACTCCTTCAATCTACCCCAATCCACTCTGCTTCGATCTAACCCACTCCACCACACTCCACACCAACACATTACTGAATCACAGTTTGGGTTTTTGACAAAATACCCAATCAGTATTTGGAAGGGGCATGTTTAGGGCTTCACTTCGAAATACTGATTTGTAATGGGATGTATTAATGTTTTTGACCCAAATCCATCCGCAAAACATTCATATTTTACTGACTAATGTACTGGTAACCCATTTAGTAAAGGGAAGGAGTCCTTCAGGAATTCCTTACTCTTTGTGAATGTTGACAACATTTTTTTAAGAGTAGGCTGTGGTCCCAATGACAACAGCCTACTCCTAAAAAAATGTTACCTGAACTTTCCATTTTGTTTTTAAACACATCCTGTTTTCCTTTAAGGAAAAAGGGCTGCATTAAAAAAGTATTGCTTTATTTTAAAGCCATCATAGATGGGTGTCTGCTGACCCCAGCAGGCCACCATCCCTATGATGGCTGTGAAGGATATGTGCCGCAATTTAAAAATTACTTCATTAATGTTCATGAGGTAGGTCAAATAGTTATTGACTATGATTTGGTATTTCACTAACCGACCTAGCAGTACATAGGTCAATTCGCAATATACCAAACTGGTTGCAAAAATACTGGTCGCAAATTGTGAACAGTATTTTGTGAGCCGTGCTTCATACATCTGGCCGCATGTCTCTCCCGAGCCAAGTCTGCTGCAGGCTCCAGTCCTCTGATGTTAGCTGGACCCTTTTGGATGCAGCTGTGCTTCCACTCATTAGATATTCTGAATTTAGTGGAAAGACGTTTGTTTAACTTTCCCTTCAACTTTAAGCAAAGTCCCTCATACACTCAACTAAAGCAGTATATTCTCTGAAGTATGAATAGAAATTTCTCTTCTAATGGTTCGTTTCAGATGCCATGAATGTTATTGCTATTTGTATTGTCCACTGTAGCACACATTTTTTGTAACACCCGGTGCAGACGCAACACCACTAAAATGGCGGAACATAATATAAGCACTGGTTACTCTGTGAAAGATCTTAAATTGGTCATCCCGGAACATGTCATTGCAGAAACAAGAAGTCTGGAGAAAAGTATTTTTGAGAAGGAACAGCAATGGATCTGTTAATTAACCATGCACAAAAAAGGACGGAATGATGACATACCCTGGTTGAACGTGCTGTAATTGACAAAAAACCAAGTTTATCACCAGCACTCTCCATTTATTACCCTCCCTTTTTAGGTGGCACCATAGAGTATTATTGTATATGTTGTATTTTTTTTGTACAAACAACATAAAACCATCTTTTTACTATTATCACTACCTCACTGCGTCTGTTTTTATAGTCCTTACTGCCAGAACCACAGAAAAGATTTTACTTCTTTAGTAGTTAGGAGCACTTAATTGAGGCACCCAGTTTGCTTAATAATAACTTACCAGCAAAGAGCGTCTCTGGCTTTCACAGTACTTGTTTCATTACTTTCCTGCTCTCACATGGGAGACAGGACTACGTTTCCCAACCTCTCAAGAGCATGTGACTCTCCTGCAACCAATAGCAGAGCTTGGAGGACTTCTGATGCCTCATTCTTCATAGAGTGCGAGTATGAGCAAGAGACAGGACTACATTTCCCATTCTCCTTGCCCCCAGGCACATCCTTAGAATAGCCATTGTTGTAATCAGTTTAATTTTCACTTTCTGTATACTAATGGACAACAGGATTACCATTTCGGACCAGATCATCCACAAATAAGATTTTATGGCTATGAAAAGCATCAACATCAATGCGTTTTGCTTTCTGATCATGTGACACCTGTCACATTTCACCTGGCATTTTCCTCCTGATTCCTACATAAGAGCGGCATGGCCCAGACACGGCCAACATCGAAGGACTGCGGGGTGCCAAGTAGGTGATAGAGAGGGCAAAGTGGGTGCCGGGAGTTTCTTTTTTTAAATCTGCAACCGGAGACCATCTGCCCTGGATTCTTTTTAATTCTCATAGTGTGAGATAACAGGGATTGCCCACCCCCACTAACTCATAAAGCCTTATTAAATAGAGGGTATGTAGGTGTTAAGGTTACTCTACTTTTGATAAACACTTGTGTGTACATGCAAACACTTGTGTGTAAATGCGTGACACTATCTGCAAATATATTTTACATTCGTTTAACTTTATGTGTGTTCTTTAAAAATGCTTTATATATATATATATATATATATATATATATATATATATATATATATATATATATATATATATATATATATATATATATATATATATATATATATATATATATATATATGTCATGTCTGACACCTAGGAGAGGGAAACTCACGTGTCTGCAGGCGCTGTCACATGTCAACCTAAGCGTGCCTAGGCATGAGACAATACCTTATAGAGAAGTCAGAATTACCCCTAACAAACATGCAATTGTGTGCTTTTTTTTTTCAGAGACCATTAAAGGAAAAAGTACAATATGGTCTGTATGTTGGTACCCACCAACTATATTTTGTAGGGATTATACGTACACAGTCTGTCCTGAGGAAAGACTGCTGACCCTTGGTGGCACTAAATACAGGCTGAGACATGTTGACCTATTGATCCATTATTGTTAGGGGTCATCATACCCACTAAACATCCAACTGTTTTTGTTCTTGCCAAAGGACCGTGCTACTAAACTGGATTTAGGATCCTGAAGGTGATTTTAATTTGCACCTGTTATTCCTTAGAAAGATACGAGCTTACAAACTGCGTTGAGCCCGCCCATTTGCACTAGGTGTAGTGGGTGAGGATCTGATAATGAAGCATTCCACTGGTGGTACCTGTGGGTGAGGATCTTACTAATATAGCAATGAAATGCCAGGAATGCACCAATTTACCAGGGTGCAAATCCTCTAGCATTGTGAGATTTATTGAGATCAGTCAACCGACCTCTTAGATGTTAAGAGTTTACTACTAGAAAGTAGTCTATAATTTGCGACTATATTCATGGCTATATTTGAACTGGTTCCAGAGAGATTACAAAGGCAATCAAAGAGCGGTTTAAACAATGAAAGTACTAGAGAGAGTTGCAGTTACAGTTGAAATTCATATCTTTTCTTTTGTTTTCTTTGAATGATCCTTTTCCACTTGCCCTTAGCCTAATTTAGACAAGGTAACTGAACTGACATTGAATTACCTCGCCGGCAATTAACTTGAGACCTGATGGGCTTGCTGATGGAGAATTTGAAGGCTTTAACCAAATAAAAGTTTGCAGTTTGCAGATTGCAGAACAGGAACAAAGGGAGGAGAGAGGGGCAAAATAGGGGAGTGAGGTGGATACAAGCCGCACCATCTGATAAGCCAGCCAGATCCACGACCTGACTCCGCACTGATAGCATCTGCCCACCCACACACAAACACACTCACTTGGGCCGTCTTTGGAGTCGTCTGCATCCTCTGCATCCTTTCGGCTGCCTTCAGGCCTCCTTCTGGCCTCGGGAATCAGGGCATCCGCCTGTCTCTGCATGAATGTGTGGCGTGGGCCTCAAGGACTGCCTCGGTAGTGGGCGGCAGCAGGTGGTGGTAGTGAGTGATGGCAGCAGCAGGTCCAAGGTAAGGAATGACAGCAGCGTATGGCAGTGGCATGACACAGTGCAGGTGGCCAAGCTTCAGGGGGCCTCCTCAGCTCAGTACTCTGGCCAGAGAGCTTCTGATTGTGTCCCTAGGGGGCCCCTCCACGTACCTTGCAGGGTGGCCTCCTCAAGTTGTGTTACGCCAGTGGCTGCGGCTGCTCAGCCCATTGACCTGCCTGACCTCACCTGTCCTCCGGCTACTGGCTCCTGAGCTCCTGGGTTCAGAGGGGGTAGGCTCCGCTCAGCCTGTGGCGTAGCAGCTCCACGAGTGCTCTAAACACCGTTCTGCTCCTGCACGACTTGGCTACTCGGCTCCTCCAACATGATCGCATGTGATCACAAACACTAGAGTAAGTATCCAAACAAGTAACAGCAAGACTTTGCACAAACCCTAGCAATCCTAATTCCATTCAAGCACTCGGGTCTGCATATAAACATTTCAATCTGAACTTCCCAAACTCCAAATATGTATCTCAGTACCCTTTTGGTATTTAATGAAATGTATCCAATAAAGCCTGCATTTTTTTGTGTCGTTTTAATTAATAGCTGCCACAATTTCTGCCATGTATATTCTTAAATATCAAAATTCTTTTAAATCTCTCTTTTTCTTCGGACTTTTTTTAAAAGCTACTTTCAGTAAACTTCCTTTGCTTCTCATTTATCTTCACCGAGTAACATCAGTGATTTTTCTTGATGTTTTTATACTGTATTTTACATGATTAACATTTCTTTGTAAATATTGTTAAATCTATAATTGTCATCTTTTGTATTTCCTTTTTATGCATTTTGAAAATTATATATTTGTATCTTTTAGTAGCCTACTGCCAATATGCATGTCTGGAGGCATGGTTTACGGTTTGTGGCTTGGCGGGCATAGTGGCACAATACCCCAAACCTATTTCTGATTTTGAGAGTTGGAAAATCTGGTGGTGCTCATAGAGTGTCATCACTGCCTTGTGTGAGGCTTGATTTGTGTGGAGAACGCACTACGCAACTGCACCCGGATGATGAACTACATTTTCTAGCAGTCCTTTAACTCTCACTTTGTGTTTGGCAGTGGGTATAACTTTCCTTGTGTCTCAAGGAAGCTTTGGTATGCAATCATGCTGAAATATGGTTGCAGGCAGGGCATTGCTATATGGAAGATAAACAAAAAGGCATTCTGCTATTCAAGTCATGCTGAGAAAGGAACGTTGTACTGTTTTGACTATTTGACTTTAAGTATTCCTAGAGACTTTGGGCCTGATTTATAGTTTGGAGGATGGGCTGCTCCATCACAAACGTGGCGCATATCCTGTTCACCTTATTACAAGTATGTTATCTCATGTGGCACGGCAGGAACTCCACCACATTTGTGACAGACTAACTCAGCCATCAAACTCTAAAACAGGCTCTTAATAATTGTTGCCTTTAATCTTGGGGTTGATCCTACGAAGGATAAGAGTTACACATGACATTACCTACTGGCAGTCACCAGTAGGTAGTTATAGTTAGGACCTATTTTCCATAGGAAATCCGCAACATTCTATTTGGAATAACGTTGGTGCCGATTGACGAATCTTCGCAAAATTTTCGAAACTTTTGGCCAGCTCCGGTCCGCTCCTATCCTGAAAATTTCACCGTGATTCGTCAAGCGGGGGCCGAGAAAAAAGGGGGGTCCCAAAACGCATTTTCCCCATGCATTTTCCTATAGGACCTGTTGACGCAGCTACAGCCCGAACTGCTGAACGGAATTACACCAAATTTGGCAAAGAGGTAGTCCTCAGTTCAGACTCATGCCTTTTGCTTAAATGGTGTAAATCCGTTCAGTAGTTCCTGAGAAAATTAGAGTTAAAAAGATAGATATATCTGGGCGGAGCCTAACCACACATCTCATCGTGAGATCTGATTGGCTGTCAGTACTTCATCTAAGAAGTGTTGACAGCCATCTTGGGACCAATATACATGATAGCACCTCATTAAAAAGCATTGCAGTTAATAGAAGGTTTTAAGACTTTAGTTACATTATAAATCATTTGTTGATGGTACCATACTCATTTTAGGAATTGTGGTGTGTTCTAAGGTGATTTTACCATGTGAAAAAGCCTTCTGCTGTGATATCATGAATCATGTTTGCGAGAAAACTATTTTCTCATGCTTTTCCCACAGAGGTTTGGAAGGTGATCTATAAGCTAAACTGAGAGCATATTTTCTGTAAATTCACATTATCTTTCTCAGTCATGTGAGAATGAAGTCTGACATTCTCAGTAAAACATGTACATCCAACAAGGGCAGAGACTGTCAGTTGATTCCTTTGTGTTCTACTGCAGCTTCCTAGAGTGTTCTAAAGAACAACTAGAGCGCTAACAGTCCTACTTATGACAAACGTATTGCACACCTGAAGCCATCTTGATTGGAATAAAGTGGTAACTCTTTAAACATTTAATTTAAAAAGGAACAAAATGAGGGGGGTTCACTTTGCCATAGAAAGTATGATTAGTGCTGCGGAAAGAAAAATTAGGGCACATTTTGAGTGACGTCTCAAATCCTCTTCTATTTCATTAAAAAATTCTGACATGCAGACTGAAACATGCACTTTCGATACCAGCAGCAGACTTCCCTGGTGAGCAGTAGCTTTACTACAGTGATCTAATGAGCAACTAGAGTGCTAACATTCAGAATGTATGGCAAATGTATGACATATCTGAATACCTTCTTGATGGAATCAAAGTAAAAAACTGAAGCATTTCCTACTGAGGAGACTGCAGTAAATGAGGAAATTAGGAAACTTCATAACAAATAAATCTCCCAAGATGGCCACCAGAGACAAAAGAACCCAAATGTAGCCCAAATATCACCCAAATGTAGCCCAAGTACAGCCCAGTGACAGAATGTCCTAGAGTGTTCTTAAGAACAACTAGAGTGCTTACTGTATTACTTATGACAAAGGTATGGCACACCTGAAGCCATCTTGATTGGAATAAACTGGTAACACTTAAAACATTTAATTTAAATAGGAACACAATGAGGTGGTTCATTTTGACATAGAAATTATGATTAGTGCTGAAGAAAGAAAAAGTAGGGCACATTTTTGAGTGACTTCTCAAATCCTCTTCTATTTCATTAAAAGATTCTGACATGCAGACTGAAACATGCACTTTTAATACCAGCAGCAGACTTCTGTGGTAGTGATCTAATGAGCAACTAGAGTGCTAACATTCAGAATGTATGGCAAATGTGTGACATATCTGAATACCTTCTTGATGGAATCAAAGTAAAAAACTGAAAGCATTTCCTACTGAGGAGACTGCAGTAAATGAGGTAATTAGGAAACTTCATAACAAATAAATCTCCCAAGATGGCCACCAGAGACAAAAGAGCCCAAATGTAGCCCAAATATCACCCAGATGTAGCCCAAGTATAGCCCAATGACAGAAGTGTGCAAAACACTTATTTTTTGTGTTTTTGCAGTTTGATATAGTGCAGACTTGTCAGGTATTGGAGTGCTTTACATGAGCATTGGTTACATCACACACGAACAAATTCATTTTGATTGTAGACATGGGGAGATTAGGTGATTTGACCAGAATCACAGAATGTCCAGCTGAAGCAGAAACTCCAACCTGGTTCCCCAGTTGCAAAGTCTGCAGCTCTGGAAGTAACACCACGTCCTCTCCCCTAAGTGCAACATTTAATCAAGTGGTCAACTGGATAAAAAAACATAAAGATAAGAAATAATTTAAATGTGCTTTGTCGCTATTTGAAAACTCAGAAAATATGTCCTCATTTTAGTTTTTTAGAGCACCATAATTTTGAAGCAAATAAGACCCTCTCATATATGTAATTTCTAAAGGAAATGCTCTAGGTATTACAGTTTTAATTACATCAAGATGACGTCAGGCGTTCTACACTTTTGTAATAAATATAGAATGTTAACAATCTAGTTGTTCATTAGGATACTGTTGAGAGGCAGAGGCCAGGGCACGGACTCTGAAAATTGAAGGCAGGTAGGATGGTGCAGAGGCAACAATTTGACCACACTGGGCAGGCAGGAAGGGCTGTGGCAGCACAACAGACTATGGAGGGCAGTGGAAAGGGGGGCAAGGGCAACAAACCAACAATACAGGACTGTCAAGAGAGGCTCTGGCAATATAATATACCATTGTGGGCAGAAGGAAGAGGCAGTGGTAGTACAACCATACATGTCAACAGACCTGATTCAGCCAGGAAACGTCCAATGTTTTTAAGCTCAAATGGGCTTTATTTGATGTGTCTCCTGTTTACAATCTCCTCTTTTTCAATGTAACTCAAAGGGGAAAATCAATACCCCAGTTTGTTTTCAAAATCTCCCTCTTACCAAGTTCAAAATGTTCGCAAGTATGGTACATTGGATCATGGAAGGCAGGAGGAATTGGGGTAGGGACATGGACTTGGATAACAGAAGACAGGAGGGACATGGAGAGGTGCACAACAATCCATAGAAAGCAATAGGGAGGGGACAGGACCATGCACATGGACAACAGAGAACTGAGGAGAAAGAGGCAATGGTAGCTAGCTGACCATAATGGACAGACAGGAGAGAAAGCTGCAGCATAACAGACCATAAAGGGCAGGAGGGACGGATCAGGGGCATTACAATGGAACAGACAAGCCAGGAGGGAGGGAATAGGGGTCTGCACATGGAAACAGAGGGCTGGGGGTAAGGGGGCAGGGCAGAAGCAGCAAGATGACTATGGAGGTCAGGCAGGATGTGCACTAGAAGCAAGACACACCATGGAGAGCAATAGGAAGACTATGATGGCATACACACAGACCATGAAGGGAAGGTGGGAGGGGGTCAGAGGCAGCTAGCTGACCACACAGGGAAGGTGGGAGGAGCTGTGGCAGCACAGAAGACCATGCATGGCAAGCGGGAGGGTTAGTGACAGCACAATGGCTATGATGGGCAAGAAGGATGGTGCAGGGGCATGCACAAAGGACCATGGAGGATAGAAGAGAGGGTCAGGACCTGGGCACAGACAAGAGAGTTCAGGGGAAGGGGCCTCACAACAGACCGTGCAGGGCAGGCAGGAGGAGCAGTTGCAGCACAACAGACCAGGGAGGGCAGAAGGGTGTGGCAGTAAAATGGACCATGGAGGACAGGAGGAAGGGGATAGGGGCATGGCATGTGGACAGGCAAGGTGGAGGTGGCAGGGACAGGTTACAGTCATCTGACAATGCTAGGTAGGTTGGAGGGGAGTGGCAGCTCAACAGAACACTCAAGAGTAGATAGGAGTGGCAGGTCCATGGAACATGTTGGGCAAAAAGGATGGAGCAGGGGCATGCACAAAGACATCAGAGGGCAGGGGGAAGGAGAATAGGGGCAGCAAGCTAAGCACAGAGGCTATGCAGGAGGTCAATGATGGGGCATAGAATTAGGCAATGGAGGGCAGGAGGAGTGGACTGGTACATCATGCTAAATGGAGGGCAGTGGCAGCACATCAGACCATGCATGGCAGGAGGGAGGAGGCTAGTCCATGGATTCAGACAACAAAGGATAGGGAGGAGGTGGATGGGGCAGCAAGCTAACTGTTCAGAGAAGGTGGGTAGTAGGAACTTTATTGCTTTTAAAATGTGTGTCTGTGCGAACTACTTAAAATATGAACAAGTATGCAGCATAATCTCACTTTTATTCAGGAAGAAGAGGACGTTTGTGACTGTGACTCCGGGCTCACTTGGCAGAAACACCTCCTGACCCTCCACCCCATCACAAAATGCAATGCCCGTGAAAAGGGTAGGTGGACGCAGTGTTATATAGAACATAGTCCTGAAAGCACGATTGAAAATGAAAACTAGATATAGTATATGGTGTAAACTATGCACCAAAAAGTGTGATATAAGATGAACCGGGCGTGAAATATAATATGCAATACATTGTGTGCAATGACAGATTCATTGGAGAGCTCGAGATAGCACAGGCACTAGCTCGTGCTATGCGATATGCGCCTTGGAGTGTAATATGCACAGGGCAGTGTTGTGTAACCTAACTAGTCTCTAAAGTTGTAATATAAAATATGTGCTGGGGAGTGTAACATTGCATATGCACTGTGACAAAGATATGGATCCCAGATTGTATTATGTATGGCATAGCGCTGTGCGTTATAACATAGGCATCGAGTAAGGCACGTTAGATGGGGCAATATAACCCGTGCGAAGGCAAGTGTGGCATGACATATTCACGGGGTGGTGTTACAGTGCACATGGGCTAGAGAGTGTCATAGCATACGCACTAGCTGGTGGAATACAACACAGAAGTGTGTGGCACTCGGCGGGCACTGGTGGGTGTAACACAGCATTGGGCTCAGCCAGGAGCACGCTGTGACTCTCAAGTGAGGTTCGTCTCCTTTCCAGAGAGTAAAATAAAAAGTATTACACATCCGGCGGTGGATGTGTGTTTTATGAACCGTGAGGGGGGTTTCTTGCATAGTTTGGTCGAATTTTTGTCGAATCCCCTTTGAATGGCTTGGTGTGCATGTGTATTAAATGTGCCCGTCAATGGCTACCCATGTTTGTATAAATAAATGACAAGGGTGTCTACTTGGAGAGTACCCACCGGCGGGGGCACCGGGATTAGGCACGGTAGGGCATCAGACACGTCAGAGCTTCACTAGCGGTGTAAATACCTTCCACGTGGATTCATTGTATGCATAGTCGCCTTTTAATGAATATCACGCAAATCGTCATGGTGATAGGTACATACGGTTTGTCCAGCATGTCCCAGGTGTTTCTATAAATATATATTTTTTTTTAAATAATAAAAAACAAAGGCCGGCCCTGGGGGATGGGGTCCCCGGGGCCATAAGTGGCCTGAGGAGGGGGGCAACGCAGACCCCTACTAAAGAATTAGGGTGCAGGCCCTGGGGGATGGGGTCCCCAGGGCCAATAAATTAGAAAAAGAAGGGGGGGCCACACAGCCCTCCTTTTTAACAAAATAAAATAAATAAAAGACCGGCATCGCGCCAGAGGCCACGCCCCCTCCTTGCAGCACTCTGCAAACGCGCCCCCTGGCCAGTTGTACGTTGGGGAATTAATTCCCCTTCAATACTGAGGGTCCCTGTGGGCTAACTAGCCAACAGGTATCTCCAGTATGCGCCAGGGAGCTGCGTTGCAGACAGGTGTTCTGAGGCCACGCCCCTTTTTACACCTCTATGCAACGCAGCTCTGTGGCCCTTACTGGAGGTACCTAGTGGGCTAGTTTGACCCTAGGGACCCTTAGGATTCAAGGGGACTTAATCTCTCAACTTAGAATGGCCACAGGGCGCGTTTACACAGTGGTGAAGGGAGGGGACGGGGCCTGAGGTGACGTGTGCAAACACGCCCTGTGGCGCGTTTTAAGAGGTTGTTTTAATCACCTGCCCTATTATATACTAGGGGCTTACAGAGGAGGTCATGCTAATCACAGGGGGACCCCAATGCATAGTGTTCCCTAGTGTATGTAGGTGTTTTCACTGTATTCTGAGTGTCTTTTAACATAGCACTGGCTCTAGGACTGGTTAGTCAGACTCAGTTACGAACAGTATCCGTCTGAAAAAGTTGAGGGTACAGGATGATTTTGCAGCAAGGCTTCTTTCTGCTCTTCTGTTTGTTCTTTCTGCACGTTATCCTTCTTCCTGCACTTTTCTTCTTCTTTGAGGACTTCCGTTGCTTCTTTCTGCATTTCTTTTTTTTTCTTTCTGTGCGTTTTTTCTTCTTTCTTCACATGTCCTATCTCTGTAGGCATAGTTAGAAATTAGCATTTAAGAAACCTTTGAAATTCACTGAAGAAACCATAGGTTTCAGGGGCGTTATAGTTAGCTGGACTTTTCACTCGTACAAAACCATTGAAATTCCCCCGTTATAGTTAGTTCAGCTAATTATAACTCGCGCGCCCGCAATGCACTGCTGATGACGTCACATATTACATCACTCATGATATGATCAGTGACATCACTCATGACATCACTGATGACATCTCAAATGACATCACTGATGACATCATCCTTGTGATAGAGTGGCAGACCTCCTCTCCCCCTAATATAACCTTTGATATACACATTCAAAATTTTTCAAAACAATGGACATACCAATACCAGTTACACAACCTATTCAGTAATTCTAAGATCCACATACACATCCACTCATTCACCAACAGTCCTATACAGTCACTCATACATGTACTCACTCATCATATGTACTCATACACCTATACATCCTGGTACACAACGCCACTCATCCATAGAGTTACTCACACACTTAGTCACTCATGCTAATAAAGAATTAAACATCCATTTACTTGCATATACAGTTATACACACACCACCACACTTACTTCTACAGAAACTTACAAATACTTAGTCTTTTAAACAATCACTTATAGAAACACATACTTATTCATACAGGAACTCTTCAAATCTCTCACTCTCACATATACTCACTTATATACACCAATAGTCACATATACTAGTTTAAACATATGTAGTTACTCATAAAGACACTATTGAGACAGTCATTCACTCACTAACACACCCATGCACACACTCATCCACCCATACAGTCCTGCACATATGCTGTCTTCAACACATACAAACAGTGAGTCACTCATTCATGCACCTATGCACTATGTAATACCCCCCACCGAACCATACAGACACTCAGACACTCATACTGATACTCAAAAAACCAACTAATAACCTTTATAGACACTCATGTAGCTACTCACTAACCCATGCAGCCACTTATACACAAAGTGAGAGACTGATACAGATATTTACATATTTAAACATTACTCACTAAGCCATGTATTCACTAAGATACACTTAATCAGTCAGTTATACAATCAATTTTTCACACAAAAAATCATCCATTTAGACACTTATATACCCATTTATTCTTCCATCAACCTTGAGATATACATATATAAAACATATGTAATTTTCAGAAAAACACACATTCACTGGATGATGTCATCAGTGATGTCATTTGAGATGTCATCAGTGATGTCACTGACCATGTCATGAGTGATGTAATATGTGATGTCATCAGCAGTGCATTGCGGGCGCGCGAATTATAGTTAGCTAAACTAACTATAACGGGGGAATTTCAATGGTTTTGTACGAGTGAAAAGTCCAGCTAACTATAACGCCCCTGAAACCTATGGTTTCTTCAGTGAATATATACATGTATATGTGTAAAGTGCCAGGAGTTCTTAGCATGTGCAATATGGATGCTAACAATAAAAATCACAGGATATGAATGCATTTTAATTATTTCAGGGGCACAAGAATCAAGTAGAAAACAAAGCTCATCTTGATCCAAGTTATAATGCATAGTTACACAGCTTGCGGAGGTTATCTTACCAGTAGAGAAGAAGTGTTGATAAAATGTATAAGGAAACTCATATCTCGTTATGTTTCAGTTTCAGGAATATCAGCTTCATACCAGGAACATGGAGAAATGGTTTCCTGGATATATCCTTTTCACTGTTGAGGATGGATGCAAACTTCAAGGCAGATTAGTATGATATCTCTTATTGCATTATGCTGACCACTTCATACAGCATACATCAGTGAGCTGCAGAGACATGAGTCAGATTGGTGGTATGTGGTGTCTCTGTTTTCTCTCCTATCCTATTCTCCTTTTGCCACTCCTGCTGCTGGCCATCATATCCTGTTGTTATGTGAACACTAGGGGAGCGGTGAGAGACAGAAGAGTGCGTTGGTCCCTTGGATCTATTCTACCAGGTCAGGTCTTTCTGACATATACTTGCAACTTTGGTGTGCACATTCGAAATTGTCCAGTTTCTATCAGTACCACTTATAGGCAATATGAATAATAGTTTGCACTGCATAAGTAATTCTGGTGATCCCAGGACAATCAAATGTTATTCAGCTCCAGTTGTGACGTTTGGAGCCCCTTGCCACTGGACGCAAAACTGGATTATCAAGTGATAACTGTAAGCACTGCACTTTCAGGATAGGGGGCAGAACTGTACAAGACTTACTCAAGGAGGCACTGTGGACTAGAAATTTAGAACTCAGTAAAAACGTGTAGAATATTTTAATGAATGAATGCTTTATGAGAACCCTCTAGCACCTTCCTAGCCAGAGATCTGGACTCAGCTGAATATATTGCACTTACGCACTCTGGGCCTCATTTACGAGGCCCCTAGCAGCACCCTTGTGCTGCCGGAGCATCACTTTTTTGATGCTCCGGTGGCGCAATGTGCCGCAGCATATTTACAAGACCACGCAAAGCCACTTTACATGGCTTTTTATGGTCTTTAATATGTGCCCCTTTCACACAGGACACTGCACAAAAGGGCTGTTCCATGGGTGTTGCTTTGGTTGTTCCCACGCAACACCAATGGAATCTGAAGTATTCCCAGATTTACAAGGAACCGTAAACCTAGGATGGTGTCAGATTCTAAGGCCACCCAGGTGTGGCGTTAGGGAGGTGTATTCTGCAGCACACATAGAAAGAGGAGAACACCTCTTGTGATTGTTTTTGTGCAGGAAGGTGTCCCCACAGAGTATGGATTTTACAGAGGAACACAGATTTGGGACTGACCATGCTATTTCAGATGCTCTTTCCAGGTTTTACCAATTAGACAATAAGAACTAGCATGTAGAGTTGGAATGCCACTGGAAAGTGTTCGGTCGCATCCAAATCAGGCGGTCGGAGGTCAGTAGGTCGGTCCCGTTTACGAGACAGTGTCAGGCAGAAGCAATTCCACTCGACATCGTAATTGACCTTACGTATTGCACTGAGAAATGAGTCCCTTTGTATTTATCCTGTATTTATCGGGATAGGTCGATCAATGTCCAGTGCCTTGTACCCCTTCAGTTGGTACATCTCCCATTACCGCTGACTGTGGCAACTCTCCACATTATGTAAACATCCAAAGGCACCCCTCGTCAGCCACCAGGTTTCAGAATACTCAGTGCAGGGGTCGGCATAGACCCGATACTCCTCCAGTCTGTATGGCTGGCGCTTCCACGACGCTGATGCTACTGCGCCCAGTGGCGGTGCAAGACGCTGTATATACTTCGCTCCAATGTCCACCTTAGCGTATACTGCACTCTTCTGACGGGTGCAAGGTAAAGTGGAGGTGGGTCCACTTTAATATAAAAATACTTTTTAGTTGTTAAAAAATATATAAAAAATATATGCATATATTAAAAATTCCGTAAAAAAACAGAGGTCAAGGGAGGTTATAGTTAGGTGAAAATGTCAGTTACTGTTTTTAAACTAACAAAACCACTGACATTCAGCAGTTCTGGTTATCCCAAATAACTATAAGTCATGCCCTAAAGTAATTATAACTTGCGCCACTGCCATACATAGTGTTGTCATTGGTTTTATTGTTTCACATACTGCATTGATGTTATCAATGGTGGTACAGAAGGTATCATGAGTTATGTTATTTGGGAGGGCATATGTCAGGATTCTTCTGGAACAAAATCACCTCCATATATACACCAACTTTGAGCCTCAACCAGACCTCATCACTCTCGCAACTCAACTTCCCATCACAGCCGAAGAACTAGCCCTAACCTTGTGTTCCACGTCACCACTGTTGAAATTGCTACTACCATTAAGGTCATCCACTCAGGGGCGCCATCTGACCCTTGCCCCTGCCACACCTTTTCCAAAGGACCACAAAGAGAACCCAAGCAGTCATCCTGGCAGATACTCCTCGGAAGCCCAAAAACTCATCTGTGGAGTACCTTGAGGTTCATCGCTCAGCCTCACCCCCTTCAACGCACACATTATACCTCTGGCAATTGTGATCTGTGCACATGACATCAACATCTCCTATGCCATTGAGTTGTAACTCATACTGTCCCTTTTGGACAAGACCCCTAATACAGGAAACAAGTGCATCGCCTGCATGACCGAAGTTGCTATGATGAAAGTCAACTGTCTCAAGCTCAACACCGACAAGACAGAAGATTTGATCTTCAGGAAGAACACCTCACCATGGGACTCCAACTGATGGCCAGACGAACTCGACCCTACACTCACATCCTATACCCACACAAGGAACCTCGTAATAAACATCAACAACAAACTGGACATGACCACACAAGTCAACTCCATCAGTGCACCCTGCTTCTAGACCCTGAAGATGCTGAGAAGGATCTTCAAATGGCTCCCAAGCAACACTATAAAAACAATCACTCATGCCCCAGTCACATCAAGTCGGACTATGGGAACACCCTTTAGGCCAGGATTACCAAGCAACTCCCTAGAAGACTACACACCAGCTAGAACTCAGCAGCCAAACTCATTCTCGACCTTCCACACAGTACAAACATCATGCCACAGCTCAGGGAGCTCCACTTGCTCCTGATGCACACATACAAATGCTTATTTAAAACTCTTAACACACAATGAAGGAACTACACAACTTAGATCCCACCTACCTGAACAGTTGCATCTCTGTCCATCAACCACCAAGACACCTCCACTTCACAGAATCTTTACTCACAGACATCCCTGGTATAAATAGAAACGGATCAGGAGGACAGGAGTTCTCTCACATCCCTCCGAATATGTGGAATGGTCTGTTCCTCTCTTTGTGAATTCCACAAGAAGCTGGAGACCTGGCTTTTCAATTAAACAAGCCACCATAGTCAGGGCTAGGCACAAACACCTGCTCAGTGCCAGGATACCCTTGTGGATGATAGTACACTTTACAAATACACATAACATAAGGAGTTACATAAATATAGAAAACAATGACTTTTTTAAACTCTATGAATATTTAGGCAAAACTCACATGGGAATATCTGACCATGTAAATATTACTACATGTATGTATATATGGGTGTATATAAAAGGGTTTGTGCCTTATACAGAAAATGCAATCAGCATAATATGTATATGTGTGTATACATGGATATACTCGATTTAGATGTGGGTGTATCTGCCAGTACATGTATATTTAAATTTTTAGTTACTGGAAAAAAAGTTTTTTCACCTTTAGCCTCTGCCCATTTGTCCACTTTCTGATTCATCCCAAACCTTTCTGACTACTATGGACCCTCAAACATCCTTTCAAGCACCTCCCTCCTTTCCCCAAAACATCCAACTAACACACATGTCCCCCACACCCAGTAACATCTCACATCTTCGAGATCTCAAGAGCAAAAAGTCCAACTAGTCCAAAAAAAGTAAAAAAGATGCACACATTACTAATGCTACTGCATATTTAACTATAACCTTGGGTTCCATAGTAGCGAGCTACTTGCTACAAAGCACTTCAATGACTCCTCAGGGGTAAGCTCTTTATAAATACAATTTACAATTAGAAAAATAAATACATGCATATTTTGCAAATGTTTTGCCAGTTATAGGCCCACCTTTGAAATATCCAGGGAGGTAGTACAAGAGTTAGTCCCACAACAAGATTCCTCTCACTGTATCTCAGTGATAGCTTCCATGAACTATTGTCAGTCAGGACCCTAGCTCATTTTAGCCAATTAGCAAAGAAACTCATTGGGCTGTTGATGCCTATTAGGAGTTTGATAAGTCAGCTAGAAACCTTATCCTCACATATTACATGACCCCTGACTCATGGCATATCAAATTACATTGTTTATGACATCACTGTTGACATCTCAAGGGCATAAACCGGACCTGTGTCCAACCCCCCACTGCCAGCCAATGTCCAGTTGCTGGCCAACTCCCTCCTCCCTCAACAAACATCCACCCCATATTTTCAATAAGAAATAAAAAAAACGGTACTGCGTTACTCCCATGGGATTGTCCCACACCCAACATTCCAAGGTACTGCAGGACATAGCAGGCTTCATTATTGCACTGTCCCAAGATATTCACAGCACTAACACAGGACCACATAGGAGGGCCATTATCTTCTTTATTTAAAAAAATCCAAATGTTTACAGCCACACAAATAAAGAAGATAACTTATGTTGAAGCCTACAACGAATGTGTGACGTATCATTTGAGAGTACCACTATGAGACATTGAAGAACCTGTTATATGGTCACAAATTTCTCTGAACTTTTATTTGTATATGGCTCTGGCTTGAGAATGGGAGTGTGCCGGGCACGCTTCCGGCGAGGTCGTGTACCTCCAAAATATGCACAATCCTTTGTGAAGTTAAACAAAGCTGCCTAGCCCAATTACTTTAGTCAGCGTGGTTTATTAATTAAATCATGTAGCAAAACCGCCCGCCGCGTTTCGGAGCAGCCGCTCCTTGGTCACGGGTCAAAACTGTTTGCATTCACCATTCACATATAGTGCACATAAATATAAAACATAAAGGTAGGACTACTGTATCACCTCAAATATCCTGCAAAACATCCATTTTGAAGGGGTGATCATCACATGATTGAAACCATACAATTCAATGTGTACACTTTACACCAGAACTGTTATTCATAATTCATTGCGCATGATCAAATGTCATTTATATCTGAATAAACTTAATATTCAAAAATCATCATATCTCATGTCTCTCATCAATTCTGCCCCAGTGTGCATAAGCAAACATTAAGATGCCTCAATATATTTTTAACTGTTGGCCTGTGGGACAAATGCAATAACCTCTGATCTATACAGCCCAAGTGGGCATACATATGCAACCTATATCTACAATTGGTTCTCTAGCACCCCATATTGTAGCTCTTTTGTGTTCCTCTATATTCCAAGGTGATATCTCCGTCTCCTACAAAATAAAAACAAGTGCAAAGATCTGTATTGATCAACGTATAACCATTAAAATTACAAACATTGTACAAGAGAGGCATACATGCATTTTATAGCGATGGGACAAACTACTTCAAAAACTGAACAATTATATGGCATTAATCCAAGTGTACAGATAATTGCTCATCTTTATTCATGCCTACTGGATGCATGGTTTCATATTTAATGATCATTCTGGATTCCAAACGTCTTAATTCACGAATCCTATTTCCTCCTCTTTCCGAAATTAGGATTCTATCAAGGGCACAATATTACAACAGCCTAGCATTGTGGAATTCTTTGAAGTGCCTCGCAATCGGATATTGTCTATCCTCATTTGTGATAGCCCTCATGTGCTCTAAAACTCGTTTTTTCACTGGGTGAATTGTGCTCCCAATGCAAACTAATGAGCACGGACAGATCAATGCGTATACGCAAAACTCAGATTTGCACGTCAGATGTTTGGTAATTACAATTACTGAAATTGAAGCTATAAGTGTTGTGGAAACCTTCAACGATAAAAATTTTAATCTAAAATTCACATGTACATTGGATAAGACTGTTACTGAATTTCTGGATGTTTAAGTGAAGGTGACGGGTAGCAAACTTGAGAGCGGAGTGATCCGTAAAAAAACTGCCGGCAATAATTTACTGCACAAATCCAATCCAAAATATATATATTTTGTATAATATATAAACACACACACACACACAGACTTTAAGGTACATACCATCTGTCCCTTAAAGAAAAAAACAAAATGGAAACTAACTACCTACCTCGAGGTTACATATTTCTTGCACAGCATTGCAATTTGGCCTAAGGCTGTAATTATCACTTTTTTATGTAAAAAGGCACTGACATTCTATATGATTGCCAAATCCTTTCCATATGCACTTTGTGAATATGTTTCGAAATTAAAGAAGTGGTGGATTCAAGATATTGGGTTACCAACTAGTATTGCGATGTGGAAGAACCTATTTAAAGACACTGCTAAAATTAAACTTACAACAGAGAATTTTCTTTAGGACATACAGGTCACCAATTAAATGATAAAGGTGGGTTCAGTTTGCAGTAATTGCTGAAATAGAAATGTAGCTTCTGGTACTTATGCAAGTACATTGTAGAGTTATCTGAAAGTGATTCCCATTGGAGTGAGGTATTGTAACATATGGAGGTAGTGCTTACTATGGAGTTTGCCTCTGTTGGTCCTATATCTCTGTTTCACTATTCAAACCACATTAATCAGTGATCAGCTTTTCGGGTCATTCTTGCCCTGTTTGTGAGTAAAAAGAAAATTCTGCGATGGAAATGGATTTTATACATTTCTCTTGATGTCAAATGAGAAAATCTGTTTTATGGACATGGGATAGAAATGGGGAGAGATATCATAACATGTTAAGGAATTATAAGGTGAAAGTTGAGTAGACAGGAATGTTTCCCCCTCATTCATTCTCTCCTCTTCGTTTGCTATAGATGGAGTCCAATTTTGTGCTGTTATGTAGTGTGCCATGTTTTTTTCTTTTGATACAAACTATTGCTGGCTTAGAAAAGTATTTAAATGTTCAACATTTTTCTAACTAGTTGTAGACAATACTTTTATGTTCTGCAGTATGGTGCTTCTACAGTCTCATTATTCTCCTTGAAAGTAATGCTTAACTCTTATTTTAAGCCTCCTATTTGAAGTTTTCAGTATGAATATGCATTGAAAAGGTTTTCACCCAACTTAATAAATGGTTATTTGAAACAAACTATGTCAGATTCAGAGAGTTACAGTTTAGGAACCTCGCCCTGGGATTATCAGAGGAATGATTTTTTATTGCTGAGTACTATAGCAGAAAAGTGTGGAACAGATGGTAGGCAATGCATTTATCTTAAAGTCATAAAGTGTGTGAAACCAGAGCCTGACCAGCTGTTCCATCTGTCCTATCATATATGGCCAAATTACTACCACACCTGCCAAGCACAATATTATGAAATAAACATCCTGATGAGGCAAAAAAGCTTGTTTAATGTACAGCCACTTATCCCCAATTTAATCATAATTTCCTTGTGAATGTTGAAAGTATCCCGTTGATTAAAGATCATGCGTCATTAATGTGAGTCCCCTGCTTTCAAACCCCCTTGTTTGGCAGTAATAGTTCAAATTTAGCAGGTAATCTACTACGCTTAGTAAGATTATTGAAATATTACCGATAATCTGTTTGCCAATTTAATCTTCATATCACATTTATGTTACCTATTCAGGTACTGTAAAAATACACAATTATGTATGTATGTATGTTTGCAATATTTCTATATGGCAAAACTAGCCAAAAGGCAATGGAGAGTTGTACAGCGTCAAATTCAAGCAGAAAAGGAAGAATAGAAGGGGGAGGGGCTGTGACTGGTTAATGAATTGTGATGCTGTGTTCTTTAAAGCAGCGTTACTGCAGCTTTATTTTTCAAATTCGGAGCAGCGTCGTGGTGGGACCGCTTAGGATACGGCATGTTGTTCCAGATGCAACATGCATAGATAGAAACGGCGTGCTGTCTTGGTTTTTTCCCCCACTTCTTAGTCTGCAGTGTGATGATGTCCTGCTGCTGGTGTGCCTAAAACCAGCTAGTGAACTTGTCTAGAGGATAGGCTGATTGTTGTTGTATCTTTGTAAATGATGCCGCTGGTTTTAGACATGGTCTGGACCGGCAAGGGGACCCAAATGGATTCCGTGAGAATGGGGGTGATGTAATCATATTTCTTCAGGCCATGGATGTAACATACAGCAGCATGTAGGATTCTTTTAAGGGTCGCTAGTGCCAAGTCTGGGAGGCCTCTGAGCAGGGTGTTACCATCATCCAGATGCGAGAGCATGAAGGCTTGAACAGTCGTTCTGAAGCCACTTTATGGATGAATGGCTTCACTTTCGATAGAAGAGAGAGCTTGTGCCAGGTCGTCTTTGTTTATTATGGCAATGTGTTCCTTGCGGGTGAGGTCCAGGGTGAATCCTAGTGACTTGATATTCGGTGAAAGTTGGGGTTCGAAGCATTCAAGGTTCATGTCATTGAACAAGGTTTGCACGTTTCCTTCTTAAATTTTGACTGCATTTGGGATTTTGGGGGATTCACAAAACTTCCAGGAGCGCCCTTTGGTATAAATAACAGTCAAAGGTGGTCAGGAATAATCCTACGGCTCATAATTTAACAATGTTTTTTATGCACCAGGTGGGAACTGCACATGGGTAAATCATAAGGAAATATTCATTTGCATGTGTAATATTTTCGTTCTCCACAGAAAAATATTCTTCTACCACCTCATAAAACATGGGGGTGTTCTCTTCCCCTTCCAAGTCTGAAAAGGAATGCATTCCTGGCAGTGCTGCAACGAAACCAGAGACCCCCCTCCCCACACAAAGCAGGATGAAGGGCCCACCACCCCACCTACATGACAGTCCGGGTTACAGCCGAAGGATCAGAGAGACACTGCTTCCTTCTTAAATACTATGCACTGCAATGTGCATAGTTTTACAACCTGTGCATAACCCCGTCCTCATCTCATCTTGGTTTGTAAGAGGGTGATTCAGACTCCTGCACAAGCATGCTCTTCTATGCAGCATCTCACATTACTACAATAAGAAAATCTTTCCTGTGAACCGCTCCACTGTTCTATGGAGCTGAGGCAACACTTAGGGCCAGGACAGTCAGCACTAAGCTTGTGCTCACTAGGCCACACCCCCACAACCTCCTACAGCTCCCCACTAATTCTTGGATCTGTAATTTGGAATTGTGCATAAATCGTGCACACCACAAATTGCAGCGCCCCCACTACTGACTGCACCTTATCAATACTTCAGAGAACAACTTACCACATGAAAGACAAAAACTAATTTTAGGCACAATTTTTGTGTGATGACAGCCCTGCCAAATATTAATCGCAGCTGCAGTGCTCCTCGACCCCCACTGATACTGACGGGGTCCACTCGATGTTTCCTTTTTACCGTCAAACATACTGGATGTTTTCCCCAAACCTTTCTATATAAACCTTACTGAAAGCAGTGCTTTCTTTTAGAATGTGATTAAGATGCAGTGGTAAAGTTAAGGGAAGATGACAAAATGCAAATAAGACCCTCGTGTTAATAAAAACAGTTCTTTCAGAGAATGCTGCAACCTCAAATGTGGGTTCAGCAGCAATGCAGAAACCAGATCTGTTCTATATTAGGATAGGGACAGAGCTGATGTTACAATCTATCAAAGTGGCAAGTGTAATTTGATATACAATGTTATCTGTAAAATAAATTACCACATTTCTAACTGCATTTATTTCATTAAGGGTTGCCTAGGCCCGTGCCAACCTCACCCCCATGGGTAGCCAAACCACCCACTGTGCACCGCTTTTGGCCATGCGTAGCATGGGGGGTTGGCCCCAGGGTCTGCTACTATTTAGCCTTGACATTTTCTTCGAAGGAAATGCTCTTTTTTCCATTCACCCAAATCTATGTTCCACATTGAAACTAATTTTCTCCACATTTTTGCCCCATCCTCATAAGTTGATAGAAATAATTATCCATAAGATGATTAACTGTACGTTTTCTGTGACACATTGCCTATTCTACTTTTGGCTCATGTAACCATCTTCCAAAAGTGATACCATAAAGATAGAGGGAGTTTGTTGAGAAAGAAGAACTGATGAAGAGCTGAATTTTAATTGTTTCCCGCCATCTTGGAATGTGAGCATTGGCAAATTTGCAAATTCTGAGTCGTAGAAAAAAGTCACAGAGAGAAGAAGAGGCATGATTATTGTTTGAAAAGTAGATACAAACACAAAGGTGTGAAAAATTGTCCAAAAAAATAGTTAAAAAATCAAGTGCATAAGCCATCATTTTGCCAAACTGATGGTCATTCTTGGAAAAAAATAAGCAAATTTAAATAAAAGAAAAATCAGGGGTAAGTTATCATCGCTGTGGTTGGCTGCAGAATCTGTTGGGACGTATGGATGGGTTGCCATTGATTTTTTTATAACTCTTTATATTGCGGTTGCATTCAGCATATATAATAGTTTCACAGTAGTAGGATTTGTCATGCGGCCGCATTCTTTCCAATTCCATTGGATCAATTCTTTTAACAGGTGCGCACAGCATTCCCCTGCTTTCATTGCATCTCCGCCAGATCTTTGTCCATTTTTGTGGGCAACCCCTGCCCTAGTATACCACCCTTTCTGCCTGCATACACCAGTCTATATCCTCCTTCCAGTCTCTCAATGTTGGGGACGGACTCACTTCTCCATTTTCTGGCGATATTGCATTTGGCCACAATGAGGCTGCGTGTAACCCAGAGTTTATCCCCTGCGGTCAAGTCTGTTGCCTCCCATACATTCAAGAGGCACCTCTGCAGGGAGGCCCACAATGCCATCATACAGGATATGACTGCCGTCCTGTACACCTGGATTACTGGGAAGTCCCACAACATGTGGAAAAATGTGCCCTCTTGACCATAGCCCCTGGGGCAGTGTGATGACTCAAGCCTGCCCATCTTAACCAGTGTTGTTCATGTGTAGTAGGTCTGTGTCGAATCTTAAGTTGTACTAATCTAAAATGCGAACGGATAGCTACTTATCTGGGAGGTGCCATTGCCTCTTGTCACACATCATCCTCCAGTTGTCCCAGGTCTTCCATCCATTTTTCAAACAACCTCGCTAGGGTATCATGGGAGTTATACAGAATTTTACGCTAGGTTAAAGAGATTGCCTTTGTCTGCATGAAGTCATCTATCAGCCTTTCTTCTTCTTTTTTTTATTTCTTTTTTCTTTTTCAGCCAGAAAAGCAAAACAAGATACATTAGGAGCATACAAAAAAAATCTGTTATTCAACTTCTTCCAACCCCCCTTCAACTTGACAACAATTATTATAGTTGTGGTTACCGCAGCGGCTGAGCTGATGTCGTGGGCCCCTTTGTGCTAATAGGTTAAAGCATGGGAGGAAACAGCGAGATGTCCTACGTAGCTGAAATCAAAAGGATTATTAACCGATTCCCAGCCTGTTGGCGGTAACCCTGCGATCCTTTTTAATCCAACTGGTCATTAGCCCCCAGATCTGATGACCTTTCTCTTTCGCCTGCCACCCCTTACACTTATATAAAGCCAGCTCCTGCATATGGATGGATAATAGCCTATGGAGCCAGGCCATATATGACGGAGGTTCATTATCCTTCCACCTTGACGCTATTAAAAGCCTGGTGACTGCTGTTGTAATAAATATAAAATCCAGATGGCGTCTTGACAGCTTAGCCCGATTATCATATCCAAATAACATCATGGGTGCGGTAATAATAATCACTTGATTAGTTACTTCTTGCCAAAATTCCTCAATCCCCCTTTTTAACAAACTGAGAGAATTAAATGAGAAGAACATATGTGTGCTGTCAGCCGGATCCAAACGGCACCTTGGACATTCATCCGACTCTCTTTTCCCCCATTTGAACAGCTTAGCTGGGGTGAAATACAAATTAAACAGGGTTTTATAATGCTGCGCCTTTAAATTGGCTGCCAAAAATATGTTTACCCCCAGTTCCAAAGACATATCTAGATCGACCTCTGTATCACCTATTTTTTCCGCCCATCTAGTCTCTACTTTACCGAGATCATTCGCTAAAGTCTCCATTAATATATTATAAATATCCCTGATTAAGGCTCGTCCATGATATATTTTATCCAACATTGTTATAGGTCCTAGATTAAATGACCCCCTTTCCAAATGTTTAAGGCAACCTTTAACCTGTATATATTTAAAATAGGTCCTTTCTGCGATTTCAAATTTCTCAACCAAGTCCGGGAAAGTAACTATCTGACCTCCCTTGTTGTACAGACAGGCAGCATGTAATATTCCTGTCTGTTCCCAGTCCCTGGCCATACCATCCATTATTTCGACAGGAAACAGTGATGACCCCCATAGTGGAGAATATCTATTAAGTTTGGGGATTTTCAAAATCTTGTTTGCCTTGAACCAAACTGATCTTGCTGGTTTAATGCTAAGGAATCATATGTTCTTATAACACCTAGACTCCCACTGCCTAAGGAAGAGTCCTATTGCTTCCCTCCCCATAGACAGCTGATATATAGAAGGCAGAGAGTCCTCACGTCCCACCCTGTCCTCTGCCAGCAAGGTGCCCATCTGTTGTAAGGAGGCTGCCCAATAATAAAAAAGCAGGTTTGGAGCAGCCCAGACTCCCCTCTCCCGTGGGAGGGTTAATGTTTTCAAAGCACGTCTCACTTTATGATAGTTCCAAATAAAGTTTGAAAACATAGTATCCATCCTCTGGATTATATCATACGTGAGCTCTAAGGGGACTGAGCGAAATAGATACAAAATTCTGGGGAAAAACTTCATTTTTAGAACATTAACCCTGCCCACAATAGTCAGTTGTAACTTATCAATCCGCCGAAGCTCCATACTAATATCTGTCAACATAGGATCAAGATTAATGGCCCATAGTTGAGCCAGATTAAAGCTGATTTTAACCCCCAGATAGATGGCAATGTCCGTATTCTGCTGATCGTGAAATGAACATTGTCCTGAGCAGATTATCTGGGTCTTACCCTTATTTAAACGATATCCTGACCAGCTCCCAAACCTCTCTGCCACCTCCTCGAGCTCTCTAATTGCCAGTTCTGGTTTAGATGTAATCACCGCGATATCGTCCACGTAGGTCAAAACCTTTGTCTCATGGCCATTAATTCGATATGGTTCTATTGCCGGGTTTACAATTAGCTGGGCAACCAGAGTATCAATATATAACGCAAAGAGGATTGGGGAACAAGGGCAGCCATGCCTGGTCCCCCGTGCTACCTGTATTATCCCGGATGTATTCCCCATCACTCGAACCCTTGCAGTTGGATTGCAGTACATTGCCTGTATTGCCGTGATTAGCAGTAGGCCAAACCCTCGTGCCGCCAGAATTTCCCATAAGGACTGCCATACCAATCGATCAAATGCCTTTTCGGCATCCAAGAGGATCACAGCCAGATCGTCTCCCCTGACTTCTGCTATATCAATCAAAGAAATCACATGCCGGATATGATCCGTAGTACCTCTACCGGGTATAAAGCCATGTTGCCACGGAGAGACTAATCTGGCTATGGTCCCCTGGAGACGATTCGAAAGAATCTTTGAATACATTTTTGCGTCCAAATTTATTAATGAGATTAACTCCGGAGGTTTCCCTTTTTTGGGGAATATTACTATCTCAGTATCTTGCCACGATTTTGGCGGAATCCCATGATATTGTACATCGAGGAATAGATCTTGCAATATTGGGCCTAGGATGGATTGGAGTGCCTTATAGATTTCTACTGGGATCATATCGGGGCCAGGTGCTTTCCCCGAAGCCAGGCCATTTAGAGCAGTCACAGTTTCTTCAATTGAGATTTCCTTTTCCAATTCTAAGCAAATTTCTGGTTCCAACCTATTAGGTCCTAAATAATTCCACATATTTCCCCTGTTTGTTGTTCCACTATCATCCATCTGATAAAGATTCCTATAAAACTGCTCAAATACCCCCATAATCTCTGCCGTGGTGTTAACCAATTGCCCTTCGGGATTCTTTATTTCCACTTTAAGTTTCTGTGAGTCCCGCTACCTAATCCTGTGGGCTAGGAGTCTGCCAGATCATTCCCCATATTAATACCTCTCCTTTAAATGAGCCTGATAAGCCTGGACAGCTTGTATCTGAAATATACTATTAACTTCAGCTTTAGTTATGGCTATCTCCTCACTGATCTTCTTTACTCTTATCCGGCTCCCCCTGCCCTAACCTTTCCGTCTGTTCGATCTCTTGCTGTGATAGTTTCATCAGAAGAGCCTCAATATGCTCTTTGCGTTTTTCCCGCAGTGACCTACATAACCTATCACTTGGCCCCGGAGAGTAGCTTTAAATGCATCCCACACAACTGCGCATGAGGCACTAAAACGGTTAGCGTCCCAGTATTCCTGAGCCCAGTGCTTAAGAAATTTCAAAAAATCCTCGTTAACAGTTAACTTCTTCTCAAACGTCCATGAGCAGGGTCTCTGCTTGCTGCCATGATATACAATTCCCAACATTAACGGATTAGGATCCGAAAACATTCTTGGCAGTTTAGCAATCTCTGCCTCCCCGAGAATATGAGTCGAAGCCAAAAAGTAATCCAGGCGCACACACTTCTGGTGGGGGTATGAAAAATATGTATAGCCTGGTTCCTTCCCCTTCTGAGGGAGGCAAGAGGCGGAAGCAAGATGGCGGCAGGCTAGGCTTGTCGTGCAGCAGCAGCACCGTGGGTCGACATACTCCCTGACATGTACCAGATCTGATGGAGTATGACTTCTTCCCCGCCATACCCACTACACGGAGATTTGCAGACAAGGATAAATTGCAGCGCGTGCATCCTCGCAACAGTGGTGGATACATTGGAGGAACAGATCAAAGTGCTCCTTACCTGCTGTCAGCTATTCCAGTTGCTGCGGGGAGATCTTCCGAAACATGAGTGAGCAGTCTGCCGGGGGAAGGCCGGCAGAAACGCTGAGGAAATGGCTCCAAAAGTCCTGCCAGCAGTGCGGGGGAAGACTACGAGAGGCACGGCTCCCGGTCCGGCTCACGCGAGCGAGGTAGTAGACGTGGTTCCACAGGAGGCAGCAGCCGCCATGGAGACCGGTGCAGCTGGGGGAGGAACGGGGGCCAGAGTAACAGCAGTAAATCATTCAGCAGCTCCGGCCGGCCGCCTCGGCCAGAACCTGACTCGGAAGAATATTCCTGGTGAATCAACTAGCCAGAGCCTGAAGCGGTTACCTGGCTCGACGATCATCGAGCTGTTTGCGGGGGCCAAGGGATCGGATAAAAGTAAAGGCAGTCGAGTAAAGGTGGGTCCAAGAGGTGATAGCGTGCCAGCTATAATTGCATCAATGGAGGGAGACAATGAAGTCAACGAAGCTGGAAAAGACATAAATGAGGAGAGCTCAGAGGGCGTTTTGATGTACCCCACCGTTCATATGGCACTAGAGAGCCAAGATCCAGCCGGGCACGTAAGCACTGTCGCTGAAAATCTCCCCGTGGCTTCCGATGATACCGCGGCAGTGAATGTGGGAAGACAGGATCAAAGCCAGGCACTCAGAACTGTGGCGGGCCGAATGACAGTACCTCGATTAATCATACGGCTAGCCTTGAACTTGAAACGGTACTGCCTGGTAGCGGGGGACATGGTTTGCTGGACCCTCAACAACACGACAGTGACCTCTGTATAGGTATAAAAAATGCTGGTATAAAGAAACGGGGCCCTCTTCCCTCCAGGGATAAGCACTTTGCATGCAAGAACCATAGAGATAAGGAGTTTGACACCGAGATGTTGGAGTATTTTTATTCTTTATCGGATGATACTGAATCAGTGGAAGGCTCTTTCTCCATGACTAGTATAAGTGAAACTGAAAATGAGGGTCTGCAGGACACAACGGGTGGGAATTCATTGCAACATTACATAGGGTCAAGAAAGCCACCAATGTACCGACTCATTCCAAACCATTAGAGCAAGAACTCAACTGGGATTACTTACCAGTAAATCAATTAATTGGCGATAAAGTCCATGTGACCATGGGCTCAGGAGAAGCTCCCTCCTCCACATTGGGTGCTATACTGCAATCAGTTATGGCTCACCGAGAAGAGGCCCGCCAGGACAGTAGGCACTCTCAAGCAGCTATACAAAAGGTGCAGGGTTCGGTCCGTAAGATCACAAAAGTTTGTACAGAGATTGCCGATCGTATAACAGAACTTGAGACCCGAACTGTGAATATGGAAACGGATGTGACCTTAATGCAGGAGCAGACGACAGCCCATGAGGCTAGACTCTCTGATGTGCAATGGAAATTGGAGGAGCAGGAAAATCGTCAGTGGAGGAACAGCCTGCGATTTCTTGGTATACCGGAAGACAAGGGGGGTACCGATGTTCGTTTGTATATGATCGATCTTCTGCCAAAGTCTTTTCCCGAAGTAGTTGGCTGGAACTGGGCTCATGAAGTCCAAAGAGCACATCGGGTGCCCATGACAATCAAACAGTCATCAGGAGGAGATAGCAGAGGAGATAGTAGACCCTGAGCAGTGCTTGTATATTTTGGGAACTTTCTCCTTCGACAGATCATTGCGGAGAAGGCTAGACCTGATCGTAAACGTAAATTTGAGGAAGTTGAGTTCTTTACACGCCCTGACTTCTGTCATGTCACGGTTGAACGCCGCTGGCGACTCAGACAGATGATCAACCCCTTCCAGGCAATAGGGGCACAAGCATACCTCTTGTATCCGGCAAAACTGAAAATTATATATGGGGAGAGTATTCGCTTTTTCTCATCGTAACTCAAGGCCAAAGAATTCTTGGAGGAACTGAGGGGGAGGAAGTAGGAGCGGTTATTAAAGTACAAGACTAGAAGCAAGGGGGTAAACTTAATATTATGAGGCAATGATTTAATTGTATTTGAACTTGGGGATATTTTGGTGCATGGGGGGGTGTTCGGGATCACGGTGCTACGCTGCTTCATCACCTTCTAGACCTTGGGTCTAGCTGCTTTCAAGGGAAGGGGGACAGGGGAGATGGAGGGGGAGATGCAGGGCACTGGGGGTAGGGAGGAGAGAGGGAGGACATGGAGGGGGGTGGCGGAGGCGGGGGGAGAAAAAGCCAGATAAGATGTATAAAGCACGTAATAGGTAAAAAAAAGAGAGATAGATTTAGGATCATAGAACAATACAGTCGGTTACTCCAAGTAGTCGGGTATGGATAAGTTAACAATATGTACAGTTAATTAGGCTGGGTTAAATGACAGGGCTAAGAGAGATAAGATCTATGAAATATTGCGATATATTAGCCCAGGAGTAATCTGTTTACAGGAAACCCATATTTCATGGAATAACCGGGCAGTCTTACAGATTCGGGGGTATGATCTGGCGGTCTGCTCTTCACAGACATCCTTGACAAGAGGAGTGGTGATATTTATCAAACAACATCTTGGGGTTGGGAAATGCACCTTAGCAGATAAATGGGGTCGATGGGCAACTGTTTCATTAAGTGTGGTTTTAACAATTGGGACTATTTATGCCTCAAATCAAGATGACCCAGAAATCTGGGAAGAACTTGAGATAGAGTTAGCTACATGGCCGGCCCCATTAATCCTCTGCGGAGATTTTAATATTCACACAGGGATCCTATCCGGGGCAGACATAAGCTACACGGGGAGGAAAGCAAAGGTTAATAGGGCTATAAATACACTTAAAAGTACCCATGGACTAGTGGATGTCTGGCAGCCTTTCTTCTAACGGAGAGTACTCAGGGAGGTCCTCCCCTCTTGGTATTGCCCCCCTCAGTGCATGTCTTATCTGAAGGTAGAGGAATGGCTCTGAGCGTGCCAATGGATATTCCCTTTGTAGGTCACCGAAGGACTTTACCTCCCCATTTGCTCACAGTTCCTCCATGTGTGATAGGCCTATTAAGTCCCATTTATCAAATCCCTGGTGTTCAGCTGGGAGGCCCAACTGTGCTGTGTCCCACAACGGTGTAGCCTGGATGATCTTGTCTCACCATTCCAGTGCCGCCATTTTAGTATGCCAGATTATGACTATCGATGAGGTTGGAGCCAGTGACAGCGTGCTGTGTTTCCCCTCATAGATGGCTCTGAGAAAGCCCCCTTGATGTATATTTCACCTCTCTATTCTGTGTGCTGATTCATCCTGTGGGATATGGATCCAGTGATTCATTACTATGAACTGGGCTGCCCAGTATTCGTATTGAAGGACCAGGAGTGCTAGTCCTCCCTCGTGCCATCTCCTTGTCAATTTTTGTAAAGATATTCTAGGGGGTTCCTCATCCCAGAGGAGTGTTCGCACAGCAGCATTGAATGCCCGAAAATATGAGAGTGGAACCAGATATGATGTGTTGTGGAGGATATATAGAAAGTGAGGCATTGCCATCATTTTGTACAAGGATGCTTTCCCTAACAGGGATAGGGACAAGGCTCTCCAGTGCTGCATGTCTTCCTGAAGGCGTCTCAGTGGGAGATCTAAATGATGTTCATGAAAGACAGTCGGGTCTCTGGTGACATAAATACCCAAATATCGAAACCCCTCGGTCACGGCCCGGGCTGTGCAAGACCAATGGAGTTGCAGAATCTTTCCAAGGAGTAGATATACCAGTGACTTATCCCAGTTTATGGTGTATCTCGAATAATTACAATACAGGTTGAATATATGGAGAATTCTATGTGATGTGGGATACAGGCTCGCCACATTAATGAGGATGTCATCCACATAAAGGAAGATTCTATCCTCCCAGTGTTTGGACCATCTCAGCTCTCTAGTTAACGGGTCTCCCCTTATCCAAACCGACAATGGTTCCAGCACTAGGACAAAAATCAGCGGGGAAAGGAAGTAGCCCTGTCTCATCCCTCATTGTAACTGGAAGACTGCTGATCTACATCCGTTTTCTGTCACCTGTGCCAAGGGCTCTGCATATAAAATCCGAACCCACAATAAAAACTTTGGCCCAAAACCCCAGCTTCTATAAGACTGCATGCTTAAAAGACCACTCTATCATGCTGAAGGCCATTCGAGCATCTAATGACACCACCATGGCGTCCTCTTGAATGTAGGCCACCCATCCCAATACTCAGTGTAGGCGTCTCAAATTAATTGCAGTATTCCTGCCAGGCATAAAGCCAGACTGGTCGAAGTGGATTTATGTGCCTATTACCTGTGCCAGCCGAGTAACTAATAATTTGGCTATGATTTTGACCTCCACATTTAGCAGCGAGATTGGCCTATAGGATGTACAGAGTTCTGGCAGTTTCCAGGCTCTGTGTATCACTCCAATTTTAGTGAGTCTCTGGTCCGCTGGTAATCTCCCAATATCACGACTCTCCTGAAACATCTTCACCAGGTAGGGTGAAATTTTAGCTGCCGCCAGCTTGTACAGTTCAATGAGGAGGCCGTTTGGGCCCATTGCTTTCCCAGCATTTAATGACTGAATGGCCTGCGCAACCTCACTGTCAGTGAGATTTTGTTCAAGTTGATCCCTGTCCACCTGTTCAAGGTGGTGGTATACTGAGGGGGGCTAACAATTTCTGCGCCTTGTCTACCGTGGTTTTCACAGACAAGTTACATAAAGTCTTGCAGTAGGCAAGCTCTACTGGAGCCCTTGGAGACTTTCCTCACGCAGGGGACACAGCACACTGCAAAGTCCTTCTCCTTTCTTTTTCAGAAACAGCAACTGCAGGCCAACCCCAGACACACAGCAAGGGAAGTACTTCTCCTCAGTTTCTCCAGCTCTTTTCCTCAGCAAAGGTTCCTCTTGATTCCAGAAGTCGTCTAAAGTTCAGGGGTTGTAGGTCTAATACTTATACCCCAAAATGTCTTTGTTCTCTTTGTGCAAGGGTCTCTGAGCCCAGTCCAAACCAGTTCTGTCCTCTTCGGTGCAGCTGCCCGGCAGGAGGTGGAGACAGCATTGTTTAAGGCAGACAGGCCCTATTCAGGTGCAAGGGAAATCTCTTCTCACCACTCTAAATGCAGACCGGGCATATTCAGGTGCTAGTGAGAACTCCTCCCCCTACTCTGAATGCAGCCCAGGTCTATTCAGCCCAGCACTGACTCATTCAGGAAAGGCAGGACACACAACCCCCCGTGGCTGTCTGAGAGAATGCACCTCCCCAGCCCCTGTCACTGAAAAACCAGACAGTCAATACACTAACAGGCAGAGGTACACAGAATGGTTGAACAAGAAAATGTCTACTTTCTAAAAGAGGCATTTTCAAACACACAATTTCAAAACCATCTTTAATAAAAAATGCGTTATTACATTCTGAGTGTAGCGAGCCTAAACTTTAGTTTTTCATCTTATCCCTATGGGAAGACATGCTTGTAAAATGTTACAAAGCCTTCCCCATTCTGTCCTATGGGGCAAGATAGCCTTTCAATACTGAAAAATGAAATTGGCAGTATTTCATTATCAGGGCATGTTATACACATCAGTACATGTCCTACCTTTCACATACACTGCACTCTGCCCAGAGGGGTACCTTGGGCCTACCATAAGGGTGTCCTATATGTAAGAAAAGGCAAGGTTAGGGTCTGGCAAGTGGGTGCACTTGCCAAGTCGACATGGCAGTTAGCAAACTGTGCACAGGCCCCACAGTGGCAGGCCTGAGACATCTTTTTAGGGCTACTCATGTGGGTGGCACAATCAGTGCTGCAGGCCCACTAGTAGTATTTGATTTACCAGCCCGGCACACCCAGTGCACTTTACTAGGGACTGACCAGTAAATCAAAATATGCCAATCAGGGAGTACCAATCATAATAACAATTTACACAGGGAGCACTTGCACTTTGACACTGATTAGCAGTGGTAAAGTGCCCAGAGTCCCAAAAACAACAACAACAGGTCAGAAAAAAATAGAAGGAAGAAGCAAAACATTTGGGGATAACCCTGCAAAAAGGGTCAAGTCCAACAACCTCCTTAAAGGCCTCCCATAATCCTCGGGACCAATCTATTGTACTTTAATTTTCTTCGAAGTAATGGTCAGGGGCCAAATGGAAGCCAGCCCGAATTTGCAGCACTCTAAAATATCAAGGATTAAGCATCATCACGCGTCACTCATGTTGAGCTTGTCGACCATATGTTGCACAAATTGGGGAATGGTTGGAGATCCCTCTTGCTATGTGCTGTATATTTTTAAAAGCTGGCAGTTGATTGGCCTGACCTAATATGTAATCTATGTGGGATAAACTCCCATGCGCACCTGAGTGGAAGGTATATTAACGGGCGATAGGATTGAGGACCCGCCACATATCTACCGGGCCCAGTGCCAACAGGAAGTCAGTCACGGATCTACCAGAGGATTTTCATTGATGCAAAGGCCAACGGTCCATCTCCTTGCACAGAGCTGCAATACAGTCACCTCCAAGCAACCACTCTCCTGCTGGGAGGTGAACATCGAGAGAGCCAAAGTCTGCAAGAGCCGAGGCCCAAAGTCTCAGGAAAACATAACGTGAAACAATATTAAACAAGTGGCCCTCCCAGTGTCTTGAGAGTGCCACAAAGCTCCCATGAGAGTCATGGGTAATTTGCTGTATAGTGAATGGAAAGGAGTTGTGGAGAAGGATGCCCACTCCCCTGGAGCCTTATGAGTAGCCCGCTTTGGCCAACAGTTTGTGACCCCAACTATTCAATTAACAATAAGTTGTCCCCTGTAAATGTGTTTCCTGGAGGAGGACCACATTGGGCAAATGTTGTTTCAAATATTGTACCACCACTCCTCTTTAAATTTTGGCCCCTAAGCCATTCAAATTCCAGGAGAGAATTACAAAATTAAATGGTGATTGTGTCAATAAGGGATCGTCACGGGGTACCTGGGAAACTGGGCCGGGGGTCCAAACCCCACGGGGGAGCCATAACCCTCTGACCACATAAGATGGCAGGGGAAATCTGTGCCTACCTGTAGGTCTAAGCAAGGTCTGGATTGATCCACGCTGCCCAACTGTACTTTGCGAATGCCATATCTCGACATCACTGCCATCAACACTCATACTTAAAACAAACATATACAAGAAACCTATGTTAGAACCCTTCTTCCCCCTGCCTCCCTGCACAGTGGACTCAAAACTGCCCACCCTTCCAACATTGCAGAGCTCCTGCTTACCCCATCCCTTGCAACCCATTGTAGGGGCACATAAGCTAACCAGGGTGCCCTCCCCACATAGTAGAGCTGGTTCTTTACCGCACAGTTGCAGTCCACTCTGGCAGCAGAGTGTCCACTGGTCGCATAGGAGACATCTCACAGCAGGCCCACCCATCCCATCTGTGGATTTCGGAGCTAATTATAAATCAAGGAAGTTCCTCTTGTTGTCTGTCAGTCACGTCTAATCTGTGCTAGGGCCTTCTAAGGTGTCATAGTTCCGGATGATTCCCTTGCATCATCGTCTGCAGCCTGGTTCTGCTGCTGTCCCCAATGTGCGGGACCTCTGATCTTTAGTCATTCACCAGCCATCCAGCCAATCCCCGGCTTCCTCCGAGGTCTCAAAAAACCATGTCTTGCCCTCCGCTGTCACTTGGACTTTACCTGGGAACAGCATTGCATGTCTCAGTTCCCAGTCACGTAGAGATTTTTTGACTTCGAGGAAGGAGCACCTCAATTTCTGCTCTGGGAAAAATTTGACAATGGCATTCTCTAGTTTAAAAGGTGGGCATTCCATGTCATTTGTAGTATGACATCACTGTCTCCAAAATTGAACATGTGTGCCACGATGGGGTGTGGGGACATCCCAGGGGTGGTGGTCCACCTAGGACTCAGTGAGTTTGTTTCACCAAGAAGTAGTTGGAGAGGCCACTAGGCTGCAGCTGTTTTAGGACCAGTTCCTCTACAAGGAGATCTGTTGTCAGGCCTTCTGCACACTCTGGCACCCCTAGAATACAGATGCTATTTCAGCTCTTTTGTGCTGACTTGCAGTGTGGCTATGGAATATTCGGTTACCTTGATGTGAGAGCCTCGGTTTCGGAGGTCTGCATGCATTAAGGTAACTTCTGAAGTAACCGTGTCTAATTTACTCTCTATGGCTCCATGAACACCCTGAATTGCTGCCATGATATCTTGCAGTGTTAGGTCACCATCCACCGTTGTTGGCTGCTGTTTTTTTCCCTCTTCCATCATGGCTGGCACATCTGGCTTAGGCTGTGCGAATTTATCCAGCTTAGTTTGGTGTGTCACATGGGACCCCTTTCCCCAGACATTGCTCACCACTAGTCTCTCCCAGAGTGTTGCTGCGGTCGTAGCACTAGCGAAAGCAGCCCGGAGTAGCAGGGACCCCCCCAATGGCCTGCTGAGCCCCAGTCCATCTATCTTTCACTGGGCAGTCGATGGATCTCCTTGGTGGAGTCAGAAGAACAATTCAATAGGTAGAGGACAAGGTGTTCTTACCAGGTTGTAGCAGAGGTCGTGGTCCAAGGGCCAAACGGGACCGTGCAGCAAACTGTATCGTGAGGAGCTCTTGCATCACCACTAGGCAAATTGGGCCCCTCTTGCCACCTTTTTGTAGTCCCAGCCTGGGACAGTATCAGACGTATTTATTTATTGCAGAGCCAAAAGTAGGGCTCCCTTTCTTCCAGTCTCCACTGCATTGGCGCCAACCCTAAGGATGGAATACCAGATATCTTCTCTTGGTCATGACGTAGGCCATGTCACAGGGGCAAGGTGGACTGCGCAGTATTCTGTATGGCGGGGAGCTCACAGGTACCCGCCGGTTCAATTAACCCTCACATGCGCCTCTCTGCAGTTCAGGCCCAGGGCCAGACTGGTTGCGTCTAACCCATTGCACGGCCAAAGGCTGGGCCCGCCTCCCCTGGATCATCTCTAAATGTCTTCTGAGCCCCCAACCTCACGGGTGCTGCTCAAGCCCAGAGGGACACTCCGGGCAGCCAGGCAGCTCCTCGCATCGCAGTCGCCATTGGGCCGCGTAATCTGGCAGTCCCCGCCTCCATGACTCACTTACCATCACGGCTCTGCCACGGCCCAGACTCACGTGGCTCCATCAGTCGGCCAGCCAATCTCACTGCCATGGCGGCCTCCGGTCCAATCTCCTCACTTCAGCCAGCCATGACCGGATGCGTGGTCAGCAGCACCTCAACCTCCTCCTGGGCACTCATTGATGACAGCTGTCTCTCGCTTCAGGTGGGGTGTCTCAGGGCCGCTCCTCGGGCGCTCCAATCCTCCACATCGACGGACTCACGCCAAGCTCAGGCCACATTGTGTTGTTTTGGCCTCAGCACTTTTGTCTCACCAATTGGTCAGTGAAGATTCCGTCGGTCAGAGAAAGACATTGCATATCTTTCCCAATTAGCTTGTAAGTGCGGAAGCCAGATTATTGTGCGCATGAGCAAGGATTTTCATGACAGTTGGATGGAGCCCCAACAAGATGGGACCATCTTGGGTGGCTGCTGGCCACGCCCCCTCTTGGTTGCCATTGATAAGCACTGATCCACACAGCCAACAGGTGCATATAACGAAGGTTGAAGGCTTGGCAGGTGAATGCCATTTATCATCAAAAATTATCCTATGGGTCAGTACGTAAAACATAACTGGTAAATTTCAGTGGCTTTTCAGTTTTAACACATAATCATAACTGTTCTTTAAGTGAGTTTAGTTAAATAAAATTCTGAATTTTCTTGAAACACATGTTAAGGTGTTATAACCAAAGCAAACATTAACTTTCCTTTAAGCTTGGATTTTCGATTTGATTGTAGTGGTTTCTTATTCATATACTGCATCAAACCATTGGGTGCAGACACTGTCCCGAAACCACCAGGCTGACTAACCCCTGGAGCACACTGTCTTCGGTGGATACATTTGGACATTTCAGGTGCAAATTTCTTGTGTCAATAAGTGTGAGAAATGCATTTACAAATGTTCGTAAATATCTCTGAGTTTGAAATTCACCGTATTTGCATTTTTTTTTTATCTCTCCTTTTTCGCACCCTTGGAAATTTACCTAAGTGAAACTTAAGTGGGAAAGAATGAGAGAGAGTGTATGTTATACATGCATGCGTATATTACACTCTTGTCTTTCACTCACTTTTGTCATTTATTGAACTTTCACAAATATGATGCAAATTGTGCACATGCAAGTTACTTTAATACAATTGCACTAATTGTAGAGTTCTCCTTTCAAAATCACATTTCAAAAGGTATTCTAAATGACAATCAAGCTAAACGTAAGGCTATTATGCGAGTCAAAGGGTGATTAAATTAACAAGTTACTGTTTACATCAATGCGTTCCTTGTGGTCTTTGCATAACCCTTAGTGCACGGGGAATCATTCAAATTTCTGTTCCCAAAGAAACAAGCATTGACATAGCCAATAGGCCTCGCCTTTGGGACCTTATAAGTGTTTAGTTATCCAGCACAATATCCTTGGTGCAACAACATCAACTGTTACGTGGCTAAACACTTATAAGGTCCCAAAGGCGAGACCTATTGGCTATGCCAATGCTTGTTTTTACTTTGTCAGGGGTAGAGAAAACATGCATGAGGAGAAGGCAGGTTTGAGACAAGTAGCTGCAGTCGACTGCAGTCCTCAAAGCTGGTCAGTGACTGACTTTGACCTAGTGGATTCCACTGCTACCAGGGATTGCAGCCTTCTCAACCATGTAAAGGCATTTGTCACTTTGAGTTTCTTGTTAGATGCCCCCTAAAGGTTTTTGAATGTTCCATGAACTCAGTTGTGTACAAAGTAGATCCAGGAGGTCTTAATTCAAGCCTGGTTTTTACATTAATCACTGAATATGGGAGTTCATCTGCGAATCGTATGCAAATGTATCTGATGAATATCTTGAAAACGAGGCTTGGGTCTAGCACTGCTGGATGTTATTTTGACAATAGGTATCTTGTCTAGAAAGATTCCATCAGCCTGTCGAGATTGCTCTGCCGGTGCCTCTGAAACCCTTTTATGATGTGCATTAATATAGGGCAATGCCACCAGCCACAAAACGGTTTCATAGGCAGTATTCGCTATAAGAGAACAGTGAAAGGCAGGGAGTAGGTGAGACAAAAAATTTTAGGTGCACAGAAATGTGAGTGGAGAGCCTAGATAGAGATGGAGATGGAGAACTGCGTCTCGACGCAAGAAGGCCTTCCTGGAAATCATAGTCAAAGAGCGCATCTTTTCATTCAAGACCTGTGAGCTGCATCCCTTATGGATGACCTATAGATCAAGGAAGACCAGTTTGGACCAGTTTAGAAGAAAACTTCTGAAAGTGTCTTAAATATTACTAATGCTTGCTGTAGAAAAGGCACTGGGCTTCATGGCAAACAGTTTTAATATAGACTTTCTCACTGTGTAAAAAGAAGCTAGCAAGCTGAGGCCTGAATCAGGTCTAATGACAAAAGTTCATGGAGTGAGACGAGTTCAGTACGGCAAAAAGCAGCTATTTTCGCTTGCCGACATCAGCACTTTCCCAAAGGAGTTAACTTTGTGAGTTGCTCCTTGCAAGAAGTACAGATCTGTTCTCCCTGAATGAATGGCTCCTGAAGGATGTGCACCAAAAAAAGATTACAGTCAAAAGCCACTTTATCCCACCCAAGGCAGTGTCAAGCTTTCTTCTAAACTGTTCAATACAGTTACCTGCTTTCTTCCCACCTGCCATCCATTAAAGACAGAAAAACAACAATGGGTTGCCTATGGAAGTGTGAAATGCAATCCAATTATGACTGCCTTTTACTGATCAGCAATGGGTATGAGGGCATTTTCCTCAGCTGCATGTGGGACTGGGACAGTCTTGCTGCCCCACAGGCTGCAGGGGTAGGCAGGGAGAGAAACATGCCTGCAGAGATCTTTCGAATGCATGATAACATTACTTTCAATAAGTAATGTATTTTTGTGTTTTTTACGGAGCGAGGCACGGGGCGAGTTGCGCAGCTAATTTCATAGGAGCACACTGACCTAACCTACAAATGTTCTTTTAATAATTTATTTTGTTCCAGACGCTGCTGCCTGTTTTTTATCTCAATGCTCCGCATAATTGATGTTGCTCCCTTTCAAGTAGCTCCTTATATTTATAGCGCTTAGATGACATTAAGAGAGCAGAGGGAACAAAGATGAGAAAGGGCAAACATTAGGTCTGCCCAGGGCGCTTTCTTTGCAGGCGACACCGAATGACATCTTTACTTAATCAATGAAATGTGTTGAAACATTCTAAAAATAATTATTTTAGATATAAAAAGAACACAAAAGAATTAATTGTGGTCTTGTCTGAGTTCCTTGAAAATGATGTTCACTACGGTGACTATTTTATTGAAAAATATAAGTCAAATAAATCCTCAAGGTTTATGTTTGTGTTGAGATCTTACATAGTGCAGCAGCAATTTAGAGGGTTAAGGTATTGCACGAGCTTGAAACACTCAGGGGGGGGGGGTATCTTTAGCTTCATTTTACCATCAGAGAATTGTGTTTTCTTCAAACTACAGTTGTCAGATGCTACTGCGTAAAGAGTTAGCTCTTATCGACGAAGCACAAAAACACAGCGGGCAATGGCCACTGCCTTTTCGGGTGTCCACCGCAATTCCCTGTGCTTGTGGGTCTGTCACTGTTATTTTTCTTATGAACAAAATGGAAGTGGCGCGAAACATAACAGGCCGGTACATGCACAGTTGTTCTCTACCAGCCGTGCACACCAAGGCACATTGAGCCGGGTGCGTGCGTGCCGGTCCCCAGTGCCGGCCGTGGAGAAAAAATGCAGAGCACTCGCTCTTCAGGCAAGCAGAGGGAGAATGCTTGTTTTTTTTTGAGCCGACATATCTCTTGTTGCTCAGAAGCAAATGCCAAAGCCGTGGAGGAAGCCTAGCACAAGGGCTCTGGAATATGATACTGAGAATTATATTGCATAAAAAGTGTTGCGTGCCAATTTCACTTTCTAAAATGCAGTTTTCGAATCTTTAAAGTCATGTCGGGAAAACAAGTGAGAAAAGAAATATGCCTAAGTACGATGTAGTAGAAACATTCAACTGTATTTTTTCCACATATTTTTGTATTACAGTTATCACATGCATCCGTCATCAAATCTATTCAGCGCCTAATCAGTGGCATGCAGCTCTACATAAATGCGATTACATTGCAAACAAGCGGTCCTCAGTTTTCAAGCACTCGTGCTTGTGGCGGCATCCGGAGTGAGCAGCGGCGCGCAGGGGCCATATATTTGTAATTAACGTAGCCGCGCCGCTGCTCGCTCCCGCAAGGTGGATGCCACCACAAGCACGAGTGCAGTGCTTGAAAAGTGAAGACCGATTGCTAAATGCCCTCACTTAGAGTAGCGCATGCGCGCTGCCTAGGCGAGACCTAAAAAGCACCAAACTCTTTATACATGCCTGCTCATAATTCTTGCTTAAGTAACATCTTTGCTAAGCAAATATGACTTTAACTATAAAATGTTGACTATGACATGGTAATTGCTGTTTTATGATGCAACCAAGACAGCAGTATTTTTGTTAAATTAACAAAAGACATGACTGACTACCTCAACTATCACAATGGCATTAACTTCTACAATTGCACTTCTTCTTTTGTCCTAAAAAAATGGTCCTAAATCCATTGTTTTTTGCTCACCCTGCCATGCCCGTTTAGACCCAGTCATATGCAAATCAGTCTAGACCCTGCTTCCCATGGGAACAGTCCTGCCCGAATTGCCAGGCTTGGTCCACCCTAATCCGGAAACAAGCTTTCTAGCACTGGTTTTGGCGTAGCACCCCTCATCAGCAAGTGCTATGGATAGCATGGGACACATGTCTGAGCATACGCATCCCACTTAGGGCAACAAATGCAAAAAGAATAATTGATGAACGAAATATTGAAAAAAATGTCAAACATTCACCCCCAGTACAGACATCTGGGTCTAAATCCATCCTTTTTTGCTTGCCATGCCTGTTTGGACCCAGTCATATGCAAATCAGTTTTGACCCTGCTCCCTATAGGAACAGTCCAGCGTGAACTGCAAGGCCAGGACCTCCCTGGACTGGAAAACAGAATCCTTGGACCAGTTTCAGGATATCATCTCTCATCAGCCAGACTAGCTTGACTCCAGTGGCATGGAGAGAACGGGACCCACATCTGGGCATACCCATCCTGCTTAGGGCGACAAATGCAAAAAGAATAATTGATGGATGCAATGTTTTAAGAGCACGGGACCCACGTCTGGGCATACTTGTCCCACTTAAGGCGACAATTCCCAAAAAACTATTGGTGGACGGAATATTGAAAAATCTCAAATATTCATACCCAGTACAGAGATCTGGGTCTAAATCTATCATTTATTGCTCACCATGCCATGCTTATTTGGGCCCAGCCATGTGGAAATCAGTCTTGACCCTGTTTCCCATGGAAGAGTTCAGCCCGAACTGCCAGGCCAGGTTCTCACTGGACTGGAAAACAAGCATCCTTGGACCGGTTTCAGGGTATCACCTCTCATCAGACTTTCTGACCCTTGGTTCTCGGAGGAACTAAGAATGGAGGAGAGTTGCTGCAAGAAGTTGGAAGGTACTTGGAGAAAGTCCTATAATCCGGCAGACAAAGGCTTATATAAATAGGGCTCGAAAAGATGTCATAGGCTGAATTAACACAAGATGATTGATTATTTTACCAATTGCATTAAGAATGCAAACAGCTCAGCCAAAGACATTTTTAAGATTGCAAAATCTTTTACGAATCCTACTGCTTTAAACCACCCATTCCATCCTTCTCCGACGCTCTGCTCCGACTTTTTTGAAGCAAACATTCATGATATCTATTTTATGTTCCAACCAGTGGTGGAATCTACTTCTCTACTGCCATTCCCAAACTCCCATACCTCATTGTCAAATTGTGTCCCTTTTCCTATTGAGGAATCATTGTCTGAGGTGCTGAAATGTAAATCAGGCTCCCCCGGAGACCCCTGCCCTGCCCGCTTTTTTAGTATGCTGGTGCACTGGATAAACCCCATACTTAATCAGATCTGGAATGCCTCCTTGAAATCAGGTATTTACCCTGAGGCATGGAAATATACATTCCTACTCCCTTTATTGAAGAAACCTGAGGCTGACCCTTGGGTTCTCAGTAACTTCACACCTATTTCTTTGCTACAAGCCCTCGCTAACATTTTAGAGAGGACGGTGCACAAGCAATTGGCAAGTTTCATAGAAACTAATGGTCTCCTACATTCTTTCAAATCAGGCTGCAGAGCTGGACATAGCATAGAGACAGCTCTTCTAGAAGTCTCTGTCTCTGTACCGGACCCCGTGGACCAAGGTGCTTCTGCCATGCTGGTGCTCCTGGCTTTATCAGCAGCTTTTGACACAGTCGCACACCCTATCTTGCTTAGGAGATTAAATTAGGCTGGAGTGTGTGGCACAGCACTGTCCTGGCTATGCTCAATCTTGGAGAATCGCTCTCAAGAGGTGTTTCTGAGCCCTTTTCTCTCATCGCAGAAATCTTTGAGGTGCGGGGTACCGTAGGGCTATGCACTTAGCCTGTTGCTTTTTAACATCTACCTCGCCCCATTGGCTACATTGATTGAATCCTGCTGTGTGAAAGTGGTCTCCTATGCGGACGGTACACCGCTGGTGTTCTCTTTTAAAGAACACTCAGTGGCTGCTTTTCACAATTTCAAGGAATGCCTAAAAAACATCTTGGCATGGATGAATATGAATTGCCTGAAATTGAATGCAGAATAAAGAAAGTCTTGTTCTTTAGCCAGTGGCCGTCAGAAATTAATCCGCCCCCAATCCTGGCAGATTCAGCCAGAAATTTGGGAATTAGGCTGGATAAAGATCTTTCTTTCGCAGCTCAGGTACGACATATCTCCTCTACGTGTTTTTGAAAGATGAGAGCAATAAGGAAATTCATACATTTCCTGCCAGAGAAACACCGGAATACAGTGGTCCATGCCATGGTCACTTCTCACTTGATTATGCTAACAGCCCATATTTGGGGCTACCTGCTTACCTGATCCGTAGGCTACAAATTATACAAAACGCCGCAGCAAGATTGATTAGGCGGGTACCTTTGCGTCACCACATCTCTCCTCATCTGATACAGCTTCACTGGCTCCCAGTAATGAGGAGGATAGAGTTCAAGTCACTGATCTTTGTTTTTAGAGTGACTAGAGACTTGGGACCTATGTACCTCCGGAAGAGGTTGCATCGGGTCTTGAGATCCAACCATCTGCGACTTTTAAAAGTTCCACTCTTCTGCAAAACTTGATTGGGCGGCAGATCTTTCGTGGTACAATCTACAAAACTCTGGAACTCTCTCCCACCTCACCTTGCCTGTTGGAATTTGAAAAATAGTATTTCAGAGAGCATTAAAAGCCTGGCTCCTCAAGCAGACATAACTGCCTGCCTGCCTGACCCTCGCGTTAGTTCACCCTCAGTGCTGGGACCCCTTTGTAGAGGTAACTGTGCACTTTAGAAAATCTCATTCATTCATCAGCCTGGCTAACTTGAATCCAGTGGCATAACAAGCAAGGGATTGGCAGCCGTGATATTTTTGGACATCAGCTAGGTAACAGGTTTTGCATGTCGGAGATGAACTCTCACAGGTAAGGACTGTAGTGGGGAAGATGCATAAGGAGGTAATGTAATTCTTGCCGCAGGTCATAATCACAGCCACCCTTTTGGGCCATGTGTGTGTTAGGTGCGGTCTATCACTTCGCACTAACATGGGGGTGGGGCTCTTCCTGAGAGTATAATGTGGGTTAACTCATCCGAGTTCAGCTTCTTGAGTGCACTGTTGGAGACACAGTGTATATATATTCATTTTAGACACCTAAATTAACAAAAGGGTGGGAAAAGAGAAATGATCACTGTTGAGCCTAAATTCTTGTGAACTCATTAACGTTAGCGGTTATGTTATGTTATGTTATGTTAGTGCAATTTATAGAGCGCAACTGTTACCCAAGGGTGTCCTGGCGCTATATGAAGTCCTACAGAGGCCTTGCGGTGTATAATGCTCGACATGGTAGGCAATTCTCAGTAAAAGTGGAACTGTTAAATACAGCTTATTGACTGCCGCAAGAGTTCCAATACAACAAATGTGTAGTTATACATAACAATGAACTCCAACAACTTATTTGGAATATTTCAATGTCTAAGAGAAATATGTATACACGCAAATAACTGTACTACATAGAGAAATCTTTTTCACATAAATGCAATGATACATAACACATTTCCTGCATGCACGTGCCTAGCATATTTCTTAAAATCCCCCAATCAACTGTTGCTGTAATAATAAGGCCTTTCAGTCTCAAAAACTAAGGCGTCTGGGTGAACTGCAGGCGAATATCCGCTGCGGTGAACGGGCAAAAATACATACGTTTTCAACACCTGACAACTCCACTGTGGGATGTTGCAAAAGCAGTACATACTGGTCAAAGGATGAAGAAGGCAGAGAAAAGACCCCAGTTTGTAGATATTATGCAATGTTATTTTCGTGTTTCTTATGTCTGGTTATTGGTTGTGCTTACAATAGCATAAACACATTTTGTGTGGAAACATTTAGGAGAACAAGCCACGTTTGGGAACAAGAACACACTTAAGTGCAAAATGTCCATGGTGCATCATCAACATGGCTGTAGAATCAACCGTAGAATCAATAATCCCATGCAGGTGCAAAAGTACCTTTGGTGCAAACTGACCCCTTGTGCATTACATCATAGAGAGTATACAGACACGTTTCAGTGCAAAAATACATTAGGAGCAAATATCAAAGTCAGAAGGTGTGTGATATCTCGTTTTAGAGCGAAATTAACCATTACATATGTAAAATGCAACAGTAATATGCCTAATTAGCACTACAAGGAGAACATCACAATGACATCACATTTTACCACATATGGAAAGGCCAAATTAATCCCACACAACATCAGCATTACTGTGGAAAATGTTTAGTAACAGAAATATTATTTATGGGTAGGATCACTTTTAGGTGCACACTTATGCTCCATACAAGGAAAGCAGGTTTGCATAAACACTTTCAGGAGGATACATCACATTTAGGAGCACCAACCAATGTGGAAGCAAAATCATATATAACATCAGAATTAGGTACACCTACAGGCTGAAGGAAATACATTTAGGGGCCGAGTCCGATGGCCAGTCGGACAGCTGTCCGTAGCCTTACCCTGCGACCAACACGTACCCGGAGCCGGTCCGTCCTGTATAGGAAGTACGATGCGCATAACTGCCAAAAACACGACCGACACGTAGGCTGTGAATCAAGACCCATTCTGCGTCCGAGGTGTAACTCCCAAAGAGGAACCGTGTCGCACGGAAGCAATATCCATAGCAGTTTCCGGTATGACAAGTACGATGCGTACTTCCTACACGCCGGACGGGTCGTCAAGTACGGCACGTCACAGCATCCGGAAAACAAGCATATCAGCTACGATTCGCGCCACAATTCAATACACAGCTACGAGACGGAACAGCTTGCAGTGGGTACGAGACGGACCAACAAGCAGCGTATACGACATGAACACATCATGAATCCCATCGTGCAGGTCATACCAGTACTCTACATCTATGACCGGATCAGGGACCGGCGCAGACGGTAAGTCAGACACCTACCACATAAACAAACGACACGTACCCGCAAAATGGCACACACACACAGGGGATACATATCCTGGCCACTAACAACAGCCCACCATACGGGTTGCATGGCCAGCACCACTAACACCCGCACCCATAGGGGGCCTGTTGCCCATCACCCCTGCCACCCCCACTCACAGGGCTTATGTTGCCCATCACCCCTGCCACCCCCACTCATAGGGGACCTGTTGCCCATCACCCCTGCCACCCCCAGCCATAGGGGACCTGTTGCCCATCACCCCTGCCACCCCCACTCACAGGGCTTATGTTGCCCATCACCCCTGCCACCCCCACTCACAGGGCTTATGTTTCCCATCACCCCTGCCACCCCCACTCACAGGGGACCTGTTTCCCATCACCCCTGCCACCCCACTCACAGGGCTTATGTTGCCCATCACCCCTGCCAACCCCACTCACAGGGCTTATGTTGCCCATCACCCCTGCCACCCCCACTCATTGGGGACCTGTTGCCCATCACCCCTGCCACCCCCAACCATAGGGGACCTGTTGCCCATCACCCCTGCCACCCCCAGCCATAGGGGACCTGTTGCCCATCACCCCTGCCACCCCCACTTACAGGGCTTATGTTTCCCATCACCCCTGCCACCCCCACTCACAGGTGACCTGTTGGCCATTACCCCTGCCACCCCCAGCCATAGGATGGGTGATGCGCAACACATCCAGCATACGCAAACTTTAGGTATGTCCGCAAAATACATCCCCCACGACATCATGACAACAGTGTGTAGTCTGTGACAAATGCCCACAACAGTGAATATGGCTACGAGCATACAATGTAAGTAACAGCACATGTGTGACCAACACATGAGTGTGACATACACAAGGCAAGCATCACCATAGCACTGTGGCAATGTAAAAAGAACACCCCCTCACTGTGTAGAACAGAAGTCAAGTGGGGGCTCACAAAATGCAGCAGATGTGGAGCATTGTGGTGATGGGGACCAAACCCCCCTCAACACAGTGACCAAAAGGTAAGTGTCCTCATGGTCAAAGCTGCAAATAACTAACAGCATGTATGATCCCTGCTCCCAACACATCAAACCCTTCTGGGGGAAAATAGTGGTTGTGTCCCATACACACAGAGATGTCTTGAGGCAAACAGTGCTGTGAAAACATAACACTCTCGGCCATGTGCAGACAAGCACCACACATGGGGGCTGACAATGCACACAGCGTACAATGACACAACAGCAGAAGTGACCATCACCAAGCATGCACACATCTCGAAAATAGACACACCAACCAAAACAACATGTGTAGACTGTAGGTGTCAGCTCACTAACTCACATTCCATGCCAGCAATGGCACCCAACAACCAGGATGAATGTGCACAATGATGTGAAATGACTCACAGGGACAGCATGCACAATCACAGAAACAGCATCCAGACAAAGGCCCACAACAGCAATACCAATGCACTGGTGCCGATGCACAAACGCAAACAGGCAAACCTACACTGCAAATCGGACACAACATGTGTGTGTATGTGTCACAGTATCCACAGGCAACTACACAACACATGAGAGGGGCTGAACCACAGTGACACAGAGGTGGACACAGTGCCATACAAAAGTAAACCATCATTGGGACACCCTCAGTGGGCAATTAGGCATTGGGAGATGAGAGGGAGCACAACAGACACATGTTACACTAGCTGGAATGAACACCAACTAACACAGCAAGAGACTGACACACAACAGCACAATCCCCAGGGACAAGACATTGGTGTGACACAAGCATGCATGACACCTCTACTGTGATGACAAAGGCAGATGTCGTACAAACTGGGAAACCCAGACATGTGTCCTGTGCTACAAACGTACATCACACATACACAAACACAAATCACTCAGCATGGCCCCTCATCCATGGACAAACGGGAGCTAAGGGACCATCCATGCAAACATTCACATCAGTCCACCATCAACACCACACACCTGAACTGCAACAATGTGTATCTGTGAAGCCCACATGGACAGGTGACATTGCACATGCCCACATGACAAACACAGGAATGTTGGCAGGAACTAAGGTGCACACACACATCACACAAGGACTGTTTACAACCCTGGGGAATGACAGACACACTGCACAGTATGCGGTACATGGCCATGACCTCAAAGCTCATGTGACCTTCACAATCCCTGCCACTGTCCCAGGACTATGCAGATGCTAAGGAGGAACAAAAGGCACCCATGCTGACACCTGCCAGCATCGCTGCCGTGAACCCGACAAGTGGGAGCAGTCACACACACATACAAATGTCTCAATCACTGAAAACCACCACCTAAGGACAACTTCATGATATTGCAAACAAAAAAGTGCCTTGAGGAACCCTCACTGTATCCCATCTGTGTCTGACAACATCATCAACACTCAGAACTGACAAATCACAATGATGACACATCAATTAACAGGAGTGAGTCATGCACCCACACATCTGGTAGCCCATTGGAAAAGTAGTGGGATTAACCCAGTACCACTCATCAAGCATCAACAACACAAACATATCAAGGGAACACTGTCTGTGTATGAACAGGGATGTGGACACACACACATGCACAAATAATACACACCATGGACCCAGGCCATGTCACTCAATAACACACTAACTTGAGGGGACATAACTCCTGTGGGAGCCCAGCTGTGCCAAACATATTCACCGCAAGTCCCACTCATGTCTGCAGAACACTTGGTCAGTCAGCCATCAGTTACCGCACAATGAAGGCTCTGGTCACAACAGCCTGGGTACGTGAGTCTCCCTTAAGTCATCTGCACATACTCAATACATATGTACAGCAAGTTGCACAGAGGACCCAGTTGCTCCTATACCAATGATGCCCACACCTGTAGGGCCAGTAGTGATGAGCACGAAGTATGTGGAAGTGACAATTTGGACACTGGGAAGCACATCATATGTGCAGGGGTGCAAGCCACAGATGTGACCACGGCAATTAAATGCTCACAGAGAGATGTACACAAATGGTTGATCCAGACACACCCAGGTAGCTGCAAAGGATGACATGGATATCCACCAGAATAGGATACATATCTCATAGACCACAGGGAGTACCTCACATCAACACATCAGTATGCAACATTGTAAACCAAGCATTACAGGTGCAAGGGAATCTAAAACAACCTCAACATGATGTACAGCTAAATCAAGTTCACAGGGACAAAGTAAAAAGCTTTATTCAGCATATGAAAAGTGAAACGTCTGTTCCAACAAAAGGCCAATGGCCAGTCCATGTCCAAAGGGCAAGGAGTGAACTAGAGTCACAAATTCAGTATATGAAATTCGAAACGTCTCTGCAACCAAAAGGCCAATGGCCAGTCCATGTCAAATTGCCAAGGAGTGAACTAGAGTGACAACTGTCACACCTTGCTTGCCTGCACTGCTACGGACCAGTGTCATCCCCTCCGAGGGGCATACATGGGGGCAGGCCAGGCACCGCAGGGACAGGATCAGGGTGCAGCAGAAGGAGGCAGTGAAGAGGTGGGGGATGCAGGCGAGACACTTGCAACTGCAGTGGAGATGACTGAAGTGGTGGGTGTTGTCACAACTGTGTGGCACAAGTCAGATGGGGTGGGTGCCGGCACAACTCCAGTGGGCAGGTCAGATGGAGTGGATTGGCTCACCACTGCAGTGCCCAAGTCAGACGGGGTGGGCGTGGACTCCAAAGCAGTGCCTACATCCATGGGAGCGCAATGGGGGACAGGTGAGGTCTGCAGGGCAGGGGGTGGTGACATGGTCCCCACATCAGTGGCAGCAACTTTCTGACCAGGTGTGGAGGAGCAAGTGCTAGGGGGGATGGCCTTAGCATTTTGGGAATGGTGTATCTGTGTGTGGGGGAACCCGGTACAGGGAGTGGCGTGGGAACCTCTGGAGTGGTAGCCTGGGGGATGCAGGACGGAGACGTTGCCTTGGAGCTGCGTGCTGGTGGGGGGGCCTTGCTCTTCTTGCGCCAGGGGGACTTGCGGGTGGGCGTCTCGGTCTGAGTGCGCCTGGGGGAGGGTGTCCGAGTATGAGGGGCACTCCCTTCTGTGTGTGGGGACTTCTTCTTCCCCTTGTAATCAGGATCTGCTGGGTCGGTGGGGAAGAGGCCAAGGTTACAGAGGAAGAGCTTCTGGGGGATGGGGTTGCAGGTGAGGCAAGGGAAGGGGGCTGGGAGGGAGAGGTCTCGGAGGACTGTGGAGTGGTTGTGGATGACTGTGTGTGTGTCAGCAAACCAGCCCCTGTGAGTGTGGAATCAGTCCCCTACGCTTGCTTGTGTGCACGTCTAGCCCTTGGTTTGGGGTTTCTGTGCTTTGGACAGGTAGTGTGCTAGGAATTGTGGGTGCTGCAGGGGTAGGAGGGGTGTGGGACTGTTGGAGGGGGGACACTGATGCCATCAGGGAGGAGGCCACGGACTGGTTGTTCATCTGTAGGGCAGACATGCCAGAGGAAATGCCCTCCATGAATGACACCAGTTGTGTCAACAGACCTGTGTGTGCATGGAGGACCTTCAGCATCGACGTCTGCCCCACATGCATCTGTCCAAGTAAGTCCACTGACTGCTCACTCAGGGCAGCAGGGAACACAGGGGCAGGGGGTGCGGTGCCGGGCACAAAGGAGACATGCTCACGAATACGGGAGCCCACAGGGACCTCTGGGATGGGAGCCGATGGGAGGGGGGTGGTGGTGGAGACAGCCTCACTAGCTGGGCTTTGGTGGCTGCTGACACCCGCCTCCACAGGGGGGTCATCCTCAGAGCTGCTGTGGCCTTCAGCTGGGGGGGATGGTGCTGACGACTCCTCTGTGTGGCTGAAATAGCCCTCCGTGCCACTGGGTCCACCTGACTCCTCTCCACCTCTCCCTGTAAGGCTCTGTGGCTCCTCCTGTTCCGTGGAGCTGTCCCCTCCTGTGGCCGTGGATGTATCTGGATAGGAATAGGAAGTAACAGAACAACATCAGTCACCTGCACCGACTGCACACACCACAGTGAGCACATCACATAACAGGGCAAGCCCTGGCATCATCAGCTGAACACAGCTCAAAGTGCCAACACTGTTTAGAATAAGACAATTGTCATTTCCAACATCAACCATGGGACACATATCCCTCCTTGATTTGCACACATATGTCTGTTGCATGTTGGATGCTAATACCCCAATGTGCCAACATGCACCACCCACACATTAGTTGTACATGCAAGTGAACATGTAGGAGTATGTCACTAGACCCACAGCACATCTCTTGCGACTGACTCAGCACAGGTGTCCGGATGAAGGGATGGGCAGAGACTCATTTCACATGCTTGGGATGCATGCCAGCAACACACACTATGATATACTCATGTCCTGATGGGCAAGGCCACAATGGGGTGCATGGTGCACACTTGAACACAACGCTGGCTCGCTCATAGCAAGTTCAATGCCATGGCACTTGGATGCCCTGTAAGTCAGTCAACACTGTCTCCTGTCACAGGGGCAAGGCATCCAGACAGCAACAATATGCACTGACTCACAATCCTAGCTCAGGGGCAAATCTGACTCTGCAGATGACCGGCGCACTTGCCAATCCCATGCAAACAACATATCCAGGATCCAGAAGACCCCACATCATGAAAATCAGACATATGAGTCTCAGCAAACACAAATCCATGTACATTAACACATCACAGTCTGCCATGCATATAACCCAGCTGCATGAGGGACAGAGTTGCATACACCATTGTGCGCTGTCAGATGCTCACACACCTATATGTTACACGGGTCTTGTCTCCCACAGTCACATTGCAGATGTTATGCTGACCCTCGGAATCATGGACACCCCAGTTGTACATAGCAACAAGCCACACCCTAATGACACAGAGGCACACACCTGAGGGCACATGTCACGAAGCACAACCTGCAATTTCACACACAGGAGTGGAATTACAGAGTGTTTCTGAATGCCCTTGAGGGGGCAGGACTGGGCAGGACTAAGTGAAACAGTGTTTTGCCCCGGACAGTAGTCAGGTGGCTAAGCAATTGTGGCATACTTGCCATACCTACTCCTGATGCCCAAAAATTGGAGTACCCTGCTGCATGGTTTTGTATTGAATACCTCAGAAACATGTTGCGAGTCATACCAGCAATTGGTACACATCTCAAGGGCACACACAGTTCACATGTCAGATCTCAGGCATTGTGTAAACAATTGACCCACCCATGACACCCACAACAGAGTCACAGGAACTGATGCTGACTGGTACCTGATACATAGCTGACTGCAGGGACACAGTGCCCTAGTGACACAATCCAAAGACTGTAGGGGCCACACCTGTGGAGCAGATGAGGAGGGTGCATCAAACAGATGAGGGACCTGATTTGGGGACTACAAGACCTACGTAATGTGGAAGTGTGACCCGGACAAAAGACTGCTATTTGCATGTCAGACATAGTACACAGATTAGGCATGGACTTACCCCCTTCCTGCTGCTATCTGGCCTTCAGCTGCCTATCTAGGTCCGGGAAGACCACCGCCAGTATCTGGAGCATTTGGGGAGTCAGGGTCCAGTGTCCGCCCCTCCTGCGTGGAGGTGACAGCTTCAGCTGGACTCTAGCTATCCTCCGGGTCCAGCCCCGAAGGTCCTGCCACCTCTTCTGGCAGTTGCGGATCCGGCTCTTGTAGACTCCCACAGAACAAACAGCCCGGGCGATGGTCAGCCAGATCTCCTGCTTCTGGTGGGCATCAACCTGTGAGGAGGACAAAGTGAAAAGTACATTAACACACATGCCCCAGATTTGTGCAGCACACAATTAGATATACATGTCATCATCACAAAGGAAAAATAATTACACAGGTAGTGCAACCCTGGGGAATGAAAATTCACATGCATGTCTGACATGTTAACAATGCATGGATAGTTTAAGCTGGCAAAAATGCACTTTAGCAGCAGGAAAAATATTCAGTACATGTCCCTACACACTTTGGGGGATGAAAGTAGTCAGTGATAATGCTTGCCACTGCTGTACACACTGCTAGTACTGCTATTCAGACAACATGCTTAATTAGAAAGGCAGTGGACAGCACACTCACCTGCTCCCCTGGTGTTCCATAGAGCTTTCTGTACTCTGGAAGGAGCCCATCCAGCAGGGCCTGGTTCTCCTCCTCAGTGAAGGCTGGGGCCCTCTCCAGTGTATGTGCCATAGCAGGAGCCAGAGGATGCAGAGACTGCAGCAGTGGTAGCAGGGATGTGATCCAGTAGCATGTAGTGCAGGTAAGTGAGCTCCCTGGGGTCCAGCCAGCCTTATATCTGTACTGCAGAGGCAGACTCTGTGCCATGTGTCCAAAGTGATAGGTCCAACACGGTTGCATTCTATGAATCTGGCCAATCCATTTAAAAGTACAACTCGTACACGCCTTCCGCATCGATCAAATCTTCACATTCATGGAACACTTGAAATTGCAACATTGTTGCAGGCATCCAACTGAATTTCCAGTGCACAACTCGTACAAGTTTTGAATCCGCATCCGTCTCCATGACAGTCCTGAGCCAATGGGTGCGCCCGGCTTGTTCAACTGATTTTACAACACGTATTTTCAATGTACACATGCACCCGTCTCCATACGATTCAATGGCCAAGGCGTACGCACGGCATGGACATGACCCGATCAATGCGTACGCATAGTCACCTGCGTCGGACCTCATTGCATTCAATGACAATGCGTACGCATGGCTCGGACATGACCCGTGCAATGCGTACGCATTGTCACCCGCGTCGGACCTCATTGCATTCAATGACAAGGCATACGCACGGCTCAGACATGACCCGTGCAATGCGTACGCATTGTCACCCGCGTCGGACCGCATTAGTGTGACTATTAGACGGATGCAACACACATATACTGGCCATGGACACCTGCACACACCTGCCACACTATAGCATTGGCCACACAGTGTCCCATGGCATGTGAGGCTGCATTCCCTGGGTGTTTGAGGGGGCCACAGCAGTTTTTTTGTCTGGCACTTTGTGCCGCCACTCCCAGGCTGTTATCTTGTACATGGGGGGAGAGTCCTTTGTGTGTTGTGCACATTTGCACTGTGATGTGCAATTGGACAGTAATTGGCATGAGTGAAGGCCACAGTGTCAGGTTGGATATGTTTGGGGCATGTCACATACACCCTGAGTCCTGGGGGTGATGGCATGTATGTCACAGTGAGACCTGTAGCCCCAAAAGTGATGTGCACCCACAGTCTGTGTGCATGTTGTGTCTCAGATGTGTCTGATCACATGTTACCAATGGGTGACAGTCTCCACATCCATGTGGTATATACATCAACCTTGATGGGGTGTGTGTCTAAGAGACGTACATGTAGGGCAGGCATGGACAAAAGTGGCCACTACCTGTGGGACTTACGCATGCCTTGTGGTGTGTACGTGCTACGCCATGTCCATTGCTGTGTTGATGTGGCAATACAGGGAGCCTGGGTTTCTGCATGGCAAAGATCTGTGATGCCTGGGAGACATGAGTCCTCATTAGTCACTGGGGTGGGTCTTTTTGAACGTTGCAGCAGCACATAGGTTGGGTGACACAGCCAGATGATTAGCCCATTGCACTACATAGGACTCATGTGGACATGTGGAATTGAGATATGAGGTGGTGGTCTTGTAGGTGACATATGTGTCCATGACCAACAGCACACACCTCAGTACATTGTGTAATGTCATGAACTAGCATGTGAGAGTGATTGTGGTCATGGCCACATGGGGGATGTACTGACAATCTTCCTTTGTGCATCTCTGTACTGCAGGGCACCAGCTGTGCATCGTCCGTTCCCAGACCTTGCAACCATGCAGGAACGCGATAGCATCAGACGGTACCTTTTCACCAGGCCACTGATTGAGGAGTTGGCGGAGCAGTTGGTGCCACATCTGCTACCTGGCCGGACATACCCTACAGCACAGACTCCAGAGGTGAAGGTGATGGCAGCCCTGCACTTCTTTGCTACTGGTACCTTCCAGTACACTGTGGCTACTGCTGGTGGTATGTCGCAAACGATGTTTAGTCGGGTGCTACGCGATGTCTTGGAGGGGATGTTGCAATTCCTCGACCTGTATATCAAGTTCCCGTGCCAAGATGAACTCCCTGAAATTAAGGATGCCTTTTATACAATGGGGAGGATGCCAAACGTCATTTGATCCATTGACGGGACACATGTTGCCCTGATACCACCACAGGAAAATGAGCAGGCATACCGTAACAGGAAGCACTACCATTCGATCAATGCTCTGGTGGTCTGTCTTGCTGACATGTTGATCACACATGTGTGTGCACGGTTCCCTGGTTCGGCGCACGATGCCAACATAATGAGGAGTAGTTACATTGCAACGCTGATGTCACAGATGCCAGCTCAGCGTGCCTGGCTTGTCGGTGTGTACTGACTGTTTCTCATTGTGTGTGTTTGTCATTGTTGTATTCCACACTCCTACCAAACTCATCTACTTGTTCATTTTTGTATGTGTAGGTGACTCCGGATACCCCAACATGCCATGGTTGCTGACACCCCTCAGGAACCCTGTGACACCAGCCGAGCTGCGCTACAGTGAGGCACATGGTCGGAGCAGGAGGGTGATTGAGCGGACATTCGGCCTCCTGAAAAGCCGCTTTCGCTGCCTGGACAAGACCGGAGGGGCCCTCCCATATGAGCCTGCAAAGGTGTGCAAAATAATACTGGTCTGCTGCATGCTACACAACATGGCGGGGCGGCAGGAGGTGCCTCTCATCCTGGATGAGGATGACGACGACCAACATCCGGCACCTGTGGAGGATCCCGGCCTGGGCCAGGATGCCAGTGATGATGAAGATGATGGTGACGTCCGCTCCCAGCTCATCAACAACTTCTTCACCTGAAAGTGAGTTTCCAGGAATGTGTTGAGCCAGCTCTGTTGCTGTCTGAGTGTGTCTGTGTGCCACTTGACTGGATGCGTGCTGTGATGTGTCCATTCAGGTAGTGTGTACTCCACAATAGGGTAGTACTGCTAACTAGTGTTTGTGTAGGTGTTTTGCAACATGTTTTGTGCATGTGTATTGCATTTCTCTCCTGTTCGTCTGTGCTTTTGACTGTATCTTGTCTGTCCTTCCCAGGGTCCTTTGCCTGTTGTGTGGTCAACACTGACCCCCAACACCCAGAAGCCAACACCAGTGTGGAAGTTGAGAATTCCCATCAACTAATGTACCACACATCCCTGGACTTCCATTCTCCAAAAATTGTGAGCGTGTGTCCACTGTTCCGTAGAATTACCGTGCAACTATTGTGGAATAAATGTGTTGCTGGTGTGTAATGAACCTGTGCTACGCTTTGTTATGTGCGTTGTCTGTCTTCCCACATCTGAGTAATATCTGCTTACCTCACCTGTGGACTTGTTACCACTGACTGTGCTTGGTGTTGTGTCTGTGCATGCCATTGTGTTTCAGGTCAACATCATTGTGTGTGATGAGTCACATGGCCATGGTGAGTATGTTTTGTGTTGCCATAGTGGTGTGTCTCCCTCACATGTGTCACATCCCCATGACTGACCTTACGTTGGTCACATTGTTGCAGTATTTGGCATGCACTGTGTTGTGTAGCAGATCGACTTCGCCCTGAACATGACAAGTTTGAATCACAACAGAGGCAAGTATGGTGTACTGGTGAGTTTATTTACAAACATGTGTGAGTGAGGTTCACAGGATATTGGGTGCTGTACAGGGGTTTGGGAATCCAAAGTTCACATTTGAGTTGGACGTGCTGGTAGATTAAATGTCCAGAGTAAAGTCCACAGTCATCTGATACATTGGCCCAATATGAACCCTCCATGTCATGTGGGCGAGTTGTGTGAGATTGGACAAGGTGAACGGGTTGCGCACAAAGAACATTGTCCAGAACAGGTTTAGAGGCCCTGGGGGATGTGCTGGGACATCTGCCTCTCACATGTCCTTCTTCGGACGACTCCTCTTCTTCCGGGGGGGATCCTCATGTGCAGGCCTCTGCGATGCAGGGGACTCTTCGCCAGAGTCCTCCTCCCTCCCTGTGGCGCTGGCAGATGGTGTTGCGACAGATGTTGTGGGCACACAGGGTGGTGGGGACAGGTTGGTGTTGATCTGGTGGAGGCATTGTAGTATGTCCCGATGCACCGCAGTAAGGGCATCCCACTTTGCCCCATGCGGGCATGGTGGGAGACCTGCTCCTGTTGCATGTCCTTGAGGTTCCCCACTACCTGGCCAACTCCTCCGGTGCTATCCTGGTACGCATCTATGATGCGTGCCAGTTGGGGTTCATCATGCAGTCCAGACCCCTCTGCAAGGCATGCCCTGTGCCTCCCACCCCTCCCAGCACCCCTCTCCACACGGGCAGGACCAGCGGCGGTACGCACAGGTGACCCTGGGACCCCTTGGGTGGTGTTGCTGGTGGTGTTGGCTGTAGCTTCCGGGGGGTCCTGTGTCCCAGTGCTGTGGGTGTTGATTGTCCTTGGTCTGTCCGTGTTGGCGGGGGTGCCCTGTCGGTGTCCAGATGGTGGAGGCGTGGGTACAGGGGGAGCAGATGTTGCTGCTGCTGCATGATGGCTCACACCGGAGGGGCCAGGTTGGTTGTCGTCATCCAAAGAGGACAGTGAGAGAGTCAGACCAGAGAGCTCAGTGTCCATTTGTCAGTGGGTGCCCAGCACGACCTGTGTTTGGGAGAGACACACAATGTGATTTATGTTTCTACATGCATCGTTGGTTCACAAACATGACATTTTGTACTTTTATAACAGATGCCTGCCTGTACACAGCTTTTTCCCAGCTTGTCACGGACAGAGTTTGATCTTGTTGTTGGCCATTTGCCAGCATGGCCTTGTGCTCCCCACAACAGAGCCCAGTGTCAGACATCTTGTCGGTCCCTTCCCACTCCCTGTGAGGCGAGTATGGTTCAGGTTGATCTTGCTGGGCCATGTGGGTGGGTGTAGGTTGTGTGTGACTGCGAGTCCCATCATACTCTTGGCTACAACCCCCTACCCAGCATGCCCATGCTTCCTCCCTCTTGACTCTGCTTCCCTGTGAGGGTGTGTGACAGCAATGGCAAGATGGCTGACTGTGGAATCCTGGTGTTTGTTTGGCTAGCAGTCCCAGCATGGCCTTGTGCTCCCCACAACAGAGCCCAGTGTCAGACATCTTGTCGGTCCCTTCCCACTCCCGGTGAGGTGAGTATGGTTCAGGTTGATCTTGCTGGGCCATGTGGGTGGGTGTAGGTTGTGTGTGACTGCGAGTCCCATCATACTCTTAGCTACACCCCCTTCCCAGCATGCCCATGCTTCCTTCCTCTTGACTCTGCTTCCCTTTGAGGGGTTGTGACAGCAATGGCAAGATGGCTGACAGTGAAATCCTGGTGTTTGTTTGGCTACAAGTCCCAAGTGAGCCCCTGTGCTTCACACAGCAGCAGCCAGTACGGGGGATAATTTGCTGATATTTCAACATGCCATGGCTAATGACACCTCTCCGCAACCCAAGAACAGCTGCAGATCACCGGTACAACAATGCACACGGGCAGACCAGGCGAGTGATTGAGAGGACGTTTGGCTTCCTGAAGAGCCGATTCCGGTGCCTTGACAAGACAGGCGGGTCCCTCCCATATGCACTGGAGAAGGTCTGCAAAATCTTCATTGTGTGCTGCATGCTGCACAACATGGCCATTGAGAAGGCAGTGTCACTCATCCTTGATCCTGATGAGCAGCAACATCCACCCGTGGAGGATCCAGGGCTTGGTCACGAGGCAAGTGATGAGGAGAAGGAGGATGATATCCAGAGTCAGCTCATACGCAACTTCTTCTCATAATGGTGAGTCACTGGGTATGAGTGTGCAAGCTTGTAGCATTGAGTGGCATGTGTTGCAATGTGTGTGTCCAGCTGACTGAATGCAAAGTGACTTTGATGGGTGTACTGATGTGTCACTCGAGTGATGATGTCATGCCACACAGTTTTGCGGAGAGACTTTCTTTGAAATTTGCATGTGTCCAACATTGTTCATGTTTCGTAACTGACCATGTGTGCGGTGAGAATTGTTTAAGGTGACTTCTTGTGTGTCTGTCATTCCCAGGTTTTTGCGCCTGTTGTCTGCTCGTGTCATCTTTGTCCTCCTGCTATTCCTCATGAGGATTGCAACGTCTGCTGAATCAGCGTTCCATGCACTGACATGTGGAAATGTCAGTTTGGGTAAGGATTGCAGCAAGGCTTTTTGGTGGTGGTACGGGTTGGGACTGTGTGGGGACTGCTTCTGTGCATGTTGTGGTACCATGCATACATGTCTTCTCACCATGGAGCATATAACATGTAGCATCACTCCCATGGCATGATAGTCACCCTTCTTGATAGTCATCTGTAGTGGAGTGTGGAGTCTGATGAAGGCATCAATGTGCGTAAACCTTGCGTGTGAAACATTGCGGATGCTACGGGTGGACATAGTGTGGGACATCACAACAACAGGCTCTATGGTGAATTGCAGCCTCTCCGTGTGCAGCAGGATGTGTTTGGCTCATCCCCTTAACTTGTGTGCCAGTTCATTGGGATTTACAACATCCGTGTTGTGAAGGGGGGTCCAGCGTATGTCCCACATGTTCTGTCAACTGACCTGTGAGTCTGTTCGTATGGATGCATTTTCCTTTGTGTGAGTTTGTGTAATAAAGGTGTACAGCACAATCCAAAGTGCCTCATCTCTGTCACTGCAGATCTCTTGCCAGTTTGCATGCGTCATCTATGGCATAATTGTCAAAGCTTGAGAATATGAGTGTACGTGTACTTCGGTAACATGCATGCAGTTCTTCATGGCTAATAATCTCTATTGTGCATGAAGTACAAGATTGTGGTTGTATTTGTGCAGGTTGCTCCCCACAATGGGACGTCAACGCCTGCTGATGGTGTGTCTCCTATGCGCAGCACCGCATTTTGTTGCCTGATCCTGTGGCCGTCATTTTTGGTGAAAGTTCATACATTTTCTCGGAGTGACCCATGAGTAACCTGACACTCCTTCCTTTACATACACCTGTTACACTGTGCCTTTCTGACCTCCTTGTCTTTGTGTGCTACTTTTTGCCTAGTTTCTCACCCCTTGCGCCTGCTGCTGCCTCACCTGCGGCACCGCCCCACCGAGTGCCCTGATTCTGCAACCCACACACCTCCAAAATGCTCCTTCCTTCCCCCTCCACCCATTCTTAATGCAGCCAGCAGCTTGTCTGTGCCACTGTTGCGCCAACGCCGTGCCAAAGGCAGGACTGTCTGCGCCTGCAACGTGCACAATGCACGACCCTCTGGTCCTTGCATGACCCACGTCACACAACAGGCTCATGCTGCAGCCACCCTCCAAGCAATGTCCTCCAGACAATCAACCGCCTGCTATCAGGCAAGCCCTAAGCGCACACACACCTTCGCATGCTGAGTGTGCAACTACAACTGCCTACACAGCGCTGCCCCGCCTACCAGACCCTGTCAGAACAAAAAAGGTCATGTGCCTCCGACTCCACACCCACTCTGTCCACCAGCACGCCATTAGACTCTGTTACATCCTCAACACAACAGCCCCACACATCACCTTCATGACAGTAACCTGGATAAAAGCATATTCAGCACACAACTTATTCATTGCCATCTCTGACGGATACAAGATCACCCGCAGGGACGGCACCAACAATCCCGGAGGATGAATTGCAATTTATTCACAAGTACACCCTCAGAGTCACAAATCCGGTTTCGCACCAACCCCCTGGCAACCCTCAGAGTAACACTCATCTACAGATCTCCAGGCCTACATCCACAATTCCGCAAAGCCATCAACACGTACATCTGCACGCACGCCCTCACCTCCACAGGCTACATGTGGCTGGGGGCCAGTAACTTCTTGCTGGAGGAGAACCACACCACCATCCATCATTGGGCCATCAACATTTGCATCCACGTCTCCGACAAGCAACACACTCCCACACACCCCGCTAACGATCCCCCAAAGATGCTTGATGTAAGTCACCACAGACAAGCTGTGTGGGACACTCGAACCAACACCACCGCCACACCCTGCAACCTCACACACTGGATCAGCAACTGATCCAACAATCTTGCCACATTGACGGACTTTCCTGTGAAGCACAACAACAGTTAAGCCACCTGGGACAAGGCAGACCTACTGGACTCATACAGATCTAGCCGGACTCTTGTGCAAACCTTGCAACACAAAGAACCATCAGTTACCTTACAGCCCTAGAAAACGCCACACACAGTCATCACCATATCATCCAGTACAGAATAAAGATGGTCGTAGTAGCAATCATTTAGTAAAAACATGAACAAGAGAATGATTTGTTTACAAAATAGCGCAATCCACAATGTGTGATTTTTTGGCTACCTTAGTCAAGTTTAATACTATTTTCAAACAGGTATTCAGAATGCGATTCAAATTCAAAACATTATATATTCTGGCAACACAGTTGCTCCAGTATGTTAGAAAATACAGTGCTCTTGGTGTTTGGGAAAAGTGAAATGGGTAGGGAGTGGTGGATAAGTGGGTGGAGGACAAGGAAAGGGTATCGTGACATATATACATCATTTATACATGGAGTAAGACCTTTCCGGCCTAACATTGGTCAATAGTTCCTGGGTAAACACATCACTCTAATGTACATGTGTATTTATCAATTGTGGACTTAGAGTCTGTGTAGAAGTAGAGTAGTCTACGTTTTGACCCCTATCACAGAGGGTAAGTCAGTCCTCACAGCAGGGTCTTCATCAGGACAAAATTATCATGAGCACCTGCGAATAATCAAGAATGTGGATATTAGAGGCAGCTGGGGGCAGGATTAACGCTAGAAAAGAAGGGTACCTAATACTTACTTGGGATTAACAGCAATATGACTGCTGTGCGTTTTGAAAGGGCGAGTCGCTCATGCGCAGGAATGTGGCTGAAGTCAGAGGGAAGAGACAAAGGACAATTTGGTTACAGTTCCCAAAGCGTTGTCTTGAGTTGAAGCAAGGGGGGCGTGTAGTAACACATTCACTTGGGTTGGCAGTATGTGAAGATTGAATCTCATACGGCATGGGAATACCCAGGTCGGGTAGTTTCATGTGGTCTCCCCCATTGAAACTCAACCATCACCATATCATCAGCAAGGACAAGTGGAGATCCTTCAGATAGGGCCGAGGCACCCCACACACGACATCAAGGAGCTCATCAGCATTGTGAGTGAACTGACAGCAGCTCTCCATCCAAAAGCCACCCCACCTTTGCAAGGCAGATCAAATCCCTTGCAACTTTCTACCACTGCAAGCTCATGGACATACACGACAGCCTTGGCACACAGAGGCAAACAGCACTATTATCCGCGGGACAAACCCCCCTCAGGTTCTGGACTCCCGTCAGCAGCAAATACACCACCTGGCTCATGTGCCCCATCCACTCTGGCTCTCCATCAGGCCCCTTCTCAACCACATCATTCCCCATCCTTGAAGCCAACGTCCACCACGTCATGAATTTCTCCTTTGAGTTTGCCACATTCCATGGGAGCTGGAGGCATGCAGAGACCCAGGCCCTTCTTAAACAACAGACGGCAGTACCGCAGGATCTCCTGGAACATCACCCTGCTTCCCTACCCAGCAAATGTCATCAGGAAGACACTCAACGAGCAACTGACAAACTTCCTCCACGCAAACAGCTCCAGACAACTGGCACCAGACCATCTTCCACAGTAATCACAACACTGCAACCGTCATCATTGCCACCACCAACGACAAGTTTGCCCTGCTCAACAATGGTGAGACCACCCCCCTTGAGCTCTCAACGGCATACTACACCATGTGCTACCACACTGTCAGCTCACACATCTCCAACACTGGTATCTAGAGGAGGGCCCAGGATTAAATCAACAAGTAGCTCACCAGCAAGGCCCAGGGAGTCGGCCTCCACCCTGTTATGTTGTTATGTTAAATAATTTTATAAAGCGCAATAGCTACTCAAAAAGAGTGTCCCAGCGCAGAACCATGAGGAGAGTCAACAAAAGTGAGTGACTCCGGAAACAGATGTGTTTTTAGTAGTTTCTTGAAGCAAAGCGGGTCTTGAGTGTTACGCAGAAAAAATGGAAGAGCATTCCAAGCCTGGGAAGCTTTAACAGCAAGCGAACCGCCCCCCAACTTAGACCGGGAGAAGCGTGGCACTATAGCCAACAGAAGAGCTGAGGAGCATAGAAGGAGAACCGCCTCTGCAAATAAATGGGACCCAGATTGTAAAGGGCCCTGTGGGCAATTACCAAAGCTTTAAATTTGACCCTCTCTACCATGGGCAACCAATGGAGGGTGCGAAGATGAACACGTACACTACTACTTCTGGCCATTCCAAGAAGCAGCCTTGCGGCCGCATTCTGGATAACTTGCAGTTTATTCATAGAGTAGCCAGGTAAGCCAGCATAAAGGGCATTAGCATAGTCCAATTGAGGCAAAACTAGCGCCTGAATAACCGTTTCTTTGGCAGACCTTGGGAGTAGAGGGAGAAAGCTCCTAAGTGTCTTAAGAAGACCAAAACAACACCCTGAGATCCTATTCACCTGGACAGAGAATGAGAGATTAGCCTCAAACCAAACTCCAAGGTCTTTTGCGGATTTCCCATTAGATGAAGGAGGTGGAAAATCAGGGGGCCAGATCCTACTTCCAAAATCCGAGGGAAAGTTGCCATACAGAAGGATCTCAGATTTGTCTTCGTTGCACTTGAGTTGAGGTCTAGCAAGCCACCCAAATACCGAAGATAAGCACTTCTGCACAGGCAGAACTGAGTCTTCACCCTTGCCCCATGTAAAAAGGAGCTGGGTGTCATCAGCATACGCTATCACCTTAGCCCCCAACTCCTCAGCCAAAAAGACCAAAGGAGTGACATAGATGTTAAAGAGAAGGGGGCAAAGGGAAGAGCCCTTAGGAACATCTGTAGAGACCTCCTGCAAGGTGGCAGCCAAACCTGCAGGACTCGCCCCTCCAGAAAAGACCTCAGCCAGGCCAAGGCCAACCAGGAGACCCCAATCTCTGAGAGGCGGGTAAGCCGCCTGGAGTGTGGCACCATGTCAAAAGCTGCTGAAAGATCAAGCATAATCAAAGCTGCTCTGCCACCAGCGTCTAAGCAATCCCGGATTGCTTCAGAGATCTCAACTAGTGCTGTCTCCGTGCTGTAGGAAGCCCGAAACCCAGACTGAACTGGATGCAAAGCATCAGATTTTTCAACAAACTCAGAGAGTTGTCTGGTCACCACCTTCTCACAGACTTTGGCTTAGCTAGGAAGAAGAGAAATTGGGCGATAGTTCCCAGGAATCGAGGGGTCAAGAGTGGGTTTCTTCAATAAAGGAAGAATTTTCACCTGTTTCCACTGCAGCGGAACCCGAGCCTCACCAAGGGAGTCATTAATAATAGCGTTAACCTCAGGGTTGATGATCTCCGCTACTGCTGCCAGCAATCTAGCTGAGCAGGGATCCAAGGGAGAACCGGACTTTAGGCCCTTAAGTAATTTCAAAGAGCTGGCAAGATCCACAGGGGAAAAAGCTGACCTTACGTGTTTAGGAGTACCCTGTGGTGGCACAGTGGGCCCATCACCCACAAGAGAGTCCGCACATAGAGTAAAAGTCTGCTGAATCAGATGGATTTTGTCAAGGAAAAAACTGGAAAGGGTATTACACCAGCCAACCGTGGCCGGGCAGATACAGGTTTGAGCAACAGGAGACATAAAACTCTGCACTAAATGGAAAATCTCCTTGGTATTGTTGCGGGCCTGCTCGATACGGTCTGTAAAATATTGTTTTTTGGCCTGAAAAATGGCTGAATAATAGATTTTTTGTCTACCCCTCAAGACAGCCTTAGCCAGAGGACAATAGCCGCAGCACCGCCAAATCCGCTCAAGCTTTTTACATTCCTGTTTGAGCAAGTGCAAATCAGATAAAAACCAGGGATTCGACGGCGAGTGCATGTGCAGTGCATGTAGTACACTGGGGTCATCTGGCCCATGCCCCAGGGCTCATCTCTCAGCGTGACAATCTTCAATGTCTCCATGACCCCCCTCTCCACCATCACATGCGCACACGACCTCATCATCATCTCGTATGCCATTGACACCCAGCTGCTCCTCAACCTCACCAAAGACCCAGTCATTGCCAGATCCAACCTTCAAGAAGGCATGAGATCCGTTGACGAATGGCTGAACATCAGCCACCTGAGGCTGGACTTGGACAGGACTGAGGTCATCATCTGAGGATTGTCCCCTTATGGCTGGGTCAACTCCTTGTGTCCCACCGGCCTGGGGACCGCACCAGCACCCAGTGGCCATGCATGCAAGCTGGTGTTCATCATGGACTCATCGCTCACAATTACCATGCAACTCAACACCATCTGTACCTCATGCTGCAACACCCTCCGCATGCTGCAAATGATCCACAGATGATTCCACTCCAAGGCAAGACAGACCATCCCCCAGGTCCACGACACCAGCCGGGTCAACTACAGCACCGCCCTCTATGTAGAAACAACAGCAAAACTGCAGGAGAAGTTGTCAACATCCAGGGTGCCTCCGCACACCTCACCTTCAACATCCCCCGCCCCAGCCACATCACCATCCACCTGAGATAGCTACAATGGCTCACTGTCTGCTGCAGGATCACCTTCAGACTCCTCAACCACACTCAGGAGGCAGTCCACAACCCCAGACCCAAAACCGACCTTGGACGTCTGTCATCCAACACCCCGATGGCCCAACTCCATGCAGCCAACCCCACCCTAGCCACCATTCATCACATCCACAGAACAACTGCATGCAGGAGATAGATCTCCCACCTCGCCAAACAGACCTGGGACTCCCTCCCCGGGCACCTCCACATGACCCATGACCTCTACGCCTTCATGATACTCTTCCAAATTGGTCTGTCCGAGCAGTATTGCCAGCCACCCCCCCCCCTCAGCAGCTTGACGCCATCACGGGTGAGTATTGGGCTCCATGTCTGTATTTGATGATACATTGTGACCCATGTGTGGCCTCGACCGGACTCAGATCCCAGTGTATGGCATACTTTGACATATCCCCACACGTATGTTGTGGACTCATGCTAAATGACTGCAACATAAAATTTCATTTATTCTTTTTTGTATTATAGGTCTGATGCATGATTTGTGCAAAGAAAAAGGTGCAGTACAGGGACCATAGAATCCAAAGTTCACAGGGGGAGATGGGATCCTTGGCATTTGAAGTCAGCAGACCACAGTGTTTGGCATCATTGGGCAGACTGTGACCAGCAAGTCCATGTGGCAGATAATGTCAGTCAATGAGGTGATGCTGTCGCACATGAAGGCCAGGTCCCAGGCCAGGTGACCTGGGAGATGTGGATGGGCCACTGCCTCTCACTTCCATGGACGACCCACCTTCCTCGGGGGACCCTTAGATGCAGGCCTTGACGATGCTTGGGACGCTCCGTCGGACAATGCCTCCTCCTCCTCCCTTCCTGTGGCTGGTGGTGGTCTTCGCCTGGTGGCACAGGGAGGGTTGCCCATGTTGTCGGCGATCCGACGGAGTGAATGGCTTATGTCCCTTTGCACCGCCAGGAGCTCAACCAGTCTTGCCTCCATCCGTCCTTGGTGTTCTTGTTGACTGGCGTGTTGCTCGGCCTGCTGGTTCTTCATCTCTGTGATGGTCCCCTTTATCTCTGTGAGGGTCCCCACTACCTGGCTGAACTCCCTGGTGTCACGCCGGTATGCGTCCATGATGTTGTGTATGTGTGACATACCGGTCCCTTCAGCTGGCTGGTCAGGTTCTCGCCTCCGCCTGCTTTACACTCCCACCACCCCTGCCCACACGAGCCTGGGCTGCCATTGTGGGCACATCGGGTCTACAGGACCCCTGAGGGATGGCAGTGGCGGTGTTGTCTGCCTCCTCCTGGGTGCCCGGAGCACCTTCTCCCTCCTGGTCAGACTGGCTCAGTTGTTCACTGCGGGCACGGCTCCTCGGTGTCTCCTGGGATGTGGCAGGAATGGGGGTGGTGGTTGGCACAGATGTTCCTGAACCAGGTGCTGCAGGGGCTTGGACAGCAGAGGGTCCAGGTCGGTCGGGGTCATCTGCGGAGTGTTGAGAGGCGTCACTGCCTGTGGGATCAGATTCCTCTCGAGCCTGGGACTGTGATTCTTCACCCCCATTGTAGGGGGGAGATTCATCACGTTGCCCTGTGTGTGAGAGGCAGACAGTGTTAATGCTGTTTCATGCAACATCCATGTTTCATACACATTCAAGTTGGCACTGTTCCTCCAGGTAGTTGTATGTGCCTAGCATTCTCCTCAATGTTCACTTGTGGATGGGTATGTTGCGGGGGACAGATTGATATGTTCTCCTGAGTCTTTGACATGTAGATTTTTGGCTTGGATGCTTCTTCGGCTTTGTATTGGTCTTGTTGTGTTTCATGTCCATTGTGACAGTGGGTAAATCCATTGCCTGTCCCGGGGGTGTCTGCTTGTGTAAGGGGTGTGTGTGACAGGGCCTGCTGGTGGGTGTAGTGTGATTTGGCACTGGGGCTCCCAGGTGATGTAGCTGTCTCCCCATGGAGCATGCTGCCATGACAGTGAGTGTGAGTTCCTGTCCTAGATATCGGACCTCGTTGTCTTGGTGTTTGTGTTTGCACTGGTCACAGGACGGCCTTGTGCTGCCTACACCAGAGCCAAGTGTCAGCTATCTTGTCAGTACTTTCCCAGTCCCTGTGCATTGCGCATGGTGCATGGGTATGTACCTGGGCCATATGGGATGAGGGCAATTGTGTCTGATTTGGAGTTCAACAATGCGTTTTGTGACACCCACCCTCCCAGCATACCGGACATCCATTCTTGGGTTAGTGCTTCGTGTAGCATGGGACATAGCATGGCCTTGCTTTCTCAATGGGGCATACACATGTTAGTGGCATTAGCGTTGTTTTTGACTGTGGTTCTGGCCGGTGAGGGCTTGGGGGTAGTTGCGTGCATTTTGTGTAGTTGGGGTGTGGATGCCATTACCCCATGTTACATAAGTTGTTTGTGTACTCACCAGGCTCTGGAACTCCTTGAAGTCCATGCATTCCCACCGGCGGGATGGAAATGTACTGGTCTGCGGGGCCCACCACTTCCAGTGATGTTGCTCTGGGCGTAGTCGGCATTCATTTTTCGCTTGACTGACGTCCGCAGATCGTACCACCTGGCTTGGCATTCAGTCCTGGTCCTTCTGATGGGTGCAACAGCATTCACCCTATCGACGATCCTCTGCCACAGGCGTGATTTTTCCCCTATGATGGTCTGTCTGACCAATGTTCCAAACAGCTGTGGCTCGACTCTGATGACTTCATTGACAAGGATCTCCAGCTCCTCCCTTGTGAACTTTGGATTCTTGTCTGTGGGCATGGTGTGGGGTGAGGGTGTGGATGGTTGTGGGTGTGTGGGTCTGAATGTGAAGGTGTGGGTCTGAATGTGAAGAGGGGGTATTTGTGAAGGAGGTTGTGTGAAGGTGTATATGTTAAGGTGGATGGGTGCAGTTGTTGGTGTGTGCTCTCTAGCTGCAGTGAGTCTGTTGCAAAGGCTCATGGTTTGTGTGTGTGGGCCCTTTTTATTGGTCCATTTGTGGGTGGGCCTCAGTTTGAATTTTTGGTGGGTGTGTTATAAGGGGTGGTTGTGAGTTTGCCCCTCTGTTTGCCTGTTTGGATGTGGCCAGGTCAGTCATGTTTTGTGCACTGTAGACGTGTTTTGTGGTGTTGTGCGAGTCGAATAGACCCTCCTTGTGCTGTTTTACAGTGTCCATGGTTCAGTACGACTCGTTTCGTTGTATTTGCTTCTGTTTTTTGGTGTGTCCGACTCAGTCATACGCAACATTCTCCGCGGTACGAGTCGTACTCAGACACATTCCCAGGGGTGCAAGTCGTACAGGGGTACGAGTCGTACAGGCATACACCCCCATGCGTTGTGTATGTACGGTGCGAACCCCAACATTGCGTGTGTACGGTGGTACCCCAACATTGCGTATGTGCGGTGCGTACACCAACATTGCGTATGTATGGTGCGTACACCAACATTGCGTATGTACGGTGCGTACACCAACATTGCGCATGTACGGTGCATACATACGCGATGTTGTTGTAAGGTGCGTACATATGCATGGGGGTGCCTGTACGACTCGTACCCCTGTATGACTCGCAACCCGGGAACAACTTTTCCCAGGATACAGTGGTACAAAGTTTGCTTTGTAGCGGGTGAAGTTATTCCCCGTGTACGGGACGTTTGCCGTACGATTCGTAAATCGGAAAGCCGGTCCGGATCATACTTGTACGGTCGGACTGTATTTTTAGAATTCGTACGGAAAAGTGTTCAGGTCCGTCTCTTACAACTTTTCCAGATCCGATTCGTACGGATCGTGCCGATCCGTATGTATTTTTCCCATACGAATTGTACTTCACGGGTCGGACGGGACTTGTAGGATTCATACGGAAAAAATTACGGATACGAGTCTATGGAAAAAAAAACATACAGGATCGGAATCGACCCCTATATTGGGAGGGAAGCCACTGGTGGGAATAGTAATTTTATCCTCCACGCTATCCAACATTTTCCCTACTGTTTTAGTTAATGTAGTGTAAAATGTTGTTTTAAAATTAAATAATTATTTTAATATTCTAATTTTTTTAATATATATTTTAACTTTATATTTATGTTACAGGTGTATGTATATATATATATACATATATATGTGTGTGTGTGTGTGTGTATTTATAATTTTTATTATGTTTCTAACATTTTATAATCTAAGAAAATAATTTTTTATCAATATTATTAAGTAAATATATCTATAATAATTTTTATATATGTATGTTTAATTGTTGTTTATACTACATTTATTATTTATAATTTTTAACATTCCTTAATAATTCCATGTTTTTTATTCATTACATTTATTATTTAATTTATTTTATATTATTTTCAGACATTTAAAAAAACGATATTTTGGACAATGATATTTTAAACAATATTTTGGTTTCGATATTTTTGTACTTACCTTTGTAGAGATAGGATGTCGATATACTTGACATCAATATTCTGTACACAATATTTGTGTACCTCGATATTCCTGTCGTCGATATTCTGTCAGTGATCCCTGTATCAAAGTACAGTTTCGCCCTATTTAGACCTACAGGGTCCAGTGAAGTATCAATCCAAGGGTGAATATGCCTCCTAAATGTAAATCGGTGGTCCCTTTCATCATATCTACACTCCTTATGGCACTTAAAGAACTTTCCCTTGCTCAACTCATAATCATATTCCGGGGCTCCCCCCACCCTCTACTCAGCCAAGTTAACTATTCTTCTGACCAATAGGAGGATCAAAGGTACTGTTGACCCTAACTCTCTGATAATCTACAAACTGGACATAACACTGATGTGGTGTCGGGACGGTGTTGTCATCAAGAATAGATGAGGAAATGTGTCCCAAAAGAAAAGATTCAGAACAGCAATTGAATACCAGTGAATAAATCAGCACTGACTCAAAAAGGCGATCTTGAGCACAGTAATTTGGAAAACCTTGAAAGTTTATTAAAATATTAAAGTGTCATACAGTGCAATACAGAAGGCAAAAATATAGTTAGTCTCAATAAATCACTCTTAGGACTTAAAAATCCGTTGCCATATAGACTCTTAGCAAGTCTGGAAATGAAACCTAGTCCAGAGTGTGCAGCAAATCAATAAAGATAAACAGGCAGCATTCCTTGTAGAAACCCAAACAAAGCTGGTTCATCAGCCAAAATTAAGGTTTGTTATAATAAATATTACAATGGAAAGCAATGGAAAGCGCACAGTCAGCATGAGGTGTTCAACTGCAACAATACAATGCCAAATCACAATTCCGCACTATTAAACGTCATATATTACCACCAACATTGTACTATCCTCCCAAATGAATTTTAGTAAGTTCCTTCTAACCTTATGTCATCAGAGATGTCAGAATAAATCTTCTTACATAAACAATGGAAAGACTCGTAAATGAATAGCCGACAGTGAGCAAACAAGAAGAGCCTTGAAAAGTACCTCGAGGCTTGCTCTGGAGTTCGTAGAGAGAAAAGCACGTCCTCACAAAACAACAGTGCACATTTTTCTACGTGGATTGTCAATGAGAAATATAAACACACAATGAATATCATGGATTCAGACATATTAATACAAGGTGGAGTCAAGGCCAATTTGAGGCAGAGTTTGACCTATACCAGCAAAACATAGTTCTACACATCACAGAATTATTGTTTCAATTGCAAGAGGTTCTTCTTAATAGACAAATATAATTCCAATCAGAAATTGGCTATAATAGCTCACCACACAATATAGCAATTACACATGTTGGCCCAGTTCCTGAGAAAGGAAGGGGTGGAGAGGAAACCTGGATTTACAATAACTCCTTACTCTGTACCTAGGCTTGGAAAGCCAAAGCCCACTGAAACAAAGGAGGAAAGCCAAACCCCTGGAACAAAAAACAGGAGGGGTTTCCCTTTGAATTTTTTTGAGGAAGGGATTAGGCAACTGTGTCAATTAGGGGTAGAGTTGAGACAACAGGGAACATCTCTTCAATGACCACTTAAAGTCACCATCTTTAAATGGCCCAGAGTGCTGTACAGGAGGTTTGGGACAGAGGTGGTGTGATGATGTTGCACTCTAAGATTGGTCACTTGTTCTTGGCTGCTAGGATGTTTCACTCCCACTTAAAACCACCTGCACAATACATGGGAACCAGGGTTCAATGCCCCTGAAAGGATGCACAGCTGAAAGGAGAATCCACTTGATGCAAATGGAAAGTTGGATTGAAAGTCTTTACCTCTAGCTGACCCCCAGGACTAGGATGAGTGTCTCCAGGGATAGTGGTACTGGCCTTCTTAAGCTACCTGATGAACAGGTGGGGAAATGGACCATCTGGAGGACCATAGATGTTTCTCTAGGGACATCTGTGAAATGACCCTTGACTACGCTGACACACAGGAGCCGGGAGGGTGTGGAACCTGGTTAGTGCAGCATGGAGGAAGTTCTGTTTGCTTACTGTGGTGGGGGGGAAACAGTCATTACAATGCAATGCAGCCAATACACACAAGTTGCATTACAACGCATACTATTACAACGCATGCCATTACAACCCTGACCAGCACATTCCCTGAGGTAAGCACCGGGTGGAGTTAGAATAGTAAATGACATTGTAATGGTGCATGCATTGTGATGGCTTGTATTGTAATATTTTTGTTAACAATAGTCCCTAGCTTAATTTTAGTAAGGAAAAAAGGATTCTACATAGACTTCAATGAGACCTATGTGAGTTCCTCCTGTGTCCAGCCGGACAGAGGAGCATTTAATCTTAAATTATCAAAGCGATGTAAGTAAAAGTGGAGAATACTGATGAAACAAGGGCACAGTCCTGTACCGAGTTTTCAACAGAGAGAGGCAAAGAAAGATCAAGAAGTAAGAGGCAATTACAAATTAGTAACAGGCAAATACATTTTGGAGCGATCATGGGGGCTTACAATACAATGAGCAACTTCAAGTAAGCTCTAGCCAATAGTATCCACGGTACATTTAAACAATCGCCATAATGTGGAACTATTAGAACAAGTCGACGTGACGTTTCGATTCCTAGCTCCTAGTATACAGGGATCATCATCAGGACTAAAGGATTTGTCAAAAGTAATGCCTGGTTAGATTATAACGCCTAGGGGAGGGGGCTTGGGTGGAATAGAAGAAGTTCGCGGTTCGTGGTATTCGCGACTTCAAAGAGGTGATTTCCTTCTGGTTGAAAGACGATGCAGTTAGAGTGATCAGCCGCGTTGTGATATCGTATTTAAAATAGACACGCTTTAATTTCAGGGAATGAAGGAGCGCGTCTGGGTGTTGAATCAGGGTGGCAGCTACTTGTGCTGTCCGAAGTATTATGGGCGTGGTTAAATTGATATTAACGGCACGCGTGTTTCCAGGGAAGACAGATGAGGCACGTCTGGATCCGGTGTTCAACCGGCAGCTGCAATGGCTGTCCGCGTTCTTGTCCGAGTCTCGCAGCCACAATGGGGAGTCCAAGACAGTCGGCAATGGGGATTGTAATAGCATGCATTGTAATGGAAGTTGCGTTGCAAAAAACGAATTGTAAAAGTATGCTTTGTAATAGTTTGCATTATAATGTCATACATCTGTGGTGGGGCTGTGAAAGACACCACCCATGGTGGAGAGATCATCACTAGAGCAGGAAGTGGATAGGTCTGGAGCAGTGAGACAGAAAATCAAGCTTCCAATAAAAAGTGCCCTTTAGAGGCCAGAAGGTCTGAAGGTATAGCCACCAAGAGCACAACAAGTCCAAAATCAGCAGAATCAGCCTTTTGGGCTGGGGATATCATCATTTGAAGTTTGAGTGGGAAGAGGGTGAAATAAAGCAAATAGTGCTACCGCCAGGGAGGGCCAAGCCCCTGGGGGTTGCCACATCCTATTTCTTTTTTCACTTTTATCGGGAGGGGACATGCATGGGGACTCCTTCCTAACAGGGTTGCCACATCCTATTTCTTTTTTCACTTTTATGGGGAGGGGATGTGCATGGGGACTCCTTCCTAAAATCTTCTTCCATGGACCTTGGACCAAGCTAGGCGTGTCACCTGTTATCAGGGTCATCAAAGGTATTTCCATCTACCTGATTGTTCACATTAGTAATTTGAATGCTTAGTATGTAGGAGTGTAATAAAAGTAGTTTTACAAGAAAAAGCAATGACTAGGCAATAATCTGTTCCCAGTAAAAAGAAACTTTCAGACTTAGTACTCATGAAGGATTCACATAATTCGCTCCTAAAACCCAATATCTTACAGAGCAGAAATCAATTTTAGGTGCAAAGTCACCCTTGGAGCAAAGTGGGCAAGGGTGTGGTATCCTATTTAGGTGCTAAAGAAATAAGGCTATTGGCTGCAAAATTGACTACATAATACAGAATGAATGTCTGCTGTCGTAATTTTCTTTTTTCCACTTTTTTCTTTTTTGTTTTGATGAAAACTACAAAGGACCAGAAAGAAACAGCTCTCATGACAAAAAGGCAGCAATGCCAGAGTTTATGTGCATACACATATTTTCCTGGGATTGGATCCCATCCCACTGATAATTCCTTCCTTTCACTTGCCAGTTATTCTCACAAATGATGTACCTGAGAAGTGCAAATGGGCAAGTCAAAAGGCATCAGGAATGAGGCTTCCAGTCTTATATGACACTTAGCTCAGAATATCTTGAGATTCAAGCTTTGAATACCATACACAAGGATAACCCAACAAATGGATATCTCAATTACTGGGGGTGCTTCTGATAACCAAGGTGCCCTGAAAAGACTTACTTATTTTCCCACCAATTTAAGGGCCACTGTCCAGTTTTATATTCATTTTTTTACAGGTACTTATGTTCATATTTACCACGCAAATACATCCTTTTCATTAATGCATGATTGGTTACTGTTCTATATTAATCCAGTTTCTTTGAGCTGCGTTGCCACGTCTTCAATACTACATTAATGTTGAGGCTTGCCATGAAACCTAGTAAGCACTTACTTTGAAATAGTCAGGCTACCTGTAACCCAAACTGTCTTTTTCTGGAGGGTCACTAACAGCAAGGACAATCTTTGACTTGTCATTAACCCTGGGCGTAGTTAGCGAAGTAGCGCTACACGTAGCTACGCGTAGCACTTCGCGAACTGCGTAGTACCCTGTTCGCACTGTGCAAGATGCCGTTTTCAATGATTGCACAGTGCGGACAAGCATCTGGCACTGTGCAATCATTGAAAACTGCGTCTTGCACAGTGCAAGCTGTAGCGTTCTGCCGCTCGAGTAGATTTTTACTCGAGCGACAGCTTTCTCAACGCGGACTGGTAGTTTCTTATCGCGAGCGGTTGCGAGCATGCGTGCCCATTCGCAATGAGAAACCTGACCTCCTCGCGTTGAGAATCTTGCCAGGAGGTTTATTTTCCACGCTCGCGATTGGCAACTTGATGTTGCTGACCGCGAACAAGGAAGAAGTCTCGCCGGGATGTCATTTTGCTTGCTCGTGGTTGCCAACTTGACGTTGAGGACCGCGGGCAAGCAAAAAATGACCGCTGCACTACGCTACGCTACGCGAGCGTAGCGCAGTGGTTTGCCCAGGGTTACTTGTCATGTTCCAATCTCAAAACAAGGATTTCAGCTGCCTTTCTCTAACTATCAAACACATTTTCCAAATAAGTTTTTTTTAATCACAATTTTTTATTTTAGTGTAACTTGCATCTATTTATTAGATTTCCTTTTCCTCCATTATACTAAATCGTTTACACTTTTTAGATTAAGTTCTTGTTTTACTCTTTGGAAAATTATTTCAATTTTTATGAAATTTCTAAATTGAAGGATCACCTTACCCTTCCATGAAAGGAACACACATGATAAATTAAAGGCATTAACAAACATATGAATAAAAACATATATTTCTTATTTTGCAGACTGCAGTTAGGGAGTGGCTATGTTTATGCAATTAGTATTATATTTCTTTTGTTTGTGTACTGCACACTGCGTAACAACTAGTTCTAGATGTTCTTGGCAGGTGAGAAGGATTACATGAAACTCTTTTTTTGTCATAAATGGACAAGTGGTATGGGCTACAATGTATGCTTTAAAAAAAGAAAGAAAAAGAAACACAGTTAGAAACAGGCATACTGATTAAATAAAATACTTCTTTGGTGACTTTGGGTACTGTGACAATGACTTTTTGCACATCCAGTTAGACAGGCATGTTCATATTTGCATTACCTGCCAGAGAGATATTAATTGTTAAACATAAATGGAACACTGTGTAGGTGGGTTTAGTACTGCTGAACTCGCCAAATGAAATGGCTCCGACAGACCCATAACTGTTTTGCTTTGTCAAAATACAATGGCCTGATGTCCTGGTTCTTTCCAAATACGACTGGACCTGATGCATTTTCAGCTTTTAGCTGTCTTTTATTTCAAATGCAGGCAGATCAGCATATAGGTCGATGGCACAGTGCATGCATGAGTTGACTAGTTTTCCAGTGACCATGGGTGGCTTTCAAGAGGTATAAAGGACAAGGTATTTTTAAACAGTGCATTTTGGTAAAAGGCAGAATAACCTTGTGCATAGGAATTGAACCCATTACATTTCATACAGCCATGGAAATCCTCTCAGATAGGGTATGTATGAATAACACCCCACTCAATTAAAGACTGAAAATGTGGTACAGAGAAGGTGCAAGAACGTTCAGCTTCCTGGAGGACCAGATTTTCAGTGACAACTGCAATAAAGGTATGATGCCTAAAGGTCTATACTAACCCTTCAAATGGGATAGACATACTTAACATTCCCCACATTCCTTGCATAATGCTTCAGGGTTTTGAAAGGCACGCCCCTTCATGGGCTGCTACACAAAAGATAGGAAGTGGTGTGGAATTGAACTTGCACAGTAGCTCAAGGTTCCTATTTAATTTTAAGAAAAACAAAAATCCTGGTGGATATGCTTTATAGGGGCTTGAACTACATTATCCATTTAAACTCCACCCACCCAACCTAAGACAAGATAGACTATGTGAATGAGACTGGGAGAACAAAATATTTGGCTCTGATACAGACTGAAAGATAGATGCCCAGGTATGAATTGGGATGGATACACAACCAGCAACTGACAGAGCATAGCTAAAGGTAGAAGAACATCAGCCCTCTTATTACAATAAGCAATCTACGTGAATGCTAGACATCTAGTGAAGTAAATTCCCCTATTTTTGATGGCATTAAGGCTCAGTGTCATGTGGCACTGCTAATCAGCACCACAGTGTGAGTATCCTGGCGAGTGCGCTTTGTGAAACTGTGTATGTTGATGCACACAGGTTTTGCATGGTAGTTACTTAGACGTGAGCAGGTCCTTGCTCAAAGCAGCACACATTGATAACACTTTTGATTGTTTTATTATACAAGCAACTGGAGTGCAGGTCAAGTCATTTTCATTGAGATAACTTTGTATCTTCTCAAATTCCCAACCTGCACCCACTCAATATGTCGTTCGAGGACATTGCACACCTTACATTAAATCAAGCTGACACCAAGGTATATACGACAGAGGAAGCAGAATCTATATATTCCCTCATTCAGGAAGTCAGAACTTTTAACGTCACCCCAGGAACGGTCAATCAAATGATTAAACAGTTAGAGTATACCACGCAAAAAGAAATTAACAAAAGGCTGCACGCCACCACTCTTCTACAATATCATAAAGTAAAACGCATCCCGAGAGGCCTACAAATTGCCTTGAAACCTATGCTGTTCAAATTCAACAATTTATGACAAAATGGTACGCCATTTTGAATAAGTGTTCTCTTGATCTTATCCTTTTGATCATTGAAGAATTATCCAGCATCTTGAAAGATTTATTAACAGTGATAGCAGTTCTCAAAACTGAAATAAATAAAAGAATGGATGATGAGAACTGGACAAAAACATTAAATGACATAAATGAAAAATTAGACAACCTTGCTAAAGAGGTCCACGAGCGCAAGCTCCAGAAATGTAAAAGAGACACTATAGACTACAAATTGGACGAGGTCTACATGTGGGCAGAGGCTTATGCCCGAATACGTGCCTTTCATAAACCAAGTACCTCATCGTCTGAGGAAAACATTGTTACAGAGCAAGAATTGACAACATCTAGAGGTCCGATTCAACCTACTCGTGTCAATTCAGATAAACCATCAGAGGCAAGAACATCTACATCGACAACTACAGTTAAGGATTCTTTTTTAGCCCAGGGCCATACGTCCAATCATCCACCAGAAGAAGGGGAAATGGCAAAAAGAAATGAACAATGAGGGGCAAAAGAAAAATTGCAGAGCACTCACGGAACCTCAGGAATCCCAAAAGAACCAAGTGATGAATATATCACAGAGGCAACTCAATCATGAAGAACTGGTAGTCTTAAACAGGGGAATGTCATTTGTACCGACATATAATTAGAATGCACTGGCACCTGTGGTTGCTTTTTTCAAGTTGATGTGGAAAAGCACCCAATGAGAATGACCCTGAAGTATTCAAACCAAAGAGTACGTTTATGGCACCCTTTTCCCACAATCCTTGGATACGTATGAGATGTTAGTTAAAAAAGATCTTCAACAACTAAAATATCAGACCTCCAGACACCCAAATCTATCCATTAGAGAACAAAGGATACTGCAGCAACAAGACAGGAAACTTATGTTTCAACCAGCGGATAAAGGAGGAGCGCTGCTTGTGATGGACAGATCATTTTATGAACAAAAAGTAAATTCACATGTTTTTAATGAGGACACCTATATCCGTTTGGAAGCAGATGTTACTAAAGGTTTTATTGCTGTTCTGTCCACCTTATTGAATAAAGCGCAGGAGATGGGATGGATCACGGAGAACACCAAGAAATAATTGAGTCTGGAATTTCCACAAAGACCTCATACCTACATGCTTCCTAAAATGCATAAATATGCCAAAGACCCCCCCTTTTCAACCCATCGTGGAAGAATGTGGTTCAATTCACGAACCAATAGGTAGACTCATAGAGTACTATCTGCAACCTCTAGTGCAATCTTGGGCCACATATGTTAAAGACACAACTGATTGTCTTCACAAACTGAACAGCATTCAACAGCAGATTACACAGGATACATGGTTATGTACCATAGATGTAGTGGCATTATATACATCAATCCCTCATAGTGAAGGGTTAGAAGCCGTTGAATGGGTGCTGTTAAACAATGATCAAGGAGGAATCAATAACATTTTATTGTGGAATTATTACGCTTCAGTCTCTTTCACAGTTATTTTGTTTGGAATAATGACTTCTTTCTACAAAGAACAGGCACTTCAATGGGGCACCATCTTACGTCATTATCTTCATAGCTAAATTTGAAGACACTGACATCTTACATAATGAGTCTTTGACAAGGAACATCATCATTTTCATGGGATACTTTGACGACATCTGGATCCTATGGAAAGGTACTTGAAAAGAATTAGAAACAAACATTCAGATTCTTAACCTCTTGAGTGCCCATGACGAGATGGTCTCGTCATGGGCCGCGGTTGCGCTGTGCCCATGATGAGACTATCTCGTCATGAACCCCGCCCGCTAATGAAAGGGCCGGCACAGGGCGGGAAAAGGGCGGGGCTTAACCACCACAACCCAAGGATTCAGTTCACTCACCAGATGCATCAACAAACTATACATTCCTTGGACATCCAGATCATGATCACTGAAGAGGGTTTACAGACAGTAGTTTACAAAAAAAATACAGATAAGAATAATGCGTTACATTATTCGAGTTTTCATCTACCGTCACTCGAAAAACACCTACCCTTTTCACAATTCATCAGGATTAAACGCACTTCGTCAGGTCAAGAATATTCTCATGCAGCCTTTTGAGAAGAATAGGGATTTTATATCAATAGAGGTTACCCTCCTACAGTTCGCCAAAAGAAAAGCATCACTCCTGCCAAGAGAGACTTTACTCGCATCGACAAACAAATCATCTACCAAAAGAGAAGTTTGTGTGTTGAAATTTTCAACTAAAGCTGCATCCATCAAAAGGATTATTTCCCATAGGTGGGAAGTTCTTGAACAGGAACCAGACTTCAACACCTTACTTCTAGCCAAACCCATATTTGCGCACTCTCGTTTAAGAATTTCCGAGAAATGCTTAAGGCATCACCAATATCAGAGAAAAAGACACAGACAGGCATGAAGAAATGTTGGAACCGCACTCATTGCAGTAAGGTCATATGAGGACATACATTCACACATCAAGAGACAGGTAAAACCATCAGTCTGAAACATTCATCTGATTGCAATTCAGAGTCGATAATCTATGAAATCAAGTGTCCTTGTGGTTTAACATATGTTGGACGAACATCACGTAAGATTAAAGTGAGAGTAACAGAACATAAGAGTATGATTCGGACAAATAATAGGAATTCATGTCTGGCAGCACATTGGCTAGACACACAACATACCATACTTCAACTTCGTTTCACAGTTTTGGAAAAAGTAGCACAGGCAGCAGATAGAGACATACATAAACCTTTGGCTCGTAGAGAGAAATTCTGGATTACATTTCTTGAAACGTTAGTGCCAAAGGGACTTAATGATAAATTAGAAATATTATGTTTCTTATAAAGCTAAATATACAATTTTATGCTCTTGCTTCCGATTTCTGTCAATTGTCAATACAGTTAGCTTATTCAGCACGTCTTTGAGATACAGATTGATATGCATGAGTTCACCTTCGTTGCCATGTATATCACATTGTAATACATTTTTAGATATTTATTAATCCATTATGTGCAAACATCTATTGCTATTTGAGTCGTATTTTAATTCACCTTACTTACGATGGTTTTAGGCACATAACTTTGATCAATTCTCGTGATACATGCACTTTTGATTCTGTCGTGGATACGCATTAAATAGCCCCCTTTGAGGTCTTCAACCATATTTTGAATCTATCATGTTTAGCATTGAATCTCGGGTTTTATGATATACAATTAGTATCGCATGCAACTTTATTTCTTTCATTTTTTTCACATCTCAGTTAACATGGGTATTTTTGATTCCTTCGGAATCATGTATAAAGTTTTTTCAACAAACTGTTGACGGGCGGACTAGCCCACACGCAAGTTTTTTTTTACTTTTCAGTATACGCATACATCACTACGCTTTTAACACCGGACTTCGAATAGGCGGGTTAGGGAGTAGGCAGACTAACTCTCACAGATTTCACAGAGTACTTGTGTTTGCCAGTAAGTGTTCGCTCGCACCTGGGCAGTATACGTGCAGTATCTTTTCCGGCTTATAATTTTGCAATTATAACATTGCATTGTAACTCTCTTGGTACAGAAACGTGGGAGTATTGTTGAGCGTGTAATGGATACAACAGCTCTCGTTGTTCTAAGTAAGAAGTCTTACGCATGTGGCTTTTTTCGCTTCATGGGAAATTGATGGTTAACTGGTTGCTTCTGGCTTTTTGTAGAGCGTGTATATATAGTATCATTCGATCATTTCCCCACTCATTGGAGCGAAGCTGAGACATTTTAGGTATGCACAATACCTATAAACACGATAGATTTTGCGATCTATTGGTAGAGGGCACTCAATATACGTAGCACCATGCATGATAGGTAATAAGCTAGGTGTGGCACACTTTTCCAGTTAGTGCATGGGGGCAACACGGAGCCTTGAAACACGTTTTTTTTTTAAAACACCACATCACTGATGGCCATGTTTGCAGATTAATGGATACTAGGGGGCTGATTAGGAAGTCCGCCCTTCACCTTAGCGGTCCAGGGACCGGCCGCCAGTGGTGCGGCGGTCCCGCACCTGCAATTAGGATGCCACGGTGGTGGTGGCATCCTCTATTTCCAGCATTGTGGTGGGCAGTGCTCACAGCACCGCCCGCCAAAATGCTGGGAATGCACTGTGTGCATTGTCATGCACAAGGTGACAGGCACCGCAAGGAGCTTTCCACCATGTCCATGACAATGCAGGGGGTACCATAGGTACCCCCCACCCCTTCAATACCGTGGGGGCCCGCAACGGGCCCCTGAAAGCAGCCTCCGCATGGCTTTCCATGGGGGGGGGTCTCCGCCATGGAAAGCCATAGGCCGCTGCCCATGCTAATATGGATGGCGGTGTCTAGCAGACACAGCCACCATATATAGCCCCTTTTCCGCCCGGTCACCTGTGTGACCGGCAGAAAACCGTCAGACAGTCTTTCCATCCGCCGGAGTCCCCCCGCCATACTAATATGGCTGGGGAAATGGGTGACGGGCAGGGAAGGATGTAGGGCGGATCGCCACCGCCATGCGGGTGGTGGCGATCCGCCCTACATCCTAATCGACCCCTAGATGTTTTTCCTGTGTGTATTTATGGTTTATTTATTTTGCAGAGTTTTATTTAGCGCGAACTTGACCCGAATCCAAATCGGGTATCAGAGCGCTTTACATAGCACCAGTTACGTTACATGAGGACACACATTCATTTTTTGTTAGACACGGGGAGATTAAGTGATTTGCCAAGAATCACAGGATGTTCAGCCTCATTACCGAGACTCGAACCCAGTTTCCCAGTTCCGAGGTCGGGCGCCCTAGCCGTTAGGCCAACTCCTCTCCCCAATTCACTCAGCATTTTGTATCTGTCCCCGTAGGTGTACGCTAAAAGCACTATACATCAGTATTTCACAGTTCCCCTAATGAAGGGCTTGTGTAAGCCGGAAATGCATTGGGAATGCTCAAGAAGCATTGAAGGATGTTTTCTTTTGCGATTATGAATCATGTATATACACACATGGTGGAATGATGTGATGTAACTTCAGATAGTTCATGTACTGTGTTGTAAAGATTATACACATATTATATATTCATTCAATATACATTCAACCCTTTATTCATCCACAGTTATTTATTCCCCCTGACAGTTTTTTCTGTTCGACTCTTCCCCTCTCTCTCTCTCTCTCTCCTACACTTTTTCTCCACTCTAATGCTACCCTCCCTCTTTTTAACCCTTACCTCTAGCTCCTCCTCAATCTCCCCCAAACTCATTGCTCCCTTCTCATCTCTTTTGCTCCCTCCCACCCTATTTCACTCGATTTTTCTTCGCTTCCTCACTTAACAGCCCCTATTTCTCCCTTTCACCCTTTCCTAATGTGAGCTGTGCTGCATGTTTCGGAAAAAGGATATATGATCAGCCATATCCCATTTAACTGCATAAACGAAAGCCTTGTCCCGGGTAAACAGCCCTTCTTTAGCTCCCTTGCTTTTTTTATGTTTCTTTGCTAACTGTCTGCTGTGACTTTCTCGTTCTACTCAGGGCCATAATGGTTAGCCTTTTTGCTTATTTAAGAAGTGCTTTTAATGTGTAATGTCTGTATATTTTTTTGATCCCGCGGAATCTACTGTACCGACTGGAATCTTAATGCTTATGTAAAGCGCACTGCTACCCCAGGGTCTTGCAGCGCTATATAAAACTTTTCAAATAAATAAATATATAAATGAATGATTAAATGAAATGGCTTATGTTTAAATACATTCTTTCATTGTGTCTAGATAAAATATACAAGTTGCATCAGAACCCTAGGGGTCTTTGAGTAGTGCGCTTTGTGAAAGTGTGTATGTTGATGCACACAGGTTTTGCATTGTAGTTACTTGGACGTGAGCAGGTCCTTGCTCAAAGCAGCACACATTGATTATGCTTTTGATTAAAACATTTTTAATGTGTTCATTATACAAGCAACAAGTGTGCAGGTCAAGTCATTTTCATTGAGAAAAATATATGTCAGACAGAACCACCCCTGTGCTCTGGCTGGCCTGCGGTTTAAATGCTTTCTAGTAACACATGGCAAGCAAAAGAGCTTCACAATGTAGGAAACTATTTTTATATATTAATAGGTCACCTCTAAAGTCTGCCTTATATGATCACAAGGCAGGGTGTCTCATACATAAAAAGTGGGACACTCTATTTTAAATAAAGTGTGCTCTCATAGTGACTGAAGGTCTAAAAGCTATGTGTAGCTGTGTGACTATGTAGATAGTTAGGATTGAGTGTCAACTTTTTTTTCCCAGTCCTTGGCTAGTGCACAGGATAGGTCTGGCATTTTGACCACTACCTCCTCGAACATTCCATGACCCCAGAAGCCTCCATTTGAACAAGAAGGCCCTGATAGCAGAACACTCTTGAGAAAAAGAGTACTAACTTAAGGAATGGCTTCTGACAGGTGCTGGTATCCATGAACTAGAATTGCTCTCCAAGGTTCAAGTGGTTGACCTCCTGTTTACCTTCTTTATGGGCACAATAACCAGAATGATTTCGAACTCCAAGAGGGCCTACATGATCACAGATGACTCAACCTTCAGGAGATACCTGGTGCTTACACCCCTGCTCTGAATAGCTAGAGACTACAGGACTGTTCAGAAGGCACTTTCCCAGCAGTTGAAGAAAAGTGGCACTTAGCACCTTATCCATGTCCTCTAGAAGTGGTAAAAAAGACTAAGACTTGACCAGGAAAGCAGGTTGTCCTACTTGGAGCTTTTTGCCATGCTGAAAACCGGTCCATCGATACTTCACCATAAAGGTGTCCAGCTTTGTGGATAGCCGTCCGAATGCAATTTCCAGCCATGTCCTCCTGGAGGTTTTAGACTGTCAAACATGTTTACTAGGTTTGAAGGTAAAACCTTGACTGGGTCAAGGTGGAAAATATATCCGACCAACAAAGCACTCTTGGTGGACATAAAGTCCAACACTGTCCCTCTCTGATCTTTTGGCACCGAAACCAACATCTTCAACAAGAGCTCAACAGTAATGTATACAATTCCAAGGAACCGCCACTGTTTACAGCTTTGTATCTTGACCCCGAGGAAGATTTTGACTTTGATTTCAGAGTCAGAAGGTAAAAACATTGAATGGGATGACCCGCTTGATATATCTGGCCTCCTGTTGATCATGGTCAGCCTGAAATCAAACCTTTGTTCCAATCAAACATGAAATTTTATTTTTCAATAGGTTATCCTTATTCTATTTTGAAAAGCTTGGTGTTTTTTTACTCGTTAACTTTTTCTCAATTTTTCTAAATGTTATTGTGTTGTGTTCTTAACTTAGAAATTATTGGTACTGTTTGAACTCAATACACATTTCTCTGGGCATTACCTACTGCTTGTGCCACAGACACCAGGGACTGCGCAGAGATGCTCTCTAAACTGTGTTTGAACCTACCTAGCCTGTGTTTATTGAGTTGGTATGGGTTCCACTCTCCTAAATTAATAACTCATTTTCTGGCAACCAGGATATCTGCTAGCATGGACAGGATTTCTGTTAGTAGCTGTACCTACTGAGTAATTTGGAGCTTGGTTCTTTGACATTTCTTTCATTTCTGTTATTAATGATTGGTATGTATTTTATAAAAACAGTTCTCTATGGCCTTTAATTCTGGCTAGGTTTTCTTATGTAGTAGGAGAGGCATGGTCTTCAAAGAAGAGTCTGGAGTCATTTAGGGAGAAGGTTATAAGACATTTACTTTATGTTAGGGCCTAGTTCTCGCTGCAGAACCATCATCGTAGCTCTAAGCAGGGCTCCATACTTCTCCACTTGTAATTAATTGCCCAGCAGACACACAACAAAACTCCCCACATTATCACATTCTCACTGCATCCACCCTCAACAGTCCACAGCATGTCTATCTAGTATATGCATGCACAGCCATACCTGGCATTATGTTCTCATTCTCTCTGACTTTCCAACATTAAAGTCAGCAATTCACTTGTATTTGTTGAAGGTGAGGCTGATCCACTCACTCTCCCTCACATGGATTCGTGCACCCTTTGTTGTGTTCTAGCCAGTAACCGATGGACTGCAGTTTCAGATTCTGCCACTAATGTGGAGTTAGTATTTTAATTTAGGTTGGGGTTTTAGGTGTCATACTTTAGTTTATGTACCCTTCTTAGTATATGCATGTCGAGCCTGCTGCTCGTTCCCTGACTTCCTGCTTAACACGGATGCAGCTGTCAGTGTCAATCATTTTATGACAGTGTTTTCAATAAATCACTCACTGCTTGTTGAATTGCTTCCCTGCCTGCAAGCTGCACTGGTGAACTGTTCCCCATTCCACATACAACTGTTTGTAGCTTCTTTTGAGTGCATATTGCAAGCCGTGGATACTGTTGTGTCTGGCCCCTGACAGATATTTAGAAGGCATGTGTTTTAAAGTTTAAGAACTGAATGTCCTGAAAAACTCAGTGGAGCACAGTAAGCGTAGAAAAGAAATCAACCACAAAACTACCTACTATCTGTAGCAATGTATCGATGGGTTTGTTGAGATGTGTGGAAGGCAATACGTGTTGGCTTTGCTCTCCAAAAAAGGATATTTTGAACATAATGTTAGAGCACGTGTTTAATTGCTAGTAAATGTGTTTGACATCTTTTTTCTGCTCCAAAGGAATATGTATACAAGCTGCCTCGATTCGATTTAAGACAATTTGCATATCATTCTTTGTCTGATTAACATATGTAATCTAGTACCGAATCTATTTGAAGGAAACGTATATTGTATGAATGCCACCTGGGTTTTTTGAAAGCAAATAAAGAAGCCCGGAAACCTGCGCTGATGGATTCCTGAAACGAGCTACAAACACAACTATGACAAATATACAACGTAAGGCAGTCATAGTCACCAAATACAACTCCTACATGAACAGACCATAAGCACAATCCGTCACAAAAATGCAGGCAGTCCATAATTGGCCCTAGCAGTGCAGCTCACATCTGAAATTCTCGTTTAAGTTAAAGTGAAGTATGTCAATCATTTTAATAATTGTAAAAACAAAACAATTGTAACAGACATTACCTTCAATTGAGCAATGGAAACGTACCAATTCTAATTAAATTAAAACTATAAAAGAATTACGCAAATAAAATTAGAAACATAATTATTAGAAGCAGCATATATATGTTAATATATGTATATACTTGTGTATATACATAGTTCAGTATCTCGCGTAATATAATTTACAACATAAACTAAAAATAAATCTTCTCGTCTCATCCGGCCACATAGGACAGATACCAGTTTACAAAATTGAAATCCGGAACACACTTCCTGCATAGGTTCGCTCACTCTTTCATAGACAATAAGAACTGCTCTGATGAAGTGACAATTTTCTGGAATGGTTATTTGAGAAGTGATTAAATTCAGAGTTAAAAAAACACAAAGAGTTAATAGGGTCAACATAATAGTTTAAAATTGACTATTTATTGTGATCATTACCTGAGATCTCTTACACTCTCTTTAATGTATTCCAATGATATATTAAAAATGTACATATGTTTACATAATTACATTTAGGGTGTTTAGGGTGCATCCACTGTAGGAGTAGCCCTTTTACTGAGTTAATCAGTCTGTCAGTTGGTATCTAAGTGTCTGTATGGGTTGGTGAGTGGGTACGTGAGTGGCTGTAATGGTGATTGATTGGTTGTCTGAGTACCTGTGTGGGTGGGTGAGTGTGTGTGTGACTGCGTGCATGGATGAGTGAGTGGGTGAGTCAGTGCCTGTATGGGTTAGTGACTGCAACTGTGAGATGCTGTATGGGTGACTGAGTGTGAGTATGGCTGTGTCTGTGAGTGAATGGATATGTCAGTGGTATATTGGTGAGTAACTCCATATGTGAAAAGCAGCATAGGTGAGAGTTGGGGTATATGAGTGGTGTTATGTGTAGGTGAGTGAGTGTGAGAGTGGCTATATGGGTGAGTGTGTGCTTGTGTCAGTGACTGTATAGGTGGGTAAGTACGTGTTAGTATCTGTATGAATAAGTGAGTGGGTGTGTGTATAACTGCATAGGTGAGTAAGTGGCTGTGTGATGGACTCTATGGTGAGTAAGTGTGTGAGTAGCTCTATGGGTGACTAATAGTGTGAGTGGCTGTATGGGTATATATGTCAGTGACTGTATTAGTGAATGAGTTGGTGTATGAGTAGCTTCATGTGTGTATGAGTGGATGTGTGTGTAGACCTATGAATTAGTAAGTGGGTGTGTAAGTACTGGTATGGGTGTGTCAAGGACTTTGAGAATGGTAGTGTGGAAGCTGGAGGTTGGTGTATGAAAGGTTATATTGGGGTGTGAGTGGGTGTGTCTGACATTCTGTGGATGATGTAATCAGTGATGTCATCAGTGATGCCATTTGAGATGCCATCAGTGATGTCATCAGTGATGTCACTGGCCATATCACGAGTGATGTAATTTGTGAGGTCTTAAGCAGTACATTATGGGTGTGCAAGTTATAGATAGCTTAGCTAACTATAACTGATGAATTTCTCTGGTTTTGTACGAGGAAACTTGAGCCTAACTATAACTTTTCGGTGACCTTTGATTTTTAGTAATTTTATTTCCTAACTAGAACCTTGCTCCTGCAACCTTTATTTTTGTCAGTGAATTTATAGGATTTTTTAAAGTCTATTTCCTAACTATAATGTTCCTGTAACCTTTGCTTTTTTTTGGTGATTTTTTAAGGGTTTTCAAATTCTATCAACTATAATGTTAATGTAACCTATAATTTTTTAATAATATTTTTAAGGTTTTTAAATTGTATTTTCTTTCTGGAATGGCTCTATAAGGAGTATTTTTATAAGCTTGTAGTTTCTTCAGTGGATTAATGAGCGTTGTTTTTTTTTCTTTACTTTTTTTATATTCGTGACAATGCCTGCGGTGATGTCATGAAAGGCGCATGTTTTTAAGGAAGTCTTATATATATATAGACAGATTTTACTTAATAGCAGACACTAGTTGTTTACTAATGTAGAGTTTATATTTGAGTTTGTGTGATAGTTTTGTGAAAAAACCTCTTCAATGTGGTGTTTTATATATTTGCAATGACTCTGTAGACCGGGGCATCGTCGGTAGTCGCACACATTGCGTGTTTTTTTAAAACTCGGGGACACATATTTAGACGTTTTAATTATTATTTGACACAAGTTGTTCATTGATATACTCACTAAAACAAACTTTTGGAAGAATTTTTTTCAATTAAAAGCTTATTATTTGGGTTTTGGGGGATTGCGGTGATGCCGGAAGTCGCGATGGTGTCGGTAACCACGTTAAACGCACGTTTTTGGTAAAGTGTATGACACATATTTATACATATTACATTGTATGATACACATTTGTGGTTTAAAAACAGTCGATTAACATTTATATTTGAGTACTTATTTTCAAATAAAATATTATTCGGTTCAATTTCATGTGACCGGGAAAAAAAGGAATAAGATTGGATGATACACTTTTCAACTATAAAAATAGGAAGAACCCACCCGTTTATCAATCTTGAACATTCTTTAAGAGAAGTTCATTGTAAGCAGCTCACTTACATTTTTGGGAGTATTTGATTGCATATTTTTGCAAAAAATGGCAACTCAGCCAGAAAAGGGAGATCAGGTGCAACAGCAGGTGGACCAGGAAGTCCAAGAAGTGTATTCTGGTGACTCTGGAGATGAGGGGACTCCCCAGAAGAAATCAAGCATTTCCTGGGATTTCTTCAGAATTCCATTAGGAGAATCAAAAAGTCACCAAATTTGTGCAATGCACAATATGTGAGAAGACATTGTCAAGGGGTACAAATAAGAAATATTCTTGCGGGACAATGTCAATCGTTTACCATTTAAAAACATACCACGACAAACGTCTGAAAGAAGACAACGCGAGGCTGAAGGACCCTCAACGTCGGTAGCAGCTGCAAAAACACCAGGGCAGAGAGTCCCTTCAGAGGCCCAATCACATGTTCAAGATTTGGCTCCAGAGTTTTCCCGCATTGTATCATACTGCATGGATTGTGGAGTTGTAGTGAATGTTGAAGAGCAGTCCATAGTAGCCCTTTGCAATGCTGCAAAGAATCACAAATGTTGATTTTTCTTTTGGCCCTTCATACATTTTCTACATTTTTGAATGTGTATTGAAGTTACTGCACTCCCAGTTGCCATTTTTGTTTCCCTCAAGAAATAAAAGAAAGTAAAAATGTAAAACTTTAAAATTCACAAAACACTTAGTAAAAAAAACACTTAGTAAAAATAACATCTATTCATTTAAAAATAGATAAGCTGAATGAATCAGTGTATGAACATGTATATGGTGACTGAATGCGTGCATGAGTAGTGCATTGTTGATTGAATGAGTGTATGACCGGTGCATGTTTCATTGTGTGGCATGAATGATTAAATGAGTGCATGAGTGGTTGGGTAACTGCATGTTGAGTGTCTGGGTGATTGTATGAGTGCAACAGTAGTGTGTGGGTGATTGGATGAGTGCATGGGTAGTGCCTGGGTGATTGGATGAGTGCATGAGTAGTGCCTGAGTGAATAGATAAGTGCAAGGGTAGTGCCTTGGTGATTGGATGAGAGCATCAGTAGTGTGTGGGTGATTAAATGAGTGCATTGGTAGTATCTGGGTGATTGGATGAGTGCATATTTAGTGCCTGGTTGACTGTTTGAGTGTATGGGTCGTGCCTAGGTGATTGTATGAGTGCACGAGTAGTACCAGGTGATTGGATGACTGCCTGAGTGATTAGATGAGTGCATGGGTAGTGTCTGGGTGATTGCATGAGTGCATGGGTAGTGTCTCAGTGAATGGATGAGTGCAAGGGTATTGGCTGGGTGATTAAATGTGTGCATGGGTACTTCCTGGTTAATAGCATGAGTACATGGGTAGTGCCTGGGTCATTCCATGAGTGCATCAATAGTGGCTGGGTGAATGCATGAGTGCATGGGTAGCGGCTGAGTGAATGGAAGAGTGTATGGGTCATGCTTGGGTGATTGGATGTGTGTATGGGTGGTGCCTGGGTGACTGGATGAGTGCATGGATAGTGCCTGGGTCATTGGATGAGTGCATTGGTAGTACCTGTTTGATTGGATGAGTGCATGGGTAGTGCCTGTGTGATTTGATGAGTGCATGGGTAGTGCCTGGGTGAATTCATGAGTGCATATATAGTGGCTGGGTATATGGATGCGTGCATGGACAGTGCCTGGGTGATTGGATGAGCGCATGGGTAGTGCCTGGGTGACTAGATGAGTGCTTGGGGAGTGCCTGGGTGATTGGATGAGTACAAGGGTAGTACCTTAGTGATTGGATGTGTGTATAGGTAGTGCCTGGTTGATTGCATGAGTGCATGGGTAGTGCCAGGGTGATTCAATGAGTACATAGGTAGTGCCTGGGTGATTGGATGTGTGCATGTGTAGCACCTGCGCGACTGGATGAGGACAGCGTAGTGCTTGGGTGATTGAATGAGTGCATGGGTAGTGCCTGGGAGATTGGATGAGTGCATGAGTAGTGCTTGAGTGAATGGATAAGGGCAAGGGTAGTGCCGGGGTGATTGGATGTGTATATGGGTAGCGGCTAATTGATTGTATGAATGCTTGGTTAGTGCCTGGGTGAATCCATGAGTGCATGGATAGTGTTGTGTAGTTCCTATAAACCTATATAGGATCTGCATGTTTAGACAACATAGACTGTAGGATTGGTGATCAGACTGATTCTAGACACCCCTACCATGTATGTTCACCTGTATACCAGCTAGCTCACAGTGCCACTAGAAACCCCTCTTACCAAAGAGAGAATAGTTCTCCGCAACTATCAAACATGACAACTCTGTCCCATCAGGGATCGTGGAAACAGTACGATACTTTTTGCTCAGTCACTCATGCTCACTTTGTCTCAGAGAGATACACAGAATAAACGGTGGGGACGTTTTCAATAAGCATTTATTTAACCAGCGTCACTCTAGCGTAAAGTAGGTGTGCTGAAACAACCATTAGACAGAAACAGATATAAATGATTATAAGCACCAACAGAGTAAAAGGATGGTAGATTTCTACCATAGTGCTAAAACAATGAATACAGGCAGGTATAATGTAGATGTACCTAAGTGTACCTAGCATGTATGTGGGTGTAAGGCCAAGAATCTCTCTAGGATAAAGTTAACCCCATTAACTGAAGTTAGAGACTGTGGGACCCCGTCTTGGTCTCGAGATGGACACCCCGCAAAAGATGTCAGACCACTGCGTGCAGGAACCTCAGAGTCTTGTGTCAGTGTGTCAGCATGGAAGTCCTTTTCTCCTCTCCCAGCCTCAGCAAACATATGGTGGTACCCTCAAGGGTTCTACCTTGCTGTGTCATGTCATGTCAGACTTAGGATGACGGAAGGAATGGCCCTTATACATAGTTATTCTGCAGGAGGTGGTATTCCTGCTGAGTTTCCAAGAATCCTCTTGCATAATGGATGAAGCTAGTTTTCAGGGAAAACCCCATGTCTTGTAAGCAGTACCGTAACTCGGTCAGTCTCAAGAACCGTTATGTAGTGTAAGGGTAGGAGAGAATATAGGTGAAAAGGTAGGTGACTGCCTGAGCCTATATTGGGGTAACTATATGAAACATAACAATAGTGGCTGGGTGATTGAATGAGTACATGGGTAGTGCCTGGGTATTTGGATGAGTGCATGGGCTGTGCCTGGGTGGTTGGATAAGTGCATGAGTAGTGCCTGAGTGAATGGATGAGTGCAAGTATAGTAGCTGGATGAATGAATGACTGCAAGTGTACTGCCTGGGTGATTGGGTGAGTGCAACTGCAACTGCACTGTCTGGGTGAATGGATGAGTACAAGTTTAGTGCCTGGTTGATTGCATGACTGCATGGGTAATACCTGAGTGATTGCATGAGTCCAAGTGCAGGGTCTATATAAATAGGTAAGTGCAAGTACACTGCCTGGGTGAATAGATGAGTGCAGGTGTAGTGCCTGAGTAATTGGATGAGCATATGGGTAGTGCCAGGTTGATTGGATGAGTGCATGAATAGTGCCAGGATGAATGTATGAGTGTATGAGTAGTGCCTGGGTGATTGTAAGAGTGTAAGAGTAGTGCCTGGGTGATTGGATGAGTGCATGATTAGTGCCTGGTTGATTGCATGACTGCATGGATAATGCCTGAGTGATTTGATTTCTGTAGGGGTTGTGCCTGCTTGATTGCGTGAGTTCATGGGTCACGGCTGAGAGAATGGCTGGCTGCAAGGGTAGTGCCAGGTGATTGCATGTGTGTATGCGTAGTGCCTGAGTGAATTGATGAGTGCAAGGGTAGTGCCTGGGTGATTGGATAAGTGAATGGGTATTGCCTGGTTAATTGAATGAGTGCATGGGTAGTGCCTGGGTGATTCCATGAGTGCATGGATAGTGGCTGGGTGAATGGATGAGTGCAAGGGTAGTGCCTAGGAGATTGGATGAGTCCATGGGTAGTGCCTGGGTGATTGGATGAGTTATACCTGGGTGACTAGATGAGTGAATGGATAGTGCCTGCATGACTGATTGGGTGCATGGGAACTGCCTGTGTGATAGGATGAATGCATGGGTAGTGTCTGGGTGATTCCATGAGTGCATGGATAGTGGCTGGGTGAATGAATGAGTGCATGGGTGTCTGGATGAGTGCATAGATTGGACCTGGGTGAATGGATGAGTGCATGGGGAGTGCCAGGTTGACTGGACAAGTACATCATAGTGCCTGAGTGATTGGATGTGTGTATGGTTAGTGCCTGCATGACTGGATGAGTGCATGGGTAGTGTGTGCGTGATTGGGTGAATGCATGGGTAGTGTCTGGGTGATCCCATAAGTGCATAGGTAGTGCCTGGGTGATTGAGTGTGTGTATGGGTAGTGCCTGCTTGATTTCATGAGTGCATGGGTAGTGCCTGAGTGAGTGAATGAGTACATGGTAGTGCCTGAGTGAATGGATGAGTGCAACTGCAATGTTTGGTTGAATGGATGAGTTCAAGTAGAGTGCCTGGGTGATTGTATGACTGCATGGGTAATGCCTAAGTGACTGCATGAGTGCAAGTGCAGTGCCTGGATGAATGGATACATGCAAGTGCACTGCCTGGTTAGTTGGATGAGTGCAAGGGTATTGTCAGGATGATTGTATGACTGGATGGATAGTGCCTGGGTAATTGTATGAATGCATAAGTACTGTCTGGGTGATTTGATGAGTGTGTGGGTAGTGCCAGGGTGATTGGATAAGTATATGAATAGTGCCTGGCTGGTTGCATGAGTATATGAGTAGTGCCTGGGTTCTTGTATGAGTGCATGAGTAGTGACTGGGAGATTATAAGATTATAAGAGTGTAAGAGTAGTGCCTGAGTGATTTCATTTCTGTATGGGTAGTGCCTGTGTGATTGCATGAGTGCATGGGTAGTGCCTGAGTAAATGGATGAGTGCAAGGGTAGTGCCGGTGAGATTGAATGAGTGCATGGGTAGTGCCTGAGTGACAGAATGAGTGCATTGGTAGTGCCTGAGTGATTGCATGAGTGCAACTGCAATGTGTGATTGAATGGATGATTTCAGGTACAGTGCCTGGGTGATTGCATGACTGCATGGGTAATGCCTGAGTGATTGCATGAGTGCAAGTGCAGTACCTATATTAATGGTTACGAGCGAGTGCACTGCCTGGTTGGTTGGGTGAGTGCAAAGGTAGTGCCTGGGTGATCAGTGGAGGTCTTTAGTAACTCTGATATCCTTATCGGTCAACATGTTTCAGCCAGGCTCTCTATATTGGGCTGGCTTTCATCAGGACCTTATGTGAGTGAATATTAACGTGGTGGTCTAAAAATTAGTCAGGGGCCCAAAAGCATTAAAATAGTCCCTTATTTACCTGGGACCCTTCAGACAGTTTTTTAATTCTCACTCAATCACTTTCACTGCACACTCATTCCAAAAAACCAGCTCCGCTGTATTCAGGCATAGAAGCACACTCAAGGTGCACTCGGCACCTTGAGTGGAACCCGATGATGAAGCATTTCACCAACCAGGTTAGTGAGGGTCTTCTATAAAAACAGAAATGTGTTTCCCCTGTACAAACATACACTAGGAGCATTTACCTTATAGCTAGTTCTCCTTGATATATACATACATACGCAGGGAAGTGAACTGGCCTCAGTTCTTTTCCTCTCTCTCCAACTTGATATTTGTTCTTAAGTAAACAATGCTACCTTTGAGACCTTTCTGGAGCTCAGTTGGAGGTAATTTCCCTGTCTTTGGTTCCATGCGAACTACAGCTTGAAATGAATGTATAGACTGTATTAATATAGATTCATAAACTTTCAAATCTTTAAGTACTTCTGTACAGGTACTATTTCTAAATTGTTGTGTGCTGCTCTAGCAGTAATTTTGTTTTCCTCTAACTTACTATAGAAGTACTTACATATAACTTGTCAGGTAAACAAGTTAAATTGTCCCTATACCAAAAAATAAAAAGCAAGTTCTTGCCACTTAATATTATTCTTCTTTTCAATTTTAATGTACAAATCAACATTACGAGTTTGATTTTTGTAGTGAGTGCATCAACAACACATACAAACACAGTTTGGTTGTTCTGAAGAAACTGCGTTAAACTTTCTCATCTTTTTTACAAAATTACTAACACTAATACATCTGTTCTGTTCCACAACTCCTGTTGTTACCAACTCTTCATTTTCCCTACACTGCTGTTCTGGTCCCAAAAAACGAACTTCAAAATCATCACAATCCTTTTGTGCTTCTACTATAGTACCATGCAAAAGAGCTCTATTAATTTCTCCTAAACAAAGAGCAGAAGTTGTTGCATAATAAAACCTTCTAAAAAGTTCTCATTTTTGAATGGTGAACATCAAACATTCTAAAATGATGAAAGCTGCTTTCACACTCTTTTTTTGACAGACAAGCTACTGAGTAGCCTTGTAAATTAGTACACTTTCTTACTTTGCATGGATCTAATCCTTGCAGAGTACGTATTTTCTGTTTTAAACTTCTGATAGCAAACACACAGAGGAAATTTCTCAATATATCAATTGATTGTTGAAGAATACTGCAAACACTAATACAACACAGTTTGTACACAGGGGTCAGTCTAGGCCTTCCATACATCTCTTCAGCAATCTCTTCCTTAACATTTCTAGGTACCATTACTTCTTTTGGAACAGGAATGCCATTTTTCATCTAATAACATCGTCCAGATTCATCAACTGCATGCACTAATTTGTTGTCTTGGAAATAACCTTCTTCATTAAAGAAAGGTCAGTTCTTGTATCCATTCACCGCTAAAACCTTTGCAAGAGTTACTTGTATTAACAAGTCTTTTCTTTTGGCTCTGTCTCCTCATAGATAACTCTATTTTGTCCAGTGTTTTCATTTGGTTTAAAACTAAGTTTCCTCTTCAGAGCACCTGCCTTATCAACTACACCTTCAACATATTCCTTTTGTCTGATTGCCTGTGTTCTTCTTTTATACTTCTTCATAGATGCTAACAAGTTGCGAATTACTCTAGTGCGGAACATCCTACCTTCTTTAAACTGCCTCTGCTTTCTGCTTAAAGTCTTCGCTTTTTTAAATTACTTCTTACTTTTTACATCAGAGACTTTTTGTGTTTTAGTACTCGGTGTAAAAGTTTTATTTTTCTTTAATTCTTTTTTACTTTTTCCAGTTGTATGCAAATAATTTTAAGAAACGTCTTGGTCCTCATACCAAAAAGCCTTTTCTCTTTCGCCATCTTTTCTCATGCTCCTTTTTGTTCTAAGTAGACGCTCTATTTGCTGCCCGCTTCTTTATTCACTGAATTTTTATTGGCATGGTAATTCTATGTAGATAATTAGATATTGATGTCTGAAAACAAAAATAAAAAAGTACATTCATCACATGATTATATAGTGTCACATTATATATTTTAACTATTTAAACATATAGTTTACATGTGGATATATAACTTAGGCAATCTTCAGACTACATGTGTTCACTTTTAAGTACGTAGCACCCAGCCTATTAAAAACAGACACCCAGATTTATCACTCAATTATATGTATGGGTGACTGAGAGTTTGCTCATACAGCTGCTCACAGACACACTTACTCACCCATAGAGTTATTCACACACCCTGTCACTCACCTGTATACCTACTTACACCGACATCAACTTAAAGGAGCATACCCTCTTCACTAACTACAACCTACCTCAGGGAATAGGCATATGTTGTAGAAGAGCAGCTTAAAACTTGACATGAGCATTACATTTTAGATTTTTTTCACTTATATGTGAATAACTGTGTGTGTACCTATCAGGACCAGATATTCTATGAGTATGTAACTTTGTTTGTAAATGATTGTGTGTCTATGTGATATCTATTGTTCTCTAAATATGTCCGTAAAATATTGGGTTGCTTAAGTGTGTGAACTGCCTTTATCAGCACAATATACATATAAGTTGTGCCTGTCTGTGTGAGTGAATCTTTGCATGCTTCTCTAACTACCTCACTAGGTGTTTCAGCATCTGTTTGCTTTTCTACTTAGCAATCTCGGGTTTAAGTCTGGGTGTAGGCTGGATGCATAATTGTGCACATAGGTTTCTATGAGTGCATAAAGACATCTGAAACATCAAACTGCATCTTTTCATTGTTAAGCGAGTAGCTCCCTGCGCTATGGCCTAGCTGCAGACTAGTTCAGTGTTTACTTATATCTGGTACATAAACAGTTTACGCATAGTATGCCACTTATAAGTGAAAAGACACCTCTACCAAGAAAACTACATGCCCAATCTCATGTATTCCAGGCGTCAGGCATAAAGCAAGGACTATTTCTCAGCAAAGTAAACTTGAAAGTATCAGTTGTTTAGCAGACATCTCAATGAGTGTTTCAGTTCCTATCTGGGATTGTGATTCCATGTGTATGTAAATGTTTTACTAAATTACTGCTTCTGTTTATGTGATATGTGATTGTTTGAATGTGTCTATAAGGGCCTTGGTGTACTAGTGAATATAGGGTTATTTAAGTGTGTACGAAATGGCATTCTACAACCATATATGTAGCAAAGGGAATAGAAAACTAGAATAAAGGAAGGAAAAGACAAAAACAGAAAAGAAAAAAGAATACATCAACATAAAAAAGAGTTGGCATCTCATGGGACCTGGCAGACAAACACTGCCCACACCCACTACTGGGAGACCTCAACTTCCACCTCGACAACCAACTGGACCCCAGCACCACATCCCTCCTGGACAACCTCCACAACATTGGACTCTGCCAGATCGTGACCGAACCCACGCACTCAGCATGTCACACCCTCGACCCCCTCTTCACAACAGGTAACTCCATCACCTTCAGCCACACCACCGAACTCCCATGGACTGACCATAGATGCGTCCACTCCACCCTCAGAACACCCACCATCCACAGACACCTGTACCTGCTCCCACAAAGAAACTGGGCCAGAATCACCGAAGACCAGCTAACCTCATCAATCAGCAACTCCACCCCAACCATCGCGGAAAACGACGACCCCTGCACCGCAGCCCAAACCCTGCACAGATGGATCTCCGACAGCGCCAACACCATAGCCCTCCTCAAGAAAAACAACAAAACCCACTCCAAGAAAGCCAGATGGTTTACCACCGAACTTCGAGAGTCCAGACGCACTTGCCGCCACCTCGAAAAGGCCTGGAGGAACACCAAATTCACAGAAGCCTACAACAACTTCAGAGACCACCACCAACTCATCAAAAAAATTAGGAAAAAAGCTATTGAAGACAGAGTCTCCACTCACGCACACAACAGCAAAGAACTCTTCAACATCATCAAGGAGTTCGCCCAACCCACCAGCGAGTCCACAGACATACATCCCTCACAAGACCTCTGCGACAAACTCACCTTTTTCCAGCACAAAATCAAGAGCATCTATGACAACTTCGACGAAGACAACCAACACACTGAACCCTCACCAACCACCCCGACACCCTGCAGCCAGCGATCGACAACTGGACAGCCCTCACCACCGAAGACACACTGAAGACGATGAAGTCAATCCACTCCGGGGTCCCCACGGACCCCTGCCCCCACCAAATTTTCAACAGAGCCGCCGACACCATCGTACCCATGCTCTGCCACACCATCAACCGCTCCCTGGCAACCGCCACGTTCCCCGACGACTGTAAATACGCCGAGGTCAACCCCCTCCTAAAGAAACCCTCGTCTGACCCCACTGACCTCAGAAACTACAGACCCATCTCCCTGCTCCCATTCCCAGCGAAAGTCATCAAGAAAGCCATCAACACCCAACTCGCCACATTCATCGAAGAGCACAACATCCTCAACTCCTCCCAATACGGCTTCAGAAAAAAACACAGTACGGAAACCGCCCTCCTCGCTGCAACAGACAACATTCGCACCCTACTGGACAAAGGAGAAACAGCAGCCCTCATCCTCCTCGACCTCTCAGCGACGTTCGACACAGTCTCACCGCACCCTAATACGCAGACTCCACGACACAGGGATCCAAGACAAGGCCCTCAACTGGATCGACTCCTTCCTCTCCAGCGAACACAATGGTCAGACTCCCCTCTTTCCTCTCTGACCCTACACCTACCACCTGCGGAGTCCCCCAGGGGTCCTCGCTCAGCCCTACACTCTTCAACGTCTACATGGCTCCGCTCACCCCCATCGTCAGAACCTACGGTCTCAACATTGTGTCATACGCAGACGACACCCAACTCATCCTCTCCCTATCCAACGAACCCAATACCGCCAGACACAATTTTCGAGAAGGCATGGAAGCTGTCGCCAAATGGATGAAAAACAGCTGCCTACAACTAAATACCAACAAAACAGAAATACTCATCATGGGCCCAAACCTCGATGCATAGAACAGCACCTGGTGGCCCCCGGCCCTCGGAAGCCCACCCACCCCCACGGACCACGCACGCAACCTGCAAATCATCCTGGACTCTGAGCTCAAAATGGACCACCAGATCAACTCCATCTCGTCCTCCTGCTTCCACACCCTCCGCCTCCTATGTAAGACCTTCAAATGGATCCCCCTCAAACACAGAAAGACTGTCACTCACGCCCTGGTCACCAGCAGACTCGACTACGGCAACGCACTCTACGCTGAAATAAACAAAAACCTCACCCGCAAGCTACAGAACATCCAGAACGCCACCGCAAGACTGGTCCTTGACCTGCCAAGACACTGCCACATACCCCAGCACCTGCACACACTCCACTGGCTCCACATCGAAGCAAGAGTCACCTTCAAGATGCTCACCCACACCCACAAGGCCCTCCACAACACCAGACCAGCATACCTGAACAGCCTACTCAAATTCCACGCACCCTAGAGGACACTACGATCTGCCCAGCTCTCCTACGCTGTGGTCCCCCACACCAGAAAGACCAGATTTTGAGGCCGCTCCTTCTCCTTCCTTGCAGCCCGAGCCTGGAACGCCCTGCCGCTCCACCTCAGACAGACAACATCGCTCCCCATCTTTGCAAGAAACCTCAAAACCTGGCTCTTTGACAGACCCCCCCTTTGATGGACTGGAGCCGGTTAACCCTCCCCCTCCCCCCAGCGCCTTGAGACGCTTACGGGTGAGTAGTCGCGCTTAACAAACACCTAATTGATTGAATGATTGATCTGCTGCAGTGCCAACACTGACACTATTTCTACAGAACCTCATATATCAGCATGTAAATTGTTAATTGGCCTCTCTGCCCTACTCCAGAGGCCTAATGCACATTATTGGCTGAGAATTAAAGCCCCGCTCCCAGGGGATGATGGCTTGTCCTCTGGGCACAGAAAGAGTTTTGTCATCAGCTGGCCATTTAACAGGAAGTAGCCAACTGGGAGGTGAACAGGACAGTTGGCAGAACATATGACAACCATAATACTCCTTCTTTTGCTTTGCTGATCCCAATGGGGTTGACAAGATCTGCTCCAATTCATTCCCCGAGCCTTCTCAGAGCCTTCCAGCTCAATCCCAGCAGAATCGAGAACCAGTGCTCATGTCTCATGTCATAGGGAATGCCACCTAATGTAGATAGCGGAGTGGCCATAGATGGACTAAAGCTTCTACAAATAAGGGAGTAAAAGCACCATTTTGGATTTAGGGCTTCTGGAAATGTTTGCAATAAACTAAAGTAGATGTGCTTAAAAAGGAGGTGAGGAATGTGTGAGCGAATAGTCAGGCTTGGGTGCAGGAAATTCTCCAGTCACTGGCTAGTGCACAGGATAATAGTGGCACCTCTCTCCACCTTCTGAGAACACTCTGGGACCCAAGAAGAAAGAAGTCTTAAAGTTGAAAGGTGGAAGGAACAAGACCAAAGACTCCTGAGTTCAGGTAGTTGGCCTCCAATTTAACTACTCAAGGAACACAAAAATCAAAATCACCCCTGAATCCAACAAGGCCCAGCTGACCGTTGCAGCCTAAACCTTTCCTGCACCGTGACTGGAGAGAGACCTGGTGTCAATAACCCTGTCCTGAGGCTCTGAGGCATGCACAAATGTCCAGGAGGAACACAGCAGATGGAGAAAGGTTAGACTGAATAATTTTTTCACCTCCAGGCAACTGGCACATGCTGATAAGCCTTCCACAGATAGACAACAAGGCTCATCCTACTTGTGTCTTTTTGCTGCTTTGAAATTAGGGCCTTGGGGAGTCCTTCCTAGCTACAGATATCAGCGTTTTGTAGCTTGTGGATATTGAGAACCAAAGTAACTGATTTCAAAGGTAACCCCTTAGACAGGGTGAGGCAGCAAATCTATTCCAGCAGCAATGCAAACTCAATGCCTACAAAATCCATCTTTGTCCCACTTACAGCTTTTGGCAGCAAAACCAATATCTTCAGTGGTACCTTGTCAATAACGTATCTGATTTTGAAGGACCCTTACTGGTTTCAGCCTTGTACCTTCACTTTGAGCTCTAAAAGTATAACATTTCTAGGTGATAACTTTGACTGGGCCACACCCTGTTCCATTGCGTTCAGCCTGAATTCACACCTAGATCCTGGCCAACCATGAACTGATATTTTTCATTTGTGCTTTAATTTTTGTAGAACTTTTTGTCCGAAATTACTTTTTTTTTAAAATCATACCTATGGTTCCCTTTATCTGATTTGAATGTTTTGGTGTTTTCTTACTTTTCACATTTCTCTCTATTTTACTAAATGGATTTAGGAATTGTGTGTTGTTTTCTTGACTTCCAAATGGATTGTATTGCTTGAACTTAACATGAGTTTCTCTGGGGAATTAGCTGTTGCCTGTGCCACAGACCAGAGTGTCACTGTGAACTCTGTTGAAATCTAACAGGGGTATATTTATTACTCTGGTAAGGGTTTTGCCAAATTATTAATCTCTGTGCTGACACAGTTTAAATGAATAAAAGAATCAGGAATAAGGAGACCATAGCAGGATTAGGCAGGTCTAGCTGAACGGACAGATATTTATTTATTTATCGGAACGTTTTATATAGTGCGAACATGACCCTTGTGGGTATCAGAGCGATTTACAATTGTGTCGAGAGCAGAGACAAATAAAACAATATTATCATATTCAACAAAAATACAGAATAGGGCAGTACACAGATAAGGGAGGGTACGACACAGATTCAGGACTGATAATTCAAAAACAATAAAATAGCAGGAGGGCAGTAGTGATGAGTGTGATTGAGTATTAGAACAAGTAAGAAGAGAGAAAATTATAGGATTTAGGGCAAAAATGTGTTCATAAGGAGTACTTTGACTTCTTTCTTGAAAGATGCAGTTAAGGGATTCAGATAGGGGGCAGGGCCATCCAAATTCTTGGGTCAATCCCAGAGAAAGCTTAGTTGTAGGTTTTCTTTTTGAGGAATCTCTGAAGTTTCAGCAGTAAGGTGTTAGAGCTTCTGGACGATCTGCCGCCACCAGAAAGCTCAGCATCTTTTGCTGAATTCTTGCTTCGTAAGGGAGCCAGGTGAAGGATTTCAAATTGAGGGTGATTTGGTTGTTTCTTTTTGATCCTGTGATGTGCTTAGCAGCAGAGTTGAGAGAGGCCCATAGAAGAGCCAACTTGGATATGGGAAAGCTGCAGAGTGTTGCCCTTCTTTAGTCCAACCTGGGAATCACTGGCGCTTACACTGCAAACTTGCAGTCATGGGGGGTGAGGGGGGGTAGTTTTCTTAAAACGTTCCTTTGGAGATTTGCTCCTTTGGTAGCAGCCCAGGTGTGCTTCTGCATGTTAAGGTTCATGTCAAGAGTAAATCCTAGTGATCTCACTGAGTCAATACCTTGTGGCGAGAAGTTGAGGACTGTTAGTTGTTTCAACCGTTCTTCAATGACAGATGACTGGGTGGGTGGGGCGATCCGGAGAATTTTTTTTTTCGAGTATTTAGTTTGAGGTGATGGCATGCCAGCCAATTTTGGGGTTCCTGTAGAGTTAAGTTGAGGGATCTGATGTCTTCGATATACCAGCAAGACTTATAATGTTTTACAGTTCAAGGTCAATTAATCCATTCAGTCTTCCACATAGCTCAGGTGAGGATGCAGCGTAAGGACCTTCAATCAGAGAAGATGCAAAAAGTTGTCTTCTTAACCTACAGAATGAAGGCAGCCATAACTACTATGTTTTGATAATTTGAGGACGATTGTATGGTTTGATCCATCACTCAGCTACGGAGCATGTCATTATAGCGCGTATGATGGTAGCACAGTAGATGAGTTCTGGAGAGACAGATAGAATGGGCCACCAAAATTACAACTTTCAAACTGTAGATGTGCTCATTCATGAGATATTTTATCATAATGGAATTGTTTAATTGCCAAGGCTACTCCACGGCCCAGGTGGGGCCTGATCTATCAAGATGAAGTGTAACATATCCTGGTGGTATAGCATTGTCCACAAGGGAGCGTGACCTTGGTTAGCCATTTTAGTGATAGTGTGACCTTTGTTTAAAAATTCTATACATAGCAGATAGGTCTTTGTCCTCTGAGTATGCATTTATCAGCAAAGTTGTACAGGAGCGTGGAGATGGAGTGATCATCTCCACTTGAGACTGAGTACCATCTTCTTGATTGCCTAGTGTGTCTGCAGCAGACTTACTAGTATTGTGTTTTAGTGCCTGTGCATAAATAGGTATGGCATTTTAACCCTTGAGTGAACAGTGGGTTCCCCATATGCTTGAAGATGATATGCAAACAGTTTTTCTAAGTGAAAGATATGCATTGCTCAACTCTTCTTTTTCTAATACTGATTCAATAAGAAGCTGGACAGGTCCCCCTTTGTTACTGCTGGCTGTGCACAGATGCAGACGTGCATGCCTGGTATGCACCTGACTCACCCCAATAGAATATAAACAGAAACTTATATATGGCAAGAAATCATTCAACATATGCGGTCAAGACCTGCACTTCTGAGGGTAAATTCCATGGCTTGAAACTGAGAGTGTTAATGGGTTAACACAAAGTAAAGGAAAAGCATGACTAGCAATTGTCTGCATAACTTAAAGGCTTAGCATGCATACAATCTAGAAAATACATATGAGCTGGGAAATATAAGAAATCAAAAAAGACAAAGTGCAATTCCATCAATAAATGGGCAGCATAAAGAGTGAGTAAGAAATACAGAGGTTGGGCCTTAAGTGATGCGATCTTGCTTGTTGCTCAAGCTTGATGTGATCATGTAATAGAAGCAGTAAAGCCTGAGCTGTAGCTGCACTGCATAAGGTAGAAAATGACAGAGCTGTGTTACCTGAAAGATAGCACCACATCTGGGACCTGAGCTTGTCATTTCTGGCATATGACAGATAGTTCTGTGGGGACAGAGGGGGCTCTGTCATGTGGTTCATTAGACTGTAAGATTTGTGAAACTTGACATATTGCTATGCCACCTAACCGTAAACTCCTACAAGATCCATCTAAACCGAGAGATTGCCCTTCTCTGAGAGGCCTGAGCCTGTACCATTTGCATCACAACATTTTATCAATTCAATTAATATTTTTGAGGGGGTATTGGGTTTTTAAATGTCCAGCAGCTCATCACTGTCATGTATCCTGTTTCAGACCAACATTCACCTCTACTGTGATATTAACATCTCAGTGGCACTCATTTAGCAATCTAAGACGAATGACAGAGTGTATCATAAATACATGGTTTGCAAATAAACCTCTGCCATTAATGTACAGTCCCGTCATAATCCACATGATAGCGTTCAATTAACTACTTTAGTGGTACCTAACTTATTTTCTTGACTTCCAAATTTGGAAATGTTGAACTGCCTTTTACTACATCCAGTCCTATGATAGCTCACTGAATCATGTGTACAAAGCCACTGAGAAATCTTACTGGAGAATTTAATATGCTTTCTTATTTGGCTAACCTGTATAATACTATTTTCCACTTGCCAAGCCCCTCTCGCCGCCTATCCCTTCACACTGTGTCCTTCTCCATTCTGGTGGTTTTCCTCCCTTTTAACTTTTATTTGAATCTTCGAACCTCCCACAACTGCTTTGAAACACCATAAAGTTCCCCTCAGGCTTCACAAATTAGTAGCACTGTTGTTTTCGGGGGAAGAAAGAAATTATTTTTAAAACCTGCAAATGTTCATGAATTTTTCTTAATAAGTTATGGGAAAATAAGAATCACATTTTTGAAAAAATTCATTAAGGAACAGGTGGAAAATCTAAAAATTGAGTAAAAATATTTGTTTTAAAACATTTAAAATGCCGTCAGAATGTTTCTGTGCAATGCAATTGAATACCGTTTGATCTTTCACACAAGACATCTTGATATTTGGAAAGCCATGCATTTCTTCAGCCAAATAGGGATAGCCACAGTGGCCTAATGCCATACTCATTACAAAGAATACATCTAGACAGATGTTGAAAAAAAACATGTCAACAACTTTTAAGATATTAATTGAAAACAATAACCCCATAATGATAGTGTGCTTACGTAGTCATGGAATAGCATATTTTAAAATCATATAAAGGTAGAGGCTCCTGCACTCTTCATGGAAAAACCAAGGTGGAACTCTCTTGGGAAACTGATTTAAATGTTAACTGGCCTACAGCTACATGGACTGAACTTTGGAATAAGATCAGGAAGTCCTCCAGATCGGCGAGCACTACGCAAACATTAATTTTTGTTTACAATTGATTATTACTGACTCCAGTTGCTTTACATACACGACACGCCAATCTGTCCAATGTTTGCTGGTCCTGCTCTTCACTGCATGCTGACCTTCACCATTTACTTTTCACATGCCCCCTTGTTCTTACCTTTTGGAAACGGGTATGGTCTCAAATCAATTACATTTTTGTTTCTACCCATCCCTTTTCCATTCCTTGTATATTTTTAGATAGCCTGTCTCCTATATGGACACATTGTGACTCTAATACAACAATAATTAACATTGCTAGCAGTAGCTTTTCAGCAAATCACCAAAAACTGGAAGGATTTTACTAAATTATCATATCAAGCTTGGTGGTATGCTGTATGTTACAATCACCGATTGGACACGACTTTTGTATACCCTGTCAATATGGCAACGAAACGCTTGAATTTATGGCTACCTGTTACATTATTTCTCGATGCCAGTGCCAGATGTTCCTTTGCTTTGACTCCTGTACAACAAGGGGTTTCCAAACCTCCTTGACTTTCCTTTTTGTTGTTATTACCAGTGCATGATCATTCTGAATTTTGTGATCTGCTTCACTTCCAGATACAATTTGTAACCCTTCTCTATTTATTAGGATTAATTTGTATTTCCTTCTTGCTTTCCCTTGTCAGGCAAGATAAGCTGCTTATGTATTTAAATTTTTATTTATTTTTGTTCCTTGGTTTATTGTTTATTCATGTGACTCTTTTTCTTTTATTCTACTGTATTTTATTATATGACTCATATTTTTCTCAATAAAATCTTTTTTGAACTTAAAAAATATATAGGTAGACACAGTCAAAACCTCAGGAAAATATGTAATCCTACAGGCATATGTTTACCTTTCTTGCATGAAAATAAGTAAAATCTGTGAGGAAACCTTAAAAATCTTACAGTGAAAAAGAATATCACAAGCATTCAGTACCTCATTCAGTGTAAATAGTGTTGTTAGCCTATGTTGATCTGTGCCTTATGTAACAGTATATCAGCCCAGTCATTTTACATACAATTTTGATGCGTCTGCATGCGTTCTCTATGCTTGGATATTCGGGCTGAAATACAAATTAAATGTATAATTTACAACTTGCTAAAAAAAACAGAGAAATATCTCCCATTTAAAAAATCAAGGTGGAGTTAATACATCTGTGTTTTATGCAGAAAACTGGCTAAACACTAGTATTTAAAATGAGAGTTAGGTATTTTATCATCTGAAAACATGTAATAGCATAAAAGATACAGAAAAATCCTGGTGAGCAAGATATCATTATTTGATCATTTGGGAATTTTAAGAATTCTGACCCTGGCATTTGTTTTGGATTGCAATTGCTCCAGAGCGATGGAGCTAAGAAGAATGGCTATTTAATTTGACTTCAGGGATGTTTTCATGTCTGGAGTCACATTTTGCAGTATAGCTTGGATGTTATAGGGCTGGTCAGATCACTCAGGATTAACAGTGTTTGGCTGTGTGCTACTTATGGATGATTTTCGCTAGTTTTGTGCTGTATGTATTTCCCAGTAGCTGGCTGTAGGCCTTTTCTGTGGAATCTCCCTGTATCATGGGATTAGAGTTCTCTTTTACTTCTCTTCTCCGTTTTTGTGACATGTCACACACTTCTCTCCGTTTTTGGCAGTGTACATATGTCTCTCAGCATCATTTTATGCCATGCAAAATTCTTGGGAATTTTCCACCTTGAGCTATGAATTCTGAAGATTTCTTTTGTCTTGCATTTGTAATTTCTTCTGAATTTGAGGAGAATTGTTTAAGGCAGAGTCATCCATATTACTCTTTCGCCTTTTTAAAAAATATCTAAAGTCCCAAACTGTAAGGTCAGAAAATGCACACAAAATATAGCAGTGATGCTGGAGCTGTTATTGGGAATGTTTCACTCCCCACCTCTAACCTGGATGGAGAAGACTGTACATGATGGGCACCCACACAACATGTAATGTTTGCAAGACTGCAGATGATGGGCGCCCACACAACATGTCAGGTTTGCAAGACTGCAGATGATGGGTGTCCACACAACATGTAAGGTTTGAAAGCCTGCAGATGATGGACGCCAACACAACATGTAAGGTTTGAAAGACTGCAGATGATGGACGCCAACACAACATGTAAGGTTTGAAAGACTGCAGATGATGGACGCCCACACAACATCTAAGGTTTGAAAGACTGCAGATGATGGACCCCCACACAACATCTAAAGTTTGAAAGACTGCAGATGATGGACGCCCACACAGCATCTAAGGTTTGAAAGACTGCAGATGATGGACGCCCACACAGCATCTAAGGTTTGAAAGACTGCAGATGGTGGACGCCCACACAGCATCTAAGGTTTGCAAGACTGCAGATGATGGGCGCCCACACAACATCTAAGGTTTGAAAGACTGCAGATGATGGACCCCCACACAACATCTAAGGTTTGAAAGACTGCAGATGATGGACGCCCACACAGCATCTAAGGTTTGAAAGACTGCAGATGATGGACGCCCACACAGCATCTAAGGTTTGAAAGACTGCAGATGGTGGACGCCCACACAGCATCTAAGGTTTGAAAGACTGCAGATGATGGACGCCCACACAACATCTAGGGTTTGAAAGACTGCAGATGATGGACGCCCACACAACATCTAAGGTTGGACTTTGTCACACATAACTCTCTGCTACTCCCTGAAAGACGAGTTTGCTTGAACTCTACTCTTGAATTTTGATGGCTCCTCCTGTCACCTTTCCTGCCCTCGAGCCTAAAACCAGGGGACAGTTGACATTTTGCAATAGTCCCAGGTCGCTGCTCCTTTAACATTTTGACTGTTCATTGTGTTACCTTCTGCGTTAAGCACACTTAGGGTAATTACGGATATAAATCTGACATATGTCGCTGCAGAGCCACACACGAGCAACTCAACCACTGCAGCAAGGCATGAGAAACAGTCTTCTAACGCGCGCAGTCGCAATGTCCTGCTAGCGGAAGTGCATAAAACTGCAAAAAGATAACTAGTGCTTAATTTGTCAAGAAAAGAGTGCTGGTGCCGAAGGTCTGCTCAGAAGCCACAGCCGGTGCCATTAAGTGTTGATACATGGAATGCCAAGTCTTGTGGTCTTAAATCCACCTCATGCCTCTTTAATTCGCTACCAGTAGATCCCTGCGCATTTTATTTCACTCTTGCAGGTTTCTGCTTTCTCCATTTATGACAGGGTTACCGCCTTTATCTTCCTCCGTCTTTTTTGTGTATTTTTCCTTCTTTTGCTCTTGGTAAATATCTGATGGGAAAAATAAGTGCAGGCTCCCCCACTGGCAACCAGCGTGGCTCAAATTAAGCACTGAATAGAATTAATAGGAACATGAAAAGATTTCATGTAACGGAATTGTGAAGATCCATGGAGTTGTTGTGAAGGGAGATTCATTTGTGATTTGGAGTTTCCAGTGATTGAATTTACAACTTTAAGCACATTGTGTATATGTTGTATTTCAACAATATGCGTGAATAAATTAAACATCCCCCAAGCCACCCCTAGGGTATGATTTCTACAATGCGAGCAACAGGTTGCTAAGATACTACATTACATGTACAATGTTTTTGCATGACCTAAAAGTCTAGGCCGAATGGATGCTTTTTATGCTGTCTTTTGGCGCTATCTGTCTGCTGGACATGGGGCAGAGTCAGCTTTAGGCTGGGATTTTAGGCCCCCACTTCTCAAAGTTTGATATATTACTCAATGTTGTTTGGCATCACAAGGGCTTGAATCAGTTCACAATGTGTAATAGATTGAAAGTTATTTCGGACAGGGGGACCCAAATTAGGTTTTTCCCCGGGGCCTCACAAATCCTTAAGATGTCACTGCCTCCTTAGAGTTAACAGGATGTTGAGTGATATCACCTAAAGATAAGGGCAGCCCCCCACAAGAGTATGGCCTCAGTATCCTCAGGGACCAACTCAGAGTGACCCCGATCATAATCAAGCTCAGAATACAACTTTGACATGATTTTGGGAAGGGACATCCTTTCCATAACTTTCCATTCCCTCAACTCAGCATCTTAGTGGCTCAATGCACCAAACACTGTGAGGCACAGGATACATTATATTTGCCAAAACATTGTTCACCTCCAACAGAAGGCAAGGCACAGGAGGAAAGCCAGCATTGGTGCAAACAAGAGCCAAGACATACTTCACACAATATTTGGACTTGAATCTGGAAGCAGGCGCTGCATCTCTCTCTGCAGCCTCTGAAATGGTCAAAGTGCATGAAACCCTGTGATGATGGTCTTTGGACTTGGAAGCAGAGACAGCATCTTCAAAAAGAGTGTGTAACTCCTTACCAGAATAAGGCAGACCACAAGACTCTGAAGGAGTGGGAGAATCCCTTGAATAGCATCAGTTCCCTGTTGCCCCAGGAGGGTCTACATATGTGCCAAACACTATTGAATTTCTGATACCTTTGAAATCTCTTCTAGATGGACAATGTGCAAGTGTAAGTCATGCAGAATTGTGTATTTTTTAACTTAACTTTGCTTACAAATAAAGCATATTCCTTGTGACAGGCTAATTGAACATGAGTGTTGCATCCCATTTCAGCAATGGAAAGGCACTTACTCCTGCCTTACGCAGTAGGGTCCTGATTATAAGCTATTCAGTGAAATTCCTTCCAGTGTGGAGTTCTGCTCTGCTCAACTAGAACCGGACCGGGGTTCGGTCACCCTGATTTTCCAACTGAGGGGAACACTGGTCCAATGTAATGTTATTGGACTGGTAAAACCAGACGAGGCTCGGGCTGTAAATTCAGCCTGGCCTTAGCCCCTGGCCACGCCTGCTCACTTCTCAGGAAACAGGGATTGTACCAAAAACTCGCCCCTGCCTTACTATAACCACGACTGTCCCCCGAGGGGCTTTCAGTTCCCCCACCTCCTACATACCCCCTCCCTTTTATTACCAGGCCACTGTAGTTGGTAAAAGGAAGCTGATTTGACCTCAGAATGGGGACACATCATGCAGATATGGAGCCACTAACCCCAAATCTGCATGTGTTCCCCATGTCTGGGGACCAATACTCATAATAGCTGGCCTCATTTTGATGGATACCGGCCACACGCCACATGTAAATCATGTCAACTTGGAATTGAGTTTAAGTACGACAAATCCAAGCTTTGTGGTAGTCAATGACTTTCAGTGGTTATGTGACCACCTACCACCAATTTGTCAGACATGTGGGTGTCCACTTATTTCTGGTGACCCACCTGGAAACACCCCATCCCTAAATTTATGAGCTGAGAGTGCAGTTTACAATTGTGAGAGTACACAATTCGAGAATGATTTATTTTTGCAAAGTTGCAAACTGTTACATGTAAATAAATAATCGAGGATTGAAAACTGAAATGGACATTCAAGTGCACAAGGTTGCAGCTCGGTCTGACAGGAAGCAAACAAACATTCAGTCCACGTTTTCAATAACTGCTGCCCCGTTGCCAAATCAGGAGTGAGATTTAGCAGGAGTAGAGGTTTGGAGGGACTGGTTGTCTTGAATTTATTACTGTTCCTCCGTGTCTGGAAACTTCCTGACCCAGCACGAGGCAGCAGAGCGAGCACTCCCACCTCTGACCTCCAACAGCTGCGTTTAATGTGGGCTCTGCAAAGGATCACAGGGTCCAGCTGTCAAGAGATGGAGTTCAACTGATAAACCCGACTGAGCCTGTATGATAAAACAGGACTGCGGTTAACACAATAAGAGTATTTTTTAGTGGAAATGAATGCCAGCACTCAGAAAGAGGACAGTCTGTGGGCATGCAACATGGCACAAAAACAACGAAAACATCTCAAATGTGTGTTAATAATCATGTAATGAATTACCCTGCTTTAAAATATACATATACACTTTTCTATAAGATCTATGCACCGTGATTTCCTAAGCGATGTCAAATTTTAACACGTGTATGGACTTTTTTTTAAGTTCTCCAACACAAACATTGATGTCTTATTGCTTACGAAGTCCAATATGTTTACTACGTTTTTGAAAAGCGAGTTTCCTCCAATTAGTGGTTAACCCCCTGACCCCTTGAGAAAGACGTAATGGGAAACACGCACGGGACGTTTTACGGAAGTTACGTCTTCTTTGGGAATGAATCGTTCTGGAAAACACACAAGGTTTCTTTGTCAGTCTAAAAAAAAACGCCAGCAGCCAAAAAGGCTCGGAGAGCAGAGCACCGGCGCGTCTGTGAAGCAGCGCATATCGTTCTGAGAGCTCTCAGAACAAAGCTGGGTTTACAGACCTTCTCAATTTACAACCAGATGTTTTGTGTTAAGCACATTCATGCTGTACCTCCAGCAGACCCGAGCGTTGCTGTAATGTATTCTCCGCGAGGCCATCTGTTCCGGACGCCTCCTAAGGTGCAAAGGAAAATGTTTTCTTAGTGCAGCGAGTAAAGAAATAACATTAAAACATGCCAGCAACAAACCGGTCAGCGGTGAAATAAAATCTATAGGAAAACAAGCATTTGCAATGCAAATCGGTCTCGCCTTTGGGACCTTATACGTATTTAGCGATTCAGCATATTTAGGGTATGGGCATGAAATGGGGAGACCAGCTGTGTTGAATAAAAATCTAACACAATTTGGCTAGACAAATGTATTTATTTATTTATGCGTTTTTATATAGCGCGGACTTTACCCGAAGGTGTCAGAGCGATTCACAATAGGAACAGCAACGTTACATGAGAAAATTACAAGTGTGCATAGTACAAGAGCAAACGTTACGTCACATGTGGAAAAAGAGACAATTGTGCAAGTAACAACAGTAAACAAGATACAAGATGAGGTAGCAAAGGATACGATTCAAGAGGAAAGAGTGACAAGTGTGCATGTTACATAAGCATACTAGATACAAATAGAGGTATAATACTGCAATAAGTGTCAGTCACTCCAAACACAAGAACACACTGGGAAGGCACTTCTATAGGCACAGAGTACAGAATTTCCTATAGTGATAGAACTTCCTTGAGGGAATAGCTATGGCGTGAATTAGGTTTGGAAGTGTCTTTGAAGGAGGAGAAGTTTGAGGTCAGTTTTGAAGGACCGGGGGGAGGTGGTGGTCCGGAGCTGAGGCGGAAGTGAGTTCCAGATTTTCACCGCGTTGCCTGTAAAGGATTGGGCCATCGATCTTTCCCTTTTGAAAGTGGGAGGTTCAAGCAATACATTTTTCGCATTGCGTGATGGTCTAGAGCCTCCAGAGAGTTTCAGTTTATTCGCCAAGTAGCAAGGAGAGGAGGAGTGCAAGGCTTTGTAGGTGATACAAAGTACAAAAAACAATATTCACAAGGAACTCATTTATAAACATTGATCTATCATTTGCAACATCAGTCGTTGCTTTGAATCAATCACAAACATAAATATCAGAATTGACCTCGTAAGAAATGCAATATCAATCAAATAATAATATTCACAATAAGCCCACACAAAACCTTTTTCCTTCCGGAATATACCAAACCTCAGCCGAGGTAGGTTTATTTAATATACAATGTCTATGTCGCAGACTTCTTATCCAAATACATATACAAAAAGATACATTTATTCCTAACATTAACAGTGATTTGTGACCCCAAGTGAAAGAACCATAACCTCTTATTATGTGACAAAGTGAAAAAAGACTTAAAAAGGTTATTGGAAAATTATACGGACAGATTTTATACAATTTACAATAATTCAGTCAAAGCTGTCTCTTTATTTATTGTCGACGGCGTTTCGACCCGCTCTAGATACCGGGTCTCATCAGGACTGTATTTCTGGGGACTAAAAAGAATAAGGAAGTATAACTATACAATTATGGACTTAATAATGTAATATTAATGAAGGAAAATAGGGCTTGAGGGGCAAGGATCATAGCTTACTAGTGTAACTCATACATGCGTCCATGTAGGATCCAGTATGTGGTTGATATGCTGGATGAAGGAATCTATCCAGACCTGAAAGCAGGGAGTATAATGTTTCAGTTCTTGTACTACATTCAGTTAAGAAAGGTGATCACCCTGGTGCAATTGAGGGTCACACTTACTTTGGTTTATCTTCATCCAAATTTATCAGTTTGGGATATGAATCTTCTTATTGTGAAGGAATCTTACATAATATAGATTCCCTAAGATTTAAATCACTCATGCGTCGGAATTCTGAAATATATTAGAGGCTTAAATTATTAGCGAATAGCCATATTCAGTGTGATTCATAGTTGTTCAAGGCAAATTATACCGTATTTAAATGAAGCCAGACTTACTTAATCTCGCTTGTCTGACCTCTGTTAAGAGAGAGGATCTTCTTATTTTAGTTGTTTCTTCGATGGTTGCCCTCTATGAGGCGCTGACCCACTGAAATTAATTAAAAGTAAATTTAGCGCGAGTTCTACGATATAGTATTATCAATTACTAGATCTCTATAAGAATATAGGGCGCTCACTTACTTGATAACAGTCGCCCAGTCCACAATCAAATTGTTTCCGTGTTGGTTCTAGCTGACTAAATCCCGCTATATAACCCGGAATTTGACAATCTCTATATATGCGAGACTACGTGTATATCGCAAGTAAAAAGACGGCGAGATTGGCGGCCATCTTTTAGTGGTGATAAAGATCATAGTGGCCCTACAGGGTATCAAAGAGTGTTCTATTCTAGACCGTATGGTAGATGGTTTAACTATTTACTACTTAAGTTAATTTTCTTCCTATCAGGACTAAGGTTAGCGCGAGTTCTACAGTATATAATTTTGGAGTTTACTAGATCTCCATAGACATATTGGGTGCCAACTTACTTAATTACAGTTGCCCAGTCCGCAATCAAGTGCTACTACATGGACACATTCCGCTGTGTGACTGAGAAATGGACAATCCCTATATATGTGAAACTATTTATTTGTCGCAAATAACGAGACGGCGAGATTGGCGGCCATCTTAGTAATACTGCTTATAGTAGCCCTACAGGATATCAGATGAAGTGTTCTACACTGGGTCATATGGTAGATCATTTTACTATTTCTTACTACGTTTATCTTCTTCTCAATGTCAGTTGTATTATCACCTATATATTATGGCAATTAAATAGAATGGCAATTAAATTGACTGCAAGAATGACGACCATCTAATAGTAGTAATATAAATCCTTATACCGCATATACGGTATGTTATACGATGGGTATTACTGTTTATGCTAGCGCTGGTCTTCTTCTTAATAACAACATAATTTCTGACCCTTTCAGGTACATATAGACACGATGGCTCCATGTATAACAATAATGATAGCAGCAGCCATCTTAAAGTAATGGATGGGTTCATTGCAGTCTATTCCTTCATTGAGCAACATTAGTTTATACATCTTCATCTGCAACTATAGACAATATTTCACATCACAACTCTGTAACGATCATCTATACAGTGACATATTGAATTACACAATACAACCATATTGTCATATACAAGCAAGTATGACTGACAAACACTTTTCAAGTATCTACAGTCGTTGTTATTCCTGACATTCCATAGATTTGCAAAACATTCTTCCGAGGAGACACTGTGTACAGTATTTTCTCATAGCATTATCATTGTGTATACCCATTGTGTCTGCACTCGATTGCACAAGGCTGAGCAGCAACCCTGGTGCTCTCTACCATTAGCAGGTGGAGAGCGGAGAGTGGAGAGGAGAGACGAGACTGGAAAAGACTGGAAAAGGCGAGGGAAACGAACAGGGCGAGGGGTGTTTTATCTACCAGTACTGCTCCCCACAGCCCTGTTGCCCTGTGTGTTGCCGGCTTAGCAGGCACCTGCGACCTTTGACCTGTGACCAGTGACCTGTAACAAGCAGGAAGTGGCAGAAAGGCAGTAAAAAGGAAGTTGAAGTTGAAGTCGATCTGCAGTGTGGGTAGGGGGCCCTGCGCTTCGCCCACCCTCCTGCTACACTTTCCTGCCACACCTGGCCCACCCAAGATGAGATCTGGCAAAGTGAGGGCTCTGGACCCACAAAAGAAAAAGAAAAGCAGAGGAAAACAAACCACTGTTAACACAGACCTTGAGCCTGTATCTAATCTGTTGTTGTGTGATCCAGAACCCACAACTGACAGCACCCCCCAATCCACCTGTAAGGACCCTGATAGGATGGCCTGTAAAACCTTCAGCAAACAGCCCAAGATAACGTCAAAATTTACTTTCTTAAAAGATGCTGGTTCAGCGATCTTTTCAAGTAACATAGACATCGCTGGCCTCCCAACCCCCCTAAGTCCCTTAGTGACAGTCATCAAGGGAAGCTCAGTGGCAAATGTGGGGTCTAGGATTTTGCGAAGCAGTTATACGTCACCTAGCGTCACTACTAATCCACCAGAGGAAGCACTTAAGTCCTCCCCAATTGAGCAAGTGTGTCAATATAACTTAGCACCTTTTAACGTCGCCAAACCCAACGCTGCACATAAGTCACCGGACTTACAAATAGAACCAACTGAAGAACGAGAAGATGAAGAGGAAGCAAACAAATCCTCTCCAATTAAGCAAGTGTGTCAACAAAATTCAGCACCTTCTCACGCTACCAAGTCTAACGTTGCATACAAGTCACTGGACCGACAAGTAGAACAAATGGATGAAAAAAAAGTAATTTGGATGATTCAAACAAACTTAGCTATTCGCAAAACAAAGTTAAGTTCAGTATTTCGCGTAGCAAAAACGACGAATCTTCAAACCACCTTAAAATGGCGAGTCCCACGGCTTTGAGGTCGGAGGGAGTACTTACCACCCCCGGGGACGGGGCAACAGACTCAGCCAACCAGGATCAATACAGAGAGAGGAAACCAGATCCCACTGGAATTATAGAGGATGTATTCGAGGTAGATGGCAGCACCAAAGAACTCTCCTACTTCGAGTCAAAAGAATGGGAAAATATGCTGCATTCATATGGGAACACCACCTTCGGGCACCCGCCGCTACCAGTATCACCAAGGCATTACAAATGCGCGGGCCCCTCACAAGAAAAGGCATGGGCCACCGCCCTTGAAATTCTTCAAAAGTCAGCCGATGCCATGACATATCAGGCGAACAAAATGGACATCCAAATCAGCCTTCTAAACACTCTAGCCGTGTACCTAGTCAAAATTGACGATAGGATCTCAAACTTAAACAGCCTGATAAGACGCGCCCAAGAAGCGGCAGACCGCCCGCAACAAGGATGTGACTGTATACCAATAGTAGAGAAACTCAGCTCACTCTCAGGGATAATGGAAAAGCTAGTGGAAGATCTTAAAGAAATAACAAAAGCCAAATCCATACCCGGAATAGGCAGTGACGCTGACTTAGGAGACCCTTGCGAAGATCCACAAGTAACAACAGCTCCCAACTCAAGACTAAGTGGGGCTGAACGGACCAATTTCCCCCAACCCCAAGATTCCCCTGGGCTTGTGAGCCGTAAGAGGGCACAACAATCATCTCCGGTTAATACCAAAGCAAATTCTTCCTGCCTTACTTCAACAGAACAAGAGCAGGGAGAACTATTGGGGAAGGGGAAAAAACAAAGGAAGCGGAAAGGACGAAATAAAATGAGTAGGGGGAAACAAGAGCTAAGCCTCTACCCTATGTTCAATTCTCTTAGACGGCCGGTTGCCACAGGGGTTGACATTCCAAAACACCCTGCCATGTCATCAATTATAAGGGAAGAACAACCAATTTCGCCAGACAGTAAAAAAAGGAAGAGGGGCACCGGTCCACCATCAATGGAAAAGGACCCAGTAATGGTACCCGCAGGTAAAAGGGCGCACAGTGGGACAGAAGAGCAATCCACAAACATCCACCCGGCTTCCCCAAACATACCTATTAAGCAGAACACCTCGAACCGTAGCCAAACAGCCTGCCCTACGACAAATTCTCCCGGTTATACCATGTCCTCATACCAAGTATCTACAATCAGCCACGCCAACCACCAACAGGGCGCATTTCCAGCTAGCAACAAAGGGGCTGATGGTCAACGGCTAAAAGAAAAGGTCGCAGGAGCACCATATGAAGACCAAGCCATGGGCCCTCTGCGAAAAGTAGATTACACGTCTAGTGCACAAAGCATAGAGGCAACCCCAAGGACGCTAACGACAGCAGCGAGGGGGGATGCCTGCTTTACTTATTTCTATCCTGAATACCAGTCAAAAGGTAGCCATGACGTTTTAAATCGTGGCAACATCATGAAGCTGATCCAAGCATCAGGTCTGTCAAAACAAACAACCACTCACGACATAACATCGATAGAATTCATTGCACCGAGTCCGGGCCAAACAAATGAAACAACAAAGGTCACCTGGAGCTCAGCAGAGGTAACGAATAACATCCTAGGGCAAATTGACACCTTCAAGCAATGGGGCATACAGATAAAACCGGGCAGGGTAACGGGTTACCCACACATCCTGCAGGCAAGCCACGGCGAGGAACACACACGCCCAGGGAGGGGCGCAGTATATTCGGTCCTCAGGGGTGCCCGTAACAAAACTCCCACCCTTGCTCACAAACAGAGGGAACAAAGAGATGACGGCTCCACACCACTCAGGGATCCAGAAGAGGCCGCAACATGGTCATGGTTGGCTGGTACACTGAACACAACTCATCTTTTACGATGACAAACCAACAGGGAATACCGCCACGAAACGCCCTCCCTAAGAATTTGTTCATGGAACATCAATGGTCTAACAAGCAAACTTGAGGACAACGCCACAATTTCCTATTTTCAGGAATTTGACATACTATTATTACAAGAGACATGGCTTTTCGAACCGCAGCACATAGAGGGTTTCAAAACTCACCACATTGCAGCCCAAAAACTGAATCGGTTGGGAAGAGGAAGCGGCGGCCTTGCAATCTACATATCAATAAAAAATACAGTTACCTCTTGGGATCTTCCGGGCTCATCACATGGTCTCCAATGCGTGGGAATTTCTTATATCCCTAGAAATGGCCAACGCCGGATCTTGATCTTAATGAACGCCTACGTCCATCCAACTACAGCATCAAGGCACTCCTTCATAGATGAAGTGATTGCGACAATAGTTAGAGTGAAAACAGGACCCTCTGATCCAGAAATCTTATTAACAGGTGATTTTAATATGTGGCTAATGTCAGATTTAGAGAAAAATGAGGTCACCAAATCACACAACAGCATTTGGGAGATACCACTGTTGGTCCATCCAGGAAGACACAAGAACGATCCAAAGGGACGATCCCTCCAAGGGTATCTCGAAAATTTGGGCCTCAGAACACTTAATGGTCGTTTTCCCTAAGACAAGCCTCCTCGCTTCTCCTACATATCGAAAAAAAGCACCTCATTAATAGATTATACATTCGCTACCCTCTCTCTTTTCCAACAAATAACAGATTTCAGTCTAGGGAGCAGAACTGAAAGTGACCACTGCCCCCAAGTAATATCGTTGAAGACCAGGGTCATGCAACTTGAAGAAGGAAGGGCATTGCCATCTGAGAGTTTTACAATCAACCTAAAACGAATCAAATGTTCCTTCAATAATCTGCAACAAGTAGCAACAGAGGCCAAAGGACTTATCGAGCACCACTATAGACGCCCGGATGACACAATCTCCAACTGGTCAACATTTGCAACTGATCTCTCCGAAAAATATGCTCAACCAGTGAAACACGCGATCCAGGCTGGGCTGAAGCAGACGCCCAACTCGAATCAGGAAATACAAGCTGCAACAAGATCCATGAACCAAATCTGGCGGGCGCTAAAAAGTGATCCAATGGACCTCACAAAACTAACAAAATTGAGAGTGGCCTGCAGCTACTTAAAGAAAGCTAAAAGAGAGCTACGCAGAAATCAATGGAACTCGTTCTGGGTGAAATTGCAGCATGACATTAAAACGAATACCTCCGCAAGGTTTTGGAGGACAATCAATAACGCTTCTGGGCGTGCATCGAAAGTTGCTTCATCAGGCATCTTGGAATCCGAATGGGCAGCGTTTCTCCATCTCCACTTCAACAATCAGGATGCTATCATCCTAAATCAGAGGCCCCAAGTCAAACACAAAGTGGCAAACGAAGAAGCCGATTGGGCACTTGTTTCGAACATCACTAATTCGCAAATGAGAGTATGCCGGAACGATGAATCCAAAATGAAAACAATAAAAGAGAGCCTTCCGCCTCAAAGCGGTACAGAAACTATAACAATCCAGAAGGCAGTGATTGAAAAACTGATAAAAAAGGGACGGAAGGACGGGGCTCCAGGTCCAGGAGGAATCCCTCAAGCCCTGTTCAAGGACGATGTATCCTTTTGGGCTGGGAAGCTAAGCACTTCATTCAATTCAATTTGGCAGAATAACATCATACCGCCTTCTTGGCGGGGATCCATTCTTGTACCAATCTTTAAGGGTGGGGACAAACAATCACCGAGGAATTATCGCCTCATTGCCCTCATCGATAATGAAGCTAAGTACTTTGTGGGAGTTTTGCTTAACTCACTTAGGGAATGGGCGGATGACAATTTTGTTATTCCACCGAATCAGACTGGGTTCACAAAAAACACAGGTACATCTGTCAACCTTATGACCCTCTCCTGTCTGATTGACCAAGCCAAGTCCAGCTCCTGCCCACTTTACATGGGATTCATTGACTTACAAGCGGCCTTCGACAATGTGAACAGATCAAAGCTCTGGAAGAAGTTGTCCAGTCTCAACATTCCAGCCAACCTCCTAAGAGCTTTACAACTTTTACATCAGGATACATGGGTCAGGATCAAGGTCGGGGACGGCTCAAAATTATCCCGCCCAATTCCAACGGGAAAAGGATTAAAACAGGGCTGTGTCCTGGCCCGACACTCTTCAACTTATTTTTATCCGATCTTCCAGAAGCCCTAAATAAGGTCAATTCCCACGCTCCCAAAGTAACTGGCCTCTTGTTGTCAAACCTTTTATACACCGACGACGTGGTTCTGCTGAGTAAAACAAAGATCGGAATGCAAAGGCTGCTGGACGCCACTCTTGAATACTCAAACAAGAACGAACTTGTGATCAACAACAAAAAGACCAAAATTCTGGTGGTTCGTCCAGGGAAAGCCAAGAAATTGTCCTGGACCCTGAATAAGGAAAGCATTGTCGAATCCAACTGCCATAAGTACCTTGGAGTCACATACAACAACAATGACAAATATAAATCTCAATTAGAAGAACAAAAAAGGAAGGGTGCTGCACTTGCCTTCGCAATTGGCTCAATTCAAAAGAAACTACAAGGTCAAACTCTTGCACCCACACTACAGGTCGCCCAGGCGAAAATCATTCCTACCCTAACCTATGGCAGTGAAGACCTCAAAGGACTAGACTGCTGCCAATTGGAAAAAATAATCTCAAAAATCTACAGATCAGTGTTCAAGCTACCTCCTCAAACATCTCCGGCACAAATCAGGCTGGAATTTGGAATCTGCCAGCAAATACTTGCAAGAGCTATGACTTTCTTCGTGTGCTGCCACAAGCTACGGTCATCTAAGGAGGGAAGTCTAGGCATCCATTTGTGGGCCAGTCTTGACACAAACAAATGGCGAGCAGGACACAACTACTTGGCAAAAGGCCTAACCATTTTAGGTCTAAACGATCTCTGGAATATGCACATAAGCCAGAAGGAATTCAAACGGCTAGCGAAAAAAAGTACAAAATATCTTTCAATAGTGGAAGACAAGGCTCGTCTAGCTAAAAGAAGTCACGGGTGGCTGACGCTGCAATCATACGCCTTGTCGACCTCACAACAGTACCTAATCGTACCCTTTTCTGTACGAACAAAACTAAGTTTCCTAAAATTGAGACTGGGAGTCATTAACTTGCTGGCTCATTTGCCTAAATGGAAAAAAGAACGTGGACGAGTTCTCTGCTGACTCTGTGGGGACCAAAAAGAAGACATCATACACATCATATGTCTATGCCCAAAACTACTGACCAACAGACGGGCCCTTCTCAAACATCACTGGAACACAAGAAAGTTCAGAACTTGTAGAGAAGCAGTGATCGGCTTGCTTTGACCCCAAGAACACCAAACTAAACTGTGCCCTGGTAAGGTTCATGGCCTACGCTGAAAAAAAACTTTGTGAGGGATCCCCAGTCAGCAACCCTCTGTCGGCATAACGTCTTGGCAGGCACAACTTGACATCTTTTAGCTTACAGGACTAAACTAGTCTTATTTTAAATGAATTTTTCTTGACATTTTAACTTTGTACTTGCAATGGTTTTTTTCAAATCACGCAATAAAGTATTATTATTATTATTATAGTGTATACCCATTGTGTATACCATTTTTCCTAATCTATGACAGAGCCCTGTCTAATACATGAGAGATAGCGCATAGAAGAGTTATGAGTGTAGACTTATAAATCTCCGCCACTCTTCAAGACTGTTCAAACCATCCCGAATGGATCCACACTTATCGATCCATTTACATTCCAGTGCTTGTAAAATAAGCGAGATATCACCTCCTCTGGGTGGCAATTTGGCCTTCTCTACCACCTGCCATTGCACATCATTGGCAGAGTGGCCTTTCTCGATATAATGATCCACCAAGGGTGCATTTGTCACTTGACGACGAATACGGCTCCTATGTTGGCCAATCCGTGCTTTTATCGGTTGTGTAGTCTGCCCTATGTAAATCAAATCACATGGGCACCAGATACAATAGATAACGTTAGTTGTGGCACAATTGGTCAGATCATACAGTTTCACATTAACATTTCCATATGTGAAAAATTTGGTTTTCTTAGTAAAACTACAGGCTACACAATTACCACATTTGTAATGCCCTGTTGGAGCTGGTAATGACCATAATTCTTGTATGGTCCTGTTGTTCTGGTACATACTGATATCCGAGTGGACCAGATGATCTCTGATGTTTTTACCTTTATAAAAAGAAAACATAGGCATTTCCCGACAGGAATCAAGGGTATTTAATGTGGACCAATGTCTTTTAAAGGTCTTCTGTATTTGTGTGCTCAACGGACAAAAAGTGGTAACACACACTGTTATTTTCATGGTTTCTCTAGTTGTTTTCTCTAACAACACCTCCCGGGGGCTGAACCAGGCTCTCTTCATTGAGGTTTTCACTAATCTTTTCGGATTGCCTCTCTCACGTAACCTGGAGCTCAATATATTGGCTTCCATGAAAAAATCTTCTTTGTCTGTGCAATTTCACCTTAACCTCATGAATTGGCCATATGGCAGGCCATCTTTGAGGGACCTTGGATGAAAACTGGTATACTGCAGTAAAGTGTTTCTGTCTGTGGGTTTCCGATACAATGTTAAATTCAGACGGTTTTCCCAACATCTTATTTTCAGGTCCAGAAATGGTACCATTTCTTTGTGTTTACAGTATGTGAAAGTCAGTGCTGTTTGACATGTATGTAAGTACGTGACAAATAAATCCAAATCTTCCTCAGTTCCAACCCAGATAAAGAAAATATCATCAATATATCGCTTCCAACACTTTATATTTGCGTGGAAGGGATTGTTGGCATTGTTGATGTACTAATCTTCTAGGTCCCCGACAAAAAGATTTGCCAGATTTGGGGCAAAAATTGCACCCATAGATGTTCCTGAACATTGTTGATAATAGTCTGAATTAAACTTAAAATAGTTTTTTGTCAATGCAATTTTCAGCAGGTCAATGATAAATTCAGTAGGAACCTCAACCGGTGCCGGTCGCTTATCTAGAATATATTTTATGACCTCAATACTTTGTTGTTGGGGAATATTCGTATACAACGAATTAATATCCATAGTGACCAAAGTTTCTATAATGGGATTATATTCCATACCCTCAACCAAGTTGATCATATAGGTACTATCCCTGACATAAGTAGGTAAGGCAGGGACATATTCCTTGATGAAACTATCGATATAGTAACCCAATGGTTCCATAACTGACCCACATCCTGAAAGGATTGGTCTTCCTGGAGGATTATCAATGTCCTTATGTACTTTCGGTAAAGTATATAGGACAGGAGTCCTTGGGCAGTGTAGGACGGAGGACGACTCGGCACGGCGGAAGTATGAAGATCCGGACGGAGCCGTGCGGGAAACGCCGGAAACTGGACTCGTTCTAGTCACCCTGGGAACAGGTGACGTCAGGACGCCTGCAGCGGACAAAAGGGGCGGAACCCGGAACAAGGACGAGAGGAGCAGGACGGAGGACGAGAGGAGCAGGACGGAGGACGAGAGGAGCAGGACGGAGGACGAGAGGAGCAGGACGGAGAACGAGAGGAGCGGAGGAGAACGGACAGCGGAGACACCGGATAGGAGGACCGAAGGCGCTGGAGGAGGAGAGACGGAGGTCGGAAACCCAGGCGTAGGAGTCCCAGAGGCCACAACAACCCCAGAGGAGGGATACACTGCGCTCAAGCCCGGCGGCTCACGAGGAGGAGAGGACGCCCCGGGTACGACTGCCACGGCCCGGTACACGGGTCGTGGCCTCAGGCAAGTGCCACTCAGAGGGTCTTTTTGGTGGGGTAGCTGGGACATTCGTTAGGAAGTATACACTACCGGAACCCCTACTCCCTCACACCCCTGTACAAAGTTCCTTGCCTGATAACCCCATACCCTTCCCTCACGTCGTTATGGTGGAGGTGGCACAACCAAGACTAGATCAGGACAATTCCTAACCGGAGCATTTCTGTTCTTTTATTTTCTTTTGGTGGCCTGGTGAGGAACCCTGGAGAGAATCCCAAGACCCCAGAAGAGGGCGGACCAGGATAACCAGGAGTAGAAAGTGGTAGCGGGACAGCTACTCCTCGCAATCACCAGAATTCAGAAGCCTGATTTCTTGGAGACTGTTATCGTATTCCTTTGAAAAACACTTGGTCACATAGACTTCTTGCCTATTGCTGTGGCGAATAAACAGTACCCCGTATGCAAAGAATAAATTGACTGGTTTCTTCCCTACCCCTAGTCTGCCATCGACCATCCTTACAAAGTGGTGTCAGAAGTGGGATAGTTAGTCCCCGTCCCGGTGTGTCGACGCCATGACACAACCCGTGCCTATTGAGGATGTGCTGACACAATTGGCTGAAGGACAAAGACACCTACAGTTGGTGTTTGAACAACAGCTACAGGCTGCTAGAATTGAGAGAGAGGCGTTACAGGGAGCTCTGAAGGAGCAGGCAACAGTGGCTGCCTCAAACCAACAAGTACAGGACACGACGATCCTACGTCTCACGGACGCTTTAGTCCATACTCGGGTCCACCCCACGGTACCAAGCACGGTCCTACAGAAGTATAAGGAAGGCGAAGACCCTGACTACTTCTTCCTGAATTTCGAACGAGTGGCGTCCACAGCAGCCTGGCCACAAGAAAGGTGGGGCCAATACATTGCCCCGCTCCTTTCTGGAGAGTTACAAGCCGCCTATCAAGCCGCTAATCCCGATGGGACTACTGCCTATGTGGACGTAAAAAAGGCAATCTTAGAGAGATTAGGGTTCGATCAAGATCACTATCGGAACAAGTTCAGGAAAGAGAAATGGACTGTGGGGGATAATCCTCGGGCTTTGTATTACCGAATAAGAGACTTAGGGAACCGGTGGCTGACCCCGCATATTTCCACCATGGAAGAAGTCGTCGAAAAAGTATTCCTAGAACAGTTTCTGGATGCCCTACCACCCACCACGAAGTCATGGGTGAAACAACACCCGCACCTCACTGCAGCCTCAGCAGTGGAAATAGCGTGCGCCTTCCATAGGGCCCCTGATTTTAGAGCAGGCACCATACGAACACAGTCTCCATTTCCTATCTCACGACCCCAGTTACAGACCTCTACCAGACCGCCCCTAAAACCCGAGCTAAAGCCCTTTTCACCCCTGCGAGTTAGTCCAAAGCCCTCCCCTACTTCTACGGGTACTAGTGGACAAGGCCCTCAGTGTTTCAGCTGTGGTGAATGGGGCCATATAGCCAGACTATGCCCCCAACGGGTATCACCCACTGAGCCCATGGACGTAGGGTACACCAGAGGCAGGATTTTGTTAGCACAGGGGGGCTCTCAACGCTACAGAACAGAAGTTTATTTAAACGGGAAGAAAAGACAGGCCCTGTTAGATACAGGGTGTCACGTCACAGTAGTTGACGGATCCCTGGTTGGGGAACAGCAGTTGCAGACCACTGAGCAAGTAAAGGTAACTTGCGTTCATGGGGATACAAAGTCGTATCCCACGGCAGAAGTCGTCCTGGACGTCGATAACGACCCACATCTTAAAAGAGTGGGGGTGATCCCCTCTCTACCAGAACCCGTTATCATAGGGACCGACCACCCAAAGTTTGAGATCTATATAGAGGGAACAAAGAAAAATACCCACACATGGCTAGACGAAGCTCCTTTTCATACTGCAGAGATAAAAGCCCTAGAAACTCGAGAAAAGAAAAGTAAAAGGGAAAAGCGTAATGAGAAAAAACAGTTTTATTGTTCGCAAATATCAAGGAGTGCCTTTCCCCTTTCCCTTGCAGATACCGATGGGACACCTCCTTATAGCTACCGGGCAGCCCAACGGGATGACCCCACGCTCATACATGCCTGGGAGCAGGTCCAAGAAGAGCCTCCAAACCAGGTAGGACCCTATTTTCTCGTAAAAAGGGGATTGTTATACAGAGCTGAGCAAAAGGACACAGGCGAAAAGACACAACTGCTTGTTCCCCTATCCTTTCGGGAACACGTGCTCCAGTTAGCCCATAACAAAATGGGGGGTGGGCACTACGCCAAGGAGAATACCCTGAAGTATCTGTTAGAAAAGTTCTATTGGCCAGGGGTCTACAGGGACGTTGCCAGACACTGCGCTGCCTGCGTGCGCTGCCAATACACGAGCTCAGGGCCCGTTGCTAAAGCACCCCTACAACCACTCCCCGTCATAGACATCCCCTTTAAACGGGTAGGAATGGACTTAGTCGGGCCTTTAACTCCCTCATCCCGGGGCCACAGGTACATACTCGTTATTGTCGATTACGCCAGTCGATACCCCGAGGCTTTCCCTTTGTCAGGTATGACTACCCCAGCTGTGGCACAAGCCATGATAACATTGTTTTCCAGAGTCGGTTTTCCCTCTGAGATCCTGACCGACCAGGGCACCCCGTTTGTGTCACGAATGATGTGCCAGATTTGTGGCCTACTCGGAATCAAGAAAATAAGAACTTCAGTGTATCACCCCCAAACAGACGGCCTTGTGGAGCGGTACAACAAAACTATCAAAAACCTGCTCCGCAAGGTCGTCTCTGACACTGGGAGAGACTGGGACCTGAAGCTTCCCCTGGTTCTCTTCGCCTTACGGACGCATGAGCAACGATCCACAGGGTTTTCCCCGTTTGAACTGCTGTTTGGGAGACAGCCACGAACCTTATTGGATATGGCCAGTGAACAGTGGGAGGGGGAAGAAGAGGAAGGGAAGCCCCTACTGAAATATGTTACTGACCTAAAGACATCATTGAACCACATATGGGGACTCGTACATGAAAATCTGCAGGAAGCACAGGGGGCACAAAAGAGGTATTACGACCGTAACAGTCGACTCAGGGTATTTCAACCCGGGGATAAGGTCCTTTTACTACTCCCGACCACAGAAGATAAGTTGTTAATGAAGTGGCAAGGGCCGTATGTGGTGGAAAAACGTATCACCCCTGTCACCTACAGTATACTACTGCCGCATAGAACAGGGGGGAAATAAATATACCACATAAACCTCCTAAAAAAGTGGGAGGAACCGCAGCCACAGGGAGGGCCGAACCCCGCCTTGATGGCCTGCAGCTCCCCGCAGCTAGATATACCTCTACCATCGGTGCACAACCCCTCGAGTCCCTCCGTTCCCTTCAGAGAAATACTAAATACTGAACAGAAAGCGGAGATAGGCACTTTGACACACTCCTTCCCCCACTTGTTTTCCACAAAACCCGGTTTAACATCCCTGGTCCACCATAAAATAGTACCACTGAACCCGACAGTCATAAAGCAGAAACCATACCGTATTCCAGAAGCCCGCAGGGAGGCAGTGGAAAAAGAAGTAGAGGACATGCTCCAGGCAGGGATCATAGAACCGTCCCAGAGCAATTGGTGCTCTCCAATCGTTCTCGTACCAAAGCCAGACGGCAGTCTGCGCTTTTGTATTGATTTTAGACAGGTGAATGCGATCACAAAGTTTGACACATATCCAATGCCCCAAATAGACGAGATGGTAGAACGCCTGGGATCTGCCCGGTATATGTCAACCCTTGACCTAACAAAGGGGTATTGGCAGATCCCATTGGAGCATGCCTCCAAGGAACTAACTGCGTTCTCCATACCATCAGGCCTATACCACTTCAAAGTACTCCCGTTTGGGTTGCATGGGGCCCCAGCCACATTTCAGAGACTAATGGACCAGGTACTGAAAACACACCAAAAGTATGCAGCCGCATATCTTGATGATATTGTGGTTTTCAGCCACACCTGGGAGGAACACCTAGTACACCTCAATTCCATATTTTTAGCCTTACAGGACGCCGGCCTTACAATCAACCCAAAGAAATCCCTCTTAGGGACTAATCAAATACAGTATTTGGGATATTCCATACAAGAAGGACACATCAGGCCCCAAGTTGACAAGATTGAAGCCATTCGCACCCTTCCCAAACCAGTAACCAAGAAGGACATTCGATCCTTCTTGGGATTTATAGGTTATTACAGGCGGTTTATTCCCCACTTTGCATCCGTAGCCAGCCCACTCACCGAGTTACTGTCCAAAACACATCCCACACGCATTCAGACATGGCATGCAGCACAGGAAGCCAGCTTTGAGGCCCTTAAACACGCTATTTGCACCGCCCCAGTCTTGCGCTGCCCTAACTTTGGTCGTACCTTTGTCCTTCAAACAGACGCCTCGGACTGTGGGTTAGGGGCAGTCTTATCCCAACCAGATTCAAGTGGAGAACTGAGGCCCCTGTTGTATCTCAGCAGAAAACTGTTTCCCCGCGAGAAGAACTACTCAACAGTGGAAAAGGAATGTCTGGCTATTAAGTGGGCTATAGAATCATTACAGTACTATCTGTTAGGCCGACACTTCTTGGTCCTTACTGATCACGCTCCCTTGACCTGGCTCGCGCGGAATAAAGACACCAATTCCCGCATTCTACGATGGTTTCTTGCTTTGCAACCCTTCTCATTTCAGACCCTCCACATGCCGGGAATGAAGCAACTGAGTGCAGATTATCTGTCCAGACATCCGAGTGGTGAATGGCCCCATCGTCCATTCCTAAGGGGGGACGACTGTAGGACGGAGGACGACTCGGCACGGCGGAAGTATGAAGATCCGGACGGAGCCGTGCGGGAAACGCCGGAAACTGGACTCGTTCTAGTCACCCTGGGAACAGGTGACGTCAGGACGCCTGCAGCGGACAAAAGGGGCGGAACCCGGAACAAGGACGAGAGGAGCAGGACGGAGGACGGGAGGAGCAGGACGGAGGACGAGAGGAGCAGGACGGAGGACGAGAGGAGCAGGACGGAGAACGAGAGGAGCGGAGGAGAACGGACAGCGGAGACACCGGATAGGAGGACCGAAGGCGCTGGAGGAGGAGAGACGGAGGTCGGAAACCCAGGCGTAGGAGTCCCAGAGGCCACAACAACCCCAGAGGAGGGATACACTGCGCTCAAGCCCGGCGGCTCACGAGGAGGAGAGGACGCCCCGGGTACGACTGCCATGGCCCGGTACACGGGTCGGGGCCTCAGGCAAGTGCCACTCAGAGGGTCTTTTTGGTGGGGTAGCTGGGACATTCGTTAGGAAGTATACACTACCGGAACCCCTACTCCCTCACACCCCTGTACAAAGTTCCTTGCCTGATAACCCCATACCCTTCCCTCACGTCGTTATGGTGGAGGTGGCACAACCAAGACTAGATCAGGACAATTCCTAACCGGAGCATTTCTGTTCTTTTTTTTTCTTTTGGTGGCCTGGTGAGGAACCCTGGAGAGAATCCCAAGACCCCAGAAGAGGGCGGACCAGGATAACCAGGAGTAGAAAGTGGTAGCGGGACAGCTACTCCTCGCAATCACCAGAATTCAGAAGCCTGATTTCTTGGAGACTGTTATCGTATTCCTTTGAAAAACACTTGGTCACATAGACTTCTTGCCTATTGCTGTGGCGAATAAACAGTACCCCGTATGCAAAGAATAAATTGACTGGTTTCTTCCCTACCCCTAGTCTGCCATCGACCATCCTTACAGGCAGCTTTTATTTAAGAAGTCAAATTCCAATTTTGTTAGAAAGCCTTCATCTAGACCTTTTGTGGTGACTAATTGTATTGACCTCTGAACATCCTTGAGGGGATCTCGAGGCAGTTGTTTATAATGGTCCATGTTACTGATTTGTCTCATTATTTCTGCCTCATATTTAGTTCTTTCTTGGATTACAATCCCACACCCTTTATCCGCTGGTTTCAAAATAATCTTTTAATTGTACTCCTTTTTCGAATGCCAACATTTCAGGTGGCATCATGCTGTTGGTGGGTATAAAGGTAGATTTGGGGCGCATCTGTGGTCTGGAAGAAGGTAGAGTTTCTTCACGATCACTGAAGAAAACTCTAAGTCGTAAGGACCTGAAAAATGTGTGTGGTTCTGTTTGCAACTTAAAAAAATCTGTTGTTTCAGTTAGGACAAACAATAGACCCTTACTCAAGAGTGATAGTTCATGATTGTTCATTATATGAGCGGACAAATTGAAAACTGGTATGGTACCCTCCTCATTCTGATATAGAGCCTGGTTCAGCCCCCGGGAGGTGTTGTTAGAGAAAACAACTAGAGAAACCATGAAAAAAACAATGTGTGTTACCACTTTTTGCCCGTTGAGCACACAAATACAGAAGACCATTAAAAGACATTGGTCCACATTAAATACCCTTGATTCCTGTCGGGAAATGTCTATGTTTTCTTTTAAAAAAGGTAAAAACATCAGAGATCATCTGGTCCACTCGGATACCAGTATGTACCAGAACAACGGGACCATACAAGAATTATGGTCATTACCAGCTCCAACAGGGCATTACAAATGTGGTAATTGTGTAGCCTGTAGTTTTACTAAGGAAACCACATTTTTCACACATGGAAATGTTAATGTGAAACTGTATGACCTGACCAATTGTGCCACAACTAACGTTATCTATTGTATCTGGTGCCCATGTGATTTGATTTACATAGGACAGACTACACAACCTGTAAAAGCACGGATCGGCCAACATAGGAGCCGTATTCGTCGTCAAGTGACACATGCACCATTGGTGGATCATTATATCGAGAAAGGCCACTCTGCCAATGATGTGCGATGGCAGGTGGTAGAGAAGGCCAAATTGCCACCCAGAGGAGTTGATATCTCGCTTATTTTACAAGCACTGGAATGTAAATGGATCGATAAGTGTGGATCCATTCGGGATGGTTTGAACAGTCTTGAAGAGTGGCGGAGATTTATAAGTCTACACTGATAACTCTTCTATGCGCTATCTCTCATGTATTAGACAGGGCTCTGTCATAGATTAGAAAAAATGGTATACACAATGGGTATACACAATGATAATGCTATGAGAAAATACTGTACACAGTGTCTGCTCGGAAGAATGTTTTGCAAATCTATGGAATGTCAGGAATAACAACGACTGTAGATACTTGAAAAGTGTTTGTCAGTCATACCTGCCTGTATATGACAATATGGTTGTATTGTGTAATTCAATATGTCACTGTATAGATGATCGTTACAGAGTTGTGATGTGAAATATTATCTATAGTTGCAGATGAAGATGTATAAACTAATGTTGCTCAATGAAGGAATATACTGCAATGAACCCATCCATTACTTTAAGATGGCTGCTGCTATCATTATTGTTATACATTGAGCCATCATGTCTATATGTACCAGAAAGGGTCAGACATTATGTTGTTATTAAGAAGAAGACCCGCGCTAGTATAAACAGTATGACCCATCGTATAACATACCGTATATGCGGTATAAGGATTTATATTACTACTATTAGATGGTCATCATTCTTGCAGTCTATTAAATTGCCCTTCTATTTAATTGCCATAATATATAGGTGATAATACAACTGACATTGAGAAGAAGATAAACGTAGTAAGAAATAGTAAAATGATCTACCATATGACCCAGTGTAGAACACTCAATCTGATATCCTATAGGGCTACTATAAGCAGTATTACCATTAAAAGATGGCCGCCAATCTCGCCGTCTCGTTATTTGCGACAAATAAATAGTTTCACATATATAGGGATTGTCCATTTCTCAGTCACACAGCGGAATGTGTCCATGTAGTAGCACTTGATTGCGGACTGGGCAACTGTAATTAAGTAAGTTGGCGCCCAATATGTCTATGGAGATCTAGTAAACTCCAAAATTATATACTGTAGAACTCGCGCTAACCTTAGTCCTGATAGGAAGAAAATTAACTTAAGTAGTAAGTAGTTAAACCACCTACCATATGGTCTAGAATAGAACACTCTTTGATACCCTGTAGGGCCACTATGATCTTTATCACCACTAAAAGATGGCCGCCAATCTCGCCGTCTTTTTACTTGCGATATACACGTAGTCTCGCATATATAGAGATTGTCCATTTCTGGGTCATATAGCGGCATTTAATCAGCTAGAACCAACACGGAAACAATTTGATTGTGGACTGGGCGACTGTTATCATGTAAGTGAGCGCCCTATATTCTTATGGAGATCTAGTAATTGATAATACTATATCGTAGAACTCGCGCTAAATTTACTTTTAATTAATTTCAGTGGGTCAGCGCCTCATAGAGGGCAACCATCGAAGAAACAACTAAAATAAGAAGATCCTCTCTCTCTTAACAGAAATCAGACAAGCGAGATTAAGTAAGTCTGGCTTCATTTAAATACGGTATAATTTGCCTTGAACAACTATGAATCACACTGAATATGGCTATTCGCTAATAATTTAAGCCTCTAATATATTTCAGAATTCTGACGCATGAGTGATTTAAATCTTAGGGAATCTATATTATGTAAGATTCCTTCACAATAAGAAGATTCATATCCCAAACTGATAAATTTGGATGAAGATAAACCAAAGTAAGTGTGACCCTAAATTGCACCTGGGTGATCACCTTTCTTAACTGAATGTAGTACAAGAACTGAAACATTATACTCCCTGCTTTCAGGTCTGGATAGATTCCTTCATCCAGCATATCAACCACATACTGGATCCTACATGGACGCATGTATGAGTTATACTAGTAAGCTATGATCCTTGCCCCTCAAGCCCTATTTTCCTTCATTAATATTACATTATTAAGTCCATAATTGTATAGTTATACTTCCTTATTCTTTTCAGTCCCCAGAAATACAGTCCTGATGAGACCCGGTATCTAGAGCGGGTCGAAACGCCGTCGACAATAAATAAAGAGACAGCTTTGACTGAATTATTGTAAATTGTATAAAATATGTCCTTATAATTTTCCAATAACCTTTTTAAGTCTTTTTTCACTTTGTCACATAATAAGAGGTTATGGTTCTTTCACTTGGAGTCACAAATCACTGTTAATGTTAGGAATAAATATATCTTTTTGTATATGTATTTGGATAAGAAGTCTGCGACATAGACATTGTATATTAAATAAACCTACCTCGGCTGAGGTTTGGTATATTCCGGAAGGAAAAAGGTTTTGTGTGGGCTTATTGTGAATATTATTATTTGATTGATATTGCATTTCTTACTAGGTCATTTCTGATATTTATGTTTGTGATTGATTCAAAGCAATGACTGATGTTGAAAATGACAGATCAATGTTTATAAATGAGTTACTTGTGAATATTGTTTTTTGTACTTTGTACTTACCCGGTTCACAGGGACATAAGGGTTGCTCTTGCTACTTAGAATATTGTAGGTGATACGGGCAGTCTTGTAGATAGATCTTGCCACGATGGGAAGCCAACAGAGGGAAGATAAAATGGGTGTGATGTGGTCTCTTTTTTTGGCCCCATATATGAAACAAGCTGCAGAAGGGAGAACAAATTTAAGAGGGGACAAGTGAGATTTGGGGAGGCCAGTAAGAAGAGAATTGCAGTAGTCCAATCTAGAGAGAACCAGCGATTGGACCAGGGTTTTTAGGTCTTGTGCCGGGATGAAGCGTAGGATCCCCCAAAGAAGGCGCAGTTGGTATCGAGCAGACTTTGCAATGGAATTGATGTGGGAGAGTACATTGAGTCTTTTGTCGAGTATGACACCAAGGGATTTTGCGCTGTCGACAATGATAGGTTTATTGTTAAGTAGATTCATCTGATCCATCCATGATTGAACCGGAGGAGGAGAGAGTGAGGAGGAGAGGAGGAGGAATTCAGTTTTGGAGAGATTCAGAATGAGTTGATGAGTTGACATCCAGTTTTGAATGGAGTTGAGAGTAGAATTTAGGATGGAGAGATCGTGTGTGGAGGACACCTTAAGGTAGATTTGGGTGTTGTCCGCATGAAGATGATAGAGGATCCCAGATTTACTTAGGAGATTTCCCAATGGTTGCAAATAGAGATTGAACAAAGTGGGTGCAAGTATAGTGCCTTGAGGGACACCTTGACCTACCGCCAAAGGAGATGAAAGACTGTTCGCTATTTTGATCATTTGGGATCTATCAGAGAGGAAGGAAGCAACCCATTTAAGCACTGTGCCTTCCACGCCCATTCTCTGTTGAAGAGTGTTAAGGAGAGTGTTGTGATTGACAGTATCAAAGGCTGCAGAAAGGTCAATGAGAATCAGAAGACAAGACTCCCCTGCATCGAGTATCCGCAGCGCGTCATCAATCACTTGCAGCAGGGCTGTTTCAGTGCTGCAGTTTTGCATGAAGCCAGACTGGAAATTCTCAAGAAGATCATTATCCTTGATATGACGGGAGAGTTGTTTCGCTACACATCTTTCTGTGATTTTCGCCAGAAAAGGTAGGTTAGTGATGGGGCGGAAGTTGTTGAGGTCGTTCGCATCAGCGGTGGGTTTTTTAAGAAGAGGGGTAACCTGCCCAGTTTTGAAGGACACAGGAAGGGAGCCTTGGCTGAGGGAGAGGTTAACCAGAGTGGTCCAATAGGAAAGAGAATGGGTGTAGAAGTCAATGACAATGTCACTAGGGATGGGGTTAAGAGAATGGTTGGAGGGCTTTGTTTCAAGGATGCATTTGAGGAGGGCATCTTTAGAGATGGTGTCAAAGTTCTGCCAAATGGCTAAGGATTTGCGCTCCTCTGGAGGGGTAGGATGAATGACCTGCTCCACAAGGGATTTCACTTTTCCGTCAAAGAATATAGCGAATTCCGCTGCTTTCTTTGTAGAGTCCTCCAACTTGGGGGTTGGGGAAGAGCAGTTTGGATTGTTGATGAGGTCGAATCGTTTTTTGGATCTATTTTTGGCTGAGTCGAGGAGGGTTCTGAAGTGTGATGCTTTTTCAAGAAAGATGTGCTTGTGGTACTTGGATCTTGCTGAGCGAAGTGTAGCAAGATTATTGGTGGAGGGCGCTTGTCTCCATTGTTTCTCCAGGATTCTTAGGTACTTCCTTTCTTCATAAAGGGGTTTGTTGAACCAAGGTGCAGAGGGAGTAGGCCCCAGTGGTGGAGGTATGGGTGGGGAGTTG